>NC_040094.1:9704507-10954507 GCF_003369695.1 Bos indicus x Bos taurus
CTTTATGTATCCTTCAGAGTTTGACCTGTGAAGAGTCTATATTCATGGGTGTTTTGTTTTTTTTTTTTAAGACAGAGGTCTTCTGGGGAGGTGGGGGGCGGCTGTGCTGGGTCTTCATTGGTGTGTGGGCTTTTCTCTGGTTGCAGCTGAGTAGGGGCTACTCAGTGGGCTTCTTGTTCTGCGGCATCTCTTGCTGTGGAACACAGGCTCTAGGGCGTTCAGGCTTCAGTCGTTGCAGCTCCTGGGCTCCAGAGCACAGGCTCAGCAGTCGTGGCACACGGGCTTAGTTCCTCCCACGCGTGTGGGATCTTCCCAGGCCAGGGATCAAACCCGTTTCCCCTGCATTGGCAGTGGATTCTTCACCACTGAGCCGCCAGCGAAGCCCCTGTGTTCATTTCTGAACTTCTGAATCTAAGGGAAAATCTCTTGGAAGAGGGCAGCAGAGGATGAGATGGTTGGATAGCATCACCTATTCAGTAAGCATGAACTTGGGCAAACTCCGGGAGATAGTGAGGGACAGGGAGGACTGGCGCGCTGCAGTCCACCCCGTCGCAAAGAGTCAGACATGACTTAGTCAACTGAACAACGACAAATCCAAGGAAATGTTTTGAATCACGTACATACAAGCTATCTCTCAGGAGTCCATTATCTTTGTCAGCAAGAAAGAGTGTCAAGCTGTCCCAGAGTCCTCTTCTGGGAGGCTGGTGAGGTGGAGGAGGGGATTGTCTCATAAGCTGTTACTGTGTTATCTCACTGAATCCACACACCTATCCACAAGCGGCTGTTGTTATCCTCATTATAGATGAGAATGTGAGGCCACAGGGGGTTAAGTAACTTGTCTGACAAGTAACAGTCAGAGCTAGGCCTCCAGCCCCGCCTGGGCACTTTCTGGGACTCAACAGTGCCCCTTACTGGTGCCTCTGGCTGGAGACTGGTGGGCTGAGAAAGACAGGCAAAACAGGCCCCAGGGGCTGGGGACAGGCTGATCTGAGGCCAGGGGCTGACAGCAGGGTTTCCCGGCTGCCTCGGGACCCTCTGGAACAGGGAAGAGAGAGCGTAGGTCTGGCCGCTGGGTCGAGCGTGAAGTCCTAGGCAGGTCTGTAAGACCTTGCTCCAGGAAGCGCAAACACGCTCCCAGCTAAAAATAGTCTTTCTAGGCTTCAAAACAAGCTTCTAATTCTGTCCAAGTCAGAGCCAGCTGCCAACCCCAACCACAGACACACTTCCCTTCTCCCACTCAGGCCTGCCCCGCGGGCCACGGCCATTACCCAGTTACTGCTGCTGAAGAATGAGAAGGGTTCTTTCCAAGTTCAGGGAGGGGAGCCAAAGACCCAAGCCATCTGTGGGGGAAGGATTGCAAGGGGGCAGTTTTCTCTCGAGATCTTCTTAGGGAAGTGCCTTCCTCTTCTGAGCCTTCAAAGTTTCCCCTCCAGCATCCTATTTCATGTTTCTGTGACTGAGAACAGAATATTAATGGGTAGAGTAAGGGTGGGCTTCCCAGGCGGGTGCTACTAGGAAAGAAGCCGCTTGCCAATGCAGGAGACATAAGAGATTCAGGTTCAAGCTGATCTCTGGGTCAGGAAGATGCCCTGGAGGAGAAAATGGCAACTCACTCCAGTGTTCTTGCCTGGAGAACGCCATGGACAGAGGAGCCTGGCGGGTTACGGTCCATGGCGTCACAAAGTCAGACACGACTGAAGCGACTTAGCACGCACGCACACAGAGTAGGGAACCATGGAGACATGGCAGCAAGATGGATTGGGAAGCCTCTGAGGCTGCAAGGGAAGTGTGCACTCCAGCGAGCATTCGCTCTTCACGCAGGAAGAAGCTAGGGGCGAGCAGAATGGATAGTCAGGGTTTTCTGTCTCCTTACCCAGGCCTTTCAAGGCTGCAAAAAGCTGATGGACCCGTGCCAGACACCACTCCAGAGACCTGGATTATCTCCTCCCATTGTTCAACTCCCTGAGGCCATAGGTCATGTCCTGACAGTCGCACAGATAAGAGAATAGAGCTTGTAAACTCTCCAAAAGGCCATGCTTGCATGTGTGCTCAGTCACTTCAGTTGTGTCCGACTCTTTACGCCCCCATGGACCGTAACCCGCCCGGCTCCTCTGCCCATGGGATTCTCCAGTCAAGAGTAGTGTAGTGGGTCGCTGTGCCCTCCTCCAGCCAAAAGACCGTATTCCTTCCATGATACCACTCAGCCCCATTTTGTCCCACTGTATCACACTGTAGATGTGCTCACTAATCCTGGCATCTTGTGGACTTAGGTAACTTTTCAAGACTCTGTTTCCCCAGGTGACATCTGTCAGCTATCTAAGTGGCCTGTTGCCAAATTAAAAGCGATCATTCATGTGAAGCATGAATCACAGTGCTTGGCACACAGCGGGGGCTGGCGAGTCACAAACAAGTCTAGTGGCTGTTACGGCATCACTCTTGCCGTCGTGTCCTGTAATCCACTGATTGCCACCTGAGACTTCGGCTTTTTGATGCTATTTCATAGATCACCTTAACGTTTTTTTCTCTTGTTAAATAATCCATTTGTCCCAGAAACATTTCAGCATCTACCTGACCCAGTGCTGAGTCGTAGAGAAAGTGGCTACCCGGAGAGGAAGACAGAAAGGCAAATCCATAATTGATGTCATACGCTAAATAATTTATTGACACTGTTGACTGGCTTGGACAAACGGCTTGAACAACAGAAATCTATTGTCTCACGGTTCTGGAGGCTGGAAGTCAGAGATCAAGGTGTTGGCAGGGTTAGTTTCTGCGGAGGTCTCTCTCCTGGGTTTGGAGACAGCCGTCATCTCCCGTGCTTCACACGCTCTTCCCTTTGTGTGAGTCCGTGTCCTCTGCTATGACCCCATCACACTGGATTCCGGCCCAAACTAATGACTTCATTTTAACTTAAATGCCTCTTTAAAGAGGCTATCTCCAAACACAGTCACATCCTGAGGTACTGGGACCTCCGCCTATGAATTTTGGAGGAACCCCATTCAGCCCACACCCCTGAGCAGTAAGTACTTGTACTGATTATTTCCATTTTCCCACCCAGGGCCACACCCTCTCTGTATCCTTCTCACCCTGCTCTGTAGGCCCGGAGGCTGGCTTCTAGGACTGCCTCCTCCAGCCCCTTGCCCTCTGTTCCCAGTCGGGTTCCAGTTGGTATCACCAATGGGTGGCATTGGCCTGGGACAGAGAAGAAGAAGGAGATAGAAGTTGCTCCCCACCCCAGCCGTCGCCCCCTCCCTGTACGGGCCAGGACCATAAAGTCCGTAGGGCAGCCTCTTCATGCCCAGCTCTCCCCAGCTTCCAGCCTTTGTCTCCTCCCTTCCCTTTAGACCTCGACACGGCCAACTGTGCCCATCTGTACCAGCTGTAGGGGCCAGGCCACCCTGGTGACTTCCTTACACTCTGCCCACATCTTTATAATTAGTGCCCAGGAGTTTGTCTGTCTGAAAGTAATACCATCTCCAATGGCAGAACAGCTTTGGCAAGTCGATGAAATCCTGAATACTGCTGCTCACCTTTTGTGGGGGCCCAGGGTCAGGGAGCAGTTAGCTGTTGCTTTGAGAGAGGAGGCAAGCAAGAACACACATTCAATCCACAGGACAAGGCCCAGGAAGGTGAAGTGCACGGAGGCAGGGGTCCTCAAGGAAGCGACAGGAGGGCCCCCTCTCACCTCCTGGCCCAGACCTTCCCCGATTCGAGGCCCACGCCTCCACTTCCTTTCACAGTCGGCCAGGAAGGTGTGTCAGCCCAGCATACACTCCACCGGACTGGACAGATGTGTCCCCAGGGCCTGTTCACTCCCTCAGCTTATCGCTCCCATATGGCCGGCTTGGTGTTGTAACACTGTCTGCTTCTCTGAGTCTGGGCCTCATTGAAGCAGCAACCAGGACTCTTATCTCTGCCTCCTGACACCCAGCCTGGTGCTGAGCCTAGAGCTGACTCTTCGAAAGAATTTTCTCGTTGAACAGCCCCGAGAAATAAAACCAAGATAGGGCAAATGAGGATGCGGTGATCTCAGCACTCCTCGCTGGAGGCCTTCCCTGGGTACACCCATGGGGGGAAAGCTGTAAGCAGTCCTCCACCCCATCACGCCCCGGCTCACTTCCAGTCCTGGCTGTCCTCTGTGCCTCACTGACAGATCCCTTTTACAAACCTCTGGGCCTCAGCTTTGTCATCTGTGAAATGGGCAACATCATAACACCCACCACATAGCCTTGTTGTAAGGAGTCAGAGGGTTAATTCCTGCAAAGTGCTTAAAACCGTGCCTGGTATATAGTAATTGCTCAACAAATAGGAGTAATGATGATAATGATTTCTGACCATTCCATGCCTAAGAGCAATAAATCACAACTTATTCAATCGTGTGTGTGTTAGTTGCTAAGTCGCGTCTGACTCTGCGACGGCATGGACTGTAGTCCACCAGGTTCCTCTGTCCATGGGATTCTCCAGGCAAGAATACTAGAGTGGGTTGCCATGCCCTCCTCCAGGGGATCTCCCCAACCCTGGGTCTCCCGCAATGCTGGCAGATTCTTTACCATCTGAGCCACCACGGAGCACACCTAACAATTTCCAAGGCGTTTTCACATGGCTGCCCAGTCAATGCTTCAGCAAACAGCAGCCTTATCCCCAAGAAGAATCCAGTTAAGGCAAAGGAGAGAGAAGCACTTTATGCCTACCTGCCCTGGGAGGTCTCATGATATCATGAGATCTCATGATATCTCCTGTGGTAGCCAAGGAAATAGGAGCCAGTTAGTCCTGACCTCTGGTTATCAAAATTAAAGGGCAGTTGGAATCACGCTATGGGGTTTTCTCAGCAGAAGATGAGACCCTTGAAAGCACACATTTCGGGGCTGGTGTGGGCCCTTCTTTTCTTGGGGAAAGCAGAGCCCTCCATCTTTAATGTGCCCCTGAAGCTCCTAGAATTCTTGGAAAATGCAGATTCTGACTCAGTAGGTCTGGAATGACACCTGAAACTCTGCATTTCTAACAGACTTCCAAGCTGACACCAAGGCTGCTGGTCTGCAGATAGAATCATAAGCTTGTCCAAGTCTGCCCCAGACTTTCCTGGTTTAGCACTGAAAGTTTTACATCGGAGGAAACCACTCAGTCCTGGAAAACCAGAACAGTTGGTCACCGTATCCACAGACCACACTTTGAATGGCAAGGTCAGAGCAAGGCAGGCTCATGCTGAGTTTGTATTGAGCTCCACCAGTCCTTCCTGCAGAGTCCCTGAAATAATCCTCCTGGACTGATTTTTTAAAAAAATTGTGACTCTATAGAAATGACAGACAGGGTAGATGCTGGTTTTGTGGGGCCTGAAGCTTATATAATCTTAGTGGCCCTTTTAAGAAAAAAAAAAGTACAAAAATATCTTTGCAAATTTTACCAAACCTAAGACCATGTGAACAGAGTAAACGTCCTCTGTCTGTTTGGCTTGAGGGAAAAACAGGTGCTGAGGTCTCCCTTCTGGGAACGCGGCGGTCGGGCCTTGCAGCGGCCAGCAACCGCCACTTCCGAGAGACAGCCACCAGGTGGCAGTACACCCCCACAGCCCCCTCAACACCCCACCTCCCCACCACAAGCTCCAGAAACTTCCACACCTTCCTCCAGCTGGCCCAGAGAGCCAGGTCAACAAATATCAGTGTAAGGCTGTGATACTGGGCAAAAGGGGTGCAATGCTTCTCCCTCAGCAGCACATCTGCCGTTTGATGGAAATGCTGAGACTGTTTCTGTTACTAAAACCAGACAAAGGATGCTAATAGCTGATTTTCGGGCATGCTGTTGGAAAGGCTTTGAAGCAGGTGGACCTTTCTGCACTCTCCAAACTGCATTTATGCAAGGGTTCTTAGTCTTACCACCTGTTCCCCCACCCGAGTGTATCGCTTAGTGTTCAGGCACCAGCTCGGAGTTCCACTGAAAGTGAAAGTGAAATTCACTCAGTTGTGTCTGACTCCTTGCGACCCCATAGAATACAGTCCATGGAATTCTCCAGGCCAGAGTACTGGAATGGGTAGCTGTTCGCTTTGCCAGGGGATCTTCCCAACCCATGGATCGAACCCGCGTTGCGGACAGATTCTTTATCAGCTGGGCCACCAGGGAAGCTGCCTGGGTTCAAATTCAGGTAGTACCACTTACTGAATAAGGACCTGATCATCTCCGTGCTCCAGTTTTCCTGATCTGTGAAATGGAAGTATTAATACTGACTTCATAGCATAGTTGTGTGATAAAATAATGTGAACAAAGCACCCCAGGAGTGACTGACATACAGTAAACACTGATAAGCAGCTCTCAGCATCATCATTTCACATTGTGCCTTTTTCACAGCTCTCAGCATCATCATTTCACATCGTGCCTGTCTTTTGCAAACCAAGTTCTCCTGTGTTTCCTGCAACCTCCCAACCTTCCAGCAGGTGCCTCAGGACACGAGAGAGGGGCTTCCCTGGCAGCTCGGTGGTAAAGAATCCGCCTGCCAATGCAGGAGACGTGCATTCAATCCCTGGTCTGAGAAGATCCCACGTGCCTTGGAGCAACTAAGTCCGGGTGCCACTCTACTGAGCCTGCGCTCTAGAGCCTGGGAGCCACAACTCCTGAGCCCAGCGTGCCACAACTGCTGAGGCCCGTGCACCCTAGAGCTCACGTTCTGCAATGTGAAGCCCATGCACTGCGACTAGAGAGTAGCTCCCGCTCACAGAAACTAGAGAAAACCCTGCATAACAGCAAAGACCCAGCACAGCCAGAAGTAAACACGTGAGCCCAGAGGGAGGCTGAGACCCCGCTGTGGTCATCAACAGCCTAGTTCTTCTGGGCACAGGACTCCCTAGTCCCGTGAGCTCCTCTCAAGCTGGGACTGAGCCCCGAGGACAGCAAAGCATAAAAAGTGGGAGGGACTCTGGTTGGACCAAAGTCCAGATACTCGGGCTCATTTTTGCAGAAGATAAATCTGCAGGCACCACCTTGTGGACACCAAGAGCCCAGAACCCACAGATGAACAGAATGGAAAGGTAGATGGCTAGGGCAGTCACCTCGCCCAGCCTGACTCTTTCCTGGGTCTCTATATACTGTTCAGCCAGGAGGAACTCCTCATGGAGCAGGGCCTGGTAAGCTTTCTTTGCCTTTGTCAGCAAAGTGATGTCTCTGCTTTTTAATATCCTGTCTAGATTTGTCATAACTTTTCTTCCACAGAGCAAGTGTCTTTTAGTTTCCTCTTGGTTTGCTGAGGTCCAGGTTCAACTTCCCAGGTGGCACAGTGGTCAGGAATCCCTCTGCCAATGCAGGAGATGAGAGACGAGGGTTTGACGCCTGGGTCAAGGAGATCCCCTGGAGTAGGAAATGGCAACCCGCTCCAGTACTCTTGCCTGGAAAATTCCATGGACAGAGGAGCCTGGCTGGCTACAGTCCACAGAATCACAGAGTAGGACACAGCTGAGCACAGAAACTCCAGGTCTGTCTGGGGCATCAGTGGGTATGTCCATCTAGGAGACCACCTTCATCTACCTGGGCTGGGGGTAGGGCAGGGGTCTGAGCAGAATCTTTTCTTAGGGGAGGCAGGAGGGAGCTGCATTGTTTATCCAGAAGAAAGGCCACTGAACTCCAACACAGCATTGGGGGAGACTTGGCCTGGGTGACTCGGAGCCCAGAATCGAGATATGTGTGGTTGAAGCCACAAGGAGGCCCACCGCTCAATACCAGGAAGAACTTTTTAACCTTGAGAACGGCTCTGTCTGAAAAGGGCACCAGCTCCCTCCTTGGGCAATTAGCGCCCTGGCCCGGAAGGCAGTAGGGAGAAAGCCAGAGAGATTTGAATTAGAAGATCTCTTCGGGCACTTTGAAGTCTGAGATTGCACATTCCCGCAGCCCCAGGCGGCCGATACTCTGGCAGCTTTCTGTTTGTTTAGGGAGGTGATCAGCCGGAGCTTCTGCAACAGACTGTTGGCAAGCGGTTTACCTTCCCAGGCAGACAGGAAAGCAGGCAGCCCAGCAGGCGGGCGAGGCTGTGGTGCGACACGGGTGTCACCGGGCCCCTGGGAGGCCGCGCCCCGGGCCTGCGTGAGCTGCGGGTGCGCCAGGCCGGCGGCCCCGGGGCGCGGGGTGCCCGAGGGTGCTGGGGGTGCGGGGAGGAGAAGAGGGTCAGCCCAGGCGCCGTCAAGTCAGAGCACCAAGAGGACACCAAGTCTTTATTACACCAATTCCTACGAAACAGCTCCAGGAAAAAACCCACACGGAGGAGGAGAGACAGAACTAACAAAGTCACACACATGGAGTGGGGTTCCCCCTCTACTGTGCGGGGGCTGTGGGGGATTGGTGGGGAGCCGAAGGGCAACCGCACTTCCGCGGGACAGGGAGGAGGCCAGGGTCTCCCCAGGGCACTGCGTGGGGCACGCCAGGCCCTTTTTATCTCAGGGTGACTTGTGGTCACCCAGCCCCAGCGGGCCTGGCGTCTCCTCTCAACGCCCCAACGCTGTGCAGCTGGGAGGGCTCCCCGCTCCAGCTGGGGCCTCTTACCCACCCAGGCTTCCCCCAGGTCAGCGCACCCCCGTCTCCAGGCGGGGGGGGGGGGGGGGGCGGTGCCACAGAGGCGGGGCTGGCCGCCCCCCAGCCCTCCCGCTGGCAGTGGCTGGTGCTGGCTCAGGTCCGTAGGTCCCTTGTTCACCTGGCCGTTCATCTTGTCACTCTTGGCAAGGGGCACCCAGCACGCCCTTGTGGCCCGGGGCTGCAGGCCGGCTGGCAGCCTCTTCTTCGTGCCCCCCAGTCCCACACCTTCCCGGGGTTACCAAGGAACTGACCGCTGCCCACCCGGAGGCAGCAGAACTTCTAGTCCAGATGGGGGCTCAGCGCTGCTGGACAGGGGCTGCAGGATCCCGTCCAGAAAAGGCTTTTTGTCTTCTGACTGAAGACCCCCCACCCCCCGCTAGAATCCTCCAGCTCCAGGGTGGCCTGTCTCCGGATCCCTCTGAGGATCCTTGCCAGTCCCCAACGGAGGCAGCAAGGAGCCCATAAAGAGCAGGTGGCACATATGGCTCTGCAGGGCCCGTCACCCCTCAGACAGGGCTCCAGGGACAGTCCAGGGCTCTGTGCAGAGGAGGGGCACGGGCCAGCGCCCCTGGGGGAAGGCTGAAAGGCAGGAGGCCACGGGGATGAAGGGCCCCAGGTGCCCAGAGGGAGCTGGGATGAGGCGGGGGGTCAGGCCGTGTCTGTGGTCTCTCCTGCAGGACAGGAGGGAGGCAGGGGCTCCACCCTCAGGCCAAGAAGGCTCTGGTAGGATCATCCTCCCCTTTTGGGTATTCCCACCTTGCCTGCTTTCTGTTTTGTTGGGTTTTCTTTTTCTTTTTTTAACAGAAGAGGGGTTAGCTCCTGTATTTCCATCCATTCCCCTTAGAACAGGCCGGTTACAGAGGCGCTGCGGTTGGCTGCTGCCTCCACCCTCCTCCCTTCCTGCAATCACAGCGGGCAACTCGGAAGTTCTGAGTCCCTTGGAAAGTGGCAGTGGCTGGGCTGGACTGTGGCCAGAGAATCACCGGGCCTCAGAACTCAAGCACCATCTGCCCGACGGCAGCTGGGATGCCTCCGCCGGTCGGATCGTCCCCGGCAAGGAGGAACTGCTGGTATCTGGAAGGAGAGAGGGATGGGAGAGGTCTTTTTCAACGGAGCCCCGTGGTCTTCCGTCATCACTAGTTCCTGGAGAGATTGTCTGGGGCAGAAGCTTCTAAAAACAGGGGCCCTCTCCTTCCCCCAGGGACTCTGTGTCAGCCTCGGAACTTGGGCTGGGGTCACATGCGCCAATCCAAGGTCCTAGAAACATCCCAACATGCAAACCAGGGGCCTCCGGCCGCTAGACGTGGAGTAGGGGTCTGAAACGCCTGGTGGATGTGAAGCTTCTGTCTGTAGAGGGCTGAGAACCGTGCCAGCTGCCTGACCTCTTCTGTGACCAGACGCAGCGGGAACTCAGCAGAACTACACGGAACTACACCCAGGGCGCTTGTAGGGGTAGAAACAGCAAAATGGGGCTGGAACTTGGTGGGACCCCACACCAAGCCAAGGAGCCTTTACAAGGAAGAACCATTCAGACAGCGAGGGAGAGACGGGGCTCAAGAGGCGTCCTGGTGATGGCTGAGACAGCAAGGGCAGGGAAGAGCCCACAGCGGTGAGCCAGGTGACGAGAGTCTGCAGGGTGGTGATGAGAGGGATAAAGAGAAGTGGAGGGGGGACGTCAGGAGGAGGGGACCGTCTGGCTTCAGTGAGTGGACAGCCGAGGCCAGGAAGACTGTGGTGGGCACAGTGGGGGCTGTGGACAGATCTGGAGAACCAACACGGAGAGTCAGGCTTTGGAGCCAACCGCACACGAGTGTTGCCATCAGAGGCTGGTGGCACGGCTGGGAGAGTAGGGCGTAGGGAGACTTTGAGGGGGGTCAAGGGCAGAGCTGCCAGGAGCACTGGGGGCCCAAAGGCACACAGAGAAGCAACAGCAGAGAGAAAGGGGGCCCAAGATTGCTGGGGCCACAGGAGGCCGCGGGGAGACAATGGGCACAGCAGGCAGAAGACAGCACCAGCGGCGGATTGGTCAAAGGCCCCCGAGCAGGCGGGTGACCGTGAGTCAATCTGGGGGTTGGGGGGTAGCCAACCCAGCGGGGCGAAGGAGGGTGAGGCTTCTCTGCAGGTCAGGTGGCTCGAAGCAACATGGGAAGCAGGGGGACATAGGCTTGTGGACGGAGCTAGAAAGGGAAAAGGTGGGCTACTCAGGAGAGAAATAAGTGGTGAGCAAGCTCCTGACAGGGGGTGGCTCTGGGCCACGGGGAAGGACGTGGCAGTAACATTGTGTGGGAGGGGGTCCTTCCCCTGGCTGGGTTTTTTTTTCCCCCAGCATTCCAGAGGACAGGGACGCGTGGCTGCAGTCACACGGGTGAGGAAAGCCTCAGAGCACAGTGGGGGTTGAAGGTGCCTTGATGGAGGGTGTAGTGGCGAGTCAACTGGACGTGAAGGCCAGAGGCCCAGGATGAGGACAGAGTGCCCCGTACTGTCCCTGGCTGCGTCCCCCACTCTCTGGGACCAGCACAGCAACCGGGGCAGGGTGGGCAGGCGGCCTCGTGACAGGGGGAGGGGCTGGAGGCGGGACCGGGTCCTGAGCTCTGGGGGAGGCGTCTGCAACCCCTGTCCCTCCCCAGGGATGGTCCTGGGGGCGGCCGGGGCATCCCCTGTTCTCCCCCGGGGGTGGTCCTGGGGGAGGTGTCAGCATCCCCTGGTCCTCCCCGGGGATGGTCCTGGGGGAGGTGCTGGCATCCCCTGGTCCTCTCCTGGGGATGGTCCTGGGGAGGCGTCAACATCCCCTGGTCCTCCCCTGGGGATGGTCCTGGGGGAGGTGCTGGCATCCCCTGGTCCTCTCCTGGGGATGGTCCTGGGGGAGGTGCTGGCATCCCCTCTCCCTGGGGACAGTCCTGGGGGCAGCGGCATCCCCTGTCCTCCCCGGGGGCGGTCCTGGGGGAGGCGTTGGCATCCTCTGTCCCTCCCCGGGGGTGGTCCTGGGGGCGGTGTCGGCATCCCCTGGTCCTCTCCTGGGGGATGGTCCTGGGGGAGGCGTCAGCATCCCCTGGTCCTCCCCCAGGGGTGGTCCTGGGGGTGGTGTCGGCATCCCCTGGTCCTCTCCTGGGGGGATGGTCCTGGGGGAGGCGTTAACATCCCCTGGTCCTCCCCCAGGGGTGGTGTCGGCATCCCCTGGTGCTGGGACACACAGGAAAAGAAGAAGAAAACCAGCCTGCAGGCCCAGGGCTCCCGCCAGAGACAGAGCTGCCTTGAGAGGGGCCATCTCCTCATCGCCTCCACCACTGAAGCCCAAGCTGGCATGCGGAGACGTGGTGTGGCTCCGGCCGGGGTGAAGCCAGAATCTCAGCTTTTCTCACGCTGTTCTTAGAATGCTCTGTGCGTCCTGGACTTTATTCTCAACCGTGCTGTCAACTACTCAAGGTCAAAGCTGGTTTTTCTTTTCCTGTTCCTAGCATCTGGCACAGGCAGGTGTGATTATCTTTTGTCAAATGAATAAATAATGGAGAAAATGCAAACCACAAGCTCCCCTGTCACAACACCCAGGGGAAGAAGCCGGGCCCTGCAGCATCTAGGTGCCTGAGCCTGCCGCCCCCACCCTGTGGAGACAGCCAGGGCGTGCAGCCGGCAGTCCTGGGGAGAGTGGCCCCAGGCCTTACCTCCTACTGCCCTTCCTTGAGCGCCTCCTCCACCGTGGGCACCTCCTGTCGCCTCCCCCGGAAGTCTTCATCTGAAAAGCAGAGGAAAGGACCTCAGCCTCCCCTCTGCACAGCCTCGCTCAGGCACATCCCCCAGGCTGGGGAGGATGGCTGACCCTGCTCTCTGCGCTGCGGTGGCTGAAGCACATGCTGACCCCTGGGGACCTGGGGAGAGGCTACAGACGAGGGGTCAGGACCCCTGCCCGCTGGTCTGTCTTCATCTCTGAGCTCGGAGAACTCAAGGTCTTCCCTGTTTCCTCATCTATAAAATGAGATGGGGGACAGGGGACTGTCCCGATGACCTCCAAGGCCCTTCTAGCCCTTGTTTAGGATATCTCCTGACCACCAAAGGGCCCTCCTTCTCTGGGGCACCAGAACCAGGGCCCAGCTGTGGGCCCAAGGAGGTCTGAGGCGGTGTCTTCTGGCCCACAGGCCACTGGGAGGGCCTGAATGGAGGCAGAAAGGCCTCTGGGCCCCAACACCAAGACTGCCCGGAGCATGGTTCTCAAGGTGAGGTCCTTCCACGCAGTTGAGCTTGTCTGTCCCCTCACACCCAAGAGAATATTCCCCAGAAGCATCACCCGGCTCTTTGTGCTCCAGGTAAAGATCTAGGTGGAGATGTGGCTGGGCCCCCTTTCAGAAGTGAAAGGAAAGGAGAGGCAATGTGAACCACGTTCAGTTCAGTCGCTCAGTCGTGTCCGACTCTGCAACCCCATGGACTGCAGCACGCCAGGCCTCCCTGTCCATCACCAACTCCTGGAGTTCCCCCAAACTCATGTCCATCCAGTCGGTGATGCCATCCAACCATCTCATCCTCTGTCGTTCTCTTCTTCGCCTGCCTTCAATCTTTCCCAGCATCAGGGTCTTTTCCAATGAGTCTTCTCCAACACCACAGTTCAAAAGCATCAATTCTTCTGTGCTCAACTTTCTTTATAGTCCAATTCTCACATCCATAAATGACTACCACAGCTTTGACTAGATGGACCTTTGTTGGCAAAGTAATGTCTCTGCTTTTTAATATACTGTCTAGGTTGGTCATAGTTTTTCTTCCAAGGAGCAAGTGTCTTTTAGTTTCATGGCTACAATCACCATCTGCAGTGATTTTGGAGCCCAAAAAAATAGTCTGTCACTGTTTCCACTGTTTCCCCATCTATTTGCCATGAAGTGATGGGACCGGATGCCATGATCTTAGTTTTCTGAATGTTGAGTTTTAAGCCAGCTTTTTCACTCTCCTCTTTCACTTTCATCAGGAGGCTTTTTAGTTCTTCTTTGCTTTCTGCCATAAGGGTGGTGCCATCTGCATATCTGAGGTTATTGATATTTCTTTCGGAAATCTGGATTTCAGCTTGTGCTTCCTCCAGCCCAGCGTTTCTCATGATGTACTCTGCATATAAGTTAAATAAGCAGGGTGACAATATACAGCCTTGACGTACTCCTTTCCCAATTTGGAACCAGTCTGTTGTTCCATGTCCAGTTCTAACTGTTGCTTCTTGACTTGCAAAGAGGTTTCTCAGGAGGCAGGTCAGGTGGTCTGGTATTCCCATCTCTTGAAGAATTTTCCAGTTTGCTGTGATCCACACAGTCAAAGGCTTTGGTGTAGTCGATAAAGTGGGACCAAGTTGGGGGGACCGATTTCTTTGGGTCAGCTACCCACCAACCCTGATACGTGTCCCGTAGTTAGGAGCCCCTGCCCTAACAGGTTGGGTTCACCTGTGAAACACCCAGGCCCTACTCTTGGAGGACTACCCATCATGGCAACTCAAAGCTCTAGCCTCCCTGCCCTCTCTACCTTACCATAAGCATGGCCCTCCACATCATCCAGGAGATTGGCTGTTGATGCCGCAGCCCCCAGCCTGCCGGGCCGTTCAGGAAAACTGTCCCAGGGGTCGGTGGGCACTGCTTTGGGGCTCCCAGGCCTCCCCACTCCCTGGCCCTGGCCTTGGCCTTCTACCTCCCAGCCAGAGCTAAGGAGGCCTCCCTCATACCAGCCTTATCCCCTGACAATGCCCCAATACCTCCCACAGGCTCCTTTTATGGAGGTCAACTGAGTAGCCAGGCCCTGACTCTCTCACCCGGCTCTCATCTCTGGGGACAACTTTCTTTCTGTTCTCCTTTGGCTGCTGTGGTGGCTCAGAGGGTAAGGAGTCTGCCTGCAATGCGGGAGACGTGGGTTCGACCCCTAGGGAAGATCCCCTGGAAAAGGAAATGGCAACCCACTCCAGTATCCTTGGGCTTCCCTGTTGGCTTAGCTGGTAAAGCATCTGCCTGCAATGCAGGAGACCTGGGTTCGATCCCTGGGTTGGGAAGATCCCCAGAGAAGGGAAGGGCTACCCACCCCAGTATTCTTGCCTGGGAAATCCCATGGACGGAGGAGCCTGGCGGGCTACAGTCTATGGGGTCACAAAGAGTCGCTCATGAATGAGCGATTTCACTTCTTCACTTCACTTAGCCGCTCAGCATCTAATATCCTGGGCCCTGTCTAATGAGCATGGGTGGGAATCTGGGTAAAATTGTGGAAGGCTGTATTTTTACTGGAGGAACTAAGAGTGAGAAGGCAGGACCAACATCTGTGAAATGAGAAGATGGGAAGGTCTGTGGAGCAATTCAACTTAAGAAATCAGGGAAAGGTTTGCTGATTTAGATGGAAGAACCAAGTTTTCTCCCAAGATGACCCCAGAGCAGAAGTTAAAAAGTGGTAGGACAACTTCTGAGCCCACAACGGGTTGACACTGGCCTGCTCCCCATGCCAGGGGTGGGGTGGGGGTGTCAAGAAATGACACCCAGAGATAAGGCTCCCCGTGGAGACGGCAGGGGCGCGGGAAGGCCCGTCCCACTCCTGGGGGGGGCGTGGCCCGAAGGAGCACAGCGCGGGGTTCCGTGCCCTAGGCATCCACCGGCACTGCTGCCCAGTGCCAGGCTGGACAAGGATACGACTGATGCTTCAGCAAGTGTTTCCTCTTTGACTTCCTCATCTTGGTCTTCTCCGAGAAGGCCCTGGCCAGCTCAAACAGCTTCCTCCGGGTGGCTGGGGACAAAGAGACCTGTGAGCCGGCAGTCCCCAGGACCTGGGCAGGCTGGTGGGGGGGTTACTGCAGGGGCAGCTCAGGCCACTGAGAGCACGAGCAGGGCCAGCCGCCTGCAGCGGAGATCTGGGTGCTCCTCCTGGCCCCGCTGGGACAGACAGCCATGCATCTGGGCTTTCTCTCTGGCCACCTCCCCGTCTTCCCCCGTCCACCTCCAGAGCTGGCTCTGGGATGTCCATGACGAATCCGAGACTCTCTCTGAAATGGGGCCTGAGGGCATGGCAGCCTCATTCACGCATGGCTGTGTCTGTGGGGACAGAAGGGGATGTGAAGGCGTGCCCAGGCTGGCGGGACTCCACGGGAAGAGGCCACTGACCCGGCGGGCCTCCCACTCACAGAAAGTGGACCGAGCTTGGCTTCCCTACTCGGTTGGCCCTGGCCAAGCAGTAACCTCAAAGCACAGAGAATGTGAACTCTAAAGTGGGGTAGGGTGGGGTGGGGAGGTCGTCCCAGTACAATATTATTTTTCTGCAGACAGCTGGGTCAAGAGGATTTAAAACTTAATTTATATCCAGACTCAGCTGCACAGGGAAGTGAGGCAGGGAAGCGGAGGGAGCCAGTCAGTGATTAAAATGTCACTTTGGTTCACCAAGAATCAGCGGGCATTAACAATGCCAGGTGGCTCCCTCCCCTCCCAGGAAGCCACAGGCCTGTTTGGGAACAGCTGGGGAGGGGGCATGGGCCAGACTCACATTTTCCCATGTGTTTCAACTTGTCCCTGAATAAGGCATCTTCAGACACAGCAGGGCTGGCATCGCTGTTTCCTGGAAGGGGGAAGACATCGCTGAGGGCCAGCTGGAGAGCGACAGTGCCCTGGTCGAGGCCCGAGGCGGTGGGTCAGGACTGTCTCCCCAGCACAGGGGCTCAGCCCCACCCTCCTCCCTAATCCCGAGGGAGCTTCAGGCAGGGAGTCACTCTAGGCTTCAACGAGCATTTGCTTCCTTCCTCATCCAAGTCTCACTTTCCCCTTTTCTGTAAAAACTATGTGTGGAGGGCTGGCTCCCAACTGTCTGCTCCTCTGACCGCTTTGTGTCCCGTGAAGGCTCTTTGGGAGCTTGAAATCAGCTGTGACTGGAGTGTTCACACCACGGAAGCTACCAGATGCTAGGCACCGGGACCTCCCCCACACCCCTACAGGCTGTTCAAAGTTCACGCGCACGTGGCCGGCCGGCCTGCATCCTGACGCGGTGTGAGAATTAACACGGCAGTGGAAGGAGGCTCAGGGCACACAGCAGGCCCCCACCGTGGGGATGCCCTTCTCCCCTGGCCAGGGTCCACCTCTCCATGACTCCCCCAGACACGGAGCTTCTGACTCGTTAGGCCATCAGCAGGAACGAGAATGGGGCGAGTCCCTAAGTCAGAACCCAGCCGGCCGGCCGGAGTCTCTCGGATCACTCAGCACCCACCTGGGTCCCTCACGGCCCTCCTAAGGTCCCCACGCTAATCCCGAGTCACCTTGTCCACTAAGTCCCTGTGAGTCATTCTGATCCATCTCAGCCATCCCGGTGTCTATGGTTAATTCGGGATCAAGGACATGCGGCTGCCGTTAAACCCCCCACTGCACATCTGGTGGGGCCTAAGCTCCCAGCCTGTTGCTTATGAATCAGTTCCACGGGATTTTCTTTCTCCGGGCTGGGATCAACTGAGTTCCCCCTCCTTCTGCCCCCCTCCCCCACTCCACCACTCAGTGCAAGATCTGTTTGGGGCAAAAGCTGCACATTCTTCCTCTGAGGCGGGAGGCCCATGTGTGCATGGTGGGCACCGGCTGACCAGGGCCACTGTACATACACACAGAATCCAGATGTTGAGAGTGGAACCGGGGCTCTCGAGGGGTTCCCAGCTCCAGCTCCACCCCCATCCGTGCAACCCAGTAGCCTGCCGTCCACCCTGGGCCCTCCTTCAGCCACTTGGGCAATTCCTGCTTCTTCACCGTCTTGTATATGAAACTTTAAAAATTCTCTTCCTCCAATACTAAGGCAGGGCCTGGCCTGGGGGGAGATATTCCCCAGCTACCGAATGAATGAATGAACCTTCCCCAGATGGATCCTCCCTGTCCCCCAGCATGTGCTTGCTATAATTAACAAGTGTGTCCTCCGCTTTGCTGGTTCGGGCTCCCTGTTTCTTAGAGGCATCTCCTGCACTCCCCACAAGACCATAAGCTCCCCCAGGGCAGTGCCTGGGTCTCTGAGTCCCTTGCCACCCCCGGCACCCGATGGGACATTATGTGGTGTGCTGTGTCCCATTCTTGCCCAGGCTCCAAGCGCCTCTAAGGAGTGGAGCCAGTCTGCAGGCAGGCCCCAGGTGAGGGCTCCAGCAGCCGCCGGGTTGGCAGGAACCAGGGCTGCCGAGTGGAGGGCCCGGCTCACCCCTCAGGGCGAATGCTGATAGGGCAGAACCATCCTCTGCAGCCTGTTCCCCACCCTCTCTCCAAACTCCAAATATGCAGACACCCCTGGGCTGTGAGCCCCCTACACCCTCCAGGCCTCTCTCTCTCTCTCTCTCAGGCAAGGGAAGGTTACCTGGGACAGGAGAGGGAAAGTCAAAGTCATTTCCCACGGCCACGCTGCTGGATGTAGATTTCTGGGACTCGTATTTCAGTCGATCTGGAAAAGGTCCACAGTCTGGTCAGGGGAGCTAGCTCCCACCTGGGGCCACCTGAGCTGAGAGGTGGTTGGAGGCCAAACCCTGAGAATCACCCCCCGCCACAACACACACACACACACACACACACACACACACACACGTGCACACGTGACACCTATGGGTTCTCAAAGAACCAGAACTCTCAAAGACACAGAAAGCACTGCCCTGACAACTGCCTGGAATGTCAGAGTGTCAAAATCAAGAGGCCCGTGAGAAACTGGATCGTCCAGCCCTTCATCTAAAAGGAAAGGCCTGGAGACTCCCACCAGCATCTTTACTGCGGAGCTGGGGCCAGCCTTCGGCTCCTGTCCCAGGCCAGACGTTCCCCTGCACACCATGCTTCTGACCAAAACACACTGCTAGTCACACACACCTGTACGCACAACACCCCTCTCCCACAGGCCCCTCGCTGTACGCCACCCCCTTCCCACTCTAAAGGGGGAAGGCAGCCAGGCTCGGGGGAGTAGGATCCTTGGCCCAGAGACAACCCCAACATACGCAAACCCTCCAGAGGCCCTGCTCTAATGTCCTTTGCTCAGGGAGGAATGCACCCTGGCACCCACCTACACAGTCCCTCTACTGCTGGAGCTCCAGTCACACAGGGCAGACACCAGCGCCTGGCACAGAGCAGAAATGTGGGAGGGACAAGGAGGGGCAGAGCCCAGAGGGCGCCCCGCTCTCCCGCTAAGTCCTGGTGACTCCGGTCCCTGTGAGCAGAACTCTGCTTCCTACGCGGCACTAATGATAAAGAACCTGCCTGCCAGTACAGGGAACGTGAGAGACGCGGGTTCCATCCCTGGGTCGGGGAGATCTCCTGGAGGAGGGCATGGCAACTCACTCCAGTATGAATCCCATGGACAGAGGAGCCTGGCGGGCTACAGTCCATGTGGTTGCAAAGAGCACGACCTGACTGAGTGACTAACACTTTCACACTTTCACCTGGACAACTCAGACCTCCAGCTCAGAGCCCCAGGCTAAAGCCGACATGGCCCTGCCTTAGCCCCAGCGAGGCTGCAGCACCCCCCCAGGGCACCACCTCTCTCCAGGGCGAGCAGGAAGTCGCGGTTGCGCTGCAGCTCCTTCATGAACTCCTCGTTCTGCAAGAAGAGCGCAATCCTCTCGTCCTCCAGGTACTGCTTCCAGCGGCTCTCCTGGTCCCGGGGCTCAGGCCCTGCCGCGGGGGGCAGGCTTCCCTCCGTGCTCGCGAGCTTGGAGCCCCTGGAGGTGGCCTGAGGAAGGGAGCAAGCATGTGGACCGCCTACTCACAAGGGCGCGCGCTGCGCCAACACCCATGCACACCGAGGGTACACGTGTCCTTCCCAGGATGCTGCGGCCACGCCCTGTGGCCAGGACCTCCTCTACCCAGATCGAGTTGTTAGCCGAGACTCAACAGACCAGAGCCCTCTGTGCTGAGAAAGCATCAGGGGCTTAAGAACTACCCCCCACCTCCCCAGCTTGGCACCTTGGACCTTCCCACCAAAACCTTTGTCAAAACCTGAATAGTCCTGAAGAGTGATCTTCAAATAGCTCAGGGTCCCCATACTCATACTTTGCTTGTCCTGGCCATCTCAGAGGAGACTGCTTGCAAGGGCCAGCGTCTGGGGAGAAGCACCCTGGCCCTTTCCCCGGGGAAGGAAGGAAGGAAGGAAGGAAGGAAGGAAGGAAGGAAGGAAGGTGCTCTGCCTTTCTGCCACTGAATGATTCCCCACCCCTGCCCCTGCCCACCTCCTGCCAGCCTAGGGTGATGCCGGTCGTCAAAGAGCATCCTCAGGGCGGTCCCCTTCCTGAACAGAAGGGGAAAGCTTACAGGCCCCGATGGGGAAGGAGGCTTTTGGTTCAGCCTTCTTTCCCTACCACCCCAGGGCTTAAACGTCAGGGAGGGTCAGTGACTGGCGCTAACACAGAGACGCTGCACAGGCTGGGAGCGGGAGGACCCCTGTTACCTGTATGCTGTCCAGCTGCTGGGGCAGGATGCGGAGAAAGTCTTCGGGGAGGTTTCCCAACAGTGGGGGGTTCCAGTTTCGGTAACGCCTCTGGCTGGAAGGGGGTGCAGAGCCCAGCACGTCGATGCTGGAGGGCGACAAGTGAGGATGAGGAGGGAACAGTCAGGCCCACACACAGGTGTCCCAGCCCATCACCCCGGGATCCTACTCAGAATGGCACCCATGCGCCCAAGCTTCCAGCTGCCTCCAGCACAGAGGCCCAGCCCTCTAGCTCCCCTCTCAGCCAGGCCTTGGCTCACCCCTCGCCTCTGGGCCTGGATGCCACTGTGCCACACACTCACTGCTTCCAGCCACCCAGTGTCTGCAAGGTCTCTGGGCCTAGGGGCTTCCCCGGCAGTCCAGGGGCTACGACTTCACCTTCCAATGCAAGGGTGCAGGTTCGATCCCTAGTCAGGGAGGTAAGATGCCACATGTATCTTGGCCAAACAAACAAACAAAAGGTCTTTGGGCCTAGAGAGGTCTGCATTCGCAGAGCTCATGTTGGGTGTTGTGGATCTGGACATGGATGCAGGGGTCACAGCCCTTCAGCCTTCTGTCTCTAGCATCCAGGATAATACGAGCTCCTGGGTGCTGAGTGACAGGTGTGTTCCAGGGAACAGACACCCAGGGTGGCTGACAGCCCAGCCCTCCCCAATGTCGGTTTGCTGGGATTGGGAGACATGGGGACACCAGGGTCCCTAGAGGGCAAGCAGACCCAGGCTCCAGACCTGGTGGGTGGTCCCGGGGAGACCATATCCCCTGTGGGGCTTTCCCCTCATCTGCAAACCGCTGCCGCCCTGCCCAGGTGTGTGGGAGCCCCTCACGAGGCTGCCTTGAACAGCAAGCTGGAAAGGCACGTGGAGGGTGGGACCGGCAGGGGCTGCTCTCCTGGCCGCAGGCAGAGGCCACAGCGGGAGGGGGAATAGGAAGGGGGCCTTGGGCACGTGCCCGCCCTGACCCCCGGCCTCCCGCCCCGCCGTCCCGGCCCGAGGGCGGCCTGGGGCCGGGCCAGGAGCTCCCCACAGCTCCCCGGCGGCCTGCAGCGTGGCAACCGCAGAACACGTGTTCTGCTGAATCAGGGAAATGACACACAGCGACGGCAGGCCAGGGCCGGGGGCGGTGGGGGCCGCTCTCGTGGGGCCGGCTTTGATTTGGTCTCCAGCTCCAGGAATCCCGCCCGCCCACTCACTGGAGGGGAGCTTTTCCGGGCTGCCACTGACGATGGAAATAACTTCCTTTCCTTTTCTATTTTGGGCGGGTGGCCTGGCGGCCCAGGGGGAAGGGCGGGGGTGGCAGCAGACAGGATAACAAGCTGCTAAGTGCGTGGTGGGAGCGCAGCTCCAGACGGCAGCCAGGGAACCCCGGGCCCCTCTCGCCGTTCCAGGGGGCGGGCGGGGGGGCGGCCTGCATCACAGCCCGGGACTCCGAATCCCGGGCACATTTTCTGCTCCATCACTCCTCTGCCTCCCGACAGAGTTGGCAAATTCATTTTGCTCCAAGGGCCAGACCATCCCCCACCCCCCACTCCAGCACCCTGGAGCAATCGCCTCCAGCCTCACTACCCTTCCTGTGGCTTTAGGGTCCTCACTGGGCCATGAGTGCCCACCCCAACTCAACCACACCCAGAGTTACCCAGGAAAGCCCTGGAGAGCGCCCCAGAGTTGTAGCTGGCTCCCTGTAAACGTTTGTTACTGAGTACCCAAGTGGGGAGGGGGACAAGGAGCTGGAGGCTGAGGGTCCCTGGATGCTAGGCCCATGGTCCTGGAGGAGGGGCCGGGCCGAGTCCCCTGCCCTGGCTCGGGCTGAAATGAGGTCAGCCCACAGCTGCAAGAACCAGGGGGGGCCCTGAGCACAGGCGGCCCAGGCAACTCCATTGTGGTCAGAAAGGAATGTCAGAAATGAGCTGAGAGGCAAATGAAAACTTCCAAGGCTGTAATTTCAACAGAAGAACAGCAGGTGGCCTGTGAGGAGGGTGCTGGGGCTTCAGAGCTAGTCTCATTCAGGAGAAAGAGGCAAGGACAGGCTGCGGGAAGGAAAGGAGAGGGAAGGCTGGGAAGGCTCTTCTGGCCCAGAGTTTCTGCCTCTGCACGCAGAACTAGAACTCCAAGTGCCAACAGACTCAGACCCCCAGGCTTACCCAAAGAATATCAGAGCCCAGAAGGATTTCAGCGACAAGCCTTCCAAGCAAGATTTCTGGTAAAGGCAAGGAGGCCCAGATGGGGTCGGGCCTGTCACCAGGCACACAGATCATCCTGGTGAAACCTGGGCCCAGGGATCCCAGCATTCCCTGCCTCTCTGCACCCCAGCAGCTCCCAAACCCTGCTCCACCTTTGGTCTCAAAGGCAGTCCAGTGCCTGGAGGTGGCAGAAAGGAGCCAGGCCATTCCTGACCCCCCACCCTCCCCCAACTCAACTCTGATTGCCCCCAGCAGCCAGAAAGAGATGCTTAAAACACTAACATGATCCCGCCACCCTCGTGCTTGAACCCCTGGGTGCAGGATAAGGTCAGAGCTCCTTGGAGGACCCACGAGGGCTTCCTCTGTCTGCCGGCCTCTCAGACTCACCAGGCCTTTTCACACTTCCTGGAGTTCTCTCGGATGGGCCCCCGTCTCCTGCCTCCAGGCCTTGCTTTGCATGTGCTGCTGCCTTTGCCTGGAACGCCCTCCTGTCCTCCGCTTCGGCAGATTACAGCTTGGACCTCAGCTCCTCTAGGCTGCCTTCCCTGCACCCTGCCCTGTGTCTATACCTGCCCCCAGACTCTGATCTCCTTGGGAGGTCAGGGTAGCAGGGTCCTCGTTTCTGTATCACACACGGTTCAGCACCTGTCTGCTTCAGGTGGCTCCTAAATGCTAGAAATGTACGTCTCGGATGGAGAGACTGCATGAGGCCCTGGGGGTGTGGGTGGGGGGTGGGAATCTGGGCCATCTGGGCCTAGCAGGGCCAGCCCAGAGCAAAGCGGCAGGTGTTCAGAGGTGGGGCCTGCCTCTTCTGCACACCAGCCTCTGGGAGCAGCCTTAACCCTGGTCTCAGTGTTCACCGTCAGAGCTGACTTCAGAGGCCCGCTGTGCAGCTGGGGTGGGACGTCAGCTGACACGTCTGGTTCATACCTGGGCCTGTGCTAAGTCCCCCAGCACAGCATCTCATTCAACCCTCACCAGAGTGCCGAGACGGGGATGAGTGTTCCCACTTCACAGATGAGGCAAATGGAGCCCAGAGAGGGTAGGCAGTGAGCCAAAGGCACCTCAAGAATCAGAAGTTAGACGGCTGAGGGAGGGGGAGGTGGGGGAACACGGCCTCTGTCTGACTCCACAACTCATAGGCTCTCTTTCCTGGATCCACCCCCAGCCCAGCAAAAGCCTTCCTTTCCAGATCAGGCCCCTGAACCTCAGGCAAGGGCAGTAGCTCGTCCACAGTCACGGGGTGTGAGTGAGGCTTCTGGAGCCTTGGTCTAGTGTGGAGGTCTCTTCGTCCCCACCGGGGCTCCTATCATGAGGCTGCATGGCCTCTGCCCTCCTCCACCCACGATACCGGGGGAGGGGGAGAAGGATGCAGCTGGGATATCCATGCCCAGTTTACAGTGGGATACTGTCCCTGATGGGCTAAGTTTTCCCTTCTGAAAAATAGGTAGAACTATTCTGCCTAATAGAAACTGAACTTTTTTTTTTTTTTTTTTGCAAAACCATCTTGGAATATTAAAAGGAAAATCATTTAGCCCTGGGCATCGTGACCCATCCTGGGCTGCAAGTCCTACGAAGATTTCACCCAGACTATCCACTTATGCCTCCCTCATTACAGCCTCAGCTCTGCTTCTGTCCCTGACTTCAAACAATACTCCCCACCCCAACAACTTCACAGGCCACTATCCGCTCCCTGAGCTACAATCACAGAGGTTTTTCTCATTAGGGGATGACAGGACACAACTGAGGATGGCATTCATTGGCTCTGGAGTCAGAATGACCTGGGTTCAGGTTCGAGCTCTGTGGTCTTAGGGAAGTTACGAAACCTCTCTGGGGCTCAGTCTCCTCATCTATAAAATGGGGATGACACCAGTGCCTGCCTCACAGCTGTTAGATGGTTTGAATGCCATCATATAGGTAAAGAACCTTGCCATTTTCTGGCATTCGAAGGGTGCTTAATAATGGTAGTTGTTATTGTTAGCTATGCCTGAATGGTCACAAAGTTTTCCACCACTACTGCCTAGGACTCCCAAGATCCCCAGAAGGCAAGATCAGTCCCCAAGGACTGTCCCATCAGTCCCCCTACCCCTCCCCATCCCAGGCCTCAGTCATTCTCAGGACGAGCAGCTCCAGGACAAAGAGAAGCCTGGGCTCCAACAGCCACCTCAAACGCTTGTTGTTGCTATTTAGTCGCTAACTCATATCCAACTCTGCAACCCCATGGGCTGTAGCCCGCCAGGCTCCTCTGTCCATGGGGTTTTCCAGGCAAGAATACTGCAGTGCGTTGCCATTTCCTTCTCCAGGGGATCTTCCCGACCCAGGGATCGAACCCGAGTCTTCTGCATTGGCAGGCGGATTCTTTACCACCTGAGCCACCAGGGAAAGTGTGTTAGTCGGTCAGTCGTGTCCGACTCTTTGTGACCCCGTGGACTGTAGGCTGCCAGGCTCCTCTGTCCGTGGGATTTCCCAGGCAAGGATACCGGAAGCCCCACCTCAAATGCAGAGCCCAGAAAAACAAGCACTTCAGAGACCAGCTTCATGTTAAACTTCTAAATTACAGAGTCCCTGACCTGGAAAAGGTCTCCAGGCACCTAGCAGTCTACTGTTCTGCTTCTGATTATCAAATTACCCTAGAAAAAGAGACTTACTTGCTCATCCCCACAATCTCCCTAGAACCCCAAATCATTGATTACTGACGACTGTCTGGGAGTGAGCGCTGTGTTGCAGAGGATTCTGAGGTTCCGGCTTACCTGAGCCGGCAAGAGCACGGTGATCAGTTAGTGATGTCTGCCACGGGCACAGGAGGGGAAGCGTCAGTACACCTCCAGCTGTCTGTCATCCCCACTCTGCGCCTCCCTCGACTACAGACTCCCAGAAGGTGAAGGCTGAGCCTTGTTTAACTCCGTGTCCTGCCGAATGTTCAGCACAGCCCCAGCCCAGAGTAGGAATGCAGTGGCTGTCTGTTCTTAGACTCCTTAGAGCTTGAAAATTCTCCTTGGGTTCTAGCTAAAGTGTGTTTTGCTGCAGTAGAAGCCTGTTCTGGGTGGAATACGGAGGGAACCAGCCAAGGTGCCCTCTGGGCTTGTTGTACTCAATCCCAACCCTGATCTTCCTCCCCCTTGCCCTGCACTCTCGGGGGAGATTCTTACCGGGGAGGTGGAGTTGGGGGTGCCAGGGGGTAAGGCCTGTCCAACACGTGCATGTGGTAGGCAGGTGGGGAGTACACAGGCGGGGGCTCCTCGTCAGAGCTATCGGGTTCCAAGGTCCTCTCCAAAACCTGCATCAGAGACAACAAAGAAAGAAATATTAACACCCCTTCCTTGAACTGAAATAACATGTAGACAAAAAATCAAGTGTGGGCGAGGATGTGTAGTCAGGGAACTCCACTACTGCTGGTGGGGGTGGAAAGTGATACAACTACTGTTCTGCAAAACTGTCTGGCTTCCTGCACTGGCACTCAGCACATGGGCTACCTTGGAGCCCACGATTCCAACACACACAGCAGACGCGAATGCACACGTCCCCGGAGGAATGCTCAGAGCCATCCAAAAAAGGTTCAAAACCAGGCAAAACAACTTCACAGGGATGGCAGGTGGAGCAGTGTGACCTCTGGGGATGGGGAGGCTGAGAGGGGGCATGAGGGGGATTCCAGGCTCTGCTGATGCTTCTTGACCCGGGTGCTGATGAACCTTCACTGCCCACTTGTGCCTTGTGAAAATGCTTCTGTTCATGTGTTACTTTTCGTAAATAGCTTTAACATCATTCCTATCTTCTCTCAAAGAATTTCCACATTGATTAACTCACCTTAAGCTCAAACAACTTGGCAAAGTAGGTTATGGATCACCCCCATTTTACAGATGAGGAAACTGAGGCACAGGCTGACTGATGAACACGGCAAAAGCTACACACTGCTTCTAGAACTGAGTCTCTAACTTGGATGTGGTGTCTACAGCAGGAGTCTCTCCTTCAAACACAATGCTGGCATGCCCAGGTTGGATTCTCAGGGCAGAGAACAGCAAAGTGAGGGCCTAGGCCCTTCCTCATGGACTCCTCTCCTCATCCAGGAGCCAGAGGAAGGGGGCAAGTGAGGCCAAAGGCTGGGCAAAGGCCAGGCTTCCTGCTGCATGGGCTGATCTGAACCCTTCCCCAGCGCAGTCTGGAGCAGCAGGAAGCCACCAACCTAGAGAGCCCAGGTCACACAGTCCCCACCCGAGCCCTTCCCCAGCTCTGTGCCCATCTCACCTCCGAGACCAAAGGATACACGAAGGGCTCGGAGGCTGTCAACTGGCCCGAAATCTGAATCCCAAGTGAGTCTGCAAAAGTCACCACTAAGACGCCTCTGCACGTCCCTGCCCACGCCCAGCCACTCTCGGGCACCCAGTCTCAACAGGGACACCACGGCAGGTGGGAAGGTGGGTGAGCGAGCATGCATGCACACATACACACACTGCCTCATGTTTCAGAAGGCATCTGTGCTCACCACTGTACCACCATCGCACACACACTGCCACACTTTGTACACACCCAGCCAGCCTGACCCAAGGAGGCCTCCTGCTCTGGAATGCACTAACGTTCTTTCCTTTGAGGTGGAAAGTATTTAAACAGATGCTTTTGCAGGAAAAAAAAAAAAAGACGGTAGCTGCCTTTTGGGCCACTACTCTCCTTACCCCGAATTTCCACAAGAAAATGAGAGCGAGCGAGAGCGATCACCCTAAGATCCAGTCATGGTCCCTGGCACACCCCGAATCTAAGGGACGGAGCTCCAACCTGGGCCCGCAGTCCAAGCCCATGGCCGCCCCTCGGCAGCCAGCCTGGCCCCACTGAAGCCGCTCTGAGTCAGACAGGTGAGGAGAGGCGAGTTCTGAAGGAGCTGTTCCCAGAGGGAGGCTGCCGGGGGTCCCTCTGACTGAGGCCCGCAGCAGTTGCCCCTCAGGCCTCCGCAGCCCGCCACACAGGAGGGGGCGGTGAGGTCTTTCTCCTCAGCCGCTCCTGCTCCTTAGCGCGGCCTCCAGGGGCTCCAAGAACCAGACGCCCATCAGAGGCTCCTGGAGCAGGATGAAGCAAGAAGGCAGACAGAAGGCCAGGCACACTCCGGAAAGGCTGGGCCCCAGTCTTCGGGGAAAAGTTACCCCAGTCGTGCTTCTGGCCTCCCCCTTCCCCCGCAACCCCACGAGAGCCACAGTGAGGCTGTCCTTCCGGCTCTAAAGGTGCTGAAGTTTCTGGTTCTACGGCCTCCCAGCTTAGCCCCGTGTGGGTGATAGATGCCTGCCAGGTGCTCTGGGGGCCAAGGTCCAGGCCATTTATCTGACGGGAGACATTTCTCTGTGGCGAGGATACCCCCAGGCCAGCCCACCATTCATCAGCCTCCAGGGAGGGGGCTTTTTCCAGTCAGCAGTTATTGTCAGCCCAGCTGCTGCTCATAAATTTTCCGCAGCACTTTCCGCTGGCTCAGGAACTGCCTGCCGACGGGCCCACGCAGAGCTCCAAAGATGAGGGCTGGGGAAACAGCCAAGGGGGCTGCTGAGAAGGGGCTCCATCTGGAAAACCAGATACTTAGAAAAACAGAAGCACCCACAGCGCAGGCCATCGAGGGCATCAGGGGAGTTTTACAGAGGGTCACGGGGCTGTGGGTGCCGTGAACAAGAGGGGAAACACGATCCTACCTGCCAGACCGTCAGGACAAATGAGACTGTGGAAGGGGTCAGTGTTTGCAGAGAACTTTCCTTCCAGCTCACAACGAGGTATCTGCAGATGCACACACACACACCTCCTCTTGGCTAAGAGCATCCACTGGCTGATCCAAGCAGAGCCAAGGTGTGCTCTCCCAGGAAAAGAGACTAAAGAAAGCTGTGCCAAGACAGCAGCGACATCAAGTCATTCAATAAACACTCCTCAAGCGCCTCTCTGTACAGTGACTGTCCTGGGCGCTGCGGGTGACAGAGGGATGAGCCAGATGTCACTGCCCAGAGCTTCTCCTCCGCCCAGGCAGCACCACGATAGGAGGAAGAGCGAGGCGGCTTTGCCAGGCAGGATGACCCTGATTAATGGAGAATGGCCACATGTAGGGCTGTGTTCAGAAGGCCCCTGGGCCACACCAGGGTCTAGGTTTCCCACTGTAAGCGGGGCAATAACCATGCAACCTCATGAAGTGTGTGCAGACTTAAAGCAATGATACATCTAAAGCATACAGGATGCTGCCTGGCCCAGGCTGGGACTCAGCGAAGAGCAGAGCTGAATCCAATCAGCTGGGTTGTTCCGTCTTGGAACGGACCGTTCTTGGAACCATGGCTATACGTGCCAGGTGCCTCTGCAGGCAGTGACCCTCTGCTGAAAGGCTCTGGGTGCCCCTTCTGGGCCCAGGACTGCAGGTCCTACCAAGGGTGGGAGGCCAGATGTGAACTCTTGGAGGGGTCACGGAGGCCTGGCCACACCCAGCAGGTGGGCCAAGGCGGTGGGTGGGTCCCTTCTCCCCCAGCCACCTCCCTGGAGAAAGGAAACAACTGCCTAAGCATCCCTCATGCCTCCGTCAAAGGAACTAAACTCGCAAGTCTGATGGGTCACCTGTCTCCCATGGTTCCCGCTGCTCTAGAACATTCTCCCTTCTTTCTCAGCCGCAAGGCCTCCTGCTCTCTGCTCACTCGAGGAACCCGACAGAGGTCCTGCTGCCAGCTGCTAAGGACTCCTGCTCTATCCCGCCTCTGCACAAGCTGTTCCTTCTGCACACCTTTCCCTCTTCTTTACCCTTCCTCTGGGCAGCAATTTCTTCCTCTCTGCTGCTTCCGTTCTCCCCATTTGAGCTCTCACTCCTGTGGCTTGCCACTGCCGGACACCAGCCTCTAGTTCCCCCGGGACTGTGAACTCTGATGAGGGCAGAAACTCTGCACCGGCCTAAGTGGATGCCCCAAGACTCCAAACATACAGACCAGACAGCACCAGCCTGGAGAGGGGATTTGGTCTTTTGGGGTGGGACCCACGTGTCTACATTTTGAACAAGCTCCTTGACTCTGATGACCCCTGACCCAAGGGCTAGCAAGTGCCTGGCACAGCCCTGAGAAGGTGCTCAGTGTTTGCTAAGCGACTGCCTGATTTTTGCTAGGAAACCAAGGCCACTGGGCTGACTTAGGTGCCAGTTTCCCCAGGTGGAACCCAGACAGGAGTACAACTCAAGTCCTCTAAGAGGTTCAAACTAGTTGCTGCAGCTCCTGCTGAAGGATCAATCGGGGCCGCGCCCCTACCTCTGGGGGTATGCTGTCCTCCGAGTCGGAGCTGTCCTCGTAGACGCCGCCCCCGCCCGCCTCCAGGTTCATCTGCAGCAGCTGGTCGATGGTGGCGTCCACAGCGCCGCTGTTGGCGCGCAACACGCACTCGATGATGTCGTAGTCCATGTTGGGGAACATGGTCGTGAAGTCGTCCATGGCCTGGTTGAACTCGAGGCGGCGCACCTGGCGGGCTGGCCGGCTGTTGTTGAGCTCCTGTGAGGCGGCCGCGCCGGCCCCGGCCCCGCGAGCGCCGGCCGCGCCCCCGCCGCCACTGCTCCGGCGGAACAGGCTGGTCATCTTGCCGAGTCGCTGGGGGAGAATGTTTCCCGCCGGCGCCGAGCCCCTTCCCCCGGGTCCCTGCGCCGTGGCTGCTCGGAAGCTCAGGCCCGCGCCGGGCGGGGTCCCCGGGTCAGAAGACTGGGGCGCGGCATCCGTAGGGGGCTGGCGGCTGGGTCATCCACAGCCGGGGAGCATCCTGGGGCTGGCTCCAAGGACCATCCCACCTGAAACGGAGGGACACAGAGTCAGCGGGAACGCAACCCACTCCAGCTCGGGGTGGTAAACAAGGAGGTTAGGGCGATTCCCCACCCCAGGGCCACGCCCTCGGGAGAACTGCTTCTTTCTGCTTTCTCTCCACCCTATGGTAGCTACACAGCTATACGTCTTTCCTAATTAACAAGGGCTTACATCCTACAGATTTCCCTGCCAGTTAACTCATGACACCACTCTGAGGTGGGTGCTTGGATCCCCCTTATGCAGATGGGAAAACTGAGGCACAGACCTGAGAAAGTGGAGGAGGTGGGGATTTGAAGCCAGGACTGTGGCCCCAAGGGGCTTCCCTGGTGGCTCAGATGGTAAAGAATCTGCCTGCAATGCCAGCGATGGGGGTTCAATCCCTGGATTGGGAAGATCCCCTAGAGACGGGAATGGCAACCCACTCCAGTATCCTTGTCTGGAGAATCCCATGGACAGAGGAGCCTGGCGGACTACAGTCCACGGGGTCACAGGGAGTCGGACACGACTGAGCGACTCACACGTTCACTTTTACTTCTTTCTGTGGCCCTCGGCCGCTGGCCTCAACCATTACACACACTGCCCAGCACTCGCGGGGACGTGACTAGGGCCTGTGGCTTCTGCACACCTGCTGTGGTCTCCAGCCCCATCCAGTCTCTACTTGCCTCACCTCCCACCCTCAGCGCCCCACCATCCTGCCTCCCATTTTGCGCAGACCTCCGCGAAACCTGCGGCAGAACACTCTGCAGCCCACTCAGAACCAGGGTCACATTTCTGTTAGTGCCATCAACTGAGTGTTCAACGTGTCTAAAACTATCATGTTCTGACTTTTCTCAGGCTTATCCCAGGATGTACAGTAATTTTGCTAATTGTAGAAAAGTGCCAGCTTTATTTTAAGGGACTGTTGCATCAAAGGATATTCCTAAGACTTCTCTAATGTTAGGTCATGATCCTAACAGCTAATAGATAAACGCCAGTGTGAGCAAAACAATGCAAGGTTCTTCCTTGCCATGATCTCGACAGTTAACCGATGATGGAAAGAAAACAAGACCAGAGCATGTGGAAGGGGCAGTGGAAGTACCCTCCCTCACCCCAAGGTCAGAAGACCCATCCCTGCCTCTGGCTCCTTCTGTCCCTTTAGGTCAGTCCTCTCAGAGGTAAAATGGGACTTCATACTGCCCCCCTAGCCCTTCCAGTGCCACTGTGCTGAGATTTTTATGTCCTTCAGATCTCCACCTCCTCCGAGGGATGTGGAAATTGTGTGGGTCTCCTGTTCTGGGACTTGCTGGGTGGGTGTCTGCCTAGTCCCAGGGAGGCGGGCCGTATTCAAATCTAGAAGCACATGGGCCCCAGGCAGCCTCCAGACTCTACGTTACAGAACTATCATCGCTTCCCACCCGCAGAGAAAACCAGTTAACACTCTATATCTGGGCTTCCCCGATGGCTCAGCGGTAAAGAATGTGGGTTCAATCCCTGGGTTGGGAAGATCCCCTGGAGGAGGGCATGGCAACCCACTCCAGTGTTTTTGCCTGGAAAATTCCATGGACAGAGGAGCCAGGTGGGCTACAGCCCATGGACTGCAAAGAGTTGGACACAACTGAAGCCACTGAGAACAGCACATACCTACATCTAGATACTTTTCTTCTATGCATATACTACCATATGCATGAATTCATTTTACTCAAATGTGATCAAACCATAAATTCTACTATGCAACTTGTTTTTTTCCACTTAATAATTGATTGTAGCCATCTTCTTATGTCAGAACACAGAGATCTACTTCATGATTTTTAATGCCTGGGTAGGATTCTGATGACTGGGCTAAGTATGATTTATTATCCAGCCTCCTCCACCCCATCTCTTGCCTAGATGAGCGAGTCACAGCTCAGAGAGGCCAAAGCCATGTCACAAGGAAGTGCAGAGGAGTGACCTCAAATGGCCAGTCCAAGAAATCTGTTAGAGAATGAACACAGGAAGGAATGCCTCCCACGGCCAGCTCCAGACACCCCAGTGCCCGCAGCCACGCCTCCCATGACCCCTGACACACCAGAAGGTCAGGGGACGCTGCCAAAATATCCTCCAAAGTCGGGCTCCACCCTGGTGGCTGTCTTTGTCCTGGGTTCTGGAAATGTGCGCTGAGGCCTCCAACTAGGACATGAGGGCCAGGAGGCCCCAGAAGCCAGTGCCCTGGGGGCCCAGGTGGCAGACCAGGACTGCCAGTCTGCTGTCATCACACATGGGGTCAGTGCCTGGTGCTAAGGCCTCTGGAGCAAAGCCACCTTCAGCCTCTCCCTCGAGTAATCTGCAAGATAGATTGAGGGACCAGTTCTCACATTGCCAAATGGCAGTACCTTGGAGAAAGAGGCTGGGACCTAGCCCTCTTGACAGGTCCCTTGGCCTCTGGGCCTCAGTGTCAGGAAGCCTCCATGAGGCATTCTCGCCCTCCTACCATTTACACAAGTGCCTCAGCCCCAGGCTGCACCCCTCCTCTCTGCCACTCTAGCTGCAGGACCTCGTCCATGCACCCTCTCCTCTCTGTGTCCAGGACCTCATCTATACGAATGGGGCTTCAATGAGAATTAACAGGATAATCCCGAGCACGCTGCCTGGAACGTGGTTAGCTGCGTCACTGTCGTTGCTACTGCCCCAGAAGGCTGGCGCAGAGCCAGGGGTGGTTGGCATCCTAGCCAAGTGATCCCAGAGCTGATGGGGTAGGGGCTTCTAGGGGAGCCTTCTCCTGCATCTGGGTATCAACCCCCAGAATTCTGTCACCCCTCAGGAAGGCAATCCCGATCCTCACAGCTGGAGACCCCACAGCCCCAGCGCCCACTTCCATTTACCCCCGGTGCAAAGCCTTGAAAAAGAGCATTTCTGCGTGTCTGCCCTGACATGTAAACAAGCTGACAACTCTAAGCCAGCCCCATAGGCTGCTCCACATTACAGATGAAGAGATGAGACCTAAGACCAGAGGAGGTGCCCAAGACACAGTGAGAGGGGTGGCAAAGCCTCAACTTTTCCATCAAAGGGTGTTTCTGTGGATGAGGAGAAGGTGGCTCCAAAACAGTAATGGAAAACAGGGAAACAGGATGCGATGTGCAGAAATGCCATTTTCACAGGACTCTGCAAGGACCCACGGACTCCCCAGACCAGGATGCCTTTAATTAACACAGGCGAGGATGTGAGAGCTCCCGCTTCTCAGGGCACCACCACCGGCCCCCCACCCCTCACTGAGCTCAAATGCAGAAGATAAGGTCAGGACTGAGGCTTGGCCAGCGTGGCTGGCAGCAAGGAGGACTGTCCTCGGGTCAGGGTCATCCATGCCAGGCTGCCGTCTGCAACCAGCACAGCTGAAATGAAAAGCCACTTAAAACACATGGAAAAATTAAGGCAGGAGACAGGGTCACGCGCGCATGCCAGTGCTTTCACATGTAATCTTTCTTTTACAACTCCAGAGACAGATGTTATCATCCCCATCTCATAGCTATGGAAACCAATTCAGAGAAGTCAGGTAACTTGCACAAAGTCACACAGCCAGCATGTAAACAGGCCAAAATTAGGCACCCACTTCCTAAGAGCCCAAAACGCCAAGTCAGGCTTGCAAGTCCAGGAGCCCCGGAGCCTCAGAAAGGCTCAGGAGACTGGGCCCAGCCAGGCTGCCGTTTCACAGAGGAAAGGGGATCCAGACAGCTCTGGAGTGGGTGGTGGGTGGGCAGGGAGGGGGTCTGTTGGCTCCACCCCAGAACCAGCTCCGTGACCTTGAGGAAATCACTCCTCCACCTCTCTGAATCCTGGCTACAGGGCACTGGCAGGGAAACAGAGGGAAATAACCTCTGACTGCTGAAAAAGGAAGTGAGTCAAACCTGCTGAGCCCGTTAGACACCTTGGAGGCCGGCTCAAAAGCTCGCCTGAACTCACAGCTTGTGAGCAACCTGGGGACTGGGAGAAGAACCCCACACCTGTCCTCCCCCAGGCCCTGGGGAGCCAGGCCATCCAGCCTCCCCAGAGAGGAACCCCAAGGCCTGGCAGGGGCGGCAGGCAGCCAAGCTTCCCTCCAAGCGTGTGCAGACAGCCAAGGCCTGAGTCACTCCAGGCCTGGCCCAGGGAGGTGGGCCAGCTGCCCGAGTCATTCTCCTGACTTCACCCAAGGTCATCCCAGCGAGTCTCCTGCAGGGCCAGGTAGGGCCCATGTCGGGGAGGGGAGAGTCCAGGAGCCAGAATCCTGGTCCCACTTCTGCCTGGTCCTGGAAAGGCTGTGTGACTTCAAGAAATCACTTCACTTCTCTAAACCTCAGCTTCCTCGTGTGTCAAAGTTGAGATCACACACACCTACGTGGAAGGGGTGTTGTGATAGAACTTACATGGGTAACTGAAGACAGGGAGCACCTGACGAGACAGGATGCTGTGACCTCCGGCCCTGGTCGTGGCCCTTTTCCAGAGTTCCACTTACACCTTGAGTGATCTTATCTAGTCCCACATCATTAAATACTATCTACATGCCAAACTGGAAAAGTCCTTGATGCTGGGAAAGACTGAGGGCAGAAGGAGAAGAGGGCGTCAGAGGATGAGAGGGCCGGATGGCATCACCAATGCAATGGACATGAACTTGGGCAAACTCCGAGAGATGGTGGGAGACAGGGAGGCCTGGCCTGCTGCGGTGCCCAGGGTCGCAGAGAGTCCGACACGACTGAGCAACTGAATAACAACATGCCGAATGTTGCCTCCCAAATTTCTCTTGCCGTGAAGTCTCCCAGGAACACACCCTTCAACCCCACACCTGCATGGCCGACCGGCTGCCTCCACACGAATGTCCAACAGCATCTCCTACATAACTTATCAGGTGCACAGTAAAGACAGGAAGGAAAGAAGTTGGGAGCGCAGCAACTGTGGGTTCTCGTCCCGTCTTCCTCCCCCAGCTCATCGCAGTGGTGGGGACGGGGTGCTTTCTTCATTTCCAAAGCCCGTTCTCTTCCACGTGTGCAGGATTGCCCCACCTCACGGACGAAGCGACCGAGGCCAGGGCAGCCCCGAGACGCAGTTCAGGTACCTGCGCCCCTACCACTTGGCCTGAGGGCCTCCTCCCTGGCACACCAGGCAGATGGCAGGCTGGTCTTCTTTCCAAGCCAACGATGGCTCCAGAGGGCAGGAGACTGACTCCCCTCCAAGACCTGAATTGAAATTCTACTGCCTCCTGGGAGGGCCAGGACTCAATCCCAAAAGGCAGTGGTTGGCACAGGAGGTGCAGGGCTGGGACGCCAGAGGCCCCTGTGGCGAGCACTGTTCTGCATCACCCCCCACCCCCCACCCCCCCACCGAGGGGTCATTCTGTCATTCTGGAGCGACTACCTGAGGCCGGCCGTGTCCCTGCACACCCCCAGCTCTCTTCTCTGAAAACCCCCAGGGCCGAGGGACAGGCCAGATCTTGTGATCTGTCTGAGCTGCTGTGATCGCAGCCGTCAGAGGGACGCACTGTCCCTTCTTGCCTAATAAGATCTGGGCCCAGCCCAACGGCCCCGCAGTGCCAGGCCACTAGGTGGTGTCCGAGGGCTCGGGCCACAGCTGCTCCCAGGAAAGGAGACACGGAGCGGCTTCTCCCCAGGGACCAGAGGATCGGCTCCACCCCGACTCCCTCATGATTAAACGGGACGGGAGAGCCCCCACTGCCCCAGAGGTCTCAGAATATAAGACGGGGAGGGTTTCAGGCCAATTTATTCTCGAGGTGGGAAACATAAGGCACACATGCCACTCACTTCTACCTGGCATCCGAGGCAGACATCACTAATCCATCGAGGCACTGCCCTCTGCAACCCACTCGGCCTCAGAAGCCTGTTCATCCTGGCGCTCTGGACAAGCCCCCACCAAGTGATGAGAACTGGCACGCAAGGTACACCCTGCTTGCCAGCCATTCCATTTCCTGTATGAGAAGACCAGGCCCAGGCTTAGTTTGTCTCATTAGGAATCCAGGCTGCAAAGGCCAGCAGGGCCGGAATGAGGTCATATGATCCCTGGGATGCTTGTGTAACCGTGGCTAAGTCCTGGGGAAACCTCAAGTGGGTGACGGCTGCGTTCATGAAAGACCGCTGGGCCCAGGGCATCTGTGTCCCCTTAAAATTGTCACCTCGGACGTGGCGGGGGCAGGGTGCAGGGAAGTCTGCCCAAGCTTCTTGGTTTCTGAGCTGGAGAGGCCCCAAAGCGGGAGAAAGGAAAGGGGGGACAAGAGACAGAGAGAGGCTGTCAGGGGCTGTGTGTGTGAGTGTCCGAGTGTGTATGTGTGTGTGAGTGCCCGGCGCGGGGGGTGGGGAGGTGGCAGCCCTAACAGAGTCTCCTTGTCCTCCGGCCCCGTACAGGCTTGTTTTCTTCCCAAGCTATTAATGTCATCGCAGCTTCAAAAGCCGGGTGACCTTTAAATGCCGAGCCTCCTGCTCCCGCCCAAGGCGCGGAAACAGCTTAATGGAAACTCAAATGGCCCCAGCTGCTGGGCCCACAACAAAGCCAGCCTCTTTCCCGAGGCGCACGGAGCTGCTGGGGAGCCACACCTGTGCCCACTCCCGGGGGAGGGGGTGTCAGGAAAGGGCAGGGGGGACCCTCAGCACAGCCATCGGGAAACGGAGGCCAGGCTAGACCTGAGCGGAAGAGGTCGGGGAAGAAGGGGAGAGACAGACTCAGTTCTGCCACGCCTGGCTGTGTGACCTCAGGTTAGCCACTTACCTCTTTGGGCCATCCCCCACCATTCAGTCCAATCTAAGCCTGGGGTATAAAAAAAAAAATCTGCCTCCCCCCAAAAATATCTTTTAAAAATCTATAGGAGGGGCTTCCCTGGTGGTCCAGTGGTTAAGAGTCTGCCTTGAAATGCAGGGGACACTGGTTCCATCCCTGGTCTGGGAAGATCCTACATTGCACCTAAAGCCTGGGCTCCGAAACCAAGGAAGTCATAAGAAGCCTGAGTACCACCGTGAGGAGCAGCCGGACGGCTGCAACTAGAGAAAGCCCGTGCGCAGCAGCGAAGACCCAGAACAGCCAAAAATAACTAACCAAATAAATAAAACTTTAAAGAAATCTCTGCAAGAAAAAAAAAATGAGGGTGAGATGTTTCAAAGGACTTTAATAAAATCCCTCCCCTATGAAAGGATTGGCCCCAGAGCCTCAGTTCTAAGGACACCGTTGTTCATGTTTGTTTCAGAGGCCCAAAGACTGGGCTTGGCCACTGTCAAAGGGCCAAGAAGTCAACTCTGCCTTCCAGTTGAAAAGATTCAAGACGAAGCCCCCCCGGGGCACGAGTGACATGTCATTTGCTTGGGTCATCTTAGTAGAATGATGGTAGTAATAGCAATGATAACATAGCACTTACCACTTGCTTCTTTATGCACCAACCACTATTCCAAGGGTCTTATGCAAGCTAATGACTTTTCATCCCCTCTACAGCCCTGAAAGGTACATGTTACCAATGCTATTTCTACTTTATAGAGAGAAAAGTGAGGCACAGAGGAGTCGAGGAACTTGCTTAAGGTCACACAGCCGAGTGGCCAAAATGATGTGTGAACCCAGGAGATCTGACTCCAGATCTGACAGTCTCACACCATCAGGCCTGACCGCCCTCTGCATTCCCAGAGCTGTGCACAGGGCCAGGGCCCCCCCAGCCCCATCACCCCCCGGCAAAAACTCAGCAAGTATGAACTGAGTGGAGTCCTCATGGGGCAGAATTGCCCCTGGCGCTCCTGTCCAGGGGAGAAGGGAAGAGGAAGGAGTCTGCAGGCAAAGCTTACCAGACGAGAGAGAACCACGGCAATTTCCTTACATAAACCTTTTTCCCACTCCGCCAAGGTTGTCCGTTGCCTGGGCAACCAAATGCTTTCCATCTCCACCTGAACTGGCCAGGACTATTTCCATAACAGTCCCTCTCTCCATCAACAAACGCCATCAGCTCAGCCAAGACACTAGAGATCCGCCCTCAGTGGACAGACGGGAGGCTGCTCCCCAGGGCCCCGCCCAGGGGTTGCAGTCTCGGGGAGCCCCTCTGGGCTGGCAGGATTGTGTCTGTGCCTGGGACCAACTGCAGCAGCTCAAGCTGGGAGAAAGGGGCACTGGCAGCCAGCTCAGGTGTAAGGCGGTGAGGCTGGGCCGGCCTGGGGCCAGCTCCTCGGGAAAGAGCTCCCCTTCAGGCAGGAGGAGGCCCCTCCGTAGGCTGGGCCTGCAAGGGCTGGGGCTGAGCCCCGAGGCCTGGGCGGGAACGAGAGATGCCTCTGGGCCCCTGGGATCACTGGCCCCTGGGTCAGTGATGCCACACAATTCAGGATCTACACCTGCCAAGGAGCCAAGATCAGGGAGGGGCGCTGAGAGCAGCAGAGGGCCCTCTTCCCCACACTAACACACACTTCGCATCCCTCCCCCACTGATCCATGAATTCCATTTCTATGGGATTCGCATAACATATTTAATGGAACACCATAAGGCTTCCCTCATAGCTCAGTCGGTAAAGAATCTGCCTGCAGTGCAGGAGACCCGGGTTTGATTCCTGGGTCAGGAAGATCCCCTGGAGAAGGAAAAGGCAACCCACTCCAGAATTCTTGCCTGGAGAATTCCCCTGGACAGAGGAGCCCAGCAGGCTACAGCCCATGGAATTGTGAGAGTCGGATACAGCTTATTGATTAAACCCCCCCCACCACCACCATACAATGGTAAACAAAAATGAGGTATCTCTGTGCCCAAGACCTACTGCTTAGGGAAACAAGGCGGGGCACAGAACAGAAAGTGTATTTCTCTGTCCTCTAGTGCCTTATGGTATGTGTATGTCTATACATGGGCTCCCCAGGTGGCACGAGTCGTAAAGAAAGCGTTACTTGCTTAGTCATGTCTGACTCTTTGTGACCCAAGGACTGTAGCCCACCAGGCTCCTTTGTCCATGGGATTCTCCAGGCAAGAATACTGCAGTGGGGTCCCATTTCCTTTTCCAGGGGATCTTCCTAACTTAGGAATAGAACTCAGGTCTCCTGCATTGCAGGCAGACTCTTTACCATCCGAGCCAGCCCGCCTGCAATGCAGGAGACCCAGGTTTGATCCCGAGTATTCTTGCCTGGAGAATCCCATGGACAGAGGAGCCTAGCAGGCTATAGTGCCACAAAGAGTCTGACACGACTGAAGTGACTTAGCACACACGCATGTCTGTCATATGGAGAGGGTGAGGGAGTGGGCTCCAAAAGAAATTCTTTTTTTTTTTTTTTATGAAACTTTTAGTATTTTATTCATTTTCATAGTTTTACAGTATTAGTAAAAATAATGACCATTATAAATAAGTATAGAATGGAAGTTGATGAAAAAATAACCCCAAGTCTTCCTTGACTCCCACCCTCCCACCAAAAAACTAGCTAGTATATGGCAAATATCCTTTTCACATATTATCTTTAGGCATATGTTCACTCTGTAGTGGTGGATGGTTTAGTTGCTAATTCGTGTCTGACTCTTGTGATCCCACGGACTGTAGCCTGCCAGGCTCCTCCGTCCATGGTGTTTTCCAGGCAAGATTATTGGAGTGGGTTGCCATTTTCTTCTCCATCCAAAAGAAATTCTTAAGAAATCGATAATGTGGGTTTTCACTGGGGAGAATTAGGTCACGAGAGACAGGTCAAGGAAACTTTTCTCTGTAAATCCTTTTGCATCTTTCAAATTTTTATTCATGCTCATTGATTTAAAAATAAAATAGGCAGAGGGCTTCCCTGGTGCCTCTGTGTTGAAGAGTCAGCCTGCCGACGCGGGGACCACAAGTTTGATCCCTGGTCTGTCCAGGAGGATCCCACATCCATGGGACAACTAGGCGCATGCTTCGTAACTACTGAGCCAGTGCTCTAAAGCCCCAGAGCTGCAACTACCGAGCCCATGCACCGCAATTACTAAAGCCTGTTTGCCTAGACCCCGCACTCCGCAACGAGAGAAGCCACTGCAAGGAGAAGCCAACGCATTGCAACCAGAGAGTCGCCCCACTCGCCACAACTAGAGAAAGCCTGCACGCAGAAATGAAGACCCAGCACAGCCATAAATAATAGATAAGTAAAATAATAAATAATATCAAAGTGATGGCACTGCGGTGATATTGTCTGTTCCTTTTTCATATACATATTGTCTACAATGGACGTGACTTTTTAATAATAGCTACAGTAAATATCTGTGAATACTTACTGCTGCCACTTTCTAAGCACGTGGCATGCATGATCTTATCAAAGTCTCACAGTAAAGCAATTATTATCCTCATTGTACAGATAAGCTGAGACTGTGTGTGCTGTGCTAAGTCGTCTCAGTCATGTCTGACTCTGCAACCCCATGAACTGCAGCCCATGAGGCTCCTCTGTCCATGGGATTCTGCAGGCAAGAGTAATGGAGGGGGTGGCCATGCCCTCCTCCAGGGGATCTTCCCGACCCAGGGATCAAATTGCCATCTTTTACATCTCCTGTACCGGCAGGCAGGGTCTTTACCACTAATGCTACCTGGGAAGCCCAAATGAAGACCAGGAGAGTTTAAATAACTTATGTGGCGTCAGAGTCAGTGACAGAGCCAAAATGTGAATCCAAACCACCTGTCCCCAGAGTCCATGCGCTTCGGAACCCCCGCCTTACACTGTTCTCGGATTCTAAAAAACTAAGCCAAACAAACACTGAATGATGATAGGGAAAACATCTTAAGGAAAAAGCAAACCACAGAGCCTCCAGGGTTTCAAAACTTTTGTAATCCTCCACATCCCAACCCAGTCTTTCCTGCCTGGACTCTCTGGGCAAGCCCCTCCAAGTCCTGCCTTGGTGGGAACCAGGCTGCTCCCACTCGCTCCCCTGAGCCCCGCTTCCAGGTACAGGCACCGCCCACCTCCTGGTGGAGCTGCGGGGAGCAAAACCTTTCCCTCCAGGGGCAAGGTGATGGCTGCTGCTGCAGTCACTTCAGAGGTCAGACCGCAGTGTGGGCCCCCTTCCCGGGGGCAGCGCAGGGTCGGGCCTAGCCAGGAAGCTCCTCGTAGAGGGAAAACCACACGCTGGGTTTTACTGACGCTGAGTCTGGGTAAGACCACAGGGGTTCAGGGTAAGCTTCACTCGGGGCCAAGCCCGGCTTCCACCCTGGTCCCCGCTGCCTGGGTGAGCGGCACTGCTCTGAGCGTGTGTCTTCGAGTGTGGACTGGGGACACCTGTACCCCTGATCCTGTGGGACATCACGCACCCTCAGTCTCGGGGTACATAAGAGGGTCTGTTTCCAGAGCCTGGCCTAGGAGTCAGACCCGGGGTCGCGATCCTGAATCCAGTCCTGATTGTGGGGACGAGGGGAGCATGCAGCAGAAGGCAGTACTCAGAGTTGGGGTGCTCCGGGAGCCCTGTGTGGAGCCTCCAGCTGCTGCTGGGGGCAGGGTGGGTCTGACGGGGCCTGGCCCCCGCAGAGGGCCTGGGCCGGGCAGCGGGGGCCCTTCTCAGAAGTGCGCCTCCGGCAGCCAAGGAATGCAGACCCAGGGCAGGGGAGCAGAGGCCTGGGGAGGGCCCGGCTTCAAAAGAGCCGGCGGCAGCTGCAGGGGGAGGGCCATGGCCCCCTCGGCGGGCGGTGGACACCGTCAGAAATTCCAGCGGCTGGGCGGCAGATGGGATTGTTTAGAGCCATTACCAGGCTAGCTCCTCTCCCAGCCATGGGCGGCCCCCTCCCCTCACTCCCACCCCCTCAGCGGGGCGCCCAGAGGCCAGCTGCCAGCCGTCCCTGACCCACGCTGCTCCATGCCACATACCCGCGGGCCCGCACATGCCCTCCAGAGATGCCAGGATTAGGAAGGCAGGAAGAAAGGCCGTGTTCTCCCTGCCAGACAGGGTGTACGTGTGTGTATTGCCCAAGGTCTGAGCTCAGTGGCCACAGAGCTGGGATCTGTGTGTGTGTTGACGGGGGCGGTGTATGTGTGTGCTGACGGTGTGTGTGTGTGTGTCTCTGTCTGTCTGTGTGTGTGTGTGTCCATGTTCTCCCTGCCAGATGGGGGGTGTGTGTGTGTGTGTGTGTGTGTGTGTATGTGTTGCCCAGGTCCAAGCTCAGTGGCCACAGAGCTGGGATCTGTGCGTGTGTGTGTTGACGGGTGTGTGTGTGTGTGTGTGTGTGTGTGTGTTTCCCAAGGTCTGAGCTCAGTGGCCACAGAGCTGTGATCTGAACCCAGATCGTGGCCTCCTGGGTCAGCACTCTCTCCCTGTGTGTGTGTGTGCACCCAGCACACCAACACACAGCTCACATGCCTGAGTGTGCCGCACACACCAGCTCCGGCAAAGCATTCACTACTGAAAGGATGCCACAAATGTAGGGCCACACTCCTTTAGATTTCCCCGAACTTCCCCCGCAGCCCCGGCACGCCACCCACTCCCCTCTTCGCCCAACTCGGAAGCTGTGTTTTTCCAGCCACGCTGTCCTACACACATGCTAACAGGCCCTGAGCACACGCACCCTCAGCCTTCCCACGGCCCCACGCTGCAAATCCCTCCCTTCCCCAGGCTGACAGCGGGGCCAGATGAGGCCCTCCTCTCTTCCCCAACCATGCCCAGCACGGTTTGCACAGCATCAGGTGCACCAATGATTAGGGGAGAGGTCGGGCTGACCTGCTCTGCAGCCAATCTGGCCAGAATAGAACAGGGAAGTGGCACGCCCTGACTGAGGCAGCGGCTTCCTGGTTCCCTGCAGGACCGGCTCCTGGAAGGGAGTCCAGGCACGGACCTCAGCCTGCTGGGGCTGGGAGTTCTGGTCCTCGCACAGGCAGGGGCAGGGGTCACAGAACCAGCCTTCTTTGCCTCCGAGGGCCTCAGTCTCCAGCTCCAGAAAATGGAGAGAAGCAGTCCCTATTCAGTCTGACCTCACCCATCACTGAAACTTCCCAGAGATGCAAGGACGTGAGTGGGAGTAGGGGGCGGGAGAGGGGTGCCAGAGAAAGGCATCCCTATGCTAGGTACCACTACGATGGCTGCTCTGCAGAAGTGGGTGGCTGCATCCTGGGGACCCTGGGGCTGGAAGGACCTGTCCCCTTTCTGAAGCTGCAGAATTAGAACGCCTGTCCTCAGAGGAAATCCCCAGCAGAAGCCCATTCTATGAAGACATTAGGCAGAGGCCTGCCCTGCCTCCCTCCCCCAGCAATTAGTAATGAGGGAACCTGCCATTTACCGAGTGCTGGGCTGGGTTTCCATGCCTCATGCTAATCCTCACAGTAATCTAGTCCTGCAGATCATTATCTTCTACCATGATCAGAGCCAGTTTGCAGACAGGGACAAGGAGGAGCGTGTGACCTAAAGGCTGTCCAGGGCCGTACCACATCCAGATGGCATGGCCTTCCAGGAGAGAGAGCGTGAGCCTGTCACATCTTCTGACACACCAGTGACTTGCTACCAGCTTTCAAGCCTGGGTTTACCCAGAGCCGTGTGCATCTCCACCTGCTCCCTGCACTGCTGCTGACCTGCTCACACGGCTCTGGGCAGCACAAAGGTACTTCTCTACCAGTCTAAGAAGCAAATGCTCTTTGCTTTAGAGCAACGCAACTCAGAGGATGGCCGAGACCACCTTCACCAGAGTCTTCCGAGCGGTTTGTGAAAACACCTATTCTCCACCTCACTGTTAAATCAGGATTTCTGGGGAGACAGCCTGGGAATCTGCATATTCACAGGATCCCCAGATCATTCTAACGACCAGGAAAGTGTGAAGACCACTCCCTTACAGTTTGGAGCCCTGGATTCTGATCTCAGCTCCATTAGGAACCAGCCAAGTGACCTTGCTTTCAGATTCCCGTCTGAAAAATGGGCATGGGTCTCCAAGATCCCTTTCATTCTTGGCATCCTCCGTGTCTGCCCTGAGTCTCCAGATGGTCCTGAGTTTCATGGACTGTTGAGCTGAGTTTCATGGACTGTTCAGTCCCTGGAGCCACCAATGTACACTGTGGGAACACATTAAAAAGAATTCCTGTCTGGCTGATTTAGGGAGATCTGCAAAAATACCTTACTTATCTCTGGCTCCAAGCCCTAAACAAATGGCTTTTGGATTACCCAGTGCCACCTCCCTACTCCCCTGAATATCCATTTTCTTCATTCCAGCCTGAGTCAACCAGGATTCTGTAAACATTAGGTCCGCACACCTGGGCTCGATCAACAGTCATCAAACAAAGGCTCTGCCAAATCACCCCACAAGCCCAAACTTGCAGCCGCTCTGTCCCTCCTGAGGAGCTGAGAGCCGGAGACGCGTGGACCCTTTCTCCCAGCAGAGGATGGGTGTGAGGGCTGGGTGGGAGAGAGGGCGTAGCCAGAATGGCCCCAGCCTACAGGTGGGTTGCGAGTCAGCCAGACTTTAAGGGTGCGAGGCGACAGTGGGGCAAGTCCAGCAATCGCTGGGACCTTTCAAAAGCAGCTGGACATCCCCTAGTCCCATGGCTCCTCGATGCGCGCTGTGGAAACACCACGAGGTGTTCAGCCAGTGCTCAGGCACTGCTGGCCGGTGGCAGGCATGACTGCGTCAGCCTTCGAGGTTTCTGAATCCTTGACCGAGGAGCCATGGGGCTTATCAGAGCTGCAGCCCACAGACACGGGATGATTTCAGACTCAAGCGACCTCTGTGTAGGGGAAACCTGTGTGCATGTGCAAACCAGAGAGAAAAGACTGACAGGAAAGGCAAGAGTGAAGAGCCGGCTTCCCCAGTGGGAAACATCTGTGAACTGTAGCCCATGACTGCCGATCCCAGCCCTTAAAAATAGATCATTCTCTCACTCTGAATATGCTGACTGCCCCCAAACGACGGTGCTTTCCATGTGCATGGCACTTGGCGGTCTCCAGGGCTGGGGGAGCCCTCTCCATTCGGCCAGGCTCTAGGCTGGGCCTGTGCCTGAGAGCGGGGGCTCACCTGGCACGGTGCTGGGCACTCCACCTCCACCACATCCTCACCACAACCCTACCAGGTAGGAGGCGTTATCCTGCGGACAACCTGCCTGAGCCCCACAGCCAGGAAGTGGCGGGGTCAGGATGCTACCCCACAGCCCAGGTTCCCAAGTGCTCACCACACGGTCACCCCACTTGTAATGGGGAGCCTTGCATGGGGCAAAGGGGGAAACGGGCTCCAGAAGGGCTAGGAACGTGGCGTCACCCCAGAGCAAGAGAGAAGCGCTATGTGCACTGGCTGGGAGCGGGGAGAAAGAAAACAAGCGGGGGCCCCGCAGCTCCGAGCTGAGTGGGCATGGCCTGCCTGCCACAGGTGCCCCCGCCCGCAGGCGTCGAGGGCCGGCGGGGACCCTGCCCTGCTCCGGCTCCCACACCCAGCAGGACCCCCCTGTCTGGCTCTGGGCTCTTCAAGTTGGGTTTCCATCCCAACCACCCTGGGCAGCGTGAGTGAGTCAGGCCCGGGAGGAGGAAGTGGCCACGCTCAAAATCATTAACATGCAGGGCTGAGCTCTGGGCCTTTGTTCTTGAGCAAGGACTGTAGCATTTCACTTTCAGGAAGGAGCGGGGAGGGTGGGGCAGGCTCAGAATTGCACAACCAGAAGCACAGGCTCAGACACACAGAGGTCCCACGTGGAAAGTCTGCTGAGACGGCCCCGGACCCTGTGGAAAAATACAAGCCGACCCACAGCCCTCAGACACGGCAGGTCCACACAGAGAGCACAGGCTCACTCATTCCTCGGCTTTTTCAATCAGAGAGGCCTTCCAGCAGGGATGAAAGTGTTAGTCGCTCAGTCATGTCTAACTCTCTGCGGCCCCATGGACTGCAGCCTGCCAGGCTCCTCCATCCATGGGATCCTCCAGGCAATACTGGAGTGGGTTGATATGCCCTCCTCCAGGGGATCTTCCCAACCCAGGGACTGAATCCTGGTCTCCTGCATTGCAGGCAGGTTCTTTACCATCTGAGCCACCAGGGGTACATCGGGGCTTCTAAGGCCAGGAGGATGCAGACAGGCAGCAGAGGGGGAGGTGGGGATCTCGGGCCTCTGATCCCAGCACAGCAGGAACCCCAGGTCGGAGGGGGACAATGCCCCCCACATCCAGCTTGGAGGGGCAGCCCCAGCTCGGGGAGACCACCTCCCTATACGCCCCTCTTCCAAAACACACCATCCCTTCTCCAACCACGCGAGTATCTCCCAGAATCCAGGAAAGCACAGCAAACAGCCCTCCAGGGCGCCCTCCACCGTGAATATCCAGGTAAATGTTTCGAGGTGTCAGCTCTTCCCTGCAAGTCACATCTCCGCCACCAGCAGAGTGGGAAAGGCGGCGAAGCGAATCAATTAACTCTAGGACAGGGAGGACGAAGGCTGGGGAGGAGAGAGGAAGAGAGGAAAGTTAATCAACAGGGAGAAATCTGACTTTAAAAAGGTTAACATGACACAAGGAACTCCCCAGTGGTCCAGTGGTTAGGATGCTGTGCTTTCACTGCTGAGGGCATGGGTTCAATCCCTGGCTGGGGAACCAAGGTCCCTCAAGCTGAGTGGCACCCCCCCCAAAATGTAATACAAATAAGAATAAAATGGCTTTCACTGAGCCTTCGTGTCCCTGGAAAAGTACCATTCATCCCTAGATCCTGAGGAACAGACCCCTTCTCCCCTCCCCACCTTGAAGGGGTCAGTCAGAGGCTAAGGGTTTACCCTGCGCCCCTCCTGCACCTCATTAGAACTTAACCTCCAGGCCCTCAAGGAAATTGGTAGAAATGAGACCCTTGTCCTTTGTCAATTAGAAAGAAAACAGCCCTCTGGGGAGATGGCCCTCCTCTTGGGGGGCCCTCTCGTGCTCTTAGACAACCCGTTCCCTTGGGGGTGGCAGCGAGAAGTGGAAAGGAGCCAGCTTGTTTAGGGAAGCCGCCTGCTCCCTGACGTCTGGCAGGGGCAGGCCACCCACCAGGTCCGGCTCACCCCCCTCAAAGCCCAGTCTGTTTGGAAAGGGCTTTCGGGGACAGGAAGCAATAAACAGAGTCAAGCGGCCAAGATGCAGGGGCTGATTATGCAGTTTATGGATTTTCCAGGCCTCTTTGTACTCTCCCCCCAGCTGCCTGGGGCTCTGCAGAAAAAGGTGCTGGCAAAAGGCAGGCTGGCCTCGGCTGGGTCTTGCCAAGTGTGTGAGGGGACTGCATGCCTTGAGGCCCCGCAGGCTCCCCCTTGGAGCCCCAAAGAGAAACCCCGCCCACCCCATGTTACCAGAGCCTGGACACACATACGCAACTCACTTCCACGCAGCTCACTTCTCTGCCCAGTTCTAAGTTACTTCCTCACTTCAGAGGAGGCTGACTCCTGGAATTCCCAGAGGGGAGGATGTGCCTGGCCAGGCTGCAGCTTGAGCAGGGCAGGTGGGTGGCCCTCCTTCACCAAGCAGCTTGCAGCTCAGCTATTTTAGCTTCCTCGAGTGTAGAGCAACTGAGGAAAAGCCAAGACTGATGGGGAAGGTGATTTGGGGTTGCACGGCCTTCCCAGTGCCAAGGTCAGCTTGCATCTCCCATCTGGTGAGATGGTTACCTGTGTGTGCAAAGCTGTGAGTGCAGAGGGCTTGTGGGAATTGTCTCTTGATACCCAGGAACTGAACACGACACAAGGTGCCTTGGAAAAATGGAGAGGCAGGCAGCACAGACCTCCAGGCCAGATGACATGAAAAAGCCAAGCGGCAGGGCCAGGTGTCCCCTGCAGCATTTTTATCCAAGTGTCAGAGTGCATGCTTGTTATTTGAAATGCACAGCAAGTTGGAGGCCACCAAGTGAATACACACCCAGCACTAAGAAGCAGTTGTCTAAGAAGTAGGGTTGCACGAGGGGTTTGCTGACTACTTCATGCATCTCTGCATCCTTTGAATTTGCTTTTTTTTTTAACAAACATGCATTGTTTTTATAGTTAAAAATTAAGAATTTTTTTTGTTTGTTTCATTTTTTAAAAAACCACTCATTTATTTCCTTTCAGCGGTGCTGGGTCTTCACTGCTGCACTCGGGCCTTCTCCAGCTGCAGCAAGCAGGGGCTACTCTCGAGATGCAGTGCCTGGGTTTCTCACAGCGGTGGCGTCTCGTACCACAGAGAACGGGCTCTAGGGCCATGGCCTCAGTAGCTGTGGCTCATGGGCATGTGGGATCTTCCTGGGCCAGGGGTTGAACCCATGTCCCCTGCACTGGCAGGTAGACTCTCGAGCACTGGACCGCCAGGGAAGTCCCCCAAATTAAGAATTTTTTTTAAAGATACGTTGCAACATAGAACGTGCAGCTGCTGCAGAAAATGGTTTGGTAGCTCCTCGAAAAGTTAAACCCAGAATTATCATATGATCCAGCTGTTCTGCTCCCAGGTATTCTCCCCGAAGAACCAAAAGCAGAGATTCAGGTATCTGAACGCCAGTGTTGATAGCAACAGCATTCACAACAGCCCAAAGGTAGAAACAAGCCGGGTGTCCGTCACCAGATGAATGGATGAACGAAATATAGACTATACATACGGAACCATGGAACTCAGCCACAAAAAAGGCATGAAATTCTGATACATGCTATAACATGGATGGACCCTGAAAACATAATATAAGCCAGACACAAAAGGACAAACGCTATATGACTCCACTTTAGGAGGTACCTAGAACAGGCAGATTCCTGGAGACAGAAACCAGAAGAATTTCCCAGGAGCTGAGGAAACAGGAGAATGGAGAGATACTGTTTAATGGGCACCGAGTTTCTGTTTGGGATGATGATCAAGTTCTAGAAATGGACAATGGTGAGGACTACACAATATTGTCTGAATACTGAATGCCACTGAACTGCCACTTAAAGATAGTTAAAATGGTAAATTTTATGTTATGTGCATTTTACTGCAATGACAATAAATAAAGATGCAAATCAGGCAGGACGAGGCACTGGGTTGCAGAAGAGACTGCGAGTCACCAGGCAGAAGGGGGCACTCCTCGGGCTGTGCAGAGAGAGGGCTATCAGCCCAGGAAATCCTGCCTACACAGAGGGGCTCTGTCCCCATCTGCACGGCGTGGGCCAGGGGACAATGACAGCCCTGTTGATGGGGACTGTTCACATGGTCTCCAGAATCACACATGCCACAGGGCTGGGGGTGGTGGAGAGGTGGCCATGCAGGGACGTTCCGTGGCACATTTGGAATAGTCAAGTTATGATACACTGCTGCTGCTGCTGCTGCTAAGTCGCTTCAGTTGTGTCCGACTCTGCAACCCCGTAGACGGCAGCCCACCAAGTGCCCCCGTCCCTGGGATTCTCCAGGCAAGAATACTGGAGTGGGTTGCCATTTCCTTCTCCAATGCATGAAAGTGAAAAGTGAAAGTGAAGTCGCTCAGTTGTGTCCGACTCTCAGCGCACACTAGGCGGTAGGAAACTGGGGGCAAAGTGGGGATAAGGGGACCAGATCAGCTGGTTAAGACCTTGATGCAGCTTCACTCCTCACTCAAAAAATATACCCATATATAAAACTCCAGAGAGATGGTGAAAGACAGGGAAGCCTGGCACGCTGCAGTCCATGGGGTCGCAGAGTCGGACACAACTTAGCAACCAAACAGCAACTAAACAAGAAATTAAAAGCTGTTCCTCATCCCCACCTTCTGAAGAAAGACAAAGATCCCTCTTACTTGAGCTGTTCAGAACAGGAAATAAGATCAAAACTGCCCGCGTGGGCTGCCACCTCCACCCTGCCCCCTGCCACCGGTGGCTCACAGGAGCGCTCTCTACCAGCTGCCGGGCGTCCACCCACACCGAGTTCTTTCTTCCCAAAAGGGAGGGGCAGCGGGGAGCACGGGCAGCGCGGTGGGAAACCAGGGTCTGTGGCCTCTGACCACTGAATCCAGACTCAGGTGCCTGGTTCCTGAGGTCTCAGCCGCCCTTACTTCCAGGTGTACAAGGACATACAGAAGTCACATGTGGGGCACATTTATGGTCAATGGCAGCTCTGCCTCACTTGAGATAAGACTATTTAACCAGCAGACTTTGCTATAAAAAGATACCGCCTCCAGGGCCTTCCTGAAATGTGTCCTGTGTGCATACGTTCGCAGAGACGAAAGGGGAGCCAGAGGTTCTGAAACACCTTGGCCTGGCCGCTTACAGCCTTCTCAGACACCCCCTCCTTCCAGAACTGTACTGCCCAAGAAGGCAGCCACTAGTCACCGTGTGGCAAGATAAATGTACATTATTTAAAATTAAGTAAGGGACTTCCCTGGTGGTCCAGTGGCTAAGACTCCACGTTCCCAATGCAGGGGGCCCAGCTTTGATCCCTGATCAGGGAACTGCAGCCCACAATACTGCAGCTAAGATTCGCGCAATGCAAGTAAGTCAGGATTTGCATGGCACAAGTGAAAAGATCCCACATGCCACAACTAAGACCCAATGCGGCCACATAAATAAGTAAATTAATTAATTAGAAATTCAGTTCCTCAGTCACACTACCACATTTCAAGTGCTGAACAGCCATCACAAGGCACAGCACACACATTAGAACATTTCTAACATCACAGAAGTTCTATCAGACAGTGCTGTTCCAGAACCTAAGAGAAGCAGGAAGCCCTGGTGTCCTGTAACTGGGGGGGCATTGTTACAATTATCTGGGGAGACCAAGGACGGTGAACAATTGATTCCCCGATGGAAAAGGCTTTCCACATCCTCCTGGGAAGGGGGCAGGTAAGTGCAAAGACCCCTTTCTCCTGGGAAGGCAGGGCTAGGGTGAGCACTAGTCCCTCTCCCTGCTGGTGGCTGTGGCCTCATCCAAGATCAAAACTTTGGCCCGGTTCCCATGGTGAGATCTGACGCCCAGGCAGGGAGAAGCAGGAGTCTGGCAAGGAGCCCAAGTCTGGAGTCAGCACCTGCAGGACCCTGGGCTCTCCAGGGCGAAGTGGGTGCTTGGCATTAGCAGGGCTCATCCACTGGCCCCTCTCCTGGGTGTGCCATATTGGTGGCCCTGGCTCTGCCTCTTTGGGCTTCTTCAGAGCAATGAGAAGGAACCAGAGGTAGAGGGTAGCTGAGGCAGGGGGTATGGATGTGAGAGTTGGACTGTAAAAGAAAGCTGAGCACAGAAGAATTGATGCTTTTGAACTGTGATGTTGGAGAAAACTCTTGAGAGTCCCTTGGACTGCAAGGAGATCCAACCAGTCCATCCTAAAGGAGATCAGTCCTGGGTGTTCTTTGGAAGGACTGAAGTTGAAGCTAAAACTCCAATACTTTGGCCACCTAATACGAAGAATTGACTCATTGGAAAAGACCCTGATGCTGGGAAAGATTGAAGGCGGGAGGAGAAGGGGATGATAGAGGATGAGATGGTTGGATGACATCACCGACTCAATGGACATGGGATTGAGCAAGCTCTGGGAGTTGGTGATGGACAGGGAGGCCTGGTGTGCTGCAGTCCATGGGGTCGCATAGAGTTGGACACGACTGAACGAATGAACTGAACTGAGGCAGGGGGTATGTGTGTGGTAAGGGGAGAGGGAGGGATGGTGCTCATTAAAAGGAAAAAACATCCTTTCCAGGAACCCAAAGGGCGAGGCCAAGGAAATGAACAGAAAGGGATTCTGAAAACACAGAACCTGGGCACTAGAGCCTGTCTCTCTGCACTAACCAGAAAGAGAGAAAGAGGTCCAGGCACCTCCCACCCTTGCACATGGCAATGGAAAATGGCTGAGATATCTTCACTTCTGACTAACCAATCTCCTCAAAAATGTCCCCATTTGAGTCAAAGGGGCATCACCGTTCTTTCCCAAGGCTATTTCAGCTTTGGCCCCGAAAGTCAAACAAAATGAGCTGTCGATCTGCAGGTTTTCCTGCAAGCTGCAGACAGGGGGCTGGGGCTGGGAGCGGGGTAAGAAGGCAACCCCCACAGGGTGGGAACAGGTGGACATGAGGCCCAAGGGAGGACCTGTGAACAGGGCTTCTGAAACGAGCTCTGCCGCACGGATTCCCGAACAAGTTCCTTTTTCCTTCCAACCTTTAAAAAAATATAAAACAGAGGACTTTCCTGGTGGTCCGGTGGTTAGGAGTCTGTCCGCCCACGCGAGGGACACTGGCTCAACCCCTGGTCAGGTGGGATCCTACACGCTGCAGGGCAGCTTAAGCCCTGCTAGCACAACTACTGAAGCCTGTATGGCTTCGAGCCCCTGCTCCGCGATGAGCCAAGCCACCATGACGAGAAGTCGCACACCGCGGCCAAGAGCAGCCCCTGCTTACTGCAGCCAGAGAAAGCCCGTGCCGCGCTGGAGACCCAGCACAGCCGAAAATAAACAATCAAGCAGATACAAAGAACTGCACAGAATGCATGTAAGTCTGACGAAGTATCACAAGGCAAACACCTTGCAACCATTCATGTCAAGAAACGAAACTCTACCAGCCGCTCCAACGCCCTCTCTGTGGACTACACACTGCTAGTGTGGTAATCACCTTCTTGCATTTCTTGACCCTCAAAAGTACATGCCTGGACACTATACTTAAGTCCTGCAAGCTGTCTTTAATGTCTATTTTAATCTACAGGTTTCCCCTTCATCCCTTCTTTCCCTGTAATTTATGAGTTGACAAACCCAGGTTGTGTAACTGCAGACTTCCCCACTATCTGAAGTTCATGGAGCAAGCTTCCTTTTCTCCCTGAGCTGGAGTCACTGCTTCCTTACCAGCACCGCCCTGCTCATCTTCTGGCCCTCCTCTCACAATAAAGATAGACAGCCTCAGAGAATGTCAGGAAATGCTGATGATATTTTGTTAAACAAAGGATGCAGGATGCAAACTGATACATAGGGTATGCTTTCAGCTACGTAAAGGCAAGATGTGTAGGAAAAAGGAGCAGAAGGAAATATGCCCATGAATCAATAGTCGTCCTGGGTGGTAGTGGAATTCTGTGCCTGCCGTTTCTTTCTTCACTTCAGTTTAGTTCAGTTGCTCAGTCGTGTCCAACTCTTTGTGACCCCATGGACTGCAGCACACCAGGCCTCCCTGTCCATCACCAACTCTCGGAGTTTACCCAAACTCATGACTATTGAGTCGGTGATGCCATCCAGCCATCTCATCCTCTGTCATCCCCTTCTCCTCCCACCTTCAATCTTTCCCAGCATCAGGGTCTTTTCCAATGAGTCACCTCTTCGCATCAGGTGGCCAAAGTATTGGAGTTTCAGCTTCAACATCAGTCCTTCCAATGAACACTCAGGACTGATTTCCTTTAGGATGGACTCGTTGGATCTCCTTGCAGTCCAAGGGACTCTCAAGAGTCTTTTCCAGCATCACAATTCAAAAGCATCAATTCTTCAGTGCTCAGCCTTCTTTATGGTCCAACTCTCACATCCATACATGACTACTGGAAAAACCATAGCTTTGACTAGATGGACCTTTGTTGGCAAAGTAATGTCTCTGTTTCTTTCCCACATTTCCATAATTAGCATATAACAACAAGATAGGAGACAGATCACTTTGAAACATTTTAAAGAGTGCTCTGAAAGTGTGGCTTGAGATCAAATGTGTCACTCTCCCTTCACAGGACCACCTGGCTCTGCTCTCTGCTCCCACAGCCACCATCAGTCCAGCTCAGACCCTGAGCATCCCAAGCCTGCCTCCCTTGATGCCTCCTGGCTTCTCTGCCCATGTCCTTCCTGCTTCTCTCTGTGCCGCCTACAGAAGAACTCATCTAAAACACGCCAGGTCGCTTCCCAGCTCCTCGGGCTCTCTTTTTTTTCCTGCATCAGCTGTCACCACAGTCGGTGAGCATCGGGGTCACCTGCAGGGCTTGTCAGCACACACTGGGTTCCACCCCTCACGCGACTGCCTCAGGGACCGCAGGGCAGCCGTCTGCACCTCTCCTCTGTCCTCACAAACAAGGCCTGTCCAGCTTTCAAGACCCGGCTCAGGGTCCTCTTTGCCAGGAGGTGGTCTCTGGAAACTTCAGCCAATATTGATCCCTCTCTGCTCTTCCAGGTCAGCCCTAACGCTCAGAGCCATCTGGAAGAGGAGAGAGCGCACTGAGTGGCTGTAACGACGGGCAAGGTGGCACTTCATCATTTGCTGTCTCCCTCCATCAGACCAGCTCCTCCGGGCAGACCCAGGGAGGGACGTCCCAGGGTCCTGTGCCGCCCAGGGGGCGTTCTGCATGTGCCAGGGGAACTGGGTCTGTTTCATTCACAGGCACCCCAGTGACCTTCACGCACAGGCTGCTAATTATTTCCTCATTCATTCACTGTCAGGCAAAACACACTGAGTGAGGACCTACTGTACACCAGGATACACAAGATTTTTAAAAAAAAATCGCTTTTCTTCACAAAGGCCAAGAATTACAACAGTGTGAGTTAGAACAGAAAGGGCTCTGTGAGGAGCCCTTCCAACTGCAGCCCAGAGACCGCTGCGCAGACCACCTCGGCCGGAGAGGCAGGTGTCAGTGCTGCCAGGAAACACACAGTTGCGGATGCACCCTTGCGCAGCCATGGGGGAGGCTTGGCCGCCCGTCACAGGCTCCGTTGTCCCCCAGCTAAGCCGCCCTGGAGTCGGGGCGAGGATTTATGGCAGATATTGTTAGGAGAACAGATGTCCAGGCAGGCGGGCAGAGCAACTGGGAACAATGGTCGTGACTGTGCCAGCCTGAGCCCCTCTGGAGGGAGGCAAGAAGACCCTGCAGCGTCTGAGGCATTAAGTGCCTGAGGAGCAGGCCCCCAGCCTGTTTCTTCAAACACCTGGGGCGCTGGGCCCTTAGGCCCTCTGCCCAGGGGGACAGAGCTAAAGACACCGTGGACTGTAGGGCAGGTTCCAGCTTCTCCATAACCTTGGACAACATTTCCTCCTTTGTGCCCCAGTTTCACTATCTAATAACACCTTTTTAAACAGTGGTAAAGCTAAGACTTCAGGCTCCCAATGCAGAGGGCCCGGGTTTGATCCCTGGTCAGGGAACTAGGTCTTACATGCTGCAACTAAAGACCCCACATGCCACAACTAAGACCGAGCACAGCCAAGTAACTAAGTAAATATTTTAATTAAGTAAATTAATTAAATAACCTTAAGAAAAAAAATTTTTTTTGAGTCTTCCCTGTAGCTCCAGTACTCTTGCCTGGGAAATCCCATGGATGGAGGAGCCTGGTGGGCTGCAGTCCATGGGGTCACAAAGAGTCGGACACGACTGAGTGACTTCACTTTCACTTTTCACTTTCATGCACTGGAGAAGGCAATGGCAACCCACTCCAGTGTTCTTGCCTGGAGAATCCCAGGGACAGGGGAGCCTGGTATGCTGCTGTCTATGGGGTCACACAGAGTCAGAAACGACTGAAGTGACTTAGCAGTAGCAGTAGCTGTAGCTCAAACGGTAAAGAATCTGCCTGCTACACGGGAGACCCAGGTTCGATCCCTGGGTTGGGGAGAACCTCTGGAGAAGGGAATGGCAACCCGCTCCAGTCTTCTGGCCTGGAGAATCGCCATGGACAGAGGAGCCTGGAGGGCTATAGTCCATGGGATCACAAAGAGTCGGACACGACTGAGCGACTAACACTACTACTACTAAGACAATTTTTTTTAAGTAGCAAAGCCAAAAAACAAGATGATAGAGATCCCTGTTGGAAAAATAAAAGGAGAGATGAAAACAAACAATAACAATGCCACTCTGTAAAAGCAAGAGGTCGTACAAGGAGGTTGGGAGGGATGACCCATCATGGGCGCCTTGGGGCGGGGAGCCCCGGATGCACTCAGGGTCCGCGGCGCTGGATCCTCAGGTGGGGGCCGGGCGTGCAGCAGGATCTCGGGAAGCTTCTGAAAGGCAGAGGTCCCGGGCCCTCCACTGACTAGTGGCACACAATCCTCGTCCACCAAACCCCCAGCAAGTCAGAGAGGCTTGAGGTATTCTGAACCACTCACAGTTAGGAGACACGAGCCCAGAGGTGGGGATAAATCATTCTCTAGAAGAGGAGGAGGGGAGGGGCCTCAGCCTCAGAGCAAACCCCAAGGGAGCCCGGAGCCCAGCAGGCGCCAAGAAGGACCGTCACAAGCGAAGCGCCCTTCCTTTCTGCTCCCCACTCTAGAGGTCTGCTTCTGGAGAGCAGACAACCGCTCCTCCTTCTGCAGGCTCACCGGCCCTTCGGCACCTGCTGTTTCAGCCACTCGGGGCCAAGTGCTGGGCTGCCCCTTCGTCCAGCCACCACACTGTCCCAGCACACTTCCCTAGTCCTGCACACTTAATGCCTCGGCCCTAACAGATGCACCCTGCTCAACTGCAACTTTAGGATTCAGAACATGGGCCTCCTTCTCCAGGAAGCCTTCCCAGATGCACTCCTTGGCTCACTCCCACATGGCCTGCACCCGTTAGGTGCTCACTACACCATTAAGATGGCAGCACTAGTTACATGATATCACAGTTACCAATGTGCCCACTAGAGCCTTGGTGGCTCAGATGATAAAGAATCTGCCTGCAACGCAGGAGACCTGGGTTTAATCCCTGGATCGGAAAAATGCCCTGGAGAAAGGAATGGCAAGCCACTCCAGTATTCTTGCCTGGAGAATTCCACGGACAGAGGAGCCTGGCGGGGTACAGTACATGGGGTTGCAAAGAGTCAGACACGACTGAGTGACTAACCTTTCACTTTCACTTTCAACGTGCCCATTGGTGGCCGTAACAGAGCAGGCTTCTCTTGGTCTTATTCAGCTCTCTGCCCCCAATACCTACTTCAGTGCCCAGCATAAAACAGGCAGCAATATGCACAGGCAAATCTCATTTCCAATGGCAACCCACTCCAGTACTCTTGCCTGGCAAATCCCATGGATGGAGGAGCCTGGTAGGCTGCAGTCCATGGGGTCGCTAAGAGTCAGACACGACTGAGCAACTTCCCTTTCACTTTTCACTCTCATGCATTGGAGAAGGAAATGGCAACCCACTCCAGTGTTCTTGCCTGGAGAATCCCAGGGACAGGGGAGCCTGGTGGGCTGCCGTCTCTGGGGTCGAACAGAGTCGGACACGACTGAAGCGACTTAGCAGCAGCAGCAGCACTTTATTTCATTTCACAGATACTGAGGTGTTTCTTTTTTTTACAAATTAAAGGTTGTGGCAACCCTACAATGAGCAAGTCTATTGGCACCATTTCTCCAACAGCATTTGCTCATTTTGTGTCTCTGTGTCACATTTTGGTAATTCTCACCATATTTCAAGCTTTTCTGTTATTATTGTATTCGTGATGGTGATCAGTGATCTTTGATGTTAATACTTTGGCTGAATGCTCAGATGACGGTTACCATTTTTTTCTGCACTAAAATACTTTTTAATTAAGGCATGTGCATTGTTTTTTTAAAAGATATAATGCTATTATGCACTTAATAGACCACAGTATAATGTAAACATAATTTTTATATGTCCTGGGAAACCAAAACACATGTGTGACTCACTTTGCCACAATATTCATTTTACCGTGGCGGTCTGGAAGTGAACCTGCAACATCTCTGAGGTCTGCCTGTATATTTATGCAGATCGGGAGAAAGGGAGGGGAGGAAATTTAAAGTCAAACAATGGAAAATTTTTCAAAGCCCTTGGGAAATTAGAGCAAATATTTTCTTAAGCACTGCCTATGTGCCATGGAGAAACCTAAGACACAGGGAGGAAGGGTGCCCACAATGGCAGAGTTGGGTCAGAACCCAGGCAGTATGGCTCCTCCTCTCAACTCTCTGCCACGATACCGATGGTTCAAAGGAAAGATAGAGTAAAATCTGGGGGGAAAAAAAAAAAAGAGCTCCCTCTGCAGTCCTTGCTCCTGGGCTAGGGGTTCACAGCAACTCCACACGTCACCCTTTGGACAAAGCACAGTTCGAGGCTACCGTCCACGGAAGCAGGAGCAGTTTATGCTGAAGGTCTCCCAGTGAGGTGCCAGGGACCCTTCTGCAGCCTCTGGGAGAGTCTGGGAGTCAGCGGTTCCAGCTGGGAGCTCTAGAAGGCCTAGAACCAGGAACAGGGCCAGTGCCACCCAGGGCCTCTGTGTACCTGCCCACCTGGCCCCTCGGGGCCCAGAGACAGGCTAGTCGGAAAGATGGCTCAGCAGCCCAGGGGGCTTCACTCAGGAGAAGCTGTGGAGAAAAGCAAGAACTCCGGGCGGCTTCAAAGTGGGCAGGAAAGGACCTTTCTGGAGGTCCAGTAGTTAAGACTCTGCTTCAACTGCCAGGGGCTCAGGTTCAATCCCTGGTCAAGAAACTAAGATCCACCCACATGCTTTGGGCACAGCCCCACTCGTCTCAAAAAAAAAAAGGTAGGCAGGAAAGAAAATATATTAGAATCAACCAGAGTGACTGAAAACGAACCATACGCCAGGCACTTGCAGAGGTGCATCCCCGAAGGATTTAATTTTCACACCCACCCAGTGAGGCGGCTGTCATTCTCCTTGTCGGGCCCTGTTCTGCTGGAACGCGTGAGTGAGGAGGCAACCCTGCCAGATCCGGGCATTTGACCGAGGCTGAGTGAGAACGTAAGGGTCTCTGGGTAAAGCTGCAAGGATACTTGGTCTTTGTTCTCTCTCTTCAAGAGAGAACAAAGAAAACGGGACTTAGACTCCGGAAGAAACTTTCTTGACTGTAAAGAGGGGTCAGAGAGAACACTTCCCGGGAGGGACCCCTGAATGGTGCTTCGCTCCAGCAAGTGCCTTTCTGCAGGCAAGAGACTGGACCACCTGGCCTCGGTCACCACGAGGCTACTGACATGCTCAGCGGTCTCCTCAGACAACTTGGCTCTAGCTCCAGTCTCATGGGAGGCTCTTGGACAACGTAAATCTGAGGTTAAACTCATCCTTTGCGGGACTTCCCTGGTGGCCCAGTGGTGGAGACTCTGAGCTCCCAATGCAAGGGGCCCAGGGTTCAATCCCTGGTCAGAGAACTAGACCCCATGTGCCACAATGAAGAGCTCGCATGCCACAGCTAAGACTCGGCACAGCCAAATAAATAAATACTTTTTTCAAAAAACGCTTTGCGAAATTTGACAAACAGATGGGGTAGAAAGTTCTGATATTGAAATGACGTGTGGAGTTGGCAGTTTTAGTCAGTGAGTATAAAGTTGGCACGAGTGTGGTACTGATGGATAGAAGCCTCCTGTTTCGCCTGTTGAATAACATAGTTCGTCAAGCCAGCAGTGACCGAGATGACCATGGGAGTGTGGTAGGCAACCCGCTCAGGAAGCCCCGTCCTGTGTGGGCACGCCCACTGGGAGGTCTCAGAGGACACAGAGCCCATCTGTTGTTGTTCCCTGGTTGCTCAGGCCAACGCTTTTGCCTTGGCCTGGAACAGAAGTCTCCCCTAGTAGGTCACGATCAGTCCTGGAACGCAGGACACCCTGGGGGCGGGGGGCCGGGGGGCCTGGATCACACACGGGATGTTCAGTCTAGTCTAGAGAGGGGTTCCTGATTCTGAAGTTTCATGTCAAACTACACAACTTACTGGTTTGAATCAAACACAGAATTTACTATTCACCATCAAACAATCATATGACAGTGATTTTGCAGTTTACCTAGATGTGGGGCTTCCTTAAGGGGTCCCAGGACCAAAGGGGTTCAAAACCTCTCCACCCTCTCGCGAGAAACCAAGCCCTGGAAAGATTAAAGCCCTCACCCAAAGTACCTGCCAGCAGGAGTGGCCTTCCCACCAGCCTCCTGTTCCCAGTGGCCAGTAGCCACCTCTGAGTCGAGGGGGCCCGGGGTGGGGTGTTGAGTGTCCATAAACCACAGCGTACATGCTCCACCCAGGACCTCATGACACTCACTGCACCCCCACACAGGTCAGGCCAGGCAGGGGTCCCCGACTGGAGGACTGACCCTATGGTCCCTGGGGGAGGAGTCCCCCACTCCAGGAGCTCCAGGACGCTGCAGGTCCTCCTGCCTGGCCCCCACCTTTCCCTTTGATCCCAAAGAAGGTGGAGAGCAAAGAAAAATCCCCAGTTGGCATTGATTTGCCCAAAGCAAGAGGAACACAAAGGCTGCGCCTGTTTCCATGGAGACGCGATCAGTGAAGCAAAGGAACAAAACAGAGCAAGAAACACAAACCGTCACCACCTTCCGGGCTTGCGTGATCGATGTCGGTGGGCCAGAGCCCTGACAGGAAGACACTGGAAGAAAGAAGGGTAATCAGAAGATCAGCAGCCAAACCGAGAGCGCTTTCAGCTGCTGTGAGGACTCGGTGGCCTGCCCCCACCCCACCCCACCCCGCCCGCCCCCAAGCCTACAAATTAGCCTGGCCCCCACTCTTGAGAAAGACCCTGAACAACAACAACAAAAAATCCCAACCGAAGTCCAAAGTGAGTCATTATTCACTTTACAAAAGGATTCTTTGCTTGACAAAGAGATTCCTTGAAAGGGCCAGATCCCAAGGTGCACAAGGAGCATTGCTTTGTTTCTTTATTTACTCCTCTGGGGCGGAGGAGAAGAGACTAAGCTCCAGCTGAAAGTCGGTTTAGACAAGATGACAAAATTCCTGCGGGGAAGGCACAGGGGGTGGAGTCGACTCTGCTTCTAAAACATTTGCTGGGAGAGGCCCTCGGGAAATCCAACCAGGGCAGCTTTCAGACAGAAGCCTTGAGAGCCTGTGGCCCGTCCCCCAGAAAGGACCCAGCCAGCCGGGGAGATCGGGCAGCAAGGCTTCCAACAGGTCCCCACAGGGTGGACCCCAGAGCCCTCAGGCTGCAGGGAAAGTGGGGAGCAATCAGGGGCGGCCTTTCCCTCTGGGGGAGCAAGAAGGCAGGAGGCCAGCAGGGAGCTCAGCAGGTGGCAGGGCCCGCTCTGACCTTTATCAGGTGACATCCGTGAAGCGCCTCCGTGTGTGTGCTGCCATCCCAGGGAGGGGCGCCCTGCCCTCGGAGAGTCTCAACCAGGCCTTCACGCCACCCCGTCTTTTGCTTAATTCCTTCGAGGAACAAGTGTAACCACGGCAAGACTATTTCCTGAGCGTGCCCACTAGCCATTGTCTCCTGTACCCCCTCAACCAGCCCATGAGAGAGACACTGTCGTTGCCCATTTACCCGTGTGCAGACAGGCTCAGAGAGGCACGTAACTTGGTCACACAGCTAGTAAGTGACAAAGCCAGGATTCAAAAACAAAGGTCTGCCCAACTTCAAGGTCTCTGAAGGCTAAATGCCTGCCGCATCAGCCCGTTTCACAGACAAAGATGCCAAGGAGGAGAGAATGTAGGTGAGTTGCCCTGAGGCAGGGGACGAGCTCAGAGGACCAGTTCTCCTGACATACCCAAGGCAGGTTTGCTTTGTGATCACTCCCCTGGGATGGCACCCAGCTTTTCTGGTGGGGTATGTGGACTGCTCGGGGGCCATGAAACCACTCAGCAGGCCCAGGCTTCAGAGTACCTCTCTGCCACTCAAGACTGTAGCATCAATGCCCCCGCTAGCTAACTGCGAGGACCTGGGAAGAAACACGGGCCAAGGGCCAGGGTTGTCACCAGGGAGACCGTGGGAGGTTCGGGCTCAGTCCCTGCTCCACCAAAGATTCCCAAAGAGCCACAGGCTTTGAAGTGAGCAATGTAATGTTCACAGAGCCACAACCCAGGGTAGCCTCTCCAGGAGGCATCTGGTCAATGGTCTGCCCATCATGGTACATCTGGGAAATTTAACTCCCTGACTTGGCAGGCCTTCAGGGAATCAATTTCCAGAACCTCCACGCCCCCATGGTCTCCTTCCGTATCGATGTGCTGGAACCATCTGAGCCCACCAGTTCTCTTTTGAGGTAGCCCTCCTCAAGACTACCCAAAAGGCCGGCCCATCCCCACAGCCATGCCAGCTTTACCCTGGCACTTTGACCTGACAGAAGCCATGAAACAAAGGGACAACTCAAGAATGCAGTGCTCCTGGAAGGAGTCTCCTGAGGATGGACACTGAGAAGGGAGCTGGCCTTATCTTACCAAGACCGACTACCATGCATAACCATCTGGTTATTCCAGGATTAGAGTTAGGAAGCAAGGAAGCCGACACAGGGATGCCTGCTTAACACATTTATTTGAATCAAACAATGGAGTCAGACTTTTTCTAACACAAAGCATGATTTGGCTCATCGTCTAACAGCAAGATCTGGCCTTGCGAATTAAGAGCTACAGCAGACATTTTCCACAACCGTTGTGAACTGAATTTGCCATTCTAGGCTTTCATGAACATATATTTGAAGAATATGACATACAATAAGCCTGGAAATACTCTCTACTTAAAGTTATGAGAAAAAAATGCTTATGTGAATTTTTAAGTGTATAGGCCTTCCCAGGGGGTACAGTGGTAAAACAATCCACATGCCAGTGCAGGAAACGTAAGAGACTCCAGTTCGATCCCTGGGTTGGGAAGATCCCCTAAAGTAGGAAATGACAGCCCACTCCAGGACTCTTACCTGGAGAATTCCATGGACAGAGGGGCGTGGCGGGCTACAGTCCAAAGAGTCACAAAGAGTCGGACATGACTGAACAACTGAACACACACACTCATAAGGGATATAGTTTTTTGTTTTATAAATTTTAAATTATAAATTTAAATTATAAATTTTATTTTATAAATTTATTTTATAGTATTTTTTTTGTATTCTTTTGACAGCTGTGAAAGCAAAAACAGTTTTAAGCCTGTGCCTTTCCTTCCCTGGAGCCATACTCAGAGGCTATGCCTTCCACACCACCCACTGGGCCATGAGTGTAATCGATTCTCAAGAGAAGGCGGCTGCAAGGGACATGACAAGCATTAGACCTAAAACCTGGGTATAAGTTTATTTCTGCTACTTCTTAGCTGTGTGGATCTGGTAAAGTTACACACAATCCCTGACATAAAGTTACTCATAAGCTCATGGGAATAATGCCGTAAGAGACATATTAAAAATCCTGATATGGTGATAATGATAATATTAAATGAATAACAGAGAAACGCACTACACAAATACCCCAAATAGTAGCCAACCAGCAAGTGTTTTCTGTTTGGCTTGCACAACGCTATGGTCCTTGTCTCCAGATGATGCTAATAACTGGTATTTACTGAGCATCCACTGTGTGCCAGGCACTGGACTAGGTGTTTCACAGGTCCTAGTTCATTTCGTTTTCACATCAGTCTTATGGATAGCGCGTCCTTCTCATCTCCCCAGTTTACAAGCACAGAAAGCTTACATACTTGCCAAGCTCAGCGAGCATTTAGGGTCCAATGTGTGTGCGTGCTACGTCGCTTCAGTTGTGTCTGACTCCTTGTGAACCTATGGTCTGTAGCCTGCCAGGCTCCTCTGTCCATGGGATTCTTCAGGCAAGAATACTGGAGGGGGTTGCCACGTCTCTTTCCTGTGACTCCTGCATTGCAAGTGCATTCTTTACCGATGAGCCACCAAGAAAGCCCTTAAGGGCCAATGAAAGTGGAAGAAGTGAACGTGTTCGTCAAGCAGTTGTGTCTGACCCTTTGCGACTCCATGGACTACAGCCTGCCAGGCTTCTCTGTCCAGAGAATTCTTCAGGCAATACTGGAGTGGGTAGACATTCCCTTCTCCAGGGGATATTCCCAACCCAGGGATCAAACCTGAGTCTCCTGCATTGCAGGCAGACTCTATCATCTGAGCCACCAGGGAAGCCCACAAGGATCAGTGGGTCTGTTCAATTCTAGAGCATGTGCTGTAAACTCACCCTACTCAAAGGGTGGTCTCCAACTGGCAGTGTCTGTACCGAGACCCTCTAAGAAATGCAGGATCCCAGCCCCTACTCCATAACCTACTGAATCAGAATCTGCGTTCTAGCAAAACCGATGCATGATTCCTACCCCATGCACATCCAAGCTAGAGACACACTGCTCTAAACCACCAGCCCAGCTGATTTACATCTTGGTTTTATCTTGCTGAAGGTAATGTTAGAATATTTGCTGTCTCCACATGCACACACACACACAGCTGGCAATTAAAGCAAGCAAGATAGTTAGAGATTACAATAATCCATCAGTAACACATGCTGAAGAATTGATGCCTTTGAACTGAGCTGTTGGAGAAGACTCTTGAGAGTCCCTTGGACAGCAAGGAGATCCAACCAGTCCATCATAAAGGAAATCAGTCCTGAATATTCATAGGAAGGAGTGATGCTGCGGCTGAAACTCCAATACTGTGGCCACCTGATGCAAAGAGCTGACTCATTGGAAAAGACCCTGATGCTGGGAAAGATTGAAAGCGGGAGGAGAAGGGGACGAAAGAGGATGAGATGGTTGGATGGCATCACAGACTCAATGGACGTGAGTTTGAATAAACTCCGGGAGTTGGTGATGGACAGGGAGGCCTGGCGTGCTGCAGTCCATGGGGTCGCAAAGAGTCAGACACAACTGAGCGACTGAACTGAACATATGCAAAATCCATGTTTTAAAAAGGGCTAGGAGGACTCATATCAAAGTGTCATCAGCAGTTACCTCTGAAGAGTGGTGTGAGATGGGGAGAAGAGGTGGTCAAAGGGGGACCATTTGAATTATTTGAAATTTTTAATGAAAGCAATGGAGTTGTATATTGGTTACATAATTTTCTTAAAAGCATGCTTTAAAAAACACTCTGGGGGACTTCCCTGGCAGCCCAGTGGTTAAGCCTTCACCTTCCAATAGGTTCTAACTCTGGTTGGGGAGCTGGGATCCCCCATGCCTCGTAGCCAAAAAAATAAAGAACTATAACAAAAAACACATTCCAGATCACTGGAAAGTGATGGTATTTCATGAGCTATGTCTACAGGAGGCAACTGATGGTCCCCTGGAAGGCCAGGAAGGGGGGCCCTAGGGAAGCACAATGGAGGAAAAGGATCAAAGAATCTGGAATCAAAAGACCCAGATTCAAGGCCAGGCTGTGCCCTGAATTTGCCTCAGGACCTCAGGGCCCCCACTTGGCATCTCTTGGCCTGTGATTTCCCTGCATAAATGGGGGTGCCCCCCCACACCCTTCTGGGCTCACAGAGTGGCTGCAGGGACCAATCGTGCATCAACATGCACCAGAGGCCCATGTGAAGGGCAGGGTGCTGTGTTTCTTGAAAGGAAAAGCCAGGAAAGAAAGCAGTGAAACTTTCCCCTCATTCATTCCATTCCCCAAACACAGACAGTCCATGACTTTATAAGGAAGACACACACAGTAACCTGGATTTAGCGTCCGTGGGAGCCCCAGGCTGATTTTCAAAACCTTATTCGAACTTAAAAGTTAGGTTTGGATGAGGTTCAAAACACAAAAAGAAAGGGCTGTTTCTCATTCTCTCTGCTCCTCGCCAGGTCTCTCTGCAGGCTCAGGGCCGGGGAGGCGGTGTCAGGGTTCCTGCTGGGTCATGGATGCTCCACTCTGCCGGGCTCTCCATGCCTTCCCAGCATGGCTCCAGCACTGGCCCCCAGCTGCTCGAGGGCCCAGAGTTTGGCTCTCTCTGGCCGATGCCTTAGTTTCCCCACTTTTATCTTAGAACTCAGCTTTGCAGAACTGGAAAGAGCAGCGAGTCCCCCCTGAGGGAGGAGGGGTGGAGTTTGGGTCCACAGGGATAAAGGGACTTGTTCCGACCCGTACAGCTAGCTTAAAATAAATAAGGGGGGTCAGGTTCTCTATGACCTTTGGCAATATGCCCTTTTCCTTAAGATTTTCCCATCGTTCCTTTGCAACATGTCTGTCACTGACCTCACCCCCAACCTCTTTCTCTAAGAGACTCACAAATCTGAAGACTAAAAGCTGGTGTGCTTTCCTCAAACTGAACGATCCTGAAACCACACAGTCTGAAGGTCTCACTGAGACTGAGAAAGAAGAGAATCCCCGGCCAGATTTTCCAAGAATCAGGCCCTTCGAAACCATTATGAGCTTCAGTTACAGTGAAGTCACTGCAAAAGAAGCCTCCGGGCAGACAGTTCCAGCCACAATACTTACATGACCTAAGGCTCCTAACTTTACCTCTCTGACCCTCAGTTTTCTCAAAGCCTCAGGTTTGGGACGAAGATTCCAGATAAGAATAAAGCCTTTCATGTGGAGTAGGAGCTCAGTATATAGCAACTCTAAGTGTTACTATCATGATCGTCTCATTCAGGACCATCCATCCCAAAGACAAGATTCTGTCTACATCAGTTCTCCACTCCAACTTCACATCAGAATCACCTAGGAAGTTTGGGGTTTTTTTTTTTTTTTTCTTTTTTAAAAATGCCAATGCCTAGATCTTATCCTCAGTGATTCTGATTCAGTGGTCTGGACTAGGACCTAGGGAATCAGTTCCTTTTTCACAGCTCTCCAGGTGATTCCAGTATACACCTGTGGTTGAAAACTGTGCTCTAATCTGTGTTTCTCAACCTTTAACATGCACACGAATCTCCTAAGGGTCTTGCTAAAATGCAAGTTCTAACTCATTAGAGCTTTGGTCTGAGGCCTGGAGAGTCTGCATTGCCATCTAGCCCCCTGGTGACGCCACTGCTACTGGTTCATGGCCTCAGGAGGAATGGCACTCAAAACTCAAGGTCTTGGGCAGATGGCTGGAAAGTTTATAAGATTCTTCTCTGGAAGTCTCAAAGGCAAGCTCTGTCTAGCCAGGCTAGAGCTCACAGCCTCCTGAAAGCAGACAGCCAACTAAATGGCCTCAGACTGGGGCACAAGGACTCAGAACCAGAGGCTGTCCCCAGACGACTCTCTCTTTGGCTTCATGCTGTTGTTTTTTTTGGCGGTGGGAGGTGGGGCAGGGATGGGGGATGATCTAGCCTGCAGACAAGTGTGGCCGCAAAGACACTCAGTTGTGACACCACACCCTGCGTTCACTTGGAGCTGCCTTCTCAACACCGTCTGAGGGGAAAGGCACAAGGAAAGGGTCCTAGCTGCCTCCACTCAGATTAGCGGGGTGAAGGGGAACAGGGCCTGGCTTGGCAGGACGTCCTATCCAGAAGCAGCTGAAAACAATCACAGCTCTGCTGGGCCAGCCTCCTCTGATCAGCTAAGCAGGAAATCTTCCTGCCTGGAGCTGGCGAGGTAAGTGCACGGTTGAAGGGACTCCAGGGAAACTTGAGCAGGGTAGGGACTGGGCAGACAAGTCCCTCTGGCTTTGAGGTTGGCATATTTTGTGACCCTGAACAACATCGTCAAAATGACACTGACTGGTCGCCAATGACATGCCAGAGAATAATACAGAAATACTATTTGATCTTCCCATCAACTCGGCAAGTCAGGCATCATTACTGTCATTGTACAGATGAGGAAACTGAGGCTCGGTGGATATGTGACAATGGAACTTACAGAGGACAGAGCCAGGACTGGAAGCCAAGATCAAAACTCTTAAATCTCTCGACGCCTCAACTTAACCCCTTCACGAGAAAGGGGAAAGGGTATAAATCAACAGAACTGAAAGGATGATGCTTATTAGCATTATAAATATTATCTGTCATTATCCTCATCAGAAGTGTAGTTAAGAGATACTGGGAGAAAAGGCTGGTGTCTGTCCTGCCATTCAGGTGGCTGAGCCCAGGCCCCTGAAGTCTCCAGGCCCTCTGGGGCAGGGTGCATGGCCCCTGATGACACCAGGGTGAGCACAGACCTTCAGAAGAAGGCCCTGGCTATGGGATAGAGCAAGCATCCAAAAATCCAACAGCTCAAGGAAGGAGACTGAGCTGGGTCACAGCTACCTGCTCCTGGGACCTGGGCCACCAGGCCAGGCCCAAGGCTGGAAATGAAACCCAACTGATGGGCCTTCAGAGCCAGCCTGAACCTGTACCCCAGCCTCACCTCTGTATAAACCACTGAAGGTTCCTGAGACAGAAAGCCTGTTCGAACGAGTGCCCCACTTCAAGGGCTCTGGCACCGAGGGCGGAAGGGGCCATGCTGGGAGCCTCCATCCCACGGGGCCCCAGGCCCCTCCTCCCAGGACCCAGGCAACTCTGGATTCATATTACCCCCATACAACTCCAACAATGGCTCCTGATTGTCATGCTCCACAAAGTCCTGAGGTTTCAAGAGGAGCTGGGAGGGGGGGTGGTCAACAGTAGGGAATACACAAGGAAGCAATGGTATAGTCACTGAAAATATTTTAAAACCACACCATGTCATTAAAAATGCTCATTCTACAGTGTTACATTAAAAAGCTACATACAAAGCTTTTTAAGTATGTAATCAGTAAGATTACAATTAATTTTAAGAAGCTATACAAATTAAAAAAAAATAAAAAGAACAGAGGGAAATATAATCAAATGTTATCGGTGTGTGCGTGCCAAGTTGCTTCAGTCGTGTCTGACTCTTTGCGACCCCAGGGACTGTCGCCCGCCAGGCTCCTCTGTCCATGGGGATTCTCTAGGCAAAAATACTGGAGTAGGTTGCCCTGACCTCCTCTAGGGGCTCTTCCCCACCCAAGGATTGAACACGCACCTCTTAGGTCTCCTGCATTGGCAGGCACGTTCTCTACCACTGGCACCACTGGGAAGCCCAAATCGGTGGCAATATTTAAATTACCAGACCGATCTCTGTTGGAAATTAAGCATTTCCGCGCCCCCCTCTCTTTTTTTAAAATGAGAATACAAACTACACAGGATAAGCAGAGTACTTTTTTTTTTAAGTTGAAGTACAGTTGATTTACCAGAGGAGCACATTCTGACTGAAGTCCATGTGTCTGAGGGGTCAGGATGAAGCCTTTCTGGGATGGCGCAGCCCCAGCGCGGGCACCCCCAGCAGTGAGACCACACGGGTGTGGCTGCAGTCCAAGGCCCTGGGGCGTCGGTGCTCACACGTAGGCTAGCAGGCCAGTGGGGGACCCTTCCCAGGGGGCTTAATTCTCCAGTGTGTATATGTGCGTGTTAGTCACTCAGTTGTGCCTGACTGCTCACGACCCCATGGACTGTAGCCCACCAGGCTCCTCTGTCCATAGGATTTTCCAGGCGTGAATCCTGGAGTGGGTTGCCATTTCCTTCTCCAGGGGATCTTCCCTACCCAGGGATTGAACCTGGGTCTCCTGCATGGCGGGCAGATTCTTTACCACCTGAGCCACTGGGGAAGCTGGGGAACATAACAAAAAGCCCATTAGCCCTCAAAGTGCTCTAAAGGATTCTGGTGAAAGATGCCTACTGAAACAGTCCAGACAGGTGCCCTGCCCCAGGCGAGAGGGCAGAAGGCAGTTGCCACCGAGGGCTCCAGGGTCCCTGGGAGACCCCTGGCCGACGAGGATTCCTGCCTGTGCCACAAAGCCTGCCAGCGCGAGGGTGTAAGAGGGACGTGCTTTACCATATGGGGCTCAGGAGCCTCCTAGGAAGGCTGGCGGGAGGCAGAACGGCAGGTCCCCGAGCCCCGCGAAAATGTGAAAGAGGAAAGGCCTTTAAAGTGAAGGGAGGCACCAGCTGTCGTCAAAACAACACCAATTACAGCGGCTGCGAGCAAGGCTCCTCCCCAGGGGGCCAGGCGGTCACCCAGCCTCCCGGGCTCCAGGCCCAGCCTGAGGCTGCGGCTGCAGGCCGGTCACCAGCTGGGCAGGGCAGCCCCAGTCCAGAAAGCAGCCCATACACGTCCTGCTGACCGAGAAGTCTCCAGGGTCACAGGGTCGGGTACTTGTGCTGGTGGCCAGGACTAGGGAAGCACCTTCTCTGGAGATTTTAAAGGACTAAGCACCTGGGATAATTGCAACAGTAAAATAGGAGAAAAGTGATGTCCTTGTCCCTTGAAGCTGGGGAGGAGACAGAGTAAGAAGAGAGATCAGAAATGCTGCTTCTCTGGGGCCCCTTACTCACAGCTCACGGCAAGGAGCACCATCGTTGACGGGGCCCCCTGGATGTCCTCTGCTGCCAGCCAGCATCTGAGCCCAGAGACCCTGGGGTGGAGTGAAAAAGGCCCACCCTCAGGAAGCCAAGGAAGCAGGAAGGGCCTGAGTGTCAGACCAGGGTTTTGTCCCTGTTCTGTGACTTCCTAGCCGTGGGGCTGGTGACAAGCCCCTTCCTTCCCCTACATTAGGTGTAAGAGGTACCCAGCCTTGTTGCTGCATCAAAATGTGTGTGGATTCATGAAAAACATTTCTGTGATGATACTCCTAAAACTATCATATTCTAAACCAATGGAAGATATCTTATGACTAGTGGAGCATCATTATAAAGTGGGGGCATTATGGGGACTTTCCTGGTGGTCCAGTGGCCAAGACTCTGTGCTCCCAATGCAGGGGGCGTGAATTCGACCCCTGGTCAGGGAACTGGATCCCATATACCACAACTACAAGATCCTGTGTGCTGCAACTAAGACGCAGCACAGCTAAATAAATAAATAAAATATTATAAAAAATAAATAATAAAGGGGGCATTTTGCTCACCTCTCATGAGAACATACAAATAAGAAACAAAAACAGACACATTAATCTTCTTTTTCAAACCCTTCACCCACACAGTCTAAAATCAGGACTGGATAGGAACACAGGATGGGGCACCTGAACCAGAGGGAAGAGAAAGGGATACACAAAACCAGAGAGACCAGGGAAGAAGGAAGAAGGTTAGAAAGCACATGCCCGTCTCCCGGGAATGAGCCCCGCACCCCTGGGAAAGAGGCCGAGATGAAAAGGAGGAGCAGCTGGGGGAAAACAGGCCGTGAGAACAGGATGCGATTGTTCTGGGGACAGGCAGGGCAGCCACCCTGCTTTGTGCGTTAATGCAATTAAGGCCCGGTGGGCGGGGGCCCGCGGTTTGGAATCCCATAGCTCCAGCCCATCTCGGGGCAGCTGAGCCTGAGTGTGGGGCTGGAGCTGGAGGCGGCTCAGCTCAAAGCGGGCAGCGGGCCGGACAGCCGGGGTGAAGCCCTCATTCCAGGAGACGGGCACTTCCCTCCTCCCCCGGCACCGTCCTGGGAGTTCCCTGAAGCCCAGCCTCAGCCCTGACCCCCAGCCTCAGCCCTGACCCCAGTTAACACTCCCACTAATTGCTGGGGCTGCAGACAGCCTGAAAGCCCAGGGAGCAAAAGAGTCAGAGTTAATTAAGGAGGGAGAAAAAGTCTGCATCTTCATTCTTCCTTCCCTCCTCCCTGCTCCTCTGGGTCTGGCGTCTAGTTTCAAGGAAGCTCCTGAGGCAGGGCTCTTGAGCCCGGAGCCAAAACCAACAACGGCACATGGAAATTATTGAACAGGAGCAGCTGGGCCAACGGGGCTTCTAGGAGCCTCCCTCCAAAGCTGTCCAGCTCTCCAAATTTCCCAGAGGTGTGTGGAGGAGCCACTCCCCACCCATCCCAAGGAAAACCGCATGGTCCCTCTGTTTGCTCTCAAATGAGGATGGCACAAGTTCTTGCCACTAAGGGGGGATTCCTCCAGGGGGCAGTGGGCCATTCTGTAGGCCAAACACTAATTACGCAACACAGACATCTGCCAAGTACTACCTCACCTAGTTTCACAACTACCCAGTGAGGTAAGTACTGTTCTTGTCCCAACTTCACAGACGGGGAAACTGAGGCTTAGAGGAGATAATGAACTCACCCAAGCTCAACAAGGCAGCAAGCAGCAGAGGAATGATTCAGACTCCTGCACTCTGACTCCAAAACCTGCCACTTGAATATTATAGTTCATGAGAAATGAGCCTTGTGGAGCTGCTTAGCCAAGGATCCTTGAGGTTTCCATGAGGTCCGTGAACCTCCCCCCCAAGGACATAAAATGCACAATTTAATGTGTTTGGGTATGAATGCACTTTTCAGGGTACAGGTGGGTGTCAAAGTTCTCTTTAGATTATAAAAGGGGTCTGGAACCCAAAAAGAGGTTAACAAATGTGGGCCAATGAGGTGATACCTCAAGCGATGATTTGCTAAGTTGACTCCAGGACACAGATCTTTTAACTTGAGTCCTCTACTTTTTCACTTCACTTCCTTACATGCTAATGAAACAGCCAAGAGGGAAGCTAAATTTCTCCAGAAATAGACGATGTGCTGGCAGTTTAGCTTTAGGCAACTTAGCACTGAAAATCCCCTTGGCCTGCTTGGAAGAGAGTATCCAAGAGACACATTGTGGGGGAGGAGAATGACAGGTGAACAGACCGGCCCTGCGGATGAAAGGGATTTCCTACCTAGCATTTTTTTACTTCTTTCAGTCACTGAAAAACAAGTTCCAGCATTCTCCCAATTCTTGCTTGAATTCACATAGCGGAAAATACATTACCAGCAGTCTATCAGAAATTCACAGGGGGAAGAAAGTTTCTGTTCCAAACGAATTTGCTACACATGTAAAGACCACTGTCTATCTATTCATAAAAACAGTGGTATCCAAGGACTTTCCTGGTAGTCCAGTGGCTAAGGCTCCACACTCCTGATGCAGGAGGCCCAGGTTCCATCCTTGGGCTGGGAACTAGATCCCACATGCCGCAGCTAAAAAGATCCTGCATACCACAAATAATGGCCCAGCACAGCCAAAGAAAATAAATACATATTTTTAAAACCAATGGTACCCCTTAACTGGGGCCACTGTCCTCATTTTCAGATGCTCCAAGACAGCAACCAATAACAATGGTGCTGTTGCCCACATTTGACAGCCAATATTGTCAAGCATGAGCTCCCCTGGTAGCTCAGCTGGTAAAGAAACCGCCTGCAATGCAGGAGACCCTGGTTCAATTCCTGGGTCGGAAAGATCCCCTGGAGAAAGGATAGGCTACCCACTCCAGTATTCTTGGGCTTCCCTGGTGGCTCAGATGGTAAAGAATATGCCTGCAATGCGGGAGACCTGGGTTCAGTCTCTGGTTTGGGAACATTCCCTTGAGGAAGAGATGGCAACCCACTCCAGTATTCTTTGGCTTCACTAGTGGCTCAGACGGTAAAGATTCCACCTGCAGGGCGGAAGACCTGGGTTTGATCCCTGGGTTGAGAAGATTCCCTGGAGGAGGGCATGGCAACTGCAACTCACTCCAGTATTCTTGCCTGGAGAATCCCCATGAACAGAGGAGCCTGGCGGGCTACAGTCCATGGGGTCACAAAGAGTCAGACACGACTGAGCGACTAAGCACAGCACAGCACAGCACATTATCAAGTACGCCTTCCATGCTTCACCCACGCTTTCTCATTTAATCCTAACTCCAACCCTATGAGGCATGGGGATTATTATCTCTGACTTACAGACAACAAAATTAAGACTCAGAGAGGTTAAACAGCTGCCCAAATACACACAGCGAGGAAGTAACAGAACCAGGATTCAAGTCTGTCTGACCCTGAAGATGGGACCTGAGACCAAGATCTTAAAGCAGATCTGCAGACCAAACTGTTTGTTGTAGGTCCTTGGAGAGATAAGTACAGGAAGAGAGAGTAAAGAAGGCTTTAGAGAAGTTCCAGCAATTTGATAGTTACACACTCAAGCGTGTCACGGCAGACTTGTCTCTCTGAATAGAGAAAGCATACAGATCAGCCTGGACATGTCAGACTTGTGATGGTCGTGTTCATTGGGGCACATATCCGTCCCCAGATGAATGAAATAAGCCACCGGTCCTTCACCTCAGTTTGAGAAACACTGTCCTAAAGCCCTCTACAAACACAGCACCTATGCTGCTCAAAAGAGGACACTCTCCCAGGTGCCTCCTCGCAGAACAGTCTTCTAGCAGGCATTCCTCAGCTTTTTACATGCCCACACATCACCTGGGCATCTTGTTAAAATGCAGGCTGATGTGGGCAGTTCAAGTGGGGCTCAAGACTCTCCATTTCTAACCAGGAGGCATGGGTACTGCTGGTCTGGGGACCTGACATCAAGAAGCAAGGTTCCAACTGCACATCACTAAGGAGCAGATAAGGTGGAACTGGGAGCTCCACCAGACAAAGCCTGCCAGAACCCAGCAACAGGCCCAAGAACAGGCACACCCTCTGGGGCTGGCTGTGAGAGGGCGGGACACCCTGCATGGCCGGGCTCCTATCATAGGCAACCTCGGAAACACACCTTCCCCACCCTAGCCTGAGCCTGGGACATCAGGGGCCCTTTTCTCCTGAGTTGCAGAAACAAGGCCTCAAAGGCAGAGAAAAGCAGCTCTGAAGCATTTGCTACCTATAACCAGACCAGAGAAGAGGAGGTATTCTGATTAAACTGTGCTTCCTGGGGCTTCCCTGGTGGCTCGGTGGTAAAGAATCCTCATGCCGATGTAGGAGACACGCATTCAATCGCTGGACCAGGAAGATCCCACATTCCGAGAAGCAACTAAGCCCATGGGCCACAACTACTGAGCCTGTGCTCTGGGGCCTGGAAACGGTAACTCCTGAGCCTGAGTGCTGCAATTACTGAAGCCCGAATGCCGCAGAGCCAGGACTCCACAAGCGAAGCCACCACAGTGAGAAGCCCTTGTACGGCAACCGGAGCAAAGCCCACACGGCAACTGAGACCTAGCTCAGCCCACAAATAAACACATAAACTCACAGATGCTGAAAAAGAACATTTCAGGCTTTTTCAGAGAAGTCTATTCCTCTTTGAGGTGCTCTTCCTGTCTTTAAAAAGAAAAGAAATTATGGATTCTCAATTCAATGGAAGACGACTAGTCAGCAATAAAGAGAACACACACACACACTTTATACGTACAGCAACATGGATGAATTTCAAGAATATCACGTTAAGCAAAAGAAGCTCACACATACACACACAGAGACAACTGTGCTTCCTGCCTTGGCTCTGCTCATCCCACCCTGTGGCTGGATCTTGGACAGTGGCGCCCTGGGAGGATCACCACACATGCACTTTTGGGTCACCTCAGAGGGCAGAAATGGTTCCTCAGTGGCCACTCCAGAGGGAAATGGGAAGTTCCCACTTGCTTCAGGTTCCCTGTCCAATTCCCTGGACTGTCCTCCTTATTACCACTCTGCATCTCCTAATTCAACTTATGGCCCAAGGCGTACTTATTAACTGGGCAAATCACAATAAATGGTTCAGATCTCCCACTCATTAGGGATGCACTCTTTCATTCAAAAATGTATTTGGACCAACTGCCACGAGCCTGGCCCCATGATGGGCTCACCCTTTTCTAAGAGGTAGGGAATAAATGACCAATGGGGCCATGATGCCATTAACTCAGGCAAAGGGCCTGTTCCTGGAGCCAGAGGAAGGCGAGCTTCTGCGCAGCAGCTTTCCTTCATGCATGGACTCAGGGAAAGGCAGTCCTCAGGGCGGGGCTGGGCCCTTGAGGCTGACGGTACCTGACACCAACTCCTTCACCTCCCTCACAACAGGGCCTGAGGGTTACTGACACAGGCAGCAAACAGCCAGAGGGGCTTGATGTCTGAACCAAAAGTGCCTGGACAAGACACAACCCACGCTGGGGAGAATCAGGCTGAAAAACCAACTCCGGATCTCAGCTGACTCTCTGAAACCACGAACCGCTTTCTTCTTTGCAAACCCAAACCACATTCTCCTACCTCCAAACCCTGCTGTGTGCTACTTCCCTACAAGATGCTCTCACTCCTGTCAGTACTTGTGACAGCCAAAAACATCTCCAGACGCTGCCAATGTCTTCCAGGGGGACAAAACCATCCCCGTTTGTGAACACTGCACTGGGGGATGGCCTGAAACCCTGGCTGTGTGTAAGAAACACCTGGGGAGCTTCTGACTCACCTGTACCTGGGCCCACCTCACACACATTCTAATTCTGGTCTAAGATTCTACAAGTAAACAAGAATGTCTATCACTTTACAGGCCCTTTATGTTCCTTTAACGTGCTGGTTGGTTCATCCACTAGACGGAATTTCTCCAGAAGCATGAACTACATTTTTTTTCCCCTTCTCTTCGGGAAGCTCTAGACAATGCTCCATGCAACACCTATTTCATGCTAATCAGAAGAGTTTGGAAAGTTCTTGAGCCCTCTCCACCCCAACTAGATGAAGACGCCACTGCAGGTAGCACCCTCTCTCCCAGATTCAATTGTATATGACAAGAATAATCTACTAACACGATCTTCCAAGCTTCACGAGGAGGAGGGGACAGAGGCGGGGGTCAATGAGAGTCCAGTCTGACTGACTTTGGTCTCAGTCCCCAACCTCTGAAGGAGCCCCCCTCCATGCTGTCGCTTGGGTGTGAGGACCCTTTGCTAAATGGCCAGGATGCCCGCCTATGTGTACTCAAGTTTATTGATCCCTCTCCACCTTTCTTGGCCAGAATGGAAGGCATAAGGCCAAGGCACAGCTGCAACAGTAGAAAATCCAGTCTACCTGACATTGCTGCTTCCCTCGGGCTGATCGTGACTTGGAATTAAACTCAGGCCCAGAACTAGCCTTTTTCTGAGACCCAAAGGCAAGAATCTTTCCCCACACCTTGCTTCAAGGGTTCCCCAGGAGGATCTGGAGAACTGATTGACACTGGCCTGGCCAGTGTTGATGGGATGCAGTCAAGTTCACATCCTGCCTTCCAAACTCCCCACACCTGAGGCTACTCCTGCAGGCCACCTCTTCAGAGAAAGCCAACAAAGAGCGATAAGGTGTCAAGGAAGAAGATCTGGCTCTTAACCCCTAGCAGCCCAAAGTGGAAATACATTCATCACTCACAAGCTGCTTAGAGAGCAGACATGCCATCCTTCCCAATTTTTATACTTGGGCTTCCCTGGTAGGTCAGTCAGTAAAGTATCTGCCGGCAATGCAGGAGACAAGGATTCGATCCCTGGGTGGGGAAGATCCCATGGAGAAGGGAATGGCAAGCCATCCAGTATTCTTGCCTGCGGAATTCCATGGACAGAAGAGCCTGGCGGGCTACACTCCAGGGGGTCACAAAGAGTCCCATACAGCTAAAGGACTAACACTTTCACTTTCAACACTAAAGACTAAACAAAGGGTGGGAAACCCCAGGGGCCACACTTCCCCTAAAAAAACAGCAAAGGCTATTCGAGCTCTCAAGATCAGATTTCTCACTAAAATTCACTCGCTAATACATAAGGATGTAAATTGCCATGTGGTTAGATCAGATCAGTCACCCAGTCGCGTCTGACTCTTTGCGACCCCATGAATCGCAGCACGCCAGGCCTCCCTGTCCATCACCAACTCCTGGAGTTCACTCAGACTCACGTCCATCGGGTCAGTGATGCCATCCAGCCATCTCATCCTCTGTCATCCGCTTCTCCTCCTGCCCCCAATCCCTCCCAGCATCAGAGTCTTTTCCAATGAGTCAACTCTTCGCATGAGGTGGCCAAAGTACTGGAGTTTCAGCTTTCGCATCATTCTTTCCAAAGAAATCCCAGGGCTGATCTCCTTCAGAATGGATTGGTTGGATCTCCTTGCAGTCCAAGGGACTCTCAAGAGTCTTCTCCAACACCACAGTTCAAAAGCATCATTTCTTCGGTGCTCAGCCTTCTTCACAGTCCAAATCTCACATCCATACATGACCACAGGAAAAACCACAGCCTCGACTAGCCAGACCTTTGTTGGCAAAGTAACGTCTCTGCTTTTGAATATGCTATCTAGGTTGGTCATAACTTTCCTTCCAAGGAGTAAGCATCTTTTAATTTCATGGCTGCAGTCACCATCTGTAGTGATTTTGGAGCCCCCAAAAATAAAGTCTGGCACTGTTTCCACTGTTTCCCCATCTATTTCCCATGAAGTGATGGGACTGGATGCATGATCTTCGTTTTCTGAATGTTGAGCTTTAAGCCAACTTTTTCACTCTCCACTTTCACTTTCATCAAGAGGCTTTTTAGTTCCTCTTCACTTTCTGCCATAAGGGGGGGTGTCATCTGCATATCTGAGGTTATTGATATTTCTCCCGGCAATCTTGATTCCAGCTTGTGTTTCTTCCAGTCCAGCGTTTCTCATGATGTACTCTGCATAGAAGTTAAATAAACAGGGTGACAATATACAGCCTTGACGAACTCCTTTTCCTATTTGGAACCAGTCTGCTGTTCCATGTCCAGTTCTAACTGCATACAAATTTCTCAAGAGGCAGATCAGGTGGTCTGGTATTCCCATCTCTTTCAGAATTTTCCACAGTTTATTGTGATCCACACAGTCAAAGGCTTTGGCATAGTCAATAAAGCAGAAATAGATGTTTTTCTGGAACTCTCTTGCTTTTTCCATGATCCAGCGGATGTTGGCAATTTGATCTCTTGTTCCTCTGTCTTTTCTAAAACCAGCTTGAACATCAGGTTCACGGTTCACATATTGCTGAAGCCTGGCTTGGAGAATTTTGAGCATTACTTTACTAGCGTGTGAGATGAGTGCAATTGTGCGGTAGTTTGAGCATTCTTTGGCATTGCCTTTCTTTGAGACTGGAATGAAAACTGACCTTTTCCAGTCCTGTGGCCACTGCTGAGTTTTCCATATTTGCTGGCATATTGAGTGCAGCACTTTCATAGCATCGTCTTTCAGGATTTGAAAGAGCTCAACTGGAATTCCATCCCCTCCACTAGCTTTGTTCGTAGTGATGCTTTCTAAGGCCCACTTGACTTCACATTCCAGGATGTCTGGCTCTAGGTCAGTGATCACACCATCGTGATTATCTGGGTTGTGAAGATCTTTTTTGTACAGTTCTTCTGTGTATTCTTGCCATCTCTTCTTAATATCTTCTGCTTCTGTTAGGTCCATACCATTTCTTTTCTTTCTTTTTTTTTTTTTTTTTTAGGTCCATACCATTTCTGTCCTTTATCGAGCTCATCTTTGCATGAAATGTTCCTTTGGTATCTCTGATTTTCTTGAAGAGATCCCTAGTCTTTCCCATTCTGTTGTTTTCCCCTATTTCTTTGCACTGATCGCTGAAGAAGGCTTTCTTATCTCTTCTTGCTATTCTTTGGAACTCTGCATTCAGATATTTATATCTTTCGTTTTCTCCTTTGCTTTTTGCTTCTCTTCTTTTCACAGCTATTTGTAAGGCCTCCCCAGACAGCCATTTTGCTTTTTTGCATTTCTTTTCTATGGGAATGGTCTTGATCCCTGTCTCCTGTACAATGTCACGAACCTCATTCCATAGATCATCAGGCACTCTATCTATCAGATCTAGGCCCTTAAATCTATTTCTCACTTCCACTGTATAATCATAAGGGATTTGATTTAGGTCATACCTGAATGGTCTAGTGGTTTTCCCTACTTTCTTCAATTTAAGTCTGAATTTGGCAATAAGGAGTTCATGATCTGAGCCACAGTCAGCTCCTGGTCTTGTTTTTTGCTGACTGTATAGGGCTTCTCCATCTTTGGCTGCAAAGAATATAATCAATCTGATTTCGGTGTTGACCATCTGGTGATGTCCATGTAAAGAGTCTTCTCTTGTGTTGTTGGAAGAGGGTGTTTGTTATGACCAGTGCATTTTCTTGGCAAAACTCTTATCAGTCTTTGCCCTGCTTCATTCCGTATTCCAAAGCCAAATTTGCCTGTTACTCCAGGTGTTTCTTGACTTCCTACTTTTGCATTCCAGTCCCCTATAATGAAAAGGACATCTTTTTTGGGTGTTAGTTCTAAAAGGTCTTGTAGGTCTTCATAAAACTGTTCAACTTCAGCTTCTTCAGCGTTACTGGTTGGGGCATAGACTTGGATTACTGTGATATTGAATGGTTTGCCTTGGAAACGAACAGAGATCATTCTGTCGTTTTTGAGATTGCATCCAAGTACTGCATTTCGGACTCTTTTGTTGACCATGTTGGCCACTCCATTTCTTCTGAGGGATTCCTGCCTGCAGTAGTAGATATAATGGTCATCTGAGTTAAATTCACCCATTCCAGTCCATTTCAGTTTGCTGATTCCTAGAATGTCGACATTCACTCTTGCCATCTCCTGTTTGACCACTTCCAATTTGCCTTGATTCATGGACCTGACATTCCAGGTTCCTATGCAATATTGCTCTTTACAGCATCGGACCTTGCTTCTATCACCAGTCACATCCACAGCTGGGTATTGTTTTTACTTTGGCTCCATCCCTTCATTCTTTCTGGAGTTATTTCTCCACTGATCTCCAGTAGCATCTACTGGAGTGACTTGGAGAAGGCAATGGCACCCCACTCCAGTACTCTTGCCTGGAAAATCCCATGGACGGAGGACCGTGGTTGGCCGCAGCCCATGGGGTCGCTAGGAGTCGGACACGACTGAGCGACTTCACTTTCACTTTTCACTTTTATGCATTGGAGAAGGAAATGGCAACCCACTCCAGTGTTCTTGCCTGGAGAATCTCAGGGACAGAGGAGCCTGGTGGGCTGCCGTCTATGGGGTTGCACAGAGTCGGACACGACTGAAGCGACTTAGCAGCAGCAATGAGTGACTTAGTATTTTCTCTGATATTTTCTCCTTTGATATTCATTGCCAAAAGGATGAGTGAGTCTTAAAGAGCTGCTTCAGGTGGCACTGGCTAGCTTGCTAAAATCTGTCTATGGCACCAGACTCTTCATTCTAGGAGGCCAGCAAGATAGTGATCCCCCCCCCCCCCCCCCCCCCCCCCCCGCCAAGCTTTCTTACCTCCTCTCAGTTACACACAGAAACACACACACACTGTCGCCTGAACACATCCTCCTGCTGAGGTTTCTCTTCATTCTCCAGAAGGAGCTGTGGAAACCCGGGCCTCCAGGAAACGAGCCGGGGAGGGAGGGGGACGCGGGGCGGCACTTCCTCCGCCGCAGGCCACCCCTCCGCGCGGCCCCTCCCTGCCCGGGCCTGGAGGGCCCCCAGCCGGGAACAAGGCCGCCTTTGAAAGCCCGCGGCCGCAGCCGGCCGGGTTGCCATGGCCACGGCCCTCCGGCGGGGAGGCGGCGTGGCGCCCGGACACCCGGCCCGACCCTCCCCGCGGCCCCGCCCGTCCCCTGCGCCCCTTAGCCGCCGGGAGCGCGGCGCTCCTCCGGTCGGAAGACGCCGTTCTGAGGGGGCGAAAGTGGCGACGGCCCGCCCTGCCTCCCTCCGGCCCTGCCTCCTCGCCCTGGCTCGGGCCGCGGGCCGCGCTGCGTGGCCCTCACAGTCGCCGCGCCGGGACCCGCGGCCTGGGGCTGCCGGGCGGGCGGCGCAGGGACGCAGCCTGAGGGCGCGCGCCGGGCCCTCGTTCCCCCGGCCCCAGCGTCCCGAGGAGCCAGCCGGGCGTCTGAATAATTCAGCCCTCAAACTGTCCTGTGGTCTGGGGCGTTTCTTCATTTATTTTTTGAAGAGATCTTCAAATTTTTTTTGAAGAGGTCAAACTGCCGTTTCACCACGGGAAGCAATTTAATCTTAAACCTGGCTCTGGTTTGAGACCCAGGACCCCCCCAAGACTGCAGGGAAGGGGCCGCTGAACTTCCTGAACCCAGCCGACCGGCAGCCCAGAAGCGGCTCCGAGGGGCGGGGGGCGGGGGCGGCGCAGTCTCCAGGGAGGAACTGAATTGTTGGAGAGCCGCGAGCGTCAGCCCGTAGACTGCCTCTAGTGGTGGGTCCCCAGGCCCCTCCAGCGTCCCACCCGCCCCCGTGGGCCTCGTGTTCACTCTGACTCAAGAGTACCGAGCACACAGTTTTGCCACGGGTCCCTGGCATCCGGCAGCTTTGGCTTCCCTTAACCATACTAGCTGATATTTTACCGAGCTTTCATCTCATGTAACTGGCACAATAACCTCATGAGGTAGGTACTATGAATATCCGCCTGTTACAAGTGAGGACACAAACTGGAGGAGGTTAGGAAATGGCCCCAGGTCACACAGCTAGCAAGGGAATGGTGAGGATGCAGACCCAACCGTCTCATTCCAGACTTCGTGCCTTCATCCCCACCTTACATGGACATCTTCAAAGAGTGGAACTAACTCAGCCCAGGGAAAGTGACATGACTTGCTCATAGTCAGCCCACTGGGACCGTGTCAGGCAAGGACTGCTGCTGCTGCTGCTGCTGCTGCTAAGTCGCTTCAGTCGTATCTGACTCTGTGCGACCCCATGGACTGCAGCCTACCAGGCTTCTCCGTCCATGGGATTCTCCAGGCAAGAACACTGGAGTGGGAGAGCCATAATGGGGACTAACATCATTTCCACAATTGTAGTTTCAAGTACAGAGGTGAAAACACACGCAGAGTACTCCTTCTTTTACAATGTTATGGTCTAATGGCCTATAAATGCAGCTTGACCCAAGCAATGGACCATGCTAGTCCTGTCCACTTCCTTCAGTCTCTGCTCCATGACTTTCCAACAAACAGCTCCCCTGCCTCCAACAAAACTGAAATTCCCTCTCACAGCAATATAATCTCTCCCACCCCTCTTCAGGGCAGTGCACTCTCCAAGACTCCTAACACACCACCCTGCCAGCTCATATTTATGCAGCACTTTATAGTAATAGTTCTCAAAGCTCTCTTACAGACATCCAGTCAGCTCAACAACCCTTGAACCAGGTAAGCATCAGCACCTTTTTTGAGGACTGCCCCCACCCACATTCACAGGGGAAAGGACCCAAGCCAGGTGGTACTATGTGACAATGTGCTCCTGGCCATCACTGATTGGACCATCAGGAGACAACTGACAGTAAGCGATCGATCAGATTCTTTCTCAGGAATCTGAATCAAAGGTCTGAAATACAATCCAGTCTGATGTTTCTAGAAGGAAAATGGGTATATCTGGGGGCTGAGGACCCATGACATCTAGCATACACCCACAGAAGCAGTGGCATCCTGCAGTTCCAGGCTAGGGAGGCCAGCGGTATTTCCTGCCCTTGATTCTTACATTCTCCTTGGCTTCAAATAGCTCAAGTTGGTTTCTGTTACTTGCAATCAGTAGAGTCTGAACTAACAGATGGGTTGGATAATGATCCTCCTTTTGCAGATGAAGAAAGAGGCTCACAAAGGTGGAGTGACTAAATGATTATCACAAGATTAAATGTAATAAAGGAGAGGTTAAAATTCCTGCCATGTGACTCCCCTTCGGCCATCTGTTGCCTTCTTCCCTGGACTAAAGAAAGTGGCAGGTATTCCCTTCTTGTTAGTGTTTTTAAAAAAATATGACAACTGACGATAATTGATGAGGCTGTAGGCACTCTAATAGATTAAAACCAGAGATAAGAAATACAGGCAGCACGCAACCTCTGTGATGGCCCACACTCTGTGGAGTGTGCTTCTCTCTGAATCTGAATAAATTCCCTTCTTACCTATCGAAAAACAAAACAAAATCCTCTCCTTTGAAACCATGAAGACAACCCTTTGCCCTTCTACACTTCCCAGCCTCCTTTACAGTTAGGTTGGAGCCATGTGAGAAGTTCTGACCAATTAAATGTGCATAGAAGTAATAGGTGTCAGTTCCTTGGTAAGGCAGTTAAAAGCCAGGGGCTGGGGAACTGTGATGACCCCATATGTCCAGATGATGTGACTACAGATGGGAGGAGGACTGTCTGACCCACGTCAGACTTCCTATGAGCACAAATGAAATGTTGTGTCAAGCCGCCCCAATGTCAGAGTTTGATTATTACTGCAGCATAGTGCAGCTACTCTCCCAACTGAAACACATAAAACATTCAACCGGGGCTCTTCAGCACATTTCTCTGGTCTGCAGCACGCTTGAATTGTCTAACATTCATTTGTTTAACAAATATTCCTAGAGCCCCAAGACTAGATGCTGTAACGGGTACAGCCAAGAGCACAGTTCAGTTCAGTTCAGTCGCTCAGTCATGTCCGACTCTGCGACCCCATGAATCGCAGCATGCCAGGCCTCCCTGTCCATCACCAACTCCCAGAGTTCACCCAAACTCATGTCCATCGAGTCGGTGATGCCATCCAGCCATTTCATCCTCTGTCATCCCCTTCTCCTCCTGCCCCCAATCCCTCCCAGCATCAGTCTTTTCCAATGAGTCAAGTCTTCACAAGAGCACAGTAGTAAAAAAAAAAAAAAAAGACCCAATTTCTCTCTTCAAGATGGCCCCTATCTGGTGACCCATAGACCAGACTTTGGGACTAAAAGGAGCAGTTCTGCAGGCATGAAGGCGGGACCTCCCCCTGGGCCACTGACTAAACTGCGCCCCAAGAAAAGTTAAGCTGCCAGAAGGCAAAAACAGCTTGTCCCAGCGACTCCAGGAGGGTGGCAGCCAAGACTGAGTCCACACCAGGTTTTCACACCCTGGGCTCTACCAGCTGCCCCCCTGCCAGCCACGTGGACACATACAAGTGCCTCCCTTGCCCTGGGCACAGAACAGAAGGGAGAAGGCATCGGGGAGGAGCCATCAGCAGAGCAGGTGGCTGGTAGAAAAACAGGAGCAATAAAAGACAGAGCTCATTTGCCCTCACCCTCCTCTGCAGCCTGAGTATCTCCTCTGGAATTACCCCCCTGCTTAATTTATTCTAGCCCCAGAAGTCCCCAACACCTGAGCTTTCTTCCCCCCATCCCTTGTAATTGAGGGCCAACCAGAGAAATCACTCTGACTCTTTGTGTCAAAAGCTAGATGAGAAGAGAAGTGAGGCAGGCAGAGCCATCACATACAGTTATGTGGGCTGTTCACTACACAGAGGGTCCACCCGTAGAGGCAGATGGGGTGAATCCAGCCTATGCTCAGCTTACTAAGTTGTGAACCCTGGAGAAAGGGTCCTTTCTTCTCATTCACACAAAGGTATCTGCTGTACGCTGCAGCCCCAGAAGCACCAGAGTGGGGGCTTCTCCACAAGGAATGAACAAGTTTGGTAATGGGTCCATGGGAACGTATTGTACTAGCTTCTCTAAGTTTGAGTATATTTGAAACTTTTTATCATAAACTGTAAAACAAAGAAAAAAAACACATCCCATACAATAAGTGGCTATTACGTGGACAAGTTACTTAGCCCTCAGCCTCAGTTCCCCCATCTAAAAAGACAATAATCCCTGGCGTATAGGTTTGGTACAGGACTAAATTAAATAACTGAAGTGAAATGCTTGACACGAGTAAATCCTCTTACACATAGGAGCAGTGTTAGAACAGTAGGTACTGGGACTTCTGCCTTGCAATGCAGGGGTCGTGGGTTTGATCCCTGGTCCGGGAAGATTCCACATGTCTCGGAGGAACTGAGCCCATGCCCCATAACTAGAGAGTCAGTGCACTGCAAGGAAAGATCCCGCAGGCCACAACCAGGACCCAACACAGCCAAATACCTATTTTCTTTTTAAAAAAGTATCTGCTGCTGATGCCTGGGGAAGAAAGGAAAATGAGGCAAAATAGAGGCAGTGGGGCCTTGTGGAGAAACACAACCACTCTGGGTAAACTGTGCTATGAGGTCAAAGGAAGTCTGAAAACACAACCACCCTGTCACTATCCCTAAACTGGGTGGCTGGTCTGAGGGAGTCTTCCTGCAATCCCTCCTTCCCAAAGGGACCTCCCCTTCCTCTGGGAACCCCAGACCCAGCTCATGATTCAAAGGAGAGTCTGCAGAAAGGTCACAGAGAGTAAGTCAGAGAAGGATGTGCCCCCCAGCTTCCTCACAAACTCAGAGACAAAGAGGGTGACTCCAGGACCTGGAAGCTTCCCTTCCTAGTTCTAGAAGAAAACAAGAGTCCCCCAGAATGTACCAGGGGAACCAGGTACTAACTAACACAGGGAGGGCCTCGCCCCACCCCCTTCAAGGGGTGGAGTCGGAGTAGCCATTCACATCCCTAAAGATCAAATATTATGTTTTCGTTGTCCAGTTGTATGGGATGAATTTTTACATTAATATCCTCAAAATTATCACTGCTATGTATGAATTTCACCAGTGGTTTGCCATCTAAAAATGCGTGAGTGTACACTCAGTCACGTCTGACTCTTTGCGACCCCATGGACTGTAGGCCCCCAGGCTCCTCTGTCCATGGAATTCCCCAGGCAAGAATACTGGAGTAGGTAGCCATCTCCTCCTCCGGGGATCTTCCCGACTCAGGGATCGAACCCAGGTCTCCCACACTGGCAGGTGGTTTCTTTATTACTCAGCCACCTGGGAAACCCCATTGAAAACTGACCAACCCCCAATCCATTTCTCTCATAAGGTCTATTCCTTTCCCAGAGCCTTTCAGGGCTGGAGAGGGCTGGAAGTGGCAGTGCCACAAAGCCGGCAGCCCTTCCGAAAGCCCCCAGGGGCCCCCACCCTTGGCTCGAGTCACCAAGGCCCTTCTGTCGGCCCAGCTCTGCCCTGGGAGACCCAACAGAAGGCCTCTGGTTTCTGTCAAATACCATCGCACCCACTCTCTTTTCCAAGATGAAAGCTAACAGGATGATCCATCCTCTTATTAAGACAACTCATGAGAAGAAAGTCACCCAAGTTCTCAATTCTGTCTCCTTTGAGCACAAGCCACTCCATGGGTCACCCCCATAGAGGTTCACAGAAATACAAAAACAGACGAACTTCCACTAACAAGCCTCTCCTTCACCTTGCCTTTCACATCTCAAGAATTTGCTATCCGTATCTATGGCAGTTTTCTCAGTTTCTGAAGCTGTCACGGCTGAGGGCTGGAATGGAAAGACAGGCTTCCAAATAAAATGTGATAGGAGAGCAAAGAGACATGTGGCCCTTAAATCCACAGTGCAGCCCCTCACAGCAGAGAACAAAAAGCCACCGAGAAAATGTCCTTCTCTGTCTCTGCTGGTGCTCTTTGGCTCTGTCCCAAACTTAGAAACAGCTGTTTCCCTATAACTCCAAAAAAAGCTCTCATATGCTCCGTCTCCTCATTCTTTCCAACACTGTGATCTGTACACTTAATCTACCTCCAGGCTCAGCTTATCCCTCCTTCGGCTCATCAAACCACAAGAGGAACAGTGGAAGAGTAAGAAGTACTACACGACAACAAAGCCATCTTAGAAACACCGTCTACAGAGTCAGCAGCCTGGCTTTCAGGGTTTAGACCCCAGTTCCTCAGTTACCTGACTGTCTGCCCTTGGGCACATTGACTTAGCCCTCTGAGTCTCCATCCCCTCATCTGGAAAGTGGTCAATACTACTGTACACATAGTGGGCTGAGTAAATAAATGTATCCTCTTAAAATGCAGAGAGAGGTGACTGGCATGCGATAAGTAGGTAACCAAAATGTAATTATTGTTAGACCATTACAGCCAACTAGTCGGAGAAGGCAATGGCACCCCACTCCAGTACTCTTGCCTAGCAAATCCCATGGACCAAGGAGCCTGGTGGGCTGCAGTCCATTGGGTCGCTAAGAGTCGGACACGACTGAGCGACTTCACTTTCACTTTTCACTTTCATGCATTGGAGAAGGAAATGGCAACCCACTCCAGTGTTCTTGCCTGGAGAATCCCAGGGACAGGGGAGCCTGGTGGGCTGCCATCTATGGGGTTGCACAGAGTCGGACACGACTGAAGCGACTTAGCAGCAGCAGCCAACTAATGCAATGCATGCGTGCATGCTAATTTGCTTCAGTCGTTCCAACTCTATGCGACCCTATGGACTGTAGCCCACCAGGCTCCTCTGACCATGGGGATTCGCCAGGCAAGAATACTGGAGTGGGTTGCCATGCCCTTCTCCAGGGGATCTTCCCAACCCAGGGATTGAACCTGTGTCTCTTACGTCTCCTGTATTGGCAAGCAGGTTCTTTACCACTAGCGCCACCTGGGAAGCCCCATCTAGTGCAATAGGGACTATTATTACCAGCTCTGGTTAACAGATGTGTTCAAAACCATTTGTTGTTGTGGGTACAATAACAGATTAAACTCAAGAAAAGTACAAACTAAGAAATTAAGTGATCTGCTCAGAATGACAGTCCATACACAGCAGAGCTCAGACTGGATCTCTCATCTTGGACTCTGAATCACATACTCACAAATTTCACACTCTAACAAGCTCTCTCCCTCAGGCACGGAAATTTAAGAAGTCCCGTGGATCAGCATCAAAAACAGATTTCAATTCTGTAAGCCCCAGAGAGTGGCAATATCTCAAGGGAATGTTGCAGGATTTGCCAAACAAAATTAATTTCCATTTGTTCTCATATTCCAAGAAAATATACCAAAGCGGCCTTATGCCACCCCATCAAAAGTGTCAAAAGACCCCTCAAGGCCAAGGATGACACCCTCCTCAACAATATTTCAGCCTCCCTTGGGAGGCTCCCAGGCTGTCAGCAATTTGCAAAAAAGGTCAGTGCAAATCATTTGGGAAGGCATTTGTGCTAGCCTGGCCTAAGACATGTGGACTTCTGCCAAGCCCACAGTTTTTAAAAACATGCACTGTCTTCACCCTTGATAAACAGCAGCCAGGCTACAGAAATATTTCCATTACACCCAAAAGCCTGCTTGCCATCACAACTCATTGAAATGGATGTTTCCAATTTGAGGAGAGTTCAACAAAAACATCGAAGAACACCCCAACCTTCCAGCAGAGGTAACCATTCTGGGATTTAGGAAACCTCTAAACACTATAAAGGGTGTTTGTGGACACAGATTATTTGTTAAATACATGCCCTCATGCCCACAGTCTAACTATATCTAATACATGGATTGAGCCCATTTCTTCCAGCTCTTTTATGAATGTTTATGCATTAGATTACACAAGTACTTTCACCAATGCTCTCTGTGTTTCAAGACTGTGATGAAATCATTGCATGGCCATGCTGGAGAAAACTAGTATTATAAAGAGTTTAGCACTGTAGCTCTGGCTCTAACAGCAACTAGCCACTGATGATGATATGATTTCATGAAATGAGGATAATAACAAATGTTAGCAGTAGCTAACATTTATTGAGAACTTAATGATTTGCCAAGCACTGTGCTAAGGCTTGCCGTCTATGGGGTCGCACAGAATCAGTCACGACTGAAGCAACTTAGCAGCAGCAGCAGCAGCAACAATTAGCATGGCACCCCACTCCAGTACTCTTGCCTGGAAAATCCCATGGATGGAGGAGCCTGATTGGCTGTGTGCAGTCCATGGGGTTGCTAAGGGTCAGACATGACTGAGCGACTTCACTTTCACTTTTCATTTTCATGCATTGGAGAAGGAAATGGCAACACTCCAGTGTTCTTGCCTGGAGAATCCCAGGGACGGGGGAGCCTGGTGGGCTGCTGTCTATGGGGTCGCAGAGAGTCAGATACGACTGAAGTGACTTAGCAGCAGCAACAATTAGCAGAGAAGGCAATGGCACCTCACTCCAGTACTCTTGCCTGGAAAATCCCAGGGATGGAGGAGCCTGGTAGGCTGCAGTCCATAGGGTCACTAAGAGTCGGACAGGACTGATCGACTTCACTTTCACTTTCATGCATTGGAGAAGGAAATGGCAACCCACTCCAGTGTTCTTGCCTGGAGAATCCCAGGGACGGGGGAGCCTGGTGGGCTGTCGTCTATGGGGCTGCACAGAGTCGGACATGACTGAAGTGACTTAGCAGCAGCAGCAACTATTAGGGGATATTATTACTCCCATCATATGGTTCAGGCAACTAAGACTCAGAAATTGAGTTAACTTGCCCCAAGAACACAGTAGCAACTAGCAACGGTGGATTCAAACACAGGCAGTCTGACTCAGAGTTTTTAACTACATACTATAGTTCTTTTTCAAGGTGCTTAATGACCCAGGACCACAAATTCCTCTAGGAGCAGTCTGGATGATCTTCAAAATCCTTCCTGGCTTTAAAATTCAATGCTTCTCTCTTTTAGCAATAAAATGAATTTATGACTTGGAGGAATAAAATGCAATGGTGCTGTAACACTGCTCGGGTGGGATGAAACATCTGTGTCTGCCGCACCCAGAGCCAGTCAGGGGAGGGAAGGCACTGATTTTCTGAGATAATGATGCCCTGTGAAACCGCCAGACTGGCCGCAGTCTCAACGAGAAACGACAGCTTAAAGGCAGCATCTTAAAGGATGCACCAACTCGCAAAAGTCTGCAGGTTCTCAACTATCAGCTCTCAAACCTTCATTTGTCTTTTTTTTTTTTAAAAAAGGGAAACTCAAATGCAAGTTGTAAGGATACGGGTATAAGATGTTGGGGGAGGGGGTGGGTTATGGCACACTGATGCCTGGCTTTCCTCCGAGCTTGGCACCTGCTCATGCAAAACCCACTCCATCCAGGTAGTCTGTGTTTTACAGCTTCCCTACGACCTCGCAGCCCTGGCTCAGAAGTTCTGTAACTGTGCAGGCTTTTGCCCTACACACACCTGCTGATACCGTCATAGGCTGCTGCCCGGTCCATAGACACAGAGATGCTCAATGGCTGCCTCCCCTGACTGTATCTCTGATTCATCTTCCTCCTCTCCCTGCTCAGCGCAGGAGTTCCCTGCCCGCCCACCTTGCCACTCGTGGCAGCCAATGGTGAGGCTCTCCCAGCAGCCTCCTCCTCCTCTCGCTCGCTCTAGCTCAGGCTCTCTCTCTCAGCTCCTGGTACAGCCTGAAACCGAAACTAATCTCAGACCTGAACAAAGTGAAATCATTTCCTAAGCCTGATCACCCTACATGACCGCAGAGGATCTTCTCATCAGAGCTCCAGATTTAGAGCGCTGGTTGCGGGGGTGGGGGGGGGGTGGGGGGTGGGGGGGTGAGGGGGTGGGGGGTGGGGAGGGATAAAGAGTTGTGCAGGTGCTTCCTAGAACTCAATGCTTCCTTAATGAATAGGTAAGAAGAAGCAAGAGACCCGCCATAGGGTTTTCTGCTGCTGCTTTTCTTTAATTTGCACAAGTCCATTGAAATTCACCCCAGGAAGTAAACTTCACCACTCAGTATTCTAAATTCATTGTCCAGCACTGGCTCCTGTTTGGCTCCTCCTTAATCAGATTCTCTTCTGAGAGCAAGGCTTGTTCCTTTGGTGATCTCTGTAGCCATCTTGCTGAATGCAGCCTAGATAACTAGACCACATGCTTTTCCTAAATTTGAAAAATGCAGCCTTTTTACTTTCAGGCTGGGAACAACAAACTACAACAAACAAAAAAAGGCAAGTCATCATCAATGAACATAATGTCCGCCCTTGATAGGGTTTCAAAAGAATTATGCACCCTGGGAAAAATCCCAAACTGTTTTGTTCGTCATGCTTGCCCCCAGCACACCTTCGGGTGCCTCTCTCTGTCGCTAGGGGAACGGTGTAATGATTCAGTTGCTGGCTTAAGCAACACAGAATTGAAAAGGTAAACGCACTGGCCAACAAGTGTTTAGTAAAAGAGGAATAACTTTTGGATTGTGTGCTATTTACTCTTCATTCAACCAAGTTTACTGAAGGCCCTAGAGGTATGCCCAAGCCTCTTCTAGGTGCTGGGCCAGGAGGGTGAACAGTCACTTAGTCATGTCCAACTCTGCAAGTCCACAATCTGTAGCCCACCAGGCTCCTCTGTCCATGGAATTCTCCAGGCAGGAATGCTGGAGTGAATAAGATGACTACCAGCTCCCACTGGGCCATTTTCAGAACATTTTTTGAGTAGGAGCTGAAGCTTTTCTCTAGCGCCAACAGCCAGACAGTCAACTGCTTGCGGGTTCCTGCAGCCCTCTTCACAAGGCATGGACTCCATCCGGTAGGGCTGTGGGGTGTCCCCAGAGTGCACCCCCCTTCTGACAGGGATCAACGCAGGGCAGCACCCAGCTGTGGGCAGATGTGGTTTGTGTCTTGGCTTATTAATGAATGACCCACTTAAGGAGACAGACATTCTTCAGTCACTTTAACAGGAAAATGAGGGGTTAGGCCAGATCTGAGCGACATTCTAGCTCAAAAATTCCAGCTCGTTTTCCCCTCCCTGTGCTGAGCTGACACAGATCTCGAGGGGCCTCTACTTCATCTTCCTGTCTCCAGATGAAACCTCTTAAACCACAAAGACAAATGGAACTTGCTCCCATTTCTAAAGACCTTCGGGGATGGCCATTCCCCTCTGCTCCTGTGAGTCACTTGTCCTCACATCCTATCTGGAATGTTGTCCTCAGATCTTACTTAAGTCCTTCCTCTGCAGTTTACATTCATTCGCCGCTGGTCCTGCTTCTAAGTATGGAGAGACAAGAGTGAATCACTGTGTTCTGAGCGATAACGCTGACAAGATTTTTATTTTTTCTTCGGCATGTTCACTCAGGCAATAGTGGAGGTGACTATTAAAAACCACAAAGGTCCCAAGGGAGCCAACTAATGCAAGGGTGCTGCAGGATCCATCCAGAAAATTCGAATCTACTGAGGAGTTCACAGAGTGGGAGAGCGATATATACTCTGACCAGACCAAAAGGCTGGGGGCAACAGCCCCTTTAACCTTCACTCAGCTCAAGCGCCCCCTCCCGCAGGAAGCCCTCCCTGCCCAGCTCCTCCTCTGGCTGCCAAAGCATCTGCCTCTTCAGCACTCATTTCAGTGCAGTGTTCGCCATGGCAACTGAAGTTCTAGGCTGACATATTTGTTCCCCCCACCTAGACTGTAGGCATCTCTAAGTCAGGGTCATGTCTTAGTAACCTTTGTACTCAGGCTCAGGCTCCAGGAGGGTGTCTGGCACTCAGCCAGTGGTTCTCAGTAAACAGTGCTAGGCTGAATGCTCAGCACATCCCAACGATGCTTGAATGTTGCACTGTCAGCCCTTCACTCGGAGCACGTCACCCCTCCAATCCCACCACCCCCCCATCCCCACCTCTCAGCCCTCAGCTCAGTAGGGGTCTCTCTCAGACTTTCTCTAAAGATGTAAGCTCTGTAACCAAGCCTCTTGGGTTCAAATCCTGGCTCTGCCACTCTCCAACCATGCAATCTTGGACATGGTATTTAAACTCCTTATGTCTCCGTTTCTTCACTGAAATATAGATTTAACCTTTCACAGGATCTTGTGAGGATTAAATGAACTGATTCATGAGAAGCACTTGGAAAAGGGTCTGACCCATAGTGAGTGTTCAGTGAGGCTGGAATTATGTCCCAAACCTATGGCTTCATAGAAACCCCAACCTGCTTCTACTCTGGAGTGTCATTGACCCTACCCACCCCCAAACTAGACCCCATTCCTCCAGAATCAATGTTAACAGTAATCTAAAAAGCCAGTCAACCCTCTTTACTGATTATGATCCTCCCCCTGCACCACCCCACCTTCACCAGTTTAGAAGGGAAATTTTCCAAAGAAAAGGGAGGAGAGTTAGTTCCACAGCAGGGTTACAAATGTTGAGTCATTCTACCCCCAGTGATACTTCTCTGTCATCACCCTTGACACTTCAGGCTCATCTCCCCATTGTGTGTTTCCCTCTGCTCAAAATTTAGGCCTCACCCCACTCCATCCCACATCTCCAAAAGCCAGCCTCAGCCTCTACAGTTTTTACCAAAGATCTCCCTTAATGATAAGATGCCTCGGAACGTTAGCACCCAAGTGCAAAAATAAGAAAAAGAATGATAATAATAGTTTCCACTCTAAAAGAAGACTTGCTCTTTGTCTGGCATATTATCTCCTTTCATTTTTTTCTAAAGCTGAGAAACTGAAGCACCTACAGTCATAGAGTAAGATGGAGAGCTGGGAGTGCAACGGGGAAAATGTATGTAACTTTAGATCCTACACGGTAAACCACAAAGCCATTCTAGAAATGGACACGGAGTGGCCAGATTGTCTCCTGGGGGTGGAAGTTAGAGAGATTTGGAGCCTTTTTATCCCACCAGTCATTCCCCAGTGCATTTCACAATTTATGAAAAGGGAGTTTTTGTGGACAGGCATTGTTACTGTATCTGTCACTTATGACCTGTTTTAAAGATAAGAGCAATAGCTGGATTATTCAGAATCTATTACACTGTTCAGACACATCAGAGAGGCCTACTGGGAGGCTGAAAGCAGAGGCCATCAGAGAACTGAGTGAGCCAGCACAACCAGCATCCTCGCCAACCTATGGCGGCCGCGATGGCGGCAGGCAGACAAGTCCTGGAACCTCTCGTCACCGCCATAGGACCCTTACAGCCCACCTACAAAATAACTGTCAAGCCCCAAGTTAGGGACCGCCCGCTGGACCAGAGCACCCCCAGGTCCTTTACAGTTCTCACTTCCTGAAAGCGTAAAAGCCAAAAAAACCAGAGGCTTCACCTCCTTCCAGGGCACCTTGCAGAGTCAAAGCAGATTCTTGCTCCCAAGGCTCGAGAACACTCCGGCCTATCCTGCTCATTGCCAGGATCAGGGGAAATCTATCAAGGCAAAGTACAGATAGGAAACCCTGAAGGAAGAAACAAGTCTAAGTGCTACTATCTGCTCAACACTGTGTCTGTTAGTCAAAGAAAAATCTCCATGAACTACCATTGTCTGGGTCCACTGGGACCTAAGAAGGGCTTCTCAATACCAAGCAGAGAAGCCACAGATGGCAGACCCTGCTAAAGGCTCTTCCAGATCCCCAACAAGGGTGATGCCACCAAGCCTTGGGCAGCAGCCCAGGGCCCAGTGAGCTTTGGTTAAGAAAGAAAAGGCAGGCCTGGTCTCCTTGAGGACACACTGGGGATGGTGACAGCCATTCCTTTTGGCTTGCCCCCTCTTCCCTCGTCCATAAGGATCTAAGGAACCCGACATGAGTTTGAGCAAACTCTGGGAGATAGCGAAGGACAGGGAAGCCTGGCGTGCTGCAGTCCATGGGGTCTCAGAGTTGGACCTGACTTAGCCACTGAACAACAAGGAACCTACAATACCTCGATCCTGGCCTTGAACAACTCTGCACAAAGGCCTCCTCAAAAGGAGGAGTGTCCTGGGACTTCCCTGGCTGTCCAGTGGTTAAGACACCATGGAGCATGGGGTGGATCCCTAGGGATCTAGGATCCCACATGCTGAGCGGCTCAACCAAAAAGTGGAAAAAAAAAAAAAAAAAAAGGAGAAGCATCTTTCACACTTACACTCTCCACTGAAGCATGTTCCACCACCTCAACCCCGCTGCCCCAAGAATGAGCTGGGACTCTTATTTTGACTCCTATTTTGTTGTGACAGCATCCCTCACCCTAACCCCTTTGTGCCGTGCTTAGTCGCTCAGTCATGTCTGACTCTTTGTGATCCCATGGACTGTAGACTACCAGGCTTCTCCATCCAAGGGATTCTCCAGGCAAGTGGGTTGCCATTTCCTGGAGTGGGTTGCCATTTCCTCCTCCAGGGGATCTTCCCGACCCAGGGATCAAACCCAGATCTCCTGCATTGCAGGCAGACTCTTTACCATCTGAGCCACTAGGGAAGTCAAAGTGAAAATCGCTCAGTTGTGTCCGACTCTTTGCAACCCCATGGACTGTATAGTCCATGGAATTCTCCAGGCCAGAATCCTGGAGGGGGGTACTGATCCCTTCTCGAGGGGATCTTCCCAACCCAGGGATTGAACACAGGTTTCCCATATTGCAGGCAGATTCTTTACCAGTTGAGCCACCAGGGAAGCCCCTAATCCCTATATTTACCTCTAATTCAACAGCTCTGTGGCATTGGCCTAGTTAGTGCCCAGAGCCTTCTCACCACAAAGGCAACAAAATCAGCCCCTGGAGAACGGCCACCCCATTGGCCCCCATTCTCTGGCTCACTGTCAGGAGCTGGGATCCGGTTCAGAGTTTCCAGGTCTCCATGGCCACAAGCCCAAAGTTGCATCGGAAGGTCATGAGAAAAGCCCTCTTGAGAGATCTGCTCTTCACACCCTGGAACTATTCACTGACTCAACACAAAAGAGGAAACTGTTCCAAACCACCTAGGCTGAACCACAGATTCGAGATCTTAACATGGGTCCCAATTCCAAGGGGCACAGCGACCCTCTGATACTGCATACAAAATGTGTCCCTGCCCACCTGCCTGTGCCAGAGGGAGGGAGAGGGGAGTTAGAGCTTTCACCAGATCCTCAAAGGGGCCCATGACCCCTACCTCTGGCCCCAATCTGCGCCCCCCCCCCCCCTTATTATCATCCCTGGGTCATGCTAGTTGCTCAAGGTCTTTCTCCTATCTAAGGATGTGTCCAGGCCTGAGGCCCCAATCCTGGTCCCTTGCCTCCTGCTCCTTCTAGCTGCAGTAGGTGGACTGGGGCAGGAGTAGGGGTGAATTCAAAGTCAACCCTCCACACACACCCTCCAGCTTCCTGGTGACCTGAGCCAGGTTTCTCTCTCCATCCCAGAGATGCCATCCTCCATGCAAACAGAGGTCCCAAAGACCTCATCGGCCAACAGCAGAGAGGGCCCCATTTCACACTTGATTCCTTGCCGCCAAATCTCATGGTGAGACGACTTCCTCTCTGAGAACTCCTGGAGTCCCTCACCTCCTTCAGGCACACCTGGCCAGCTCCACCCAGGCTGGCAAGATGAGCATGCGTGGCAAGGAAAAGGAACGAGAAGCTCAGGCACCTCCCTAAGTCCTTTCTCCTGGACCGGCTGGCTCAGGGTTCTCAGGACGCCCAGCCAACAGGAGGGCTTACTCCCGGTGCTCAGCAAGCTCCTGCCTGAGCGGTAGGAGGGGAGGGAGGTGGTCCTGTCTCCTAGGTCACCCCTAGGACAACTGAAAAATTCCCAGTCGTTCCCCCTCACCCTCCACTCTCACCGAAAGGAAGAAAATCTAAAAGCTTCCTCCGCTGACATCAGATTCCTCTCCAGGAATTTCCTTTCAGTGTAAATTTCTTGGAACGAAAACTTCTTTCAAAGGGAAAAGAAACGGACAAGCCCGTGCTAGGTGTAAAACGAACAATGCAAGCCTCAAACAGAGAGGAAAGGATGAATTAGCGCCAACACCACCCCCCTGGAGCTTAGAGCCCGGGGCACCGGGAGCCCGAGGGGCGGGGGCCGAGGGGCGGGGACGGCGCCCGGTGAACTTTCCCTGGCCGAACCGCGGGAGATGCAGCTCCCGGGGGACCGGGTGGGACCAGAGAAAGCGAAGCCGACCCCGGCGGGGGCAGGAAGCGCACCTCCCCTTTTCCTAAAAGGAGCTCAGGCCCCGGCAGGCGCCCCCCGCCACCACCCCGCCGCCCCCTGCCAGCCGTCGCCAAGCAGCCGGCTCCCCCCGGCCCGGGCCGAGCGGGGAGGGGCGCCCACACAAAAGGGGCAGCGACTGGGGAAGGGGCTCCGGGAGGCGCCGGCTAGCCGAGGCCTGGCCCGCCTTGCCCGCGCCGCCCGCCCGCCCGCCGGCGACCACCCGCTTCCCCGCGCGCTCCCCTCCCGGGCCCCCGGGCCCCCGCGCGCCCCGCGCGCCCGAGGCCCGGGAGACGGCGGCGGCGGCCCGGGAAGGACACGGAGCCGGACCCGCCGCGCGAGGCTGGGGCGGCGCGGGCTCCCGGCGGCCGCCCCGGGAATCAAACTCGCGCCCGCCCGACCCTCGCGGCGGCGCCTCGGCGAGCGGGCCTGGAAGGTGGGGCCGAGGCGCGCGCGGGCCGGGCGGCGCCGGCGGGGGTGAAGGGGGTCTTACCGAGCAGCCACGCGCGTCCGCTCCCCGCGGGCCGGAGGGGCCGGGGGCTGGGGGCGGGGCGCGGCCCCGCGGCGGCGGCGGCGGGCCCGGCGCGGCGGCGCGGCCGGGGCGCGGGAGGCGGGGAAAGCGAGGCGCGGCCGGCTTCCTAGCGGCGGGCGGCGCGAAATGCAGCTGTCCCTGCGCGGCCGCCGCGAGGCCACAAGTGGGGCCGCGCGGGGAGGAGCGGGCCTGCGGGCGGGGCGCGGGCCGGGCCGCGGTCCCCAGACCCTCTCCGCAGCCGGCCCCTCGGAGAGGGGAGGGAAGCGGGGTCGGGGGCCGCCAGCGACGCCAATCGCAGGGGCTGGGGGTGGGGGGTTGGAGGGTGGGGGCCGGGCAAAGACGAGGCGGATCCCCGGGGGACCGACCCCCGCGGCAGCCACGGGGACTCCCGGCTGGAGGGCCGGAGGACGCGATCGGGGACCGTCGGTACCCCGGGCCGCGCGGGGCGTCTTGCGCCTCCCTGCTCCAGGAGCGGCACCAGGAGGGCGCACCCAGGAGAAGGTGGGGCGGGAGACCCGAGACCTCAGCTGGGGGTGGGGGGACCTAAAAGCAGGGCTGCCCAGAGGGTGTGGCCGCGCCTCTGGGGCCTGGGACAGCTGAAGTGGAGAGGAGGGGGCCCCCGGGGTATTAGGGTTCAGGAGAGGAAACAAAAGGTTGAGATCAGAGGAGATCAAGAAATCAAAGTTATTACCCATTCACATCATTGGATACCACTTGCCATCTTCCCACCTCCTCCCCAGCATACCAGGTCACCTCAGGGGTGTCTGAACTTTGCAAAGATCTCCCAGGGAAGAACGGGAAATCAGCTTTGGCTCTTATTTTTCCGCGTGTTTTAGTTTCACATCCTAATTAGGGGATGGGGGTAGGGCCCATCAGGTGCCAAGCATCCTGCTGCAAAGAGGCGCTACCTAAGGAAGGGACCTGAAACCCATGAAGGGCAGTTCTAGTTCTGCCCCCGGGGCAGCTTGCCAAGGACCCACAACCTCCTCCTGGACAACCTGCCTTAGAGACCCACTTGCCCGTCTGGGTACAGATCTTAGAGAACAGCACCCCCACACCCACCAACCAGGGCTTGCACTCCCCCAGCCTGCTGAGACAGGGCTAGAAGACTGTGCTAGCCACAGAGACATCCGAAGGTAAAAACCACAAACCAGAGTGCACCAGACACCCATGTGTCTCCATCATTTGCTTGTCGAGGGTGTTTCTTCAGCAGGTTGGGAACCTAGAAGGGGGAGGAACCTTAGAACCGCACCTTCTGGGGAGGCCTGGGATTGACTAGCCTGTCTAGTTGAGCTCCAGGGCCAGGTTCCCAGACTCCTCCGAGGACCTCCTCTCTCCCACCCACCTCTCCCCAGGCCCCTTCACGCCATGGTATATTCAGTTTTGAGGGCCCTTCAAACTCCTAGAGGTGGCCCCTAGACCCCAGGTTAAAGATCCTTAATCTAGATGGACTGACCCATGCCTCCGTGATGACTCCTGTCTCCTTTCCCAAATGCTCTCCACTAGATTATGTTACACTTGCCCAGAGTGCAGTTCATCTGCCACTTTTCTGCTTACTTGTGAGATCCTGCTGCAGTTCCTCTCCCTGTCGCCTTGGCATTTTGGAGCTGAGAAAATGCATCTGCAAATTTGAAGTTTTGGCTGTTAGGCAAGTGCTGACGGAATCTTTTCATATATTATTCATATAGTCATCAGATGAAACTGATCCCTGTGATGGTCGCTCCTCCTTGAAGAATGCTTCTTAGGCATTGGTAACATATGCTTCCTTTCGGGGCTCTCTTCCAGGAGGCTTTTTCTCAGACTGCTTCCCTGCCTCTCACCCGCACTGGGTAACCTCCCTTGCTCCCACCACTGCCTGTGAGCTGAATGTTTCCCAGGATCCCAGGCCAAACCACCCTCCTGGGCTCTAGCCCCACACACCCAGCTGCCTATGGAGGCTCCTCACCTGTGGGACCCTCGGACACCCCAAATGCAAGGAGGCAAGAGGCCCAGAGCATTTCCTTCCCATCCCCATTCCATCTGGCTTCACAGCGGGAAACCTCAGTGTCCGGTGTCCCTTGCCCTGTAATCTACTGGTTATCAAGTCCTGTTCCTTCCTCCTCACTCTCCTGTTGCTGTACTGTGTGCTCAGTCGCTTCAGTCGTGTCCGACTCTTTGCGATGCTATGGACTGTAGTCCACCAGACTCTGTCCATGGGATTCTCCAGGCAAGAATACCGGGGAGGGTTGCCATGCCCTCCTCCAGGGCATCTTCCCGACCCAGGGATTGAACCTGGGTCTCCTGCGTTGCAGGCGGAGTCTTTAACTCTGAGCCCCCAGGGAAGCTGCCTCCCTCTCCTACTCCCTTAGTTTCCCTGCTTGGCCCTGGTTCAGGCCCCTGCATCTCTGCGCATCACAGCACAGGAGAGATCCCTTGGCTTTCAAGCCCTTGCCCTGCTGCCTGCCTCAGGAAACCTACTGGTCCTTTCTCTCTCTCTCTCTATTTGCTTCATACCTACAAATGCTGCAGAATGTGCCCTGATAAGAAACCCTCACCCCAACCTGCCCTCAGGCCATTGCCCAATCCATTTCTCTCTTGCCCGTTTATCAGTAAACTTCCTCTGAGAGAAACCAACCTTGCATCCCCTCTCTGCTTCCTCAGTCCCTTTACAACCCTCAGAATCCAGCTTCATTCCCCATCATTCCAGAGTCACCTTTTTCCAGGAGGCACCAGCCAGCTTACAGTAATTTCAACCCATGGGCCTCCTCCCCACCCGTCTCTTGCTACTGAGGTGCTCTGACCACCTTCTTGAGGTGATTCTTACCCCAAGGCCTCCTTGGTTTTTCTACCAATTCATTCCATCATTTCTTCAGCTCTGCCTGCCCCAGGGACATTTCTAGGGCACAGTCCTCTCCACTTTTCCATAAATCCCGCCATGTCCAGGGTGCTCTCACAGACACCAAGCCCTGATCACCCCACCTGTTGCTGTGTGACTCTGGGTTGCTTATCTCCCTCTGTGCCTCAGTCTCCTGATGGGTATTTGGAGCTTACAACAGTGCCTACCTCAAAAGACTGTGGGGAGGATCATACAAATTCACACATGTGACGTGCCCAGAACAGTGCCTGGCACCTTAAATGTTCAGCGAGTGCTGGTGACGTCCATAAGGAGTGTGTTGGACTTCACGGGCAGTCCAGTGGTTAAGACTCTGAGCTTCCACTGCAAGGGGGGCAGATTCCATCCCTGGTCAGGGAACTAAGATCCCACCTGCCCTGTGGCACGGCCCAAAAAATAAATCTAAAATTTTTTTAATTAAAATATAATGTTAGGAAAAAAAGAGTGTGTTGAATGTCCGTTCCTGGGTCTGCCACCTCTCATGAATTCCTGGTTGGACAGGCTGCCCCACGGCCACCTCCCCTTCAGCATGGCGGCTCTGGGATCCTTCATCTCTGCCTCTCCTGTGGCAGAGTCTCTACCCAGAAGAGCGCACCTCCCATTCATCCCAGTTACCACTTCACCCACCGCCTTCCTGCTCCCCCACCTTCACACCCCCAGGCGCCTCTGGCACTCCCCTTGAACCCTCTTGCCTTGCATAACAGGTTGCCCCCATGGACTCCTTCTGTCCAGCCTGCTGGCCTCTATAGAGCGCACAGTATTGTGGCTGAGCTCAATGAATGAGCTCCTGGGAGGTCAGTCGTGTCTTCTGTCTCAGTGCCCACACCTTCCAGCCCAAGGCCTCGCTGGTCCCATGAGTGTGTAAATATTTGCCAAAGGACTGACTTGGGTCAGGTCGTGAGACCTGCCTGGTGTGCCCTTAATAAAACCAGGTTTTCCCTTCGCTGGTAACTGTTTGTAAGGTCCCGGGCCCTACCTTCCTGTACGGAGACTGTCAGCTTCTCCTCTACAAGGTGATGGGGTGGAGATTGTTCTTGTTTAGTCCCTCAGTGATGTCCAACTCTTTTGTGACCCCATAGACTTCAGCCCGCCAGGCTCCTCTGTCCATGGGATTCTCCAGGCAAGGATACTGGAGTGGGTTGCCATGTCCTTCTCCAGGGGATCTTCCTGACCCAGGGATCAAACCCCCATGTCCTGCATTGGCGGGCAGGTTGTTTACTCAGCCACCAGGGAAGCCCCAGGGGTGGAGATTAGGTGTAGATAAATGGAATTCTGTGCAACCATTAAAATGATTTTTAGTCATTACACTATTAGATGTGGGGTTGGGAGGTGGAAGGGAGGTTCAAGAGGGAGGGGACATATGCACACCTAGGCTGCTTCATGTTGATGTACGACAGAAACCAACACAATATTGTAAAGCGATTATCCTCTGATTAAAAATTTTTTTAAAGGAGAAAAAAGATTATTACATGTCTACGAAACTATTCAAAATATTATATGGGAAAGGTAGGCTACAAAACAGTATATTCGGAATCTGCGGTGGTTCAGTGGTTAAGACACCATGCTTCCACTGCAGGGGGTGCGGGTTCAATCCCTGGTCGGGGAAGTTCCACATGCCTTGTGGTGCAGCCAAAAAAGAAAAGAAAAGAAAAAAACAGTATATGCAACATGAGGCTATTTTTTGTTTGTTTGTTTTTTTCTTTTAGTTAGTTATAGGTCTAACTATATGACAACATGTTAACAATTATTGGATGAGGGTTTATAGATAACTTTTACTGCATTATGAATATTTCCCCAGATTTTCCAAACTTCCTACATTGAACATACATTCCTTTATTCATATATATATGTAGACTTCCAGATCATTATGTGTGGGGATTTCTCTGGTGATCCAGTGGTTAGGACTCTGTGCTTCCATTCCTGGGGGCATGGGTTTGATCCCTGGTGGACTCTAGCCAAGGAACTTAAATCCTACATGCCAAGAGGTGCAGACCCTCCCCTGCAAATCATTACGTATGACTGGAAAGAGGAAAGTGAATATAAGTATCTTTCCTTCATAATTTTGTCTAACTTAGGCTATTTCAATCCAGTTCCATGAGCATTTTTGTTGACTTCCCATATGCCCATACTGAGATCCCAAAGATGAACAATATGTAGCCCCTTTTCACTCCCTCAAATCAAAGGGCAAGGTGGATTTGAAGCAGCTAGCAAAATAATACAAGGCAGAGTGTGACACTAAAATTAAGGTGTAAGTAGAGGACTCTGAGGCTACCCTGGAAGCAAATGGTTAATTCTCATGGAGGACCCATCAGAAGGCCGCTTTGAAGAGCTGGCTTTCGTGCTGTGCCTTGGAGATGAAAAAGGTTTTAACTGAGGATAAGGGTGTTCCCCATCCGAGTGGCAGAGCATAAGAAGAGGCACAGAGGTGAGGACATTGAAGCATATTTGAATGTGGGTGAATGTCCACGATGGCCAGAGTGTGGGGTAGGTGATGGATCATGTAGCCAGGTGAAGCTGGAAAGGTGAGGACAGTGTGCAGTGGAAGGCCTGGCACACCACACCAAGGAATCGACAGAGAAGGCACAAGCTTGAATCTAAAAATAGAATATTAACATTCATTTTTATTTTCTTGACAATTCCAAGACTTGAGACGGTGAGGTCCACCCGTCCTGCACCAGACCAGCTGCTGGGAAAAGCCAGCTTGGAGTTAAGCATTTGCTACAAAACATTCACAGAGGTTAGAGGTTCAATCCCAGCTTGAAGTAGCAGATTGCTTCTTCCTCCTGATCTCCCTCTAAACCCTTAAGTACAGTGTAGCAGCTAAGTGCCCAGACCTTCGTGCCAGTCAGACCAGGGTACTAATAAATTCCTGCTGTATCTGTTTACAAGCTGGGTGACCTTGGGTGAATTACTTAACCTCTCTGAGTCCCTCATCTCTAAAATATCACCTTTCTCCTCACTAGATAAAAAATAATAATAATAAATTTTCTTGAACATTTACAATGTCTGGTCCTGTTTTAAGTACTTTTGCACACTTTAGCTCATTTAGTCTTCAGAAAAACCCCAAGGGGCGGGTGTTATTACCATATCTATTTTACAGATGTGGAAACTGAGACATAGGGAGCTCAGAAGTGTTCCCAGGATCCAACAATAAGTAGAGCAACAATCATCCAAGACATGGCCCCAGCCTGTGTCTCTGGAGCCCATGCACTTCACTGTACTCCTGGAGATAATTACAAAAACTAGGGACTTTCCTGGTGGTCCAGTGGTTAGGAATCTGCCTTCCAACGCTCGAGACCCTGTTTATACTCTAGGAAACTGAGACGCAAAGAGATTAAGTAACTTGCCCAAGTTTCTTCACAGAGCCAGGAGAGGAGCTCAGGTGGTCTGGCTGCAAAGTCTATTCCTTATCACTCAGATACACTTCATGAATGATGACAATTTAACTTATTGTCATGCTTTTCATTCCAAGGGGGCTTCCCTGGTAGCTCAGCTGGTAAAGAATCTGCCTGCACTGCAGAAGACCTGGGTTCGATTCCTGGGTGGGAAGATCCCCTGTAGAAGGTAAAAGCTACCCACTCCAGTTTTCTGGCCTGGAGAATTTCGTGGGCTGTGTAGTCCACAGGGTCGCAAAGAGTTGGACACAACTGGGTGACTTTCACTTTCATTCCAAGGAGGCCTGCCTGTGATCAATTTCACCCTGATGTTCAGATCTGATTCTCTCCAGGGATGGAGATCCATGGAGGATGTTGGGGATGGGGCAGGATGCATATGCCTGGGGGCCTTGGGCAGCAGAGCAACAGGCGGAGGAGCCTTTGGGCCTTGCTGTCCTGGGGAGGGCTCCTTTGTGCTTTGGGGAAGGGACCCTTTGGAGCACCAGTAAATGGCCAGGAAAAGGAAGGAGAGGAAGCAGACACTACCTCTAGCCCCTGTGCCGGGCTCTGGGCACTAGGGGAAATGGCAAAAATGTCTTCTTCACTGGAAGAGACTCCCTGGATAGAGCTGTACATACCACAGCTAGTTCCAGGGTGGTGAGTGGAGGACCCTAAGGGGCTGAGTGATTTCTTTGAAGGAGATTTCACTCACCAGGTGTCTCTTTAAAAAGAAAGACAGAAACCCCTCCCTCAAGCAGGGCTGAGCCCCTGGGGGCACGAGGACCTATGGCAAGATGGGGTCCTAGGGTCCAGACCTTCAGCTCAGGTCCCACACTTGAGGCTGTAAGGCCGGCTCCCCTTGGGGCTCAGTTCAGCTCCATTCCCCAGGGAAATGTCACATGGTGGTGGCTGGTCCGAGCTGGCGAGAGGGGCACAGCTGCAGGACCCTGCACACACTGCAGGACCACTTCACCAGAAAGCAGAACTGAGAGTTCAAGGAGCAGCAGGATGCACTAATTTGTTTACTTATGCAGTCATGGATCCTTTCTTTTTTCAAGAGCCTACAGATATGTATATATATGGGCTTCCTGTGGGGTGCTGGTGGTGAAGAACCCAGCTGCCAATGCAGGAGACATAAGAGATGCGGGTTCAGTCCCTGGTTTGGGAAGATCCCCCTGGAGGAGGGCATGGCAACCCACTCCAGTATTCTTGCCTGGAGAATCCCATGGACAGAGGAGCCTGGCGGGCTACAGTCCACAGGGTCATAAAGAATCGGACACAACTGAAGTGACTTAGCATGCAGGCACATGTACATGTATAAATATATACATATATTTATACATTATATGTATATGTACTTTGGGCCCCACTGCATGGCTTGTGGAATCTTAGTTTCTCGACCAGGAATTGAATCCCAGCCACAGCAGTGAACGTGCTGAGTCCTAACCACTGGACTGCCAGGGAATTCCCAACAGCTTATAATTTATTATTATTGTTCCTAATATTTATTTTGATGCATAGATTGCTCTGAATTTGGCCATTTGCTGACTCCTGTGTTCTTTTTAAAAAAATATTTGAAAGTGAAAGTCGCTCACTTCACGTCTGACTCTTTGTGACCCCGTGGACTATAGTCCATGAAATTCTCCAGGCCAGAATCAGTTCAGTTCAGTTCAGTCTCTCAGTCGTGTCCAACTCTTCTCGACCCCATGAATCAAAGCACTCCAGGCCTCCCTGTCCATCACCAACTCCCGGAGTTCACCCAGACTCATGTCCATCGAGTTGGTGATGCCATCCAGCCATTTCATCCCCTGTCGTCCCCTTCTCCTCCTGCCCCCAGTCCCTCCCAGCATCAGGGTCTTTTCCAATGAGTCAACTCTCCACATGAGGTGGCCAGAGTATTGGAGTTTTAGCTTTAGCATCAGTCCTTCCAATGAACACCCAGGACTGATCTCCTTTAGAATGGACTGGTTGGATCTCCTTGCAGTCCAGAATAGTGGGTAACCTATCCCTTCTCCAGGGGATCTTCCCAACCCAGAATGCAGGGTCTGCATTGCAGGGAGATTCTTTACCAACTGAGCTTTGAGGGAACCCCCCCTCCCCCCAAAAATATCTATTAACTTATATATTTGAATATACTAGGTTTTAGTTGTGGCAGGTGGGATCTTCAATCTTAGTTTTGACATGTGGGATCTAGTTCCCTAACCAGGGGTCTAACCTGGGCCCCCTGCATTGGGAACATGGAGTCTTAGCCACTGGACCACCAGGCAAGTCTTTCCTGTGTTCTTCTGATACATCCCATCTTCTTTGATACATTCCCATCCTGACTTTCTTGCACAGAGATGTTTTCACCATCACTGTAAAGACTACATTAGACCATCCATCAGTGCTAAATCTAGGGGGACGTGTTGATGAGGAGGAGGATATTCGAATGGTCTTAAAGTGCTTCTCCACAGACTTCTTATTAGTTGCGAGGGGGAAAACAATAATTATACAATGGGGAAACTAGGCAACGCCTTGACTGAGTGGTCATCATCTTGGAAGGACAGAGGCTGTCATGTGCCTGCAGATATGATATCCCAAGGAGACGTTGCCTCGGCAGGATTCCAGCTGAGAATGCATAATATCAATGTAATCATGGGGGACATCAGACAAACACAAAATGAAGAATGTTCTATTTTTTTTTTAAAAGCAGGGGTCTGTAATTAAAAAAAAAAAGTCCAGCTATATAAATGGCCTAGGTTTAAGGAGATTAAAAAGACAGAGCAACTAAATGCAACACCTGACCCTAAACTAGACCTCGTCCTAGGAGTGAAGATGCTGTCAAGGACATAATCAGATCATGACTGAAATATGGATTGTAGATTAAATAAGTGTATTATATAAGTGTAAATGTATAAAATTTCAGAGAAGTACTTGGGGGAAGGTTCATGATGTATAAAACCATGGAATGGTTCAGAAAAAAAAAATGTAGAGAGATAGAGCACACATGTGAATAAGTAAGGGATAAAGTGTTAGCAATAGGTGAATCTGGTTAAAGAGTATAAGGTGTCTCTTGTACTATTTTCACCTTTGCAACTTTTGTAAGTTTGGAATTATTTCCAAATAAAAGTTTTTCAAAGCTGTTTCAGGTTTACTTTGTGGCTTTTGCTGCCCAAGCCCTGCAATCAACTTTTTTTCCAGTAGAGCCTGGGGATCAAGAATATTTAAGCACATTAAAAAAAAAAAAAGTAACCCATATATTGGGAGAAAATATTTGCAAATAATAGGACTGATAAGGGATTAGCCTTCAAAATTTATAGTTTATGACACTTAACAGCATCAAAACAAACAGCCCACTCAAAAAATGGGCAGAAGACCTGAATAGACATTTCTCCACATGGCTGCACATGAAAAGATGTTCAACATCGCTAGTTATTAGAGAAATGCAAATGAAAACTACAATGAGATATCATCTCACACTGGTCAGAATGGCCATCGCCAAAAAGTTCACAAACATCAAGTTCTGGAGAGGATGTGGAGAGAAGGGAACCTTCTTGCACTGTTGGTGGGAATGTAAATTGGTACAGCAACTATAGAGGTTCCTTAGAAAACTAAAAATAGAGCTGTCATATGACTCTGCAGTCCCACTCCTGGGCATATATCTGGAGGAAAAAACAGAAAGGATGCAAGCACTCCAGTGTTCATTGCAGTACTGTTTACAACAGCCAAAACATGAAAGCTACCTAAATGTCCATCAACAGAGGGATGAATAAAGAGGATGTGGTACATACATACAATGGAATATTACCCAGCCATTAAAAGAATGAAATAATACCATTTGCAGCAACACGGTTGTACTTAGAGACTGTCATACTGAGTGAAGTAAGTCAATCAGAGGAGAAATATTGTATGACATCCTTTATATGTGGAATCTAAAAAGAAATTACGCAAATGAACTTACAAAACAGAGAAAAGGACACAGACTTAGAATAGGAATTTATGGCTGCGGGAGGGGAGGAATAGTTAGGGAGTTTGGGAAGGTCATGTACACTTATGTATTCAAAATAAATAACCAATAAGGACCTATTGTATAGCACATGGAACTCTACTCAATGTTTTGTGCCCATCTGGGTGGGAAGGATGTTTGGGGAATATGTATAGCTGAGTCCCTTTGCTTTTCACCGGAAACCATCAAGACATTGTGACAGGGCTATGTGTGCCTGCGAGCTGCATCGTTTCAGTCGTGCCCTACTGCGTCTTTAAGTCGTGCTGCAACTCTTAAGGACTGTAGTCCACCAGTCTCCTCAGACCATGCGATTCTTCAGGCAAGAATACTGGAGTGGGTTGCCATGCCCTACTCCAAGGGATCTTCCCAATCCAGAGATCCAACCCGCATCTCCTGGGTCATCCTGCCTTGCAGGCTGTTTCTTCACCGCTGAACCACCGGGAAAGCCCGTTAATCGGCTATACTCAAATACAAAATAAAAAGTTGAAAAAAAACCCAACAAGAGCAACAAAAATAAATGAGAAGGAAAAGCACCCCTACCATGTGGAACAGCACGACAGAAGGCAGGGAAATGTGAAGTGTAAGTGTAGATGATAGAAAGGGGAAATGCGTCTTCTGAAAAGCTAACCCAACAAACGGCCCCCAGGTAAGCCATAGCCTCCCCCGGGGGAGACAAACCGCAGCCCCCAGCATCTTCCCGCAAGCCTCTCCCCACTCACCCTCACGTGTGTGATTTAGAAATAGGATACAGCAAGCTGACAGATTCGGCCATCCTTCAAGGGGCCAACGTTATATTCGGAGGCACATTAGATAACTTGATTTTATCTGTTTACATACAAGGTGGTACAACTTTTGTGCAGAGTGCAGAAAGCGAAGCAGCGTAGGAAACTTCCAGCCCGAGTGGAGCAGCGCTCCCTGTGAATGAGCACCCTCCCCCGACCAACCAGAATACAGGCGACATCAGCCAATCCCGACTCGGCAGTGCCCTGGTCGGGGCGGGGCTGACACGCCCAGAGTTGTTTGTTTGCCTCGGCTCCCCACCCGTCCGGCTCTAACCCTAGTCTACCCCAGGGAGGAAATCGCGGAGACGAGGCCGGCAAAGTAGATTTGGCCAAACTGTGGAGGGCATCGGACTTTGGGCACTGCAGTAGGTGGACAGACCCAGCCCTGCAAAAGCCACATTTTCCGCGCGCTCTGCAGGACGCCTCTCAGAGCGCTGAGTCCAGGCTACCTTCAGGAGAGCAGGTGGAGCCGATGAGGGCAGGTTCGGGGGCGAGCGAGCAGGTCTGCGAAGGATGTCAGGTTTCTCCCCCACATCCTGCCTGGGTAGGTGGTGGCCCTCCCTTTCCTCTTGGGAAGGAAGGAGGTCAGGCCCGTGCCAGGCTCGCAGCAAGCTATAAGAAGAACAAACTCTTTGTTACGATGGTTCGGTTGCCTAGGGAAACTGTACAGCCAGTTTCTTTGGATATGGTGAATGCTGGTAAATGCAGTGAGAAGGAACGACTTCTCTGAAGCACGATGCACCATCCCAGAGAGGCACACATGCTGACATTTTTCCAGGTCTCCCAGCCTGGTTATTTCCTCGGTGTAACTGGAGCCCTCCCTGCCACATATTCGGCAGGCTTCAGTTAGAAGCGGTTTAGATGTGTCTCCCATCTAACTTTCTCATTCCCTGAGATGAGACTCCAGTTCCCATGCTGGATGCCAACCCTCAAAATCTCAGCGTCTGAAATGGGGAAGTCATGCAGGAAGGCAGTCGGCTCCTTTGCTCTTTGGGTGAACGCAGTTGGTGCCTCTGAGTGAACTGATGGTGCTGTTACTACATAGGATATAGGACGCCCAGGTGCAGGTGGGGGATATTGAATTTGAGGCTCTTTCTTCTCTATCAGGAGAAGGCGATGGCAACCCACTCCAGTACTCTTGCCTGGAAAATCCCATGGATGGAGGAGCCTGGTAGGCTGCAGTCCATGGGGTCACCAAGAGTCAGACATGACTGAGCGACTTCCCTTTCACTTTTCAGTTTCATGCATTGGAGAAGGAAATGGCAACCCACTCCAGTGTTCTTGCCTGGAGAATCCCAGGGATGGGGGAGCCTGGTGGGCTGCCGTCTATGGGGTCACACCGAGTCGGACAGGACTGAAGTGACTTAGCAGCAGCAGCAGCAGCCTCTCTATCAGGCTTTATACAAAGCACTTTACACGAATTAGATCTTCAAAATCTTTACCATATTGCAACTGTTATCCTCTTTGCTTCACAGCTGAGAAAACTGGGGCCACAGAGGTTACATCTCTTGCCCAAGGTCACACATTTCCAACTGGCATAGCCCAGATTTACACCCCAGGCCTGCCAGATTCAAAGCCCCTGCTCTCAACTGCAACCCTGAATTACAGCACCTCCCAAGCTGTCGCTTATGACAGGCCTCGCCCTGCTCTGAATCTTCAGGGGGCTCTCTCGCCTGTGGCTGCTGTTTCCGGGCTTGGTGTTCACAGCGCCTTGTTGTTTCAGGCTTCCTAAACACTGGGACCCACTGATACACAAGGGCAAGTCGGCAGCAGGGTGCCATGGTCCCACAGATTTGGAACCAGAGGTTTAGGGGGTATGGCAAAATTTCTGGAATATATAGTCCGACTTTAGAACTAGCCTCCCTTCTGTGGAGCTCTGGACTACCTCCACTTTATTTGGATATCTCCCAACTCCTCCTGTTATACCAAGGAGGAATGAACCAAGTGTCTAAATAAAAGTTACAGGGAAGGTTTCGCGGGGAGAAACATTAGATTTGCAGAATATCCAGGGGTTCATGACAGAGCACATGTGTTGGCGGGCTGCTTGTGGGAGGACATTCTAGGCCTAAGGGACAGAATATACAAAGATTCTCCTCCTTCCTCTTTCCACAGCGCCACCCTCTCCCCGGTTTTCTTCCTCAGACCTCCTTGACAGCCACAAAGTTTCTGGTGTTGACACACTGGCAGGACTTCCCTTGCATGGGGCAGGCCACCCTGGAGTCAAGGCCTGCACTTCTGAGATGAAGCTCTGGGATTCCAGGAAGGGGGCTCCCTACCTCCTCAGCTGGAAGTGGCTCCCGAGTGCCCACCACAGGAGGAATTCCCTACAAATCATCTGAATCTTGCCTCTCTCTTCAGCTACTGATTTTGTCCTTTTTCTGACCAAGAAGAGCATGTCTTCTTTTCTGCCCCTTGACTGGAGCTGAGATCGGCACAGCGGGTTTGGCCTCACAGCCTGTCTCAGGCCCTCTGAGGAATCACGTCCAGCCCAAGGCAGATGCATGGAGAGGGAAGAGCGGGGTGGGGGTGGGGGGGCACACCACAGGAAGCACAGGGCATTTTCTCCAAAATCTCTCTCTCTCCCTTCCCTGGGCCTCATTCTAACCTCCAAGTTCCCAGTTTCCCTTCTCTCCCTCACCTCATAAGCAAAGCTGATTTCCCTCTGGCTCTGTTCCCACCACTAACAAAGCTAGGAATTTCTTGGCTCGGGAGCAAAGGCCTTGAGGATCCAGGCTCTTTGGAGCCTGATCTCTAGTGGATCTAGGCTGACTCTATAAGAACTGTGGTGGCTTTGGTGGCCCACAAGGTTGACCAACATTTAGCTTCCCGTTCGTCTCCGGGGCTGGCTCCCCTCTGCACAAGCAGTCTCTGGAACTGGCACGTCTGCTCCCAGCCTGGGACCCAGGCAATGACTGCCAGAGCCGCTGCACAGTCACCAGAAGGACATGTTCTTTCCCTTCCCCTTGGTCTTCTCATCCTCTCCAGCGGCTGTGCCAAGTCACTCCCTGGCAGAAGAGAATGGTGTCCTCAAATGTCTATCACTAGCCTACTAATTCTTACCCAGGCTCTTTACAGATGCACTGAGGGGAAAAATGACATTCAGGTGGAAGGGCTGACACAGCCAAATGCAGGTGGACCTCACTTTGAGAAAATTCCATAAACAATGTAAACTTAGAGACACTCCACACAATTCTTCCTGCACGGTGGGCAGAAAGGATTCACTCCAGTAAGTGACTTCAAGTTCTTCTTTGTACTCTTCAAAGAGGTGTTTAAGGATTGGGAAGGAGGTGGGATATCAAGTTAAAGATCATCGGGGATGAAGAAAATTCCTGACGTTATGATGCAAGTCAGAGGTGATACAGAATCTGAAGTGTGAAAATCCATTCCCTTAGCATGACAGGCAAGGTTTTATAAAGGAAGAAAGAGTACTTGACCCTCAGGGTCCAGGGCCAAGATATGAGTCAAGAGCCTGTCTTGGGAAGGCGAAAGCTGACTAGCCACCCCTTGGTGGGGTGGTCCCAGCAGACTGCTAACCACACACAGACCCGAAGCAGAGCCCTAACCCTCCCTCCATTTCTTTCTTGGGAACTACGTGGACCTTCGACTGCCTGAAAGTGAGCAGCCAAGAGAAGCTGTAGTCCAGATCAGTGCACAAGCTCAGTCAGTATTCAGCCCTGAACCATAACACACTGAGGTCTGGCTCCCCTTTTTTACAGGACGGGAGGGTAGGGGGGGAAGGAGATTATCCAGTAATCTGCCAGGGTCAGATCAGCTGTGGGGGAGATTTATAGGCCCAGATGGGGACAAATCGCCTTCTTTCAGGCTACAGGACTCTTTAAGGAGGAAACGGAGAGAGTGCACAGCTGAAGGCCAGATTTTATTAGGGTTGGGAGGGGAAAGTTCAATGGTAATTCATGAACACATTGGACTGTCCTTTAGTCCAATGTTACTTGAGGATACTATAGGGAAAACCTCCTGAATCCAAGTCTCTTCAGAGAGGACCAAACTGCAGGACTCCCTGAGAAGAGCAGAAACACCTGGACAGTAAGCACTGTTAACTAGCAACTCAGTGAAATGACACTTCCCATTCCAAACAAAAGCAACGTAAGCTCCAGCTGTTTTCACTGGGTCAATAAAGAGACTAAAATCGATGATCAGAAGAAGTTTGGAAAGCCTCAATCATATACAAAACAAATGTAGGTATCCAAAGCTTTTTATTAAATGGTGTCAGATGCATCTTGATCTGCTGTCTGGAGATACTGCCACTTGGGAACATGGCGTTCTGTCTCTTAACAGCCTTCTTGGAGGCAGCCACCAGTTTTACATCTTTGTATTATGCCCTTTACTGCCTAACAGTGCCTGGCACATTGTTCGCACTCAGTAGACATCTGATGAACCTCGTGGAACACAAGTGATTAGGCAACCCAACCTAAAACCCCCTTCAGGTAAAGCAGCTGGATTTAGAGCATAAGAAAAAAAAAGTTTTAAAACCATCTTATCTGGGTTTACTTTACTTCAGCTGACTGGTGGGGAGTAGTGTTCCCGCAGCCAGCCTGGTGCAGCCCCACCCTCTCGGCCCAGGGGTCACTAGTCCTTCCCTCTCTCTGCCGCCCAGTATCAAGATGTGTACACCTGGAGAAGTGCTTCAATTTCTCTATCATCATGGTGAACTGGTGAAGCTTCTGAGGTATTAAGCAATCCATCATAACATTTGTGACTGGTTAACTTTAATTTGTCAAAATAAATCTGCAGTTTTTGCATGTTAGTAATACAGTGCTGGTATTGACAGGAAAAATCATCCATCTGCTTACATAGAAACCTTTGTTTAGGAGCACACCTTAGGAGGGAAATGGATACAATAAAAGGCAAAATGCAGGCCAAGAAGCGAGCCGTAGAGCGTAACAGGCTGGATGTCAGATTTGAGGATTATCTAATACAACTCTTTAGCTGCCAATCTGATAAAGGGGACGCTCTTAACCAGGTTACAACCAGAAGAGAAAAACAAACTCTGCTTTTTTGTGAGCGATGGCCGTCGTGCCTTCAACACTTGGTTGAATCAGTTCATCAGCATCAAAACTCAATTCCAGTTTCAAGACAGGAGAATTTCACCACAACCGACTTTGGCGCCCCCCACCCCCGCCCCCATTTCAGCTGCCCACTGCCACCTCCATCCTGCCAACTCTCCCTCCCAAAAGAAGACACGACGTGGCTTTACTATTGCAGACAAGCTTGAGTGAATAAAGGATGCATACAAAATAGCATTTTAACTGAAGTCATACAATGAAGTCTCACTCCTGTTTATTATACAATGAATTGATAAAGCAATCATTCTAGTATATATCTTTTTTTTTTTTTTTTAAAGAACTAATACTTTCAGGGTTCTGACGACCACACTCTAGCCTGGGGGTAGGGTCCACACCTGCCCCCACTGAGGACTGCTCCTTGGGCCATTGTGGAGGAAGCTGGGCTGTGTCCATCCTGGAGGACTGGATTGCCTGCTCAGTCAGAGAGAGACGACACGGCCCATTAAGCAGAGCCAGAACCCCATCCTGGGGCTGCGTGCCAGGATACATGCGCTTCCTCCAAATGTGGCCACTATCTGCCCAATCCAGGCCTCAGCAGGGCCGTGCGTGGGCCTTCCCTACATGAGTCCTTCCAGTAGTCCACACATAATGCTCTACATATTAAAAACAAACCATCTTGGTACTGTGGATAGGAACAGTTGTAACAAAGTCATAGCTACATATTTTTCTCTACATTTTGTTTATTGAGACAAACTAATTAAAAGGCACAAACAGAGGGCATGTTTACATGGACATTATAACAAACATATACATTAAAAGTGTAGGAATGTGTTGCCTTCCTGCTAAACAGAAAGTTCCTAAGCTTTTATATATACAAAAGTTGTACAATTTAATGTCCTAAAGTACAAAAGATCATTTATAAAATTATTTTACACTAAGTACTATTTATTTTATTTTTTCACTACGTAGTTCAACCCCCTCGAACTGCTTTGTATAATGACACACAGATACCTGTCCCTGATGTAGGAAGTCTGCCTCAGACGCAAGGTATTTTGATGCTTGAACTGACACAGTGGGGCATAAATGGAAGTCATCCAGTTTGATAGTCAGTCCTGCAAACAGTTTGCAAGATTAACACAACTAATGTCCATTTCTCTTAACTGCAAGATTAAAAAAGGGAAAAAACCAAAAACATATTGCAACTTAAAAAAAAAAAATCACAGCATCTTGGTTTTAGTAATTTTTTTAAAAAACACAATGCTTTAAAAACATTAATGTCTGGCATGATGGTGGAGAGTATCTGTTTCCCTAGCTTTTGGTTTCTACTTTATGTACAGAGATAAAAACATCCTGCTAAGAAATAAAAAGCACATGTCTTAACGTGCACAATCATTGCTGGGTTTCTGCAGGGAGTGCAGACAGCTGTCTCCCTGAAAACCCCACAAAGCTGATACAAGTGTTTTCTCAAAGGAAAAAAAAAGTGATGTCCGTATTTACAAAGTTGAACAAATCTGCACAATACTTGATTAAGAAACGGAAGGTGAAATTAAAAAAAAAAAAAAGACTCTGCTTGTTCTGAAGGGGCATACTACCTAGTTAGTGGTTAGAATAAAAACTGTATACAATTTAATATAAGACATAAACTCTAGTGAGCAACTAACACATCTTTCCCTGTTGAAACATCAACAGGCTCTGATTGGGAGAGAGAGGGGCATATCACATCCCAGTGCCTCCAGCGTCTTCCAATTTAAAGCAAATACATTTTAACTGTTTCGAAGTACTCCGTGACCCCTGAACAGGAGTCCCGCTGGCATCCGTTTGTTAGGAGTCTGCCTGTCCGCACACCTGACTTCTCCTCTGCCAGTTGCGGCCTTTTCTTACCAAAACACAATGTGTATATTTTGTTTTTGTTTTTTTTAATTTTTTAAAAAAAGTCAACTACAATGCTGTATTTCATCAGGATTAGTATGCTGAGCAATATTTACATCTCCAAATATCAGGTCACAATCCCTATTATATGTTGAAGTTAGAATGATAAATTATCATATGCTTTGCATATCAGAGCTGGTATCACCTTTCCCATAGGGAATGCTGCCTGAAATTAACATATTCCCAAAGGTAAAATGCATATTCTCTGAAATGCATTTTATTATGACAATGCATGTATTTACTCATAAAAACAAACACAGACAATTCTACACTAGCTCTCAATCCATGGATTTAGAACTTCAGGTTAAAATCAGCCATCCACCTTGTTCATATCGGGAGAAGAGCTCTGCTAGTGTTTAGAATAAAATGATTTCTTGGGATGAGAAACAGTAATGCTGTTTTATTTTGACATGGATTTTGCTTTTTTATGATTGGTTTTAATTCTGACGTTTCATCTTGCCAACTACTATCCTGTTTAAGCAATGCTGTCAGCTAAAAGGCATTTCTGATTAAACTAAAGTGGTCCAATGGTAAGTGACATACATACCCTACTTTGAACAATCCCAGCCAAATCGGAGAAAAATGCTACTACACTATTATTAACTAATAAAATCTCCCAATTTCATGGTTTACTTTTTGCTTTAATAAACTAAAAGTAAGTTGCTGGTAAATATTTACTTTATCCCATATTCTGATTTTATAACACTGTTTACCAAGGTGGTGATGTAGGCAAAGCTTGGGGTAAGAAAGGCATGCTCTCTACAGGTCTCATTGCTATATTGAGAGGGGCAGCTAACGTCATAGGCGTGGGCAGGTTCATTGGAGACGTGATGGTGACAGGGTGTGCTATGTTCACCGGGGCAGTGACGGGGGTGGGCAGGTTGACGGGGGTAGTGAGTGTTAAAGGAGAGGTCATGGATAATGGACTGGTTATAGTCACGGGATGCCCGATGTTCATTGGGCTGGTTATGTTAACAGCGCTCGAAACATTGACTGGGCTTCTCATGCTCATTGCAGCTGCCACTGTGACTGGGTTTGACATAGTCCCAGACGACACAGAGGACGTTATATTGAATGGAGTAGTGAGAGTCACAGGTGTCGTAGCAGCCGTGGAGGTTTGGCACAGGTTAGCAGCTTCTAAAATAAGAAGACAAAAGGGCCTTTAGACTCTAAACACAGTGAACACAATTCAGTTTCTGAATCAACTTCTTTTAATTAAAAAGGACAAACATTTAATAAGTTAAATTACAGTTTTCTACCCCATGGTCAACTGGAAAGGAGGCTCCTTCTGAGCACAAAATTGGGGGCCAGGAATCCCAGCGTGAGGGCAGTTCTCTTTTCCGACGCTGGGCCTTCCACAAGGACTGAGGAAACTGGCTTAGCCTTGGTGCTTTTGGTTCCCAGTTTAGATTTACTTACCTACCTCACAATGATGCTGGAAGATCAGGTAATTTCTGCAAGGCACTCTGCAAGGCAGAGGTATCGAGTAGTGCTAAGTATTATCACTATGCTTCATGCGGCTCCGCTGAGTTCTACAGACTTTCCAGGGAAGAGCCCGGCACCCGCAGGCCAGGCTAGAAGAGCCTGCTTACACAAAGCTGGGCTGATGGTTACACAACGGATAATTGGAAAAACCTTCTAATAAGGCACAAGTAACTAGCAGAGAGAGGTGTGTTCTCGATGCTATGTACTCTAAAGCTTTCTCAGAGGTGAAGCCACATTCTGTTAAGGTTTTAAAAATCCATTAGATAGGGATGGAAAAACAAGCTATTTTAATAATCATCTGTTTATTTCAGTCTTAGACAAATCATTTTAAATAACCCTGTTGTTTCTGCTTGCAGTTATCAATGACGTTAAGAAAGAACAAGCATCCCTCAGTAGGCTTATGTTCTCCTCCCCTCTCATTTTTTTTCTGAAACTGACACAATCACCTACTTCACCCCTAGTGTCATTTAACTATACATAAGACAAACCACCAACCATACCAAAGGGGACTAGTGAGGCTAGCAGACCCTGCAGTGAGCTGGGGATTGTGGTCCTTGTCATCAGCAAAGCCTGAGCACTTCTTAAGGAAAACTTTCCTCTGGGGTGACACCCCCCTACTCCACCCCTCAACCAAAATTCAGCATCATCTGCTGGCGTGTCAGCAAAGAGCAGTAAGATGATGGATGGGGGTGCTGTGACTTGGTTGTCGAAATGCATTTGAGACTAAAGATGGAGGTCTGCCCGTATGCCACATTGGCTCAAATCGTCTCAGGTGGACCCTTGAGTCAATGAGCAGCACTTCCTTGATGAGCATGATGTACCCTTGGCACTGCTCCACACTCCTTATCAGGGATTCCCAAACCTGGCTGATGATCACAATCATTTACCTAGGGAGCACTTTAAAAAAAAAAAAAAAAAAAAAACTGCTCCCCAAGAAGTTCAATCTTGAGATTTAGACAGAACCTGGGAAATCTATACATCTAAGAAGCCCCTGAAATGATGATCTGATTGTCATCCACGTTTGGAAACTTATTTAAACCCAATATTTAAAAGTGACGTGCTGATTCAAGTTCAGGTTTTCAGGTCAGGAGTCTCTTCTCCCCAAAATGTGACATTTACTCACATGAACACAGAAGATTCTAACACCAGTGGCCATTTCCAAAGAGATTCACGTTACAAATGGGACTATAATAGCATTTTGTTTCATGGAGATCAGAAGATGAGCTAAACAACTGAGTCTTATTATGCAAGCACACTGAAATACAATACCAAACAGAAGAGTGCAGAAATAAAGAAAGAATGAGGCAGAAACCAACTCATTTTTGAGGTGATGGTAGCACTGCTGAAAACATTCTCCTCCTGCTGGAGCCCGTGGATTTCCACTTCCCCGTCCACCATCTCCCTGCCTCCCCTACCATGCTTCTTTTGAAACTAACCCTGTCCTTTTCTGTAACTTAACCACTTTTACTTCTTCTCTGAGTAAAATATCCTTCATAATATGTTTTCAACCCACTATGCAATTACCATGGCATATACACATATATACATTTTTCTCCTCTATCCGCCATTCTCCACTCCTTCTATCACAAAACATTTTATCAAAATGACAATATTCATTTGGAAGACAGGAGTAAGCAGCACCAAGTGGAAAGCCTATCTGAACTGCTCCCTTCTTTTCCTCCAATGCCAGTGCGTGCTAAGTCACTTCAGTCGTGTCCGACTCTTTACGACCCTATGGACTGTAGCCCACTAGGCTCCTCTCTGTCCACGGGACTGTCCAGGTAAAAATGTCCTCCTCCAGGGGATGTTCCTGACCCAGGGATTGAACCCGTGTCTCCTGTGTCTCCTACATTACAGGCAGATGCTTCACCTCTGAGCCACCAGGGAAGCCCGCCAATGCCAGCTGATGCATGAAAAAGAATGCTATTCCTTTTATCTTTATCCAAGCACAGGCTGCTCAGAAGGGATCCGAGAGGAAGGGAATAGCTGCACTACATGAAAGCAGAGGACAGAAGAAGCTACACAGCAGAGGGATTCCGCAGAGCCCACATGCAGGGGATTCCTCAGGAATTTAAAATAAGACACGACAAGGGAGAGGGAGGAGAAAGGAACTGAGGACTCTGTCCTGTGGCTGATGATACTCTGACCAAATGATTTAACTGAAATGGCTGCACAACCAAAGCTACAGCTACTAAGTTAAAAAGCTGTGTTGAAAACTGATACTCCAACTGCTTCTTTATAAGGTATATATAAGAGAAAAGCAAACCATTCTCAAAATTTCAGTAACAATTCCAGTCAAGTCACTATCAACTGAAGTACACACATGTTAAGCTAACGCCAGCCCCAGTGACAGACTGAAAGAAATTAAGGGTGAGACTGAGAGAAAAGACACTGGCGTTACAGAGTCTGAAGCACATACAAAATAATACAATTCAGAAACAACTCTGAAAAGCAGAAAATAGCACAGTTGTAAGAAAACAAACTTATGTACACAGAAGGATAGTTCATCTACCTCTAAGAGGGAGAATATTTTAGAAACAAAAAAAAAAGGAGCCTTTAATACATGGAGGCTGACATAAAAAGAACATAAAAAGGAACTCTGAGCGTATACAGCAAAGTACCAAATGTGGCTCCAAATTTGTAAGGAAAAGTAAATCAAAAGAAAGAACATAAGAAGTACTGAGAATTTTTATTTCCTAGGAAAAAGAAAACTTTATCCAGAAGCTTAGAAGCTTTGCGGCTAGTAACTCAACCGGATACTTCCCAGCATAGAGTATCTCCATAAAGTGTTTCCATAAAGCAGGACTCTCTGAGCTGTGGCTATTTTCCTTTGCTACTTGGCATACACTAGATGCAAACACTTTTCTAGCCACGCTGCGGGCACTGGACACCTCATCTTACCTTTCTTTCTCGCTTTGACAGCTTCTTCCCACAGTCTCAATGTCTCTACCTGCTTCCCTGGCCAGCTTGTCACATGTTGTTGCTGCTGCTGCTGCTGCTGCTGTTGCTGCTGCTGCTGCTTCTGGTTGCTGGTCTCTTCACTCATGCACGCTACTCCAAAGACAAACCAGAAACACCGTATTTACCCTGAAAAAGTGTGGGCTACTTTTCCAAAATCCAAAACTTAGATACCTTGAGTCCTCACGCCTCCATGATCTTTATCATCTGACCCAATAACTTTTTTTACTCTAGTACACCTTTTGTGCAACTATGTCTCTATTGGTCAAAATAGATAAATTAATAAAAAAAAAAATCCAGAAAGCTAGGGAAAATCAATATAAAAGAATTCTTTGCTACATTAAAAACCAAGTATCTTTCAAAATCGAACTTGGGTAATATTAGCATGGAATAATTAACGCTCATCAAAATATCTAATATACTTAAGCTATTTACCACAATAATGTACATTAACAAAGTTTGACATGCTAGATAATAAACCCAACATACTTACAAAGACGCAAAAACAAATGACATTAAAACACATTAACATTCTTTCCTATTCACTTTTGGCCAGCTATTTTGAGAATTTGATGTTTCTGCCACATAAAGCACATATATAACAGAATACAGAATTAGGAAAACACTTTCTTCTGGTGGTTAGGGAGATCTTAAAGAAAAAGCCTGGGTAAATGCAAGTACTGAATTTTATCCACAGGTCCGTGGAAGAGTCTATCTTCGGCTCTGAATTTAAGGTAAGCAAAGCATTTAAACATTCCAAGGGATATGATATCCCTTTTCTGTATAGATTTGGGTTTGGAAAGTAAAATTATTTAACACTGCTTTTATCTTTAGGTTATTGAGGACACGCTATTAATGTAATCAGGAGTTAGGAGGCACTTCTGCCACAATTCTCACACACTAAAGCTTTCTATTCAAACTCCGAAAGAAGGAACACACTGAAAAACAGCCGCAGGGAAACTGTGCTCCTCGAACATGGGTATTATTAGTAGACGGTGCAGGAGTAAAGGCAGAATCAGTGGAGAGTTTATCAGTGTTGTCTGTACACATGCACGTTAAGCCTATTTCCAACACTAACGTACACTCTCCGCTGATGCGTACTTGTGTACTTTAGTGACAGGAGGAAACAAGATGAATATTAATACAGTCCTGAGAACCCAAGTGAAAATATCTTCAATATATTATGGGAAAAAAAACCTATACTCCCATCGATCTGCAACAGAACAAGAAATGCGAGCCAAGGCGCTGCCTACTTTTACTGATGCCCTGTTTGCACGTGTTACAGTTGATGCTTTGGCTCTGCCCGTGCGTCTTCAGATGGCTGGTGATGTACGCTGCACTCAGGAGCTTCCCGCAGATGTTACAGGACACCTTGCCTTCGTGGCGCACCATGTGCGTCCGCAGCCTGTCTTTGGTGGCAAAGGCAGCAGTGCATGTCTGCATGAGGGAGGAAAACTTTTTTTAAATATAGACTATCCTGTTCTACTCATTTTAAAGTACGTTATATTCTAAGGTATTACCCTACCCAGGTAAGCAAGCAGACTGAATCAGCTGGATTTTAATTGCATGTCTGACATAAAACTGTACTCAAAACACCTGGTCAATTTTGGACTCTTACATTTTGAGGGAAAGAAAAAAATATCAAACGAGTAGTGAAAAGATGTGAGCTGTAGAGCAAGTCAATCTTGGATTTAAATCCAGCTTCCTATCTCACTAAACAGTGTAATACTCAGCAAGCTAGCTAACCTATAATTTACTTCATCTGTAAAATGAAGGTAATACCTACCTCACAAAATTACTGGTAGATTAAGAGCCTGGCCCACGGCCTCATAGCAGGTACTCACTCAATGACACTAGTCTCCTTCCTCCAATTGGATTTTTCTTAGAATTCATATCATTTACTTAATAAAATCAGTTATTAACAAATTTAACTAAAAGGAGCACAAAAAGACTTTCTGCGTAAAAACAGAATTACTGACACCTAACACAGTCGTTTCATTAAGATTCTTAAACTTTTCATTACCACAATTTATGTCATTAAAAATGCTCCAATGTGGCAATAGCAGACAAAAATCCAGTAAGTGGTTACATTTGGGAAAACATTCCCATTTTCTTCTATTATAGTTAAAACCACCTCAACCATCAGCCCAGAAATTAATTTAAAGCACTTCATTCATTTCAAATACAGTGACCTTTGCAAGACAATACATTTTTTTCTTATAACTAAACACTGCTGCCCAAGAAAAAGGAAATGTAGCTTAACAAAAACAACATTTAGTTACATTTTTAAATGATCTTGCCTCCCAGAAATTGAAGCTGTCATTTATGTTTTATAAAACTAGAATTCAAAAGGACCACATTTACTCAAGTCAGTGATTTTAAGACTACTCAAGAATGGTGAGATTTGATTGGCTCAGACCTTCTGGATAATGTGCATTAAGTGCTACACTAAGGATAAGTCATTTTAACTCTTACTTGGCATTTGAAGGGTCTTTCTGTTGAATGGACATGTTTTACGTGACAGCTTAAGTGGTCAGGCCTGTGAAAGAGAGAGTTTCAACAGAAGATGTAATGGAACACACATAGAGAAATGCTACTTACTGGGATGTTTACATGCTTGGCAGATACGGGTGGGGGGCATTTTAAAGAAAGCTAGCAGAATTACCAACTCCCCCATCCCCCAGTGCAAGCCTCCTTACCTCTCTTACCATAAACAAAAGTCTTAGTCCTTTACTTGTTAATTTTCTCTTCTAGTCAACATCAAATCATTCTAGGTCTTGACTCTTTACAGTTACAGAATACCCAAAATTTACTAACACTTGCCAGAGACAACTGCTATTAATATTAACTTTAAAAAGCCTTTACAAATGAAAATTAGTGAAATGTTAGTAACCACAGAGAAATGGAAAAACACGCTCTCTTAAAAGTTTTAAGAGTATCCAAGGTCGTCCCAACTTCCAGGATATGTTTCCTTGATTTGTGCAGTGAACCTCATGACCAGTCACCCAACTGAACTGAAAAGCACTGGTTCTGCAGTGATAAGAAGTATTGATGTGCTGAATAAAGGCCTGAGTCCACCAAGGCACTTCTTAAATGAAATAATTAGTTAATCCCTATGTCACACTTGTCAACCACACCTAACTGGAATTAGCCCTGGAGGTATAATACTTTATCTGTCACCAATCTCCTCTAATAAGGCAGGCCTGCACATATCTAACCTCATATAAACATTCTAGATCTAGAGATTGTACTGATACCATAATAGGAAAAAAAACAACCAAAGAAACAAAGCAAAGCGACTACCTGGAGAAGCCTTTCCCACACACGCTGCAGGTATAGGGCTTGGTGATGCCGCCTTCGTGAGACCTCACGTGGTACGTCATGCGGTCCTTTCTCTTGAAGCGCTGATTGCAAATAGGACACTCGAAGGGCTTTTCGTCCGAATGGGAGAGCTTGTGCCGGTTGAGGTGGTACACGTCTCGGAAGGCCTTCCCACACATCTCACATGCGTGGTTCTTCTTGACAGGCTTACTGGGTTTCTTGACAGACTGGGTCACGGGCATAGCTGTGCTGCTGGCGCTGCTGCTGGGGTTGGTGCCCGAGGAAGATGTAGTGACTGTGGACAAGATGCCTGCGATGGTTGAGACCAGCGAAGTTCGGCTGCTGTCCCCAGCGATGGTGGAGATGAGGGGAACCACCGTGGTGGGGGTTTTCTTTGGCCGGGACACCAGCTTGATGCCTGTGTGGCAGGACTCGTGGCGCCTCAGGTGATAGCTGTCCCTGAAAGCTTTACTGCAGTAAGTGCACACAAAGGAAGTTTTGGGCTTTTCTTTCTTAATCCCAATGGCATCCTTTAATGTTTCTGGAGCAGCCTGAGGTTTCTGAGTTATCGGTATTGGAAGCAATGGTTTCTGATCAGGGGGCTCCACAGCAGAGCTCAGAAGGGGCAGCAAACTGTTCTGTGCTGCCTGCTGCTGGTGATGGGAGGCTTCATGGGCCTAAAATCAAACATTCACACTTCAGAAACTTGGCCTCTCGCAACGACCCTCAAAATACAACATGCTTCAGACAACAGAGACCAGAAGAAACAATCAATGACCCTGTAAGCTACTCTCTGCGGCAGAGATCCAGCAACTACCTAGCTACTCTCAGAGCTCCCATTACAAAGCATTTAAAATCACTGCACAGACACAAAACTTTTGCAAATAAGTTGCTGACAGTGATCTTGCTTTCAAATAGCTGACTAAACTACACACCACCCTGGTTCATAAGGGACATACCAGCTGACGAAATCAGTTTGCGTTAGTCTGTCAGTGCTTAAACCAAGTTTAAATAACTTGTCAAAAAAATTACACTTCAGACTAAGTCTTTAACAGCACCTTACTGCAGTGATGCACAAACCACACACTCACACACATACACATACAGACATATTATCATCTACTTGTTTATTTTACCTAGGAAAAGACAGGCACTAGTTCTCTGAATATACATGCTAGCTGTTAAGTTTACTTTTGAGGTTTTCACTTAGTTCTACTAAAAGATTTAGCTGAAATGAAACCTGAAGGTATCTGTGAAGGCAGCCCCCAGCAGACACCTGCCAGTTGTTTTTCAGTTCATTTCACCTCATCCTTCAGCAACCCTAGTTCAAACCCTAAACTCAAACTAGTAAGAGAAAACAAGATATAAATAATTTAAATTCCTTTCATTTTCATCTACTTTTAGTGGTTCTGCGGCTGCTAAGTAGCTTCAGTCGTGTCCGACTCTGTGCGACCCCATGGACGGCAGCCCACCAGGCTCCACCATCCCTGGGATTCTCCAGGCAAAAACACTGGAGTGGGTTGCCATTTCCTTCTCCTCTAGTGGTTTTAAGTCCTGTTAAAGTATCGGATATTTGCTGTTATAAAGTGCTTTCCACTCCTCCAAAACTGGGGGCTGGACACTGTTTGGAAATTTCCTTTAGCTGCACTGAAACCAACATTTCATTGTGGATCAGGTTCTTGGTATTTATGAGCAATTACTCTCTTGGATTTGATTGTTCCAAAACTGTCCATACCTCCATACTGATAGACATTTAGGAAATGATGGGAAAAAAAATTCCTGAAATAGTTCTTCCTAATATGTTGTACTCGATCAACATAAATTTTGAAACTCTTGACAGTAACCCTGAGCCCCTATGCTTGAGTTTTATAATCCTAAAAGGATATATGCACTCAGAGGTAAGAGTTCCAAATATTTTAAGCATACAACATCTTTGGAAGGGTCCATCCCATCATCTTAGAGACTCCAGACACTTATTTACCCTTCGTACTCTATAATTCCAAGTCCTACAGTTCACTCCATTAAGGAGAAAAAACCATGGAGACAGACAAGACACACTCACTCACACGCACACACACACACAGCTCTTCTGATGAATAAGAACATCTACCACACAGCCCCATATTTACTTGATAGCAGCACAATAGCTAACTAAGCCTAGAACCAGACTCCCCTAAATCATCAGGAGATATTACTGAGTTACCATTTTCAATTTAATAATTGTGACTGAATCTTCCTTGTGTGCTTACTTATGAGTTCTCTTTCTGGACTTAGTGTTCATACTGAACTACAGTCCACTTTTAATTTAATTTAGGGAGCTCCTATAATTTTCAGGATCTACTCAAGTGACCTCAGTAGACACTTTTACAGATTTTGGACTCTAATCTTACCCCATCTCCAACCTGGCTGTAGGATACCCAAGCTTCCATATAGTATATAAAAGGTTAATAGCTGAAGATAGCTCAAGATACACAATTTCAAAGGCTATCAGATCAGATACTAGGAAACGCAAATCTTCTGGACAAAGCTCAGACTTATAGTGTTCAGAGGCATTTCTCAATCTAAACAGCCGTGAGTTCGAGGGAGTACTAAAAGCACTTACTGCCATTTTACCAATTCAGATGTCTGTGGCAACATAAAGTATTTTTACAGCATTGCTGACGCTCACTCTCACACGAGGGTCACACCAGGTCCCTGCTTCTCGGGTGAAATGCTGTAGAATGCCTCGACCACTACGGGAATCACTCTCTGAGGATTCCTAGGATCCCCACACTTCTATATGAAGCCTTCTAAGAGGGGAACTGGGTTTCCCCAACTTGTTCTCTGGGGAAGAGACAGAGTAAAATAACAACCATGGCCTGCCTTCAGTTAGGTGATTTTTAAAAATATATAACTTCTGCGTAGACTTTTATTTGACTAGCATCATCAAACCAAAATTTATCTCCCATCTCTTTCAATAGCAAAGCTTTTTTTCTTTTTTAAAACCCTGCCCAAGCTTTCTTATGGGGCTGGCAAAAACAAAACAGAAATGTTACTTCATCACCCAGGGTGGTAGGATATGGCACCATGAAATCTCCAGTGCCAGAGGGTAAAAGATTTTGTACTGAAAGAAATTAGCATCAGTGAGTCATATCTTGAATGTCCTGTTGGGAGAATCATCCATCAAACATTTTAACAGCTATGGCTTTCACTTTCCACCAGGTTATCTGGAAAGCAAGCAGGTATTAAAATTGTTTTAAAATATAAATTCAACAGGATGCTCCAGGAAACAACAAGAGAGTCCACCTCTCCATTTCCCCAGTGAAAATTACTTAAAACTGGAACTGAGTAAGTCTATTCATACCTTTCCAGAGAAAAGACTGAAATATTCTCTTTACCCATTCAACTGTCCTCGGCTCTAAATTATCACTGCACACATTGCCAAGCCCAGGATCAAATATTAGCTTTCACACTTCTCCATCAGGTGGAAAAAAAGATTTTAATAGCTGAAAAAAATTAAATAATATAAAATCTAATTAAAAAGTTGATCAATAAATGCTTGGCATTTGCTTTCCCCAGGAAAAGAATAATAAAAGTATTCCAAAAGATTTTTCAACAGTTTTCCAAAAAATCAGTTAGGGGGTTTTCTTTTACATAAAGAACTCTCAATTTCTTCCAATCTCCATTAAGAGAGAGCATGTTTAATACGGTACATCTAAATCATTCCTCATGTGGGAAATCACTTCAGTGGCCCATTAACCCCATATTTTAAAATGACCGTTTGAAAGCTTTTTCTCAAGAGGGCACTTGCCACCTTCACACCAACCTGGATGCAAGCTGGTTATATATCATTTCTTTTCCAATGCATTTTTAAGTTGACTTATCTCATTATCAAGCGCATCAAAGCACGTTAAAACAATACTAGATCAGAATGAGAAAAAGGCCAAGTTAGTGAATTCCATAATTTTGAGTATGCTCAATTTTAAGAAGCCTGAATATAATACAATTATTTAAAAAGCAAATTACATTCTAAAGAATATGTCTTCAAACAATAAACCATCTCTACACAATAGGAAACGTTTGAATTATCCAGTTCCCTATATTAACTCCACTGGGATGGGTCCAGGGGCTGGGAGGATTAATTTTGAAAATTCTGCATCCGTTCTTGGTTAGTCACAAAAGGTTTCAAGCACCCAAGCTACGCGTTTGGGATTTCGCGAAGTTATTCAAAGAAGGAAAATAACTCAAAGAGGCGGGAAGAACGCACTTAAAGTGACGAGCTTCCTAGCCTCCGGTTCCGAAGTTTCCCCGTGAGCTCATTACTACTGCCCACCAAGTGCTTCGTTTGCAAACAGAAACGGAGCAGAGGAAAAAAAAAGAAAAAGTTCTCGGTCTTCTAAATAGGGGTCCCCACCTCAAGTGGGCCGACAAGAGGACTGCCAACATATCGGCCACAGTCACCTTCAAGTTTCTTGCAAAAAATGAAGACCAACACCCCACGAATGACTCATCTGGGGGCTTTGTAAGCGGACTTTGTTTGCTCTCTCCACTTGCCGTCTCCCCCACTTGGCTGGAGGAGACGCTCGAGGTGGGACGAGAGAGAAGCGCGCCCCGGGAGAAGGTGGGGCCTCCCCGCGTCCTGGCCCCCCCGCACCCCCCCCCCTCCCCGGCTGGGGGATTCCCCGGGCTGAATGGGACGGCGGGAGAGCTGGACAGAAGGAGCGGGTGTCAGCTGCCAAGGCTCGGCAGAGGCTTGCGAGAGAAAACACGTAAAGCCAGTGAAAAAGTTTGGGGAGGGGACACACAGTCACAACACCCCCAACTGGGTAAACACGAGGGGGGCGGCGGGAAGGGGGAGTGGCGGGGAGCCCAGGGATACCCGCTATTCGCAGGGACGGGGAGGGGGGGTGTCAGAAAGTCAACACACGCACAAAAAGAGAGAGGCGGAAAGAACGGAGAACGAGCGAAAGACAGACCAAGTAGGGGGGACTGAGTGGGACCCGGGGACCCCCTCACCCCACGGCGTGGGCCCCGGCCCGGCGCGCCGCGGCCAAGCGGACCGCGCTCTCCAGCGGCCCGGCGCCCTCCTTTCTCCGGGCCGCGGGCGGTGACAGCGGCCGGCCTCCTCCCTTCCCCTCCGGGGCGGGAGCGAAGGGTGTGTGCGTGTGCGTGTGTGTGCTGGGGGGGCCCGGGGGTCACCCCGAGGCCTGCTTTCTCCCCCGCGCCCCGCGAGGCCGCCTCCTTTCCCCTCAGCAGCCCCGCTCCGCCGGGGCGGGCGGGCGGAAAAACAAAGGGGGATTAAGGCCGGGCCGGAGAGCGGGGCCGGGAGGGAGGGAGGAGGAGCGCCCGCCCGCCCGCCCGCCAGCCCCGGGCCCGGCCCCCCTGTCCCCCCCGTGCCCCCCCGGGGGGGCCCCAGTACCTGGAACAGGAACGCGGTCCAGTTGGCCTCCATGGCTGCGGCGGCCGACCCCCCTCCTCCCCACTCCCCCCGCTCGGGGCGCCTCCTCAGCCGGAGGAGGCGACAACAAAGCGGCGGCGGCGGCGGCGGCGGCAGCGGCAGCGGCGGCTCCTCAACATGGCAGCGCCGAGCGCGGCCACTTCCGGTAACCTCCGGGACGCACCACCGCCGCGGCGAGCGCGGGCGGGGGGGGAGCCCCGAGCCGGCCGCCGCCGCCCCCGGCGGCCCCGACCCCTCCCGCGCGGCCCCGCGGCCGGCTCTCGGCCTCGGAGCTCAGCCAGTGCCCGCCGGCGGTGGGGTCGGGGCCCCCGCGGCGGGGCCGGGGTGGGGCCGGGGGCGGGGATGGGGCGCGGCGTCCCCCCCCGCGGGGGTGTGTGGTGCTGCGGTCCGCGGCCCAGGCAGCCGGAGCAGGGGGAGCCCGGGAGAGAACATGGAGGACGCCAGGGTCTGGCGCGGCCTCGCTGGGCACGGCCGCGCCGGCGGCGGCGACGCGGGCCCGGCGCCCGGCAGCATCGCGTCCCCGGCAGGCCCTCGGCGGAAGGCGCGGGCTGCGGCGGTCCCGGGGCTGTCCGGTCCCCTTTGCGCAGCACGGCCCCTACCTCCAAGCTGGAGGAAGCCCCTTCGACTTGGAGTGTCTCTCCCGGCTGGTATTTCATCCCAGCGAAACCTCCGCACTCTTGGCGCAACACGCATCTCTGAGTGGCCTTCCAGCTCAAGCAGGGAATCCCACTGGGGTGCAGCCTCAGATCCTCCCTGTGCAGAAGGAAACACTTCCCACGCGCAGAGGTGTCATTACTGGGTTATTCTTGGGTGAAGGGCTGAGCTTCCCCATCCTCCTCCTAACTTCAGATACGATGTGAAATTCTACTTAACACCCCCCTCTCCCACCCCCCAAAATTTTTTTTAAAGAGACACTATAGACAAGAAATTGTTTTAGTTCTTTAGTACAGTCTGCTTCTTCCCCCAACCCCCCGCCCCAAACAAAAATCGAACTTCTGGTTGGACAGCGTCAGATGTCACTGAGGTGACCCCGGCCTCTGTTTGCAGTTCCAAGTCTTCCGTGTAGGCGTCACTGCTACTGGAGCTTTGCATGATGATGGCCTGAACGTATTCTATCCATTCCTCACATAGAGGTAGCTATTGGGAATAGCAGAGACAGGCTATTATTAAACAATTGCCTCCGGTCCTGTTAAGTCTCCTGTGGCGGGAAATGAGGGGGCAGGCTCTTTCAGTTTTTTTACAATAAATTCTGGTTTAAAAAAAAAATCCTCAGTCACATTATTTCAAGACTTCAACATCTTTCACAATTGACTCTCTCTTATCTTATCCCCTCCATTTATTCCTCTTAAGTCACATTCTAATCAAGGTCACCATCTCCAGTTTCCCCCATACATACACAATAAAAATAATACGGTTGTGGAATTTGATTGGTAAAAGAAACTGAAGAGGCATAGTAATCTGACAGTCTGTGTTTCTTTTCCATCCACTACACATGTATACCCGCTGCCCACTCTCCTCTCCTCAGTCACCAGAATGCAGGGGCTGGCAAACGTTGGTCTGGTTTCTTTTAGAGCTGATTCCCTACTGGAAGTCTTGGGGACGAATGAGAAGTTCTGCAGTTTCAATCAGTGGCAGAAGCAGGTAACACATCAGGGAACCAGTCAGCCTAGGACAGGAGGGGACAGAAAATGAATAGTTTCTGATTACACTCCAGCTAAACTGCTACAGTGGCCCTTTACGTCTGCTAAAAAATGTCCATTAGTCTCTTTTGCAAAGAGAAATAAAATGGTTCAGGAAGCCTAAGCTTATATATACATATAAGATAAGGAAAGAACCAAGATGTAAACCTAAGAAATTAACTAGGTAAACTAAAACCTTTTGGCTCTGACCTGAGACACTGCACATTCTTTGGTTTTCATTCAGTGAATGCAGGTCTCTGCTTCTTTCCTGTCTTAACACACTGACTTCAAGGTCTCTGTACTACATCTCTCCTCAGTGTTTCTCCTCCCCTGTACAGCCTCTCCTACTTTGCTGCCTTTCAAACTGCTGAAAATGAAGCTTCAGGATTCTAAGACTAGCACTGGATGAAGACCATTTTTCTAATGACAGTGTTGCTGGACTCTCTTGAACTTCTTTCCCCAGAATCTAGAAAACCCTTTTTAGTAATCCTTCTCAAAAACCTCTGGAGAGGGGGTTCCCCACTACCACAAAGTAGATGTCAAGTGAAAACCGTCTAGTTCTCATTATGGAAGAGCGGGATTCAGAAGTTTCACTTTTCTTGAGGTAAATGGCTCATTTTTCTACCCATGAGATGAAACCAGAATTCCCAATTGCTCCGATTTTTCTTTCCCCTTAAAAAGAAAAATGAACAATCTTTTAAATTCAGATGAAATGTTAAATCTTGGGCTATATTCCAAAGAAACTATCCAAAAGTTTGGAACGAGTACTCAAAATCAGCTCCAACTGTTTTGAAGAATATAATGAAATTAGGAAGACCAGATTCCATCCTTAGGACAGACAGAATCTTTAACTACAAACAAAATGAACCCCTCTCCTCAAGCCTGCTTCCATAGACCATACTGAGGCCCAATCAAAACATAGCAATGTCTAAAGATAATAAATTCATCTTGATTATTGTAAACAACTTTCAGTGAGTGCATCAGCGGTGTTACCTCCAGATACGATGATTAACTGAAATGCCTGGTGTCTAAGACAAAAGAAAAAAGAAAAGTACATGTGCCTATGCTATGCTATGCCAAGTCACTTCAGTCGTGCCCGACTCTGTGTGACCCCATAGATGGCAGCCCACCAGGCTCCCCTGTCCCTGGGATTCTCCAGGCAAGAACACTGGAGTGGGTTGCCATTTCCTTCTCCAGTGCATGAAAGTGAAAAGTGAAAGTGAAGTCGCTCAGTCGTGTCCCACTCCTAGCGACCCCATGGACTGCAGCCTACCAGGCTCCTCCGTCCATGGGATTTTCCAGGCAAGAGTACTGGAGTGGGGTGCCATTGCCTTCTCCACATGTGCCTACATCCACCCAAATAAAATTCAGGTTTTTATTTCCCACCCTGTTCAGGTTCTTTCCCACCTTCTCTGCCCCAATGTGTATAACGTGTAACTTAATCTTTCAGGGCCTCAATTTCCTCATCTGGAAAATGAGAACGAAGTAAATACCTACCTCACAGATAGGACTGTGGATAAAAGAGAAATGTAGACTGAAGGAGAAATGTGTATAAAAAGCTTAGAACATTCCCTGGAATATAACAGGTGCTAAGAAGGTATTTTTATTGGTGCTATTGAATGGTTCTAGATGAAGTCTGGGGCTGGGAATTCTGCATAAGAGCCCTGAGCCAGTTCTTACTTTCTCTCAGAGTAACAAGATTTCCCCGGCGCCCCACCCACCCCTCCCTCAAAGAGCCCTAAGGTAAACAGTCAAAAGGCTAACGACACATGACAAAGGAAGAGACCTATTAAGATTAGCATTTCCAAAGACAACTTTTAGCAAACATTAGAAAGGTAACACCGAATCAAATCCAAAACTTTTCATAGAGACCATCTACTTAGGAGCAGCTTCAAATTGGCAGTTAAGAACTAATGCTTCATGTAAGAAAGCTGGAGCTAACAGATCTACTAGTAAAAATCAAGACTGCAATATTTACCAAAAATATCAGCTAGAGAAATGATACCTTTAACAGCCTCAATGCAACTGAAGAGAAAGGACACACACTCTACCAGACCAAACCAAAGGTAACAACCACCCCACCAACACCTCCCGTCTCCACCCTGCACCCCCCCCCCCCCACACACACACAAACAAAAACAACCAAGCTTCTCTGAGAAGAAAGCAGAAGTTAATCTGCCCTTCCCACCTCCCCACACTAAGGGCTTTAAGCCAACTGCCTGTGGCCCATGTGGTCAGAGTTGGGTTTGTGTTTCAATTCCACCACCTAAAGTGTCATCACTAGTTATTTCTGTCTTAACTGGTAAGGTGAGGAAGGGGAAACAACAAAGACTTTTCTTCCCCCTAAATACCTATTTAAATCCCTTAACAGCTGGAACATAGTCACGGAGAACAAAGGGACAGGGAACAAAGCTACCCATTTCCCTAGTAAGACCTACTGGTAGTTGAGGGTCCTAACATACTCATTTGTTTCTAAGAGCCATATGCCCCAGATACCCAAAACCTATCCAAAGCCATGGTAACACATTTATCACCTTTACTCTTTCTGAAAGAAGAGGCTACAAACCATGCTTAACCCGTCAGTTCCACCCATAAAACATCTGAGTAGAGATACCTTCCATTTTACAACTCCTGAATGGCTGACAGAGGACATACAACAAATAGCAAGCAAAACAGCATAGACACAAGAAGGAAAGAAACTAAGACAGGTCAAAAATACACCAAGTAAGAAATTTAATACAACTGGAAAACACACTCTCTGGCACCAGCATTTCTCCTTTAGACACCTGTTCCTCCCTGCCCTCAGATGCCCCAAGCCCAGGGTGATGGCTGAGCTTGAAAAAAGTTGACAGATCACACAAACTTTGTGGGCCTGAACCAAACTAGAAAGCTTAGTTCAGTGACATCATGCTAATAGTCAAAAACATAAATCCTTACATACGCAGGCATGCTGGTACAAAGGAAAAGCTCTTTCCAGTGGTATAGCCTCCACCCCAAATATATTCCACCGCTTAAAACGGGGATATAATGACACTACACACATTGAGTTAGCAGTCATTTATCTCCATTACCGAAAAAATGATCCATTTGCAAAAAAATTAAAAATTAAAAAATGGTGCTTGTTAATGCCTGTCCAGATGCTCTTGTGAACACTGGGGCAGAGCAAGAACATACATACTGAGTAAACGCTCTTTACCCAAATTCCAATAGAAACATCTCAATTTCGTCTTCATCTCAGACTCCATAGTTCAGAATTCAAATAGGATTCTGTTTCTCTTAGTCTTCAAAGAGTTACCATGTTAATACATTGCAGATCTTATATTATGACTCCCTCTTTCTGAATTCGGGCTCCTTCCTCTTCCTTTCATTGGCCTAGATTAAAAAAAAGCCTCATTGGGTCAATTTGATCTTCAGCTGAGGATCCCTCTATTCTTCACAGTGAAAGAAACAGGAAATAATGACGCAGGTTTTGAGGAACCTATTCAGTATGTTCCCTCAGTGAGGGACATGAGCAGTGGTGACCTAAGACACTGAGGTGGCATCACAAAACTTAGACTAAGCTTTAGGTAGGTTGCTCCACTCTAGACAGCAATACCGAGATGGCAACACAAGGCCAGAACAGCGTTAAGATCTGGCATGAGCTCTAGATTTGCTTCTTTAAGGATGTTTCTTGACTCTGAGAAGTCTCTGAACTATTACAGAAGCTGCCTAAAGTTCTACAGTCAGTCATCTGGCCCAGTATATAAGCAGGTGCAGGGAACCTGGCAAGCTGCTCTTTAAACTATGGCATCACTGACGTGAGTCTGAGTGAACTCCAGGAGTTGGTAATGGACAGGGAGGCCTGGTGTGCTGCGATTCATGGGGTCGCAAAGTCGGACACGACTGAGCGACTGAACTGAACTGAAACAACAGTTGTAGTCAGCATTTAATCCTTAAGTTGTGTACTAAAACATAAAGCTTACCTGCTATCCACTAATACTATGTGAAGCATTTCACCCTTGATTGCCTGAACTGTGGCAGCAAGCTCTTTGCTAGACCTAAAGAGGACAATTCCTAGAGAGCAGGACAGATTCTGACTTGGTGAATAATTTACTATGATACACAGGGAAAATGGATCAGATTCAGAGAATCTAGATGTTTCCTCTGAAGTAATTTTAGTCTCCAAAACAAAGCACACAAGGCTCTACTCAACTAGTTGACAGAAGTTAATTAGCCTTTTACCCCTAGGCCTGACCCTGTCCTCTGCAAGCTGTTTTACTGACCTTACATTAAGTCCCTCCACAACTTCCTAGCTCCCAGCTGTTTCCTCTTATTTTTCCAGCTTCCTCACTCCTCACCCACCCCACAATCTCTCATTTCACTTTCTCTCCCCCTTCCTCCCCTTTTATTCAGCAGTGAATGCTGACAGCAGATGGCAAGTACTCAATTCAAGCCAGTGAAAATGCGTCCAAAGCATCAGGTAAAAGGCAGTCCCAGAAATAAGAATCCTGGGGGTTGCAATACACACACTCTCTACCTGTCACTGATTTATTCTTTAGATGGGAAAGGAATACGTTTATTCTTCACATATGAAGGAATTATCCTCAGACGAATTAAAACTAAATTAGATAACTAGTTTTGCTTAGTTATGCTTCTCAGGGACAAGAGGATTTTTTTGTTTGCATTAGAATTGGTAAGTTTTATTCCTAACTTGTCCAGGACCTACACAGTACATTTAGCAAAACTCATGAAGCCTTAGGAAGTCCCCACGTATGTTCTATACGCAAATTCATTTAGCTAAAGATCAGTTACTCTGATCACTTAAGCAAAGCATATGGAAGGTTCAAGTTCATACAATCTGTGATTAGCTTTCTCCCCACAGAAGAGCTGAAAAAACTGAAAGGAAACCTCGACTACTAGAGGGAGGTTTGGGATTTGTTCCACAGTGATCTTAAAACCACAGGAATTTGGGGATGGAAATGTACCTGAGAAAACAGGAAAGGGAGAGGGAAAAGGCACCCCAAGGACACAGCTTCAATCAGAAAAGTTTGTCTCCCCCATGGTTCTAAGAACTCTGGTAAACGCCTAGTCCTAGAGATACTGCATGGATGCCATCTAAAGATAATCAGCTCAGCTTCAGCCCAAAATTCAGGCTGTGCTATCTCCAACCTAGAATGATATATTCTAGGTTTTGAAAGGCTAGCCAAGACACCCTAGGTACTAACTTTTCAGTTCATAATGTATTGGACAAAACAAAGACCTCCTAATGTGGATTCTCTCCTTAGAAAAATGGCTCATGTGTAGAACTATGCCATAACTATCATGCTTTTTCAGTAAGCAAATATTTATGAAGCATCTATTTAAGGCCAGGAACTGTACTAGTCAGTCACTGGAATATGTTTAAGAATCTCCTCCAATAGAGAAATCAAAACTGGAAATAACTATAGACTAGTTAAATGTTTATACAAAATGATTATAAGAGCACTGGGAAGAAAACAAAATAGTAAAGGGGCTACTTTCCCTGCTAAATGAGACTTCACTTCATTGGTTCTCACATAACTGGCAGCTTTGACACTGGGCTGTCATCTAGGGTTGAATATCACAACTAATGCCTAATAGGCTGTACACTCAGGACCAAGTATAAAGCAGACTGTTACCGCAAACTGAAAGTCATCACACATTGCTTTTAAAGCTGATAAAGCAATTCAATCTGGTTTTGTGTATCACATCTATTTTGCTAATATGAATTTAAGTGTACACTTAGCTAACAAAACAAGTGCATGTTTACATTTACCCATTCTCAGGATCTTTTTCGTGCTACTATCCTCTGAGACTGTAGCTTGGTAAAAGTAGCTAGCCAGGCTCTGGTCACTGATCTGTTTTCTGTGGGCCAGTGTGACCAGAAGGGGTCAAAAGAGGGCAAGGGCTTCTCTGATGTTGGCTGTGCACTGCACACTGGAAAGCCAGGGAGCTAAGTACCCCACTTTGTACTGTTGGGCTCTGGGCGATGGCCACTGTGACAAGATGAACACTTTGAAAACAGCCCCATCAACCTGGCTAAGAACATGGATCAAAGACAGCACCACGGGGCACCCTGGTGGCATCAGGTGGGTATTACAGATAGTGATCACTTGGGTCGAAGACTTCTCTTTCCCCGCAACCTCTCCACTGGAAAAAGGCCGTTTTTAAAAAGCAATATAGTAATAAAATAAACAAGAACTTCTCACTAGAAGACATGGACTCAAGTTCTGTCACTTTAACATCTTCAAATTCATTTCCTCCAACTCCAAAATAAGGCTAGAAACATTGGAGAATTAAAAGGAATCAAAGCACTCCAAAAAAAACCAGCTACTACTTCCACCAAGTATTTGTCCTGTGTCCTTGCATTTTCCCCTCTAACTTTTCCATTAAGAAGGTAGAAAATGGCACAAACTCTTGAAAAGTCACTACTTTGGAAGTAAGCCCAATCTGACTGGAGGACCACACTACATATAAGATCTAAGCTATGCAGTTCACCTGCTGAGGACTTCATGACCGTATTTATACATCAACAGTAAGGTGAGTGTTGTGCACCAAGCACCTTAGAAAAAGTGTCAGAAAGTTGTTAATACAGATTTTGGTCTCTAGGAGTTTACCATGTAGCTGGAGGAAATAAAAACATACTTGAAATCAGACAACAGTTTAAGGGCAACATGCAGGTGTACACATCACGTGACACTACGTATGCTGAAGAAAAGCAAAGCACAAATACAATGCAACTAGTGCAAGAATGCTTTAGTCTTTAGCAGATCATGAAGGGAAGAATTCCCAAAGGCAAAGTAATGTGAGTGCTTTTAAGATTTGTGAGTTTGCAGAGTCTGTGGCTTTGAGAACTGCTTATGCTAGTTGATCCTCTATCAGCCTAAGGATCAGGGTCAGGGTCCTGCAGTAATGTTAAGATTCCCAAACCAGTAATATACTACCCAGTTTCTTCATTCTATATATAAATCTCTTTATGTGTAACTACTAATAAAAAAGAACCAAAATAATTCAATCCTAATGAGAAAACTGTAGAAACTCATTGAGACAGGATTACTAAACTCATAACTAATTTAAGGCTTCTTCTGTAAGAATTATACTTAATAATGGAAAATCCAGGAGAAAGCAGGGAGATCTGGGTTTGGAAGATCCCTTGGAAAAGGGAAAGGTTACCCACTCCAGTATTCTGGCCTGGAGAATTCCATGGACTGTATAGTCCATGGGGTCACAAAGAATCAGACACAACTGACTTTCACTTTGGGAGAAAGCAAGAGAGGGAACCCCTCTGCTCCTTTAGGAGACACCACCATCAATTCTAGAGGATCTGTACTGAAGTGTGGCACATCTTACAAAACAACTTTTTACTTTGCAAGACTGATTTTGGGGACAACATTTGTTTTTACAATTATACATGGCTTAAACTAGCATTTACATTAGTAGACCCTGGAACACAGGCTTGACTATGCAGGTGCACTTGTATGTTTGGTTGCATCTGCAGATGCATTGACTGCAGATACAGAAGGCTGACTGTAGTTAGTTTTACACTGTGTGGCAGGTCAGCACCTCGAACATGAATGGTCAACAGTAATTTGCATTTCCTATTTTCACAGCTGAGAAATTATTTGATGCAATGTTAGGATTACCACTTTCTCCAATAATCTACCCAGTTAACCAATAGTTTGTGGACTAGGTTTCTATACCACTTTGCTTTTAAGGAGTACTAAAGTTCTTTCTCTTTGTCAATCAACATTTATTAAACTGTGCCAACTGGAGGTGGGAAACAAATCCAAATAGCGTCTTGAAGAATTCCATCTAGCAAGTAAACATTTGGCTCACTGGGAAATGCCAATACAACAAAAATTCTACTGGGTATAAAAAATTAACATAGAAATTTCAACAGTAATAAAATTGTGAGACTAAATGCATCACAGGGAGAGAGCTATTTTATGGGTTTTGAAGCTTGCTTTTTATAGTTTCAGAAATTAAATCTAACTTGACAGTGATAAGGACTTGAAGCAGCAGAGTGACTGCTAATTAGGGCAGAAAAGTTTGAAAACATACATATATATATAAGTAAAAACAATAATCATCAGTAAAAGATATTTACCAGATCAACCAGAGCAGGGAAAATGTGATTGAAAATGGTGATAAATTGTAGACTACATTCCACTGTTTCATACTAGATGAGCAAGTTTTAGTAAGATGAGACTTGATGGCCAGGATGGAGGTGGCCAGTTAACTGGTTTTTCATTTCTTTAGTAATGATTTTGGGTGTACGGACAAAGATGTCAGCATGGCAAATGAAGTTGGGAGACAAATTCAAATAGCATTTTGAAGAACTCTATCTGGGAAGTAAACAAAACCTTATTCTTGTTCAAGTGACAGACACAAATGCACCGTGGCTAAAAACTGGTTATATTAAGACACAGAACTTGACTTTCACCACGCTACGTGTTTACTATGTAGTGTCAGAGAACAAAGGAATCACTTTTTGTAGTGAGCTTGTTAACCAACAAGCACACTTACTGTCGTGTACACTTTAGTGTACTGTTAACCAACGTTTCACATCTTTAAGTTGTGCACGTGCATGCTCAGTTGCTTCAGTCACGTCCAACCCTTTGTGACCCCATGGACTGCAGCCCGCCAGGCTCCTCAGTCCATGGGATTCTCCAGGAAAGAGTACTGGAGTGGGTTGCCATGCCCTCCTCCAGAGGATCTTCCTGACTCAGATTGAACCCGCATCTCCTGCATTACAGGTGGATTCTTTACTGCTGAGCCACCGGGGAAGCCCCTTAACATTGTGGATGTCACTTACTTTGTAATTCAATTTAAGAAGCAAAATTCCCCAAAAATTGTTAGAAATATCAGGAGATAAAAAGATGGAAAATGTCTTAATGTTACTTAGCTTCTTCTGTAAGTATCAACTGGAGGACTGATTTCCAACTTGCAAATAGAAGAACCTGAGTCTATTTACTGGTTACTTACTCAAGACACTCAGAAAGGGAAGTAAAATAATTCAAATTTCTATGTTTCTCTTTCTAGGCAACTGAATTGAGTAATTATCTTTCGAGTGTCTAAGCAGGGCACAGCATTGTGCTACGTACCCGGGAAGAAAGGGGAAAACAGGTTATGACCTGTTAGAAAAGAGACAGTAAACAACTCACTGACTAAAGGCACACTGGCTCGTTTTAAGATAGGGTAGAAAAGTGCTATGCGAATAGTGAGGAAGGAGGAGTAGTGCTTTTTCAGTGACTATCAGGTGACGGACTGTCTCGGTTCCTTAGGAAATAAACTCACGAATCCGGATGAGGCAGATAAATGGATAGAACATGACATACACCATACGAGATATACACAAAGTCTGTGCCAACATAGTATGGTAGGTGTTGTTTTCAGAGAGATGACTTTTGATACTGGGACGAGGTTATCAACAGCTTTAGATTCAGCCCAAGATTCCAAGTCCTAGTTAAAGGCTGTAGGTTATGTTTTGTCAACTGATGTAGTAGTCCATTCATAAGGATTAAACCTTAATAAACATAACTTGAAAGCTTATCTCAAACTTACAAAGGCTCTCCTAATACCCAGCACTTCAGGGTACAATTCTGTCATGCCATCTGGCACTTAAAACCACCTTCAAGTTTAGCCTTTTTCTTTCACAAAGGGAATTCCAGATTTTCAGTTGAGCAATTTAGGATTTAGTCTCTTCCCAAGTTAAATTAAGATATCAGAGCTAACATTTCTTGAAATGAAGGATAATTTAGTGCACTTTCAGTACTCAATCCAATTTGCAGCAAGGCTATCTCATTAGTTGGCAACTACCTTTGGTAGCCTAACTTGGTACATAAAATGTGAGATTGGTAGGCAAGGTAATCTCTGTGTGATTCTCTTCTAGAATACATTTATCCTCTTTTAGTGTCTTATTCTTCAAAGCAGTTTCTAACATGTGTGTCTGAAGCCAAGTGCTCCCATATTGACTAAATGGTATCACAAGTGGGCCTAAAAACTTATTTTTAGTGACAAAAAAGCTTGTGTCCTTTACATTTTTGTAATGTAAAGTTGAAGGGAGATGGGAATGACAAATGCTGAAGTGTTAGTTCCTAAAAGTCTGTACTGACATTTTGATCACAGCATACTCTGCCTGTTCTGCAGAACAGAAAACTTGTAAGTAGCCAACCTGATGAACAGACAGGGTTGTAAGACACTAACACTCACTCAAAGTCTCAGTAATGTCAAGAAATAAGACTTAACACTCCAGAAAGTGTTTCACACCATATAAACAAAGGTTTCTCAAAGGATACTCATTTTGTATATCACATGACCAACTTCATGGCTAGAGGGGGGAGGAGGGGGAATGGGTGGCACTCCTGTACCTGATTCCTACACTTCTGGCCTTACTATTACATACTTGGAGATGTACAAGGCAGGTAGAAAAACAAGCAGCTTCACATCTTCAGCATTTTGTCCTAAGTCCCAGAAGCTAGACAAGTTTTGTGATTTATACAAGCTTGAAAGGGAAGTCGCTCAGTCGTGTCTGACTCTTTGCGACCCGGTGGATGGGATTCTCCAGATAAGAATACTGGAGTGGGTTGCCATTTCCTCCAGGGGATCTTCCCTATCCAGGGACTGAACCCAGGTCTCCCACATTGCAGGCAGATGCTTTAACCTCTGAGCCACCAGGGAAGCCCTTATACAAGCTTGGTACTCATTAAGTATTATTCAAAACCTAAAGGAAAAGGCAAAGGATTTTGACCAACAGATGGAGAGGCAAAGGTAGAGTTACAGGAAAAAAAACTTAAGACCAAAAAAATTCTAACTTTGGAGCTGATCGAGGATTAAGTTTCCACCTTGCTGTTACCATTCTTTGCCCTAGGGTATTTCCTGGTTAAATTTTGCATCGTAGCACCCTCTAGTGGCTATGTGATTTTTCCCTAACATTTACTCAAATTTGGGGAGTGGAATAGACCCTGGTAAACAAAACAACATCCCTCCAGACAACTCATTAGACATCTGGCATACCTTTAAAATTGTCTGCTCAAAGTATATTCGGTGAGTAGGAGTAAAGCATTCTATAGCTCTTAGTAACTACTATCTTTACACTGATAATTCTATCAGCAATTATAAAAAGTTAAAACATTTTAACCTTTTTAAGAAATGAAGATGAAACACCCAGGATCTACTCAACTGTCTCTTCTGTTTTGCATACCTACATAAATGGCAATCACCTTATGTTTTCTCTCTTGCCAGTGAGTCACCTATTTCAAAATGTTTGAGATTTTCTTCTGCCTAAGCAGCACCAAGAACTTTTGTATAAGAAAAAGATCTTTCTCTCCTTTCATCCCTACAAATCACATTAAAATGTTGTCAGGTATAGCCTTCAAAGTTAGAAGAAGCACCCCCCACCCCAATCTCAAGTATAATTACATGGATAAGCTCGAGTATACTGTAAGTTCTCGAATCTACATTTTAAGCAAAAGTTTTTGCCAGGATTACTATTTATTCAACAATCAGGAGACAAAATGAACACCTTTCCTTATAATCTCCCTTTACTTCATGCCAATCCCACCCTTTCCTATAGGATCAGATTCTTATTAAAAAAAAATAGGTACTGGGAAAAATTACCCCCAAAGAGAGTATTCCACTGTATACAATGGAATGGTAGAGTACTTATTTCCTTCAATGGAGAAAATTACAAGTCCACTATAGCAACAGAATATAAAAAAATGTGTCATACCTTTTCTGGTGGCTACTTCAGCCTAAAGAGATGTGGGACTAACAGCTTAATAAAGAAATCAGAGTAACTGGGTTTGTTTTCACTCACACGCCCAAACTACACAGAAGCCTTCGCTCCGTGTATTCTGTAACAGTTCTACAACCCTTTATCCAAACTCTCTGGGGCAGATGTATTTGAAATTCAGAGCGTTTTGCATTTTATAAAGGTTTCATATATAGACCCTTTACCACATTAACACTCAGCACAACCTGTGGCAACTGACATTAGTATTTCTTGGTCACACCAAGTACAAAACAAATGCACTGATTTTGGTCATATTTGACATTCAATTTGCTTAACATCAAAATATTCTGGAGTTCTGGGATAAAAGATTGTGAACCTGTTTTCTGTCTTTGCATTCTTCATACCGTGATAGAAATAGGTTAAACCAAAGAATGGTTATAAGAGAACTTCAGTCTAATAGTTTTTCTTTTTAATACTATTTTTATGGTAAATACAGACATGTAACTTGTGATTTCATTACAACGTCATGTACAAAGTAAGCAAAAAAGCACACAAATAATTCTTCACAGAAACTTGAAAAAAAAAAAGGCCCTTAACAAGCAAGATATATTTCAAAGACAAAACTGATAAAGTTAAAATCTAGAATTATATTCAAGTTAAAGCACTACAATGAGTAGATACATTAACATTCCAAACTATAAAACTTAAGGGGGAAAAAAACATTTTAAATGAAGGAAATCTGTTCACATTCCAAACAGCATTTTAAAAAATTACTAAATTTTAAAAATAAAATTCAGATCCCAAACAATTAGGAATCAGAAAATGGGTTTCTTACCTTCTGTTTCCAGGATGTAGGCTGAACAGCAAGGTGGGTTACTCAATCTGATGTTATGAGAAATAATTCTTAGAGACTTAAACTTCTCCTTGATTAGAAAATAAATTATAAGCTCCCTACAACATCTAAGGGGACATAAATACGAAGAAAAGAGCAAAATCCAAGACTGCTTTTTTAATCCCAGAAGTATGACTTTCTTCTACGAGTTGCTAATATAGGTGGAGATTTAAAGTCCATTTCCTAAGACTCTTACATTTAGCTGTCTAGTCTACTCTTACTGAACTGGAAAACCTGGCCCGTCTTTCATACACAGGTTAAATCCTCTCTAATCTTAAACAGCCTACATACCAGGGAAGTAGTATTCTCCATCTCACTTCAATCTGGTTGGGACTACTAAAACTCCTAAAGTAGAGCTCATCTTTCAACTTAGCTTAAATGCACTCAACTTTTGAGTGAGGGCAATTTTCATCTTGGTCCTGTTTACAAAATAATGAAAACAAATGAACTCAGGGCCTGCTAAAGTCTAGCTCTTTACAAAATCATTTACTCTTTTAATGTCTTACAAAAAAACTTGAACTTTTTGGCCAACTCAGATGAAACAACCTAGTTTTACATATTGTCTACTCTTGAACACTGTATTTTGAATTCCTACATTAAAACTAGTTACTCCCTTAATGGATCTATACAAAGTGCTCTAAAAAATGGAATCCTAATCTTGACTTTACTATCCCTTCTCTTCCTCCAGACATTCCACAAGGTTCATTTAAATGTATTAGCTGGGTGACCTTATGCAAATCTTTAGGTTGTCTCCACTACCAAGATTTCTAGTGTCTCCTAGGTTTTAAATCACATCACCTGAATAGCAGTCTTAAATTCTGCTTCCAATTATAATTAACACTCCAGGGAAATCTTATGATTTAGCTATCTTCTAGGTGCACAAAAAGTGGTCTGATGATTGTGACTAGCTATCAGGACATCAGAAGAAAAAAGATCAGGAATACTAAGTAAAAACTCCCTCCTTCCCCCAACTCTAAATGAAAATTTAGCACCAAGGGGCTCCCAAGTAAAGATACAAAAACTAGTAGGTGACAAGATGTCATCACTGCTTTGGTATGTTTTGGATAGTAACTTTATGGTTAAGAAGAGTTCCAAGGCAAAATTCTAAAGAATGCCCAGCTTTTTATTAGCAATGATTCACTCAAATAAACAGTTAAATCTTCCAGTGGGCTATTCACATTTCAAACAGTAAATGTAATTTATGTTAAGAATTATAATCTGTGCTGAATTTTAATACTTACCAATTTTTGAGATGAATTATTTTCATTGAGAAACTCAAAGGCTAATAATACCAACATTCGCTAGTCATTACCTGATTTTACACAAAACTCTATGCTAATTACCAAAAATAAGCAGTATCCATAAACTTAAGTCATTTTTAACCAAAGCTTTGAAGCTTATCCTCCAGAAACTAAATCACCCTTCATTTACCACATTACATACACAACTATCTTATTCTCACTTTTTATCTTCCCCTGAAGACTTTTACAATGAACAGTAAGAGATAACTAATACCATTTATTAGCAAATTCCTTTCAAGAACCTTTAATTTACTGACACAAACACAAAAATCAGAATCTTATCAGTTTTAAGTATTAACTGAGACTAGTCACCCAGTAAAAAAATCTTACAAGAGGAAAAAGGACAACCATGCATAGTTTTTTAAAAAATGTTTATTTTTTTCAAAGAAAAACGGCAACAGCCAATTGGAAACCTACTTATTCTTCAACTCCAATTTTGTTTTCTTTAAATTTAGAAGTGACTTACTGATTTACTATTTTAAACAAACCCCCCCTTTCCCCTTTAAATGTTTACCATCTACTCGTGCTGAATCCTTCCAAGGAGATTGCTCCAGCGTATATCTCCAGGTCCTCGCTTTGCTCCTTTTACCAAAAATGCAAAACACAATTCCATCGTGCATCTTAAGGGCTCCAATCGTCAAAAATAGGAAAAAAAAAATCTTTGGAATAGCCAATTAAGTTGAATAAAAAAAAAAAAAAAATCCACACGTATGCGGTTTGGTTGGGGCAGGAATCCACTCCTATGTTCCTGGTAATCTGATCCCGCTCCATGAATCCTTGTAATTCATCCTCCCTATCCTATCCACATTATGATTTGAATCCAATGATCCAGCTCCAAGGATTGGGATCCAGTGAGCCCTCTCCAATCCAAACCTTTATAACCAGCAAAACCAAAAAAGAGGAGGCAAAATGTTAGATACTGTAATCAAAAAAGGTTTCTGGGGAATGATGAGTTATGTCTGTCATCAGTTTAACAGATGTACATCAATAACTATCAAATTCCCCAAAACAAGTTTCTGAATGGTGTTCTGATAAATTTTAGAAACTTAATCATCATAGAGACTAATTGGAAGAAGCATTTTATATTTACAGTTCAACTGATAATGCCAACACTTGTTACTGTACAGCGTATTACAGGTTTTGTGGTTGCAAAAAGTTAAGTAGTTGAAAAGTTTACTGGTACTGCTACCCCCCTAAGTCTAAACTAAATCTAACGCTCCCATTTGTAATTTAATTTGTAAATTAAAAGTATTTTAAACATGAGTCAATTACAAATACTAGTTTAAAGGGGAAGGTGAGACTTAAAATTATTCCCAACTAGATTATCTACACCAATATGCTGGAATTCTATATTTTGCTTTCATTTTGTCTTTAAAAAATGAAGTAGCAACGCTATATCAGTCACACAGAGGACATGCAGATTTAGCAGTATTGATATTATACTCTATCTGGTTGGAATTAAAGACACCCTGTACCCACATGTACACCAACAGCAGGTCACACATTAACAGTTGTAACTAAGCATTATGACAAATTAGCCAGTTCTTCCCACATTAGTCCCTATTAAAACAAAAAAGGGAAGGGAGCAAAATAGTTACAAAATGGGCAATGTAATTTTGCCACAATTGCCAAGGTTTAAAGAGCAAAGCAATTGTAGCTAAAGGTAACTGCATAAGATGCTTACAAGTGTTTTATGGTAGATGTATACATAATCAATTTAAACCCTTGCCTTTTAGTATAAGGTCAATACTGCCAATTTCATCTGTGACAATAGCACTTGGAGTCATACCATTGCCTCCATTATTGATCTGATCCTCCTCAATCCTCCTTTTGACAATCCTAAAATGATTGAAATGTGCTCCACAATCCTTAATCCAAAGCATTCTTAATCCATCTCTTCAGATATGTCTACAGAAAGACACATGAAAAGCAAGATAAACATAAGAACTTCCCCAGGTAAGATAACCACAAACACCCCCAACATCCCAGTTCACACAAACCAGAGCAGAATAGACATTTACACAATATCACAGTCTGAAGAGCATGGAGAGTTAACTAAATTTAAACAATCCTGGCTATGACATCACTTAAAATACAATTTATCGACATGAGGGGAATGTAGATGTTAGGAGCAAGGGGTATTACACAAGAATGCAATTCAACACTTTAGCCCATTCTGAACAAAACAGTTGGAATTAAAAAATGAAAAGATTGTACTGAATAAAGGAAAACTGTATACAACATGGGTTCTACAAAAAAGTGTCACCAATCATCTTATGTACGAGAGCGAGATCTGCTATGACGGGGAGAATAGCGTGGTGATCCTCTGCTTCTCCTTGGGGAATAACTTCGACTCCTGCTGTTGCTTCTGCTACGGCTTCTGCTACGACTACGGCTTCGAGATCGAGATCTTCCATAACTTGGACTTCTGGGCCCATCAACTTTAACCCGGATGTAGGCAGTTTCTCCCTATTGAATAGACAGAACTTTCGATTGAAAGATCTAAGCTTTCACCTGTCTTCAGGCATGCTGAATGAATACAACGTATTTAAACCAGAGGCACTTTACTGGGTTTACTTGGACACCCTTGCCCGAATCTTACCTTCAAATTCCACAGTTAAGACCACTGTATCCAATTCTGGCCAATAAAAAGAATAAGTGTATAACCTACCTCATGAGATCTAAACTTAGTGTTATCCAGTTTTCGAACTGCATAGGTCATATCTTCTTTCCGTACAAACTCCACGACACCAGTGCCATCTCGGTAAACATCAGCATAACATACATCACCTGCTTCACGCATGTGATCCTTTAAATCCTGCCAGCTTCCACTTGGAGGCAGTCCTGAAAAAGATTTTTTTCAACAATTATTCTAGTATTTCACATTAAAGTTAAAATTTACATTAGAACCAAGACTACTTTAAAATTAATGATTAGTTTTAACATCCTAGGTTAAAGATTCAAAATTCTAGAATTAAAAGCCGCAAATTATTTGGAAAGTAACTTTCTTCATATTCTAGGCATTGCAATCTAATTCGCCAAATCTCAAATACAGTAATTCCTGGTTACTGAATTCATCCATGCGACTAAAATAATTTAAGACCTAGCATGAAAACTAGCATTTGTCAAACTGGTCATGCAAGTAAAGTTTAAAGTGTGGTATCTGTCCAAAAGTGACATCAACCCGCACGAACGGTCAACTCACCAGAGACAACCACTCTGTTTTCAGAACGCCTGGATGGGGGGCCATAGCGGCCCCGGGGAGCCCCGCCACCTCCACCCCCGCCGCCGCCTCGGCCTGTACCACGGCCGCTTCGAGGAAACTCCACCCGCAGACGATATCCATCGTAATCATAGCCGTCGCGACCGTACACCGCGTCTTCCGCATCCCTGCGTGATTACAGAAAGCCGAAGGGTAAGAAAAAGGACCGGGAGGGGTGGCTAACTCCGTCGGGGAGCTCACAGAGCCCCGCACATGCGCACCGGGGGTGGAAGAGCCCACATGCGCTGCATAATAGCAACGGCCCCTCCCCCACCCAGAAGTACACCAGGCTCCCGACCACTACAGCAGCCCTCAGCGCCTCAGTTTCCCGCTCCGAGCCCGCGAGCCGGCTCTGGAGACGCCCGGGGGACCCAGTCACCAGAGAAACCTCACCGCCTCGGCTCCTCGCTTCACTCGTGCACGGGCGATTCGTCTTGCTCCCAACCTCAGAGCCCACGTCCCCATTCTCTCTAAGGCCTTGGAGCATTCCCCAACTACTCCAACCTATATCCTCAAGGCCGCAAGTCCCTGGCCGCCTCACCGCGGGTCCTCGAACTCAACGAAGGCGAAGGGCGGTCCTCCGCGGCGATTCTTCAGGTCGATGTCGCGGATAGCACCGTATTTGTAGAACACGTCCTCAATGTCCTTGGTTCGGATGTCTGGAGGTAAGTTCCCTACGTAGATGCGGCAGTCGTTGTTCCCTGCCGGGCCACGAATCACACCACCTCCCGACATGGCGGCGACGAAAAGCGCGGACTCGAGAACAGGCCTTCCCACCAAGCCTAGCGAACGGCAGAGCGAGCCCGCCGCGACACCACGTCTCCCGCGGCCCCTCCAAAATGGCGCCTTTATCAGCTCGGCGCACGGATATGGGGGGGAGGGAGGAAGAGAAGCGGGAGGAAGCAGCTATTCGATCTCACTGCGCACGCGCAAGAGCGTAACGGGTGTGCTGCGAAAGGGACGCTGGCACACGCGCGACGTCACCCTCCGCGCGAAGGGAAAAAAGTTCCCGCGTTCCCGTTGTGCCGAGAGCTTTGCAAAGGGACTGACCAGCCATGTGGTAAAGATTTAGGGCAGAGCACTTGTAAAAGAGGGTTATTAATCTTGTCGAGTCCTAAAGAATAATCAATTTTCCCAGGAATAAGTCTCTTAAAGCAAAGGCGCTTTGGAAGGATTTTATGAAACCTAGCCTATAGCTTTATCCCACCATGCTCTGCGGTGTTAACGGCCTTGGGCGGGAAAGACGCCCCCGGGGGCGGAGTCAAAGGGGGAGGGACCGGGCGGTTGCTCCGGAAACGGGGGCGTCTTAGGAGACTGCGCCCAGTTCGGGACTCGGCGTTGTCTGTGATTCTGTGCGGAGGCAAGCCATCATTTTGTGTTTCCGCCCCGTCTCCTGTGAACCTGTGCGCTGCCTAGAGGACTGTGTAATATAGGGGAACCGAGCTTAGATTCCTCAGATTCTACATCAAGTACCGTTCTACCTTCGGTTCAGCACAGAGCTTTGTATATATTTAATAACTACATTCAACATTGCTTGTGTTAGTGGCGGCGAATCCTGCTCTGACCAATCGGTGGTGGTACCACCTGGGACCCAGATCTCTGTTTCTTTTTTTCACCGCCTATTACTAGGCCCAACGCATCGGAAAGGTGCATTGAAGGTTGCAGAATGAATTGTGCCTGTTACTTCTCCATCCCTTTTCAAAGAACGAGAAAAAACACGCGCGCCTGCCTGTGTGTATGCAGAATCTTGAAGTTCCTTCCTTTTTTGAACTCATTAGCAGGCCTCTCAAGTAATATGAATGAGCCCAATGAACTTGTGAGAACTACTGTGGCCGCTGAAGACCACAGTTGCTGCTCTGGACTGATCTGCTAGTGTACTGGTCTAGGGAGATTAGGACTTCCTACATTTTTTCCTATAGAGACATCTATCTGAAATCTGGATTTTTATGTGAAATGCTGGGACCTTAAATTATTAGTGATGAATTCAAGTTAAAACAACAAATCTGCAGTCAATAAATATGCTAAAACAGATCTGCATCCTAAGTGTAAGGATGATTTTCTTCAGTTGATGTATTTATTTGTAACAGTCCGTCTCCTCAGGGATGTAAGGCAGTTTATAAAGATACTATAAAACATTATTAAAACTAGGTGGAGAAATCTAGGTGCCTTTGAAATTAAAAAAAAAAAGATTGTTTAGAAGTCATGTTTTTAGTTCTGTAAGTTGATTGAATATATTTTAGTAAATGTTTCTCAGTAATTCCAAAATACAAATTTAATTTGCTCTTCAGCAGATCCATGGAGGATCTTTGGTAGTCCTTAAAAATTTCTGTGATAGTTGACAAAATTTTGTGTATGTGTGTGTGTACTTTTTTGTCTGTCCTTTAAATCATCCTTCATTGACATATTTTATCTATTGCCTTTTTATTTTTTAAATACTTATCTATTTTTAGTTGGTTGATGATTGGTTTATAATATTGGTTTGATTTCTGTCATACATCAACATGAATTAACCATAGGTGTATACTTGTCTCCTCCCTCTTGAATCTCCCTTCTACCCAGTCCCACCCCTCTAGGTTATTACAGAGTCCTGGTTTGAGTTCCCTGGGTCTTATAGTAAATTCCCATTGGCTCTCAATTTACATATGTTAGTATATATTCATCCATGCTACTGTCTCCATTTATTTCACCCTCTCCCTCATCTCCTCACCCTTGTCCATAAGTTTGTTCTCTATGTCTGCGTCTCCATAGCTGCTCTGCAAACAGATTTATCAGTACCGTCCTTTTAGATTCCATATATATGTGTTAATATACAATATTTGTTTTTCTCTTTCTTAGTTACTTAACTCTGTATAATAGGTTCTAGGTTCATCCACCTCATTAAAACTGACTCAAATGCCTTCACTGACATATTTTTAAACTGGGCTTGTAATTTAGAAAGAGAAGACCCTGGGAATTCCCTGGCAGTCCAGTGGTTAGGACTCCAGCTTCCACTGCAGGGGGCACTGGATTCATCCCTGATTGGGAAATTAAGATCCCAAATGCCAAGGCGTGACCAAGAAAGAGAGCGAGAAGACCCTGATAATTTTTAAAATGAGAAGCTGACCAAAAGGGACACTGTTTGAACAGATGTACTCAATAGTTATTTACTGAACACAGTTTCTTTCTAACTTTATCCATCCATTTATGATTATACAGGTTGATTTTCTGTTGATTAATGTTAAATCAGTAATAACTGCAGTGATTTAAACATAGGTGCTTTTAATTTCAGGTATTTTAATTCCAGAAAATAAGAAAGCCACAAATTTAATTTGATTTGTTTTCGTCCAGTTTGGTGGCTCAGATGGTAAAGCATCTGCCCGCAACGCAGGAGACCCGGGTTGGATTCCTGGGTTGGGAAGATCCCTTGGAGAAGGAAATGGCAACCCACTCCAGTAGTCTTGCCTGGAAAATCCCATGGACAGAGGACCCTGGTAGGCTACAGTCCATGGGGTCACAAAGAGTCGGACACGACTGAGCGACTTCCCTTTCTTTTCTTTCTGTCCAATTTAATGCAGTCATTTCTGATTTTGTTCAGTTTAGAGAAATACAAAGTAGAATTTAATAGAGTGAATAGAACATTCTTGTTTGTTTATTGGCCTGTTGTATTTGAGTGTAACCAAATTATAGGTTCTGAGGTCTATGACCAAGGTCATGGATGGCTGTTTATCAAGGTCTCCCAGGATGATACTAGCTTGGAGATTATTACATTAAGAGTGTGATCTTATACTATCAGTGTCCCAGAGTTTTCTGGCATGCTTTAGTCCAGAAGAGTAAAAAACAAGAAAGCAAGTAAACCAAACCATTTGTTCATTTGTTGGTGGCAGAGGGTGAAGCAGATTGATTTTTGGTAACGGGGATGATCAGATTGTATATGCCAAGAAAACACTTCGTCAGGTCTAGAAAGCAAGTCAGGAAGTTTCATAAGTAAGTGAGGAATCAAAACAAAATGAGGTGGATCATTTTGAGAGATAGTTCATTCAGATCCTGGTGAAACCTGATAAAGGATTCCTGTCCCACGACCAAGTGTGCCTATTCAAATACAGGAAAAATCATACCCTCTAGATCTCTTGCCGGAATAGCGCTGCGTAAAGACTGGCAGTTCTCTTTCTGTAGCAAACTTTCTTTAAACGGTGTACTAGACAATTGATTCGAGTTTACTGACCAAATGATAGCCACTTCATTTTGCCTCCTGAATTACATCCTCATCTTAATTAGGGGTTTAGAGTGTTTCCAAACTTCTCAGTTACACATTCAGAGACAGTTTTATGGATTGCTCCCATAACCAGCTAATTTATTAAGTATGGATTTTACCATTTTAATTCTCAGAAGCTGCCTTATTTTCAACACTGTTGGTGTATATGTAAAGTTACTTCCTCAAAAAGAAATTCTAAATGCTTTCGATTCAATCCAGTAAGTATAAAGTAGTGTCAGCACTGTACTGTACCCTGGAAATAATTACTTGGGGGGAGAAAAGGAAAAGAAATTCAAAGAGTTAGTTACTGTAAGGGTTGAGGTCACAAAACCTAATTTTTCAGTGATTTTCCTAATTCATAAAACTATACCTATGATGATAGTTATGTAACTCTGAACATATACCCCAAATCATTGAATTATAGAAGTAAAGCAAGTGAATTTTATGATGTGTGTGTGTGTGTGTAAGTTGCTCAGTCGTGTCAGACTCTTTGCAACCCCATGGATTGCAGCCTTTCAGGCTACTCTGTCCATGGAATTCTCTAGGCAAGAATACTGGAGTGGGTTGCCATTTCCTTCTCCAGGGGATCTTCCCAACCCAGGGATCAAACTCAGGTCTCCTGCATTGCAGGCAGATTCTTTACCATCTGAACCACCAGGGAATTTTATGGTATGTAAATTATAACTCGATAAAAATTTTTTAAATGACTGGGAAAAAAAATATCTTCACAATCAGCAAGATCTCTAGTACCATTGCTCTTCAGTTCAGTTCAGTTCAGTCGCTCAGTCGTGTCCGACTCTTTGTGACCCCATGAATCGCAGCACGCCAGGCCTCCCTGTCCATCACCAACTCCCGGAGTTCACTCAGACTCAACGTCCATCGAGTCAGTGATGCCATCCAGCCATTTCATCCTCTGTCGTCCCCTTCTCCTCCTGCCCCCAATCCCTCCAGCATCGGAGTCTTTTCCATTGAGTCAACTCTTCGCGTGAGATGGCCAAAGTACTGGAGTTTCAGCTTTAGCATCATTCCTTCCAAAGAAATCCTAGGGCTGGTCTTCAGAATGGACTGGTTGGATCTCCTTGCAGTCCAAGGAACTCTCAAGAGTCTTCTCCAACACCACAGTTCAAAAGCATCAATTCTTGGGAGCTCAGCCTTCTTCACAGTCCAACTCTCACATCCATACATGACCACAGGAAAAACCATAGCCTTGACTGGACAGACCTTTGTTGGCAAAGTAATGTCTCTGCTTTTCAATATGCTATCTAGGTTGGTCACAACTTTCCTTCCAAGGAGTAAGCGTCTTTTAATTTCATGGCTTGCAGGAGTTCCGAGGTAATTTGTGTTGAAATATGTCTTCCCTAATCTGGAAGTTCTGTTTTCAGTATTTGTATGTCAATCCCTACTGTCGTTTCTGGAGATATATGTTCATTTTACTAGGTAAGAAGAGACAAAGTTTAGGAATACTTGATTCCATGAATAGCAGTTGCCTCCAGAAACTGCTCACCTGAATCATTCGCTGTTCCCTTGCTCTCCTTGTTTTAGTGACTAATATTCTCTGAAAAAAGAAAAAAACAATAGTATCTCTTTTTATTTCATTTATATTTGTCTCATCTTCTCTAGTAAACTATGTTGACAGATTTCTGTTATAATTCACTTTATTACCAGTAAATTTGCTGTTAAAATGAATATTATTGACTTTTTACTGACTGTTCTTTGAACAAACTGGGACTTCAGATGAGGAGTATGTTGTTTCTATGGAAACTGTATCGTGTTTCTGTCAGTGGATAGACACATGGGTACAGTTGTTTTTCATTTCACAGTGTAGTAATGATGGCCGCTTTTCAAGCCCAAATAAACCATCTTAATAATACAGTCCCGGTAATCTTATTTTAGGACTGACCGCTCTCATTCTTTGATTCTTCTTGTTTTGTTTTTGGCTAATTCCGCCCATCTTCATTGTCGCATTATGGATAACAATAGTATATGTTTGTGCTGGAAAACAGCTCTTAGAATGATCCGTTACAAAGAGATGTATTTTCACCATGTCTCCCTTTTCCAATTAATACTATTGTTATTCCCTCTCCTTCGCTTCCTGCTTAGTTCTTTCTCTTAAAACATTAAAACTCCAGTTCATCATATTGTATATATCTTAATTGGAATAAATAGTTGTTTTAAGAATTGTAATGAAAATATAGCAGATGTGCTTTATTTGCTAAAAATGCTACCTTTTTGCCAGTTTTGTATTAATAGTGTGAGTCCTGTATAAGTGTTAGCTATTAGTAGTAGAAGTAATGATGGTGTTATATGTTAATACTATTGTCTAGTATGTTAGAATAATTTCAATAAAAATTGTATTTGAAGCTTTGAGAATGTGACTTTTTCCCCCCCCTTTATTGGTTTAAAAGATTATCTGAAAACTCTCAGAATTACTTTGCTAAATTTGCTTGCAGAGTTCAATAGTTGCAGCATAAAATACATGGCCCACAAGCCTAAAATACCTGGCTCTTTACAGGAAAAGTTCCTTCCAGCTTCTGGCCAAGAGAGAAAAACCTGCTTTTGTAATTCTTGCTTAAACCTAATTTAAAAATTCAGTTTTGTCATGTTCTCTCTCTCTCGTAGGTGTTTTTGATGGGTAATATCTTGAGTTGTAAGCATAAGAAATACTCTTTTTCAAGTGATATGTTGCTTACACACACATGCTTCAGCAACCATTAGTACAGTTTAATGCTAAGGTGCCCTGTCAGCTTGCCCAGCTGAGAAGAGGAGGCCCTGCTCTGCTTGAACTGCATTTTTTTGTTGTCTCATTGACTCAAAATTGCTTGTTGTAAGAGTTCAGGTGATTGTTCTTGCACTGAAATAATGTTGCATGCAAAGAGCCCATAACAGGTTTTGTTCTAAGTAAGTATTACTGTCTACTCACTGTTTCATTTGTAGATGAAATTTCCAAAATCTGTGGATTGTATTCCCCAGTTCTGGGAACCCAGCAGCTCTCAGGCTGCTGCTGGTACCACCAGTGAGGCCCCAGAGGACTGCTCGCTGTGGATACCTGTGCAGTCCTTCCATGTCTGGTTCCAGCCTGCATCCATGTGGTCGGGAGCTCACCAACTGCAGTTCCTTCCAAGTCAGTTTCTACTCTTTGTAGAATCCAGGTTCCAGGGAGGAAGATTTCTTTCCCTTGATTCAAAATCTCCATTTCCTATCTTGGGATTTATCTTTTATATAAGATGATTGAGAATGAGAATGTTTTCTTTTAAAGGAATTTCCTCTCTTTTCTGCAGGAGGATAACTTCTCCCTCTGCCTCCAATGTTTATGGGCAAACACTGATGTATTTTCCAAAGTCTGGATTGTTCACAGTTAATAACACATGTAGCATGTTCTCACTGCATAGTCAAGGTTCTCACCTCATCAGCCAAACATGGTCCAGTACATTTTTCTTTTTCTAGTTTCTAGTTCTAGTAAGTGATGAAAAACAAGCGTGAATACCTTTATGTGGTCTCGTAGGTCTCAGTTTCTGGTACAGTACAAGCCACAGCTTAAACAAACATATACACATCCCTGCAAAAACATCTACATCCATATAGAGATAAGTATTTTTATCTATATGTTCCTAATTCCCCATAGTAACTTTGCAGTGGTAAAGCATATCTTTGCTAAAAACAATGATTTATATGCCCAACTAATAATATTCAGCTTCTCAGTCTAAAATATCTGCAGTCAGGAAAGAGCTTTCTTTATAATTTTTCCCAGGTAAGTGGGTGTTATTTTAAATTTGTGCAACTGGAGAGCCCTATTAAGTAGGCTTCCTAACACAAAAGAGAAGAAATAGTCTAAAGGATTATTCATATTTTCCACCTTTGTAGATATACTAACTGCTTATCTCCTTAAACTATGTTTTCCTAGTTCAACTAAATCCAGATTTTTTTAAAAAAATTATAGGCATTTCTGTTAATGTTTTATCAAGTCACATTTCTTGAACTTTTGTTATAAATTCGTGGTTTGTAAGACTTCGGTGGTGGTCCAGTGGTTAAGAATCTGCCTTGCTGTGCTGGAGATGTGGGTTCAATCCCTGGTCAAGGAACTAAGATTCCACATGACTTGGGGCAATTAAGCCCATGCACCACCAACTAGTGAAACCTGAGCGCCCTACAGCTCATACTCTGCAACGAGAGAAGCCACCACAACTAGAGACAAGCTCCTCCTCGCCGCAGCTTGAGAAAGCTGAGTGCAGCAACAAAGACCCAGTGCAGCCAAAAATGAATGAATGCATGAGTAAATAAAGGCTTCCTTTAGAAAAAAACTATTGCTTTGCAAGTCCACCTGTGAATATTTGAGGCTCCAGTTACAGTTCCCATCTGACAGTGTACTCTTAAGATTCTCTAATTGCCCTTAAGAGAATATAATTGTCTCTCCCCAGTCAAGGAGACTGTCTCTCAACCTCTCTGACTTTGAAATTCCACACAATTAGCCCCCTTTTGATATGAGCTATAAACAGGGCTAGACCAAGCTAATTACTGCCCCCAAAATAGCAGAAACATTACTTTGCCAACAAAGGTCCGTCTAGTCAAGGCTATGGTTTTTCCAGTGGTCATGTATGGATGTGAGAGTTGGACTGTGAAGAAAGCTGAGCACCGAAGAATTGATGCTTTTGAACTGTGGTGTTGGAGAAGACTCTTGAGAGTCCCTTGGACTGCAAGGAGATCCAACCAGTCCATTCTGAAGGAGATCAGCCCTGGGATTTCTTTGGAAGGAATGATGCTAAAGCTGAAACTCCAGTACTTTGGCCACCTCATGCGAAGAGTTGACTCATTGGAAAAGACTGTGATGCTGGGAGGGATTGAGGGCAGGAGGAGAAGGGGACGACAGAGGATGAGATGGCTGGATGGCATCACTGACTCGATGGACGTGAGTCTGAGTGAACTCTGGGAGTTGGTGATGGACAGGGAGGCCTGGCGTGCTGCGATTCATGGGGTGGCAAAGAGTCAGACACGACTGAGCGACTGAACTGAACTGAAATAGCTTATAATTTGGTGTGCCTTCAAATTGATGTTCTTAGGTGTTTTTGCACCAATTTGTATGCAACAATTAGAATACCAAAGCCATGCATGCCCTGGCAGACTCATGGTCTTCCCTGCAGAGCTTCAAGCACTTTTGAGGTCTTAAATAAAAGAAAGTACTTGTTTGGGGATGGCATAAAGTAATAGAGGCTCTCACTAAGCATGATTTGCACTGTACCATGTTATTAAAGTGGTTTTTAAAGCTTACACCACTATATTTAAAAATACCTGTACCAACCAACCTCTGTTAAGTAATGCTCCAATAATAAAATAACCCCCCAGATCTCAGTGGCTTAACAAAATAGCCAAGGATTACTTCCTGCTTATGTTACTTGTTGGCAACCAGGGGTCGGCACAGGCACTTCCCTGCATATTTTATCCTGGAATCCAGCAATCCAGTGCATTGGAAAGATAAGCTTTGAATAAGATGGATTTTTGTTCAAATCTCCTATACCATTTACTACCTGTGTGGTCTTGCATAACTCCCTTAACCTATTTAAGCCTCTGTTTCTTCATATATAAAATAGGGGGATAATAATATTTTGGGGATTGTGAAGATTAAATGAAACAATGTGGGAATCAACTAGCAGTAGAGTGCTCTGCCCACAGAGGTGTTCAATAATTAACAACTTATTCAGGCTCTAAACGCCTATGAGCTTGGATTTTCTGGTTCAGGTGTTTGTCCACTTCGCTCCTCTTTGAGAGAAGGAAGAAATGAAACTCAGGTAAGTCTGTTTTGTGACTACCTTGATATTTTGGATGGATAGCTTAGAAAAGAAGATTGGAAGTCTTGCCTAAATTAGATTTTTGCTTTTGAGAGAGAAGGTCTGGTCTATGCAGCAAAGAAGTTGAGGAATCCTCCCCGTGGATCATGTAGGGAAAAGAAGGATGCAGCCATGCAGGATGCAGCCTCTGTTGTCGCTGTTTAGTCACAAAGTCATCTGACTCTTTGCAACCCCATGGACTCTTGCACACCAGGCTCCTCTGTCCTTCACTGTCTCCCGGAGTTTGCTCAAACTCATGTTCACTCAGTCAGTGATGCCGTCCAACTATCTCTTCCTCTGTTGCCCCCTTCTCCTCCTGCCCTCAATCTTTCCCAGCATCAGGGTCTTTTCCAATGAGTCAGTTCTTCACATCAGGTAGCCAAAGTATTGGAGTTTCAGCTTCAGCACCAGTCCTTCCAATGAATATTCAAGACTGATTTCCTTTAGGATGGACTGGTTGGATCTCCTTGCAGTTCAAGGGACTCTCAAGAGTCTTCTCCAGCACCACAGTTCAAAAGCATCAATTTTTCAGCGTTCAGCCTTCTTTATGGCCCAACTCTCACATCCATACATAGCTACTGGGAAAACCATAGCTTTGACTAGACAGACCTTTGTTGTCAAAGTGATGTCTCTGCTTTTTAATATGCTGTCTAGGTTGGTCGTAGCTTTTCTTTCAAGAAGTAAGCGTTTTAATTTGTGGCTGCAGTCACCATCCACAGTGATTTTGGAGCCCAAGAAAATAAAATCTGTCACTGTTACTGCTTTTTCTCCATCTATTTGCCATGAAGTGATGGGACCAGATGCCATGATCTTTGTTTTTTGAATGTTGTGTTTTAAGCCATCTTTTCCACTCTCTTCAAGAGGCTCTTTAGTTCTTCTTTGCTTTCTGCCATTAGGGTGGTGTCATTTGTATATCTGAGGTTACTGTTATTTCTCTCAGCAATCTTGATTCCAGCTTGTGATTCATCCAGCCCAGCACTTCACATGATGTCCTCTGCATATAAGTTATATAAGCAGGGTGACAGTATACAACCTTGACATACCCCTTTCCCAATTTTGAACCAGTCAATTGTTCCATGTCTAGTTCTAACTGTCAATTCTTGACTTGCATACAGGTTTCTCAGGAGACATGCCAGGTGGTCTGGTATTCCCATCACTTAAGAATTTTTCAGTTTGTTGTGATCCACGCAAAGACTTTAGCATAGTCAGTGGAGCATCAGTTCAGTTCAGTTCAAACGCTCAGTCGTGTCTGACTCTTTGCCACCCCATGAATCGCAGCACGCCAGGCCTCCCTGTCCATCACCAACTCCCGGAGTTCACTCAGACTCAAGTCCATCGAGTCAGTGATGCCATCCAGCCATCGCATCCTCTGTCGTCCCCTTTTCCTCCTGCCCCCAATCCCTCCCAACATCTGAGTCTTTTCCAATGAGTCAACTCTTCGCATGAGGTGGCCAAAGTACTGGAGTTTCAGCTTTAGCATCATTCCTTCCAAAGAAATCCCAGGGCTGATCTCCTTCAGAATGGACTGGTTGGATCTCCTTGCAGTCCAAGGGACTCTCAAGAGTCTTCTCCAACACTACAGTTCAAAAGCATCAATTCTTCGGTGCTCAGCCTTCTTCACAGTCCAACTCTCACATCCATACATGACCACAGGAAAAACCATAGCCTTGACTAGACGGACCTTTGTTGGCAAAGTAATGTCTCTGCTTTTGAATATGCTATCTAGGTTGGTCATAACTTTCCTTCCAAGGTGTAAGCGTCTTTTAATTTCATGGCTGCAGTCACCATCTGCAATGATTTTGGAGCCCCAAAAAGTAAAGTCTGACACTGTTTCCATTGTTTCCCCATCTATTTCCCATGAAGCGATGGGACCGGATGCCATGATCTTCATTTTCTGAATGTTGAGCTTTAAGCCAACTTTTTCACTCTCCACTTTCACTTTCATCAAGAGGCTTTTTAGGAAAAAAAAAAAAAAGAGGCTTTTTAGTTCCTCTTTACTTTCTGCCATAAGGGTGGTGTCATCTGCATATCTGAGGTTATTAATATTTCTCCCGGCAATCTTGATTCCAGCTTGTTTCTTCCAGTCCAGCATTTCTCATGATGTACTCTGCATATAAGTTAAATAAGCAGGGTGACAATATACAGCCTTGACATACTCCTTTTCCTATTTGGAACCAGTCTGTTGTTCCATGTCCAGTTCTAAGTGTTGCTTCCTGACCTGCATACAGATTTCTCAAGAGGCAGGTCAGGTGGTCTGGGATTCCCATCTCTTTCAGAATTTCCCACAGTTTATTGTGATCCACACAGTCAAAGGCTTTGGCATAGTCAATAAAGCAGAAATACATGTTTTTCTGGAACTCTCTTGCTTTTTCCATGATCCAGCGGATGTTGGCAATTTGATCTCTGGTTCCTCTGCCTTTTCTAAAACCACCTTGAATATCTGGAAGTTCACGGTTCACATATTGCTGAAGCCTGGCTTGGAGAATTTTGAGCATTACTTTACTTGCGTGTGAGATGAGTGCAATTGTGCAATAGTTTGAGCATTCTTTGGCATTGCCTTTCCTTGGGATTGGAATGAAAACGGACCTTTTCCAGTCCTGTGGCCACTGCTGAGTTTTCCAAATTTGCTGGCATATTGAGTGCAGCACTTTCACAGCATCATCTTTCAGGATTTGAAATGGAGCATGGGTAGATGCTATGCTTGAAGCCTAGCTTGAAGGATTTTGAGCGCTACCTTGCTAGCATGTGAGATGAGTGCAACTGTACCGTACAGTAGTTTGAGCTTTTTTGGCAAATGTAGCTAGAGGAAATGTGGTGTAGTTCTTTTGTCTTTCTATGTTTCTGAAGAATGTCTCCCTTGTGGAAAAGCTGACTGGATGATTAAAAACCTCCTGATGAATGGACTGCAAGGAGATCCAACCAGTCCCTTCTAAAGGAGATTAGCCCTGGGTGTTCTTCGGAAGGAATGACACTAAAGCTGAAACTCCAGTACTTTGCCCACCTCATGCGAAGAGTTGACTCATTGGAAAAGACTCAGATGTTGGGAGGGATTGGGGGCAGAAGGAGAAGGGGACGACAGAGGATGCGATGGCTGGATGGCATCACCGACTCGATGGACGTGAGTCTGAGTGAACTCCGGGAGTTGGTGATGGACAGGGAGGCCTTGCGTGCTGCGATTCATGGGGTGGCAAAGAGTCAGACACGACTGAGCGACTGAACTGAACTGAACTGATCAATGTGATGCTTTTCTTTGTTGCTTGGGGCTTATCTATGTGTGTTTGGTTTTGTTTTTTAACCTAGTTAGAGAAACATCTCAGGTTCTCCCTTGCTAGTCTGGTGTGCTGAGCAGGAGCCTGTTCTTGGAAAAGTATGGACTTTGGGTTTAAACAGATCTGAATTTGAATCCTGACACCTCTGCTTACAACCTGTATTATCTGGGACATCTAAGTTAATCTTTTATTCGTTGATTCATCTATTTGTGTATTCATTCTGATTCAGAACATTTCTGGAATACCCTCACAATGATGGGGGTACAAATATAAATGAATTTGACTCCTGCCCAGGATAACTTGCCCTTGGTCTACCACAGTAGCCTACAAACTTTCCTGACCACTTACACTATCAGTAAAACATTCTTGAGCAGAAAACTTTCATATGTGTACATTTTAATATATTGTATATGTGACTTCATTGTTATGGACATAAAAAGATATTTGATTTTTAAATGTGTTATATCACATACCACCTGGGTGCATATACCCACTTTAGGAGCTGCTGGCCTAGTGGTAAACTTACCTAAACTTCACTTTTCTCGTCATTAAAATTGTGATGATGAACTCTGTTTCATGGTATTGTTGCTCATTCATTCACTTACTGAATTTCGCTGAACACTCTCCAGAACTAGATTCTGTCTAAGGGACTGGAGCTTTAAATGTCAGCTGTGTTTTTTTACTGTCTAAGGGGAAACTTCCATTGGGTGGGGGATACTATTATACTTACTTATGTTTTAATTGATATTCAATATAGTTGGCCTTCTGTATCTGCAGGTTCCGTATCTGTGTGTTCAATCAACAGCAGATTGAAGATATTTGAAAAAAAATGCACAGAAAGTTTCAAAAAGCAAAACTTGAATTTGCTATATGTTAGCAACTACTTACGTAACATTTACATTGTATAGGTATTATAAACAATGGGATACAATTATTTCAAGGCCAGATAAGAAAAACTAAATATATAATTCTCTCTCTGCTGGTTTGATCCACTGCCTTGCTCCCTCTAGCATGCATTGTGAGTCTTTGTTATACAGTAACTAGATCCTGTTAGAAGACATGGGAATGCCTACTCAGCCAAAGAGAGCAATTTCCTCTTGGCGCCAGCAAGGTAACTCCTTAGGAGATAACTCCTTTCTCAATTATTAATTGGTAATTATTATAGTAATTATCAATGATTAATCTAGTCATATGTGTATAAAGGTAAGATCTGTTATTTTTACTTATTCTATGATTAATATTCAATTAATACTGATGTTTAAAGATTAAATCCTGAAACATTTAGTGTATAAGTAGTTTATCAAATTTTATTAAACATTTGAAATACACTTAAAAAAATTTTTCATAATGGTATATATTTAATGGTGTTTATGATTATTATAATGTTTTTAATTAATTTATTTATTTTAATTGGAGGCTGATTACTTTACAGTATTGTAGTGGTTTTTGCCATATGTTGACATGAATGAGCCATGGGTGTACATGTGTTCCCCATCCTGAATCCCCCTCCCACCTCCCTCCCCATGAAGTACACTTTTAATAGGGTCACATAGGGTCATGACTGTAGTGACTTAGCGCGCACACACACACATTTAATATATCTGATTCTCTCAAGCTTTTCAAATTCTTAACGTCATTCTACATTAGTCAGAGTTCAATGCAGGAAACGCTCTAGGTGTTTTAAGCAGAAAGGGATTAAATACAGGAGACTAGGTACTTAACAAAATTGTTGGAAGAAATGAAGTGGGTTCAAGGTGTACCTCTAGGTGTGACACCCAGAACATTGCACAACTGATGTCCCAAGAATGTTGCTTCCTCAGCCACAATTAGGAAAGTGGAGCTCTGGAGGCCAGAACCCGAGCTAGTCAGCTGAAAAAAAAATCTCAGACGCTGACTAAAACACAGTTCAGAGATCACAGAACTGCAGTAGCCATCGCCACAATTGCCTGGTCACTGAACTCTGCTCTCTGGCTGCTGCTGCTGCAGTTGCTCCTCAACACCCAAGAAGCTGGGGACTGGACACTGGCGACTCCAGATTTGACCAGCACTACACACTGCACAGGAGTAGGAAGATGGACCTTGCCACACTATCTTCTGACTTATTTGATCGTTGTTGCTCATGTGCATAACGAGTGAGTGAATTGAAACTTCGGTGAGGAAAGGTGCCATGATTTCTTTTTATTTTTCAGCCTGTAGCACAATCACACAGAATTTGTTCAGTAAATACACACTGATGCTTGACTGTTCAGTAAATTGGTATTTCACGCTGTCATTTTGATGCCTTGGTTTTGATTGATTATTCTAATCTCCCATCTCCTTCACCTCAACTTCCAGGGTGCCACCCATAAGCAACTGAGTATGCATGGTAAATACTGTTGAAGAACTGGATCACTTCCATGGCAACTGGTCAGAGACATCCATTGTAGGCACTTCTTATATGGTTATAAACATTTGCTGATAATAGATGTTTAGTAGTGTCTGTCCACAAAGGAAGGTTTTATAGTTCATTATATTAGAGTCAATACGTCTAACTTCATTTATATCCAAAGCCCTAACTGCACAAATGTGTTGGCAATGGAACCCATAAATAACACTCATGGCCATCTTGAAAATCTATATAAAGAAAAATTTCCTGATGGAACACTACTCTCCAATAATTTTAAAAATTTTATTTAGAAAATTAACCAAATTCTCTTCCATTTGCAGATTAAAATCACCAGTAAGAATCAAAACTTTCCAAACAAATTATCATCGTAGGAGACTTCTGATTTTAAGATGGCAGAATATAGAGACTGCTGTCCCATTCTCATCTGAAAAAATACAAGAAATGCGAACTCAGTCTTTGATGCAACTAGAAGACATCTGAGGCCTTAAATCATACAGAAAAGTAGAAAGTCAAAGTAGAAAGTGATGGATGACCTGGCAGACTGGCATAGTCAGAGAAGGGCAAAAACTGAACCCCCTAAACAATAAGCTGAATTCTCTCACAAAACCCATGAATGGCTCAGAAACAGGGGTTCCAGGTACCTGGGTGCGTGAGGCTAACACAGGAGATAGAATCTCTGGAAAAGTTCAATTTGACCAGTAGCAAAGGAGTTGTACCAGCTCTCCCAGCAGTGAAGTCCTGCCTGTAAATGGCGCTTTCTACTAACTTTTTGGTGCCTTACTCATATGCATGAATGGCCAGCCAATGGCTGCCAGACATGTTTTCTTTTAAATTTATTTATTTTTAATTGAAGGATACTTACAATATTGTGTTAGTTCTGCCATAGATCAACGTGGATAAGCCGTAGTATACATACATCCCCTACCTCTGGAGCCTGTCTCACTGCCCAACATTTAAGGAAACGTCTAACAGAGAGAGAGACCGAGCAAATAAATAGGAAAAAAGGAGATTGGGCATGTGCATGTGGTGTATCTATAATATAATCATGGAAAAAGAGGCGTACTCTTGGAAATTCAGAATATGACAGTAAAAATTAAAGAAATAACTAAACATAAGTGTTAAAAGATAAAATCAAGGAGACCTCACAGAAATTAGAATGGAAAAGTGAATAGATAACAATAAGGACAGAAAGGATAAGAAAATTAGAGGATTGATTCAAGAAATTTAAAAAGTGACAATGAGCATTCTAAAAAAGCAAAATGGTAAGGAGAAGATTATCAGAGTTCTATTTCCCAGAACTAAAGGATATGAATCTTCAAATTGATAGAGACCACAAATGCCCAGCAGTATGAAAAAAAGAAGACTCTTATCAAATTACATCATTGTAAAAATTTAGAATTTGTTGTAAGAGCTTCTAAAGAAAACAAATAGATTACATACAAAACTCTTCCCTCTCCCCTCCCTGTCCTCTTCACCCTTGCCCCAGAATCAGAGTATCTTAAAATTTCTTAGTAACTACACTGGAGCTAAAACAGCAATGATAACAGTAATGGGGGAACTCCCTTGACATTTTCTGAGTGAAAATTTATATTAAGTGTTCAGTTCTATACCGAGCCAAACTGTGAATCATGAAAGAAGCCAAAATTTTTAGTGAAATTTGGGAAGCTGCTGGGGGACTTAGAAGAAAGAAGTAAACCAAAAACCAGAGGAAGACACTGGCTGCAGAGGAATAAGTTTATATAGAGATAAAGGAAATTCCCAGCATGATGTCAAAGAATAGACCCAAGAGGATAATCCTGCAGGTTCTTTAGAAGACAGCTAGTCTAGATCGGAGCTGGACAGTGAGAAAGTGTACGTATGGTGCCTCTAGCAGGGAAAAAAGTAACAAATACATCGTTGAAAAAATTGACCATGTAGAGCTTGTACTGAAACATTCCCAGGGATTCTCTGGTGGTCCAATGGTTAGGACTCCACGCTTTCATGGTGAAGGCCCTGGTTTCTTCCCTGGTCAAGGAACAAAGATCCCACAAGTGTCATGGAATGGCCAAAAAGAAAAAAACATTTCTATATTGGGGAATATCAAGACTTAACTCTTAAGTTCAAAGAAATTTAAGTGTGTGAAAAATGGTATATCCATACAATGAAACATTACTCAACAATGAAAAGAAATGAGCCAAAAAAGACATGGATGGATTTTAAAAAGTTTTTTGTATTTTATATTGAAATGGCAACCCACTCCAGTACTCTTGCCTGGGAAATTCCATGGATGGAGGAGCCTGGTGGCCTTCAGGCCATGGGGTTGCAAAGAGTCGGACATGATTAAGCAACTTCACTTTCTTTCTTTCTAAGGGGAGAGTGAAAACGCTGACATAACACTCATAGCTGATTAAGAATGTTGTGATAATTTCAGGTGAACAGCGAAGGGACTCATCCATCCATACACCTGTATGCATTCTTCCCCAAACTCCCCTGTCACATAACACTGAGCAGAGTTGCATATGCTATACAGTAGGTCCTTGTTGATTACCCGTTTTATTTATTTATTTATTTGGCTATCCATTTTAGGTAATGTGAACATGTCGATCCCAAACTCCCTAACTATCCCTTCTCCCCTTCCTTCCCCTCAGCAACCACAAGTTTATTCTCTAAGTCTGTGATTCTCTTTCTGTTTTGTAAGTTCAATTGTATCATTTCTTTATAGATTCCACATAGAAGGGATGTCATATGACATTTCTCCTTCTCGGTCTGACTTACTTCACTCAGTGTGACTCTCTAGGTCCATCCATGTTCCTGCAAATGGTGTTATTTCATTCTTTTTCATGGTTGAGTACTATTCCATTGTGTATATGTATCACATCTTCTTTATCCATTACAGGGATGAATCTTAATATTTTATCTGTCTTTAATTTTATCAGTTTGATTACTATGTATCTCGGTGTGTTCCTCCTTGGGTTTATCCTGCCTGGGACTCTCTGTGCTTCCTGGACATGGTTGACTATTTCCTTGCACATGTTTGGGAATTTTTCAGCTATTATCTCTTCAAATATTTTCTTAGGTCCTTTCTCTCTCTCTTTCCTTTGGGGGACCCTATAATGCGAATGTTTGTGCATTTAATGTTGTCCCAGAGGTTTCTTAGGCTGTCCTTATTTCTTTTCATTCTTTTTTCTATATTCTGTTCTGCAGCAGTGATTTCCACCATTCTGTCTTCCGGGTCATTTATCCTTTCTTCTGACTCAGTTGTTCTGCTATGAATTCCTTCTAGTGTATTATTCAACTCTGTTTGTTTGTTCTTTAGTTATTCTGTGTCTTTGGTAAACATTTCTTGCATCTTCTCAATCTTTGCCTCCATTCTTTTTCCTAGATCCTGAATCATCTTCACTATCATTATCCTGAATTCTTTTTCTGGAAGGTTCCCTGTCTCCACTTCTTTTGGTTGTTTTTCTGGGGTTTTATTTTGTCCCTTCATCTGGGACGTAACTTTCTGCTTTTTCATGCTGATTAACTTTCTGTGATGTGGTTTTTGTTTTAGTCACTGTGGGACGTGGTTCTTTTTGCTTCTTCTGTCTGCCCTCTAATGGAGGAGGCCAAGAGGATTGTGTAAACTTCCTGATGGGGGAGACTGGTGGTGGGAAAAACTAGGTCTTGCTCTGGTGGGCAGGTCTTTGCCTAGTAAAGCTTTAACCCAATTTTCTGCTGATGGGTGGGCTTGCACTCCCTCCCTGGTGGCTTTTTGGCCTGAGGCAGTCCAGCCCTGGGGTCTATGGTTGGGTTAATGACAAACTCAGTTCAGTTCAGTCGCTCAGTCGTGTCCAACTCTTTGCGACCCCATGAATCGCAGCATGCCAGGCCTCCCTGTCCATCACCAACTCCCAAAGTTCACTCAGACTCACGTCCATTGAGTCAGTGATGCCATCCAGCCATCTCATCCTCTGTCGTCCCCTTCTCCTCCTGCCCCCAATCCCTCCCAGCGTCAGTCTTTTCCAATGAGTCAACTCTTCGCATGAGGTGGCCAAAGTACTGGAGTTTCAGCTTTAGCATCATTCCCTCCAAAGAAATCCCAGGGCTGATCTCCTTCAGAATGGACTGGTTGGATCTCCTTGCAGTCCAAGGGACTCTCAAGAGTCTTCTCCAACACCACAGTTCAAAAGCATCAATTCTTCGGCACTCAGCCTTCTTCACAGTCCAACTCTCATATCCATACATGACCACAGGAAAAACCATAGCCTTGACTAGATGAACCTTTATTGGCAAAGTAATGTCTCTGCTTTTGAATATGCTGTCTAGGTTGGTCATAGTTTTTTTTCCAAGGAGAGAGCATCCTTTAGTTTCATGGCTGCAGTCACCATCTGCAGTGATTTTGGAGCCCCCCAAAATAAAATCTGTCACTGTTTCCACTGTTTGCCCATCTATTTGCCATGAAGTAATGGGACCAGATGCCATGATCTTAGTTTTCTGAATGTTGAGTTTTAAGCCAATTTTTTCACTCTCCTCTTTCACTTTCATCAAGAAGCTCTTTAGTTCTTCACTTTCTGCCATAAGAGTGGTGTAATCTGCATATCTGAGGTTATTGATATTTCTCCTGGCAATCTTGATCCTAGCTTGTGCTTCATCTAGCCTGGCATTTCATATGATGTACTCTGCATAAAAGTTAAATAAACAAGGTAACAATATACAGCCTTGATATACTCCTTTCCCAATTTAGAACCAGTTTGTTGTTCCACGTCTGGTTCTAATTGTTGCTTCTTGACCTGCATACAGATTTCTCAATCGGTAGGTAAGGAGAAGAAAGCTGAATGATGAAGAATTGATGCTTTTGAACTTTGGTGTTGGAGAAGACTCTTGATAGTCCCTTGGACTGCAAGGAGATCAAACTAGTCCATTCTAAAGGAGATCAGTCCTGGGAGTTCGTTGGAAGAACTGATGCTAAAGCTGAAACTCCAATACTTTGGCCACCTCATGCGAAGAGTTGACTCATTGGAAAAGACCCTGATGCTGGGAGGGATTGGGGGCAGAAGGAGAAGGGGACGACAGAGGATGAGATGGCTGGATGGCATCACCGACTCGATGGACATGAGTCTGTTGGTGATGGACAGGGAGGCCTGGCGTGCTGTGATTCTTGGGGTCACAAAGAGTTGGACATAACTGAGTGACTGAACTGAACTGAACTGAGATAAGGTGGTCTGGTATTCCCATCTCTTGAAGAATTTTCCATAGTTTGTTGTGATCCACACAGTCAAAGGCTTTGGCTTAGTCAATAAAGCAGAAGTAAATGTTTTTCTGGAACTCTCTTGCCTTTTCTATGATCCAACGGATGTTGGAAATTTGAGCTCCAAATTTGGTTTCCATATGTGTGTGTATACACACACACACACACACACACACACCACATTTTCTTTATCCATCCATCTGTTGATAGACATTCAGGTTTTTTCCATGTCTTGACTATTGTAAATAGTGCTAATTCATACAAGTTTTAATTATCATTCAGGAGATTTGGGGAACCCAGCATGAAATACAAAGTGTGATTAAAATAATCTAAATATGCTACAAATATATAAAGCAACCTCTCTGAAGCAGGTAGGGGAATAAAGGAAATGAGTGGAGTTTATGAAACTAAAGATAAAAACAACCGTATATAATCCCTGTACGCTAGTTGATAAAAAATAAGTTGCTTCTCATTTTAACAATTCTAAAATCACTACATGCATACACTGGAATTGAACAATTGAGTAAATGGGTGGCTGATGGTGGGAGCTAAATTCTTATTGTTGGAATCATTTTATGCAATAAAGATATAATCATTTATTAATTAAATGTCTTTATAGCTCATCCAAAATTGCAACATACCAGCAGAATACCCAGAGAAGCAAATAATTATCTTTATGCCCTTGGATTAGACAATGGTTTCTGAGATGATGACACTAAGAGCACAAGTGATGGGGAAAAATAGATAAATAGTAAATTAGTTTCACTTCATCAAAAGTAAAAATATCTTGTGCTTCCAAGGAAAACATAAGAAGGTTAAAAAAAAATATGGGATGAAATGTTTTTAAATCTCTGATAAATACCTCATCTCTACAATATGTAAAAAGCTCTTATAAATCAATAATAAAGTGACAATCTAATTTAAAAAATGGACAAAGGATCTGAATAGACATTTCTCCAAAGAAGATATACAAATTGCAATAAGCACCTGAAAAGATGCTCAACATTATTAGCATCAAGGAAATGCAAATGAAAACTGTGAGGTACTACTTCACATCTACTATGTTGTTCAGTTGGCAAGTCTTGTCCAACTCTTTGTGACCCCATGAACTACAGCACGCCATGCTTCCCTGTCCTTCACTATCTCCTAGAGTTTGCTCAAGCTCATATCCATTGAATCGGTGATGCCATCCAACCATCTCATCTTCTGTCTCCCCCTTCTCCTCTTGCCTTCTGTCTTTCCCAGCATCAGGGTCTTTTTCAGTGAGTCAGCTCTTCACATCAGGTGGCCAAAGTATTGGAGCTTCAGCTTTAGCACCAGTCCTTCCAATGAATATTCAGGGTTGATGTCCTTTAGGATTGACTGGTTTGAACTCCTTGCTGTCCATGGGACTCTATGGAGTCTTCTCCAACACCACAGTTTGAAAGCAGCCATTCTTTGGCACTCAACCTTCTTTATGGTCCAACTCTCACATCCATACATGACTACTGGAGAAACAATAGCTTTGACTATATGGACCTTCATTGGCAAAGTGATGTCTGTTTCTTTATATACAGTCTAGGTTTGTCATAACTGTTCTTCAAAGGAGCAAGCATATTTTAATTTCGTGGCTTCAGTCACCATCCACATTGACTTTAGAGTCCAAAAAAATGAAATCTGACACTGTTTCCAGATTTTCCCCATCTATCTGCCATGAAGTGATAGGACCAGATGCCATGATCTTCATTTTTTGAATGTTGAGTTTTCAGCCAGTATTTTCACTCTCCTCTTTCTCCTTCATCTAGAGGCTCTTTAGTTCCTCTTCACTTTCTGCCATTAAAGTGATATCATCTGCATATTTGAGGTTGTTGATATTTCTCCTGGAAATCTTGATTCCAATTGTGCTTCATCCAGCCCAGCATTCCTCATGATGTACTCTTCATGTAAGTTAAGTAAGTATGGTGACCATATACATCCATGATGTACTCCTTTGCCAATTTTGAACCAGTCTGTTGTGCCATGTCCAGTTGTAACTGTTGATTCTTGACTTGCATACAGGTTTCTCAAGAGACAGGTAAGGTGGTCTGGCATTCCCATCTCTTTAAGGCTATTCCATGGTTTGTTGTGACCCACACAGTCAATGGCTTTAGCATAGTCAATGAAGCAGAAGTAGATGCTTTTTTGAATTCCCTTGCTTTTTCTATGATCCAGTGTAGGTTGGGAATTTGATATCTGGTTCCTCTGCCTTTTCTAAACCCAGCTTGTACCTCTAGAAGTTCTCGGTTCACGTACTGGTGAAGCCTAGCTTGGAGGATTTTGAGCGTAATCTTGCTGGCATGTGAAATGAGTGCAATTGTATGGTAATTTGAATATTCTTTGGCCTTGCCTTTCTTCGGGATTGGAATGCAAACTGACCTTTTCCAGTCCTGGGGCCACTGCTGAATTTTCCAAATTTGCTTCATAAAGAGTGCATCACTTTAACAGCATCACCTACTAGGGTGGCTATAATCAAAAAGTCAGCTAATAACAAGTATTGGCAAGGGTGTAGAGAAACTAGCACCCTCATATACGGCTGGTAGGAGTGTAAAATGGTGCAACTGCTTTGGAAAACAGTCTGACAGTTCACCATACAGTTAAATATAGGTTACCATATGACTCAACACTTTGGGTCCCAAGTATATATTCTGCTGCTGCTGCTCCTGCTGCTAAGTTGCATCAGTCGTGTCTGACTCTGTGCGACCCCATAGACGGCAGCCCAACAGGCTCCTCTGTCCCTGGGATTCTCCAGGCAAGAACACTGGAGTGGGTTGTCATTTCCTTCTCCAATGCATGAATGTGAAAAGTGAAATCGAAGTCGCTCAGTCGTGTCTGACTCTTAGTGACCCCATGGACTGTAGTCTACCAGGCTCCTCCGTCTATGGGATTCTCCAGGCAAGAGTACTGGAGTGGAGTGCCATTGCCTTCTCCGAGTATATATTCTAGGACATAGGGAAATATATGTCCACACAAAAACTTGTATATGAATGTTTATAGCAGTATTATCCGTAATATCCAAAAGGTAGAGCAACCTAAATGTCCATCAACTGATGAATAAATAAGCAAAATGTATATCCGTACAATGGAGTATTATCTGGCAATAAAGAGAAATGAAGTATTGAAACACTGCAACATGGATGAACCTTGGCAATATTAAAAAGTGAAATCGTTAGTCACTCAGTCACGTCCTACTCTTTGTGACCCCATGGACTAAGCCCCACCAGTCTCTTCTGTCCATGGAATTCTCCAGGCAAGAATACTGGAATAAGTAGCCATGCCCTTCTCCAGGGGATCTTCCTGACCCAGGTATCAAACCTGGGTCTCCCACATTGCAGGTAGATTCTTCACTGTCTGAGCCACCAGGGAAATGTTTAGTTCAGTTCATTTGCTGAGTGGTGTCTGACTCTTTGTGACCCCACGGACTGTAGCATGCCAGGTTTCCGTGTCCATCACCAACTCCCAGAGCTTGTTCAAACTCATGTCCATCAAGTTGGTGATGCCATCCAACCATCTCATCCTTTGTTGTCTCCTTCTCCTGCCTTCAATCATTGTGCTAAGTAAAAAAAGCAAGTCACAGAAGACCACATAGTATGAAATTTTGCTTATATGAAATGTCCAAGATAGACAAAGTGGATTAGTGGTTACCTAGGGTAAAGGTTTCCAGTACTCTTGCCTGGAAAGTCCTATGGACGGAGGAGCCTGGTAGGCTGCAGTTCATGGGGTCGCTAAGAGGCGGACACGACTGAGCGACTTCACTTTCACTTTTCACTTTTCACTTTCATGCATTGGAGAAGGAAATGGCAACCCACTCCAGTGTTCTTGCCTGGAGAGTCCCAGGGATGGGGGAGCCTGGTGGGCTGCCGTCTATGGCGTCGCACAGAGTCGGACATGACTGACGTGACACAGCAGCAGCAGCAGGGTAAAGGTTGGGAGAAAATGGTGGTGGGGGTATGTGATTCTCAATAGGTATGAAGTTTCTTCTGGAAGCTTTGAAAACGTTCTGAGATCAGATACCAATGATGGTTGCCCAACTCTCAGAATATACTAAAAATCATTGAATTGTATATTTTTAATTGTACGTTTAAATATTGAATCATACATCTTAATCGGTAAATTATATGAAATGTGAATTATATCTCATGAAAACTAATATTTAAAAAAAAGCCATCTAGCATTTTTTGACCCATGGTAGCCTGGAGAATCCCAGGGATGGGGGAGCCTGGTGGGCTGCTGTCTATGGGATTGCACAGAGTCGGACACAACTGAAGCGACTTAGCAGCAGCAGCAGCAGCAGCAGCAGCAGCAGAGACTGAAAGAACTATAAATACAGACACAGATACAGAAGAACTACACAAAAAAGATCTTCATGACCCAGATAATCACAATTGTGTGATCACTCACCTAGAGCCAGACATCCTGGAATGTGAAGTCAAGTGGGCCCTAGGAAGCATCACAACGAACAAAGCTAGTGGAGGTGATGGAATTCCAGTGGAGCTATTTCAAATCCTGAAAGATGATTCTGTGAAAGTGCTGCACTCAGTATGCCAGCAAATTTGGAAAACTCAGCAGTGGCCGTAGGACTGGGAAAGATCAGTTTTCATTCCAATCCCTAAGAAAGGCAATGCCAAAGAATGTTCAAACTACCGCACAATTGCACTCATCTCACACACTAGTAAAATAATGCTCAAAATTCTCCAGGCTTCAACAATTGTGAACCATGAACTTCCAGATGTTCAAACTGGTTTTAGAAAAGGCAGAGGAACCAGAGATCAAATTGCCAACATCTGTTGGACCATCAAAAAGCAAGAGAGTTCCAGAAAAACACCTACTTCTGGTTTATTGACTACACCAAAGCCTTTGACTGTGTGGATCACAATAAACTGTGGAAAATTCTGAAAGAGATGGGAATACCAGACTGCCTGACCTGCCTTTTGAGAAATCTGTATGCCAGTGAGGAAGCAACAGTTAGAACTGAACATGGAACAACAGACTGGTTCCAAATCGGAAAAGGAGTACATCAAAGCTGTATATTGTCACCCTGCTTATGTAACTTATATGCAGAGTACATCATGAGAAACACTGGGCTGGATGAAGCACAAGCTGGAATCAAGATTGCTGGGAGAAATATCAATAACCTCAGATATGCAGATGACATCACCCTTATGGCAGAAAGTGAAGAACTAAAGAGCCTCTTGATGAAAATGAAAGACGAGAGTGAAAAATTTGGCTTAAAGCTCAACATTCAGAAAACTAAGATCATGGCATCTGGTCCCATCACTTCATGGCAAATAGATAGGGAAACAGTAGTGGACTTTATTTTTCTGGGCTCCAAAATCACTGCAGATGGTGACTGCAGCCATGAAATTAAAAGACGCTTGCTCCTTGGAAGGAAAGTTATGACCAACCTAGACAGCATATTCAAAAGCAGAGACATTACTTTGCCAACAAAGGTCCATCTAGTCAAGGCTCTGGCTTTTCCAGTGGTCATGTATGGATGTGAGAGTTGGACTGTGAAGAAGGCTGAGCGCCAAAGAATGGATGCTTTTGAACTGTGATGTTGGAGAAGACTCTTGAGAGTCCCTTGGACTGCAAGGAGATCCAACCAGTCCATCCTAAAGGAGATCAGTCCTGGGTGTTCATTGGAAAGACTGATGCTGAAGCTGAAACTCCAATACTTTGGCCACCTGATGCGAACAGATGACTCATTTGAAAAGACCCTGATGGTGGGAAAGATTGAGGGCGGGAGGAGAAGGGAACGACAGATGATGAGATGGTTGGATGGCATCACCGACTCAATGGACATGAGTTTGGGTAAACTTGGGGAGTTGGTGATGAACAGGGAGGCCTGGCGTGCTGCAGTCCATGGGGTCGCAGAGTCAGACACAACTGAGCGACTGAACTGAACTGAACTAAAGAGACTGAAAAGTTATTTTTCTCTTTGTTCTTCTCCACACTTCTCTACCTGAGACTTCCTAGATTTTTTTCACCTCTGACAGTATTTTTACCTACCACTATTGAAGGCAATGGCACCCCACTCCAGTACTCTTGCCTGGAAAATCCCATGGACAGAGGAGCCTGGTAGGCTGCAGTCCATGGGGTCGAGAAGAGTCGGACACGACTGAGCGACTTCACTTTCACTTTTCACTTTCATGCATTGGAGAAGGAAATGGCAACCCACTCCAGTGTTCTTGCCTGGAGAATCCCAGGGACAGGAGAGCCTGGTGGGCTGCCGTCTATGGAGTCACACAGAGTCGGACATGACTGAAGTGACTTAGCAGCAGCAACATCTTAGCAATTAGGGCTTCCCCTGTGGTTCAGTGGTAAAGAATCTGCCTGCAGTGAATGCAGGAGATAAAGGAGATGCAGATTTGCTCCCTGGGTCAGATGATCCCTTGGAGGAGGGTATGGCAACCCGCTTCAGTATTCTTGCTGGGGAAATTCCATGGACAGAGGAGCCAGGCAGGGTATAGTCCACAGTGTTGCAAAGAGCTGGACGTAACTGAGGACATACATCTTAGCAATCAAGATTTTCTCTTTTCACACAAATACCACATCCTTTGAATCTTCCCCTTCTGCTGCCTGCTGTCATCCTCGGAGGAACCTCCTAGGATAGGACAACCTTAGATGACACTCATTTGATTACTGAGGGGCCAGCAGTTGGCTTGAAGCAGCTGTGTAACCCAGGTTCTGCACTGACTGTGTCTGGGGCGCACCTCGTCTGCGGTCACTTCAGAGCTCCCACGACTCATGCTTACCTCTTCTGTCCCTCTCTTCTTTCTCTGGTTCAAGTCAGACCATTTCTCCCCTCAGCTCCCTTAATCAATGACAGAATGCTCTTTCTCTCTGAACATCAGGTCTACCCTTCAGTAAACATTTACTTAAAACAAAAACAAAACCCACCAACAAAACCCAATAAATATTAGTTTCTTCACAATTCCCTAAAACCTGATGGAGAAATATTCCCCTGAGTCTCCAATTTACCAAAACCTCCCTGAATTAGTCCTACTCTTGGTTTGACGTTACTCTTTGGACTCTTTTGAGACAAGTTCAAGGGTGAATGGAGTCCAGATTTCCTGAGGCTCCTCCAGTTCTTACATTTTACCTTTACCGTACACAGAAGCCTTTTCTAATGGCTGCTCATAATAACTGTTGATACTGCCCGATGTATGTTACTTTTGATTTTTATAGCATTGATGCTGAAGGGGGTGCTTTGGAACTCATGTTGAAAGCAAGGAAATGAGAGCAAGGATTAGAACCTGGGCCTTTCTGTTCTTTCTCTGTGTCCTCTCATTATCCAACGCTACTCTCAAGAGCACAGAGCCAGGCGACCTTGAACCCTTGGTATGGTGATTACTATTACTGTAACATGAACCAGTATTCTTGCCTGGAAAAGTCCATGGCCAGAGGAGACTGGCGGGCTACAGTCTGTGGGACTGCAGAGTCGGACACGACTGAGTGACTGAGCACAGACAAGCACAATATGAACCGTGAGGGCCAAGGACAGTGCTAACGGCTTCACATGCATTATTTCATCTAATTCTTATGACGACCCTATTGTGACTTCCTCCTTTATAAGCCGAGTTCTGTTTTGTTTTTGGTGGTGGGCGAGGGGTGTGAGCGCGCCACTCGGCATGCAGGATCCTAGTTCTTAGACCAAGGATTGAACCAGAGGCCCCTACAGTGGAAGAGCAGAGCCTTAACCACTGGACCACCAGGGAAGTCTCACTTCCTCTTTTATAGACAATAAACTTAGGCACCAAGAGGTTAAGACCCTAGCCCAAACTCAGTTAGCTAGTAAAACAAGTGTCTAATATTGGTACCCAGGGATGCCCAGTTCTTAATGCAGATGTTGCGTTTCTGAGGACTGATGTCCATTCTGATGACCGTATGTTCATCTGAATGGGGTTCTCAAATGGGAGAGGTGGGAGGATAGACCCTGAGACCCTTGATACCCAGAGTGGGACCAAAACAGGCACCTAGAGCAGATAAGTGGGTAATCATAACATCGCTTGGCACACTTCTTGGAATGTGAAAGCTTCCAGTTTTCCCTGAGTGATGAAATTGTAGTCAGGTTTGGGTTTTGAAAGCATCATTCCAATTAGCCCTTTGCCCTTCTCTCCTTCAGAATCCTGTTCCTGTGGCCCCAAATGAACTCAGAGCCTTTTGTGTCCAGTTAAAGCTTGGACAGCAGAAATTTAAAATACTCGAACCATTTGAAAGGGCCTCCAGTCAAGTTGTTGCCATAAAAACACAAATACTGGAACCCAGAAAATACTAAGAAAAAAAAAGAGAAGACAAAATTTCTTTTTCTGGTACATTTGCTCATAAAAGGAAAGCAAGCTCTTTGCTGCCCAGGAGAGAAAAATGCGTATAAAGAGCAACAGAAGAGATGTAGTGACTGTCATTGGATTCAGGTCACTTTGGATCTGGAAATTACCTAAGAGGCAGAGGTTTGCTTAAAAGCAGGAAAATCAGTAACTTTGAGCTAGAAGCAAACAAAAAAGTCAAAATCATTGTCTAATAATTTAAGACGGAAAACAATGAGGCTTAGAGAGTGAGGAGGTTTCCTGAAGGTCACCTGTCTGCAAAGAGGCAGTGGCAGATGCAGACTCAGTGGCCAGGTCTCAGGTCCAGTGCACTACCCGCAGCTCTGTCCACCTGGCTGAGGCCCCAGGAAGCCCATGGACCAATGAGGCAGGAAGCACAAAGCAGCTTTGGGGGTAAGCAGAGCAGGTTTGTTTGGAAGAAAGCGCCACCGAAGGTCAAGAACGTGGGTGATTTGAAACCCTCCTAGGACTTGGGCTACAGTCTGAAGGCAACGGGGACTCCAGGAGCACTTTGGAGGAAGGGACAAGGTAAAAATGGGACTGAAGATGTTAACCTGGTGGTGACGTGTGGGCTGTGTTTGAGGAGGGATATTTTAAGGCAGGGAGTTCAGTGAGGACACGATGGGGAAGATGTGTGCTAGAAATCCTGGGGTTTTATGTTTTACTTCCTAATGCTGCTTCTACGAGTGTGTGTGTGTGTATGTGTGTGTGTATGTGTGTAAGAGAGAGAGGTCTCAGCCTGATGCTCAGCTAGAATTCAGACTTGGGACTCGACTGGGGAACAGGGTGGGCCTCCATCCAGAGGCATGACCTCTAAACTCCTTCATTATTTTCCAACATGTCCATGTCCATCCTCCCTTGCCCACCTGTGGGCCTCCAGCTTAAATGAGTCTGCTTCACCCCAGGCACAAAGAGGCCTATTGATGATACATTGTGAACAAAGAACCTGGTGGCACGGACAGTTCAACATGACCTCCCAGCCAGCCCAGAGCAGAATTCCTCCCATCCAGACAAGTGGAGCAGGTTCTTTGTTCCTGGCTCCTCCTGCACCAGATTCTGCTCATGGTTCCCCCTTCCTCCTGTCCAGGGAGAGCCTCGGACACTCAGGACATCCTCAGAACACGTTGGTGGTGTTCCACCAGCTGCAGACTTTGCTCAGGGTGACCTTGGGTATCGGTTCCCCAGCTCCACCCTGTAGAGGGGGATGGCTCCTGGCCAAACAGGTCCTTTAGTGGGAGTGGAGCCTGGTCTATCATTGGCTTCTCTCTCCCCAGTAGCCAGTCTGAGGAGTAAAGGTCTATTTATGAATGGCATCACTGTTCCTAGCTTTCTTAGGAGAGCAGTTTAACAAATCAGTTTTTTTTTTTTAAGTTGAAGTATAGTTTATATATAATGTTGTGTTAGTTTCAGATGTACAGCCAAGTGATTCAGTTATACATACAAATCCATCTTTTTTTTTTTTTTCAGATTCCTTTCCCTTATCAGTTCAGTCGCTAGTCATGTTCAACTCTTTGTGACTCCATGGACTGCAGCACACCAGGCCTCCCTGTCCACCACTAACTCCTGGAGTTTACTCAAATGCATGTCCATTGAGTTGGTGATGCCATCCAACCATCTCATCCTCTGTCGTCCCCTTCTCCTCCCGCCTTCAATCTTCCCCAGCATCAGGGTCTTTTCAAATGAGTCAGTTCTTCACATCAGGTGGCCAAAGTATTGGAGCTTCAGCATCAGTCCTTCCAATGAATATTCAGGACTGATTTCCATTAGGATGGACTGGTTGGGTCTCCTTGCTGTCCAAGGGACTCTCAAGAGTCTTCTCCAGCACCACAGTTCAAAAGCATCAATTCTTCAATGCTCAGCTTTCTTTATGGTCAAACTCTCACATCCATACATGACTACCAGAAAAACCATAGCTTTAACTAGGTGGACCTTTGTCAGCTGAGTGATGTCTCTGCTTTTTAATATGCTGTCTAGGTTTATCATAGCTTTTTTTCTAAGGAGCAAGCGTCTTTTCATTTCATGGCTGCAGTCACAATCTGCAGTGATTTTGGAGCCCAAGAAAATAAAGTCTGTCACTGTTTGCATTGTTTCCCCATCTATTTGCCATGAAGTGATGGGACCGGATGCCATGATTTTAGTTTTTGAATATTGAGTTTTAAGCCGGCTTTTTCACTCCTCTTTCACCTTCATTAAGAGGCTCTTTAGTTTTTCTTCGCTTTCTGTGCTAAGGATCGTGTCATCTGCATATCTGAGGTTATTGATATTTCTCCCGGCAATTTTGATTCCAGCTTGTGCTTCACCCAGCCCAGCATTTCTCTTTTCCCTTACAGGTTATTACAAAATATTGAGTATAGCTTCCAATCAATATATTTTTTGAACAACTGTCACATTAAACAAGTACAACTCATGGGAAGTAATTGTAAAGAACCTTAAGCTTTCTCTCTTGTTAAGCCTTTAAATTCATTGGGTGGGGCTGTTGTATCTGCTGCACCTGGATAAAATTTCAGGCAGGCTCTGTGACTTTCTTGATCTTTCTTAACCTGTATTCATCCAAGCCTGAATATAGACCGGCTTCCCAGGAGACGCAGTGGTAAAGAATCCACCTACAGGAGACACAAGAGACATGGGTGCGATCCCTGGGTCAGGAAGGGCCCTTGGAGTAGGAAAAAACTCAGTGATTAAAAAGTTCATATAATCATTAACATTCCAAATATGATGTAAAATTAAGGCTTTTCCCATCTCCTTCAGCTTAGGTGAAGCACTCACAGTCAACAACACCTCTGTCCCTCCTCTTCCATCTTTTATTTTTTAGATGCTGGATATCTTTTTTTATTAGAGAATTATTCTTCCATCTTTTTAACTGTAGTTTTTGATGCTTACAGTGTTGGAGCAGGAAAAAGTAGGGAAGTTCCCACTTGCTTGGTGCAGGCGTGGGAATCTGGCCTTGTTTTCTGGGCTTGGCAGGTGTTTAAAGCTGACTTGTGTGGATGCTTTATGTCACCTCCTGTCTTAATCAGTTCGGGGAGCTATATAGCAAAGTACCATAGGCTGGGTGGCTTATAAGAACAGAAATTGATTACTCCCAGTTCTGGAGGCTGAAGTCTGAGGTGCAGGGCTCTCCTGAGAGCTGATCCTGGTTGCCGAATGCTAACCAGTCCCATCGTTTCCTCACATGGCAGAATAAGAGCAAGTTAGTTCTTCGGCCTCTTCTTCTAAGGACACTAAATCCCATTTCATGAGAGCTCCACCCTCATGACCTAATCACCTTCGAGATCTCCCTCCTTCAAACACCATCACATCTAGGGCTAGGATTTCTACATGCAAAATTTGAGGAGGCACAAACATTCAGTCCATAACACCTCCATTGCTGTCATCCACAGTTCTTTAGTCGGACTGATGTACTTTCCTTGGGCTTATCACTTGCTCCTTCCCCCATCCCTAGGAATCTGGCCATACCTCTAGCTTCTCTGGGTTTCCTTGATAGCTCAGTTGGTAATGAATCTACCTGCAATGCAGGAGACCCCAGTTGGATTCCTGGGTTGGGAAGATCCCCTGGAGAGGGGATAGGCTACCAACTCCAGTAGTCTTGGGCTTCCCTGGTGGTTCAGCTGGTAAAGAATCTGCCTGCAATGTGGGAGACCTGGGTTCAATCCCTGGGTTGGGAAGATCCCCTAGAGAAGAGAAAGGCTACCCACTCCAGGATTTTGGCCTGGAGAACTCCATGGACTGTATAGTCCATGGGATCACAAAGAGTCGGGCACAACTGAGCGACTTGCGCTTTCCCTTCACTTTCCTCCTGGCTGAGGGCTCTCTGCCCCTCTCAGCTATTCTCTTGGTAGGATCTCTGACTATTCTAGGCATCCCTCTTTCACTCACTCACAAGCTCTCATGTTTACCCCAACAACTCTGTGAGTATAGTTACTTTCCAAAAGTAAACTCTACCCTGCCATCTTTCTTGCTGTTTTGGTTTCGCAGTCCCTCCCTGCTTTCTAGCATCTCCAGGGTGTGGTATGAGGTGGTGGAGCAGATTTCTTCAAGAACGGACTGAGACATCACTGGGGACTCCTGCAGGATGAGGCAAGTGCCAAAGAAATTTGGAAACTTGGACTGTATGTGGTCTTGAGCAATTTACCTCTCTGAGTCTTGGTTTCTACATCTGTAGAATGAGAACAGGAAGCCCTATGTTCCTTATAGCTGAGATCCTATGAAGTGCTTTTTGAGAAATGGGTCATAAGGGTCAGGAATTGGGGACTGTTGAGTCCCCCACCCTGGACTGTGTGGACCTTGACGTCAGACACTGAGTCATGTTGTTTTTCTCCTATCTCAAGGCGAGTACAGTTTATTAGGTGGAATGGTAGTGCTGCTGCCTGTGTCTCTTTGGAACACCTGCGGTGTGGATTTGCTTTGCAGAGTTGCCTGTTTATTTCACATGTGCTCTCTGTCAGGCCAAATCCAGAGAAAGTGAGGGCAGGACCGGTGCTTCTCCAACTTCATCACATCCGAGATATCCTACACCAAAGCCCTTTCGTATTGATGTGGTTACCTGGTTTCATTTTCCAAGGTATTTTTTTCCAAGATGTCGAACCCAGTTCTCTTTGCTTCTGCTTTTGCTGTGGCGCCAGTTCTCATTTCTGAAAGTTTTCTTGCTTTTCCCCTCACTCCTTCAATAATGTTGTTTTCGTCTTCACTTGCCTCTGGGTTTTTGGTGTGCCCTGTGAACTGTATTCACTTGCTCAGACAGGGGTGTGGAGGAAGCGTAGGCCAGGAAACCCCAGCAACCTCCAGCTAACATGCGGGAGCCTTTCACTTTGTGATTACTGCAATTGTTGCCTAGTGGAACAGTGAGCCATTAGCTGGGTTCTCACCCCCCTATTAGCGTTACCCTGTAATTTAATCACAATTAGACTCCCAGAGACATAGACATAGGAAACCAGTAGGCAAAGGAGGTAGATGGCAGAAAGTAACAGCAGCCAGGGCTTTTCATCAAAGGCACTGTTTTCCAAAGGTGCAGGGCTAAGGAAGAGTGAGGTCGGAGCTTGGCAGGAGGCGACTGGGTAAACGGTTTAAAGGACTTGAGTTTTACTTTCTGGCTTTGAGGTTGGGAGTCTGTGAACACTGATCTCATGTGCTGGGCTGAACCAATTTGTTTAATAGCAATCGAAAAACATCTTGAAAGATGACCCCCTGCGCCCTTCACCTTCTCTCCTTGTGGTCTGTGAGAGGAAGGTCTCAGATGAGGCTTTTGTTCATCTCACCTGGTTTTCTCCCTTGTGTCCCAAAGCAAATCCTTCTGTATATGTTGGAATCAACCTCCTTCCTGAGGGACTCACAGAGGCCCAGGCCTGGAGATGACCATTCCGACTGACTCTGTGTCCTGCTGAGAAGTGTAGATGCAGGCAGCATGTACAGCTAGGGCTGGAAGTAGACAGTCGTGAAGAGTGGGATCCTTAGATCCTTCCAAGGGACTGTTGTCCTACTCAAGCTTCAGAAACCCAGGTTGTAGTATAGAAAGAAGGAATCCCAGCATCTGAGCGCCTAAATTACGAGGAAATTATTCAGTCACTCTTCTCCATGGGACTGATCCAAGAAGAATCAAGTGAGAACATTCAGCCCGGCCCAGGACTTCTTCCTTCTTCAATAAAAACAGCCACCTTCGGCCAAAGTCAAGTTGTGAAGGGCAGAGTCGGCTGAGGGAGCTGTGAGGGCTTGGCAGGGAGTAGGGGGAGATTGGAGCAGAGCCGGGTGAGCAAGAAACTGAGAGCCCATGAGGCTGTAAGCCAAATCAAGACACACTTTGGAAGCCTTCTTCCCCTTACTCTATTTCTTCTCTTCCCAATCAGGAGCCAGTCCTCCTACAAATCTACTAGTGTATTTAATTACTAAGCACCCTCAAGGGTATTAGGGGACGTTTCTGGTATTCCAGAAGGTTCTGGAAGCCCAAGGCTCGTTTCCTCCAATCAATACACCTAACTTCGCCCTCCTTCTGACTCTTTTGGCATCAGATTCTTCACTTCTTATGGTAACCTTGTGATTCTAAGTTGGGGGCTTGCCAAGACAGTTCTAGTTTTAAATATTTTATCCGATTGTCTTCATAAGTACTTGCAAGGCCACATGCCCTGAATCTGTTACGGAAAAAAAAACTGTAAGTACAATCTTAACTCAGAGCATTTCCTGTCCAGCTGAATCTATATAAATCTTGTCCTTCCCCAACACCTAGGCAGAGTGGCATTTGAAAGATTTGCTGGAATCCCAGCTAAGGAAAAGTTAGCTTGTGGGTTGGTGTAGGAACAAAGGATGGGAGATCTCCTGTATTTGGAAGCTTGATTCTGAAGCCCCCAAAACTTATGCAAAAAAACCCACTCTCCTGATGAACAGAGATTCAAACTTGCTTTTATCTTTAAGTCTCAGATGTGGCTGTATGGCTTCAGCTTTCAGAATTCTCTTTTCCACTAATTCCCTGATAAAAATCCATTTAAGAGGGAATAGAGTTTGACTCTATAATCAAAGGTGAGAGTTAACTGGCCTCTTCCACCTGGGGCATTGTTTTTCACACTACTGGTCTCAACACACTGTTAGGTCCTGAAATCCATTTAGAAGGTACCGCTGCTGCTGCTGCTAAGTTGCTTCAGTCGTGTCTGACTCTGTGCGACCCCATAGACGGCAGCCCACCAGGCTCCTCCGTCCTTGGGATTCTCCAGGCAAGAACACTGGAGTGGGTTGCCATTGCCTTCTCCCTTAAAAGGTACTAAGTTTTAGCAAAACTTCAAAACTACAGGTAGACAGAGAGATACAGATTTAGACAGAGACACAGAATAGAAAAGAAAAAGGAAGAGAACAGAATGTGTCAGAATATATCACACTTGATTTGGATAAATACTGTTTCCTGAATCTTTTGATTCTTCTGTTTTATTTACCTATATATATGTGTGTCTTGGGTCACTATGTAAAATGTTTTTTTTTTTTTTTCCATCGTGTGAGTGCTAAGTTACTTCAGTCATGTCCAGCTCTGTGAGACCCTGTGGACTGTAGCCCACCAGGCTCCTTTGTCCATAGGATTCTCCAGGCAAGAATACTGGAGTGGGCTGCCATGCCCTCCTCCAGGGGATCTTCCCGACTCAGGGATCAAACCTGCATCTCTTATGTCTCCTGCACTGGCGGGCGGGTTCTTTAACACTTCCCTTGTGGCTCAGTGGTAACGAATCTGTTTGCAATGCAGAAGACTGCCTGCCAATGCAGGAGACATCAGTTTGATCAGGAGACTTGGGTTTGATCCCTGGGTCGGGAGGATCCCCTGGAGGAGGGCACGGCAGCCCACTCCAGTATTCTTGCCTGGGAAATCCCATGGACAGAGGAGCCTGGTGGGCTCTGGTTCACGACATTGCAAAGGTCAGACAGAACTTAACAACTAAATCATCATCTACCTGGGAAGCCCTTTTTTTCTGATGGTCACTAAAAAAACTTCAAGACCTCCTAGGAGAGGTCACAGAGTTCACACTGAGACTGAAACTGCTAAGGCAGACCCTCACCCAAAAGTTGGTTCCATAGGGAAGAAAAAAAGAGTAGCCAGAGGCTGGAGTGGGGGCTGGGGGAGTCGGGGAGGGGTGTGGAGCCCAACCAAGGGTGTGAGGACAAGGAGTGGAGATAGGAGAGAGGAAAGGGCCTGAGTGGAAGAGGCCCACTTCCCATCCCCTCCACAACTGCAGGCACAGGGCACTGAGCTCCAACAGCACACCAGGCACTCTGCCAAACGCCTTAGATGAGGTATCCCTTTCAACTCTCACTACACCCCACAAGGAAGACGGGTACTGTTACTGTCCCTTTTTATAGGTGGGGAAAGTGAGGCCCCGAGGTTAAATAACTTGTCTGAGGTCACACAGCTTGGAATTACAACTTGGTCTACCGCTCAGCCATACCTGCTTTTTCAGCTCACTCTCTCCTGCTGCCACAGTAGGCAGTTCCTCTCTGGCTTAGGGACAGGACTTGGTGTGGGCCCAGTACCAGTGATTACGTAGGCCAGCCGGGGGCCTTGCCCCAGGGTGCAGGGCAGGCAGGGCCAGGAAGCAGGTCTTGGAGCCCAGAGCCAGAGGCTGGTGGCTGCGAGGGTGGCAGCCCACCCCCAGCTCTGCTCCTGCTTGCAGCAGGCTGCAGCTTTGCCATCGCGGAACACACGGCTAATTATAACCAAACAATGAGCAATCACAGCCTGCTGGCGGTTTAGTTCTCGTTAGAGGCCTGGCAGGCTTTTCATTAGAACTTCCCCGCCGCCTGAAGGGGGAGGCAGGAGCTCTTGGCTCTGGCTCCCTCTCCCTTTCTGCTGCCTCCTCTCAGAGCCAGGTCTGAGCCAAGCTTTCTCAGCTTCTGAGGAGTGCGGGTTGTATTCAGTGCTGCAGGGGGTATCTTTGTTCCTGCCTTCAGCGAGCTCACCATCCACCGAGCAGTCTATTGACTGGAATCAAAAGATAGGCCTATTTGAGCCTGGCAGAGGAGAGAGAGGTTTTGGACAGCTCTGTGTCCTTGGTGGCTTCTCTCTCATGTCCTTTCTTGGGGACAGTGAGAATATATTTCTGCCCTTCAATAACATGGGGCAGAAAAGTGCTCGCTTTATATACATGATCTCTAGTGATGCTCATTTCTACAGGATGTCCCATGGAGAGGGACTCTTTCCATATCTTGGGACGTGTAAACCTGGATCAGCAAGAGAGACCCATATTAGTCACTATAGCCCTGGGAACCCAGGAGAGTTTCTCAAATGTGTTTTTCTTTTTTCTGGCTGCACCCAAGGGCTTGTGGGATCCTAGTTCTCTAGGACTGAAGCCTGGGATTGAAGCCAGGCCCTCGTCAGTAAGGAGTCTTAAAGCCTGGAATGCCAAGGAATTCCCTCAAATGCCTATTTTAAGGACTTTGGGAAGGGTACAAAAGAATAGCCTCAGATTGTAGAGAATCTGCCCCCTAGGAAATGTACATTGTTTACTGTTCCTAGCCAAACTTCAAAGTCCTGCAGGCTTATCTTTTGCCTCTTCATCTCTATTTAGTTCAGTTCACTTCAGTAGCTCAGTCCTGTCCAAATCTTTGTTTACGCCACTGACTGAAGCACTCCAGGCCTCCCTGTCTATCATCGACTCCTGGAGCTTACTCAAACTCATGTCCATCATGTCTGTGATGCCATCCAACCATCTCATCCTCTGTCATCCCCTTCTCCTCCTGCCTTCAATCTTTCCCAGCATCAGGGTCTTTTCCAATGAGTCGGTTCTTTGCATTAGGTGGCCAAAATATTGGAGTTTCAGCTTCAGCATCAGTCCTTCCAATGAATATTCAGGACTGATTTCCTTTAGGATGAACTGGTTGGATCTCCTTGCTATCCAAGGGACTCTCAAGAGTCATCTCCAACACCATGGTTCAAAAGCATCAATTCTTCGGTGCTCAGCTTTCTAATGCAACGCTCACATCCATACATGACTACTGGAAAAACCATAGCTTAGACTAGATGACCTTTGTTGGCAAAGTAATGTCCCTGCTTTTTAATATACTGTCTAGATTGGTCACAGCTTTTCTTACAAGGAGGAAGCATCTTTTAACTTTGTGGCTGCAGTCACAATCTGCAGTGATTTTGGAGCCCAAGAAAATAAAGTCTGTCACTGTTTCCCCATCTATTTGCCATGAAGTAATGGGACCAGATGCAATGATCTTAGTTTTCTGAATGTTGAATTTTAAGCCAACTTTTTCACTCTCCTCTTTCACTTTCATCAAGAGGCTTTTTAGTTTTTCTTCACTTTCTGCCGTAAGGGTGGTGTCATCTGCCTATCTGAGGTTATTGATATTTCTCCCAGCAATCTTGATTCCAGCTTGTGCTTCACCCAGCCTGGCATTTTGCATGATGTACTCTGCATACAAGTTAAATAAGCAAGGTGACACAAGCCTTAACATACTCCTTTCCCAATTTGGAACCAGTATGTTGTTCCATGTCCAGTTCTAACTGTTGTTTCTTGACTTGCATACAGATTTCTCAGGAGGTAGGTCAGGTGGTCTGGTATTCCCATCTCTTTAAGAATTTTTCACAGTTTGTTATGATCCACACAGTCAAAGGCTTTGGTGTAGTCAATAAAGCAGAAATAGATGTTTTTCTGGAACTCTCTTGCTTTTTCTATGATGCAGCAGATGTTGGCAATTTGATCTCTGGTTCCTCTGCCTTCTCTAAATCCAGCTTGAACATCTGGAAGTTCACGGATCACGTACTGTTGAAGCCTGGTTTGGAAAGTTTTGAACATTACTTTGCTAGCATGTGAGATGAGTGCAATTGTGCGGTAGTTTGAGCATTCTTTGGCATTGCCTTTCTTAGGGATTGGAATGAAAACTGACCTTTTCCAGTCCTACGGCCACTGCTGAGTTTTCCAAATTTGCTGGCATATTGAGTGTAGCACTTTTACAGCATCATCTTTTAGGATTTGAGATAGCTCAACTGGAATTCCATCACCTCCACTACTTTGTTCATAGTGATGCTTCCTAAGGCCCATTTGACTTTGCATTCTAGGATATCTGGCTCTAGGTGAGTGACCACACCATTGTGGTTATCTGGGTCATGAAGATCTTTTTTGTATAGTTCTTCCATGTATTCTTGCCACCTCTTCTTAATATTTTCTGCTTCTGTTAGGTCCATACCATTTCTGTCCTTAATTGTGGCCATCTTTGTGTGAAATAATCCCATGGTATCTCTAATTTTCTTGAAGAAATCTCTAGTCTTTCCCATTCTATTATTTTCCTCTATTTCTTTGCACTGATCACCGAGGAAGGCTTTCTTATCTCTCCCTGCTATTCTTTGGAACTCTGCATTCAGATGGGTGTATCTTTCCTTTTCTCCTTTGCCTTTCACATCTCTTCTTTTCTCAGCTATTTGTAAGGCCTCCTCAGACAACCATTTTGCCTTTTGGCATTTCTTTTTCTTGGGGATGGTCTTGATTACTGCCTCTTGTATAATGTCACAAACCTCCATCCATAGTTTTTCAGGCACTCTATCAGATCTAATCCCAGGCACTCTGTCTATCAGATCTAATCCCTATCTAATCCCTAAATCTATGATTTAGGTCATACCTAAATGGTTTAGTGGTTTTCCCTACTTTCTTTAATTTAAGTCTGAATTTGGCAATAAAGAGTTCATGATCTGAGCCACAGTCAGCTTCCCGTCTTATTTTTGCTGACTGTATAGAGCTTCTCCATCTTTGGCTGCAAGGAATATAATCAATCTGATTTTGGTTTTGACCATCTGGTGATGTCCACGTGTAGAGTCTTCTCTTGTGTTGTTGGAAGAGGGTGTTTGCTATGACCAGTGCGTTCTCTTGGCAAAAGTCTGTTAGCCTTTGACCTACTTTGTTTTGTACTCCAAGGTCAGATTTGCCTGTTACTTACTCTCCCTGATATCTAATTTCCTTTTGGTATTCTCTGATTCCATATTAGGACTTACTAGAGAAAGCAAGGGGATTCCAGACAAACCATCTACTTATGGTTCATTGGCTATGCTAAAGCCTTTGACTGTGTGGATCACAACAAACTGGAAAATTCTTAAAGAGGTGGGAATACCAGACCACTTTACGTGCCTCCTGAGAAACCTGTATGCAGGTCAAGAAGCAACAGTCAGAACTGGACATGGAACAACAGCATAGTTCCAAATTGGGAGAGGAATACATCAAGGCTGTATATTGTCACCTTGCTTATTTAACTTGTATGCAGAGTACATCATGTGAAATGCTGGACTGGATGAAGCACAAGCTGGAATCAAGATTGCCAGGAGAAATATCAATAACCTCAGAAATGCAAATGACACCACCCTTTTGGCAGAAAGTGAAAAGGAACGAAAGAGCCTCTTGATGAAAGTGAAAGAAGAGAGTGAAAAAGTTGGCTTAAAACTCAACATTCAAAAAACTAAGATCATGGCATCTGGTCCCATCACTTCATGGCAAATAGATGGGGTAACAATGGAAAAAATGAGAGACTTTATTTTCTAGGGCTCCAAAATCACTGCAGATTGTGACTGCAGCCATGAAATTAAAAGGCACTTGCTCCTTGGAAGGAAAGCTATGACAAATATAGACAGCATATTAAAAAACAGAGACATCATTTTGTTGACAAAGGGCCATCTAGTCAAAGCTGTGGTTTTTCTGGTAGTCATGTTTGGATGTGAGAGTTGGACTATAAAGAGCACTGAGTGCCAAAAAATCGATCCTTTTGAAGTGATGGAGAAGACTCTTGAGAGTCCTTTGGACAGCCAGGATATCAAAGCAGTCAATCCTAAAGGACATCGACTCTGAATATTCATTGGAAGGACTGATGCTGAAGCTGAAGCTCCAATACTTTGGCTACCTGATGCAAAGAACCAAATTATTGAAAAGCCCCTGAGGCTGGGAAAGAGGAAGCAGGAGAAGGGGGCAACAGAGGATGAGATGGTTGGATAGCATCACCGACTCAGTGGACGTGAGTTTGAGCAAGTTCCAGGAGATAGTGAAAGACAGGGAAACCAAGCGTGCTGCAGTCCATGGGATCACAGAGTCAGACACGACTTAGCGACTGAACAACAATCTGCTGTCAACCCATCACATGAAGGTCTTAGTTGAAAATCTTTCAAGATGGTATCCCTCCAAGAACTATCATCATAAACATGAGGGATACTTGGGTCCTGATCACAGAGGAATCTCTGGTGCCTCCCGAAGTAGAATGCCTGTCCAGAGCAGCAGAATATGGTCCATACTTGTGGGGTGAATGAGTGAGGATCTGGGAGGGGCATGAAAGGGCATCTGATCTTCGTTTTCCATGGAAAGGTCTAAGACCTAGAGGTAGGGTGACCAGCTGTCTCAGTTTGCCTAGGAATGAGGGATTTCTATAACATGAGGATTTTCAGTTTTAAGATCAGAGAAGTCAATCACCCTATAAGGGGCTGTGAGGAGTAAATCCATGTGGGCAGAGTGGGAAGGAAAAAAAGACTTGGTCACGGTTTGTTCACCAGAAAGATGGGAAACATCTTTCCAGAGGGCTGTGGGAAGGCAGTTCTTAAAAGAAGAACTAGATATGGCCAATAAACACATTGAAAACATCTAAATTTACTGATAATATAAAATACAAGCTAAAGCAATTTTCACCTATTTGTCAAAGATTTAAATATATACAGGGGATTCTCAGGTGGTCCAGTGGTTAGGGGGCTTCCCTGGTGGCTCAGACATTAAAGAATCTCCCTGCAATGCTGGAGACCTGGGTTCCATCCCTGGGTGGGGAAGATTCCCTGGAGGAGGACTCTGTGCTTTCATTGCCTAGGGTGTGGATTCAATCCCTGATAGGGGAACTAAGATCCTACAAACTGTGCGGCATGACCCAGCCAAAACACACACACACACACACACACACACACACACACAGACTAGGAAGCCAGAACTCGTACACTGTTGGTCAACGTATAAACTATGTTGATCTTTTGGGAGAGCAGTTGGTTAAAAAATATTTTTAAGATATCCATGCCCTTAGACCATATAATTACATTTCTTAGAATCTGGTCTTAAGGAAATAATTAGAAAGAAGTATGATCAAAGTTTGAGTATATTTGTTCTTGACAGCTTCATAATAAAATCAGGTTAAAGACAACCTAAAATTTCTCCTGGGGAGGCCAAATGAAAAAAATAAATTCCTTTTGATTTTTAAGCAAAGCAATTCAACTCTCCTTTTGTTCTGCCCTCCGCTTTCAGATTTTGCCTAAAAGCCTTTATTTTAGATTCAAACAGTTCTTTCCAAAGAGAAATTTTGCCATTGGCATTTTAAATATGGTTTCCAGCCACTCTTGGCTTTCACTGGTCACATAAGCTATGCCAGAGCACCAGCTCAGACTATCTCAAGAAGAAGGAGAAGAAAACAATGGTAGCAGATACTGTTAGATGTGGGGGGTTCAGGCAGAGCTGACCAATGGAGCCTCAGGGAGAGTTCACCTAAGATCTTCTGCTCCTTGAATAGATTGACTCTTTCTCTCATTTAACACGACTCTGAGTCCCTCACTCGGGCCCTTAGTAGCTGTGTGCCCATAAGCCAAGTTACGGAACTTCTCCGTGCCTCGGTGACTTTATCTGTAACAAGGGATTATTAATACTTATATAGTGCCTATTATGAGACAGGCCGTGGTATAATAAAATTTATTTGATCTTTGTCCTTGGTTCTGGCACAGAACTCCTAAAACTCATGGAATTTCCTGAATGATGATAGTGTCTTTTGTCATCCATAATGAGCTCTTTTTGACCACATCTGAGTTTATGCTAATGAGATGATTCAGGGTGAAGGCCCTAGACAGCTTCAGGATGGAGCTTGGCTGAGAGAAAGACCTAAGAGGCAAGATAAGAGGATGGAAGCTTTCAGTTCCATCCTCCAAATTCTGGAGAAAGAGGAGGGCCCAAGATTGTTCAAGATAAAAGCTCTTTAACAGGAAACTATAAGCAAAGTAAAAACACAGCCCTCAGAATGGGAGCAAATGAAACAGCTGACAAAGAATTAATCCCCCAAATACACAACCAGTTCATACAGCTCAATACCAGAAAAACAAACAACCCAATCAAAAAGTGGGCAAAAGACCTAAACAGACATTTCTCCAAAGAAGACATCAAATCAGTTCAGTTCAGTTGCTCAGTCGTGTCCAACTCTTTGTGACTCCATGGACTGCAGCACACCAGGCTTCCCTGTCCATCACCAACTCTTGGATCTTGCTCAAACTCATGTCCATCGAGTTGGTGATGTCATCCAACCATCTCATCCTCTGTTGTCCCCTTCTTCTCCTGTCTTCAATCTGTCCCAGCATCAGGGTCTTTTCAATGAGTCAGTTCTTCAAATCAGGTGCCCAAGAAGACATTCAGATGGCTAATAAACACATGAAAAGATGCTCAACATCACACATTATTAGAGAAATGCAAATCAAAACCACAATGAGGTACAATCTCACACCAGTCAAAATGGCCATCATCAAAAAGTCTACAAACAAATGCTAGAGAGAGTGTAGTGAAAAGGGAATGCTTTTACACTGTTGGTGGGAATGCAAACTGGTATAGCCACTATGGAGAACAGTGTGGAGATTCCTTTAAAGACTGGGAATAGAACTGCCATCAGTTCAGTTCAGTTGCTCAGTTGTGTCCGACTCTTTGTGACCCCATGAATTGCAGCACCCCAGGCCTCCCTGTCCATCACCAACTCCCGGAGTTCTCTCAAACTCATGTCCATCAAGTCGGTGATGCCATCCAGCCATCTCTTCCTCCCCCAATCCCTCCCAGCATCAAAGTCTTTTCCAGTGAGTCAACTCTTGCATGAGGTGGCCAAAGTATTGGAGTATCAGCTTAGCATCAGTCCTTCCAAAGAACATTCAGGACTGATCTCCTTTAGGATGGACTGGTTGGATCTCCTTGCAGTCCAAGGGACTCTCAAGAGTCTTCTCCATCACCACAGTTCAAAAACATCAATTCTTCAGCGCTCAGCTTTCTTCACAGTCCAACTCTCACATCCATACATGACCACTGGAAAAACCATAGCCTTGACTAGATGGACGTTCGTTGGCAAAGTAATGCCTCTGCTTTTGAATATGCTATCTAGGTTGGTCATAACTTTCCTTCCAAGGAGTAAGCGTCTTCTAGTTTCATGGGTGCAATCACCATCTACAGTGATTTTGGAGCCCCCAAAATAAAGTCTACCATGGTTGCCACTGTTTCCCCATGTATTTCCCATGAAGTAATGGGACCAGATGCCATGATCTTAGTTTTCTGAAGTTGAGCTTTAAGCCAACTTTTTCACTGTCCTCTGTCACTTTCATCAACTGCCATACGACCCAGCAATTCCACTGATGAGCATACACCCCGAGGAAACCAGAATTGAAAGAGACACATGTACCCCAATGTTCATCGCAGCACTATTTACAATAGCCAGGACATGGAAGCAACCTGGATGTCCATCAGCCGATGAATGGATAAGGAAATTGTGGTACATATACACAATGGAATATTTCTCAGCTATATAAAGGAACACATTTGAGTCAGTTCTAATGAGGTGGATGAAACTGGAGCCTATTATACAGAGTGAAGTAAGTCAGAAAGAGAAAGACAAATACTGTATATTAATGCATATATATATGGAATTTAGGAAGATGGTACCAATGATCCTATATGCAGGGCAGCAAAGGAGACACATATGTAAAGAACAGACTTTAAGACTCAATGGGAGAAGGAGAGGGTGGGATAATTTGAGGGAATAGCATTGAAACATGTACATTACCGTATGTAAAATAGATGCCCAGTGCAAGTTTGATGCATGAAGCAGGGCACCCAAAGCCGGTGCTCTGGGACAACCCAGAGGGATAGTTTGGGGAGGGAGGTGAGAGGGGGCTTCAGGATAGGGGGACACATGTATACCTATGGCCAATTCATGTTGATGTATGGCAAAAATCATCACAATATTGTAATTATTCTCCAGTTAAATTATTTTAGAAAATACAGATGGTAAGCATAATAGCATCTGAAAAATTATCATGCATGTACGCATACAATGTTTGATACTGTATACATGCACACACAGGTACATGTGTAGAAAAAATATAGAAGAATACATTCTAAACTGTTGATAATGGTTATTCTAAAAGTTTAGGAGACCAGAGTGATGGGACCCAGGGTTTTCTTCATATGACATTATTAGATTTTTTTGTCATAATAATATTAAAAAATGGACTTAGGAAAAAAACCCTCTTGAACAGCAAGATTCGAAGAGCTTCTGGTCTGGCGAATGATATATCCATATGTAGGAAGGGTGGTGCCTCCCAACTCCATGGACAGATGCTCCTGCATCAAGACTCTTCCAGATCTGCCCTGTGCACCTCTTCATCCAGCTGTTTGTTTGTGTTCTTTACTCAGTAAATGTAAGTAGAGTGTTGTCCTTAGTTCTCTGAGTCACCGGCATCCCTACACTCGGCATCACTCCTGCTCCCTTCATTGTCTATGAGATGATCTCTCCAATGCTCTGCGTTTCCGCTGATTAACCTCCTCCCGCCTGAGTCACCTGCTTCTGTCATCCTAGCCGAGATCTTGTCACCAGGACCAACTGCCCCAAGTCCAGAAATCTTCATTTCAAGCAGCTCTCCCTGGCTGCTACCTCGTATCTGTTCCATTTGCTTCCCACTCCTAGATTTTTTCACCCCCTCAGTGACCTCTCTTCCATGCAGTGATTCTCTAGTCCATTAATTCACCCCTCTAGACCATCAGTTCTCTCAGTTCTTGGCTTAGAGTTCCTGGTCCATCACAAAAAACATTTGCATATGTCCTTGCCCTTTGTAATGGCATTAAAATGTGTCTGCAAGTTCTTTGACACTTGCGTTAGTCTTCTTGGTCTGCCATAACAAAATATCAGACAGTGGGTGACTTAAATGGAAATTAATTTATTCACTGTTCTGGAAGCTAGAAGTCTAAGATCAAAGTTCTGGCCAATTCAGTTTAAGGGTCTCTTCGCTTTCAGAAGCAGCAAGCTCTTTGTCTCTTCTGTTGTTTTTTTTTTTATCACTAGGAAAATGTTAAGCCCTTTTTCCCACTGTTAATTTAGTTCTAAATATATTTCTTTTTTAAAAAATTTATTTTATATTGGAATGTAGTTGGTTACTGGAGAAGGAAATGCAACCCACTCCAGTATTCTTGCCTGGGAAATCCCATGGACAAGAGCTGCCTGGTGGGCTATAGGCCGTGGGGTCACAAAAGAGTTGGACTCGAATTAGCTACTAAACAACAACACAGTCGGTTAGCAATGTTGTGTTAGTTTCAGATGTACAGCAGAGTGGTTCAGTTATACACATACATATATCTACTCTTTTTCAAATTCTTTTCCTATTTAGGTTATTACAGAGTATCAGGCAGCTGTGTCTCTTATAAAGACACTAATTGTATCAGATCACAGTCCCATCTTCATGACCTCATACAACCTTAATAACTTTAGAGGCACCATCTCCAAATATAGCCATGCTAAGGGTCAGAGCTAAAACATGTAAATTTTGGGGCAGGGACAAAAACATTCCATTCATAATGACACTCCTCTCTTCAAAAGGTGGAGTCTAATTCCCTTCCCCTTGAACATAGGCTTGACTTGGTGACTTGCTTTTAACAAATAGAATGTGGCCAAGGATTGCATTGTGACTTGAGTCTAGGTCATAAAAATATAGTTTCTGCTTAGTTCTCCTCTCCCTGGATTGCTAGCTCTGTGAGAAGCCATATGTCATGTTTTGAGGATACTTGAACAGCCTGTGTAGAGGCTCACACAAAGAGAAACTGGGTCTTTTTTGCCAACAATCACATCTGGTTTGCCAGTCTCATGCATGTGGACCATAGTGGAAGCAGATTCTCCAGTTCCAGTCAAGCTTTCAGATGATCAAAGTCCAGACAAAATATATTTTTTTAAAGTTAATTAATTTATTAATTTGGCTGCACTGAGTCTTAGGTGCAGCATGCAAGATCTGGTTCCCTGACCACGGATGGAACCCAGGCCCCTGCATTGGGAGCACAGAGTCTTAGCCACTGGACCACCAGGGAAGTCCCCTGATAATATCTTGACTGCAACCTCATGAGAGATCCCAGAATTGTCCAGATAAGCTCCCTCCAAATTCCAAGTTCTATCTCTTAAAAATAAGAGATAATGTCTATTGTTTTAAGCTACTAAGTGTTGGGAATTTTTTTTCAACAGCAATAGATAAATAAACCAGTCAATCCTAAAGGAAATCTATCCTGAATATGCATTGAAAGGACTGAAGCTGAAGCTTGGCCACCTGATTAGATTCATTAGAAAGACCCTGATACTGGGAAAAATTGAAGGCAGAAGGAGAAGGGGACGACAGAGGACGAGATGGTTGGATGACATCACTGACTCAGTGGACATGACTTTGAGCAAGCTCAGGGAGATGGTGAAGGACGGGGAAGCCTGGTGTGCTGCAGTCCATGAGGTCGTAAAGAGTCGGACACGACTGAGCAACTGAACAACGACCACCTTGACCTTCTTCCCTTCCAACTTGTGGGCCCAGTGAAGCCCCAACACTGGTTAAATCTAACTTCCACCTATCCCACACCTGCACTCCAGCTGCTGATTGTGGCTGGAAAAATAGATGTGACTGTGCTGAAAGGTCTCCCTTAAAAACCATGGACTTAAACCTCAAGAGGACCATGTTGTGGCCCAGCAATCCTACAGTCTCTCCTTAGGCAAGTCACTCTCCTACTCCTTGTGATAACTATTATACTCCTCCCTTCCCAGGCCTTCACGCAACTCTCCTTGCTTCTCACTTTCAACCAATGATATCATTTTTTCCCCTGCCAAGAAAATAGAAGAAGTCAGAAAAAAGTAAGTCCTTATCATCCCATCAAAAATACCAACCTCCAGTATTCAGGCCCTTTAACTCCGCCCCCATCCTCTTATGATGAATGGACCATCCAGTGCTTCTATCTGAGGTCAGGCCTTCCTCTTGTGCACTGGATCCTTTCCTTCCTGCTTATTAGAAGGCATCACTCCAGCAATTATCTGCTCTCTCATATGTGTTGTCAAATTTTGTCTTTTTAGTGGACCATTTCCATTATGGTATATAACTTTTATTTTTTAAAAAAAGAATCTTTGGCTTACTTCACTCTGTATAATAGGCTCCAGTTTCATCCACCTCATTAGAACTGATTCAAATGTATTCTTTTTAATGGCTGAGTAATACTCCATTGTGTATATGTACCACAGCTTTCTTATCCATTCATCTGCTGATGGACATCTAGGTTGCTTCCATGTCCTGGCTATTATAAACAGTGCTGCGATGAACATTGGGGTACACATGTCTCTTTCCCTTCTGGTTTCCTCAGTGTGTATGCCCAGCAGTGGGATTGCTGGATCATAAGGCAGTTCTATTTCCAGTTTTTAAAGGAATCTCCACACTGTTCTCCATAGTGGCTGTACTAGTTTGCATTCCCACCAACAGTGTAAGAGGGTTCCCTTTTCTCCACACCCTCTCCAGCATTTATTATTTGTAGACTTTTGGATCGCAGCCATTCTGACTGGTGTGAAATGGTACCTCATAGTGGTTTTGATTTGCATTTCTCTGATAATGAGTGATGTTGAGCATCTTTTCATGTGTTTGTTAGCCATCTGTATGTCTTCTTTGGAGAAATGTCTATTTAGTTCTTTGGCCCAGTATACTAACGCATATATATGGAATTTAGAAAGATGGTAACAATAACCCGGTGTACGAGACAGCAAAAGAGACACTGATGTATAGAACAGTCTTATGGACTCTGTGGGAGAGGGAGAGGGTGGGAAGATTTGGGAGAATGACATTGAAACATGTAAAATATCATGTAAGAAACGAGTTGCCAGTCCAGGTTCGATGCACAATACTGGATGCTTGGGGCTAGTGCACTAGGACGACCCAGAGGGATGGTATGGGGAGGGAGGAGGGAGGAGGGTTCAGGATGGGGAACACATGTATACCTGTGGTGGATTCATTTTGATATTTGGCAAAACTAATACAATTATGTAAAGTTTAAAAATAAAATAAAATAAAATAAAAAGAATCTTTGCTTCTACTTTCCTCTCCAGTTACTTCACCATTTGTCTGCTAACCGTTCATAGCAAAATTAAAAAAAAAATTATCTGGACTGTTTCTAATTCCTTACCTCCTGTTCTCTGTCACATACCCCTCAGTGAGACTCGTGTCCCTACCATGACAGTAAAACCACATTTTTCAAGGTCTCCAGGGACTTCTGGGATTCAGTGGTCAATTCTCTGTTCTCATTTAACTCATCAGCAACAATTCAAGTCATTTGATCATTCACTTCATGAAACAGTTTCTCAGTTGCTTCCAAACACCAGAGTTTTCCAATCTTCCTCCTACTTCACCAGCTGTTCCTTTTCCATTTTCCTTCCTGGATTCCCTTTCCCCCTTTTCACAAGCTCTAAGACTGGAGTGCTCCAGGGCCCAGTGTCCTACTCCCCTCCTCTCTTTAATGCCTTGCCTTTCTCTTCTCCTCTTAGTCCTTCCTCCTGGGTGCTTATCTAGCCCCACGGCTTTAACACCATCCATGTGCTCCGGGAGTTGGTGATGGACAGGGAGGCCTGGCGTGCTGCAATTCATGGGGTCGTAAAGAGTTGGACACGACTGAGCGACTGAACTGAACTGACTGATATGCTGCAGACCCCTTATTTATGTTTCTAATCCAGAGCCTCTCCCCAGAGCCCAGTATGAATAAAGGCAACTTCCTCTCTTTTTAGCATATTTCTCTCCACCTCTCTGCAGTTTCACCTTCTTCTCCTGGTATTTGGCTTATTCCTACTCAAGGGTGACTGGTAGGATTAAAACATTCAATAGCGTTCAGCAGTGCCTTGCACAGAATTTGGAAATATTCATCAAATATAACTAAATGACTCCTTTCAGGGCAATATTTCCATTTGGCCTAAAGGCAAAGTTGTAAGTCTTCAGTGATGAAATTTCAGATATGAGCAGATATGATTTTATTCTAATCAGGCCTGGGATGGAAATGGGGGATGTGGGTAGATTTTTTTGGAGTGAGAAGCTTTTTCAGAATAGCTCAGATCATGCTGATTGCTGGCTCAGTCTTCCGGTGGCGTGTACTGGGTATTTCTCTATCTTTTTTGGTCTTGTGGTCAGAGTAAGGTAAACTGGCCACACAGTGCAGCAGAGTCCCACCCTGAATTTTAGCGCTTCCTGTCTGGTTGGGGTTGTCCCTCAGTTAGGTCACAGTAGTGACAACTGGTGTATTCATTGTCACTGAGCTTTTCAGAGAGACACTGTTCTTTAGCCACTGACTAAATCCTTAACTTGGCCCAAAATGGTATTAATAGGTGTTCCAGACCAAAGGTACAAGTTAGACCTTGACATCTGGCTGAATCACTATTGAAAGTTTTACATGCCAGAACCTCCATAAAATAAGAGTGTAATCCTCCTTCACCTCTCCAGTCCATAGCGATGAGAGTCCATGAGGTGATAAAGCTATATAAGACAGGGGCCCTGAATCGTCCAGGTGCTGTCACTCCAGGCAATGAGGAGAGCTGGATGAAGGAGCTGTTTATAGGCTGCAGAGAAGCAACAAGGGTAAGGAAGCCAGGAAAGGTGGTAAGACACTCAGGGACCGGCAACAACAGGAACTCACTAGCACCTCCAGGCTGCAGGGGAAAGTGGGGAGTAGTGACCAGAGCCCGCCGGAGGAGAGTAGTTGGGAGAGGGCCTAGGGTTGGAGCCTGGGCCAACCATCAATCCAGCAATGGGGGAGCTGGCAGAATAAACATCCCAACCTCTGCCTTCCCATCTCTTGTCAATGGCTCCCACTGGCCAAGCCCAACAAGGAACCAGAGGGCAAGGGATGCTCTTGATACAGACCCCCACAGGTCAGCCTCCTGGACCTCACATGCTGTGGGGCAACTAAGTCCATGTGCTACAACTAAAGAGCCTGCATGCCTGTCCAAAAAAAGAGCAAAAGACAGATGGAATGTGTGATGGTTAATTTTATGTGTCAGTTTGATTGGGATAAAGGATGCCCAGATAGCCAGTAAAACATTATTTCTGGATGTGTCTGTGAGGATGTTTCCGGAAGAGATTAGCATTTAGAATCAATAGACTGAGTAAAGAAGATCTGCTTTCACCAGTGTAGGTGGGCATCACCCAGTTCAACTGAAAAGTGAAAAAGTGGAGGAAGGGCGAATTCCCCGTCTCTTTTTGAGCTGGGACGTCCACCTTCTCCTGCCCTTGGACATAGTAACTCCTGGTTCTTGAGCCTTTGGACTCCAGGAGTCATCCAGTAGCTCCTCAGATTCTCTGGCCTTGAGACTTGAACAGAATTATACCACCAGCTAGTTTTCCTGGTTTTTAAGCTTGCAGATGGCAGATTGTGTGAATTCTTGGCTTCCATAACCAAGCAAGCCAATTCCCATAATAAAACTCATATCTGTATCTAATCTGTTTATCTATCTATATAAATCCTATGGGTTCTGTTTCTCTGAAATACATAGTAGTAGAATAACCTATGTGTATTAACATATGAGACTGTAAATCTGTTTCCCCGACAATGCTTATGAGACAGAGAGGGACAGACTTATTGAAATGTATGAGTATTGTAAAGAGTATTTTAATGAGCATTTTAAGGAGAGTTCTGCCTCAACTTTGATAAAGATCTTCTGAGATGTAGAACTGGGACAATGAGTGGGAAGAGAACCTGGAGGACAAGGAACAAGACCAGACACTAACACATTTCATAATAAAGAACTCAGAAAGAGGGGAGATATTTGGGTGCTGGAGAGGGCATGGGAGCTTTTGACATGCAAACGGCCCTTGAGTAGCTATGGATGGGAGCGAACTGGGGAGGAGTAAAAGGGGCTTTAGAAAAACTTTACTAAGCATTTATATCTCTTCAAGAGATATAAAGAACTAATTGGATTTTTTTTTTTTTTTTTAATGACTCTCAGGGACTTCCCTGGTGATCCAGTGGTGAAGAATCTGGCTTAGAATGCAGGAGATGCTGCTTCAATCCCTGGTCTGGGAATGGAGATTCCACATGCCTCAGGGCGACTAAGTTCGCACAGCAACGAAGACCCAGATCAGCCCAAAAATAAAAGATAAAAGACTTTCAATTGCTGAGCAATGTTTCTGTATATGAGCCCCAAACAGATCCAGAGCCACATGGAACCTTTAGTTTTATTGGTGTTACAAAAGACCTTTTGGATGGTTTTGGCAATTAAGAACTGGCTGAAAACCACTGCACACACCACACTCATGATCCTCTGTGGGGCAGCACACAAGCCTGGAGACTTCTGAGAATTCAGCTTCGTTCCAAGCTGTCGTGCCTTACACGGGTCACTGTGAAAGGGAAGGGATGACCATTTTTCTCTCTTTGGACAGAAGTCAGAGAGGATAAACAGGTTGTTGATGATCATCCAAGGCTTCTAAGGAGGAAGGAGGTATATCCCAGCTCTCTGAACACCTGTGTGACCTGAATCCCCCTCAACTGACTGAGTGCAGATTCTGTTGCTTTTCCTTTTTAGAAAGTGAAAATCTGGGGCTTCTCTGGTGGCTCCGTGGTAAAGAATCTGTCTTCCAATACAAGAGACATAGTTTCGATCCCTGATCCAGGAAGATCCCATTTGCTGTCGAGCAATGAAGCCTGTGTGTCCCAACTATTGAGCCTATGCTCTGGAGCTGGGGAGCCACGAATACTGAGCCCGCAGGCTGCAGCTACTGAAGCCTGCGCGACCTAGAGCCTGTGCTCTGCAACGAGCAAAGCCACCACACTGAGAAGCCTGAGCACCGCAACTAGAGAGTGGCCCGCTCAGCAGCCAAGAGGCAGCACAGCCAAAAATCAATCATCAATAAATTTTTAAAGAAGAAAGTGGAATCCATCTCCTCTTTCCTTTCTGAGAAGGCTTTTGTCCAGGACCTTTGTGGGACAAGACCAGAGCCTTAGCATTTATAAAATCATTTCTTTTGAGTCCTTAACTCCTTTCTTGGAAGCAGTTTAAATTGCAGAGGAGGCTAAGCCTAGGGACATGGGAGTCTGAGCACCGAGGCAAGCCTTCTACACCATGTTCTGAATTTCCCAGCCAGGTGACACTCCAATAAGAGGCTCCTATCAGGATCAGCTGTTTCCCAACATGAACTACGGAGATGTGGGGAGCTACTGACTGAGGGGTTCTGGAAAGAAACCTCTACTTTCAGTCAACTATCAAAAAAAGCAGCTCACTGTCTCTTCTGAGAATGAATGAACAGCTTTGGTTGCTGCTGGAGACCATGTTGCAACCTTGAAGGCTAAGAGTCTTGGGATGAAGTTGCACCACGCAGGAAGGTGGAGAGACAAGAAAGACACAGCACAGAGCTGATGAATCAGACCTTGTATAAAGCCTGCTCACCTGGAACTTTTTTTTTTTTTTAACTGTCATGGGATCAGAAGATTCCTTTCATTGTTTAAGTCAGTTTGAGGTGTATCTTCTGTTATTGCAGTAAAGGTCATCCACCCTTCCGATACCTAATAGCAGCTCAGACTTTGTACCGCAGGCTCAGGCAAGGGGAGGCCCAGTCTGGTCTGAGAAGATCCTGTCTTGACACAGATGATGTGTCAGTGCATCACTGGGTTTTAACCCTCTTTCTTGGGGAGAAAGAGAAGGTCAGGCAAGTTCGTCTTGCATCCTGGGGCAAGGGGGTGACATGTTAGTCAAGCTTGAATGTGACCGTCTGGGAGCTCAGAGGTCAGATCCAGGTGGGGCAGATGTTCTTTATCTGGGCTTCCTGGACTCCTAGGAAAGGTGCCAGAAAGCCCATGAAACCCTGAAACTGTATGGGAAATGTGTGTGTACATTTTCACCAGGTTTTCAAAAGGAAAGTGTCACTGCTCTATGTTTAAATGGTATAAAGCCCTCTAATGCCCCCTGCCTGGGTTTCCGCTTGTTGTAAAGCAGGAGTGACTACTTCTCTTCCTTCTTCCTCTCTAGAAGGGATCGTAGATGATTGATAAACCTATTAGAGAGAAATTTCAAACAACATTATCAGTGACTATGCCAAGAGGTTGAGAGAGGAGAGCAGGGGGCAAGTCCTGAAGAGAGAAAGTCCATCTGGATGTAAAGACAGCCATGAGCGTAGGTGAAGGAGAGCAATGAAGATCAGTTCTGCCCTCTCTGTAGGAAAGCCAGGTACACGGATACCCACACGTGCTGCACACCTTGTAGGAATGGGATAGCACTGGCCATGTCTGATGACTTTCAGTGGGTATTTCCATAACAGTCACCTAGCCAGACCATGGGAGCCAGGTCTCACATGTCTCCCTCAGGGTTTAGAGAGTGCAACGCCTGGGGTGGTGCTGCAACCCCAGTTCAGCTGTTCTGTTTCCTCTCCTGGGGCTCTATCCTTTGGCAGCTGTCCCCACCTTTTTGGCACCAGGCACCGGTTTCATGGAAGACAATTTTTCCGCAAATGGGGGAGGGGAGTGGTTTGGGGATGATTCAAGCGCACTACATTTATTGCACACTTCACTTCTGTTATTACATCGGCTCCACCTCAGGTCATCAGGCACTGGGTCCTGGAGGTTGGGGATGCTGCTCTATCGTAGTGGTTTCTAAACCTGACCGATCAGCAGCGGCACCCGACGCTTCCTAAGTAGTCTCGGGCTCTGCTCCAGCTCTAGAAGCTCTGACTCAGTATGAATGGGCAGGGCCTGGGTATCTGCATTTTTGGATGCATCGCAGGTGAATCCGGACATGAGTTTGTGCAAATTCCAGGAGATAGTGAAGGACAGGGAAGGCTGGTGTGCTGCAGTCCATGCGGTAGCAAACAGTCGGACATGACAGCGACTGCACAACAACAGGTGAATCTGAACACTGTTTAGGTTTGGGGACAAATTGCTCTCTATTGAGAGCACTGTGTGTGCATGCATGCATGTGTATGCAACCATGTGTCCTCCCACAGGCAAGCCTTGCAAATGTGTAAAGTAGGTGACATGTCTTGGATGCCTCTCATATCCTCTTAAAAGAAAAACCCTTTGGTGGGGGCTTCCCCGGTGGCTCAGCGGTAAAGAATCTGCCTGCATTGCAGGAGCCACAAAAAACATGGGTTGGATCCCTGGGTGGGGAAGATCCCCTGGACGAGGGCATGGCAATCCACTCTACTATTCTTGCCTGGAGAATCCCATGGACAGAGGAGCCTGGCGGGCTATAGTCCATGGGGTCACAGAGTTGGACACAACTGAAGCGACTTAGCATGCATGCATGCACCCTTTGGTCATCCTTCCTGATGTCTCATGGTTCTTTGGCTAGCCCCTCATCAAATGGTAGCTTAGTCCCTATCAGGGGTTGGTACATTGTCACAGTACACTCTTAGGGATGGATAATCATTCAAGTTCAAAAGTGGTAAATCCCTAATGGTGGTATTTCAGGCTTTGGGATGGGCAAATGGATGTAGGAGACGTTTTAGGGAAGAGAGATGTCTCATCACACTATGTGGTGGTGTATTTGCTACCACAGCTCTCCAGCACAGAACTCCCACGTGGATATCATATGCTTGCAGGTATACAGTATAAACAGAATACCAACAAAACTCTCAGAATAAAAAGCAAACACATATAACAGGCAGGTGGAATTTTAGAGCATGCAACCTTTTTTAGGGAGAAAATTATGAAGGCATTTTCAGTGTTGCGTTTCATTGCAAGGCATCCTCCTGAAGCTGGGAGAGAGGCATCCGGAAACACGAGTTTGTCATGGAAACGCTGACAGGGCTTCAGCAGAAGGATGCTCACAGGTGCAGCCTGGAATGGCACAGTCCTTCGTGGCTTGTTTACAACCCTGCACACTGAATGAATTCTCTGTTCCTCTTGCCTACTGGAAAGTCAGCTGGCCTTTGGGGATCTGGGGGCTTCTCACCAGAAAAGTGGTTGTGTCTCTCTTGGTGGTCATTTTCAGACATCCAGAGAGGGGAATAGAGGGGGTCTCAGATCAGTTTCACATATGGGAGAAGGGTTCCTGGAGGGAGTAGAGAAAGAAAGGAGGGAAGGAAGGAGGAGAGGGAAGCATACTGATTCTAAGTGTTAAGCACTTCTAGAAGTGTATACCATAGTCTTCATGTCTTTAGCACTATCAGCTGTAATCCAGTCAGTTATAAAAGGTTATTTCCACGTTACAGGGAGGGAAACAGGCTGGCAGCATCCAGAGTGGGAGCCGACACCTGCATCCCTGGGGAGACTAGGTGGCCGGGTGATGTAGAATTAGGAAGCTGATGACCCTGAACCCACCACTTCGGTTGATGCCAAAAGCTCTGGAGCAGAGAATGCAGGCCTTCCCTTGTCAAGCAGAGAGAACGCTAGAAAGGAAATTCCTCCAACCTGGGGCCTGTCAAGGGGTAGGCGACTGACCAGAGACGCTGCGCTGTGGGCACTGGGTTCCTGAAGGTACTGGCTCTCTGTTCTTTTAGGCTGAAGTCCTGGCAGGAGCCATAGACCGCCATCAACTGCTTTAGGGAGCCAGTGGGAGAGGCCTGAGAGTCTGGGGCGGGGGTTGGGAAAGGACAAAGGTGGCTTCGGCCTGGGAGAAGTTCCCATTTGGTGGTGAAAACGTCATCTCTTAGGGGAATATGACCAGAGCTCTGCCCACGCATCCGAGGCGGGTAGAGGGAAGAAGGTACAGTCCATGCCTTCCAGGGGCTCACAGTCTGGAGAGAGAAGGCCTCCTAGCCCTCTCCTGTGCACCTGCCTGGCCTAAAGCACCCTCCTACAGCCGTTTGGATCAGAGCTGCCTGCTCCCTGGAGGCCTGCAGCCCTGGCCAGGCCCGGTGGCTCTGCTAGGAGGCTGGTTTGCTCTAAGGGCTGCTCCCACCTTTTCTTCCTCGCCAAGGAAGTCTTGGGAGCTTCGGAGGTATTCCAGGGCTGGCTCTGACACGAATTCGCTGCTCGGTGCGCCAAGCGATCAGAGAGAGCTGAGTTCTCTCTCTTTTCCCTCGGAGGTGTTGATAGTAACAGCAGAGACGAGCTGCCAAGTTGGCAGCGGAGCAGAGCGGCAGAGCGGCTGTGCACTGCGGCAGGAGGGGGCGGGGAGCGCGAGCCGGCGGAGGGCTGGGCCAGAGCGACGGTTTGTTTATCCTGAGATCCAGAGGGTCCCCGCTCCAGGCAGGCGGCCTGCGCCTTGCACGAGGAGGGGAGACTGCCGAGGAAGGTGGAGGCCCCAGGGGAGCCTGGGCGGGGGTGTGAGAGGCTCCCAGGTCCGGGGGCTGCCGGAGTGTGAGGCAGGGACTTTCTGGCTGGGCCTGAAGCCACCAACCAGCCTAGCCCCCAGAGGGAGGACAGAGATCCACCTTTGTTCCCGCTGTGGTTGGAAGAGGTTTCCAAACAGGAATGGACTCGAGGTGGGGAGCTGGGGAGCTGGTACCTGTGCTGTCAATCAGACGGACCTGGGGCAAGTCAATGGACTTTGAGCCTCAGGGATGAATATCTACTTCAAAGCTTTGTGTCGGCTCCAACACGCAGTAATAGCAATAACTTATCTACTGCTGACTCCATGGCAGACACTGTTTGAAGAGCTGTATGTGTGTGAATGCACTTAATCTTCCAATGACTTCATTAGGTGGGTGCTGTTATTACTCCCGTTTTATTAATGAAGTAACTGAGGCCCAGAGAAGTTAAGTGACTTGCCCAAGATCACAGAGCTGGTATCAAAGCGGGGTTTGAACCCACTCTTGTGCCCTTTAGACCATGTTCCCATCCCTCACACGAACTGCCTTCACATTGCAACAGAGTTTGCAGTGCCAGGCCTGGCACAGAGCAAGTGTTTCATGGATGTGAGCTCTTACCATGACACCCCCAGAGCAGCTCCAGACAGAGGACCTAGGCTCCGACATCCTCCCCAGGGATGCCATGGGGCCCTAAGGTGGTCTTCCCTCCCATCTTTGGTCCGTATGACCTTGCTTATCCTAGGAGGAAAGATTCCTGCTTTGGCATGAGAGAGGCTGGCCTTCCCTCTCCCCTCCTCCTGCCCGCCGGCTGCCTGTCTGCTGGAGGCAGAGCGGAGCAGAACAGCGGAATTCTCAGCTTCCTCTAGTTACCATCAGTCTGCAAAGAAAACATAGTCTGCTGTGTCTGCTGCCAGCTCCTCTCTGGTGACAGCCACAACCCATTTGCTCAGCGCCAGCCCAGGCTGTGCTGTGAGGAGAGCTGGCAGCTGGGCTCTAGTCTCCTGCAGGAGACCCCGGGCCGGTCACTGCAAGGCTGGGCCTCGGGGACTGATGAAAGGGGGAGGCCTGGGCCAAATGACTTCTTGAGACCTTTATGGCTCTAAGAGCTATGCCTGAAGCTGGTTGTGCTGCTGTGTGGCCTCCTCCTAGGGTAGGTAGTCTGTCTCATAAACACATTCCCCACACTTGACACAGGGGGAGCTCATTAATGCCCCCTTGCAAATTAGTAACCAGCTTTCCAAGACCACCAAGCTCTGCTACTGGCCACCCTTGCCTCTTAGGAGATACGGGGAATGAATCCTTTGCCACTTTCTGGGAGGCCAGATGAGCCTCCAGTCAGCTGTGAGGTGGTTAAGCTAGAGCCAGGAGCCTGGAATACTGACTACCTCCAAGGCCTGAGTTCCCCCCACATCCCATCTTTCACCCCCATCCCCGCTCCCCAGATGATTAAGTCCGAGGTATCATGGAGGGAAAGAACCTCAGAGCAGATGTCTCAGAACAACACTGTCCTGCTTAGGTGTGTGTGCCAGGAAGCACGGTGGGTACACTGGCTACAGATTCGCCTCCTGATTGTTTCCTTCACATAATGACTACTGACAGGAGGAGGCCAGGTGGGGCTGGGAAGCTGGGGTTGCAATTCTGCCTTGGATAACTCAGGAGGAGCTGAAATTGTCTACATTTTATACTTAGAACAGAGAAAGCAGGGATGCGATTTCTTCTTGTCGGAAACCTTTAATTAAAGGAATGTTCAGTCCCCAGGGATCTGCTGGAGCGTAGTGGCCAAGTACTAGGAACAGAGAGGCTGTCACAACCCTACAAGTCTCTTCTCTGAGCTAACTAGCCCAGCAGCCCGTAGGCCTCCTTAGGTGCGGGGATGTTCTCCACTCAGGCTAGGGAGGGTGAGGGGAGACCGAGGCAGCCAAGCAGAGGAGAGGTCTTGAGGTGTTGCAAGGCCCACCCAGAAGGCAGTCATCCATCGTCATACATGGGTGACCACTGTGTTGGTCTCTGAGGTCTGAAAGAATGAACTTGCTTTATTGGAGACTTGCGTTTTCCTAGGAGAAGAGCCTCTGTTGTAATAGAAGTCAGAGAGAGAAAGGGCTGCCTCGCAGTCAAACTGCTGACACGTTATCTGTTCTGTAAAGTTACAAAGGTCTCTATCCGTTGCTCCCAGAGATGCATTTTCTCTGTCCGACCCTGAGGGGCTCATTTACAGTGGATGACAAGAAGTCTGATGGGTGGATATAGAGGGTAGACTGCAGGGGAGTGGGGAGCCCTTCTCCTGGTGCTCATTCCATTTGATGAGAAGCAATAGTCAGATGAAAGACACGGAGTCGGAAGAGGTGAGAAGCAAAGAGTGGAGCTGAAAGAGGAGAGTTGACTGGGGGTGAGGGAGTGAAGGTAGTGGCCCCAGGGGACTGGGAGGAAGGAGCCGGCCAGGAGAGGCAGTGGGGTGGTGGGCAGAGGGCACGGGCCCGGCCTAGACCTTCTTGGATGGGGCACCTGGCAGGCAAGGGGGTGCCCAAGATGACCTTTAAGGGTCCCTTCCCTCTGGCAGCCTCTGTTGAAATCCAGAATGGGTGAGCAGAAGTGGGTCGAGGGTCAATTTTCCTGAAGGAGCCCTGAGCTGGAGATGGGATGTGTTGACTCTTTATTTATTGATGAGGCTATCGATTTGAATGCAGCTTTTCCACAGGCTCCCGAGGTAGCTGGAGCTGGGAGAAGAAACCTCTTACCAGTTAGCCTCCTTTGCCCTTGAGATGCCAGGCACTTAGATAGGCGGCCCCCACCTTCCCCTCCTTCCCCCTGCTCTCCTCACCCCTTCTGCCCTTCACCTGAGGGTTGGGGGCTCCAGACAACCCCTCTAATTCCTTCTTTTTCTGAAGTCTGGCTGTTCTGGGTTCCTTCCTGGGTTTAGCATGCACTCAGGCACCCCACATTCTAACAGCAGGGCATTGCTTCATTCAACTACACATTAAATTTCCAAGCTAGAAAAGACCTCTGAGAGTCTCCCAGCAAAGATCTTTTGTTTTACTGAGAAGGAACAGAGGCCAAGGGGAAGCGACTTCCCCAAAGTTGCACAGAGATACAACCTGGACAAGAATGAGGCCGGGCCTCCAGATTCTCCAGGTGAGGAGCCTTTGAGCTGTGCTGCGTTGCCTCCCAATCTGGCCCCTCAACCCAGGGGTGGGGATGCATCTGAGCTGGGACTCGCTCTCTGAGACTCTTGGCACCCCCACCCCCTGCCCCGTTTACGGTCTTCCAGCAGGGCTGCTCCTAAATTTGTTTTGTACTTGATGAAATCTTTGCTCTCAGTCTGCCCCTCTGGAAAATAGGATTGAAAAGGTTCTGTATATCTGCAGGGGAAAATAGAGGCTGGTGATAATAACTGGGAGCCTGCTCAGCCTCGCCCGGCCTCAAGCGCCCTGCCTTCCCTCCTCCCCTTGGTTGGCCCCTTCTGTGTGGCCTCTCCCAGCCTCTGTGCCCCAGCACCAGCCTTCACGTGGGGCAGAGACGCCCGTATCTACTCATCCTTGAAAAGAAGATGGCTCTTCTCCCTCAGCTTTGACTCCAGAGCTCAGTTTGCCAGAGAGACAGAACCAGGCCTTTCTAGGTGGGTAGAATCAGGAGACAGGCCAAAACTGCACCAAGCCCTGTGGGTTGGCTCCCATCTTTGAAGACCCTGAAATTTGGCCCAATTGAACATGGCTTTAAAGATGAGGCCCATTGCATGAGGCTAGGTGGGCACTGTCTTCTTAAGGCTGTTGATGTCATTGTACTTCTAAGGTCGATTTTTGGCATTCAGTGTTCCAAGGTTTAACCCTAACCTGATTTTCTGGCCTCACGTCTTCTTTCTTCCCTTCTCACAGGCTGCACCCAAAAGGAATTCCATCCAAGCACCACATTTTCCCTGTGTCCCAATTGTTCTAGAATGCCTGCTCTACACATGCGGAAAACCCATGTCCTAAGTCACTTTCCCTGATTCTAGCAACTGATATCAATTGAGCTGTATCAGGTGCTGGACCTTGCATTTTGTCTTCATTCTAACCTCAAAATTCTCCCCATTTCTCCACAAGTTGGGGCTTCCCCAGTGTCTCAGTGGTAAAGAATCCGCCTGCAATGCAGGATAGGCAAATTCAGCCCCTGGGTAGGGAAGACCCCCTGGAGGAGTGCATGGCAACCCACCCTAGTATTCTTGCCTGGAGAATCCCATGGACAGAGGAGCCTGGTGGGCTACAGTCCATAGGGACACAAAAGAGTCAGACGCAACTGAAGTGACTCAGCACGCATGCACCCACTGTAGTCTCCAGGGTCTATATTTTCAGTCACCACACTTGATTACCTCTCAAGAAGCAGCGACCCTTTCCAAAATTATCTTGCTCTTCGCTTGGATTTTATCTGCATTTTCCTTTTCTCGCATCACTTTTTGAATTTTGACTGTAACTACTTAGATCATATGCTTTCACTTCCTCACTAGACTGTGAGTCTTCAAAAGCACGACCTGGGTCACATTTGGTGTGTCCCCAGCACAGGCCCAGTGCTAGCACATGGCAGGGGGCCATTAAATGTTTCGGATGAAAGAATGAATACACGACCGAATGAATCTGAATCGTAGTGAGGGCTAATGTGTCTGCCCATGGTAGAGCAGGGAGTTGGAAGTCACTTTTCTGAAGGTCCCAGCTTCACGTTTCCTTTTTAAAGGCACCATGGGAAATGAAGGGAACGGAAGGGTTTCATAGATGAGTGAGAACAGTAGCGCAAACCCCTGCATGTCTGTAATTACAGAGCCTCTTCGAGCCACTGCTGCTGGCAGCACGCTGGGGAACGTGTTTTCAGTTCTCCAGGTTGGGAACTGCAGGTACTACCTCTTGCTTTGTGTGAGCTGACATGGCAGTGAAAGGAAAAGAGAGGAGAGGATAATACATCCTGGGAGCGATGGCTTTGCCAGGGGCAGGGTCTGCCCTGAGAGCAGAGGCCTCCAGCATGCATCCTACCTTCAAGGTCCACTTGGTAGGGCGGAGAGGACTCTAGCCACCCTTTCTGTGTCATACTCCAGGGATCAGGGACTCCATATGAAACAGCCCATGGCAGGGTGGTCTCTAGCTGGATTAAGGGCAGGGTCAATCCCCTGGGAGACTTTCTAAGTTTAGGAGGAGTAACAGGAGGCTCTTGGGTGCAAGGCACTGGGCAGAGAATCATCTACAAAGTGTGTGTGCTTGTGTGTGCCTGTCTGTTTGTGCATGCCTGAGTGTGTCAGGAGAAGCAAAGGAACCCAAAATGTGACATGAGCTTCTTTCCGGCCCCCCAAGGTTGGGGAACCACCAGGGCACAGTTCCTGCCAGGTTCTGTTCAAAACTCAGCTTTTCTGACAGAATCACAGACTTGGAGAGTGAACTAATGGTTACAGGGGTGGGGAAGGATGAGGGGAAGGGATAGTTAGGGAATTTGGGATGGGCATGTGCACACTGCTGTATTTAAAATGGATAGCCAACAAGGACCTATCGTATAGCACAGGGAACTCTGCTCTATGTTATGTGGCAGCCTGGATGGGAGGGGGGGGAGAATGGATACATGTATATGTATGGCTGAGTCCCTTTGCTGTCCACCCGAAACTATCACAACGTTGTTAATCAGCTATACCCCAACACAAAATAAAAACTTAAAAAAAAAAAAAAGGATTCAGCTTTTCTGGTCCAGGTTTAGAACAAGCAGATCAGGCTCCTGGGCCCTGGCTTGGGAGAACGGTTTCCAGCTCTGTCTTCATGTAAACCCACTTGTGTCTTCAGTTCTGGGTGCCCACCTCCCCGCCAGCCCCCATCTCCTTCATTTCTTGACCCTGAAAGAAAATCTTCACAGAGAGGCTCATACTTCATGAGCAACAGGAACGTGAATTCTCTTGGTGCTGGGTAAACAGACACCCTCCTCCCCTTCCCTCTATTCCTCCACCATCCACAGCTCCTAACCCCACCCAGGAGGAAGCTCATCTCTGAGAGAATTCTCAGCATAACTCATTCTGAAAATGCTGGGGACGTGCCAGGGAGCTTTCCTGGGAGGACAGTCACTGCTGTTGCCCTTGGGAAGGGGCACAGGATATTGGTGGCCTGGGTCTCCACACAGTGGGCCTGTGTAGGCCCTGTGTCCCATCTCCCAAACTGGGAGTCTCTGGTCACTGGCTGACGAGGCTTAGAAACATCTAGTCAGGCCCTACCCTGACACTTTGTTTATCTGGCTTTGAGGTGAGTCATTCATTGATCCTGCACACGTTTGTTGACTACTGACCACGTGCCAGCTCTAGGTGCTGTGGTGAGGCATGGGGGTGGGGTGGGGGTACCACAGTGAACACAAGGTACTGATCAATCTGGTAAAAGTCACAGTAAGTGGGCACAGTCATTTGTGGGTGGGTGGGGTGAGGTCAGGGTAGAGAGGTGAAGGGAACTCTGAGAAGCAGGGGACCTGGGGAGGCCTCCCAGGAAGAGATGCATCTAGGCTGAGGTGGGAAAGAGATGAGTGGAGCATGAAGCCACTCAAGAGGGGAGAGAGTGTCCCAGACACAGGGAACAGCATGTGTGGAGGCCCAGAGGCTAGAGAGCACTTGTCATGTTTCAGGAACTGAAAGGCAGGCAAGGGGAAGGCAAAGGGAGGAGATGGTGAACGATGAGGCTGGAGGGAGAGGCAGAAGCTGGGCCACGGAGGACTGGAAAGCCATATGGAGTGGATGAAACTTTAGCCTAAAGACAACTGATAGCACTGAAAGGTTTTTCAGATGTGTGACACGTCCAGATTGGTGTTTTGGAAGGATGCTTTTTGCTTTGGTGTAGAGCAGTGCTATTTGATAGCTATGTGATGAGAGCCACAAATGTAATTTAAAATTTTCTAGTAAAAATGTAAAAAGAAACAGATGAAATTAATTTTAAATAATATATTTTATCTACTCTAATATATCAAAGCTATTATCATTTATCATATAATCAGTAGAGAAACCATAATATTTTACATTTTTTTTCATATTAAACCTTTGAAATCCAGTGTGCCTTTTGCACTTACAGTGCATCTCCATTTGGACTAGCCACCTTTTGAGTACTTAGGAATAACCACATGTGTTTGTTGGCCACCATGCTGAGCAGTGTAGATGTGGACAATGCATTTGAGAGGAGCAAGAACAGGGAAGTTGGTGCAAGTGACCAAGGGGGAGGATGCTGGCTTGGGGATAGAGACAAAGGGAGAGATTTCAGAGATGTGACTCCCAGGTTGTTATACCAGGCTTGGAAATATACCAGGCTCTGGACTCCTTTTATCTGAAAGAGAAATAAACTATCTTGTTTGGGCCATTTTACTTAGAGTTTTCCCTCTACTCATGGCTGGAGCTAATTTTAATGAAAATAACTAAATGGAGATGTCCAATGGACAGATCTGATGGGTCTAAATAAGCAGAGAGACCTGAGAAATCTCCCAATCCATATTTGGTCCTTGAAGCCATGGTAACCTATGAGATCTCCAAGGAAGAATGGTCTTGTGAGATGAAGAAAAGTTCTAGAACAGAACTTTGAGGAACACCAGCACTTAGGATGGGCAGAGGAAGAGGAGCCTGCTGAGGAGACTGAAAAGGAGCCACCAGACAGGTAGGAAGAAAATCAGGGAAGAGCTGCTGTATGGAAGCATAGGGAGGAGAGAGTCCCCAGGATGGGGTGACGAACAGGGGTAAAGACCGCCGTCTCTGCTTGCCCCTCCAGGTGAGGAAGGCATCAGAGAGCCCAAATAAACCAACCTAGATGTCTGCTGCGGTCTCCAGCTTCAATAAAGGCTGGACATGTCATCCTTCAGCGCGATACCCTTCAGTGGGCTCCATGCAGCTTAAAGACACAGTTCTAGTTTCTGGAGCACATCCTTTGTTGTTGTTGGTGTTTAGTTGCTAAGTTGTGTCCGACTCTTTCTCGACCCCATGGACTGTGGCCTGCTAGACTCCTCTGTCCATGGGATTTCCAGGCAAGAATACTGGAGTGGGTTGTCATTTCCTGATCCAGGGATTGAAGCTGTCTCCTGCACTGGCAGGAGGATTTTTTTTTTTTTTTTAAATCTCTGAGCCACCAAGGAAGCCCAGCACATCCTTCAGGCTCCTCCAAAGTCTGGCCCTAGCTTTTCTGTCCGGCCTGTCCTTTCCCCAGCACAGTCTGTCCACGCCAGGCCTGGCTTCCTACCACTCCCTGCCTTGGCACGTGTGCTTCTCTGGACTGAAGAACCTTCCTTCCTTCCCTCCCCCTACAAATCCTGTCATGCTTCAGGACTTACCTTAAATGCCAGCTCTTCTGTTCCCTGACTCTTCTAGGCTGGTCAATTGCTCTCCTCCAACCCCAGGCCCCTGGGAGCATTTTCATCACTCTCAATCACAGCCCTCATGGTAGTCTGCTGCTGCTGCTGCTAAGTCGCTTCAGTCGTGTCCGACTCTGTGCGACCCCATAGACGGCGGCCCACCAGGCTCCCCCGTCCCTGGGAGTCTCCAGGCAAGAACACTGGAGTGGGTTGCCATTTCCTTCTCCAATGCATGAAAGGGAAAAGTGAAAGTGAAGTCGCTCAGTCGTGTCCGACTCTTCGTGACCCCATGGTCTGAAGCCCCCCAGGCTCCTCCATCCATGGGATTTTGCAGGCAAGAGGACTGGAGTGGGGTGCCATTGCCTTCTCCATCATGGTAGTCTAGCTTGTGTTAAAGCTGGCTGTGTCCGTGTGTGCCGCCTCAACTAGACGGTGAGGTTGGACAGCCTGAGGCTGCTTCTGGCTTCTCATCCCTGTGCCTCTTGATGCTTTCCATGGAGCTCATTACAGATGTTTAAAAAATGCTTATGGATTTAATGGAACTGTTGTCCCTCACACAGCCCCCAGATAACAATGCAGTCTCTGTCTTCTCTGTCATGTTACTCTGGGGATGATGAGGGGGACACCAAAATAGACAGCATCCTGATTTAAGAAGGAAATAGTGAAGGAGTTGAGTTTGAATCTAGCCATTCAAAGGAAGGGTCCCGGTCTGAGTTTATGCTGACCTAAGCAGCTTGTGTCATCTGGGTGCTCAAGAATCACCTTATTAACAGAAAGGCAATAGAAAAAATTAGTGAAAATAAAAGTTGGTTCTTTGGGACTTCCCTGGTGGTCTGGTGGCTAGGACTCTAAGCTCCTAATGCGAGGGACCTGGGTTTCATCCCTGGTCAGGGAACTAGATCCCACATGTTACAAGTAGGAGTTCGCATGCCACAAATAAAAGTGTGCATTCTGCAAATAAAGATTCTGAGTGCTGCATCTAAGGCACAGCTAACTAAGTAAATAAATAGTTTTTAAAAAGTTGGTTCTTTGAAAAGATGAACAAAATTGACAAATCTTTAGCTAGACTGACCAAGAAAAAAAAAAAAAAAAAAGACTCACATTACCAAAACCAGGAGTGAAAAAAGAGACCTTAGAGAAATAAAAATGATTATACAGGAACACTATGACTAAGTTTAGACTAAATGAGATAACATATATAAGTGGACTAATTCTCTGAAAAACACAAACTATCGAAACCGCTTCAAGAAGTAGATAGTCTGAATAGACCTAGAACAAGTAAAGGGGTTGTATTAGTGTTCTCAAGTCTTAGTCACACAGTCGTGTCTGGCTCTCTGTGCCCCCACAGACTGTAGCCCACCAGACTCCTCTGTCCATGGAATTCTCCAAGCAAGGATATTGGAGTGGGTTGCCATTTCCTTCTCCAGGGGATCTTCCCAACACAGGGATTGAACTCTGGTGTCCTGTGTTACAGGCACAGTCTTTACCATTTGAACCACCAGGAAAGCCCTCAAAACCCTGCAGTATTTTCAAAACCTTCCACAAAGAAAAGTCCAGGCTTAGATGGCTTCACTGGTAAATTCTACCAAATGTTTAATTAATGACAATCCTTCACACTCTTACAAAAAATAGAATAGGAAGGAACACTTCCAACTCATACCATGAGTCTAGTATTATTCAGATATCAAAACCAGACAATGATACCGTAAGAAAACTATATTATCAATATCATGAATATAGATACAAAAATCCTCAACAAAATACTAGCAAAATGAAGCCAGCAACATATGAAAAGGATTACATGTTATGACCAAATGGGATTTATCCTAGGAGTGCAATATTGGTTTAATATTTGAAAATCAATGTAATACACCATATTAATACATTAAAGGAACCAAATCATATGATCATCTCAACAGATGCAAAACAAGTATTTGGAAAAACTCAATACCATTTCATGATAAAAATACTCAAAAAACCTAGGAATAGAAGTGAACTTCCTTAACTTGACAAAGAACATCTAGAAAAACTCCACATCTAACATTAGACTTAAGGGTGAAAGATGAAAGTTTTCCCCCTGAGATCAGGAACAAGTCAAAGATGTCTGCCCTCACCAATTCTATTCAACACTGCACTGAAAATTCTAGCTAGGAACTTTGGCAAGAAAAAGGAACAAAAGGCACTCAGGTTGGACAGAAAGAGGTAATACTATCTCTATTCATAGATGATATGATCTTGTATACAGAAAATTCCAAAGAAAATACACATACATACAAACTTTTAAGGATTAATAAACAAGATCAGCAAGGTTGCAGAATACAAAATATAATAAATGAAAACCAATTGTATTTCTATACACTGCTGCTGCTGCTGCTGCTAAGTCACTTCAGTCGTGTCCGACTCTGTGCGACCCCAGAGACGGCAGCCCACCAGGCTCCCCCGTCCCTAGGATTCTCCAGGCAAGAACACTGGAATGGGTTGCCATTTCCTTCTCCAATGCATGAAAGTGAAAAGTGAAAGTGAAGTCACTCAGTCGTGTACAACTCTTAGTGACCCCATGGACTGCAGCCCACCAGGCTCCTCCGTCCATGGGATTTTCCAGGCAAGGGTACTGGAGTGGGGTGCCATCGCCTTCCCCATTTCTATGCACTAGCAATGAACAACTGGAACATGAAATTAAGAAAAAATTTGATTTACAACATTAAAAAGAGTGAAATATTTAGGAATATATGTATGAAAATAAGTATAAGATATACACAATGAAAATTATAACACATTATTGAAAGAATTAAAGAAGACCTAATAAATGGAAAGAAATACTGTGTTTGTGAATCAGAAAACTTAATATTGTTAAGATAGCAATACTCCCCAAATTGATCTATGATACAACACAATCTCTATCAAAATCCCAGCTGTTTTATTTTTTTACAGAAATTGGTAATCTGGTCCTAAAAGTCTTATGGAAATGAAAGGGACCTAGATTAAACAAAGAATCTTGAAAAAGATGAGCAAAGTTGGAAGACTTACACAAACAGATTTCACAACTTCCTGCTAAGCTACAGTAACGAAGACAGTGTGGTACTGGCATAAGGATCTATAGCCCAATGGAAAAGAAACGACAGTCCAGAAATAAGCTCTTTTATTTATGGTCAACTGATCTTTACCATTTAGTGATGAAAGAATAGTCTCTTCCATTAAAGATGTGGGACAATTAGATAGCCACATGCAAAACAATGTAGTTAGACCCTGTCACACGATACGGAAAAATTAACTCAAAATGGATCATTCTAAAACTCTTAGAAGGAAACACAGGACACATCTTTGTGATCTCGGGTTAGGCAGTGATTTCTTGGGTGTGACATTGCAAGCACAAGGGACAAAAGTAAAAATAGGTAAACTGGTCTTCATCAAAATTAAAAACAATATAGCTTCAAAGGTCACTATCAAGAAAGTGAAAATACAGTTCAGAGAATGGGAGAAAATATTTGTGAACCATGTCTCTCTGTAAGATGAGAACTCCTGCAACTCAACAATAAAAAAAAAATTTTTTTTAAATGAGCAAAGGATCTGAATAGACATTTCTCCAAAGAAAATACACATTGCAAATAAACACGACAAGATGCTCAACATCTATTCAAGGAAATACAAATGAAAAACCACAATGATACCACTTCACACACACTAGGCCAGCTGTAATAAAAAAGATAATAAAAGGTGTTGGTGAAGATGTAGAGAAATCACAATTCTTCACACAGTGCTTGTAGGAATACAAAATGGTGCAGCTTTAAAAAATAGTATGACCATTTCTCAAAAAGTGAAGTATAGAGAGTTGCCACGTGTGCTGTGTGCTAAGATGCTTCAGTTGTGTCTGACTCTTTGTGATCCTAAGGGCTGTAGCCCACCATGTGGTCTCCTCCATCCACGGGCTTCTCCAGCAAGAATACTGGGATGAGTTGCTGTGCCCTCCTTCAGGGTATCTCCTGACCCAGGTGTTCAATCCACATCTCTTATGTGTCTTGTATTGGGAGATGGGTTGTGCCACCTGGGAAGCCCCATAAAACCCAGCTATTCTACACTTAGGTGTATATCCAAGAGAATTGAAAATATATACCAATACAAAACTTATACATGAATGTTTACAGAGGCATTATTTATAGCAGCTAAAAAGTGGAAAATAACCCAACTGATGAATGGATAAACAAAATATAGTATGCTCATACAATGAGGTTTTAACCAGCCATAAAAAGAATGAAGTAGAGTCATGCTATACCATGGATGTATCTTGAAAACTCTATACAAAGTAAAATAAGACAGTTACAAAAGGCCATAACCATGTATTTTATGATTCTGTTTATATGAAACGTCATTATTAGAAGTTTATATGAAATGTCCAGGCAAATCCATAGAGATGGAAAGTAAATTAGTAGGGATTGGGAGAAAAAGGAGGCAGGATTGTCAATGAGTATGGGGTTTCTCTTTGGGGTGGTGAAAATTCTCTAAAATTAGATGGTGGCAATGGTTGCATAGCTCTATGAATAAAATAAAACCTACCAAATTGTGCAATTTTAAAAGGTGAATTTTATGGTATATGAACTATAAAATATGTTTGTGTATACACACACACACACACATATACATATACATTACTGTGTTTAAATGTAAGGTATGCCTCCATTTCCTGGTAAGAAGGTTAAATTTTTTTCCAACTGGAATATGCCATAATATGCCTGACAAGACAAGATTTTCTTCTTCAAAATTGTCCTCAGAAAGGAAGGCAAAGTTGTACAGGTCTCATGTTTTAGAGCTCCTCTCACCATTTCCCACCTCACTCTAAGGGATTTAGGGTGAGAAAGCACAATGTATGTTTTTGTAACAGTGGGGATGAGGATCCCCCTCATAAATAACATTGGTTCTCATTCTTTTTAAAAAATTCATTTAATTAAAAATAAAAAAAAAATTGGCTGTACAGGATCTCTGTTGCAGTATGGCATGTGGGATTTTAGTTCCCCAGCCAGGGACTGAACTGGTGTCCCCCGCATTGGAAGGCAGATTCTTAACCACTGGACCACCAGGGAAGTCCTCCCTAGCTCCCACTCTTGAGGCTCTCCGTGGTTTCTGCTCACCCAGTACCTACTCTCTTGGCTCTTGTAAATGCATGTAGATTTTCCTCTCAGCTATCCCCCCATCCATCTCAGAAGGTCTGTCAGGCTGCATGGTCAACAGGTGGACTTATGACTCAATCTACCCAATCAGATGCCCTTCTTCGGGAATTTGGATCAAGTGTGGGGTGATTCAAAGAAAAACCCGGTGATTTGCAACAACTGGTCTGCCCTGAGGAGACAGTTCCAGGGCTCCAGGTCCCTAGAGTCAGGGGAGGTATTCAGGTCCTGCTATTTTCTTCAGGGGTTTCTTGTACCCAAGAACCCTAACTTGGCCTTTTGGATATTCAATAGCTGACACATTCCATACCACTGTCTTAGTTCTTCCACAGCAGGGGCAGGATTCCTTAGGACTGTCCAGACAATGAAGGAAAAATTGGTGGTTTCCTTATGATTTAGTGATTTCCTAAATCATAAGGAAACCATTACTTCCATTGGAGCATCTTTTTCTTGGTTCCTTCTTGGTGACCATCTGCTTTAATATTTTAACTGAAGCTCTAAACATTAATTGACTCTTAGCTATATGAAGTTGCTTTGTTAGTTGAAGGAATAAAAGGCAAACAAAATCATATCCCACCTTTGGTGGGTGGTGTGAATGTAGAGAAATGCTCTTTGAATTCAGACTACATGGATAGACAGAAAGAATAGGAAAGAAGCATTTAAACTTAACCTGAGGTAGAGGCTCTTAGCCTGAGAAATTTCTTCCATCCACAGGGAAGATGCCCCCTGGGATAGGGCATTGAAACAAGAGAATCAGACTTTGGGGCTGACAGGGACCTTACAGAAATGACCTGACTAGAGCCAAGTTGGGCTTAAGACTTTGTCTTTGACTCCTAGTCCAGTGTTCACCTCTTCAGTTCCCAGTCATGTGGCTGACCTTGGCTGGCTCCTCTAAGTTTCAGGGGACTGGGGAGGAGGAGGGGTAATATCTGGGGCTTGGCAAATGGTTGCCTAGGGAAGTATGTCTTGCAAGGCCACCCAAGAAACCAGCAAATTCCAGTAGTTCTAGTTGGATTGTTTTCCTTAGGTTTTCCCAGTGGGGACTTGGCAGAAGGAACTGGGACCAGACTTTGCATGGCAATATGGTATGTGTTTTTGTTCCCACCCTTCTTCTCCATCCTCCTGGAGTCCTTGAAGCAAGTCAATAGCAAAAGGGCTTGGTGAAATGACCTCTGTCACTGCCATGGTCTCTTCCCTGTAGGTGACCCAGTCAGCTGGAGTGAGAGAGCCTTGATGGTCTTTACCTAACAGTATAAGGATATCATGCAAATAACCAGAGAATGTGAGAAGGAAATCAATTCAGAAACCAGGCTTGGAGTTTCCCCAGGGCTGACAATGACTTACCTTAGCTCGCAACTTGCACTGGGCAGTAAGGGCCCAGTGTAAATAGAATGCATTACTGGTTCTAAGGAAAGAGACAGAAGAGCCCGGACAAGGTTCTTTGGGTGGAGAAGAGATGAAATGTGCCCTTCCAAGCTGTACTTTTCAGTCATTAATGGGCATGATCAGTTTAACTAATACCTATACAGAGAATTTCCCGTGTAGGGGGAAATTCCCCTACATCTGGGTGTAGGGGAAGCCACAGGCAACAGCTGACAGTGTTACTAGAGCCTGAAGAAGGAGATGGGAAGTGTGGGGAGATAAGGCAGAGAGGCTGGGGTTCGTTTGTTGGGGGTGGGGAACGAAGGGAGAGGAGGGGAAGTAAGTTATGGGAAAGAACAGGGTCTTTTTTTCTGAGCAGGGAAGAGGGAAGTACCTGGGAGATTCACATTTTAGATAGGTCACTGCCTCTGCATGTGGATTTGGGGAGGAAGAGTCAAGAATGCGGGCAGGGAACCTACTGAAAGTGATGATGAGTGTCAGTTGCAGGGTGTACACAATGAGAATGAGGCACTCCTGATGAAAGGGACATGGACTGGAGAAATGGCCAGGAGGTGAGGGATGATGGAGATGGAGAGGTGGTAGGGAAATCAGGTGGGCTTGCAGGTTTCTGAGGTGGTTGATAGGGCCAGGAACTGAGGGAAGAAACACAGGAAAGGGAAGTACATCTGGAAGAGAGATGTTGATGATGGCTAACATTTATTAAATACTTATATGGACCAGGCATTGTGCCAAGAGTTTTTCATGCATCTTCTCATAACTCTATAAAGTAGGTATTATTCTTGATTATAGATGAGGAAAATGAAACTTTGAGATGTTAAATGGGTTGGGTAGATCTGCACAGCTGATTGTGTGGTGGAGAGAGTTTAAAATCCAGGCATTCTGGCTCCAGGGCCAATGTTCTTAATGACCAGGCAGGATATATGCGTATGCGAAGAGTCCAAAGAGCCTGTGGGGCACCCACAGTGGAGGTCTGGAATTTAGGGACCTGCCATCAAGACTTAGATCATGGTGTAAACTACTTAAGTTGACCACAGTCCCCTTAAGTTAAAGAAGCAGCTAACGGGTAAGGGGCTCACAGATATGAGGAAAACATACGTCCCAGATGATATTTAAATCTGAAGACATGGCTCTGCTATCCGGCAACAGAAAACTGGACAATTATGAACCCGTAGTGGTATCAAATAGAAATGTCCACCAAGTTAAGCAGAAACATTAATTATAATAGTTACTATGCTGTATAGTAATTACCCTAAACAGTAAGCACTTTACATAAATAGTAGTAATTAGTATAGCACAAGTTTCCAAAACTGTGTCCTATGGAATAGTTCCTGGAGATGTTAATAAAAAATGTCTGGATAAACAAGGTCTTTGGAGTCAGATAAGCTTAGGAAATGCTGGTATAATTGAAATAGGGCACCCAATGCCTAGTTTATAGTTTTATCTTTTCTCTGTCAGGATAGTGGAAAAGCTTAAAGTGTAGGCACTGGCAACAGGCAGCCTGGGGTTAAATACTGCCTCTGACCAGCTAGGTAATTTGGGGCAAGTTGCTGAACTTCTCTGAGGTAATTTCCTCCTGACTATATATGCCCCACCCCCCATTCATTCACACTGAGGCTGACATCAGAATACCCTTGGTGTGAGGGGCTACCACAGGTCTTGGCTGTTTCTTTGAAATCTGATTGAGGTTGAAGATGATAGAGCAGGTTGCAAAAGCGGGAGTGAAAGGGGATTATTTTCCACGTTCCCCCTGACTCGTAATGAACACTAAATTATGATGCGCCAAAGAGTAGGCGAGGGCCAGAAAAAGTCCAATTTCCTGACCATGGTTTGGGGCAATGAAGGGAAACTGATAGGAATGAATGGAAGCTTCTTAATCACACTGTGTGGCCCAAATGCTTGGCTCCCAATAAAGACGCTCTGTTTTCCCTGATAGCTCAGCAGTAAAGAATCCGCCTGACAATGTAGTAGACTCGGTTCAATCCCTGGGTCAGGAAGATCCCCTGGAGAAGGAAATGGCAACTCACTGCAATATTCTTGCCTGGGAAATCCCACGGATAGAGGAACCTGACTGGCTACAGTCCATGGGGTTACAAGAGTCAGAAACCACTAACCGCCTAAATAACAACAAAAGACCCTCACCACCCCCTTAAGTAGACACTTCCTTTGTGAAGCAGGTGGGCGGGATAAGAGCAGCTGTTTCTCGCTCTCCTTTGGCGGTGGGCGGGTGGCCTGGAGGGGCACGCACTCTCCCAGTGTGCACAGGTATTTTACACACCCACCCACAAACACCAGGGGGACTGCTGCCTACAAGCATCACTTTTCAGCCTAGAGGCCAGGTCTGGGCCTGAACCGTGGTGGTATGGCAAGGGCTTCCCCTTTCTCTGTTCCTTGTTTATAAGATGAGGAATATGGATAGGGTGAATTTTAAGAGTCCTGGCAGTCCTGATGTACTTCGGTTTGTACCTCTAGGAGGTACTATTCACTCTCCCTCCGGTACCGTCTAACCAGATGGCTAGGGCGGACTGACCAAAAATGGCTTACTTTCATTATTTTCCATGGGCCTGTGTATCGAAGACAAACCTCCCCTCTCACAAGTGTGCGTAGGGTCTGCATCCGTTGCTTTCGAAGCTCAACAGCAGCTGGAGTCCCAGCTGGGAGCTTAGGTCCCGAGGCCTTAAGACTCGGGAACAAAGGGCAGGAGGGAAGGGGCCTTCCCAGAAAGTGCGGGGAGGGGAGCCCTGGGGCAGTTTATGGCTTTACCTCTCCTTAGTGCTGGCTGTCCTCTCCTTCCCACAGTTTTGGGGGGAGGGAAGGAGTCCTGTTTTCCTTAAAGCTTATGACTTCACCTCCTTCCCTTCCTCTTTCAAAGGTCAGGGTCTCTACCCCTTTCCCATCTGCTCCCAGCCTTTGAAATCTCCATCCCACTCTTTCCTTTTATTCTTCTTAGGACTGGGGTCTTGACGCCCCTCCCTCTTTTTCCATCACTTTGAACCTTGCCTCTTTATTCCTTTTTAGGCCTGGCCTCTCCAGCCCTGGGTAGAGGGGTCTGCATACTTCTTTTTTCTCTTCTGAAGGCCACGTCTCCCTCCCCCAACTCTTTCCTGCTCCCCTTCCCCACCCCCTCCCTCCGCCCCGAGGCATTGTGGGAGGAAACAAGATGTGGGGCGAGAGCGGCGCGGGGAGAAGCCCGCAGTGCGGGGCCGGGCGGGCCCAGCCAATGGGGAGCGCGGACGGCGGCGCGCGCGGCGGGGGGGCGGGGGCGGGGCGCTATTTCAGTGGGGACCGCGCGTCGGCAGAGCAGCGGCAGAGCAGAGCGGAGCTGCGAGGTGCCAGCGCGGAGCAGACGGGTCGGCGGGCGCGAGGCGGAGCGCGGGCGGCCAGGAAAGCTCTAGGGCGGACGGCGGCGGCGCGAGCGCTCGGTCCGGGCCTGCGGGAGCCGGAGACCGCGGCGGCGGCGGCTGCTGCCGGAGGCGAAGGGACACCGCCCTGCCCGCGCTCTGCCTCAGGCCATCGCTGCTCCCCCGGGGCCCCGCGAGAACTCGCCTCTGTGAAGGTGAGCGGTGGGTGGGGGCGCCCCGGGGCGGTGGCCCGACGCGCTAGGTTCGGCCGCGAGGCCTGGAGGAGGTCCGGCTTCGGCATGACGCCCCCGTCGCCTCTCCGGCCCAGGGTTGCGCCACCCTGTACCTTCACGACCTCGGGGCGCGGCCAGGGCTACCGGCTGCCGATGTGCGGCCTCCAGCCCCCCGGGATCTTTCTGCGCGCACAGAGGCCCTGGTGTCGGGGCCGAGGGAGATCGGCGGAGCGGGCTCGGGCGTGACGCGGCTCCTCCCGCCGCCACCCTCTGGGGCGTCCTTCCTGCAGCGAGGACGCCCCGTCACTCCGGCGCTGCTCCAGGCCGGGCGGGGGAGGGCGGCCGGCCGGCCGGGTGGAGGTGGCGGGGAGGATGCTTTCTCATCGCCCAGGTGCCGGCCTTCGGGACTGCAGCCCTCTGGAGGATGGGGTAGTGGAGGGAGACAGCCCCTTGGGGTTCCGAAGGGAGGAAATACGAGCGTTGTACGTGTTGGGGGCTGGGGAGGGCGGGTCGTGTCGTTCGAAAGCTTGGCCTTTTTGTCGCAAGGCTGGTAATAGAGGAGGGAGAGCTGTCCTGGAGTGCCCTCTGCTTTTCAGGGGAGCCTCTGGGTCGTGACTGAGGCAGCTGGCCTGGGGCCCTCTGGTCATCCTTCAGTCTGGAGGCCCAGGTCCCTAGCATTTTTTTTTTCTACCAGGGGGAGGGGCTACGTTGGCCCCTCCCTTCCCTTTTTCTCCCTGGCACCTTGGACAGGGGAGGCTGGGGCAAGGCCTCACCTCTCTGACGCCTGGGGGGCCAGGGGTGAAGAATCGTGGCATTGTAGTCACAAGACCAACATTATGTAACTGCAGGCTCTCCTGGAGGGTAAGGTAGCTTTTAATCACTGTGACAAAGTTGTTCCTTTGGACTTTTGAGGATGAGGCAGTGGAGCAGGTTAGCTTGCTGGGAAAAGGGATGCTGATTTCATACTTGAACCGGGCCGCACTCCCACCCTTGGATCTGTAAACAGTGCCCCCTTCTGAGTGGTAGCCACCAGGTGACACTAGTTTTGGTCACACTTATTGAGCCTTAGAATATTCTCTGTGTTGCTGTTGTACCTTTGCTCAAACCCATTGAAGGTGCCACATTTATTTCAACCATTGTTTTTTTAAAAAGGATGCTGATTTGCCTCAGGTCATAATGGCTAGGGCTAGAACTGGATTCTCCTGACCTCTTCTTCAGCCCCAGGTGGTATTCACAGACTCCTCTTGAGGCTCTTGACTTTTTTCTCTCAGGAGTGTGGGAGCAGAGGGCGCTGGGGCACTAACCCATTGCTCTGCCACTTCTTGCTGAAGTGGAACCAGCCCTACTTAATTTGCCAGTGCGAGACAGAGGTACCCTGGATGCACTAAAGGGCTGCCTGGTTAGCAGCTGGCATGCATGCATCCTTTGCATCTGGTGCGGGCTGAGTAGTCATGAATTCTGCTTCCCTTTCTGCCCATCCAACCCACAGGTTAGTGTGGACTCAGATCAAGGTATCCTGGAATGATACCAGGGATCTCTCCTTGAGCAGACAGGTTCCTGTGTAGCTTTGTATCAGATAGGGCTGAAACAGCAGCATCTTTTGCCCACTGGGCTGATCGCAGAGTGGTGCTTTGGGGAATAGTACCTGGGAGGTGGGATATAGATTTTTGCTGCAGGGACTGTGGTCAAGGACAGAGGACAGGAGTTTGCAGCTCATCTCTGTTCCTGCAAAGCACCTCACATGCCATAGACTGCTAGGCAGGCCCTTGCCAGCCCACTTGGAATTTCTGTTTTCCTAAGGAGGGAACATGCAAGGTCTGCCCTGGAACTTTGATTGCTGTAGGGTGAATGCAGTGGCTTAGATGGCAGGGTTATGAAGCAGTGCAGTTAAAATAATAATTCTTTACCTTTGTCTCTGTCACCATTGCACATTGGTAGCCTAGGACTTAGCAGTCTTCTATTTGAAGGGCTAGATAATAAATATTTTAGGCATTACAAGCCATATCATCTCTTGCAACTGCTCAACTCTGCCATTGTTCTGCCATTGTAGGGTATTTCTATAAAGCTATGTAAAGCAGGTGGTGGGCTGAATCTGGTTAATGGGACAGACCACTGTGTAGACTGCCCTTGTTTGCACTATTCTCATATAACCTCATTTTAATTCTTATAGCAACTCCTGATAGAGAGCTATCCTCATTGCTAAAATGGAAGTAATCAAATGCAGAAAGGCTGAGTGACTTATTCAAGGACCAGACCTAATTCATCTTCCTACTGTGATGCCAATAATATAATAATGGTCATTAAATCAGGGCTTATTATGTTCAGGTGTTATATCACCTGGTTTGCCCTCAGGTTAACTCAAGTCCCCATTTTAAGATGATAAAGCACAAAGGTTAAGTAACTTGCCCAAGGATACAACTGGTAGCTGGTGTATTGTGGTATTTTGGCTGTTCATGCTGTTCAGAATACTAGAAATAGATAAATTGAGAGTTAGAAAAGCCTCATTTTACATACAAAAACTGACGACTTATGTCTTTTTAACTATTTATCTTGTATTTCCCAGACTTGGCAACCTCATCTCTGCTAAAATCTTACGATGTCCCTCTTATAATGCTTCATGTCTATGTTTTCTGTTGCCCTTACCTTCTGTGCTGGTTTCTTCCGCTGAGGCCCCACACCCAGCTGTTCCTGTTCATTGCCCGGAGCACGGGGTTGCAGCCTCACCTCTCTGCTTCTTCTGCAGTGTCACCATGTCTGACCGGAAGGCAGTGATCAAGAATGCAGACATGTCTGAGGACATGCAACAAGATGCCGTTGACTGTGCCACGCAGGCTATGGAGAAGTACAACATAGAGAAGGACATTGCTGCCTACATCAAGAAGGTGTGCTGGGAGAGCTGTGGCTGGTGGTCGGGGTAGGGATGGATAGCTCACCTATGCCCCAGGGAGGGCTGGAGCTGGGGACATATGAAAGTAGGTGTAGTCCATGCAGACGGAACCCTGGGAACTTGCAAAGCAGGTAAATTGGGGAATGAATCTTATTTACTAGCACGTTCACTTTAAGAGTTCTTAGTAGGAACTGTGCTGGGGTGTGGGTGTGTTTACAGATAATTATGTGACTGCAGAACAACAGGGTGTGAAACTTCAGGATTAAATATAACTGTCCCAATTCAGAACTATTCAAAATGAAGATCAGGGATGTTTGAATGGATAAGATAAGATCATAAATTTTGGGGGAGCTGCATCATTTAAAGTGGGATAGCCGTATAGTCTCATTATGTAGGAGATTTCCTTTTCTTCTCTTTAAAAAGGACCCCTGGTGGTCCACTGGTTAGGACTCAGTGCAGTCACTGCTGTGGCCTGGGTTCAATCCCTGGTCAAGGGACTAAGATCCCACAAGTCGACTTGTGCGCCCCTGCCCTGCATAAAAAAATGGACTCATGTACTAATTACCTTCTCCCTACTTTCTTAAGGAAAGGGTGTGCTTGAATATATATATATATATATATATATATATATATAAAATATTTTTTTTTTTAATAGATGAGCATTATTGGGGCCATAGATTTAATCCCTGAAAAGTTTCTGAATGAAAGGGTGAATAGATGTAGTTAACATATATATAGCGAGGAAGCAGCTGAGCTAGAGGTGAGAGGTGGTACTCAGGGTCCCTAATTTCCAGTCAGGGTCCACGTACATTGGTGGCATAGTCCCAGTGTGATATTCTCAGCTCTGGTATCCCAAGGATGCCTAAGAGCCATGGCACTATGGTCCATACAGGTGGTATAGTGTCCTTGGGTTTAACAGAGCTCTTTGCTGTCCATGTGTGGTATGAGAAGTGGAAACTGGAGTCCTGAGAGACTTTTTCTGTGTGTGTAGCCAAGGGATGAAGAGCCAGCAAGGCTGCTAGGGGTGCTGGTTCCTTGTTGAGTGATGCCTTTTCTGTTCTTTTCAGGGAGAAAGTGTAGAATCATGGACTCTGGGGAGAATCCTTAGGTTATATTGAGTCCTGCTTTGTTGTTTTGCTTATGGGGAAGCAACTATGGGTCTCCTATGTTACACAGTCTTCAGTCAGGAATAAAGCTCTGTGTGGTGATCCATGCCCTATCCACTGTTTGCCAATACCTTTTGGAGTCATGTGGTATGGGGGCTGTGAGAAAACTAAACAAGTTGTTGGTTGAGCTCCTGGCAGACAGAGTTCCAGGGTTGGCAGCATTGCTGAGCCTGTGGTGGAGGGCTGTTCTCCTTTCACAGTCATGGCAGGATGCATCTAGAACTGAGCCATCTGTTTTCTGCTGGGTTCACAGGGTGCCAGGGCCTGTCTGATTAGGTTCTGAGGATTTCCTCGCTGGCTTTTGATGTTGAACTTAGATCCCTGGGAGAAGTGAGGGAATTGCCTCGATCTTATGACTGAGGCCCTTGTCCGTGCTTACAGCCCACATAGTGCCTGGCACACTGGAGTGCCTTTAAAGCTGGCTTAGACAGAATTGCTTCCTGTTCGGTCCCCATTTTGCTCTAGTGTCTTGGTTTTTGGCATTTGGAAGTGCTAGTTCAGTAGTGTGAAATGTGAGTGGCAAGTCAGAGAGACTTGCTTTTCTCTTTTACTCAATGCTGTGTGACATCACTGGAGTGTTTCTTAATTCTATTGGTTTTTCTGATTCCCTTGCTGAAGAATCGCGGGGTGGGCTTTTGAGTAGGGTAGCTAGAGAGACAAGAGATGTTAGGGGTGTAAAGTTCTAGAGAGAAATAATGGAGCCTTTGTGGTATTATATTATTAATGAAGGAGTGTTCTAGCCAACCTTAGAACCTGAGCTCCTGAAGTTCAGAGAACTGAGGCCGTAGACTGGGGATGGGGTGGGGATGACAGCTAAACCAATCAGACTCTTATTCTGATTTCTCATCCTCCAGCTGTCCTAATCGCCTTTCTTCTCCTTTTTATTCTTCTTTTAGGAATTTGACAAGAAATATAACCCTACCTGGCACTGTATCGTGGGCCGAAATTTTGGCAGCTACGTTACACATGAGACAAAGCACTTCATCTATTTTTACTTGGGTCAAGTTGCAATCCTCCTCTTCAAGTCAGGCTAGGTGGCCACAGTGAAGGTGTCAGTGGCGGCGGCAGCAATGGCAAGCAGGCAGCGTTGCTGGGACTGTTTTGCACTGGGGCCAGCATCAGGATGTCCTCTCCAATGGCTGTGCTACTGCATGGACTGTATACTCGATTTCATGTGTATGTCGCAGTAAACAAAACCAAACTTCTTTCTGTTTAGTTGCCTGGGGAAGAAGGCTGCTTTATGTTTATTTTTCAAGACTTAAATTTTTTTTTTTTTGGTTGTATTGCACTAGGAAATCTCTCCCACTCCTCCCTTTTCTCTTTCTCTCCCTATACAAATAAAAAGCCCTCAAAAAGCCTGTAAGACTAGGAGGGCTGGGGAAAAGAAATAGGTTTCTGGAGGTGGAACTAAAACTGCAGCTGCCTTTTCTGGTGGTGGATGCTGCTTTAGGAGGGCCAGGAAGGCTGCGGGAGGGACAGTGAGGATTGACAAGGAGAGAGGGATAGGACGGAGGGTAGGGGGATGATCTAGTACCAGGGAGAATATTCCACTGAACTGTGATTCCACGGCTTGGGGCAGGGAGTGGGGCTGGATTCTTTAAGGGGCCCTGAGACGTGTTTGTCTGTGGTGTGTGGGAGTGGGGAGCAGACTTGTCTTGCTGTCTTTGTCAGAAGAGTTTGTAAGTAAGGGCTGTGTCTTTGTGGATTATCTTCTTTTATTCTTCCAGCCAGAGCTCATGCTTGGAGGATGTTGAGGGTAGGATTAGCTCGATTTTTTTTGTTTGTTTTCATTCTTCCCTCCTGTCTGCTCCCTGCTTAGCCCTTGGTTTTCTCATTCCTCTGGAGTTCTCTTAGAGCAGCCCCTGTTAGTTGGCTGGCAAGGGAATTTCTGATGACTAGTTCTTAGTTAGGTCTTAGCAATCAAACCAAATCAATGTTTCCCTTGATTTTCCTCTGTGTATATGTGTGTGAATGTGTGTGTGTATCTTGGTTTGGGGTAGAGGGGAGGGAGGGGCAGGACTGTGGAATCTCTCCGGTATATGGGTAGATAAGTGGACCTATGTTAACCTCTGGGGCATCTGTTTTGGGGGTGAGTATGGGTATCACCCCCCTCAGCCATCTGGCCTAGACACTGCTTGCCCTATGGCCATCTGCTCCCAGGTGGGCTTTAGGAGGATAGCCCAGGATGAGGTGGCCATGCTACCATCCATTCTGGAGCCTAGTCTCAGTGGTGAGGGAAAGTGACTTTGTGAATGGTGGCAGCCTCTTGTGGGAGGCAGGATGGAAGTGATAAAGGGCTGTTGAGGGGCTTTGGGGGAACTTCAGAGGAGGTCAGTCTTACAGTGGTGAAGCCAGGAATTTGGGGATGGAGCAGGGTCACTAGTGGTAGGAGATTCCAAGGGGAGTGCTAGGGAAATCTTATCTGTGGATCAAAAGGGATGGGGTGGGGGATGGGGTGGGGGGAAAGTCATTGCTGATTGAGCTTTTGATTCTTATAAATTGCATTGAAAACTCTCATGTGTAGGGTTGATGCTGTGGGGGGTTTGGGATCCAGCTCATTCTCTTTTTCTTCCAAGTCCATCCTTGGGGTTGGCGGGGAGGCAGGAGAATGCCCCCTTCCCAAGCCTTTAGTGTGTACTGAGCTTTCTTTTTGATGCTGACAGGGGAGGGTGGGGACTTGGATGGTGAGTGAGTTCCCCATATCAAACCGTTCGGTGGGCACAAAGCTGAGTGCTTGATTTTAGGTTTTATTTTTTTATGAATGTCTAGATCTGTTTCCCTCTGCCCTCCCAGACTTGTGTGGCCAGTTGGAAATGTCTAGTTTGTGTTCATCTCTCCCTCATTTCTGGAGCAGGGGCTGAGACCCCGCCACATCTCCTGTGCTCTGCATCCACGCCTCTTTTGGACATTAAAGGTCGATTGATGCACTTCTGAGCTGTTTGGGTTTCTTTGGGGGTAAAGGGGGGATGGCTTAGTTGGTGGCAGGGGTGCCACACATGGGTGGGGTGGGTATATAGTATGGAGTGGAATGGGGCTAAAGAGATACTGATTGGTCTGAATCCGGTCTTAGTTGGAGGGCCAAGGCTTGGGGCCCTTAAGTGAGGGAAAATAACCAGCAGCACTCACCTACGAGATTTCTTGGGTTATTGGTGGAGATGGTTTGGTGAGCCACATTTTGATTCTTCTGTATGATAGATGTTGAGACCGGAAGACCGTGTCTCAGCTAAATCCTTCTCTAGCCACTTGGGAATGGAGAACCCGAGGGCCTTCATTTCAGCAAGATGGAACCTGAGTAGTTCTCTGACTCCTGGGTTATCTTTTGGCTTGCTTGGGGCTCCTGCCCACATACACCTGGAGAAGTCAGCGGTACTAAGATGCTTCTGAGAGTAGCTGCCCAGGCCAGTGACCCTAAGCCATTTATGTCTAGGCTTATGGCTATAATCCTTGTGGAGGGTGCTAGGGAGCAGAGATGCTTTATACTCATTTCTGTTCTCATTCACTGAGAAACATTTGAGTTTTATACTTGAGCCTAAGATGCTGTTCACAAAGGAGAATAAAACAGCAAAGTTTTCTTTCATGACATGTACATTCTAGTGGACAGAGCTGACATACACAATGAAAAGCCAGTAGTGATAAATAGTAGTAGTGTTAGTCACTCAGGTGTATCTGACTCTTGGCGATTGGCGACCCACAGACTGTAGCCTGTCAGGGTCCTCTAACCATGAGATTCTCTAGGCAAAAATACTGGAATGGATTGTCATTCCCTTCTCCAGAGGATCTTCCCGACCCAGGAATCGAACCTGGGTTTCCTGTGTTGCAGGCAGATTCTTCACCGTTTGAGCTACAGGGAATAGTGATAAATACTATCAAGGAGATGAACTGGGCAATGAGCTGTTGGTTTTGGGAGTTAGGTAGGTCAAGTTCCTTCACATAGGAAGTCTATGGGCTGGATCTTAGGGAGAAAAGCCTCCAGGGCAGTGAGGTCCTAAGGAAGTAATGGGGGGGGGCCCTCTAGAACCTCAATTTCTGTTCCTACCTTTGCTGGTGTGAAGAATTCGACAGAACTGGAGTTTGAGGGAGGAGAGTGAGGCCACGGTCCACAATATCTATGATGGATGCCTCTAGGGTCAAAACTCATCTTCCTGTCCTGATGGGAGGGGCAGTCTAGGTGGCAACTATGGACAAGGCACTCTGGCCCAGGTAGGTAGTTGGTGCTCATCTAGGTGAATCCTGCAAGACTCCTGACGAGCCCCTACCCACTGGGACCCAGGAGGATCGCATGGGAGGATGGACTACAAAAGGGCTGTGGAAAGCTGATGGGAGCAGTGGCAGAGGGATGCAGCCAGTCAGAGCTGAGAAAGCTGGAGCATCAGTATTCCACTTCTTCCATCCTGTACTCCAATTTTCTGGGGCCTCCTTTTGGCTGAACCTAACAGGCAGAAGATGGCAAGGATGACCCAGAGATCCAGTCTAGGGGTCAGCCCGCCTCTCCCCAGGGAGCATAGCAGGAAGAAAAGTATGGAGATGAATCCAAGAAGGGCAAACCAAACCAGCATGGTAGGAAATTCTGTTGCCCTGGACAATGTGTCTGTCTCTCCCCAGAACTTAGACCAGGGGTGTGGCTGTTTCCTAAACTATCCCCTTCCTTCACGTCTTTGTTCAAACACCCTCTTATGAGAGGGGCTTTCTGACATCCTATAGGAAACAGTACCACTCTCCTATCACTATTAATCTTACCCAGTTAAATTCAGCACAGCACCTGCCCTAAGCTTGACATTCATTAATTTATTCATCTCTCACAAGTAGAAAATAAGCTTTTTGAGAGCAGAACCATTTCTTCTTTTTCGCTGCTTTAATCTTCAAGCTCCCAGAACAACATTGTATGCTGTAGGAAATACTTGATAAATGTTATTGGTAAAATGAAAAAAAAGGACAAGCAAACATGGGCAACCTGGCTTTTTCTGAAGAGACTTTAGCCTTTGGCTTGACTCCCCCTTGCTGGCAAGCTCTGGAAAGTCGTCAGTGGGTCACTCCCCAAGTGTGTTCAGCCCTTCTTTCTTGGCAGCCATGGGAGAATGAAAGAGTGTTCATAAAGTACATTTTATTTTTAAAGCATTTCAGTTTATGCCACTGAAATCCCCTCTGAGCTAGACCCCAGCAGTCATTAGCCACAGTTTTGGATATGCAAACTGAATCAGGGAGGGTGAATGACCTGCTGAAGCGCACATAGCTGGTAGTGTTACTGGTGCTCAGACACTGACTTACAAGGACTGACCTGGGTTTGACAGCAGTCGTCTCAAAGATATTCCTTGAGATTTAGGTCCAGTTCTCTGAGCTTAGGACTGAATGCCTTATTCACTGTTATTCCCTTTCCTAGACTCTACTTCAGCAACGGCAATGAGGATAATTCCTAGGCCCTCCCTTCTCATTTCTCTTGTCTATTAAGCACTGAGGAGCTGTCCCTTCTAGAAATTTCATGAGAAGGGTTAATGAGTCTTCTAGATTTAGGAGAGAGCAGACCCCCAGAGTTCTGAACTCTCAGGTCTCCCCTGAACTTAAGGCACAGCTTCCCCACCATTCTGGTAACGAGGAGTGACCTGTCACCTGTCGAGCAGGTCCTGTATACCTTTATGTACGTCTCTGTGACACCGTGGGCTTGGTGTCCTCACCAGTGTACGTCTACTCCTATGCACAGGCTGCTGCTATGCCGAAACAGAGAGGTTCATAAGAAAAGGCCGAGGAGGGCCCAAGTCCTTGTGCCTCTCCTCCCTTGCTTTATCCAAACGATGTGTAGTTTGTAATGAGAATGCTGGACAGTGGTGTCTAGGGCTTTAGAGAGAGGCCAGTGTGGTGGTGTGGACAGAACCTAGGACTGAGTCCCAGCTCCTACATTTAACCACTGTATGAACTTTGGCAAGTCATTTGAAGTTCAATTTCTTCATCTGTAAGATGGGGATAATACCTGTCTTCCCTAAAGGGTGGTTATGAGTATCAACTGACATGTATGTGAAAGTGTTTTGAAATTGGAACATGATGATGATGAAAATAGTGGTTTTTAGAGTCAGTGATTATGAATCTTGAAGAAAGAATAAAGGATTCTGGGAAGTCAGGCCCCCCAAATCTCCCCTCACATCTCATTGTACTGGCCTTTCCCCTCGTTGTCCAATTGCATCTGTATTATAGAGAAGGAAATTAAGGACCAGACAGGGAAAGAAACTTACCTAAGATCTCATGGATGTTTGGAATAATTGGGATGTAGAACTTTCCCCTACTGTGAAATGCCTTCCACTTGGTGATGGTATACAATTCACTGGTTTTAATATATTCAAAGAGTTATACAACTATCACCATTATCTAATTCCAGAACATTTTCATCACTCCTCAAAGAAACCCACTTGCAGTCACTCTTTGTTCTTCCTTCCTCCGCAACCCCTGTAAACCCCTCATGTATTTTCTGTCACTGTGAATTTGCCTTGTCTGGACATATCACATAAATGAAATCATAATGTGTATCACATAAATGAAATGTGGCCTTTTATGTCTGGCTTCTTTCACTTAGCATAATGTTTTCAAGGTTCATCTGTGTTTAACATTTATCAACATTTCATTCCTTTTTTTGGCCAAGCAGTGTTCCGTTGTGTGGATATATCTTTTGTTTAATGTATTCATTTGTCGAGTGACTTTTGGGTTGGTTCTACTTTTTGCCTATTGTGACTAGTGCTGCTGTGAACATTAACATTTAAGTTTTTGTGTGGACAGGTGTTTTCAGTTCTTTTGGGGGTATCTTTTAATCTTTTGATGTCAGTTTACTTTTCTATTTTTAAAAAATCTAAATTGATATCAGCAAATTCCCATAGAAGGTCAGATAGTAAATATTTTAGGCTTTGTGGGCCATATGACATCATGTTTGTAGTGTATGTAATTGTTTCAATGACTGAACTCTGCCATTGCAGAATGAAAGCAGCCATAGCCAGTATGTAAACAAATGGGCATGAAGGCGTTCCACCAAAACTTTAAACAGGCAGTGGGTTAGATTTGGCTTGTGGATTGCAGTTTGCCAATCCCTAGCTTTGATGATAGATTCACATAATCCAACATTCCTAAAGTACAAACAGTGAAAATTATTCCTCCCATTCCTGTTCCCACACCACTGGGTTCCCTCCTTAGAAGCAATTACTATTAAGAGGTTTTGTATCCCCTTTCAGAGACAGTTGATAAAGAGCATATTTTTAAGTGACTGTGTAGCATTCCAATGTGTTACAGATAGTTTAATAAATATGAAAGGACTTAACATATCTGAAGCCATGCCCTGAAAAAATACTAGGAGTGTTGCCCTGACCTGCCCAATTGACTCCTCCGTTAGAATAATCCTTTGAACTCCTGGGATTTCCCCAGGAATTTTAGGGGACATGCCTGATGAATATGTTGGGTGATCCCTTTTGGATGTAAAACAAGCTCTGACTCTCAAGGGATGCAAGATTTTACACCACAGAGGAGATAGAGATGCAACCTGTGGATATCTATTCTCTCTCTCCTGTCTATCAATCGTCTTATCTATTCATCTGTATTTATTGCAAGGAATTGGCTTTTGCAGTGGTAGGGGTCAGGTTGGCAAGTCTGGAATCTGTAGTGCAGGCCATAAGGAAGGACAAGCTGGAAACACTTGGGTAGGAGTGGAATTTCTTCGAGGAAACCTCTAGGCCTTTCAGCTGGTTGGATCAGGTCCGCCCAGATTATCCAGGAATTTTTTTTTTACATAAAGTTAACTGATTGTAGATGTTACAACATCTACAAAGTATCTTAACAACAACATCTGGATTAGTGTTTGAATATCTAGGTACTAGAGCCTAGTCAACTGATCACACATAAAACTGATGATCACAGATTATATCCAGTCAACCTGACACCAATACACATCTCCTTAAACCACATTTAATCTCCTTATAAAGACAGTAAAAAAGTCATGCTTCCACCTAACATGATACATTTATCCTGTGTATGACTGAAAATATACTAACACTTCCCCCAAAAGAGGAGGCCAAGTCCTTGGATGATGTTAATAATCCTGTAACTTCACTCTGATGCTGGGAGGGATTGGGGGCAGGAGGAGAAGGGGGACAACAGAGGATGAGATGGCTGGATGGCATCACTGACTCGATGGACGTGAGTTTGAGTGAACTCCGGGAGTTGGTGATGGACAGGGAGGCCTGGCATGCTGGGATTCATGGGGTCGAGAAGAGTTGGACATGACTGAGCGACTGAACTGAACTGAACTGAACTTCACTAATGTAAAGTTAGCTTTTATTAATACATTTTATATTAGATGGCAAGGAGATAAGAGAGGGAAGAAAAAATACACAGACGTATTCACGATAAAATAAGGAATAAATACTCATACAGTCCTCATTTCTGAAATTGGTTAGGTGGTCATAACTGGTATTTACAACTACTGTCTTCTGCTCTCCACTCTGTATTTCCTTTACCCTCAGCAAGCACCTCATTACTGGTTGTGTGTTTTGTTTTTGTTTTTGTTTTTTTCCTGGTGGGATGCCCCCAAACATCCATTCTTGAAGGGTTTGTGCCATTAGAAATCTTGACTTATGGATTGTTACAGTATTCCATTGACTTTAGTCACAGGTTATGATAGTGCTAAGAGATGCCCTAAGGGGTCTCCTGTATTCCAGACATGCTTTACCTTATCTCTATTATGTGGTCGCAGCCCCCTTTCTCCTTGGTAGCCAGTATCAATCCCCCCAGCCAGTGTAGTAATTCCCATCTTTGCCTGTTTATTCAGAGGGATGAGGAGTCTAAAATGGAAGTGGCAGTCTTAACTTATAGTTCAGTGGAATCCTCATGTGAATGTGGAAGCGTTCCTCCCTTTGGAAGGAAGACCTCTAGATCAGCAAGCATAAGGTTGCAGATACAGGAAACAAAATTTTTCAAATGAATCACTAGGGTTAATATTGAATGCTGCCATTCCATTTCCACTCCTTGACTCCTGGAACCATGAATCCTAGCTGTGGGAGAAATAGCACCATACACGGAATGCTAATTTGAGTACAGGCAGTCTCCTGAAGGACATTGCCCCAGCCCTGCAAAGTGTTGCCACCTAGTTACATCTGTGACTGGGTCTTCAAAAGGCCATTCAACCATCAAGTCAGCAACTTCAGGATGGTGGGCAACATGGTAAAACCAGTAAAGTCTGTGAACGTGAGTGTATTACTGCACTTCATCTGTTGTGAATTCCTTGACTAGAAGCAATGCTGTGTGGAATACTATGATGGTGGATAAGGCATTCTAGAAGTCCACAGAAGCAGTACGTGCGTGGAAAGCAAATCCATGTGCAGAATAAGAACAAAGCACTGTCCCTTCCGTGGTGGAAGCAGTCCAGTGTAATCGATCTGCCGCCAGGTAGCTGACTGGTCACCCCAGGGAAGGGTGCCGGGGCTCAGCCTTGGTCTCTGCTGCTGGCAGACTGGACACTCAGCAGTAGCTGTAGCCAGTTAGGCCTTGGCGAGTGGAAGTTATGCTGCTAAGCCCATGCATAACCTTCATCCCTGCCATCTGTCTACTTTGTTTATAAGCCAGTGGGCAATGACAGGCTGGCTGGTCACCCTCTCTACTTGATTACTAAAATCCACCTCTGATTACTAAAGTCACCTTTGGTGAGCATTCACATCAGATATAAATGTCTTCACATTCTATGTTCATTCAGATAGGACTGTGACCTAGATTGATTGTCACCAATTTTCCAATCATGTTCCTTCCAAGTCCCTGGCTATCTAGCCAAACCGTTGGCCACGGGCACGAATCAAACTTATCCCTCTGGCCATTTTTTCCCCAAAATGAACAGACAGGTGCCCTGATCAGAATGCTGCCCACTGGGGAGATTTACTGCCACTGCTGTCCTTGAGAATGCACTAGAAAGGGGTGTACTACCACTGTAGTGCTGTAGCTGTCCACGTTTTTAGGGAGGTGCCTACATACTGTGCAAAACCATCTGTAAGCCTGATAGGGGTAGAATCAGATGGTTACACAGGTAGTTGTGGGGCTTCCCTGGGGGCTCAGTGGTGAAGAATCTGCCTGCCAATGCTGGAGATGTGGGTTCGAATCCTGGGTTGGGAAGATCCCCTGGAGAAGGAAATGGCAACCCACTCCAGTATTCTTGCCTGGGAAATCCCATGGACAGAGGAGCCTGGTGGGCTACAGTTCATGGGGTCACTAAGAGTTAGACAGGACTTGGTGACTAAACAATAACAGGTAGTTGTAGAAGTTCCAGTAGCGGACTAGATAGAGGGAAACCTAGGAAACTTTGGGAGATCACTGTAAGTTAATGATCGCTTAGGAAGGCTATTGGAACTTTGTGGGATGAAGTAGGCTTGCTTAACTATGCTGTGCTTAGTCACTCAGTCGTGTCTGACTCTTTGCGACCCCATGGACTGTAGCCTGCCAGGCTCGTCTGTCCATGGGAATTCTCCAGATAAGAACTCTACAGACAAGGGTGGGTTGCCATGCCTTTCTCCAGGGGATCTTTCCAACCTAGGGATTGAACCCAGGTCTCCCGCATTGCAGGCAGATTCTTTACCAACTGAGCCACCAGAGAAGCCCTGCTTAACTATAAAGCTATAAATAAAAGCACGAGATGTGCTTTAGGTCATTAGGAAAAAGAAAAATGTCACCATCCTTCTACTGATTTGAAAAAGCCTATAATAATCCTAGTTTGACCTCAGGGTCAGACACTCTCCTGCCTGATACAAAGAAGGGGCTAGTGATGTGAGCCTTGAAGAAGGCAGTCTTTACCCCTTCCCCTTTTCTTTGACTATAAAATTGTAGCCCACTTAATCCTTGGGGCAGAGCTCCCTCGCCTGTCTGCTTGCATCTCTTACAAGCATTCCATACTAATAAATCTGTTTCTTGCCTATCACTTTGCCTCTGGCTGAATTCCTTCTGTGCTGGGACACAAAGATCCTCAGCCTCAGTAAGTCCAGACACCAGGTGAGTGGTTCTATTTAAAAGATGGTGGGTTAGAGTCCCAAACAGGGTTTTGGTTGGGTTTGAGTCCAAGCACGTGGGTTTAAGCCCCAATCTGAGATGAATGGTTTCAAGCCAGTCCTGAGTTTTCTCTTCCTCAGTCAGCTGGTTATAGGGAACTCACCATGAGGTCGTAGGGGCAGACTGGGAGAGAAAAGGTAATGTGGCAGGAGTAGTGACTATGTATATTTGGGCCACTTCATACCAAAGAAAAAGAACTGAGATACTTGTGTATATATATCCAACCATATATAACATACATTCATACATATATATTGCCATTATAATAGATATATATAATATATTAATATGTAATATATTCTCTCTATATAAAAAGATTTACTGTAAGTACTTGGCTTATGTGTTTTGGGGGGCTGGCTAGACAAGTTTGAAATCTGTAGGCTGGCAGGCTGGGACTTTAATAGGAATTGAAGCTTCAGTCTGCTAGCAGAATTTCTTCTTCCTCAGGGAAACCTCAGTTCCATTCAATTGATTGGATCAGGCCTATCAATATTATCCAGGATAATCTCCTTTCCTTCTTTCTTTCAACTGATATTAATCTCACCTACAAATACCTTCACAGCAACACCTATGTTATTATTAATATTTGAATAATTGAGTACCATAACCCAACCAAGATGACACAAAACCAACAGAGTTTGTAAACTGAGAAAGTTACAACTTCTTATAGAGGAATCCAAACATGTTCAAAGAGGCAGGTCATTAAAAAAAAAAAAAAAAACAGCTTTATTTTAGTGTAATAGACATACAATAGTTCAGTTCAGCCGCTCAGGCGTGTCCGACTCTTTGCGGCCCCATGGACTGCAGCACGCCAGGCTTCCCTGTCCATCACCAACTCCCGGAGTTTACTCAAACTCATGCCCATTGAGTCGGTGATGCCATCCAACCATCTCATCCTCTGTTGTCCCCTTCTCCTCCTGCCTTCAATCTTTCCCAGCATCAGGGTCTTTTCTAATGAGTCAGTTCTTCATATCAGGAGAACATCAGCTTCTCCTGTATTGAAGCTTCAGCTTCAGTCCTTCCAATGAATATTCAGGACTGATTTCCTTTAGGATTGACTGGTTTAATCTCCTTGCAGTCCAAGGGACTCTCAAGAATCTTCTCCAACACCACAGTTCAAAAGCATCAATTCTTTGGCGCTCAGCTTTCTTTATAGTTCAACTCTCACATCCATACATGACTACTGGAAAAACCAGACATTTAAAGTGGACAATTTAATAAGTTTTGACATAGGTAGCTACTGCTAAAACTATCACTGCAATTAAGAAACATGCCCATCACACCCAAAAGTCTCCTCATAACCGCTTGTCATCCTGCCCTTTCCTGTCCTTGCTGCGCTTGCAACTCCCTTCGCCAGACAACCACTTATCTACTTTTTGTCACTTAGAGGTTAGTTTGCATTTTCCAGAATTTTGTAAAAATGGAATCATACCATTCACTCTTTCATACAATGTACTCTTTTTGGGTCTGGTTTCTTTCACTCAGCATAATGATTTTGAGATTCATCCATGTTGCTCTCCTGTGTATCATAGTTTATTCTTTTTTATTGTTGAGAAATATTGCAGCATATGAATATGTAAGATGTATTAATCTAATCCCCAACAGAAGGACATTTGGGTTTCTATTTTGATGATTACGAGTACTGCTATTAATATAAATGTGTACAGGTTTAATGCTAATGTTGGATAAATAAGAGTGGGATTACTGTATTTTATGGTGTTTGTTTAAGAGAGATTGCCTGTGGGGACCTAAATGGGAAGGAAATCCAAAAGAGAGGGGATAGATATATATGTATAACAGATTCACTTTTCTGTACCACAGAAGCTAACACTATTGTAAAGCAACGATACTCTAATAAAAATAAAGAAAGCTGCCAGACTATTTTCCAGAGTGGCCACACCATTTTACATTCCCACTAAGAATATATGAGAGTATTATTTGCTTTCACCTTGTTGACACTAGCTATTGTCAGTTGTTCTTTATTAATTTTAACTTTTCAAATACTTTGGCCATCTGATGTGAAGAACCAACTCATTGGAAAAGACCCTGATTCTGGGAAAGGTGGAGGGCAGGAGGAGGAGGGGCAACAGTGGATGAGATGGTAGGATGGCATCATCGACTCAATGAACATGAGTCTGAGCAAACTTAGGGAGGTAGTGAAGGACAGGAATGCCCGGTGCGCTGCAGTCACGGGCTTGCAAAGAGTCGGACGAGACTGAGTGACTGGACAATAACAGTGTAGTGATGCCTCGTTGTGATTTTGATTTATGTTTCCCAAATGGTAAAAGATACTGAGCATCTTTTCATGTGCTTATTTGCTACCTGTATACCGTTTTTCATCTTTTTAATGGGCTGTTTGTTTTCTCATTGTTGAGTTTTAAAAATTTCTTAAGTGTTCTGGATTCAAGTCCATTGTCAAATATACGATTTGCAAATATTTTCTCTTAGTGTCTGACTTGTCTTTTCATTCTCTTGTCTTTTATAGAGAAAACATTTAAAACATTTAGAGAAGTCTAATTTTTTTTCTTTTTGCATAGTGCTTTTGGTGTATCTAAGGACAGTTAGCTTAATCCAAGGTAACAAAGGTTTCCTACTAATGTTTTTTCTATAAGTTTTAGAGTTTTACATATAGATCTATAATCCATTTGGAATTAACTTTATATATAATACGAGGTATGGGTCCTGGTTTATTTCTCTTCTCCTCTCTCCCTCCCTCCCTTTCTCCCCTCCATTTGTATGTTGTAGTCCTTTCCAGTTGTTTCATTATCATTTTTGAAAAGACTCTGTTCTCCATTAAATTGCTTTTGCCCCTTTTTATTTTTCAATTGGCCATATTTTTATTTCTGGACTTTGTGTTCTATTCCATCCATGTATTTGTCTGTCTGCCAACATCGTACTGTATCTTTATAGTAGGTCTTGAACTTGGGTAATGTAAATCCTCCAAGGCTATTCCTTTTCAAAATTAGTTTGGATATTCTAGTCTCTTTGCCTTTGCATATAAATTTAAGAATCGTGTTGTTAATGCTTATAAGTTATCTTTCTGGGGTTTTTGTTTGAATTATACTGAATTCATAGATCAATTTGAAGACAACTGATATCTTAACAATGCCGAGTTTTCTGATCCATGAACCTGGAATTTTTTTTTTTTTTTTTTTGGACTTCTTTGATTTTTTTTCCCATAAGTGCTCTGTAATTTTCAGCATATAGATTCTACATATATTTTATTAATTTGTATCCATTTCCTTTTTCTGTGCTATTATAATAGTACTTTTTACATGGGAATAATGTAGAATTTTTATTCTGTTGCATTTATATATTTATTTAACATGTCAACAACATTAATTATCATAGATTTAAAAAAATATTTTATTATCCAGTAGAGAGAGTTACTAGCCATTATTCTTCTTCAGAATATTTTTAGGTGTTTTGCTTGCTTAGATTTTTCTTTTGTTTCAATTTTTATTTTATATTGGGGTATAGCTGATTTACAATATTGTGCTAGTTTCAGATGTACAACAAAGTTGTCAGTTATACATACACATATATCCATTCTTTTTCACATTCTTTTCCCATATAGGTTATTACAGAATATATATATATTTATGTATGTGTGTGTATATATATACCTACATATACATACATACACATTTGCCAAGAGGCATGTGGGCTTTTAGTTCCCTGATCAGAAATCAAACCTGTGCCCCTTGCAGTGGAAGCACAGAGTCTCAACTACTGGATTGCCGGGCAAGTCACAGATTATTACAGAATGTTGAGTAGAATTCCCTCTGCTATATAGTAGGTTCTTATTGATTATTTCATACCTATTAGTGTGTATATGTTAATCCCAAACTCCTAATTTATCCTCCCCCTACCTTTCCTCTTTAGTAACCAAAAGTTAGTTTTCTTTTTCTGTGAGTCTGTTTCTGCTTTGTTAATTTGTATCAATTTTTTTAGATTTCACGTATAAGTGATATCATATGATATTTGCCTTTCTCTGTCTGACTTGCTTCACTTAGTTTGATAATATCTAAGGCCACTTTAAAAGAATGTCTGTTAACTGATGTATGGATGAAGGAAAGTGGTATATCCATACCGTGCAATATTTTTGGCCATAAAAAGCAATGGCATATGTATGCATGTGTATAACATGGATGAACCTTGAAAATGTTACGATAAGTGAAAGAAGTTGGATCCAAAAGGCCACGTAAAACCCGTGAGATAACAGAAGTTTATTGCTTATGCCACTAAATTTTGAAGTAATTTGTTACATAGCAATAGCTAATGACAGCTTCCCTGGTGGCTCAGATGGTAAAGAATCTGCCTGCTATGCAGATTCCTGGGTGGAGAGGATCCCTTGGAGAAGGGCATGGCTACCCACTCCAGTATTCTTGCCTGGAGAATTCCACGGACAGAGGAGCCTGGCGGGCTACAGTCCATGGGGTTGCAGAGTTGGACACGACTGAGCAACTAACACAAACAACACAATAGCTAATGAATGCAGTGGGTTTGTAAGGATTCATTTGAGTAGGGGAATATATGTGAGATGTTTAACATGTAGAAGGGCCACCATGATAAATGGTGGCTAGTGTGAGTGGGAAAGCTGGCCTCCAGTTCCAGTGGTGCGCTCTCGTGGGCAACCAGGGATGAGAAAGATGGACCCAGGGGAAAGGCCCCAGCACTTGCCCGTGCTGGGCAGAGCCCCCTCAGATCACCCTCACTCTCTGGCTGCCCTGGAGTAAGAGGACACAGATTCATACATAGTCACTCACCCCTTTGACTGTATTTACCTCCCTTAGGGTGTTATTACTTTGTCTGTTGTATAAATGTAAATACTAGTTATATACTATATAACTGCTGCTGCTGCTGCTAAGTTGCTTCAGTCATGTCCAACTCTGTGCGACCCCATAGACGGCAGCCTACCAGGCTCCCCCGTCCCTGGGATTCTCCAGGCAAGAACACTGGAGTGGGTTGCCATTTCCTTCTCCAATGCATGAAAGTGAAAAGTGAAAGTGAAGTCGCTCAGTCATGTCTGACTCTTAGCGACCCCATGAACTGCAGCCTACCAGGCTCCTCCATCCATGGGATTTTCTAGCACATCGCTAATAATTGCATATGTAACTAATATATGCCAGCTGTGTAAATCTCCTTAGTATTCATGTGCCTGAGAGCAGAGCCTTGTCTCATTTACTTCTGCACATCTAAGACAGTGCTCTGCACACAGCAGATGCTCAGTGCAGATCTGAGAAAAGGACACAAGAATAATAATGTGGGGAATAACTGTTGAACGAAAGAAGAGTGACCCACGTATATTGACCCAGCTCACTTCTAAGATCCATCAGAAAGGAGTGTGAAGGAGAAAGCCATATGTCCAAGGATGGTTGTTTGCAGCCTTGCTTGAAATGGTCAGGAAGGAAAACTTGGAAACAACCTGTCAGTCCTCAAGGGAGTGGGTGAGCAAATTGTGTCCCGTCTGCAGTCTGCAACTTCATGTAGCTCTTCAAAGAGAATGAGCTGAGGGTCTATCCTTTGACCCGAAAGTTTAAGATGATGTTAGGGGAGATAAGCAAGTGGCATGGTCCTGTGTTGTCAAACAATGACCAGAGCACCCTCTAAGCAGGATGTGTGTGTTTGGATATGGCTGTGTGAGTATGGCGACATGAGTAGAGAATCACATTGAGCAGCTAGTACTAGGGAGGTGGGGAAGAGATTAATCACTTATTCTTTTTTTAGGGGGATATTATACAGTTGTCTCATTGAATGCAATCAGCATAAGTTATTTTTGTGATTTTTGAAGAGTTTAGTAAAATTCTAAAGGAAACCAACAGTAAGATCTTGGACCTAACTGTTGCCTTGGACCTAACCTTCATTTGCCTGGACGTGAATCCCAGTTGTTTTATTAGTGAGTCAGGTGAGAGGAACGTGGCTCCACTTCACCCTAGTTTTAAGGTCCACCACCCTCTTGCCTTCCTGACTGAACCAGGTGAGAGCTGCCAAGCTTCTACCGGGATCCTCCTCTTAGCCTCAAAGCAAATACTCCCTGTGCCTGTGCCCGGCGGCAGGGAAGGGCTGGGAAGGAGAGAAGGGCTTGCCTCCCCACTGCCCTGCATCTGGCCTGGGAGTGAACTCTTGCCTGTTCTCTAGGGAGAGAGCTCCTTCCCAACCAGAGGAAAAAAGATATCCGTGGCTATGGCCCCGGCTTTGAGGGCAGGAAGTGTGGAAGACAGGTCTAACCTGACTGTGTGCACAGTCCTTTTAAAGGGAAAAATACTCCCAGGGACTCTGTGTTGACAAGTTAATGTCATTATATTACTTAAGCAGGTAGAAGCATGAAGCTCGGTATAATCGTATGCTTGTAGCTCTTATGTGACTATGAAACCAAAAGCAAATTTACAGATTAAATGCAAACAGAATTACAACATTTCTAAAATTCAAATGAGCGACACTAATGTTATTTTTTTCTTTCTACATCCAAGTCGCACTTTCCGACAGGCACTAGTACTCACCAGCCACAGCACGCGGTGGCACGCCCGGGGGTGTGCCAGGCAGCTCACTCACTCCTCCCCAGCCTTGCCTTGATTTAAACCCCTATAAATCTTCCCTTCTAACAATGTATCTTGGAACCATTTGACTTTCACGTGGTATGAGTGCATCATTTAGGTATTAGGTCTCTCTCTCTTTTCTTCTCTCTTGTTGGCTCTGAATAATTAAAATGGCTGAAGCCATCGGAAAATATAAACAAGGACACTGAAGTTGGGAGGCAGCTATTAGTTTTAAAGTGCCCATTCGTTAAAAAAAAAAAAAAAAAAGCTTTTGTGACAATATGAATAGCCCTTGAAGGCATTGTGCTAAGTTAAATTTCAGACAGAGAAAAACAAATATTATATGAGCTCACTTATATGTGGAATCTAAAAACACTGAACTCAAAGAAACAGAGAGTAGAAGGAAGCTGGCCAAGGGCTTGGGGGATGGGGGAAATGGGGAGATGTTGGTCAGAGGGTACGAACTTCCAAATAAAGACGAGTAAGTTCCAGGGGTCTAAGGTAGTGACTATAGTTGACAATACCGTCTTGTATAGTTAAAAGTTGCTATGACAATAAAGCTTTAATGTTCTCCCCATAACAACAACAAACGGGTAACTATGTGAGGAGGAAGACTAACCTTACCGTGGTAAACATTTCACAATATATACTGGCATCAAGTCATCACATTGTGCATCTTAAACTCCCACAATGTTGTTTTTTAAAAATAATTGTATTTATTTATTTATGGCTGTGCTGGGTCTTTGTTGCCGCACGGGCTTTTCTGGTTGTGGAGAGCAGAGGCTACTCTCTAGCTGTACACAGGCTTCTCAGTGCGATGTCTCCTCTTGTGGAGCATGGGCTCTTGACACGTGGGCTCAGCTGTGGCGTCTCCTGGGCTCTAGAACACAGGCGTGGTAGTTGTGGCACATGGGCTTAGTTAGTTACCCCACAGCTTGTGGGATCCTCCTGGACCAGGGATCGAACCTGTGTCTCCTGTATTGGCAGGTGGATTCTTCACCGGTGAGCCGCCCAGGAAAGCCTAAACTCACACAATGTTATGTCAATTATATCTCAGTAAAGCTGGGAAGACAGTTAACAATGAAAAAAACAAAGTGAAAAATTATTCCAGTGAATTCTTGTACGGGCAAGAACATCCCCTGCTGATGGAGGGTAGACTCAGAGAGTAGGGACCTCACTTTCGGATCTGACCCTCAGCAGTTGTGTGTCCTTGGGCAGACAACCTTGCTGAGCCTCAGTTTCCTCATCTGTAAAACTGTAATAGTAATACATACTCCTCATGGATCCTATGAGGATTAAAATAAATGAAAAAGTGTATAGGAAAGTGCTTGACAACATGTCAAGATCAATAGAAATAATTTACAAACATTATTCTTAGGAGCAGGGCTCAATGTGCTTTTTGAAAAAAAAAAAATCTATTTATTTGGCTGCACTGGGTCTTAGTTGCAGCATGTGGGATTTAGTTCTCTGACCGGGGACAGAACCGGAGCACCCTGCATTGGGAGCACAGAGTCTTAGCCACTAGACCACCAGGGAAATTGCTCAAAGTGCTTTGAAGACACTTGTGACTTGGCTAGGTTCCTTGTGTTGGCCTCAGTTTTTCCATCTGTAAAGGGGGGATAAAAAAGTATTGCTTAATGGAGTGAGGGATGATGTGGGCAAAAGCACTTCATCTACTAATTCAGTAGATGTTTGGTGAGAACCTGCTTTGTGTCAGGCACATTATTTTCTTCTCATTTCTCTCTGGGCATCATTTTATATCCAGAAGTTGTAGTTTAGGACTAAATGCTCCCTTTGGTCCTGCTACAACCTGCTTGGCCTTTAGTTCTCTATCAGCAGTTACAACTCAATTAACCAATCAATACTTCAGTTCAGTTCAGTCGCTCAGTCGTGTCCGACTCTTCGCGACCCCATGAATCGCAGCACGCCAGGCCTCCCTGTCCATCACCAACTCCCAGAGTTCACTCAGACTCACGTCCATCGAGTCAGTGATGCCATCCAGCCATCTCACTCTCTGTCATCCCCTTCTCCTCCTGCCCCCAATCCCTCCCAGCATCAGAGTCTTTTCCAGTGAGTCAACTCTTCACATAAGGTGGCCAAAGTACTGGAGTTTCAGCTTCAGCATCATTCCTTCCAGAGAAATCCCAGGGCTGACCTCCTTCAGAATGGACTGGTTGGATCTCCTTGCAGTCCAAGGGACTCTCAAGAGTCTTCTCCAACACCAGAGTTCAAAAGCATCAATTCTTCGGCGCTCAGCTTTCTTCACAGTCCAACTCTCACATCCATACATGACCACAGGAAAAACCGTAGCCTTGACTAGACGGACCTTTGTTGGCAAAGTAATGTCTCTGCTTTTGAATATACTATCTAGGTTGGTCATAACTTTTCTTCCAAGGAGTAAGCATCTTTTAATTTCATGGCTGCAGTCACCATCTGCAGTAATACTTGATCATCAATCAAATGTCCTATGTAATGAAGGCTACAAAGACATGGAAATAAAACTAACTTTTACTAAGCACCTGCTTCTGCCTGGTTTTTAAAAGAAGGGTTGTAAAGTAGCTCGCACAGTGCTTGGCACATTCTGATAATATTTAGTTTCCTTCCAAAAAGGTCCCAATTCCTTTCTAATTTCAAATTGTCTTTGGTTGCTTGTGATTGGAGTGTGGTATTCTGGAGAGGAATACCGTTATCTTCTGAACACGCACCTAAGAAATGCGGTTGAAAGTGCACGGAGAAGCAGCACCATCTTCTGGTCTAAGGCGGTAATGCTGCACTGGGGCGGACGAGGAAGAGCTACTTTGTATGGGGAAGAGACCTCTGGAGAGAGGCTCGACAAGAGGCTCCGTGTGTGTGTGTGTGTGTATGCACACATGCTCCAACCATGGCAGATACCACTCGACAAGAGGCTCCGTGTGTGTGTACGCACACATGTTCCAACTGTGGCAGATACCGCTCTACTTTTCCGACTCTGCCATCCTCCACATCAGAATGTAGGCTGAGAGTGACGGAGGCATCTTGGCCTGTGCAATGACACGGTTGCTCTGAGGAGTCACCCCTCCCCCCATCGCAGGTGGCTGAATCGGCCTCAGAGAGGTGAGAGCTGACTGAAGATCACCTTGCAAGACAGTGGCAGAGCCCAGAAACTAGGACTCCTAACTCTTCCCTAAGGATTTTCTCCACGACCCCAGCCAGAGAACCCGTTCCTCCTGAAGGCTACAGTATTTATTTGGCTTTTAAAATCCATAATTTCTTTGAACTACATGTGCAATTTGGGAAAAACGATTTGGTTGTTGATGGTTGCAGGCAGGGAGTGATGTTGAGGAGTTGAGAGAAATAGCATTTATTGAACACACCAGGCACTTTACATGTGTTATCTTAGGCTCTATTATCTGTACAGTGGGGATAAAAACCTGTTTGAATGTTAATAAAGTAATAGACATGTAGTAATACATGTAAAATGTTAATGTATATGTAAAGTTCCTGGAACATAATAAACACTCCATAAATTTTAGGTTTTGTATCAGTTAGATTTTCTGGAATACAGTGAAGTTACTTGGACACAGTCTGACCACTTGGGATCTTGCTTTTATCAGGCAGATTTGGAGGAGTGTTCTGTCTAGGATGAGTTTTCCCCCACTACTGAGGCATGGCCTTCCTGAGTACTCTACTCAGCACCCTGTGGATTGAGTTTTTACGGTCTGGCTTCGGGCAGCAGCCTCCATTTCTGGCCCTGGGTGAGTACAGAGCACCGTCCTCTCATTTTTTCAAATGAGTCTTTCCTGGCCTCAGGTAGCTCCCTGATATGTGTGCACTGATAAGTACCCTGCTGAATACTCGAGGGGGAGCCTCTGCAAGTCTCCAGGGTTCTCTCTGTGAGCAGCTCTCCATTCTCCAGCTCTCTGTTCTGAGAATTCCACCCTCCTTGGTCTCTCCAGGCTCTCAGCTACGTCTCCTCAGCTCAGGCTCCATCTGGGTCCCCTCATCTGAACTGAAGCCTGGACAGTAAGCTGGGGTGAACTTAGGGCTCTCTTCATTTGTTTTTCCTGTCTTTTGGGGATCACCATCCTTTAATACTCACCCAATGTCCAAAGTCTTGCTTAATTATTTTGGCTATTTCAAGCAGGAAGATAAATCTGATCCCTGCTACTTCATCTTGGGCAGGAGCATAAGTCTACCAGTTAGATTTTGCTGCATAACAAACCACCCAAAATGTGGTGATGTAACCATTATTTGCTCATGATTTGGCAAGTTGGTGGTTTGGGCTGGGCAGGCCTGCTATCTTGGCTGGGCTAACACATGGACCTGTTAGTCAGCTATGAGTCAGCCTGATACTCTGCTTCCTGGGCATTTGGTGGCTGTTGGCTGGAGTGGCGGAGGCAACCGGGCCACATGTCTCATCATCTAGCAGGCTAACCTGGCCTTGTTCGTAGGGTGTCTGGGTACCAAGAACACACGAGAGCAAGGGCCCATGATTCAAGTCGATTCTAGCATCACTTTTGCTATTGTCCCTTTGGCCAAAGTAAGTTACGAACTAGATTCAAGAGCTTAAGAAATAGACTCCATCTCTTATTGGGAGGAGCTATGAGGTCAGATTGCCAGGGCATAAATACAGGAGAGCAAGAATGTGTACTGTATTTTTAGGATTTGTCTACCAATAGTTACTATTATTTCACTTTAATCCTCACAGCAAGGCGGGAGGTAGATCTTACCATCAACACTTTACAGATGAGAAAACTGAGGCTCAGAGACACTGAGAGAGTCACATAAGATCTCACAGCTAGTAAAAGGCAGAGCCAGGACTTGAACCAGAGTTTGCCCGATTCTCAGCTCTTCCTGTAGTCACTGCCTCGTGTGCTTGGTGTGGTGTATGCATGCACGTGTGATTCTGATTAGGTACATCTGTGTTCACCACCATCAACTGTTCATCCCCACCCCGGTCCCTGCTGCCCCGTGGAGGTGCCCATGGTCTGGATTCTGCCTGATAGTCCCACCACCCTCTCCAGACAGAGGCCCTGGCCTGGGCCCCTTCTCTCTGGCCCTCTGGGCTGATGGATGCTTGAAAGGGACATCTGTGTGTTCGTGTCTGTGTGTGGGAGGTCGCAGGTGGTGTTGACTGCTCTTCCCACCCAGCTTGCTTCTCAATCGGCTGGTCGGTTCCTTCCTCTCCGTGCTGCTCCGAAAGCCACGGTCATTTGTCCCCCTCCCTCCCTCAGGTCAAAGACAGATGGGTCCATGTCTGATCCCACCACTCTGCTGTAATCAGACCTTCTGTGTCTTCTGATTTTCTTTTTTCTAGATAAAAGCTAAATTTATTTTCCTGGCACCCAAGCCCTCCATGATCTCATCCTAACCTATTTTCCCAGCCTGTTTCTCATGACCCACGTTCACCATCTCCATAATTTAGCCAAGGGCACCGTGGCTTTGCCCCTCTGCGCCCAGCCCCTGGATTGTCCTCCATCTCTGTGTGGTCAATGCCTACGCCCCTGTAACACCTCCCACCTTTGCTCTCTTTTATGTGTCCTGTCTTATCATTCCATTCAGGCAGTAACTTCCTGAAGGAACAGACCTTGTCTCATTTGTGTTTGACTAGTCACAGAGCTTCTGTTGTGCCTGGTACCCAGTTGGTATTCAGTGAAGTGCCGCAGAGAAAGACAATCTGAGAGACACACCTCCTTGCTCTCCACTCCTGGGAGGCCCAGCTGTTGAGTTCTGTGATCTAGACCTGTGTCTTCACAGTAAATTACCCTTTTCTGCCCAAGGTAGTTTAGATAAGTTCTTGTTACTAGAGATCCAGAGCATCTTGGTCAAGATAGGAAGAATGTGTAGTTTTTAGTTTTCCTGGAAAATATTTATTGGAATCTTGATCTTTAGTGGTGGGAACCTCAGGGAGCAGTGGAAGTTAAGAAGAGAAGATCCCATACTTGGAGATGAGAAGCGTGTGCTTTGTTGCTCCCTCAGATACTAGACCTCGGGGGCAACTTCTCCGACTATGTATGGCTGGCCTGGGTGGGCAGGAGGGAAAAGGAAGCTGTTTCCTGGAGTCATTGAGACAGAGGCCTCAGGGGACCACCAGCAAGTGCTCCTTTTGGTGGATTTGTGGCTCTTCCTTGAGTTACACTCTGAGGGAGAGTGCTTTTTATCCACAGCCTTGGTTTCCAGTTTGGCCTAAATTCTGCCTTACTGTACAAAAGCAGCTAATGCTGCAGGAGAAAGTCCAGGCCCTGCAAGAGGACTGGGGAATTCTCTTGTCTTACTGTGGTGCTTTTAGCCCAGAGACAGGGACAGAGAGACTTTCCCAGGACTCTTTGCAATTCCAGCCCAAGGTTGATGCCCTGATGAAGCACGTGGCACTCCAGTGACTGAATAAAATCTTGTGGACTCTGTAGTAAAGTCAAGTGCCCCTCATGGCCTTGGGGGAGGGGAAGAGAGTACAAAAAAGCTGTGCCCCATCAGTGGGGTGGTGGGGTGGTAGAGAAGTGGGCAGGCAAGTGGGGCAGCACCTCTGACTGGGGCACCCACAGCGCTAGTCACCAGGTATTTCTGAGGTAGGTGGACCATGAGACTTGCTGTGGCTGATGAAATGTGAGTGAAATTGACATATGTCCCTTCCAGGTGGAAACTTTAGGAGCCAGGGCTTGAGTTGCCAATCCCCTGTCCCTCAGCTGAATAAAGTCTCATTTAGCCTGGATTCCTGAGTAAGGACGATGAGCAGATCTTGCCCACACTCCCATGCTGACCATGAGATTTGGAGTTTATGTGTTAAAGCAGTATGACCTAAACTGTCCTGAAGATACGACAGAGGAGCCAGGATTTCACAGGTTGAAGGAAGACAGAGAGACAATGTCAGTGCGTTTCCTGGCCCGTGCGTCAGCCTCAGGGAAGGCCTGGAAGGAAAGGGTCTAGGAAGTCAGAGACCACTTTCAGGGGCTCAGACTCTCCCCAGCTGACCCTGGTTGTCTGGATTTTGGGGTGGTGACACACTGACTGTTCCCTCAGAAGGCAGACGGGCTCCATCTCCATAGACTCGTCTCAGGTACACACTAGCTTTGGCCTTTGGCCACTCACTTTACCTCTTATGAACTTCAGTTTATTTGTAAAATGAAGTGAAGAGTGCCTACCTTGAAGATTAGAGATAATACACATAAAACACCTCTTGTAATGTTGTAGACAGTCATTTAATGGTTGCTGAGTTTTTCTTTTCCTTGTCTGCTATCCCTGGGGGAGGTGGATGGGTGAGGGAGACGATGGACCATAAACGTCTCGGACCACCCTCCCCATTTACCTCACAATTCCACTTCACTTTGCCCAGCTGCCTCTGCTAGTCACGTTGGTCAAATATAATCACAAAATATGGACCGTCTCAAACAGATGTTGTAGGGTAATAAAAATCCCTAAATCTGCCCGAGTCTGTGCATGTGCATCCAGGCACACACACGCATGTTCAGGAAGCTGAGATCAGAGGAAGTGATAACCTGAAATCAACAAAAACCAATTGCTTCTGGAAAAGCTTGCACCAGCTGCTGAAGAGCCTGAAGGCACAGGTCAGTTCAGAGAGCAACAGGCCTAAAGCAGGTCATGCTGCTGATGGTGAGGATAGTGATGATGGTGGTGATGCTGTCGATGGAGACGATGATGATGGTGACAACATTTGTTGAGCACTAGCAGATGGATGTAATGGTTTAGAACATGTCTCTGTCAGGAAACCCTGAGTTTGAATCCTGTTCTGCTTACCTATGAGTTGAGGGGCATATTGGTTAACCTCTCTGTTATTCTTTGGTAAATGTGGAAACAATTGTCTCTACCTTTTACAGCTGTGATGGAAGGAGACAGCATGTGAATTCTCAGTACAGAGTGTAGTACATAGTAAGTACTCAGTACTTGGTGACTATTATTAGCAGTATTACTCTCTTGAGCCAGGTACTGCGCTAAGAAGCACTTTACATACTTTTTTTTCCTTTGAGCCTTCTGCAAAGGATGTCATAGTATTATTATCCTCACTTAGCAAATGAGGAAAGAAAGGCGCAGGGAGCCTGAATAGCTGGCCCAAATTAATTTAGCTTGTAAATAAAAACAGAATTTTAGCCTTGGTTGAACTAACTCTGAGCCTTGGCCTTATGTCTAAAGGCTGTGATTTTTAAAAAAATTTTTTATTGAAATATAATTGATTTCCCGGGTTGTGTTACTTTCAGGTGTACAGCAAAGTGAGTCAGTTATACACAAACACATATATGCAATTCTTTTTTTTTTAAGATTCTTTTCCCATATAGGCCATTACAGAGTATTGAGTAGAGTTCTCTGTGCTATACAGCAGAGTCTTACTAGTTATCTCTTTTATATGTAGTAGTGCGTATATCGGAGAAGGCAATGGCACCCCACTCCAGTACTCTCGCCTGGAAAATCCCACGGATGGAGGAGCCTGGTAGGCTGTAGTCCATGGGGTCGCAAAGAGTCGGACATGACTGAGTGACTTCCCTTTCAGTTTTCACTTTCATGCATTGGAGAAGGAAATGGCAACCCACTCCAGTGTTCTTGCCTGGAGAATCCCAGGGATGGGGGAGCTGCTGTCTCCGGGGTCGCACAGAGTCAGACACGACTGAAGTGACTTAGCAGCAGCAGCAATGCATATATGTCAGTCTCAATATCCTAATTTATCCCTCCCCCTGTATCCCCCGGTAACCCTAGTTTGTTTTCTACATTCATGACTCTATTTTATAAATAAGCTCTTTTGTACCCTGTTTTAAAGATTCTGCATATAAGCGGTATCATAGTTGTCTTTCTGTGTCTGACTTACTTCACTCAGTCTGACAATCTCTAGGTCCATCCATGATGCAGATGGCATTATTTTGTTCTTTTTTATGATTGAGTAATATTCCATTGCATATATGTACCACATCCTCTTTATCCATTTCTCTGCTGATGGACACATTTAGGTTGCTTACATGTCCTGGCTATTGTAAATAGTGCTGCAGTGAACATTGGGGAGCATGTATCTTTTAAAATTATGGTTTTCTCTTGGCATATGCCCAGGAATGGGTTGCTGGGTCATATGGTAGAGCTGTGGTGGGTTTTTTTTATTACATCAAAAGATTGAAAATATAAACATCCATCAGTAGGAGATGAACTAAACAAGTTACAAGACATCCTCACAAGATATGCAGCTATAAACAAAGTATTCAGGAAGATTTTCAGGTATATTGTTAAGGGAACAGGGCACAGTAAAGAACAAGGTATAGCACATTGCCTTTTCAGTAAGAGGAGAAAATTATTGTATAAATGTATGCACTTAATTATATATGCACAGGATATACAAGAAACCAATGTCATTAGTTGCCTACTAGGAAGGGAACTGCAGAGCTGGAGGACATGGGTGAAGAAGACTTGACTATATATCCTTTTTACATTTTCCATGTGGTTCAGAGCTGTGCTGTAATTAACATATAAATAATCAACATGACTTCACTGGTAATTTCTTACCATGCTCTTCCATTCTCAGCTGCCATAGCTACACTGGGCTCTTGTTTTAGTCACTCAGTTGTGTCTGACTCTTGGTGATCCCATGGACTGTAGCCCACCAAGCTCCTCTGTCCATGGGATTCTCTAGGCAAGAATGCTGGAGTGTGTTGCCCTTCTCTTCTCCAGGGGATCTTTCTGACCCAGGGACTGAACCCAGGTCTCCGGCATTGCAGGCAGATTCTTTACTGTCTGAGCCGCCAGGGAAACTGACACTGGGCTCTTGTTCCTCAAACACAAATGATATCTTGCTCAGGAGAGTTTTCTAAGCCTAATGTGAAATAAGAGCATGAATTTGACTTGCAAGGTCCCAGGACCAGACTTGACTGGTCTCCATGGGAGGAACTTGCTGGGTGAGGGTTGGGAGCTTGTTTGCATATGCTTGGCTGCATGTTACTGTCCGTGGTCCTGAATATCATCATTCAGTTCAGTTCAGTCGCTCAGTCATGTCCGACTCTTTGCGACCCCATGGACTGCAGCATACCAGGCTTCCCTATTCATCACCAACTCCCAGAGCTTGCTCAAACTCATGTCCATTGAGTCGGTGATGCGATCCAACCATCTCATCCTCTGTCATCCCCTTCTCCTCCCACCTTCAATCTTTCCCAGCATCAGGGTCTTTTCAAATGAGTCAGTTCTTCGCATCAGGTGGCCAGAGTATTGGAGTTTCAGCTTCAGCATCAGTCCTTCCAATGCATATTCAGGACTGATTTCCTTTAGGATTAACTGGTTTGATCTCCTTGCTGTCCAAGGGATTCTCAAGAGTCTTCTCCAACACCACAGTTCAAAAGCATCAATTCTTTGGCGCTTAGATTTCTTTATGGTCCAACTCTCACATCCATACCTGATTACTGGAAAAACCATAGCTTTGACTAGATGGACCTTTGTCAGCAGAGTAATGCCTCTGCTTTAATGAATATCTCTGCTTTAATGAATAATGAATATCATCATTACTCTTTAGGATATGACTGATTCTTCTAACCCAGGGACATTAGGGAGTTCTGTGGAACATCTCCTAGAGATCGTGAAATAGATAAGGAATAAGAAAGTGGAGGAAAAAATAGCAGGCATCAAGAGAGAGCAAGTGTGAGCACATGAGTGAGTAAGGGAGAAAATACAAGAGGCTGTGAGAAAGGCACAGTTCCAAAAGACTGCCAAAGAGTTTAGGTTTTGAAATATTTGTTTCTACCATGAAAGAAATCATCTTAGGGACTTCCTTGGTGGTCCAGTGGTTTAGGAATTTACCTTACATTGTAGGGGGGCGTGGGTTTGATCCCAGGTCAGGGAACTAAGACCCTACATGTCACAGAATAACTAGGGAAGCCCCTGTGCTCGGGAACCTGCGGCGTGCCACAACTACTGAGCCCATGTGCCACAACTAGAGAGTCCATGCACCGCAATGAAATATCCTGCCTGATGCAACGAAGATCCTGTGTGCCACAACCAAGACCCCACTCAACCAAATACATAAATAATTATTAAAAAACAAAATCACCTTCAGTTCAGTTCAATTCAGTTGCTCAGTCGTGTCTGACTCTTTGTGACCGCATGGACTGCAGCACGCCAGGCCTCTCTATCCATCACCAACTCCCAGAGTTTACTCAAACTCATGTCCATTGAGTTAGTAATGCCATCCAACCATCTCATCCTCTGTCATCCCCTTCTCCTCCCACCTTCAATCTTTCCCAACATCAGGGTCTTTTCAAATGAGTCAGTTCTTCACATCAGGTGGCCAAAGTATTGGAGTTTCAGCTTCAGCATCAGTCCTTCCAATCAACATTCAGGACTGATTTCCTTTAGGATGGACTGGTTGGATCTGCTTGCAGTCCAAGGGACTCTCAAGAGTCTTCTCCAACACCACAGTTCAAAAGCATCAATTCTTTGGCACTCAGCTTTCTTTATAGTCTAACTCTCACATCCATATATGACTACTGGAAAAACCATAGCTTTGACTAGACAGACCTTTGACCTGCACAATGTCTAAAATACTGAAAAGCTGAAGAATGTGTACAAATCTGTATACCAACCTAAGCAAATGTGGGTGAGTATATGGATAAAACTGAAAGAGCAATATCAAGATGGTTCTAGTGAAGTGATATCAGTTATTACATCAAAGGGCCCATAGTTTTTTATTTTTTATCACATGTTCATTATAAAATTTATTTTTTATCACATGCTCATAAAAAACCACATGGAAATTTACATTCATTGCATATTATTGTGTATTTTGTATATTTATAATGTGAAATATTGTTTGTCTAATATATACTATATAATATATTACATTTATAATATATATTATACATAAAATGTATTATAAATGATATATAATTAAGCTATAAATTCCTTATTATATATTCATTATAAAGTTAAACCATATAGAAAAATTTAAAGATGAAAGCAGCAAGCCAGTTATATTACTCAGGAATACCATATTTCATCAAATATTGATCTTGATTCTAAGACAAATCTTTTTTTGTATCATACAAAAATGCTGCCAGTTAAGCCATGACACAATGTTTTTTTTCACTTAGACTTCTTGTTGAAAGACTCTTAGACTTATGTAAACATGTATTATTCTTTGTTTTTTAACATGTATTATTCTTATGCAAACATGAAAAGGAAAATATATGTGAAATAAATTGAGCAATATATTTCTAAACCATCTTCACATTTAGAGTTCAACTTTTCTGTATCACTTTTTGACTCCAAGTCGTGTGTGTGTGTGTGTGCGCGCGCGTGTGGGTGATGCAGCATTTCTTTTTTTTTTAATGTTTATTTTTTTAATTGAAGGATATTACTTTACATAATTATGTTAGTTTCTGCCAAATATTAATATGAATCAGCCATAGGTATACATATGTCCTCTCCCCCCTGAACCTCCCTCCTACCTCTCTCCCCATCTCACCCCTCTAGGTTGTTACAGAGCCCCAGTTTGATTTCCCTGAGTCATATAGCAAACTCCCATTGGCTGTCTATTTTACATATGGTGATGTATGTTTCCATGTTACTCTCGCCATACATCCCACCCTCTCCTTAAAAGAGTGCTCACCTATCATCTCTGGACTTTACCAAAGCACTGATATCCAGTGATGCATTTTGATGCTGGCACTTTCTTTATCTTGCCAGAAGGTGTCAGCAATGTCAGCTATTGCATGAACTCACTAGACTTCAGAGCTGCTTATATGTGAAAAAATAAATCTGTGTTTTAGGATGAAAACAGAAACTTATAAACATGATTTAAATATCTTTCTATGCTTATATGCAAAAAGAAGAATGAGTGAAGTGAGAGGAAGTTTTAGATAAGGTTAGACAAATGATATTGTAAAAAATGGTCCCTACTCTACATTTTATCAATATTGATTGCAGGCATGAAATTAAAAGACACTTACTCCTTGGAAGGAAAGTTATGACCAACCTAGATAGCATATTGAAAAGCAGAGGCATTACTTTGCCAACAAAGGTCCATCTAGTCAAGGCTACGGTTTTTCCAGTGGTCATGTATGGATGTGAGAGTTGGACTGTGAAGAAAGCTGAGTGCCGAAGAATTGATGCTTTTGAACCGTGGTGTTGGAGAAGACTCTTGGGAGTCCCTTGGACTGCAAGGAGATCCAACCAGTCCATTCTGAAGGAGATCAGCGCTCGGATTTCTCTGGAAGGAATGATGCTAAAGCTGAAACTCCAGTACTTTGGCCACCTCATGTGAAGAGTTGACTCATTGGAAAAGACTCTGATGCTGGGAGGGATTGGGGGCAGAAGGAGAAGATGATGTCAGAGGATGAGATGGCTGGATGGCATCACTGACTCGATGGACATGAGTCTGAGGAACTCTGGGAGTTGGTGATGGACAGGGAGGCCTGGCGTACTGCGATTCATGGGGTTGCAAAGAGTCAGACACGACTGAGCAACTGAACTGACTGACTGAGGCTTAATTTTAATAAAACCCAACACAAGAAGTTGAAATAGATCTGAAGAAAATGCTGTACTTTAAATATTTTTTCTTCACAGGAGATATTAATTTCTAAAAGATCCCACCAAAGATAAAGAAAAATGATTATGAAAACCATAAAACTGTTAAGGAGGTTAGAGTCATTGATTTTTCAAACCTCATATTTCAGTGTTAGACAGTATTGATTGATTCCCTGCTATAAAAATTAATGTGGTTAGCACATTATACATCCTCCTCCTTTTATCAATGTCCCAATTTGTTACTTCTGTTGCTTTTCCTTTCATTGAGGTTTATATTATTTATATCATGTTCTGTAATCATAAATTCCACATTATAATTAAATGTATCTAAAGCTGACTGCTTTCAGATCAGATCAGATCAGATCAGTCACTCAGTCATGTCCGACTCTTTGGGACCCCATGAATTGCAGCACACCAGGCCTCCCTGTCCATCACCAACTCCCGGAGTTCACTGAGACTCACGTCCATCGAGTCAGTGATGCCATCCAGCCATCTCATCCTCTGTCGTCCCCTTCTCCTCCTGCCCCCAATCCCTCTCAGCATCACAGTCTTTTCCAATGAATCAACTCTTTGCATGAGGTGGCCAAAGTACTGGAGTTTCAGCTTTAGCATCATTCCTTCCAAAGAAATCCCAGGGCTGATCTCCTTCAGAATGGACTGGTTGGATCTCCTTGCAGTCCAAGGGACTCTCAAGAGTCTTCTCCAACACCACAGTTCAAAAGCATCAATTCTTCGGTGCTCAGCCTTCTTCACAGTCCAACTCTCACATCCATACATGACCACAGGAAAAACCATAGCCTTGACTAGACGAAGCTTTGTTGGCAAAGTAATGTCTCTGCTTTTGAATATGCTATCTAGGTTGGTCATAACTTTCCTTCCAAGGAGTAAGCGTCTTTTAATTTCTTGGCTGCAGTCACCATCTGCAGTGATTTTGGAGCCCAGAAAAATAAAGTCTGACACTGTTTCCACTGTTTCCCCATCTATTTCCCATGAAGTGATGGGACCAGATGCCATGATCTTCGTTTTCTGAATGTTGAGCTTAAAGCAACTTTTTCACTCTCCACTTTCACTTTCATCAAGAGGCTTTTTAGTTCCTTTTCACTTTCTGCCATAAGGGTGGTGTCATCTGCATATCTGAGGTGACTGATATTTCTCCCAGCAATCTTGATTCCAGCTTGTGTTTCTTCCAGTCCTGCGTTTCTCATGATGTACTCTGCATAGAAGTTAAATAAACAGGGTGATAATACACAGCCTTGACGTACTCCTTTTCCTATTTGGAACCAGTCTGTTGTTCCATGTCCAGTTCTAACTGTTGCTTCCTGACCTGCATACAGATTTCTCAAGAGGCAGATCAGGTGGTCTGGTATTCCCATCTCTTTCAGAATTTCCCACAGTTTATTGTGATCCACACAGTCAAAGGCTTTGGATAGTCAATAAAGCAGAAATAGATATTTTTCTGGAACTCTCTTGCTTTTTCCATGATCCAGCGGATGTTGGCAATTTGATCTCTGGTTCCTCTGCCTTTTCTAAAACTAGCTTGAACATCAGGAAGTTCACGGTTCACATATTGCTGAAGCCTGGCTTGGAGAATTTTGAGCATTACTTTACTAGCATGTGAGATGAGAGCAACTGTGTGGTAGTTTGAGCATTCTTTGGCATTGCCTTTCTTTGGGATTGGAATGAAAACGGACCTTTTCCAGTTCTGTGGCCACTGCTGAGTTTTCCAAATTTGCTGGCATATTGAGTGCAGCACTTTCACAACATCATCTTTCAGGATTTGGAATAGCTCACCTGGAATTCCATCACCTCCACTAGCTTTGTTCGTAGTGATGCTTTCTAAGGCCCACTTGACTTCACATTCCAGGATGTCTGGCTCTAGGTGAGTGATCACACCATCATGATAATCTGGGTCGTGAAGATCTTTTTTGTACAGTTCTTCTGTGTATTCTTGCCATCTCTTCTTAATATCTTCTGCTTCCGTTAGGTCCATACCATTTCTGTCCTTTATCGAGCCCATCTTTGCATGAAATATTCCTTTGGTATCTCTGATTTTCTTGAAGAGATCCCTAGTCTTTCCCATTCTGTTGTTTTCCTCTTTCTTTGCATTGATCGCTGAAGAAGGCTTTCTTATCTCTTCTTGCTATTCTTTGGAACTCTGCATTCAGATGCTTATATCTTTCCTTTTCTCCTTTGCTTTTTGCTTCTCTTCTTTTCACAGCTATTTGTAAGGCCTCCCCAGACAGCCATTTTGCTTTTTTGCATTTCTTTTCTATGGGGATGGTCTTGATCCCTGTCTCCTGTACAATGTCATGAACCTCATTCCATAGTTTATCAGGCACTATATCTATCAGATCTAGGCCCTTAAATCTATTTCTCACTTCCACTGTATAATCATAAGGGATTTGATTTAGGTCATACCTGAATGGTCTAGTGGTTTTCCCTACTTTCTTCAAGTCTGAATTTGGCAATAAGGAGTTCATGATCTGAGCCACAGTCAGCTCCTGGTCTTGTTTTTGCTGACTCTATAGAGCTTCTCCATCTTTGGCTGCAAAGAATATAATCAATCTGATTTCGGTGTTGACCATCTGGTGATGTCCATGTGTAGAGTCTTCTCTTGTGTTGTTGGAAGAGGGTGTTTGTTATGACCAGTGCATTTTCTTGGCAAAACTCTATTAGTCTTTGCCCTGCTTCATTCCGTATTCCAAGGCCAAATTTGCCTGTTACTCCAGGTGTTTCTTGACTTCCTACTTTTGCATTCCAGTCCCCTATAATGAAAAGGACATCTTTATTGGGTGTTAGTTCTAAAAGGTCTTGTAGGTCTTCATAGAACTGTTCAACTTCAGCTTCTTCAGCCTTACTGGTTGAGGGATATTCTTGGATTACTGTGATATTGAATGGTTTGCCTTGGAAATGAACAGAGATCATTCTGTCGTTTTTGAGGTTGCATCCAAGTACTGCATTTCGGACTCTTTTGTTGACCATGATGGCTACTCCATTTCTTCTGAGGGATTCCTGCCCGCAGTAGTAGATATAATGGTCATCTGAGTTAAATTCACCTATTCCAGTCCATTTCAGTTCGCTGATTCCTAGAATGTCGACATTCACTCTTGCCATCTCTTGTTTGACCACTTCCAATTTGCCTTGATTCACGGACCTGACATTCCAGGTTCCTATGCAGTATTGCTCTTTACAGCATTGGACCTTGCTTCTATCACCAGTCCCATCCACAGCTGGGTATTCTTTTTGCTTTGGCTCCATCCCTTCATTCTTTCTGGAGTTATTTCTCCACTGATCTCCAGTAGCATATTGGGCACCTACTGACCTGGGGAGTTTCTCTTTCAGTATCCTATCATTCTGCCTTTTCATACTGTTCATGGGGTTCTCAAGGCAAGAATACTGAAGTGGTTTGCCATTCCCTTCTCCAGTGGACCACATTCTGTCAGATCTCTCCACAATGACCCGCCCATCTTGGGTTGCCCCACGAGCATGGTTTAGTTTCATTGAGTTAGACAAGGCTGTGGTCCTAGTGTGATTAGATTGACTAGTTTTCTGTGAGTATGGTTTCAGTGTGTCTGCCCTCTGATGCCCTCTTGCAACACCTACCGTCTTACTTGGGTTTCTCTTACCTTGGGCGTGGGGTATCTCTTCACGGCTGCTCCAGCAAAGCTTAGCCATTGCTCCTTACCTTGGACGAGGGGTGTCTCCTCACCGCAGTCCTTCCTGACCTTCCACGTGGGATAGCTCCTCTAGGCCTTCGTGCACCCGCGCAGCCAGGGCTCCTTGGACCTGGGGTTGGTCCTCCCGGCCACCGCCCTTGGCCTTGGGCATGGGGTAGCTCCTCCCACCCGCCGCCCCTGGCCTCGGGCTTGGGGCGTGGGGTACCTCCTTCCAGCCGCCGCCCCTGACCTCGGACGCGGGGTAACTCCTCTTGTCGCCGCCCCTGACTTCGGACGCTGGGTATCTCCTCTCGGCCGCCCCCCCTGACCTCGGACCTGGGGTAGCTCCTCTTGGCCGTTCCTGCGCTGTCACAGTCTGGTACTCTAGGCTGCTGCCCCTGACCTCGGACGTGGGGTAACTCCTGTTGGCCGCCGCCTTTCGGGCATAGGGTCCTCCCGGCTTCTGCCCCTGACCTTGGACGTGGGGGGCCCTTCTCGTCGCGCTTAGCGCGCCCGTCACAGCCGCCTCATATTAATAAAGAAAATACTAATGAAGGCTGGCTTTTTTTACACTGTCTTACTCCTTCCTTAAGTTCTTTTGATTTTATACTTGTTTTCAAAGAATATAGGCACATAATTAAAAAGTCAAATTTTACCACTTGGCTCATAATGAAACAGCATTTCTCTGCTTCAAGTCTTCATTCATCCAAGGCTCACTGCTCCAAATCTCCACCTCCTACAGCGATCTCTTTTGCCATCACATTCATATCCCAAAGCGTTGACTTCCTGCTATTGAGGCAGTTGAGGTGCTAGATAATTTACTGAGCCCTCATCCTAACATGTGTACGCTCAACCTCTTCTCATCCTCCAAATGTAATTTTCATCACTATCCATTGAATCAACATCCACAATACATATATAATGCCTAGATTGGATCATTTCTTTCTTTTTTTCTTTTTGTTTGGATATTTTTTTGTCCTTACAACTCGGAGGATCTTACTTCCCAACCAGGGATTGAACCGTGGGCCCTTGGCAGTGAAAGCTCCGATTCCTAACCATTGACCACTAGGGAATTCCCATGGATCATTTTTTGACACTCCTCTGTATGACAATTTTATTTACAGTGATAATCATGAAATAAAACCAGTAATAACAAGGGATCAAAAAGAAACACAGAGTAAAAATTTTCTTTTTTTGAACTTCATATGTATAATGCCAGTAAAAAAATTTAAGTACAAAAAGGAAAAATTAATCACTTGAATCTTTGTGTTGTTTCTGGTATAGGTGCTGTAGATACACCAACTTGTATTGATTATTTCTTAAGATTTTTAAAATTAACTTTTTGCAATGTTGAAGGCTTATGTATTTCAAAATACACCCATACATTGCTTTTTTACATTTTCCTTCTTGAACTCCACTGGATTAAAATAATTTCGTTTTAGTATGGGTACTACACTTCAACTCTCTTTATGATCAATATAATTACGAACTGCATCAGTTGCTGGTTTCACAAACATATTACAAATGACTGCATGTTCTTCCCAGTTCGTACAGGACAAAAAACCACAACTCTTCATCTAAGAATTTTTATGCCTACCTAATATAATTTTTCTTGAAATATATTTGATGATATTATGTTAGTTTCAGGTGTACTACATCATGATTTGACATTTTCATACATTATGCAATGATCACCATGGTAAGTCTAGTAAACGTGTTACCATGAAAAGTTATTACAATTTTATTGACCATATTCCCTATTCTGCATATCACATTTCTGTACATATTTGTTGTATAACTGGAAACTTGTACCTTTTAATCCCCTACATCTATTTCACCCCTCTCTCACTCCTTTCTGGCAACCATTCTTTTGTTCTCTGTCTCTGTTTTTGTTCTGTTTCATTTGTTTTGTTTTTTTAGATTCTGTACATAAGTGAGATCATATGGTATTTGTCTGAGATCTCACTTAGCATAATACCCTTTAAATCCATCCATGTTTTCACAAATAGCAAATTTTCATTTTTTTGGTGACTGAGTAATATTTTATTGTGTATATATACCACATCTTCTTTATCCATTCATCTGTAGATGGACACTTAGGAAGCAACCTAAGTGTTGCTTCCATGTCTTGGCTGTTGTAAATAATTCTGCAGTGAACACCAAAGTGCATATATATCTTCTCATTGCTATTTTTGTTTTATTGGAATAAATGGCCAAAAGTGCTGAACCACATGGCAGTTATATTTTAGTTTTTGAGGAACCTCCTTACTATGTTCTGTAGAGGCGGCACCAGTTTACATTCCCACTAACAGTGCATGAGGTACAAGTGTTCGTTTTTTCCCACATCCTCCTCAACACTTGGTTTTTATGGTCTTTTTGATAATAGCCATTCTGACAGGTGTGAGGTGGTATCTCATTGTGGTTTTGATTTGCATTTTCCTGATGGTTAGTGATGCTGAGTATCTTTTCATGCGTCTGTTAACCATCTGTATGTCTTTTTTTTTTTTTTGAAAAATGTCCATTAAGGTCCTCTGCCCATTTTTTAATAGTTTTTTAAAAAGTTTATTTATTTTTGTTTCTGGCTGCACTGGGTCTTTGTTGCTGCACGTGGGCTTTCTCTAGTTGTGGAGTGCAAGGGCTACTCTCTAGCTGAGATGCATAAACTTCTCATTTCAGTGGCGTTTCTTGCTGTGGAGCGTAGACTCTAGGGCATGCAGTCTTCAGTAGCTGTGGCACACGGGCTTTGTTGCCTTGTGGCATGTGGGATCTTCCTGGACCAGGGAACGAACTGGTGTCCCCTGCATTGCAAAGTGGATTCTTAACCACTGGACCACCAGGGAAGTTCCTCTCTGCCCATTTTTAATCAAATTTTTCAGAGGTTGTTTTTTTTGGTGTTGTGTTGTATAAAGTCTTTGTATTTTTGGCTGTTAACTTCTTATTTGATATATTTGAAAATATCTTCTCCCATTCAGTAGGCTGGCTTTTCATTTAGTTGATAGTTTCCTTCACTGTACAAAAGGCTTTTAGTTTAAAGTAGTTCCATTTGTTTATTTTTGCTTTTGTTTCCCTTGTCTGAAGAGACAGATCCAAAAAAATATTAAGACCAATGTCAAAAAGCATGCTGCTTATATTTTCTTCCAGGAATTTTATGGTTTTAGCTCTTTCACTTAATTATTTAATCCATTTTGAGTTTGTTCTTGTATATGATGTGAGGAAGTAGTGCAGTTTGATTCTTTTGCATGTAGCTGTCCAGTTTTCCCAACCCCATTTATTAAAGAGGCTGTATTTTCCTCAGGTTATATTCTTGCCTCCTTTGTCATAGATTAATTGACCATGTAAATATGGATATAAATCTAGGCTCTCTATTCTATTCCACTGGTCTGTTTTTGTGCCAGTGCCATACTGATTATTGTAGCTCTGATATTATTTGAAATCAGGAAGTATGATACCTCAGTCTTTGTTCTTTCTCAAGATTATTTTGCTATTTGGGGTCTTTTGTGTTTCCATAAAAAATTTAGACTTATGTTCTAGTTCTGTGAAAAACGCCATTGGTATTTTTATGGGAATTGCACTGAATCTGTGGATTGTCTTGGATATTATGGTAATTTTAATGATATTAATTTTTCTAATCCATAAGTAGAGTATACCTTTCAATTTGTTTGCATTGTCTTCAGTTCCTTTCATCAGTGTTCATTGTTTTCTGAGCACAAGTCTTGTACCTCTTTGGTTAGATTCATTCCTGTATATTCTATTCTTTTTGATACAATTGAAACTGAATTGTTTTCCTAATTTCCCTTTCTGATAGTTTGGTGTTAGTGTATAAAATGAGACAGATTTCTGTATATTAATTTTGCATCCTGCAACTTTACTGAATTCATTAATTATTTCCAATCAAATTTTTTTTTTTTGGTCATCTTTAGGATTTTCTAGACTTAGTATCTGGAGAAGGAAATGGCAACACACTCCGGTACTCTTGCCTGGAAAATTCCATGGATGGAGCAGCCTGGTAGGCTACAGTCCACTGGGTCACAGAGTCGGACACGACCAAGCGACTTCACTTTCTTTCTTTCTATAGTTCATTTTGGAGAAGGAAATGACAACCCACTCCAGTGTTCTTGCCTGAAGAATCCCATGGACGGAGGGCCTGGTGGGCTACAGTCTATGGGGTTGCAAAGAGTTGGACACAACTAAGCAACTAACACACACAGAGACATAGTATCATGTCATCTACAAACAGCAGTGGTTTTACTTATTCCTTTCCAATTTAGATTCATATTATTGGGTTGGCCAAAACGTATGTTCAGGTTTTCCTATATTATCTTATGTAAAAACCAGAATGAACTTTTTGGCCAACCTTATATTTCTCTTTCCTGTCTCATTACTGTGGGTGATTATAGATCATCCAATACTCTGTTGAATAAAAGTGATGAGGTGAATCTTTTTTCCTGATCTTAGAGGATACTTCCTGCTTTTCATCACTGAATATGATGTTGACTATAGGTTTGTCATAAATGGCCTTTATTATGTTGAGGTTTGTTCTCTCTATACCCACTTGTTGAAAGTTTCTTTTTTTAATCATAAGTGGATGCTTAATTTTGTCAAAAGTTTTTTCTGGGGTTGGAGGTGGTGGGAGGCAAGTCAAAGAAGAAGGATATATATGTATGCATGTAGCTGATTCACTTCATTGTATGGCAGAAACTAACACAACATTGTAAAGCAACTAAACCCCAATTTTAAAAAAGGCCTATTGGGAAAAAAGCTTTTATTTTTTTTGCATCTGTTAAGATGATCGTGTGATTTTTATTCTTCACTTTGTTAATGTGGTGTATCGCATTGATTGGCTTACATATATTGAAACATTCTTATAGCCCTGGGATAAATCCCACTTGATCATGGTATATGATCCTTTTAATGTATTGTTGAATTCAGTTTGCTAGTAGTTTGTTGAAGATTTTTCCATACATGTTCATCAGTGATATTGGCCTGTAACTTTCTTTTTTTGTGTAGTATAGTTGTCTGCTTTTGGTATCGGGATGATCCTGGCTTCGTAGAATGATTTTGGAATCATTTCTTCCTCTTCGACTTTTTTGGGAATAGTTTCAGAAAGAGAGGTGTTAACTGTTTTTTAAATATTTGGTAGAAATTACTGATAAAGCCATCTGATCCTGGACTTTTGCTTTTAGGGAGTTTTTGTTTTTGTTTTTTTGAGGGGGCTTTCAGTTACTGATTCAGTCTTAATAGTGGTAATCAGTTTGTTCATATTTTCTGTTTCTTCCTGATTCGGACTTGGGAGATTGTATGTTTCTAGGAATTTATTGATTTCTTTTACATTGACAAGTTTATTGGTGCCTAACTGTTCATAGTAATCTTTTATGATCTTTAGTATTTCTTTTTTTTATTTAAGTATAGTTAATTCTCCAGGAACTATCCCCTGTAGAAGGGTACGGCAAACTACTCCAGTATTCTTGCCTGGAGAATCCCATTGACAGAGGAACCTGGCAGGCTAGAATCCATGGGGTCGCAAAGAGTTAGACATGACTGAAGCAACTCAGCATGCAGCACATAGATATTTGTAATGTTGTGTTAGTTTCAAATGTACAGCAAAATGAAAATTATACATGCACACATATACATAGATATGAATACATGACATATATACAACAAAGGTCTGTATAGTCTAATGCTATGGTTTCTCCAGTAGTCACATACAGATGTGAGAGTTGGTCCATAAAGAAGGTTGAGCGCCAAAGAATCAATGTTTTTGAATTAATGGTTCTGGAGAAGACTCTTGAGAGTTCCTTGGACTGCAAGGAGATCAAATCAGTCAATCCTAAAGGAAATTAACCATGAATGTTCATTGAAAGGACTGATACTGAAGGTGAAGCTCCAATACTTTGGCCACCTGATGCAAAGAACTGACTCATTGGACCATACCCTGATGTTTCGAAAGATTGAAGGCAAAAGGAGAAGGGGAAGGCAGAGGATAAGATGGCTAGATAGCCTCACTGACTCAATGGACATGAATATGAGCAAACTTTGGGAGACAGTGGAAGATAGAGGAGCCTGGACACAACTTAGTGACTGAACAACAATAATATATATTCTTTTTCAGAATACTTTCTGTTGTAGGCTATTACAAGATATTGAATACAGTAGGTTCTTGTTGGTTATCTGTTTTGTATATAGTAGTATGTTAGTCCCAAAGATCTTTGGTATTTTTGTGGTATCAGATAAAACTTCTCTTTCATTTCTGATTTTGTTTGGGCCTGCCCCCTTTTTTCTTGATGAGTCTGGCTTAAGGATTATCAGTTTGGTTTACCTTTAAAAGAACCAGCTTTTGGTTTCATTGATTTTTTTCTATTTTTAAGTCTATTCCATTTATTTCTGCTCTGATCTTTATTATTTCTTTACTTCTTCTAACTTTGCCTATTGTTTGTTCTCTTTCTTTTATTTTCTTTAGAGCTAAGTTTAGATTGCTTATTTGAGATTTTTCTTGTTTCCTGAGGTAGGCTTGCATCACTATAGACCTCAGTTTTAGAAGGTTTTTTTTTTTTTTTTTTACTGCATCCTGTAGATTTTGGTTTGCTGTGTTTTTGTTTTTATTTGTATCCAGTTATTTAAAAATTTCCTCTGATTTCTTCAGTGAGCCATTGACTGTTTAGTAGCATATTGTTTAGCCTCCACGTGTTTGTGTTTTTTTGCAGATTTTTCTTGTAATTAATTTCTAGTCTCATATCATCATGGTTGAAAAATATGATTGATATGATTTAAGTTTTCCTTAATGAGACTTGTTTTGTGGCCTACCATGTGCTTTATACTGAGATGATTTCATGTATACTTTAAAAGAATGTATATTCTTCTGCTTTCTATATATATATCTATGAAGTCCATTTGATTTAATGTGTCATTTAAGGTCAGTGTTTCCTTATTAATTTTCTGCCTGGATGATATATCCTTTGACATAAGTGGGTGTTAAAATCCTTTACTATTATGTGTTACTATCAGTTTTCCCCTTTATATTTGTTAATATTCACTTTATATATTTAGGTACTCTGTTGTGTACATACATATTATGGTTGTTGTATCTTCTTGTTGGATTGATCCTTTTATCATTATGTAATATCTTTGTCTCTTGCTACAGTCCTTGTTTTAAAATCTATTTTGTCTGATATAAGTATGGTTACCCCAGCTTTCTTTTTATTTCTATTTGCAAGGAGTTCTTTTTTCCAATCCCTCATTTTCAGTTGGGGTCACTGGGGTCCCTTTAGAAAAGGCCAGAGATCAAATTGCCAACATCTGTTGGATCATAGAAAAAGCAAGAGTTCCAGAAAAACATCTACTTCTGCTTTATTGACTATGCCAAAGCCTTTGACTGTGTGGATGACAACAAACTGTGGAAAATTCTTCAAGAGATGGGGATACCAGACTAAAGATTCCTGAGAAATCTATATGCAGGTCAAGAAGCAACAGTTAGAACTGGACATGGAACAATGGACCAGTTCCAAATTGGGAAAGGGATACATCAAGGCTGTATATTGTCATCCTGCTTATTTAACTTCTATACAGAGTACATCATGCAAAATGCCAGGCTGGATGAAGCACAAGCTGGAATCAATATTGCCGGGAGAAATATCAATAACCACAGACATGCAGATGACACCACCCTTATGGCAGAAAGCAAAGAAGAACTAAAGAGCCTCTTGATGAAAGTGAAAGAGGAGAGTGAAAAAGTTGGCTTAAAAGTCAACATTCAGAAAATAAGATCATGGCATTTGGTTCTATCACTTCATGGCAAATAGATGGGGAAACAGTGACAGACTTTATTTTTTAGGGCTCCAAAATCACTGTAGATGGTGACTGCAGCCATGAAATTAAAAGACACTTGCTCCTTGGAAGAAAAGTTATGACCAACCTAGACAGCGTATTAAAAAGCAGAGACATTACTTTCCTAACAAAGGTCCATCTAGTCAAAGCTATGGTTTTTCCAGTGGTCATATATGGATGTGAGAGTTGGGCTATAAAGAAAGCTGACCACCAAAGAATTGATGCTTTTGAACTGTAGTTTTGGAGAAAACTTCTGACAGTCTGTTGGACTGCAAGGAGATCCAGCCAGTCCATTCTAAAGGAAATCAGTCCTGAATATTCATTGGAAGGACTGATGCTGAAGCTGAAACTCAATGCTGTGGCCACCTGATGAGAAGAACTGACTCACTGGGAAAACACCCTGATGCTGGGAAAGAGTGAAGGCAGGAGGAGAAGGGGACGACAGAGGATGAGATGGTTGGATGGCATTATTGACTCGATGGACATGAGTTTGAGCAAGCTCCAGGAGTTGGTGATGGATAGGGAGGCCTGGTGTGCTGCAATCCATGGGGTTGCAAAGAGTCAGACACAACTGGGCAATGGAACTGAATTGAAGGAGAGAGATGAAACTAAGTCCTTTTTTATTTATTTATTTTTAAGTCCTCTTTTAATCAAGGACGTTCCCACCTACATTCTCTCATTTACATTATCTACATTTGAGTTTATGACCCATATTATAAGAACTTTTTTTGTACAAGATAGACTTTGTGTCATTCTCAAGATTCTCTTGCTTTTGTCCAATCATATTCATTCTTGTTGCCAGGAACTTTATGGCAACATGGCAGACACTGAAAGTTGCCTACCCAGCACTTCCATTCAAAATCCCTCTCTCTTGCCTGCCTTCAACCAAAACCCCAAGTATTATGTTGCTACTTGGTAGCCAGGAAGAGTCATGTGATCAATCTAGTATCAGCCAATAAGACATAGGGGAAAAGAATTATGGGGAAGGAATTCTCTTCCATGATTAAAGGCAAGAGATTCAGAAAGAAAAAGATTTTGTCCCACTCCCCTTTACTCCCCTCCAACTTTTGAATGCTATGTGTGAGGACACACATGATAATGAAGCGTGGAGGCCATCTTGACTCATGAGGAAGAGCGTGGAGGCCATCTTGACTCATGAGGGAGAGCATGGAGGCCATCGTGACTCGTGAGGGAGAGGCCAAGGGCACCGCAGACTCACTGAACCCGTGTCCTGCTATCAGTGAGATGTGGGTCTCTGTTGGCTCATTGGCTTTCACTGCTGATTTTTCTTAATTACCCTTTTATCCTCCTCCTTTTCTGAGCTCCCATCTCCTTTTCCCTTATTCTTCTCTTCTTACCCTCTTCACATATTTAATGCTTTTGAAGCTGGGATGGTCTGAGTCAAGAACACAGGACACACAGGACACAAGGACACAGGAAAAGCTACAGGTCCTTAACTGCCCTCGTTAAGTCTCTTCTGAAACAAAATGGGGTATGAATAAACAAAGGAGCTTCACTGCTATGTTCATCCTCTCAGCCCTCCCATCTCTCCTCCTCCCTACTTCTAGAGGGGCCTTCATCTATAGGTCATTATTCTATATGATGTCCTCTACTGGCTTCTCATGTCCTACAGGATAAAGTCTATATTATTAATCTGATTCCCTCAAAGCTCTCCAGAGGCCACTCCTTCTGTTCTCCAGCCTTGCTGAGACACTTAAGTTTCCTGGAGTGTATATTGTGCCATTAAGTCTTTGGATCTCCGTTTTCCCTGCCAGAAACACAGTTCTACCTACAGACATAAATTTCCCTTTTGTTCAAATGTCACCTCCTCTGGGAAGCCTTCACCTCTCTCCTAAGCATAGTTAGTTGCTCATACCTTTAACTTTGAGCATTCTCCTAGTACAGCTATTTCCTCCCTGAGGTGCATTTATATGTTTCTGGATCTGTTTCCCCCATCAGCCTGTGAGTTCCTTGCGAGCAGAATATAAGTCGTATTTTTGTATCCTCAACATTGAACATAGAGGTGTGCCCCCAACTGCCTCTCATTGCTTTTTAACTCTTCAGGAAATTTAATTTCAAATTATTAATACCAAACTTAACAAAATTGGCTGAATGCCCACAATAGACCAGGTATGATATGCCAAAACAATAACTCAAATTGTGATCAATTTGTAAAATAGAAAGAAGAGGATAAACCATCCACAATCCCACATCTCTTAACATATTTGTTGTTAAGATCTGGGTATATACTCTGGATATTTTAGAACAAAACTTTTAAAGTGGTTCCAGTGAGCCTTATTAGCTGTGGTGGCCATGGCTCTTTGCCCGCTGTTTCCATTAAAAGTTTATGGGTCCCAAGAGAAATGGATGAGCCATCTTAGACCTCCCTTGGGTTCTGACCTTCCACTGAGGCACAGTAGTGAGTCAATTTCCAGGAGGGATTGTCAATGAAGTTAATGACCTCTCATCTGAATACTATTTTCTGTTTCTCATCTTCTTACAGCAGCATTAGCTCATTTGTTCTCATCTGTAATCCTCATCCTGCCCATTGTTAGTTGAGGGATGGAGACACTCAGCAAGGGGTGATGGAAAGGCCATTGCTGTAGTTGTCCTTGTGTGTAAGACCCAGCTATGCCATTAGCCAGTCATGTGACTTGAAGCAGGTTATATCATATTTCTAGGCCTCAGTTTCTGCATATGTGAAAGTAGAAAGTTGGGTTAGGCTTAAGGCTTCATAGAACTTCAAAATTCTGTGACTTCACATCCTATTGAAAGTTGTGTGGCTTGTTTGTGACAGAACCATGGTAAGAATCCAGTTTTGGGTCCCTAGTCCAATGCTTATCTGCTGCTGCTGCTGCAAAGTCGCTTCAGTCATGTCCGACTCGGTGCGACCCCATCTACGGCAGCCCACCAGACTCCTCTGTCCCTGGGATTCTCTAGGCAAGAATACTGGAATGGGTTGCCAGTTCCTTCTCCAATGCATGCTGGCATGCTGAGTCGCTTCAGTCGTGTCCGATTCTGTGCGACCCCATGGACAGCAGCCCACCAGGCTCCTCTGTCCAAGGGATTCTCCAGGTAAGAATACTGGAGTGGGCTGCCATTGCCATGCTTATCTGATCACTCGACAAATAATCTGAGTTCTTCCATGAGAATTTCCTCCAGGATGACTGGGTGCTGTGACTTCTATCTCCTTCTTCCCTGTCCATTGTTGGGGTAGAAAGACTTGGCAGGAGCGAAGGAAAAGGGGTGAGGATGGGAGGCTGGATTTAAGAAAAAGAACAAATCTGGATGGTAAGGAAGCATGATCCAGGGTATTATTGGTGGAAATCTTGGGTAGAAAGTGGTCAAATCACTTTTTGGGGAAAGCAATGAAACTTTTGTCACATATCCTTAATTTTGAGTAAGGCAGATTTTATTTTATTTTATTTTAAAAATTATTTATTTATTTTAATTGGAGGCTAATTACTTTACAATATTGTAGTGTTTTTTGCCATACATTGACATGAATCAGCCATGGATGTACACGTGTCCCCGATCCTGAACCCCTCTCCCACCTCCCTCCCCATCCCATTCCCTAGGGTCATCCCAGTGCACCAGCCCTGAGCACCCTGTCTCACGCATTGAACCTGGACTGGCGATCTATTTCACATATGATAATATACATGTTTCAATGCTATTCTCTCAAATCATCCCACCCTTGCCTTCTCCCACAGAGTCCAACAGTCTGTTCTTTACATCTGTGTCTCTTTTGCTGTCTCACATATAGGGTCATCGTTACTATTTGTCTAAATTCCATATATATGCATTAATATACTGTATTGGTGTTTTTCTTTCTGACTTACTTCACTCTGTACAGTAGGCTCCAGTTTCATCCACCTCATTAGAACTGATTCAAATGCATTCTTTTTAATAGCTGAGTAATACTCCATTGTGTATATGTACCACAGCTTTCTTATCCATTCATCTGCTGATGGACATCCAGGTTGCTTCCATGTCCTGGCTATTATACACAGTGCTGTGATGAACATTGGGGCACACATGTCTCTTTCAATTTTGGTTTCCTTGGTATGTATGCCCAGCAGGGGGATTGCTGGGTGATATGACAGTTCTATTTCCAGTTTTTTAAGGAATCTCCACACTGTTCTCCACAGTGGCTGTACTAGTTTGCATTCCCACCAACAGTGTAAGAGGGTTCCCTTTTCTCCACACCTTCTCCAGCATTTATTGTTTGTAGACTTTTTGATAACAGCCATTCTGACCAGTGTGAGATGGTAGCTCATTGTGGTTTTGATTTGCATTTCTCCGATAATGAGTGATGTTGAGTATCTTTTCATGTGTTTGTTAGCCATCTGTATGTCTTCTTTGGAGAAATATCTGTTTAGTTCTTTGGCCTATTTTTTGATTGGGTCATTTATTTTTCTGAAATTGAACTTCAGGGGCTTCTTGTATATTTTTGAGATTAATTCTTTGTCAGTTGCTTTGTTTGCTATTATTTTCTCCCATTCTGAATGCTGTCTTTTCACCTTGTTTATAGTTTCCTTCATTGTGCAAAAGCTTTTAAGTTTAATTAGGTCCCATTTGTTTATTTTTGCTTTTATTTCCATTACTCTCGGAGGTGAGTCATAGAGGATCCTGCTGTGATTTATATCAGAGAGTGTTTTGCATATGTTTTCCTCTAGGAGTTTTATAGTTTCTGGTCTTACATTTAGATCTTTAATCCAGTTTGAGTTTATTTTTGTGTATGGTGTTAGAAAGTGTTCTAGTTTCATTCTTTTACAAGTGGTTGACCAGTTTTCCCAGCACCACTTGAGTAAGGCAGATTTTAAAAGAATGAGATAAGAATAACACTGATTTCATGAACAGAGACAATGTTTGAAAGATAATGTGTGGCAGGGAGATAGGAGAGGCACCTACCCAAGGGCAGATGCAGAAGTTTGGTGAATCTATAAAACAGCCTTGAAGTTAAAGCGGGAATGAGCTAAGCCTTTGGGTAAGGAAAACTAATCCAAGGTAGTTGCCCAGGGAAGCTCAGAGACCTCAGAGCTCTTGAGCTCCCATGAACTCCCATTCTCTACGGCAAGGAGGGACAGCTAAAGCAGAAAAGAGGACACAAACACACATGCAGGCACAAGGAAATGAGACCCTGGAGAAGTGGGAAGGTGGTGAGTCTACATCATCAGACCCAGACACATCATCTCTAAGGTGAACTCTGACCACGCATGAACTCAACCATGATTGTGATCATTTGTCTCTGTTTTCAGATTGGATATTTTCTACTGCTCTGTCTTCAAGTTCACTGACTCTTCTCTTTGCCATCTCCGTTAAACCCCTTCAGAGAATTTCTTTTCCATTGTTGTATTTTTCAGTTCTAACATTTCTATTTTTTAAAAAAAAAACAGCTTTCAGGTTTTTGTTGTTGAGAATTGCTATCTTTCCATGCGTTTCAACGGTATTCACTTTTATTGCAGGGAGCCTGGTAATAATAGCTACTTTAAAGTCTTATAATTTCAGCATCGGCATAACGTTAGAATTGGTCTTTCTTTGTGGTTGTCTTTTTCTCTTAAGTTATTGAAGTTATCTTTTTTTTTTTAGTTGAAAATTTTGTATTGTATCCTGGAAATATTATTTTTGTAAGATTTTTAGTCTTGTCAACATCCTCTGCAGAACGTTGATCTTGTTTGTTGTTTGCTTTAGCAGTCAGCCCCGTGAGTCCTGATCTGTGTGGTGTGAGGTGTGGTTCCAATGCCAGCGGCTATTCAAAGCCTTCTCAGTACTATTCAGTCTGCGCCCGGTGGGCGCCACCTATCGACCAGTCTGGGACTTGGATAGCGGTCTGCAAGCGTGCGTGCTAAATGAACTGCACTACCCTGCCAGGCTCCACTGTCCATGGGGTTCCCTAGACAAGAATACTGGGATGGGTTGCCACGCCCTCCTCCAGGGAACCTTCCCTACCTAGGGATGGAACCCACTATGCTTCCTGCATTGGCGGGTGGGCTCTTTACCACTAGCGCCACCTGGGAAGTCCACATTTTATGGTATATGAATTCTATCTTGAGAGTAAACTTAGTTGATTTATATTGAGAAATTCACTCTGACTGAAAGGACTGCAGATCAGAGGCTGGGGTGAGGGATACATGTGCAAAAGGCTTCACTATAGAGTGTACACTATAGAGAGCATGACCTGGACCAGGTCCTAGGACTTAGCTCGCTTTTTCATTGACAGTGGTGGGAGGAGAGGGTAGAGGCCTTGTACTGCCCGTGGTGCTGATCTCAAGGAATCTGGTTTTTTTAAACCTCCCTGGGAATTTATTTCCCTTAAGCGCTTTTATCCTTCTTCATCTTGGCCCTATGATTAGTGCCCCTGAAGTGTTTTGCCCCAAGACAGTTTCTCAGTGATAATATACATATGATGTAACAGCTCACATTCTTTTTAATAACTCCTGTTGCCCTTGCCCTCAGCAGCCTGAGCCTAGCTTTATTTCATGAATTAAGCTTGAGTTTTGTCCTCTGAGGATTGTCGGTCCCCTTAAGACCAATCCTATATGTGTTTCTGGTCTGAGAGAGGCCAGGAGATAAATGAAACTACAGGAAAAGGGTGGCCTGGATGACGGGAAGTTCTGTCTCCTTGACCTCCTTGGGCTAGAGCTAGGTGATGGCCCCAGGGTCCTTCCCATGGACAAGTCAGCACTGAGAAAGCTCCTGCCAAAGCCTATTGTAACATAAGCATGGTGTGGAGGGAAGCCATGGAGATGTCTTTGGGCAAGAAGGCTGGGGAATGGGATTTGGGGAACAGTTGGTTTTATTTGGGACTAGGACTTTTGTCTGTACCAGCTTGTGTGTTGGGTGAAATTTAGGACAGAGAGTGGGAGGGAGAGCAGTATATAGATTCCAATGGTTTCTCCTCCACCTCCCACACATGTGCTACAGCTCCTTCCCACACCAAAGAGAAACAAACCAGGCCTTTCTCTCTCCCTTCCCACCCTCAAATGTTTCCCTTTTAAGCCTATTTTCCTCCTCCTCCTCGCTGCCTCTCCCACTCCAGGTTTTCATTTCCTTCTTTACTGCTATTCCTCCATCTTTTCCTTTCTCTTACATCTTGTATTTAATAAAAACTCTTAGTGTTCCCAAGATGACTGCAGAGTAGGTTCATCCCCATTTTTGGAACCACTTATTTCTCCTTCCCTTCTCTCTCTTAGTCTTGTGTAAACTAATTTCCCAAGAGCAAGACATGTGGAGGAGCAAAGACACAAAGCTAGACTAAAGCATATTGCCTTTTGTTGGGGTGGCTCTGACAACGCCTTAGGAAGTACTATTGTGCTCTTGCCTGTCTCAGGGCCCTACTGTGCTAGGATAAGCCCATTTTTACCCTGTTTCATCATATCATTTCCCTCCCAAGGTCTTGCAAGGGTCTTGGTGGCCCATGGGGATGCTTTTCCAGTGGTCCTATGCTGACAGTCGATGTAGCCACAGAATGAACAAAATGCATCTTCCTGAAACAACATTTAAAAAAATTTTATTTATTTATTTTAATTAGAGGATAATTACTTTATACTACTGTGATGGTTTTTGCCATACATCAACACAAATTTACCACAGGTATACATGTGTTCCCTGCATCCTGAATCTCCCCTGACCTCCCTCCCTGCCCCGTCCCTCTGGGTTGTCCCAGAGCACCAGCTTTGGGTGCCCTACTTCATACATTGAATTTGCACTGGGCATCTGTTTTACATATGGTAATGTTTATGTTCCTGAAACATTTTTATATAAATATTTGAGGATAAAAGTAGGTTTGAGATGAGATAAACATGGAAATATCTTGAATACTATTATCAGATCAGATCAGTCGCTCAGTCGTGTCTGACTCTTTGCGACCCCATGAATCTCAGCACGCCAGGCCTCCCTGTCCATCACCAACTCCCGGAGTTCACTGAGACTCACGTCCATCGAGTCAGTGATGCCATCCAGCCATCTCATCCTCTGTCGTCCCCTTCTCCTCCTGCCCCCAATCCCTCCCAGCATCAGAGTCTTTTCCAATGAGTCAACTCTTCGCATGAGGTGGCCAAAGTACTGGCGTTTCAGCTTTAGCATCATTCCTTCCAAAGAAATCCCAGGGCTGATCTCCTTCAGAATGGACTGGTTGGATCTCCTTGCAGTCCAAGGGACCCCCAAGAGTCTTCTCCAACACCACACTTCAAAAGCATCAATTCTTCGGTGCTCAGCCTTCTTCACAGTCCAACTCTCACATCCATACATGACCACAGGACAAACCATAGCCTTGACTAGACGGACCTTTGTTGGCAAAGTAATGTCTCTGCTTTTGAATATGCTATCTAGGTTGGTCATAACTTTCCTTCCAAGGAGTAAGCGTCTTTTAATTTCTTGGCTGCAGTCACCATCTGCAGTGATTTTGGAGCCCAGAAAAATAAAGTCTGACACTGTTTCCACTGTTTCCCCATCTATTTCCCATGAAGTGATGGGACCAGATGCCATGATCTTCATTTTCTGAATGTTGAGCTTTAAGCCAACTTTTTCACTCTCCACTTTCACTTTCATCAAGAGGCTTTTGAGTTCCTCTTCACTTTCTGCCATAAGGGTGGTGTCATCTGCATATCTGAGGTTATTGATATTTTCCCTGGCAGTCTTGATTCCAGCTTGTGTTTCTTCCAGTCCAGTGTTTCTCATGATGTACTCTGCATAGAAGTTAAATAAACAGGGTGCCAATATACAGCCTTGACGTACTCCTTTTCCTATTTGGAACCAGTCTGTTGTTCCATGTCCAGTTCTAACTGTTGCTTCCTGACCTGCATACAGATTTCTCAAGAGGCAGGTCAGGTGGTCTGGTATTCCCATCTCTTTCAGAATTTTCCACAGTTGATTGTGATCCACACAGTCAAAGGCTTTGGCATAGTCAATAAAGCAGAAATAGATATTTTTCTGGAACTCTCTTGCTTTTTCAATGATCTAGCAGATGTTGGCAATTTGATCTCTGGTTCCTCTGCCTTTTCTAAAACCAGCTTGAACATCAGGAAGTTCATGGTTCACATATTGCTGAAGCCCGGCTTGGAGAATTTTGAGCATTACTTTACTAGCGTGTGAGATGAGTGCAATTGTGCAGTAGTTTGAGCATTCTTTGGCATTGCCTTTCTTTGGGATTGGAATGAAAACGGACCTTTTCCAGTCCTGTGGCCACTGCTGAGTTTTCCAAATTTGCTGGCATATTGAGTGCAGCACTTTCACAGCATCATCTTTCAGGATTTGAAATAGCTCCACTGGAATTCCATCACCTCCACTAGCTTTGTTCGTAGTGATGCTTTCTAAGGCCCACTTGACTTCACATTCCAGGATGTCTGGCTCTAGGTGAGTGATCATACCATTGTGATTATCTGGGTCGTGAAGATCTTTTTTGTACAGTTCTTCTGTGTATTCTTGCCATCTCTTCTTAATATCTTCTGCTTCCGTTAGGTCCATACCATTTCTGTCCTTTATCGAGCCCATCTTTGCATGAAATGTTCCCTTGGTATCTCTGATTTTCTTGAAGAGATCCCTAGTCTTTCCCATTGTGTTGTTTTCCTCTATTTCTTTGCATTGATCACTGAAGAAGCCTTTCTTATCTCTTCTTGCTATTCTTTGGAACTCTGCATTCAGATGTTTATATCTTTCCTTTTCTCCTTTGCTTTTCGCTTTTCTTCCTTTCACAGCTATTTGTAAGGCCTCCCCAGACAGCCATTTTGCTTTTTTGCATTTCTTTTCTATGGGAATGGTCTTGATCCCTGTCTCCTGTACAATGTCACGAACCTCATTCCATAGTTCATCAGGCACTCTATCTATCAGATCTAGGCCCTTAAATCTATTTCTCACTTCCACTGTATAATCATAAGGGATTTGATTTAGGTTATACCTGAATGATCTAGTGGTTTTCCCTACTTTCTTCAATTTAAGTCTGAATTTGGCAATAAGGAGTTCATGGTCTGAGCCACAGTCAGCTCCTGGTCTTGTTTTTGCTGACTCTATAGAGCTTCTCCATCTTTGGCTGCAAACAATATAATCAATCTGATTTCGGTGTTGACCATCTGGTGATGTCCATGTATAGAGTCTTCTCTTGTGTTGTTGGAAGCAGGTGTTTGTTATGACCAGTGCGTTTTCTTGGCAAAACTCTATTAGTCTTTGCCCTGCTTCATTCCATATTCCAAGGCCAAATTTGCCTGTTACTCCAGGTATTTCTTGGCTTCCTACTTTTGCATTCCAGTCCCCTATAATGAAAAGGGCATCTTTTCTGGGTGTTAGTTCTAAAAGGTCTTGTAGGTCTTCATAGATTATTAACCTCACAAATAATTTTAGAGTGAAGTCTGTTTTATATTTGTCTACAGGTCGATAGAAATATTTTTACATATATTCATTAAATTCCCTTGTAAAATGAACATCAGTGCTTTTGCTGCTGCTCTTCCCATATTTCAGGAAGGGATCAGGGAGGAGAGATCTTTCTATGTTCTATTTTCTTCACAGGGTGGAGCCTCGGGGCAAAATTTCCTGAATGATTAGAGAAAAAAATTCTGGAAAAGTGTAATCCAAGGGAATGAATTTATTTATTTATTTGGCTGCATTGGGTCTTAGTTGTGGCACAAGAACATTGTAGTTGTGGTGCAAGGATTCTCTAGTTGAGTGCCTGGGCTTAGTTGCTCTGCAGCATGTGAGATCTTAGTTCCCCAGCCAGGAATCGAACCTACATTCCCGGCATTGCAAGGCAGATTCTTAACCACCGGGCCACCAAGGAAGTCCCCAAGGGGAATAGATTTAATACCAAAAAACTCAGTTTATTTTTCAAATAGATGTCTTCTAGGACTTTTACTTACTGAACTAAAGGAATGTTTATTCCCCATTCTATATTTTCTTTCTTTCTTTTTATAGGTATCAATAACCAAACTTCATGGGAAATAGATGGGAAAACAGTGGAAACAGTGTCAGACTTTATTTTGGGGGGCTCCAAAATCACTGCAGATGGTGATTGCAGCCATGAAATTAAAAGACGCTTACTCCTTGGAAGGAAAGTTATGACCAACCTAGATAGCATATTCAAAAGCAGAGACATTACTTTGCCAACAAAGGTCCATCTAGTCAAGGCTATGGTTTTTCCTGTGGTCATGTATGGATGTGAGAGTTGGACTGTGAAGAAAGCTGAGCGCCAAAGAATTGATGCCTTTGAACTGTGGTGTTGGAGAAGACTCTTGAGAGTCCCATGGACTGCAAGGAGATCCAACCAGTTCATTCTAAAGGAGATCAGCCCTGGGTGTTCTTTGGAAGGAATGATGCTAAAGCTGAAACTCCAGTACTTTGGCCACCTCATGCGAAGAGTTAACTCATTGGAAAAGACTGTGATGCTGGGAGGGATTGGGGGCAGGAGGAAAAGGGGATGACAGAGGATGAGATGGCTGGATGGCATCACCGACTTGATGGACGTGGGTTTGGGTTAACCCCGGGAGTTGGTGATGGACAGGGAGGCCTGGCGTGCTGCAGTTCATGGGGTTGCAAAGAGTCGGACACGACTGAATAACTGAACTGAACTGAACTGAACCAAACTTTAATGAGATAACATTTGTATTTGACCAACATTTTTTTCTAGGTCAATTTAGTGATGGTTCAACAAATAAACAGCTCATTTAAAATGGATGCACAGTATTACTACAGAGTAAAGAAATATTGACATAATATTGAAGAACATTCACTTTTCAATCACATGAATACAAACCTTACCAGGTATGAGTTTGGTAATGTCCATTATGATCCTGACCTCTCTGATAGCACTCTCTTGAGTACAAAATGTGAAGAGTCCTACTTCTCTGTCTCGTTATAAAGACAAAATAATATCACGTCTACAAAGCCCTTGACAAAAGTGGGCATGTTAAGAAAACTCAGTAAACAGAAACAATTAGGGCTTCCCTGATAGCTCAGCTGGTAAATAATCCACCTGCAGTGTAGGAGACCCTGGTTTGATTCCTGGGTTGGGAAGATCCCCTGGAGAAGGGATAAGCTACCCGCTCTAGTATTCTTGGGCTTCCCTGGTGGCTCAGCTGGTAAAGAATCTGACTGCAATGTGGGAGACCTGGGCTGGGAAGATCCTCTGGTGAAGGGAATAGCTCCCCACTCCAGTATTCTGGCCTGGAGAATTCCATGGACTGTATAGTCCATGGGGGTTGCAAAGAATCAGACGCTACTGAGCATCTTTCACTGGGGGATTAATTATTGTAGATTCTTCTGTTTTTTCTGTAGTTAGGTTTTAGATTATTTCCTGTTTGTCTTCTGGAAATAACAGTGAACTGTACATCTATTTCCATAAGTGTTTGTTTACATTTTTGGTATTTTTACAGGCTCAAGTTCCTGAAGTCGCAATAGATTTAGTATATATTAAAAATCCAGAAGTAGATTGACAAATTGCATTCTAGATAAGTGATATTAATTTATACTTTTACCACTAGGGTGTGAGAAAACCTATCTCAATATGCCTTCATAAGTGGATTTTTTAAAATGTTGACTTGAATTTAGATTTCTTTGATTGCTAGATAATCTGCATTATTTCTTTTTAATATATTGGCCAGTGACATTTCACTCTTTTTTTCCCTTTGTCCTTTTTCTAGTAGAGTATTATTTATAAATAAATATATTTTAAATGTTCTTGATCATTGTGATTTCCTGTTTGTATTTATTAATCAAATATCATTTACCAGTTTTCTTGTCTTTGTGGATACCTGAGGTCTTCTGTTGGCATTCAGTAGCTGTTCTGCATGAATCATTCCACTTGTAGATACATTTTCAACATTTTTGTGGGAGAAGATGAACTCCATATCCTACTTCTCCACCATCTCGATCCCCCTCCCTTCCCTATCCAATTTTTCTATATTTTGGTCTTACAAAGATTTACAAGCCACAAAATTTGACTTCCAAAGATTATCTAGAGATATGTGTTTAATAGAAAATTCACATAAGTTTTAAAATATAACACAGGAGGATTTAAAGAGATTTTACACTTGTCCTGGGCTGCTTTGAGTTATCCCACAGATGGCCCCTGACAACAAACACCACTTGAGAACTATTTATGTGGGAAGATTTGAGAAACTCTAAGCATCCCAGCTTCATTATGGCCAAAATCTACTGCTTATTTTTCTTTACATTTTCCTCTGAATTTGTACACATCAATTTCTTCTAGTACACATTTCTCTTTCTTTAGCAAATTAACCATGGGAAGCCCATCAAATGTTCACCATGAAGAACATCTGTTTATCTAACTTCATTAATCATTAATCTCAATATCTTCTCAGGATTTACGCACCTAGGTTGATAATGTTTGTGGTCATAGGTACTTGGTGACATGTGTATCAATCCATTGATTGGTTCAACTATATTTGTGAAGCCTGTGGTTCACAGACACAGCAAGTGTGAATCAGACATGACCCATGGACAAGGACAGCATTGTACAACTAATGTAATGTATTAATGCTTATAATACAATGTAGGGTGTGGTTAGGGAGATGAGTGTGAAAGCCTTGAAATATATATTTATCTCCTTGGAAGGCTCTTCTAAGTTCCACTTGGGAGTGGTACTCAACAGTGACTTTGATCAATTCAATCCTGACTCTCTAAAGGAGAATGATTGAATTATTATGGTTTTCATTTTGCATGGTTTCTCTCTAGGCATGTGGGGAAGGTCCCATGGAAACACAGAACATCATACAGGTGTCAGAGTTTGTCCTCTTGGGGTTCTCACAGATGGAGGAGTTCCAGAAATTCCTGTTTGTGGTGTTCCCATTTGTCTATGTCATCACCATTGTGGGAACCCTCCTCATCATGGTCACAGTGACTGTTGACGCTCAGCTCCACATAATCATGTATTTCTTCTCTGAAATCAGTCTGTCATCAGATCAGATCAGATCAGGTCAGATCAGTCGCTCAGTCGTGTCCGACTCTTTGTGACTCCGTGAATCGCAGCACGCCAGGCCTCCCTGTCCATCACCAACTCCCGGAGTTCACTGAGACTCACGTCCATCGAGTCAGTGATGCCATCCAGCCATCTCATCCTCTGCCGTCCCCTTCTCCTCCTGCCCCCAATCCCTCCCAGCATCAGAGTCTTTTCCAATGAGTCAACTCTCCACATGAGGTGGCCAAAGTACTGGAGTTTCAGCTTTAGCATCATTCCTTCCAAAGAAATCCCAGGGCTGATCTCCTTCAGAATGTCTGTGATAGACATCTGCTATTCTACAGTCACTTTCCTAAAGATGCTGGTGGACTTCTTGCATGACACCAAGACCATCTCCTACCAGGGCTGCATGACCCAGATCTTCTTCTTCCCCTTTCTGGGAGGTGGGACTGTCTTCTTCCTCCCAGTGTTAGCCTGTGACCACTACATAGCCATCTCCCAGCCCCTCCATTATGTCACCATCATGAACACTCGAGTGTGTGGGGGGCTGGTGGTGGCCGCCTGGATAGGGGGCTTTGTCCACTCCATTGTCCAGCTGGTTCTGATGCTCCCACTGCCTTTTTGTGGCCCCAACATCCTAGATAACTTCTACTGTGACATTCCACAAATGCTGAGGCTTGCCTGCATGGACACCTCCCTCCTGGAGTTCCTTATGATCTCCAACAGTGGGATGCTGCTCCTCATCTGGTTCCTGCTCCTTCTGATCTCTTATACTGTCATCCTGGTGATGCTGAGGTCCCACCCATGGCAGGCGAGGAGGAAGGCAGCTTCCACCTGCACCACCCACATCATCGTTGTGTCTATGATCTTCATTCCCTGTATCTGTATCTACACCCAGCCCTTCACTCCCTTCTCCATGGACAAGGCTGCATCCATCAGCTACAGGGTCTTGACTCCTGTGCTCAACCTCATCATCTACACCCTGAGGAACCAGGAGATGAAGGCAGCCATAAAGAGATTTGGCAAGTGCCTAGTGATTTCCAGCAAGGAGTGAACTTAAAATAGGTAATTTAAATGACAAATCTCTCTGAACCTTTGTTTTCCCATGTAAGAAGTGGAGGAAAGTCTTTGTGGAATGCAGCAGTTGAGATTAAACTAATATTTCTATGTACCTACTCCTGTGTCAGATGTTAGGCACTTCTGTACTTTTGTCTCATTCTCACAAAACTGACAGTGAATATGTTATTATCATATTAAACAGTTTAACAAGCCAGAAAACTAGGAGAGAAGTGACTTGCTCAACAATGAAGAGCAAGTGAGGGGCAGAGCTTGGCCAGGAGATGTTTCCTCTGACTCCATTTCGAGGCAGGAGGTATGGATGGAATTTGAAACTCAGAGTCTCAAATAATCACAAGGGAGAACTTAGAGAGTTCCTCATCTATGGATGAATATCTGTGATGAATACTCAACACTTTCATTTTTTTTTTTTTTTTTGAGCCTCCATTAGGACTTTAGTCATATTGGGCTGGCCAAAACATTAGTTGGATTTTTATATCCCGTCCCTCCCACCCACTCCCATCCCACCCATCTAGGTCACAGAGCACTGAGCTGAGCTCCCTGTGCTACACAACAGCTTCACACTAGCTATCTGTTCTACACACAATAGTGTATTCATGTCAGCTCTGCTCTCCCAGCTCTTCTGCCCTCTCTGCCACTGTGTCCACATGTCTGTGTCTCTATATCTGCCCTGTAAATAGGCTCATCTGTCCTGTCTTTCTAGAGTCCACACATATGCATTAATGTGTGACATCTGTTTTTCTCTTTCTAACTTAGTTTACTCTGTATGATAGACTTTATGTTCACCCATTCACATCACTACAAATGACCCAATTTCATTCCTTTTTGTGGCTCAGTAGTATTCCATTGTATATATACACTATGGTACCATTTTTATAAGGCTCAAAAACAAACCAAGTACTGCTTAAAGATATACAGGTAAAGATATACATTTTAAAATGGTGCAGTGATGAACACAAGTTTTAGAATTTTCCTTATCACAGGTCAACCAATCAGGAGGAAACATCTAGGTCATTTCAAAGGTATTGGTCTGGTTTTTAAGAGATGGTTTTCAGATGTGTCTTTTGTAATTATGTTTGATAACCAACATAGACACTGGCTATATTTTTTTCCATTATATAGAAAGTATTTTGTTAAAAATTTTTGACACAAACCAAGAAAAGGTTAGTTTCAAATGAGCTTTTCGGCCAACCCAATAGATTTTGGTTTTACAATACTAGGCAAAGGAAGTGTTCCCCAAGCTAAACACAATATCCATTTCCCTAAAATATTCAGGTAAAGGAGGCACAACTTCTTTATATAAAACCCGTTTAAACACAATATCCATTTCCCTAAAATATTCAGGTAAAGGAGGCACAACTTCTTTATATAAAACCCGTTTAAACTTTCCAACTTTAATAATCTTATCAATCCTTACCTTTTAATGTTCTCTCAATCTAATTATAGCCTGCACTTTCATCTCAACTCTGGAACAATCATTTCTTTCTGCTCCCTGCTCTCTGCCTCCTTCCTTGCTGTGGTATTTTGGAAGTGGTCTCACTTTTCACATTTTCTAACTATTTCCCATAAGAGTATTTCCTTTTGGATTTTTTTCCTTTTCTACAAAAACTCCTTGGATAATCTGAAAGCTATTCTAGTTTCCCAACCTAATCTTCACATCACTTGCATAATACGGCTGAGAGGAGGGTCCTGTAGTATGGTTGAGGATCCAAGGCCAGAGAGGGCAAAGCCATGTCTATTAGTGGTCCAGATTTGAGATATGGGTTCAATCCAAGGCTGCCACCTCATGGGTTTTTGCCTTTCTCTTTGACTTCCTGCCTCGGAATGAGGGCTCCTTGAGGGTGGGGCCATGCTTTATTCACTTTTAAATTTGCTCAACACATTGAACAGTATCTTATCCAGAGAGGCATTTCTACTTTTTCTTGCACCCTGTTCTTTCCCTATCAAGTTCAAATCCACTTTTCATTTATCTTTCTAAAGCTTATATATGTTTACTCTATCTCCTTTGAGGTATGCTTCTTTTGTGAGAGTCTTGGGCAATGTATAATATTGATCTGAAATTAAGAAGATAATGCAGAGCTTTTTTGTTTCTGCTTCCCTCCCAGCAACTATCCCATCCAGGAAATAAAAGTTACAGGCTCTTCAAGCCATCATGGCAGCTCTGAGTTTATTCTTTCTCCACGTCTACCTCCCTGCCCCATTTCACACATTTTCCCCATTCATGCTGGGTGTTTGGAGATGAGGGGACAGAAAATGGACTCTGTCATGTTTAATCTGAATGTCCCTCAGAACAGCATTTTCCCTTCTACACTAAAGTCCTTTAACTATCTGACGATACTTTTCTCATCCTCTAATTTTTCTCTTCTCCAGATGCAGCATCTACATTCCTTTAATTGTTCCTATTGTGACAAATTTCCTGATTCCATTGTCCTGGCCATCTCCTCTGTTGTTGTTCAGTTGCTCAGTCCTGTCCAACTCCTTGTGACCCTATGGACTGCAGCACACCAGGCTTCCCTGTCCTTCACTATCTCCCAGAGTTGCTCACCCTCATGTCCACTGAGTCGATGATGCTATCCAACCACCTCTTCCTCTGCCACCCCTTCTCCTTTTGCCTTTGATCTTTCCCAGCATCAGAGTCTTTTCCCATGAGTCAGCTCTTCACATCAGTGGCCAAAGTATTGGAGCTTCGGCTTCAGCACAGTCCTTCCAATGAATATTTAGGGTTGATTTCCTTTAGGATTGACTGGTTTGATCTCCTTGCAGTCCAAGGGACTCTCAAGAGTCTTCTTTAGCACCACAGTTCAAACGCATCAATTCTTTGGCACTCAGCCTTCTTTATGGTCCAGCTTTCACATCTATACATGATTACTGGGAAAGCCATAGCTTTGACTAGACAGACCTTTGTTAGCAAAATGATGTCTCTGCTTTGTGATATGCTGTCTAGGTTTGTCATAGTTTTCCTTCCAAGGACCAAGCATTTTTTAATTTCATGGCTGCAGTCACCATCTGCAGTGATTTTGGAGCCTAAGAAAATAAAATCTGTCTTGAAGAGTACAGTGGGACAATTACAGTCTGTGAGGCTATGGGACTCAGATCCCCCCAGGTCTTCCTCCTCTTGTGGTGGTTTAGTCACTAAGTTGTGTCAGACTCTTGTGACCCCATGGGCTGTAGCCTGCCAGGTTCCTCTGTCCATGGGATTTCCCAGTGAATACTGGAGTGGATTGCCATTTCCTTTTCCAGGGGATCTTCCCAACACAGGGTTTGAATCCATTGCAGGTGGATTCCTTACTGACTGAGCCACCAAGAGAGCCCCTTGGAGATCATTCAACCTGAAGATTTTTAGCTGCAAAAATTACATAATATTCACCTCACAGCGTGGTGTGTACCAATGAGGTAAATGTAGAACACCCAGCACAGCACTTAACACATATTAATAGTAAGTGTTCAATTAATGTTAGTTTTTCACACATTCCCATTCATCATTTAAAAAAACTCCCATCAATATTTTACTATTAAGCCAAGATAGTTAGGCATCAGGTTACTCAGGATCTGAACAATCAAGTCAAGAAATTCCTTTCAGTTATTTTGTTTACATGATTAGTGAAAGCAGCTCTCTTAAAAGTTGTTGAGAGAAAGCTATATATGATTCTACTGGAATAATTATGGTCCAGAGAATAATTTACTTGTTCTCACCTCATTGGGTTTCTGTGGTGGCTCAGTGGTATAGAATCCACTTACCAGTGGAGGAGACACAGGAGACTTGGGTCCAATCCCTGGGTCAGGAATTTCCCTGGAGAAAGAAATGGCAACCCACTCCAGTATTCTTGCCTGGGAAATCCCATGGACAGAGGAGCCTGGAGGGCTACAGCCCGTGAGATCGCAAAAGGGTCAAACACAACTCAGGAACTTAACAACAATAGCCTCATTAATCCCTTGATCTTGCCATTCCACTTGTACTAATAATCAAGCTTATGGGTAATTTAAATGTAAGGAGAGAAATAACCTCAGTAACTTTACCTATGAAGTTTACTTCACATACAATCCATTAAAGGTGTTGTATCAGTCAGAATTCCACCAGAGAAACAGGACTAGTATGATATGGAAATCATACTATTTGGGGAAGGAAAAATTTTACTTTATTAAGTTATTCTCGCTGGTCTAAGAATGAAAATGACATGAGACAGACTGATAGAAGAAAATAAAAGTTTGAGAACATGTATACATGGGAGAGATCCAGGCAAACTGAGTAACTCAACAAAATGGCTGGAACCTTCACTTAAATACTGTCTTCAGCTAAAGACAAAAGAAGGTGTTGGAGGAAGGGGTATGGGGCTCTGAAAGGGAGAAAGACAGTTTGCACAGAGATGGAAAAGAAAGTGTTTGGTAAATAAATGCTTGCTGGGCCATGTGGAGACAACGGAACACAGAGTGGACACTATCTAGGCCTGCCGAACCGCCTCCCCGCCCCCACCCCCCATCCCCCGCTCCGACCACCACCAATAGTTAGCCCACATTATTTGCAGGTGTTTCTGGTGATATCTCCATTCAGGGAACAGGTCCTCCATCTAAATTTGTTTTGAAATTGAAGAGGAAGGTCAAACTTTCTTCCTGAGTCTTTTGGGTTTATTGTTTTCACCTCAAAATAATCCACATGCTGAGGAGACAGAGAGAGAGAGAGAGAGATAGGGGACAGAGAAAGAGAGAGAGAGAGAGAGAGAGAGAGAGAGAGAGAGAGAGAGAGATTCATTGCAAGGAATTCCTTCCTGATTGTGAGACTGGCGAGGTAAGCATGAAATCTGTAGAGCAGGCCAACAGGAAGAGCAGGCTGAAATTCTTAGCTATGAAGCTGCAGTCCAGGATTTTGTCTTTCTCAAAGAAAGCTTAGTCCTGCTCTTAAGGTCTTTTAACTTATAGAATCAGGTACATGCAGATTAGCTAGGATGATTTTCTTTACTTAAAATTACCTGCTTATAAAAAAAGTAAAAATAGAGAATAAGATGGCGGAGGAATAGGTGGACGTGGAGTACTTCTCTTTCCATGGATACATCAGGAATACACCTTCAGACACAGAAGTGCATGCAGAACACCAACTGAGAGTGGACAGGAGTACCTGACGAGCAGAAAAGAATATATAGAACCATGCAAAACTAGGTAGGATGAAGGAACCAGGGGGAAAAACAGGAGTGTTAGTAGGACTGGACCTGCCCTTGGCAGGTGGGAGAACTCTGATCCCCACATCGGAGCAATTGTCTGAGTCAGAGGAGAAATGTTTAAGGCTGAGAGTGAAATAGCTAATCTGCAGCAAACTAAAGGCAATGAGAATCAGAGAGTCCTTGCTGCAGCCATACATACCCTGGACAGGGACACAGAGTTGTCCTGGAAGATGCAGTGGCTGGGAGCTGGAGTTGAGGGATTGTGGAGCAATCCCAGGGCAAGGGCTGCTGTTGACTGCAGACATTGAAGGGATGTGAGGGAGGAGACTGGTGGGAAATGCCTGTGGAGGAAAGTCAGGCAGCCACTGAAGCAAGGAGATACTGCTGAGTCACACGTAGTGGGTGGAGCCATTACCATAGCCTCTCTCTCCCTACATGTCAGCTATGGCAGCTGAACAACAGAGAGGCTGGCCAATCAAACACCTGACACAGGGAACTACAGAGAAGGACCCCACCCAGGGTGCCCCTTTAAGTGCCTGGTGCACTGATCTACAGAGAAGGACCCCAGGCAAGGGAGCCTTTTAAGTGCCTGAATAGGCATAGTTACAGAGAAAGACTGGCCAAAGAGACCTTCTGAGCCCCAGCTACAAGAGGCTCGAAAAAAAGACTCTGAGAGGGCCACAAGTCCTTCAGTGGGGGCAGTCCGTGTCCCTGCATGCTTGGTGCTGCCAGGGTCCCCAAAACCCAAGTAGCTTTGCCACCTTCACGCTCAACTCTCACTGGAGCACAGCTGCCAAAGGCAAAAAAGTCTTCCATCTCTATGGGCAGGATCGCTTCGGCAGTGTCTGACTCTTTGCGACCGTGTAGACTGTGGCCATCTAGGCTTCTCAGTCAGGGAAGGGGGTGTTCTCCAGGCAAGAATACTGGAGCATATTGGCCAATACTGGTTGCCATACCCTTCTAGAGCACTAAATTCCCTTCTTCCCTAGCCACCAACTCCCCCGAGTACCTGGTGCTGCCAGACCCCTGCGACCCAAGTAGCTGCACCACCTCCACACCTAGCCCTCACAGGGGCAAACCCAAGTCCTCCAGGGCAGCCTCAGGAGCTAAACCCCAGTGGACGACCCACATGCAGAGGCGGAAATAAAACCACAGTTGAAACCCAGGGGCACTGTGTCTAAGGAAGAAGACCCAAAATCTTCCCATCAGCTGTACAAGCTGCAGATTAAATCCACGTGATCAACTAGGCAGACTATGTCTATGGAATATATAAAAGGACATTGAGAGCTGCCACAAAAGAAAGCACACTAGTTAACTGTGGACATCGAAGGCAAGAACACACAGGAGTAGGACCAGATTAGAATCTGAGCTGCCCCCACAGCAGGTTCAGAGATCAGCACAGTGTTGGAGGGCATCCCAGGGAGGTAAGGTGGACTGTGACACCCCGCGAGGGAAAGGTCTCTGACAGCAGTGACTCAAGAAAAACACTTATTATTCTTATGTTTTGACTTGTTCTGTAGATTCTTTGGACTTCTTTCTTTTCTTTTTTCCCTCTGCTGTAGTTGTCGATTTTATTGACACTATGAATCTAATTAAGCTTTTGAGCTTTTTTTTTCTTTTTTCTCAGTCACATTTTTTATTGTTGGCATGAACCTCTGCCTCTACATTGGGCTTTTGCAATTCTGTGGAGTTTCCTAATTTCTTTTCTCTCTCTCTTTTCTCCTTTTTTTAATTTTAATTTTTTAAGCTATTATATTTTTTCTCCATTTATTCCTTGGTTTACCTTTCATACTGTTCTTTTCCCCTGGCAGTTAATCTTTAATGTATATAAATCTTCCTTTTTTTTCTTTAATTAATTAATTAATTGATTTTAACTGGAGGCTAATTACTTTACAATATTGTAGTGGCTTCAGCAATATGTGAACCTTGAACTTCCAGATGTTCAAGCTGGTGTTAGAAAAGGCAGAGGAACCAGAGATCAAATTGCCAACATCTGCTGGATCATCAAAAAAGCAAGAGTTCCAGAAAAACATCTATTTTTGCTTTATTGACTATGCCAAAGCCTTTGACTGTGTGGATCACAATAAACTGTGGACAATTCTTCAAGAGATGGGAATCCCAGACCACCTGACCTGCCTCTTGAGAAACCTATATTTAGGTCAGGAAGCAACAGTTAGAACTGGACATGGAACAACAGACTGGTTCCAAATAGGAAAAGGAGTACATCAAGGCTATATATTGTCACCCTGCTTATTTAACTTCTATGCAGAGTACATCATGAGAAACGCTGGGCTGGAGGAAGCACAAGCTGGAATCAAGATTGCTGGGAGAAATAATCACCTCAGATATGCAGATGACACCACCCTTATGGCAGAAAGTGAAGAGGAACTCAAAAGCCTCTTGATGAAAGTGAAAGTGGAGAGTGAAAAAGTTGGCTTAAAGCTCAACATTCAGAAAACGAAGATCATGGCATCTGGTCCCATCACTTCATGGGAAATAATTGGGAAACAGTAGAAACAGTGTCAGACTTTATTTTTCTGGGCTCCAAAATCACTGCAGATGGTGACTGCAGCCATGAAATTAAAAGATGCTTACTCCTTGGAAGGCAAGTTATGACCAACCTAGATAGCATATTAAAAAGGCAAGTCATTACTTTGTCAACAAAGGTCTGTCTAGTCAAGGATATAGTTTTTCCAGTAATCATGTATGGATGTCAGTTGGACTGTGAAGAAAGCTGAGCACTGAAGAATTGATGCTTTTGAAGTGTGGTGTTGGAGAAGACTCTTGAGAGTCCCTTGGACTGCAAGGAGATCCAACCAGTCCATTCTAAAGGAGATCAGTCCTGGGTGTTCATTGGAAGGATTGATGCTGAAGCTGAAACTCCAGTACTTTGGCCACCTCATGCGAAGAGTTGACTCACTGGAAAAGACTCTGATGCTGGGAGGGATTGGGGGCAGGAGGAGAAGGGGATGACAGAGGATGAGATACCTGGATGACATCACGGACTCTATGGACATGAGTTTGGGTAAACTGTGGGAGTTGGTGATGGACAGGGAGGCCTGGCGTTCTGTGACTCATGGGGTCGCAAAGAGTCAGACACGACTGAGTGACTGAACTGAACTGAACTGAACTGACATGGATCAGCCATGCATGTACATGTGTTCCCCATCCTGAACCCCCCTCCCATCTCCTTCCCCATCCCATCCCTTAGGGTCATCCCAGTGCACCAGCCCTTAGCACCCTGTCTCATGCATTGAACCTGGACTGGTGATCTATTTCACATATGGCAATATACGTGTTCCAATGCTATTCTCTCAAATCATCCCACCCTCGCCTTCTCCCACAGAGTCCAAAAGTCTGTTCTTTACATCTGTGTCTCTTTTGCTGTCTTGCATATAGGGTCATCATTACCATCTTTCTAAATTCCATGTATATGCATTAATATACTGTATTGGTGTTTTTCTTTCTGACTTCACTCTGTATAATAGGCTCCAGTTTCATCCACCTCATTAGAACTGATTCAAATGCATTCTTTTTAATGGCTGAGTAATATTCCATCATGTATATGTACCACAGCTTTCTTATCCATTCATCTGCTGATGGACATCTAGGTTGCTTCCATGTCCTAGCTATTGTAAACAGTGCTGTGATGAACATTGGGGTACACGTGTCTCTTTCAATTCTGGTTGATGAAGAAGATTTATATACATTAAAGATTAACTGTAAGGGGAAAAGAACAGTAGGGAAGGCAAACAAAGGAATAAATGTAGAAAAACTATAGTAGGTTTTAAAAATTAAAAACTAAAATCATAAAAAAAGAGAAAAATAAAGAAAAAATGTAAGAAAAAAGAAAAGGAAAACTACACAGAACTGCAAAATCTGTAGATGCAGAGGTTTATAATAACAATAAAAAGTGTGACTGAATATACACATACACCTATAAGCAAAATCAAAACAGTCCAACAAAAATAAAGTGCAATACACTGACCTTGCAAACAAAGGAAACCAAAATTATATCTACCAGAACAAAACTAACTAAAGCACAAACTGGAAAACAAAACTAAAACAAGGTGCCAGTTCTGTGTAGTTTTCCTTTTTTCTTTCTCCTTCCATTTTTTTTTTTACTTTTCTCTTTTTTATAATTTTAGTTTTTAATTTTTTAATCTATTATAGTTTTTCTACATTTATTCCTTTGTTTGCCTTCCCTACTGTTTTTTCCCCTTACAGTTAACATTTAATATATATAAATCTTCTTTATCTACCTCTAATTAACTTTGAATATTCTTTCTTTCTTTTCTTTCTTTCCTTTCCTTTCAGTATATTTGTTAGTTTGTGTTTTCATTGTTTTATTCCACACTTGGCACCCTGCTCTAGTTTTGTTTTCCAGTTTGTGCTTTAGTTAGTTTTGTTCTTAACTGGTAAATAAAATTTTGGATTTCCTTTGTTCACTGGGTCAATCTACTGTAGTTTATTTTTTGTTGGACTGTTTTGACTTTGCTCATGGGTGTGTATGTTCAGCTCAGTTCAGTCGCTCAGTCATGTCCAACTATTTGCGACCCCATGGACTGCAGCATGGCCTCACTGTCCATCACCAACTCCCAGGGTTTACTCAAACCCATGTCCATTGAGTCGGTGATGCCATCCAACCATCTCATCCTCTGCGTCCCCTTCTCCTCCCGCCTTCAAACTTTCCAGCATCAGGGTCTTTTCAAATGAGTCAATTCTTCCCATCAGGTGGCCAAAGTATGGAGTTTCAGCCTCAGCATCAGTCCTTCCAATGAATATTCAGGGCTGATTTCCTTTAGGATTGACATAGGATGTATATGTATATATTCCATTATTTTAATTAATATTTGCCTGATTTTGTAACTGTCATTTGTCTGGGGTTCATCCTTGGCTTCTCATTTTTGGATATTTGTCTTAATCTCACTTAATCCCATAACAAACCACTTATGGAATCTTCATTCCTGACCAGAGATCAAGCCCTGAGCCTTTGGAGTGGGAGCACTGACTCCTAGACCCTAGACTACCAGAGAACTAACCCTAGAGAGTATCAAGTAGTCAGAACTCACACAAAGGAAGCCACTTGAATACAAGACCCAGCATCACCCAACCACCAGTAGCACCCTGTGCAGGATGCCTCATCTAAACAACAAACAAAATAAAAATACAAACCCAATCATCAGCAGACAGGATTACCGCCTCACTCAACCTTGCCCATCAGAGGAAAAACAAACAAACAAAACTCAGCACAAATCTCACCCTATACGAAGCTTACACAAACCATTGGACCAACCTTAAGAGGGCAGAAACCAAAAGTAAGAAAGAATTCAGTCTTGAAGCCTGGGAAAAGGAGACCTCAAGCACAATAAATTAAAAATAATAATAATGAAAAGGCAGAGAAATACTACACAAATTAAGGAACAAACTAGAAACACAGATGTCCAAATAAATGAAGAGAAAATAGGCAAACTACCTGAGAAAGAATTCAGAAAAACGATAGTTAAGATGATCAAAAACCTTGAAAACCAAATGGAGAAAATGTAAGAATCAATTGACATAGACCTAGAAGAATTAAAGAATAAACATACAGAGAAAAACAACACAATTACTGAAATTAAAAATACTCTGAAAGTGAAAGTGAAGTCGCTCAGTCGTGTCCGATTCTTTGCGACCCCATGGACTGTAGCCTATCAGGCTCCTCCATCCATGGGATTTTCCAGGCAAGAGTGCTGGAGTGGATTGCCATTTCTTTCTCCAGGGGATCTTCCTGACCCAGGAATCAAACCCGGGTCTCCCGCATTGCAGGCAGACGCTTTACCGTCTGAGCCAGGGAAGCCCAGGAATCAATAGCAGAATATCTGAAGCCCAGAAGAAACGAATCAGTGAACTGGAAGATAAAATGGTGGAAATAAATTCTGAAGAGCAGAATACAGTAAAAATAATGAAAAGAACTGAGGGTAGTCTCAGAGGCCTCTGGGACAATATCAAATGCATCAACATTTGATGTATAGGGGTCCCAGAAAAAGAAGAGAAAAAGAAAGGGTGTGAGAAAATTTTTGAAGAGATTATAGTTGAAAATTTCCCCAACATGGAAAAGGAAATAGTCAATCAAGTCCAAGAGGCACAAAGAGTCCCACATAGGATAAACCCAAGGAGAAACATACCAAGATACATACTAATCAAACTAACAAAGACTAAACACAAAGAAAGAATATTAAAAGCAGCAAGGGAGAAGTAACAAGTAACGTACTAGGGAAACCCCATATGCTTAACAGCTGATCTTTCAGCAGAAACTATGCAGGCCAGAAGGGAATGGCAGGATATATTTAAAGTACTGAAAGGGGATAATCTACAACCAAGATTACTGTACCCAGCAAGGATCTCATTCAAAATTGATGGAGAAATCAAAACCTTTTCAGAAAAGCAAAAGTTGAGAGAATTCAGTATCACCAAATCAGCTTTACAACAAATGTTAAAGGGACTTGTATAGTTCAGAAATACAAAAGAAGAAAAAAGATCTTCAAAATCAACCCCAAACAATTAAGAAAATGGCAATAGGAACATGTATATCAATAATTACTTTCAATGTAAATGGATTAAATGCTCCAACCAAAAGACACAGACTGGCTGAATGGATACAAAAACAAGACCCATATATATGCTGTCTACAAGAAACCCACTTCAGACCTCATGACACATATGGACTGAAAGTGAGAGAATGGAAAAATATCTTCCATGCAAATGGGAAACAAAAGAAAGCTGAAGTAGCAATCCTCATATCAGACAAAGCAGACTTTAAAATAAAGAAGATTAAAAGTGATAAGGAAGGACACTACATAATGATCAAGGGATCGGTCCAAGAGGAAGACATAACAATTGTAAATATCTATGCAACCAACATAGGAACACTTCAATACATAAGACAAACACTAACAGACATAAAAGGAGAAATTGACAGTAACAATAATAGTAAGAGACTTTAACACCCCACTCACACCAATGGACAGATCATCAAAACAGAAAATTAATAAGGAAACACAAGTCTTAAATGATACATTAGATAAGATGGTCTCACTGATATCTTCAGGACATTCCATCCAAATGCAGAAGAGTACACCTTCTTCTCAAGTGCACATGGAAAGTTCTCTAGGATAAACCACATCTTGGGTCACAAATCAAACCTCAGTAAATTTAATAAAATTGAAATCATATCAAGCATCTTCTCTGACCACAATGCTATGAAACTAGATATCAATTACAGAAAAAAACTGTAAGAAACACAAACACAGGGAGATTAAACAACACTTCTCTAAATAGCCAACAGGTTACTGAAGAAATCAAAAGGGAAATCAAAAAATTTCTAGAAACAAATGACAGTGAAAACACGACAACTCAAAACTTATGGGATACAGCAAAAGCAATTCTAAGATGGAAGTTTATAGCAATACAATCCTACCTCAAGAAACAACAAACACATCAAATAGATGACCTAACTTTACACCTAAAACAACTGGAAAAAGCAGAACCAACACCCCCCAAAATTAGTAGATGCAAAGAAATCATAAAGAAATAAATGAAAAAGAAATGAAAGAAACAGTAGTAAACATTAATAAAACTAAAAGCTGTTCTTTGAGAAGATAAAAAAAAAAATCAATAAACCTTTAGTCAAACTCATCAAGAAAAAGAGAGAAGAATGAAATCAACAAAATTAGAAATTAAAAAGGAGAGGTTGCAACAGACAATGCATAAATACACAGGATTGTAAGAGACTATTATGAAAACCTATATGGCAGTAAAATGGATAACTTGGAAGAAATGGACAGATACTTAGAAAAGTTCAATCCTCCAAGACTGAATGAGGAAGAAATGGAAATTATGAACAACCCAATTACAAGCAGTGAAATTGAAGCTCTGATAAAAAATCTCACACAAAAACAAAAGCCCAGGACCAGATGGCTTCACAGGAGAATTCTATCAAACATTTAGAGAAGACCTAATGCTTATCCTTCTAAAACTCTTTCAAAAAATTGCAAAGGAAGGAACACTTCCAAACTCATTCTGTGAGGCCTCTATCACCCTGATACCAAAACCTGACAAAGACAACACAAAAAAAGAAAACTATAGGCCAATAACACTGATGAACATAGATGCAAAAATCCTCAACAAAATTTTAGCAAACAAAATTCAACAACACATCAAAAAGCTCATACACCATGATCAAGTTGGGTTTATTCCAGGATTGCAAGGATTATTCAATATATGCAAATCAGTCAATGTGATACACCATAGTAACAAATTGAAAGATAAAAACCATATGATCATCTCAATAGATGCAGAAAAAGCCTTTGACAAAATTCTGCACCCATTTATGATTAAAACTCTTTTAAAAATGGGCACAGAAGGAACCTACCTCAACATAGTAATGGCCATACATGATAAGCCTTCAGCAAACATTATTCTCAATGGTGACAAACTGAAAGGATTCCCCCTAAGATCAGGCAAAAGACAAGGGTGCCCACTCTCACCAGTATTATTCAACATAGTTCTGGAAGTCCTAGTTCCAGCAATCAGAGAAGAAAAAGAAATAAAAGGAATCTAGATCAGAAAAGAAGAAGTAAAGCTCTCACTGTTTGCAGATGACATGATACTGTACATAGAAAACCCTAAAGATATAATCAAAAAATTACTAGTGCTAATCAGTTAATTTAGCAAAGTTGCAAGATACAAAATCAAAACACAGAAATCACTTGCATTTCTATATACTAACAATGAAAAATCAGAAAGAGAAATTAAAGAATCAATCCCATTCACCATTGCAACAAAAAGAATTAAATATCTAGGAATAAACTTACATAAGGAGATGAAAGAACTGTATACAGAAAATTATAAGACACTAATGAAAGAAATCAGTGGAGAACTAACTCCAGAAAGAATGAAGAAATGGAGCCAAAGCAAAAGCAACACCCAGTGGTGGATGTGACTGGTGATGGAAGTAAAGTCCGTTGCTGTAAAGAGCAATATTGCATAGGAACCTGGAATGTTAGGTCCATGAATCAAGGCAAATTCAAAGTGGTCAAACAGGAGATGGTAAGAGTGAACATTGACATTTTAGGAATCAGCGAACTAAAATGGACTGGAATGGTTGAATTTAACTCAGATGACCATTATATCTACTACTCTGGTTAAGAATCCCTTAGAAGAAATGAAGTAGCCATTATAGTCAACAAAAGAGTCCGAAATGCAGTACTTGGATGCTATCTCAAAAACGACAGGATGATCTCTGTTTGTTTCCAAGGCAAACCATTCAATATTACAGTAATCCAAGTCTATGCTCAGACCAGTAATGCTAAAGAAGCTGAAGTTGAGCGGTTCTATGAAGACCTACAAGACATTCTAGAACTAACAATGAAAAATGATGTCCTTTTTATTATAGGGGACTGAGATGCAAAAGTAGGAAGTCAAGAGATACCTAGAGTAATACCTAGGTAAGTTTGGTCTTGGTGTATAAAATGAAGGAGGGCAAAGGCTAACAGAGTTTTGCCAAGAGAACACACTGGTCATAGCAAATACCCTCTTTCAACAACACAAGAGAGGACTCTACACATGGACATCACCAGATGGTCAATACTGAAATCAGATTGATTATGTTCTTTGCAGCCAAAGATGCAGAAACTCTATACAGTCAGGAAAAATAAGACTGGGAGCTGACTGTAGCTCAGATCATGAACTCCTTATTGCCAAATTCAGACTGAAATTGAAGAAAGGAGGGAAAAAACAAGACCATTCAGGTATGACCTTAATCAAATGCCTTATGACTATACAGTGGAAGTGACAAATAGATTCAAGGAATTAGATATGATAGAGTGCCTGAAGAACTATGGGCAGAGGTTTGTGACATTGTACAGGAGACAGGGATCAAGACCATCCCCAAGAAGAAGAAATGCAAACAGGCAAAATGGTTGTCTGAGGAGGCCTTGCAAATAGCTATGAAAAGAAGAGAAGCAAAAGGCAAAGGAGAAAAAGAAAGATATACCCAGTTGAATGCAGAGTTCCAAAAAAAGCAAGGAGAGATAAGAAAGCCTTCCTCAGTGATCAGTGCAAAGAAATAGAGGAAAACAATAGAATGGGAAAGACTAGAGATCTCTTCAAGAATATTAGAGATACCAAGGGAACATTTCATGCAAAGATGGGTTCAATAAAGGACAGAAATGGTATGGATCCAACAGAAGCAGAAGGTATTAAGATGAGGTGGCAAGAATACACAGAAGAACATACAAAAATGATTTTCATGACCCAGATAATCATGATGGTGTGATCACTCACCTAGAGCCAGACATCCTGGAATGTGAAGTCAAGTGGGCCTTAGGAAGCATCACTATGACCAAAACTAGTGGAGGTGATGGAATTCCAGTTGAGCTATTCCAAATCCTGAAAGATGATGCTGTGAAAGTGCCGCAGTCAATATGCCAGCAAATTTGGAAAACTCAGCAGTGGCCACAGGACTGGAAAAGGTCCGTTTTCATTCCAATCCCAAAGAAAGGCAATGCCAAAGAATGCTCAAACTACCGCACAATTGCACTCATCTCACACACTAGTAAAGTAATGCTCAAAATTCTCCAAGCCAGGCTTCAGCAATACGTGAACCGTGAAATTCCAGATGTTCAAGCTGGTTTTAGAAAAGGCAGAGGAACCAGAGATCAAATCGCCAACATTTGCTGGATCATCGAAAAAGCAAGAGAGTTCCAGGAAAACATCTATTTCTGCTTTATTGACAATGCCAAAGCCTTTGACTGTGTGGATCACAATAAACTGTGGAAAATTCTGAAAGAGATGGGAATACCAGACCACCTGACCTGCCTCTTAAGAAACCTGTATGCAGATCAGGAAGCAACAGTTAGAACTGGGCATGGAACAACAGACTTGTTCCAAATAGGAAAGGAGTACATCAAGGCTGTATATTGTCACCCTGCCTATTTAACTTCTATGCAGAGTACATCATGAGAAACGCTAGGCTGGAAGAAGCACAAGCTGGAATCAAGATTGCTGGGAGAAATATCAATAACCTCAGATATGCAGATGATACCACCCTTATGGCAGAAAGTGAAGAGGAACTCAAAAGCCTCTTGATGAAAGTGAAAGTGGAGAGTGAAAAAGTTGGCTTAAAGCTCAACATTCAGAAAACGAAGATCATGGCATCTGGTCCCATCACTTCATGGGAAATAGATGGGGAAACAGTGGAAACAGTGTCAGACTTTAGTTTTCTGGGCTCCAAAATCACTGCAGATGGTGACCGCAGCCATGAAATTAAAAGACGCCTACTCCTTGGAAGGAAAGTTATGACCAACCTAGATAGCATATTCAAAAACAGAGACATTACTTTGCCAACAAAGGTCTGTCTAGTCAAGGCTATTGTTTTCCCATTGTCGTGTATGGATGTAAGAGTTGGACTGTGAAGAAGGCTGAGCGCCGAAGAATTGATGCTTTTGAAGTGTGGTGTTGGAGAAGACTCTTGAGAGTCCCTTGGACTGCAAGGAGATCCAACCAGTCCATTCTGAAGGAGATCAGCCCTGGGATTTCTTCAGAAGGAATGATGCTAAAGCTGAAACTCCAGTACTTTGGCCACCTCATGCGGAGAGTTGACTCATTGGAAAAGACTCTGATGCTGGGAGGAATTGGGGGCAGGAGGAGAAGGGGACGACAGAGGATGAGATGGCTGGATGGCATCACCAACTCGATGGACCTGAGTCTGAGTGAACTCTGGGAGTTGGTGACGGACAGGGAGGCCTGGCGTGTTTTGGTTCATGGGGTTGCAAAGAGTCGGACACGACTGAGCGACTGAACTGATATGTAGAAGTGAAGTGAAAGTTGCTCAGTCATGTCTGACTCTTTGCAACCCCATGGACAATGCAGTCCATGGAAATCTCCAGGCCAGAATACAGGAGTGGGTAGCCTTTCCCTTCTCCAGGGAGTCTTACATGTAAAAGAATGAAATTAGAACATCCTCTACAAAACTCGTAGAGAAAAACATAGCCAGAACACTGACATAAATTGCCACAATATTGTTTTGGATCTGTCTCCTAAAGTAAAGGGAACAAAAGCAAAAATAAACAAATGGAAGCTATTTAAACTCAGCATTTGCACAACAAAGGAAACCATCAACAAAGTGAAAAGCCAACGGAGAGAATGAGAAGAAATGTTTGCAAATGATAGGACTGATAAGGGATTAATATCCAACATATGTAAATGGCTCATGCAACTCAACATCCAAAAAACAAAAATCCCAATTTAAAAATGAGCAGAAGAACTGAATAGACATCTTTCTTTTCTTTCTTTTTTTTTTAAAGTATTTATTTGGCTTCTCTGGGCCTTAGCTGCAGTATGCAGAATCTTCAATTTTCATTGCAGCAAGCGAGATCTTTTTAGCTGTAATATGCAGGCTCTTTTATCTGCAGCATGTGAACTCTTAGTTGTGGCATGTGGATCCTTGCCCACATGAGGTCAAATCCTTGCCCCCTGCACTGGGAGCAGGGAGTCTTAGCCAGTGGACCACCAGGGAAGTCCCTGAATAGATACTTTTCAGGAAAAATACATATAGCTAACGGGCAGAAGAAAAGATTATCAATATTGCTAATTGTCAGGTAAATGCAAATGAAAATCATAATGAGATATCACCTCATACTTGTCAGAATTGCTATCATCACAAAGAATACAAATAACAAATGTTGGTGAGAATGTGGGGGAAAGGGAACCCTCATATACTATTGGTGGGAACGTAGACTGGTGCAGCCACTGTGCAAAACAGTATAGAGGTTTCTGAAAAAATTGAAAATAGAACTACTACATGACCCAACAATTCCACTTCTGGATATAGTTTTAAAAAATCCCCAAAACACTGATTTGAAAGACACACATACAATGTTCATACCAATGTTATTTATATAATTGCCAAGATATGAAAACAACCAAAGTGTCTAAGGTGAATGGACAAAGAAGATGTTTTATATATATGTTTTATATATAATGGAATACTACCCAGCCATAAAAGGAATAGAAATTTGCCATTTTCAGCAATGTGAATGGACATGGAGAATAAGGATGTATTGTACAACACGGAATACAACGAGTATTTTATAACAACTATAAATGGAGTATAACCTTTAAAATTGTTGGTCAGAATATTGTACACCTGTAACACACATAATATTATACAGCAACTATTATGTCAATTAAAAAATAACTTTAATAATAGTTGAAAAATTCCCTAAAATGGGGAAGGAAATAATCACCCAAGTCCAAGAAACCCAGAGAGTCCCAAACAGGATAAACCCAAGGCGAAACACCCCAAGACACATATTAATCAAATTAACAAAGATTAAACACAAAGAACAAATATTAAAAGCAGCAAGGGAAAAACAACAAATATCACACAAGGGAATTCCCATAAGGATAACAGCTGATCTTTCAATAGAAACTCTTCAAGCCAGGAGGGAATGGCAAGACACACTTAAAGTGATGAAAGAAAATAACCTACAGCCCAGATTACTGTACCCAGCAAGGATCTCATTCAAATATGAGGGAGAAATCAAAAGCTTTACAGACAAGCAAAAGCTGAGAGAATTCAGCACCACCAAACCAGCTCTCCAACAAATGCTAAAGGATCTTCTCTAGACAGGAAACACAAAAAGGGTGTATAAACTCGAACCCAAAACAATAAAGTAAATGGCAATGGGATCATACTTATCAATAATTACCTTAAACATAAATGGGTTGAACGCCCCAACCATAAGACAAAGACTGGCTGAATGGATACAAAAACAAGACCCCTATATATGTTGTCTACAAGAGACTCACCTCAAAACAGGGGACACATACAGATGAAAGTGAAGGGCTGGAAAAAGATTTTCCATGCAAATAGAGATCAAAAGAAAGCAGGAGTAGCAATACTCATATCAGATAAAGTAGACTTTAAAACAAATGCTGTGAAAAGAGACAAAGAAGGTCACTACATAATGATCAAAGGATCAATCCAAGAAGAAGATATAACAATTATAAATATATATGCACTGAACATAGGAACATCGCAATATGTAAGACAAATGCTAACAAGTATGAAAGGGGAAGTTAACAATAACACAATAATAGTGGGAGACTTTAATACCCCACTCACACCTATGGATAGATCAACTAAACAGAAAATTAACAAGAAAACACAAACTTTAAATGATACAATAGACCAGTTAGACCTAATTGATATCTATAGGACATTTCAACCCCAAACAATGAATTTCACCTTTTTCTCAAGCGCGCACGGAATCTTCTCCAGGATAGATCACATCCTGGGCCATAAATCTAGCCTTGGTAAATTCAAAAAAATTGAAATCATTCCAAGCATCTTTTCTGACCACATGCAGTAAGATTAGATCTCAATTACAGGAGAAAAACTATTAAAAATTCCAACATATGGAGGCTGAACAACACGCTGCTGAATAACCAACAAATCACAGAAGAAATCAAAAAAGAAATCAAAATTTGCATAGAAGAGAATGAAAACGAAAACACAACAACCCAAAACCTGTGGAACACTGTAAAAGCAGTCCTAAGGGGAAAGTTCATAGCAATACAGGCATACCTCAAGAAATAAGAAAAAAGTCAAATAAATAACCTAACTCTACACCTAAAGCAACTAGAAAAGGCAGAAATGAAGAACCCCAGGGTTAGTAGAAGGAAAGAAATCTTAAAAATTAGAGCAGAAATAAATGCAAAAGAAACAAAAGAGACCATAGCAAAAATCAACAAAGCCAAAAGCTGGTTCTTTGAAAGGATAAATAAAATTGACAAACCTTTAGCCAGACTCATCAAGAAACAAAGGGAGAAAAATCAAATCAATAAAATTAGAAACGAAAATGGAGAGATCACAACAGACAACACAGAAATACAAAGGATCATAAGAGACTACTATCAACAATTATATGCCAATAAAATGGACAACGTGGAAGAAATGGACAAATTCTTAGAAAAGTACAACTTTCCAAAACTGGAACAGGAAGAAATAGAAGATCTTAACAGACCCATCACAAGCACAGAAATTGACACTGTAATCAGAAATCTTCCAGCAAACAAAAGCCCAGGTCCAGACGGCTTCACAGCTGAATTCTACCAAAAATTTGGAGAAGAGCTAACACCTATCCTACTCAGACTCTTCCAGAAAATTCCAGAGGAAGGTAAACTTCCAAACTCATTCTATGAAGCCACTATCACCCTAATACCAAAACCTGACAAAGATGCCACAAAAAAAGAAAACTACAGGCCAATATCACTGATGAACATAGATGCAAAAATACTTAACAAAATTCTAGCAAACAGAATCCAACAACACATTAAAAAGATCATACACCATGACCAAGTGGGCTTTATCCCAGGGATGCAAGGATTCTTCAATATCCACAAATCAATTGATATAATACACCACATTAACAAATTGAAAAACAAAAACCATATGATTATCTCAATAGATACAGAGAAAGCCTTTGACAAAATTCAACACCCATTTATGATAAAAACTCTCCAGAAAGCAGGAATAGAAGGAACATACCTCAACATAATAAAAGCTATATATGATAAACCCACAGCAAACATTATCCTCAATGGTGAAAAATTGAAAGCATTTCCCCTAAAGTCAGGAACAAGACAAGGGAGCCCACTTTCACCATTCCTATTCAACATAGTTTTGGAAGTTTTGGCCACAGCAATCAGAGCAGAAAATGAAATAAAAGGAATCCAAATTGGAAAAGAAGAAGTAAAACTCTCACTGTTTGCAGATGACATGATCCTCTACATAGAAAACCTTAAAGATTTCACCAGAAAATTACTAGAACTAATCAATGAATATAGTAAAGTTGCAGGATATAAAATCAACACACAGAAGTCCCTTGCATTCCTATACACTAATAATGATAAAATACAAAGAGAAATTAAGGAAACAATTCCATTCACCATTGCAACGAAAAGAATAAAATACTTAGGAATATATCTACCTAAAGAAACTAAAGACCTATATACAGAAAACTATAAAACACTGGTGAAAGAAATCAAAGAGGACACTAATAAATGGAGAAATATACCATGCTCATGGATTGGAAGAATCAATATAGTGAAAATGAGTATACTACCCAAAGCAATCTATAGATTCAATGCAATCCCTATCAAGCCACCAATGGTATTTTTCACAGAGCTAGAACAAATAATTTCACAATTTGTATGGAAATACAAAAAACCTTGAATAGCCAAAGCAATCTTGAGAAAGAAGAATGGAACTGGAGGAATCAACCTGCCTGACTTCAGGCTCTACTACAAAGCCACAGTCATCAAGACAGTATGGTACTGGCACAAAGATAGAAATATAGATCAATGGAACAAAATAGAAAGCCCAGAGATAAATCCATGCACCTATGGACACCTTATCTTTGACAAAGGAGGCAAGAATATACAGTGGATTAAAGACAATCTCTTTAACAAGTGGTGCTGGGAAAACTGGTCAACCACTTGTAAAAGTATGAAACTAGAACATTTTCTAACACCATACACAAAAATAAACTCAAAATGGATTAAAGATCTAAATGTAAGACCAGAAACTATAAAACTCCTAGAGGAGAACATAGGCAAAACACTCTCCGACATACATCACAGCAGGATCCTCTATGACCCACCTCCCAGAATATTGGAAATAAAAGCAAAAATAAACAAATGGGACCTGCTACTGCTGCTGCTAAGTCGCTTCAGTCGTGTCCGACTCTGTGCAACCCCATAGATGGCAGCCCACCAGGCTCCTCCATCCATGGGATTTTCCAGGCAAGAGTACTGGAGTGGGTTGCCATTGCCTTCTCCAAAATGGGACCTAATTAAACTTAAAAGCTTCTGCACAACAAAGGAAACTATAAGCAAGGTGAAAAGACAGCTTTCAGAATGGGAGAAAATAATAGCAAATAAAGCAACTGACAAACAACTAATCTCAAAAATATACAAGCAGCTCAATTCCAGAAAAATAAATGACCCAATCAAAAAATGGGCCAAAGAACTAAATAGACATTTCTCCAAAGAAGACATACAGATGGCTAACAAACACATGAAAAGATGCTCAACATCACTCATTATCAGAGAAATGCAAATCAAAACCACAAAGAGGTACCATTTCATGCCAGTCAGAATGGCTGTGATCCAAAAGTCTACAAGTAATAAATGCTGGAGAGGGTGTGGAGACAAGGGAACCCTCTTACACTGTTGGTGGGAATGCAAACTAGTACAGCCACTATGGAGAACAGTGTGGAGATTCCTTAAAAAACTGGAAATAGAACTGCCTTATGACCCAGCAATCCTACTGCTGGGCATACACACTGAGGAAACCAGAAGGGAAAGAGACACATGTACCCCAATGTTCATCGCAGCACTGTTTATAATATCCAGGACATGGAAGCAACCTAGATGTCCATCAGCAGATGAATGGTTAAGAAAGCTGTGGTACATATACACAATGGAGTATTACTCAGCCATTAAAAAGAATACATTTGAATTACTTCTAATGAGATGGATGAAACTGGAGCCTATTCTACAGAGTGAAGTAAGCCAGAAAGAAAAACACCAATATAGTATACTAACACATATATATGGAATTTAGAAAGATGGTAACAATTACCCTGTATATGAGACAGCAAAAGAGACACTGATGTATATAGAACAGTCTTTTGGACTCTGTGGGAGAGGGAGAGGGTGGGATGATTTGGGAGAATGGCATTGAAATATGTATAATATCATATATGAAATAAGTCGCCAGTCCAGGTTCAATGCATGATACTGGATGCTTGGGGCTGGTGCACTGGGACGACCCAGAGGGATGGTACGGGGAGGGAGGAGGGAGGAGGGTTCAGGATGGGGAACACGTATATACCTGTGGCGGATACATGTTGATATACGGCAAAACCAATATAATATTGTAAAGTTAAAGAATAAAATAAAATAAATAAATGAGAAAAAATAATAAAAATATTTAATGGCATAAAAAATAACTTTAAAAATCTATTATCTCTTGTATGTAGAAGAGTTTCACAGTATATTCTTATTTATCATAGGCAGATACTTTATTTTGCCAAATGTAAACATTTGCAAAGAATTCAGACCACCCTGGGAATCCTATGCAGTTCAGAAAGCTCTAAGAAGTCAGATTTTTTTTTTTTTTTTGCCTTTACTTAAAAAAAAAAAAAAATTATTTATTTTAATCGGAGGCTAATTACTTTACAATATTGTGGTGGTTTTTGCCATACATCGACATGTGTCCCCCCATCCTGAACACCCCTCCCACCTTCCTCCCCTTCCCATCCCTCTGGGTTGTCCCAGCACACCGGCTTTGGGTACCCTGCTTCATGCATCAAACTTGTACTGGTCTTCTATTTTACATACAGTAATATACATGTTTCAATGCTATTCTCTAAAATCATCCCACCCTCGCCTTCTCCCACATAGTCCAAAAGTCTGTTCTTTACATCTGTGTCTTTTTTGCTGTTTTGCATATAGGGAAACCTATATCATTACCCACATCTTGACTGTCTTTCTAAATTCTATATATATGCATCAATATACTGTATTGGTGTTTCTCTTTCTGACTTAACTTTGTATAATAGGCTCCAGTTTCAACCACCTCATTAGAACTGATTCAAATGCATTTTTTTTTTTATAGCTGAGTAATATTCCATTGTGTATATGTACCACAGCTTTCTTATCCATTTGTCTGCCGATGGACATCTAGGTTGCTTCCATGTCCTGGCTATTGTAAACAGTGCTACAGTGAACATTGAGGTACACGTGTCTCTTTCAATTCTGGTTTCCTCGGGGTGTGTGTCCGGGAGAGGGATTGCTGTGTCATATGGCAGTTCTATTTCCAGTTTTTTAAGGAATCTCCACACTGTTCTCCATAGTGGCTGTACTAGTTTGCATTCCCACCAATAGTTTAAGAGGATTGCCTTTTCTCCTCACTCTCTCCAGCATTTATTGTTTGTAGACTTTTCAATGGCAGCCATACTGACCAGCGTGAAATGGTACCTCATTGTGTTTTTTAATTTGCATTTCTCTGATAATGAGTGATGTTGAGCATCTTTTCATGTGTTTATTAGCCATCTGTATGTTTTCTTTTCACACTGTTCATGGGGTTCTCAAGGCAAGAATACTGAAGTGGTTTGCCATTCCCTTCTCCAGGGGACCACATTTTGTCAGAATTCTCCACCATGACTCATTTGCTTTGGGTGGCCCTACAGGACATGGCTCATAGTTTCATTGAGTTAGACAAGACTGTGGTATATGTGATCAATTTGATTAGTTTTTTGTGATTGTGGTTTTCATTCTGTCTGCCTTCTCATAGATAAGGATAAGAGGTTTATGGGAGCTTCCTGATAGGAGGGACTGACAATGGGGGAAACTGGGGAAGTATACAAAAAAGATCTTCATGATCCAGATAACCACAATCGTGTGATTACTCACCTAGAGCCAGACATCCTGGAATGTGAAGTCAAGAGGGCCTCAGGAAGCATCACTACTAACAAAGTTAGTGGAAGTGATGGAATTCCAGTTGAGCTATTTCAAATCCTAAAAGATGATGCTGTGAAAGTGTTACACTCAATATGCCAGCAAATTTGGGAAACTCAGCAGTGGCCACAGGACTGGAAAAGGTCAGTTTTCATTCCAATCCCAAAGAAAGGCAATGCCAAAGAACGTTCAAACTACTGCACAATTGTACTCATCTCACACACTTAGCTTTAGTTCATTTTAAAATCCAACCATTTAATAAAACAGACTGAGGAATTCCATGGTGGAATTCCCTGGTTAGGACTCAGAACTTTTACTGCAAGGGCCCAAGTTTGATCCTTGGTTGGGAAATGAAGATCCCACAGATTGCACATTGTAGCTAAAAAAATAATAATTTTAAAAATAAAATAATAATTTAAAAATAAAAAATAAGATAGCCTGAGTTCATGCTAGGGAAGTGAATATGTCTTGTCAATCTCCTTGACTGTCAGATGTCACTATTGATAAAGTGACTAATTAATTGCCTGAATTAATTCCTTATGATTCTGAGTTAATTCTCAGTAAGATAGACTTTGTATGCTCTAGTTTATATATTTGTCCTCTCAAGGCACATAAATGAGTACAAAATATTTACCAAACCACATCTAAAATTCAAAGTTGATTCTTCAGATCAGGATTGTGGATAATTTATCTGCTTTAGAAAATGGTTCTAATATGGCTTGTAGTTTTGAAGTTATTGTATTGGGCTATTTTGAAAGTTCATAAATGTAAAAAGTTAATAAGCTGAAACCTCAGTTAAGTAGAGTTGGGAGACCAGAGCAGGGAGCTCTCACACCGCGTGACAATAGCAGAGCCCAACAGGAAAAAGAAAGACACCTCTTCTTTCCTGGCAAGGACTCAGCCAGTGAAAAGCCATGAACGCTTTGTTTATTCCTGCCTTCTCACCCTCCTTTCCCTCTCCATAAAAACAGTCTTCGTCTCTTGCCTTGAAAGACTTGCACATGGCTGCACTTCCACTCATCATGGGTGCAGAGCCTGAATTGCAATTCTCTGCTGATGCTGAATAAACCCATCTTTGCTGGAGAAATATTTGCTATTTGTTTTAGGTCAACATTTGTTAACATAACTGAAAGTTATCCTTTTTTAAGAGTCAGTTCAGTTCAGTCGCTCAGTCGTGTCCGACTCTTTGCGACCCCATGAATCACAACACGCCAGGCCTCCCTGTCCATCACCAACTCCCGGAGTTCACTCAGACTCAGAGCAGTAAAAGGCAAGTTGTGTATACCTCAATATTTAATGCTGAGAATACAAAAAGAAGACATACATTCTCCTCTCAACAAACTTACAGGCTCATGGGAAAAACAGACCCAGAAATACAGAAATGTACTTCACAGGAGAGATAGCTTAACTAGAGGAACACGAAAGGTTAAAAGACTTAGTAACCATGACTGGGAAAGAGGGGATGGCTTCCCAGAGGATATAACATTTAGACAGAAGTGAAATTCAAGTGTGTTAGGCAGACAAAGGAGGGAAAGTGTGTTTCTGGCAGAACAGGGATCTAGAGATGAAATGGTACAGCATACACTTCATGAACCCTGAAAGCCTTGACAAGGCTGGAGCACAGGGGGAAGTGGTGGGACATTAGAGAGAAGAGGAGGCACAAATCACTCTGAATAATGTTAAGATACCAGGTGCCTACATTTACGTTTTACCTTGAGGGAGGTTAGAAGCCAGTGGAGGAAGTTTGCAAAAGAGTACAGAGGAGGGCCTCTGTGGCAAGAGGGAAGAGGGAAGAGGAAAGAGGGGAGAGCTGAGAGGATGGACAGAGCGGTGTACAGCTCCTCTGTTTATTCATATTCCCATCCTGTTTCAGCAAAGACTTAATGAAGGCAGTTAAAGGTGTATAATTTTCCTATGTTCAGGACTCAGCTATACCAGCTTCAAAATCATTAATGATGTGAGGAGGGTGAAGAGCTAGAGGAGAAAGGGAAAAGGAGATGGGAGCCAAGAAAGAAGGAGGAGGATTAAAAGGTAATTAAGAAAAATCAGGGATGAAATCTAGTGAGCACCTGTTAGTCAAGTAGTCTAGTGATGGCACATTAGTGATGGGACAAAGCCATTCACACCTCATAGGCTGCAATAGGGACGCAGCATGACTGGAGGGTTGTTTCTGGCAAGGTGACAGAGATGCATCACCTGAGTGTAATCATCATGAAACATCAGACAAATCCAAACTGGAGGATATCCTGCAAAATAAGTGGCCAATAATTTTTTAAAGTTCCCAAGATAATCAAAATCAAGGAGATCTTCCAGATCAAAAAAGTCTGGAGAGACATGACAACTAAATGCAACACTTGTTTTTGAAGCAGATTTTCTTTCTATGAGACTTTATTGAGACATTTGGCAAAACTTGAGTACAGGCTAAAAATTATAGCAACGTACTGATAGCATATCAATTTTAATGACTGTATGGCAGTAATAGAGGGAAATGACTCTAGAAAATGTAGACAAATATTAAGGAATGGTGGGCATCAGGTTGGCAACTTAAGCAGTGACCTAAAATGGTCAGGAAAAAAGTCCTTTATACTATACTTGCAACTTTACTGTAAGTCTGAAAATTTTCAAAAAGCTTAAGATGTTTTTAAAGTGGATGTTTTTAAGTTAAAAGAACTAGCGAAATATTTTTCTGTCCTCTGAATAAGAAAAAAATGTTTAAAAATTTGGTCTCAATAAGAACAAATACTAAAATAAAAGATTGGTATGCCTGACTACATGAAAACTAACAACAAAAGTAGAGAAGACAAATCACAAACTGGGAGAAGTTGTAGCAATAAATCCTGCCAATGCCAGAGACACTTAAGAGACATAGGTTCAATCCCTGTGTTGGGAGGATCCCCTGGAGGAGGGCAACCCACTCCAGTATTCTTGCCTGGAGATTCCCAGGGACAGAGGAGCCTTGTGGGCTACAGTCCATAGGGTAGCAGAGTCAGACATGACTGAAGCGACTTAGCATGCACATACGCATTATAATAAATATAACTGAAAATAGATCATCAACAAATTATATAAGAATTCCTACATAAACTAGAAAAATTCAATAGAAAAAGTGAACAAAATGCATTCATGGAAAACCTGAATACAATAAAAAATATGGAAAGAAACGTTAGAGAAATTAAAATTAAGACTATTGTGAAATACCATTTTTACCCACTTAATGGGCAAAAATGAAGTTCTCCACTGTTAGGAGAACATGAATTAATGCGAACACTTCAGCACTGCTGATGAAGGTGAATGAGACACAACTTTGGAAAACCATTTGGCACTTTTTACGTAAAGGTAAATGTTTGAAGATATCATGACTCAGCAATTCCATTTCAAGGTAAAGCCCATAGCTCCTCAACAAAACAGCTAGAGACAAGTAAAAGAATATGCAAAAGAGTACTGTTGGCTAAAATGAAAACGGCACAATCCCCCAAAGCTAATTTTCATAATGGCATATTATACAGCAGTACAAATGACTAAACTAATCCAAAAAGAATAATATGCAGCATTTAAAACACATGTACACCCATGGCTGATTCACATCAATGTATGGCAAAGCCCACTACAATATTGTAAAGTAATTAGCCCCCAATTAAAATAAATAAATTAAAAAAAAAACATTGTTGAGTGAAAAAACCAGAATATTATATGCAGTCTGATATGATTATAAAACTCAAAGAAGCAAAACATTACAATAAACTGATTGTGTAAAAATGTGGTAAAGCTATTTTTATGAGCAATGGAATGATAAACATAAAATTCAAAAATATAGTTTCATCTGTGGAAAAGTGATGTGATGAGAGAATCTACGGGTAGGTAGGTATAAGCTTTTGGTACCCTATGGTTCTTGAACTGAGTAGCAGGTATATGAATGTTCACATAATAGTGTTTTACAACTTACATGCATTTTACACATAATCTTTTGCTTGTAATAATTACTCTATATATTAAAAGGTAAAGAGAAAAAATTACATATTCATGATAATTTCAAACTTGAAAATTGAATCAAATAAAACATATGGTTTACTCAATGTTTTCTCACAATTTTTTGGATTTGATTCTTATAATAAAGCTGGGAAGTGTGGAGTCAGATACTAATTTCAGTAACTTTGTTGAAGAAGAAGTTATGAGTTCAAGAGAGGCCAAGTGTCTCATTCAAGCTTATCTATTTGATAAGTGATGGGTTAGGGTACAGTTTCCAACAATCCAGACTCACACCTACATGGGGTACAGGAAAAATAGGTCAAATACAGAAAACAGAACTGCTCTTCTGGGGAAATGCTGTCATCCTAAGAGGAAACTGTTCACCAAGAAGGCAGAAAGGAGGGTATGGCTTTCCAGAAAGTTTCCATGGCAACGCATCTTATTGCGTTGGAGTGTTCAAACAGTCCACCACATAAAAAAAAAAAAAAAAGGATATTTTCCTTTTTCCTAAAAATCTGAACAAGTTTCTTATCTTTGATACTCATTCACTTCTACAATTACCCTCACAGCACATCCACAAGCTATTAAGAGGACAGATACGACAGCTTTTTCTCCACTTTGCAAATAGAAAACAAAGTCAAAGAGAAGTGACCCACTATCACTCCTTTTTACAAAGCACCCAGCGTTTCCCTAATCTCTTCACTGCTGCCTGCATCTCCTGGTTCCTCAGGGTGTAGATCATAGGGTTGAGCATGGGGGTCATGACCGTGTGGCTGATGGATACAGCCTTGTCCATGGAGAAGGAGGTGAAGGGCCGGGCATAGAGGTAAATGCTTGGAATGAAGACCATAGACACCACGATGATGTGGGTGGTGCAGGTGGAAGCTGCCTTCCTCCTTGCCTGTCCTGAGTGGGACCTCAGCATCACCAGGATGACTGAGTAGGAGACCAGGAGGAGGAGGAACCAGATGACATCCAGCATCCCACTGTTGCAGATCATGAGGAACTCCAGGACAGAAGTGTCAGTGCAGGCGAGTCTCAGAACTTGTGGAACATCACAGTAGAAGTTATCTAGGACATTGGGGCCACAGAAAGGCAGTGGGAGCATCAGGACCAGTTGGGAGATGGAATGAACAAAACCTACCATCCAGGCTGTCACCACCAGCCCCACACAGAGCTGAGTGTTCATGATGGTGACATAGTGGAGGGGCCGGGATATAGCAACAAGGCGGTCATAGGCCATCACTGAGAGGAAGAAGACCATGGCACCTCCCAGAAAGTGGAAGAAGAAGACCTGAGTCATGCATCCCTGGTAGGAGATGGTTTTCTTCTCAGCACGCAAGTCCACCAGCATCTTTGGAGCAGTGACTGAGGAGAAACAGAGGTCTAAGATAGCCAGGTTTCTGAGCAGAAAATACATGGGTGTGTGGAGCCTGGAATCAGAGGTCACTGTCACTACGATGAGGAGGTTTCCCATGACAGTGGTTGTGTAGACAAACAGGAACACCAGAAACAAGACTAGCTGGAGCTCCTGAGTCTGTGAGAGCCCCAGAAAGACAAATTCTGTCATACACGTGTGGTTCCGTGATGCCATGATGTCTTCTCCATACACCTAAAGAAAACACACCACAGACAGAGATGCGTGAAGTTGCTACATGCTGTTTTAGTGCTCAGTGACTCAAAGCAACTGTCCAAGTCCAAATGATGGACACCCTCATCTGTAAATCATAATACCATGTTCTGATATAAGTGGCCTCGTCTTTGGAGATTTCACTAGTTGATGCTGGAATACACATTCATGAGATATTTTAAAGCCATCCAGATGCATGCTATCTGCTTTTCAAAGATTCAGTGTAATATAGTGGTGGGAAAACAGAGTCCAACAGAACCAGAGTCAAATCTCAGAACTTTATATTCCATGAGATTTGACCTTGAGTAAGGTATTTACCTGAGTCTGTTTCCACATCTCTAAGAAGTTTTCCTTTCTAGAAATTTTCCATGGAATTAAATAACACATAAGGTTTCTAGAACATATCTGGAATAATAAATGTTCATCACTCTCCTCTGTGTAGTGTCCTAATCTAAATAAACCCATGTTCCAGTCTCTAATACATTTTTTGTATCAGTCATTTATCAAGCAACAGTTAACACATTATAATATGAATGGATGTTTCATGAATCTATGTTTTCCCTCTATAATTCAACTCTCAGCTCCAAGAGGTATAAATATGTATCTTATAATTTATTTATGCCCTACCATGCACACTTTGCTGATAGTCAATATTCAAAAAGTATGTGGTGTTGATTCTGGGTGGGTGAAAAGCTATAGGGAGTGCCTCCTCTGACTGATGTAGGTGGTCCCTTACTGGGAGCAGTAACAGGACACGTATGATATGTGTCCTGAGACAAGAAAAGGGGGAGAGGGGTTCTCTGGATTAAGAAATGGGTGATAGATCTTGTATAAAGGAGACTGGAACACTCAAAGAAACAATTTTAGAAGATATTACTGATTACAAGGGAGAAGACAAAGGAAGATATTGACATAAGAGAAACAGAATAGGCAAAGGAATAAAGAATGTGGATTAAAAGGAAGGGAGAAGAAGGAATGGAAAGGAGGCGGGGCAGGGGTGGGAATGGGAACAAAGGTGAAGAAGGACATAGAGAGTGAGAGATAGGGGTGACAGGTGAGGGGTAAGGGGCTTCCTCACTCCCCTCCCTCACCTGCCTCCTACAATCTATTGTCCATCAGAGGTCATTTTAGTCTCATCCTTCTGCTTCCATCTGCAGCCACTCCAGTCCATCTTCTACATCGCTGTCACAGAGACTTTTCTAAACTCATATCTCATCATCTTCCTCCCTCATTCAGTTCAGTTCAGTCGCTCAGTTGTGTCCGACTCTTTGCAACCCCATGAACCGCAGCACGCCAGGCCTCCCTGTCCATCACCAACTCCCAGAGTCCACCCAAACCCATGTCCATTGAGTCAGTGATGCCATCCAACCATCTCATCCTCTGTCGTCCCCTTCTCCTCCTGCCCTCAATCTTTCCCAGCATCAGGGTCAGCTCTTTGCATCAAGTGGCCAAAGTATTGGAGTTTCAGCTTCAGCACCAGTCCTTCCAATGAACACCCAGGACTGATCTCCTTTAGGATGGACTGGTTGGATCTCCTTGCAGTCCAAAAGACTCTTAAGAGTCTTCTCCAACACCAGAGTTCAAAAGCATCAGTTCTTTGGCACTCAGCTTTCTTTATAGTCCAACTCTCACATCCATACATGACCACTGGAAAAACCATAGCCTTGACTAGATGGACCTTTGTTGGCAAAGTAATGTCTCTGCTTTTTAATAAGCTGTCTAGGTTGGTCATAACTTTCCTTCCAAGGAGTAAGCGTCTTTTAATTTCATGGCTGCAGTCACCATCTGCAGTGATTTTGAAGCCAAGAAAAATAAAGTCAGCCACTGTTTCTCCATCTATTTGCCATGAAGAGATGGGACTGGATGCCATGATCTTCGTTTTCTGAACACTGAACTTTAAGCCAACTTTTTCAATAATCTTTTAATGAGTATGGAGGGCCCACAGCTTAAAATTCAAACTCTTAGATGTGATTTAATGGGTTAATTCAGGGTTGACATACATGCTTACATACATGTAACTCCCTCTCAGTATGTCACAGCAAGCTTTAAAATGTAGGCTCCGTCTAACTTTCTCATCAGTATCCCTGTTTCCCAGGAACTGATTGTTCAAGGAATCCATAGTCTCTCACATATGCCATATGCCATATGCTTGGTTATGTCTGTAGCTTTGGGAATGAATTGTGTTTCCTGAAATACCTTCTACAACCTTCTCAACCTAGAAGTCTCCAGATATCACCTTTTCTGTGACTCCTTCTCCATTTCTCCCATGCAGAATTAATCTCTAACTTCTCAGGGTTCCAATAACATTTTATAAGTTCTCTTAAAGTGAAATGAAGTCGCTCAGTCGTGTCCAACTCTTTGCAACCCTATGGACTGTAGCCCAGCAGGCTCCTCAGTCCATGGGATTCTCCAGGCAAGAATACTGGAGTGGGTTGCCATTTCCTTCTCCAGGGGATCTTCCCAACCCAGGGATCGAACCCAGGTCTCCTGCGTTGCAGGCAGACGCTTTAACCTCTGAGCCACGAGGGAAGCTCAGAGGTTCTAAGTTCTCTTAGTTATAGCTTTTATCATTTATTTTCTGTTGTCTCTCTTAGCTAGATTGTAAATTCAATTACTTAGTAGCCCCATCATCTAGAATAACAACTCTGATCTAGCAGTTGCTCAAAAAAGTTTGCTAACATAATGTATGAGTAGGTAATTGTGTTATCTCATTCAACGTGACCACGTAGAAAATTTTGTGGTGTATTCTGTTATCCTTTGCTTTCAGCATTCTCCCTCTAAATCACAGGACCAAGTTTTCACTTGGTTGTGAAAAGCTTGGTTTTGCACATGCAACTTGAGGAATCTGTTTTCAATAGCTTGTTTTCCCTGCATAACTTTTTGATGCTCTCATCACATTTATAAATTACTTCTATCAAGTCTATATCATCTGTTTATTCTTTCCACCTTCCAGCAAGTGTTTCTGGATGCTTCTTACAGCAGTTCTATGTACAGGTGAGGAGAGCCTGGGTCTCTTACCTTCTTTCAGCCCAGAATGGTAGAGAGTCTTCAGGACTAACATCTTCTTGAAGATCCTTTTTCTGCTTTAGTTTTAGTTTACCAGCCACTGCCCATACATCACGGGTACAACAAGGAGTGTGACTCAAGGAGGATGGAATATCCTTAGGGAGAAACTACTGGACTCACTCAGGAAACAGGGCTGGACCGATTACCACTGGGGGAAAGGGAGCAATGGGAGTTGTTAAAAAGTTTCAAAATGCCTCAAAAACACATATTCATTAAGAGCTATTCCCTTGGGGTCAAAAGGACCAAGGACAATATAATTTTATAGATTTGTAGAATATAGGATTCTCAGGCCAATATCCAAAAGGACAAGAGTCTCTTCAAAAGCAGCCAATTCTCTGAAAGTTTTCGAATAAATTACTTCTTAAAACAGTGGTTCTTACCTGTGAGACAATCACCTGGAATGCCTCTTAAAAGACAAATGACTGTGTTCCTGCCCCAGACTTTCTCATTTAATTGGTCAATGATAAGGCCAAGAATCTGCATTTATAGCAAGTTCTCAGATGATGCTGATGCCCCTGTTCTGGGGACGACACTTTGAGACCCATGAACTTTCTTATCAGCACAGGGACTGTTCTCTCTATTGTGCAATCTTTGAGCTAACTAGTCTAATTTCTTTCCTCCTTGTTCCCCTTCTTCTTCTTTTCATCTTGTTCTCTTACTTTTAAACCTAATTGATCTTTTCCTAGGGAAATTTTTAGGTGGAAAAATACTTGTAGACTACAGTGGAAACTTACGGCCCTGTAAACCTTGCCCCTTATTTTGCCAATCAAAGCCCCAAAATTGATTAACCACCCATACCAATGTCAACATTTTTTACATGTGAATTCTTACCACCTCTAGCACAAGGATTGGTACAGGAAACCCACATTTTTTTTTCATTATGAGGAATTGCTCAAAACTGTAATTAACTGGTATTGTAATCTTGATGTGCTATAAAAATTATCTGATTTCCATTAACCTATATTTCTGTCTTTGTGCCAGTACCATACTGTCTTGATGACTGTAGCTTTGCAGTATAGCCTGAAGTCAGGAAGGTTGACTCCTCCAGTTCCATTCTTCTTTCTCAAGATTGCTTTGGCTATTCAAGGTTTTACCTGTTTATATACAAGAAAAGGAAAGATATAAACATCTGAATGCAGAGTTCCAAAGAATAGCAAGAAGAGATAAGAAAGCCTTCTTCAGCGATCTACGCAAAGAAATAGAGGAAAACAACAGAATGGGAAAGACTAGGGATCTCTTCAAGACTATCAGAGATACCAAAGGAACATTTCATGCAAAGATGAGCTCGATAAAGGACAGAAATGGTATGGACCTAACAGAAGCAGAAGATATTAAGAAGAGATGGCAAGAATACACAGAAGAACTGTACAAAAAAGATCTTCACGACCCAGATAATCATGATGGTGTGATCACTCACCTAGAGCCAGACATCCTGGAATGTGAAGTCAAGTGGACCTTAGAAAGCATCACTACAAACAAAGCTAGTGGAGCTATTCCAAATCCTGAAAGATGATGCTGTGAAAGTGCTGCACTCAATATGCCAGCAAATTTGGAAAACTCAGCAGTGGCCACAGGACTGGAAAAGGTCCGTTTTCATTCCAATCCCAAAGAAAGGCAATGCCAAAGAATGCTCAAACTACCACACAATTGCACTCATCTCACATGCTAGTAAAGTAATGCTCAAAATTCTCCAAGCCAGGCTTCAGCCATATGTGAACCGTGAACTTCCTGATGTTCAAGCTGGCTTTAGAAAAGGCAGAGGAACCAGAGATCAAATTGCCAACATCCGCTGGATCATGGAAAAAGCAAGAGAGTTCCATAAAAATATCTATTTCTGCTTTATTGACTATGCCAAAGCCTTTGACTGTGTGGATCACAATAAACTGTGGAAAATTCTGAAAGAGATGGGAATCCCACCTGATCTGCCTCTTGAGAAATCTGTATGCAGGTCAGGAAGCAACAGTTAGAACTGGACATGGAACAACAGACTGGTTCCAAATAGGAAAAGGAGTACGTCAAGGCTGTATATTGGCACCCTGATTATTTAACTTCTATGCAGAGTACATCATGAGAAACGCTGGGCTAGAAGAAGCACAAGCTGGGATCAAGATTGCCCGGAGAAATATCCATAACCTCAGATATTCAGATGACACCACCCTTATGGCAGAAAGTGAAGAGGAACTCAAAAGCCTCTTGATGAAAGTGAAAGTGGAGAGTGAAAAAGTTGGCTTAAAGCTCAACATTCAGAAAACGAAGATCATGGCATCCGGTCCCACCATTTCATGGGAAATAGATGGGGAAACAGTGGAAACAGTGTCAGACTTTATTTTTGGGGGCTCCAAAATCACTACAGATGGTGACTGCAGCCATGAAATTAAAAGATGCTCACTCCTTGGAAGGAAAGTTATGACCAACCTAGATAGCATATTCAAAAGCAGAGACATTACTTTGCCAACAAAGGTCCATCTATTCAAGGTTATGGTTTTTCCTGTGGTCATGTATGGATGTGAGAGTTGGACTGTGAAGAAGGCTGAGCACCAAAGAATTGATGCTTTTGAATTGTGGTGTTGGAGAAGACTCTCGAGAGTCCCTTGGACTGCAAGGAGACCCAACCAGTCCATTCTGAATGAGATCAGCCCTGGGATTTCTTTGGAAGGAATGATGCTAAAGCTGAAACTCTGGTACTTTGGCCACCTCATGCGAAGAGTTGACTCATTGGAAAAGACTCTGATGCTGGGAGGGATTGGGGGCAGGAGGAGAAGGAGACGACAGAGGATGAGATGGCTCGATGGCATCACTGACTCGATGGATGTGAGTCTCAGTGAACTCCAGGAGTTGGTGATGGACCGGGAGACCTGACGTGCTGCGATTCATGGGGTCGCAAAGAGTGGGACACGACTTAGTGACTGATCTGATCTGATATGATCTGATACAAATTGTGAAATTGTTTGTTCAAGTTGTGTGAAAAGTACCATTGGTATCTTGATAGGGATTGCATTGAATCTATATATTGCTTTGTGTAGTATACTCATTTTCACTACATTGATTTTTCCCAAACATGAACATGGTATATTTCTCCATCTACTTATGTCATCTTTGATATCTTTCATCAGTGTTTTATAGTTTTATATATATAGGTCTTTGCTTCCTTAGGTAAATTTATTCCTAAGTATTTTATTCTTTTTGTTGCAATGGTAAATGGGATTCTTTCCTTAATTTCTCTTTATGTTTCTTCACTGTTAGTGTATAGGAATGCAAGGGATTTCTGTGTATTAAATTTATATGCTGCAACTTTACTGTATTTATTGATTAGCTCCAGTGATTTTCTGGTAGTATCTTTAGGGATTTCCATGTAGAGGATTAGGTCATCTGCAAACAGTGAGAGTTTTACTTCTTATTTTCAAATCTGGATTCCTTTTGTTTCTTTTTCTTCTCTGATTGCTGTGGCTAGGACTTCCAAAACTATGTTAAATAGTAGTGTTGAGAGTGAGCACACATCTATGCAAACCTTATCTTTGACAAAGGAGGCAAAAATATACAATGGAGAAAAGAAAATCTCTTTAACAAGTGGTGCTGGGAGAACTGGTCAACTGCTTGTAAAAGAATGAATCCAGAACACTTTTTAACACCAAACACAAAAATAAATTAAAAGTGGATTAAATATCTAAATGTAAGACCAGAAACTATAAAACTCTTAGAGGAAAACATAGGTAGAACCCTCTCTGACATAAATCACAGCAAGATCCTCTATGACCCACCTCCCAGAGTAATAGAAACAAAAGCAAAAATAAACAGATGAGACCTAATTAAACTTAAAAGTGTTTGCACAACAAAGGAAACTATAAGCAAGAAGAAAAGGCAGCCTTCAAAATGGGAGAAAATAATAGCAAATGAAATAACTGACAAAGAATTAACCTCCAAAATATACAAGCAGCTCATGCCACTCAATACCAGAAAATGAATGACCCAATCAAAAGTGGGCCAAAGAACTAAACAGACATTTCTCCAAAGAAGACAGCTGTTCAGTTCAGTCATTCAGTTGAGTCCGACTCTTTGTGACCCCATGGACTGCAGCATGCCAGGCTTCCCTGTCCATCACCAATACCCAGAGTTTACTCAAACTCATGTCCATTGAGTCAGGGATACCATCCAACCACCTCATCCTCTATCACTCCCTTCTCCTCCTGCCCTCAATCTTTCTGAGCATATGGTCTTTTCCAAGGAGTCAGTTCTTTGCATCAGGTGGCCAAAGTATTGGAGTTTCAGGTTCAGCATCAGTCTTTCCAATGAATATTGAATACTGATTTCCTTTAGGATGGACTGGCTGGATCTCCCTGCAGTCCAAAGGACTCTCAAGAGTCTTCTCCAACACCAGAGTTCAAAAGCATCAATTATTTGACACTCAGCTTTCTTTATAGTCCAACTCTCACATCCATACATGACTAATGGAAAAACCATAGTTTTGACTGGATGGACCTTCATCGGCAAAGTAATGTCTCTGCTTTTTAATATGCTGTCTAGGTTGGTCATAGTTTTTCTTCCAAGGAGCAAGTGTCTTTTAATTTCATAGATGCAGTCACCATCTGCAGTAATTTTGGAGCCCAAGAAAATTAAGTTTGTCACTGTTTCCATTATTTCCCTATCTATTTGCCATGAAGTGATGGGACCAGATGCCATGATCTTAGTTTTCTCCAGGGGATCTTCAGGAGATCTTGATTCAGGGATCAGACCCATGTCTCTTGTCTCCTGCATTGGCAGGTGGTTTCTTTACCACTAGCACCACCTGGGGGGGAAAAAACAGAGCTTCACATTTTTTAATATTCCAGAGGGATTACATTTTGCTAAGCATAAATATTTATTTCAAAAGAATTCAGACCAACCGGGAATCTCATGTAGAACAGAAAGCTATTTAAGAAATATTAGTTTTTATTGTTCACTGAGGTTATGAAGCCAGTAATTCCAATTCTGAACAGTTCATCATATTAAGAAAATACAAACATTTCCTGTAAGAGTGCTTATATGAAAGGAAGGATCTCATTGAGTACTAATTCATATATAAAGAGTGCTAGAATTTTCAGTTCAGTTCAGTTCATTCACTCAGTCATGTCCAACTCTTTGTGACCCCATGAATCTCAGCACGCCAGGCCTCCCTGTCCATCACCAACTCCTGGAGTTCACTCAAACTCATGTCCATCAAGTCAGTGATGCCATCCAGCCATCTCATCCTCTGTTATCCCTTTCTCCTCCTGCCCCCAATCCCTCCCAGCATCAGAGTCTTTTCCAATGAGTCAACTCTTTGCATGAGGTGGCCAAAGTACCAGAGTTTCAGCTTTAGCATCATTCCTTCCAAAGAAATCCCAGGGCTGATCTCATTCAGAATGGACTGGTTGGGTCTCCTTGCAGTCCAAGCGACTCTCAGGAGTCTTCTCCAACACCACACTTCAAAAGCATCAATTCTTCAGTGCTCAGCTTTCTTCAGAGTCCAACTCTCACATACATACATGACCACTGGAAAAACCATAGCCTTGACTAGATGGAACTTTTTTGGCAAAGTAATGTCTCTGCTTTTGAATATGCTATCTAGGTTGGTCATAACTTTCCTTCCAAGGAGTAAGGGTCTTTTAATTTCATGCTGCAGTCACCATCTGCAGTGATTTTGGAGCCCCCAAAAATAAAGTTTGACACTGTTTGCACTATTTCCCCAATCTATTTGCCATGAAGTGATGGGACCAGATGCCATGATCTTCATTTTCTGAATGTTGAGCTTTAAGCCAACTTTTTCACTCTCCACTTTCACTTTCATCAAGAGGCTTTTGAGTTCCTCTTCACTTTCTGCCATAAGGGTGGTGTCATCTGCATATCTGAGGTTATGGATATTTCTCCCAGCAATCTTGATTCCAGCTTGTGCTTCTTCCAGCCCAGCGTTTCTCATGATGTACTCTGCATAGAAGTTAAATAATCAGGGTGACAATATACAGCCTTGACGTACTCCTTTTCCTATTTGGAATCAGTTTGTTGTTCCATGTCCAGTTCTAACTGTTGCTTCCTGACCTGCATATAGGTTTCTCAAGAGGCGGGTCAGGTGGTCTGGGATTCCCATCTCTTTCAGAATTTTCCACAGTTTATTGTGATCCACACAGTCAAAGGCTTTGGCATAGTCAATAAAGCAGAAATAGATGTTTTTCTGGATCTCTCTTGCTTTTTCGATGATCCACCGGATGTTGGAATTTGGCCTCTTATTCCTCTGCCTTTTCTAAAACCAGCTTGAACGTCTGGAAGCTCACGGTTCATGTGAACTCCAAGCTGAAGCCTGGCTTGGAGAATTTTGAGCATTGGAGAAGGCAGTGGCACCCCACTCCAGTAGTCTTGCCTGGCAAATCCCATGGACGGAGGAGCCTGATAGGCTGGAGTCTATGGGGTCCCTAGGAGTCGGACACGACTGAGTGATTTCTCGTTCACTTTTCACTTTCATGCATTGGAGAAGGAAATGGCAACCCACTCCAGTGTTCCTGCCTAGAGAATCCCGGAGATGGGGGAGCCTGGTGGGCTGCTGTCTCTTGGGTCGCACAGAGTCGGACACGATGAGGCGACTTAACAGTAGTATACTAGCGTGCGAGATGAGTGCAATTATGCAGTAGTTTGAGCATTCTTTGGCATTGCCTTTCTTTGGGATTGGAATGAAAACTGACCTTTTCCAGTCCTGTGGCCACTGCTGAGTTTTCCAAATTTGCTGGCATATTGAGTGCAGCACTTTCACAGCATCATCTTTCAGGATTTGAAATAGCTCAACTGGAATTCCATCACCTCCACTAGCTTTGTTCGTAGCGATGCTTCCTAAGACCCACTTGACTTCACATTCTAGGATGTCTGGCTCTAGGTCAGTGATCACACCATCGTGATTATCTGGGTCGTGAAGATCTTTTTTGTACAGTTCTTCTGTGTACTCTTGCCACTTCTTCTTAATATCTTCTGCTTCTGTTAGGTCCATACAATTTCTGTCCTTTATTGAGCCCATCTTTGCATGAAATGTTCCCTTGGTATCTCTAATTTTCTTGAAGAGATCTCTAGTCTTTCTCATTCTGTTGTTTTCCTCTATTTCTTTGCACTGATCCCTGAGGAAAGCTTTCTTATCTCTTCGTGCTATTCTTTGGAACTCTGCATTCAGATGCTTATATCTTTCTTTTTCTCCCTTGCTTTTTGCTTTTCTTCTTTTCACAGCTCTTTGTAAGACCTCCCTAGACAGCCATTTTGCTTTTTTGCATTTCTTTTCCATAGGGATGGTCTTGATCCCTGTCTCCTGTACAGTGTCACAAACCTCATTCCATAGTTCATCAAGCACTCTACCTATCAGATCCAGGCCCTCAAATCTATTTCTCACTTCCACTGTATAATCATAAGGGATTTGATTTAGGTCATACCTGAATGGTCTAGTGGTTTTCCCTACTTTCTTCAATTTAAGTCTGAATTTGGCAATAAGGAGTTCATGATCTGAGTCACAGTCAGCTTCTGGTCTTGTTTTTGCTGACTGTATAGAGTTTCTCCATCTTTGGCTGCAAACAATATAATCAATCTGATTTCGGTGTTGACCATCTGGTGACGTCCATGTGTAGAGTCTTCTCTTGTGTTGTTGGAAGAGGGTGTTTGCTATGACCAGTGCATTCTCTTGGCAAAACTCTATTAGTCTTTGCCCTGCTTCATTCCATATTCCAAGGCCAAATTTGCCTGTTACTCCAGGTATTTCTTGACTTCCTACTTTTGCATTCCAGTCCCCTATAATGAAAAGAACATCTTTTTTGGGTGTTAGTTCTAAAAGGTCTTGTAGGTCTTCATAGAACCGTTCAACTTCAGCTTCTTCAGTGTTACTGGTTGGGGCATAGACTTGGACTACTGTGATATTGAATGGTTTGCCTTGGAAATGAACAGAGATCATTCTGTCGTTTTTGAGATTGCATCCAAGTACTGCATTTTGGAAAAGGCAATGGCACCCCACTCCAGTACTCTTGCCTGGAAAATCCCGTAGACGGAGGAGCCTGGTGGGCTGCAGTCCATGGGGTCGCTAAGAGTCGGACATGACTGAGCAACATCACTTTCACTTTTCACTTTCATGCATTGGAGAAGGAATGGCAACGCACTCCAGTATTCTTGCCTGGAGAATCCCAGGGACGGGGCAGCCTGATGGGCTGCCGTCTATGGGATCACACAGAGTCGGACACGACTGAAGCAACTTAGCAGCAGCAACACTGCATTTTGAACTCTTTTGTTGACCATGATGGCTACTCCATTTCTTCTAAGTGATTCCTGCCCGCAGTAGTAGATATAATGGTCATCTGAGTTAAAGTTTTAAGATGGTGCAATAATTGCATATGGATGAGAAATCGATCTTGGGATCTGGGTGACAAAATGAAAGAGTTTACAGGATTTTTTTCCAATGTAGTTAGTAAACAAACATTTTCCCACCTATGATATCATCCAAATTAAGATCAATTAATTTTTTTAAAGTAAGCTATCAATCAAGTTGTTTTGATAATATGAGAAAGAACTGTCCACTGTGCTGATGAGCTTCCCTGGTGGCTCAGTGGGTAAAGAATCTGCCTGCAGGAGACCCAGGTTCAATTCCTGTGTTGGGAAGATTCCCTGGAGAAGGAAATAGCAACTCACTCTAGTATTCTTGCTTGGAAAATCCCATGGGCAGAGGAGCCTGGTGGGCCATAGTCCATAGGGTCACAAGAGTCGGACATGACTTAGGGCCTAAACCACCAACACCGTGCTGACAGAAAGCAGTGAAAGTCAGGGTCAGCTGGTCTCAAACTGTGGTTTCAGAGAAGCATCATCATCATCACCTGAAAACTTGTTTGAAATGCACATTTTCATGCTCCAACTAAGATCTACTGCATCAAAAATTCTGTGTGGGCATTTCTGAGTCTTTATATCCATTCTAGGTGATCTAATGGGTCCTTCCAAAACGCCCAGAGATTTTGATTCTTTTGGAGAGGTTCTGTTCTTCCTGATCTTGATATCCTATCAAACATGTCATGAACCTCCACAATTTTCAGTGTCTTTGGTGGGTTTTTGTTTGTTTTTGTTTTGTGGGGCTTCTATTATTTGTTTTTGATTACTTCTTTGTTTTTTGGCTTCAAGATGGCCTTTCAAATAATGCTTTTGAGAGACCTAGAAACTTATTAACAGGTCCCATTGTTCCCTCATCCCCAGCAGGACTCATTCCAGCTCTGCTTCCTGAGCCCAGTCCAATTATTTCTCCCTGAGGAGATCCCCTCTTCCCCAAGGCCATGCCCATGAGTCATGTGTGTGAGTGACGGCAGAGATCAGGAAGCTATGAGACTGCATGGAGAGGACCTCCCAGAAAGTGTAAGACATGAACTCTCTTCTTCCACTTGGGGCTGAAGGAAGGTGAGAGCCTGAGGGTTTCCATGCCTGCTGATAGGAAAATAGTAGTTAGGTTTTTAAAAACACCTGCTAGAAGGTGAGGAGAATAAGCCAGTGTCATAGACTTGATAGTACTAAGTCTAAAAAAGAGGAGAGCCTTGGGAAGTAATTTGGAGGGGGCACTGTGCTGTTAATACAGAGGGTTCATGTTACATGTAAACCCTAGGAATTTCAGCAACCAAGCATAGAACTTGCTTCATGAGACAAGAAACAGGATACTTAAAATCACTAAAAATACTACACATAATCCATCACCTACTTAATACATTATTTGGCAACATTCACTGAGCATGTGCTGTTATCAGAGTTGCTGTTCCAATTTCTGAGGTTACTAAGACACTGAAATCATGATACAGTTGGTTTAGGGGAGAAGCTGAAAAAGGAAACAAATGATGATAAACATTATTGGGGTATGCTTTAAATGTTTAAAGAAACTTGAGCAATAGGATTTTTTTCTGCAAGGGAGAAATGCTGATAGGAGTGACAGAGAGGGTAAGGTGGGCTTTTCTAAGGTTGAGATGAGATGGTAGGGAGAAAATTCCAGGAAACAAACATGGAAATGAATAAATATGTTATCATGTTTGAGACTATAATCAGAGGTGGGGATATTGATTAGAAAGGCATCTGGAGGTTATGTTTTATAGCCCTATATGACAAGCTGAGTTGCATGTACAAGTGTAAGTATGTGATTCTACCCTGACTTGACCTGCAAAATATTGGATGTGGCTTCTAAGGGGCTCTGGTGAGCATCACTATAAGATGTGAGGGGGGAAGTGATTGGATCAGCATTTAGAAAGGTCTCATGGAGAGCTTTGTAGAAGGAAGAGTGAAGTGAAAGCAAACCGAAGTGAAAAATAAGAAGGGAGTGATCTCTGATCAATAATGGAATGCATGAGGTCAGGTGGGAGAGAGTGGGGCTGAGATGAGGCAGGGAGAGAGGAGAACACTTGACCTTCACCTGTCACCTCTATCTCTCACCCTGAGAGTTCTTCTTCACCTTTGTATTTCCTCCCTTGACCCACCATCTTTCATCTCTCCTTCCTTCACCCCATCTCTCCTTCCTTCACCCCATCTCTCCTTCCTTCACTAATTTTATTCCCCTATTTTCCTCCCTTATAGTTTGCTTCCTTCCTTTAGAGTTTTCATCTATTTCCATTTTTTTTCAACATTTTTTCTCTTCTACCCTTGGATTCAATATAATTTTCTGGAATTGCTGTCCTTTCAGAAGAGTTCTAGTCTTGAAGCAATATATGCATCATTTGTTTCTCCACTAATGAAGTAGTTACTCCTCTGACTCTTGTATCTACCTGTGATCTGGGGGGCCTTACCCAGTAAGGAGCCACCTACTGCTGGGGATGGGGAGAAATGAAATATCCCAGGGTGCAACTGTGTCCAGAGGCTCCCCTTCCAGGACCTGCACATACAATAGCTTTTCATGCACCCAGAGAATCTGATTCTGGGAGAGATTGAAAATAAAAGGAGAAGGGGCAGCAGAGGATGAGATGGTTAGATAGCACTACTGACTCAATGGACATGAATTTGAGCAAACTCTGGGAGATAGTGGAGGACAACGAAGCCTGGCATGCTGCAGTCCACAGGGTCACAAAGAGTTGGACACGACTTAGCAACTGAACAACCAAAGCAGTTAACATCAGGTACCTATCATGCACTATGAGCAAGGATACAAATTGTGAAATCAAGACCTATGTCTGTAACACAGTATGGTTCAATAGTGGAGGAAAATCATAGACAAATGAAATGTTTGTTAACGTTATGATGTGTTAACTGTTACATGAAAAACTACTGGTACAAAAATGTATTGATATTAAAGACTGGAAAAAGGGAGGAGGGCTTTAGAGTAAGAGACTGTACAGAGAAGATTGATTGCCATTTATTATTCCAGATACTGTTCTATGAAATTTATGTATTATTTTATTTAATTCCCTAGACAATTCATAGGGAAAACATTTTCTTATAGATGTAGAACCTAGGACTCAGATTAAGTGACTTGCTGAAGGTCAAATCTCAAGGATGTAGAAGCTTGAAATTTTGACTGTTTCTATTGGACTCCAAGTGTCTTGCTACCACTATGTCACACTGAATATTTGAAAGGCAGGTTGCATGTGTCTTTTGACAGCTTTAAGCTATTTCATGAATATGTATTCCAGCACCAATTAGTGACCTGTCTAGAGAAGGACTACTTAGATCAGCACCCGGTATTATGATATGCACATGAGAATGTCCATCTTCTGGACTTGGACAAATCATTTTGAGCCCCTGAGCACTTGAAAGGTGAGCAGCAACTTCAGACAGAGGTCTGTCGTTTGTGTTACTTAGGTGTATGGAGAAGACACCATGGCATCAGGGAACCTCACGTGGGTGTCAGAATTTGTCCTCCTGGGACTCTCACAGACTCAGGAGCTCCAGCTCTTCTTGTTTCTGGTGTTCCTGCTAGTCTACACCACCACTGTCATGGGAAACCTCCTCATCATGATCACAGTGACCTCTGATTCCAGGCTCCACACACCCATGTATTTCCTGCTGCGAAATCTTGCTGTCATAGACCTCTGCTATTCCACAGTCACTTCTCCAAAGATGTTAGTGGACTTCTTGCATGAGACCAAGACCATCTCCTACCATGGCTGCATGGCCCAGATCTTCTTTTTCCACCTCTTGGGAGGTGGGACTGTCTTCTTCCTCTCAGTGATGGCCTATGACCGCTACATAGCCATCTCCCGGCCTCTCCACTACATCACCATCATGAACACTCGAGTGTGTGTGGGGCTGGTGGTGGCTGCCTGGGTAGGGGGCTTTGTCCACTCCATTGTCCAGCTGGTTCTGATGCTCCCATTGCCTTTTTGTGGCTCCAACACCCTGGATAACTTCTACTGTGACATTCCACAAGTGCTGAGGCTTGCCTGCACAGACACCTCCCTCCTGGAGTTCCTTATGATCTCCAACAGTGGGATGCTGGTCCTCATCTGGTTCCTCCTCCTTCTGATCTCTTATACTGTCATCCTGGTGATGCTGCGGTCTCAGTCTGGGCAGGCGAGGAGGAAGGCAGCTTCCACCTGCATCACTCACATCATCGTTGTGTCTATGATCTTCATTCCCTGTATCTGTATCTATGCCCGGCCATTCACTTCATTCCTCATGGACAAGACTGTGTCCATCAGCTACACTGTCTTGACCCCCATGCTCAATCCCATCATCTACACCCTGAGGAACCGGGAGATGCAGGCAGCCATGAATAGATTAGGCAAGCGCCTAGTGATTTCCAGCAGGAAGTGAAATTAAAATAGGTTGACTTTAAATGACAGATCTTCCCTCTGAACTTTTGTTTTTCCATGTGAGAAACAATGAAAAATATTTATTGAGTGTGGCAGTTGAAATTAAGCTAGTATTTCTACAGAACTTCTCCTGTGTCAGATGTTGTGTTTAGGCACTTTTACACTTTTGTCTTATTCTCAGAAGACTGACAGTGGATATATTATTATTATATTAAACAGTTTGCAAGTGAAAAAACTCAGAGAGAACTGACTTTCTCAACAAAAAAGAGCAAGTGAGGGGCAGAGCCTGGTCAATAGACGGTTCCTCTGACTCCAAGTTTCGAGGCAGGAGATGTGGATGGAATTTGAAATTCAGGGTCTGATATAATCACAAGGGAAAACTTGGAGAATTCCTCATCTGTGGATGGATATCTGTGAAGAATGGCCTACACTTTCATCTGAATTCTAGAGCAATCACATTTTTTTTTCTGTTCCCTGCCTCTATGCCTCATTTTCCATGGTGGTATTTTGGAAGTAGTCTTATTTTTAATATTTTTTCATAAACAATGAGTTTTTATTACATAACTCTTTTTTCATTTTTAATATTATCTAGATATTTCCCATAAGAGTATTTTCCTTTGATTTGTTCCTTTTCTACCAAATGCTCCTTGGATAATCAGAACTATTTTGCTTTCTGCACACAATCTTTACATCACTTGCATGATATGGCTAAGAAGAGGATGCTGTAGTATGGTTGGGGAACCAAAGCCAGAGAGGGCAGGGCCACGTCTATTAGTGATCCTGATTTAGGTATGGGTTCAGTCCAAAGCTGCCAACCTCATGGGGTTTTGCCTTTCTTTTTGAGTTCCTACCCTGGAATGAGGGCTTTCCTGGGGTTGAGGATTGAGCTGTATTCATCTTTAAATCCTCTTAGCACCTAGACATTATCCTATTCAGATAAGCATTTCTGCTTTTTCTTGCACCCTGTTCTTTCCCTTTCAAGTTCAAATCTTTTCATTTGTCGCTCTATAACCAGTATTTATATACCCCATCTCTTTGAGGTATGTTTCCCTTTGTTAACATCTTGGGCAATGTATAACATTGCTCCGAAGTTAAGAAGATAATAAAAACATTTTCTTGTTTCTGCTTCCCTCCCAGCAATAATCACATCTAGGAAATAAAAGCTATAGGCTCTCCAGGCCATCATGGCAGCTTTGAGTTCATCCTTTCTTCACTTATACTTCCCTGCCCCATTTCACACATTTCTCCCCATTCACAGTGGGTGAGATGACAGGAGAGAAAATAAACTCTGTCATGTTTGATCTGGGAGGTCCCACAGAACAGTGTTTTCCCATTCATGGTAAAGTCCTTTAAATATTTGACAATACTTTTCTCATCTTCTAATTTGTCTCTTCTCCAGATGCAGCATCTACATTCATTCAATTGTTCCCATTGTGACAGGTTTCCTGATTCCAACATACTGACCATCTCCTCTATATTTACTGTCATATGACCACATGCCTTATAAAATGTGATACTAAACATACGACACACGTCTCTATGGGAGGATGTGAGCTCTTTTGGATACTATGATAGTCCTCTTTGAAATATATACCCATAGGATGCTGTTGATTGCAAATCACAGCATCCAAATCACAATGGCTTAAAGAATGAGATTATCTCACTTATAAAGATTAGAAGTGAAGAAGTGAAGTCACTCACGACTCTTTGTGACCCCATGGACTGTAGCCTACCAGGCTTCTCCATCCATGGGATTTTCCAGGCAAGAACACTGGAGTGGGTTGCCATTTCCTTCTCCAGGGGATCTACCTGACCCAGGGATCGAACCCAGTCTCCTGCAATGCAAACAGATACTTTACCCTCTGAGCCACCAGGGAAGCAGAGAATAGGCAATTCTAGAGTTGGTTAATTCTTCAGTTCTAACATTTTAGAGGCCTGGGTTGGCTGCTCTATAATTCCCTGTCTTTCCCATCATGATGGCAATGTGGCTATTAAAACTACAATTATCATACCTTTATATCCAAATAGTTCAGCAAGAAGGAAGAAGGGCATTCATGTACTTTTTCTAAAAAACCTGGGGTGAATTCTTTTTCTAGTTCCATTCCTGCATTCCAGCAGAATTCCCTTATGACTTTTTGGCCAGAAACTTGGGTCATATGGTCACCCCAATCTACAGGGAAGGATGGGAAGTGAATGGCTGGTTATTTCATCCAGAAAAAGGGGATTGAAAATGACAATCAACAGTGTCTGCCATATGGCAGAAGCCCCTGGTTGCAGGATGGTAGACATGAGAGTCAGAAATCTTGACAAGGAACAAAGTTTGTCATGGACAGGGTCATAAAATCAAATGCCTAAAGGAAATGATAAGTAACATTAAGACGTTAAGTGGGCCCAGTGAACCTAAGGTGAAGTAGATGGTACACATGCAGGCCAGTGGGCTCTTTCCCATCCTTATGCAGAGCTCCAATATCTAAGTCTTTACACAACAATCAGAAGGATTTTATCTAGAGATACTAAATAGCTCCAGAGAAACAGTCCAGGCCGTCTTTCCAAATTGGCCATCTTCCCAAATTGACCATATTCCCAACTGGCATTCAGGGATCTTCTGACAAAACAACTGATCTGATCATCCCAAACAGAAGCCTCAATGAATACAGCTCTTTACATGAGAATTTATACCTTTAAGACATCTCTGATGGAAGTTCTGCTGTGTTTATGATGTGAATTTGACTCAACTCAAAATTTATTGATCCTAAATGAATAATGAACTATCAGGTCAAATGCTACTCTTCAGTTATTTTATTTATATGATTAGTGAAAGCAACTCTCTTAAAAGTTGTTGATGGAAGGCTGTAAGTCATTCCAGTGATGGTAGATTAATTATGATCCAGAAAAAATATTATGGTCCAGAGAGTTCTTCCCTTCTTCTCAGCCTCATTAATTTCTTGATTTTGCCATCCCACTTGTATTTATAACTGAACTCAGGGATGATTTAAGTGTAAGTGAAAGACCTTAACAAACTTGCTGATGTGGTTTACTTCATATATGATCCATTAAAAGTGGTGTATCAATCAGGGTTCTGCTAGAGGAACAGAACCAGTACAGAAATGGAGCAGGACCCTAGTCCTTGCCCTCCATGTCCTTTGCCTGTCTTTTGTTAGTGGAAAAACTTTAGCCAAAGAATAACAAGTTTAATCAGAGAAGTGAGAAAATATAGAAACAAAGGAAAACAGTCCAAAAAGAATAAATAATTATATATTAGTCATTAAGCATAGTCAAGGACCTATAAATAATTTTCTGAGCCATATCCTGTGAGCTATCTTGTAGATACTAAAATCTCTGCCATGTGGAAGAAGTTATGACCAGACTGAAGCCATGACATAACCTGCCACAATTCCAAGAATTGGCCTCAAGAAAATGGAAACAGACAGATTCTGGAACTGAAGATTGATTGTACCTAAAATAATCAAAATGACACTTTTCAGAACACCATATGACCAATTGGAAGATGACTGTCAGAGTTGACTTGCTGTTTCTCTTTGTAGGTCCCTCTTTCCATCTATAAAAGCTCTTGTTGAGGGGGGAGGCAGTTGGCCTTTGAGTAGAAGTGCTCCTTCCTTTTCCCACCCCCACCAGTTGCCAATATCTGAAGTAAAGCAAACTTGCCTTTCCACCAATCTTACCTCTTCATTGACTTTCCAGTAACGAGCAGCCAGACACCACTTTCAGTTACAGTATGATATGGAAATGTTGGGAAGGAAGAAAAATTTTCCTTTACCCTTACAGGTTCTCCTGCTGAAACTATAAAGGAAATTGACATGAGACAGTTTAACGGGAAAAAGTCAAGCAAGATTTGAGAACATGTACACATGGGAGAGACCCAGGCAAACTGAGTAACCCATAAAAATGGCTGAAACCTTCACCTTAAACACCATCTTTAGCTACAGACAAAAGAGGGTATTGGAGAAAGGGGTGTAGGACTTGCAAAGGGAGAAAGACAATTCACATAGAGATGGAAAAGAAAGTGTTTGAAAAGTAAATATTTGTTGGGCCATGTAGAGACATTGGAACACAGAGTGGACACTGATCCCTAGGCTCTGTTTCCCCACCCCCACCCCCACTCACACTTATGCCACATTCTTTGCAGGTGTCTCTGATGAGAGCTTTATTATGGGAACAGGTCCTCTATCTAAATTCTTTAGGCAGTTGAAGGAAAAGCTCAAGGTTTCTCCCTGAGTCTTTTGAGCCTTGATTGTTTTCAGCTCAAAATAAGCCACATGCCATGGAGACAGAGAGAGAATAAGGGAAATTTCTTGAAGGAATTCCTTACCTGATTGTGAGACTGGCAAGGTAAGTATGAAACATGTAGGCTGGCCAACAGGAAGGGCAGGCTGGAGCTCTTAGGTATAAAGCTACAGTCCAGAATCTCATCTTCTTCAAGGAAACCCGTGTCCTGCTCTTAAGACCCTTTAACTTATTGAATCGGGCATGTCTAGATTAGCTAGGGTGGTCTCCTTTACATAAAACCAACTGATTCTAATAAATAAACAAATAAAACCAACAGATTATGCAATAGAATCAATCATGTCTATAAAATATCTTCCCAGCAGCACTTAGACTATGTTTACATAACTGAGACCTATAGACTAGTCAAGCTGACACATAAAATGGACCATCACAAGGGGAGAAATCTTAATCATCAGTGATGCTGGGCTCCCTAATGAGGAGGTAAATGAAGCACCTTCTAAATGCATCCTGCATCCATTAAGCAGTTTGAAGTTAAGTCTGACAAATACATAGTTTCTTAGATGTGTTACACACAGGAAAATCATTTTCTCAGTTCATTGTCCATGACTAGGTCTTTAGCATAATGACTCCATTCCAGCCATTCTGGGGTTTGGAAATCATTATTTTGGTGGCTGGATGCAGTAAATAGATGAAGTTTGGTGAACATTTTATAGACTTACATGTGCCCAAATGGGAGAAAATATAAACTGGAACATATCAGGTTTCACTTATTGAAATATAAATCAAAATCTGAATCAAAATCATCCACATGATAATCAGTGAGGTGGACACATCCTGCCCCCTTCCCCAGAATCAACCAGGGCTGCTTTTCTAAGTGACTCAATTTTATTTTATTAGTTTTTTCTTAGTGGCTCTATTTCAAAGTGGACTAGAGCTCTAAATAAGATTTTTTTAAAAATCTACACCTCTTGTATGTAGAAGAGTTTCACATAATACTCTCACCTGCCAAAGGCAGATACTCCATTTTGCCAGGAATAAACATTTGCAGTGAAATAATTCAGACCAACCTGTAAGTCCTATGCAAATCAGAGGGCTCTGTCTAAGAAATGAGTTTTTTTTAACAGCACTTCAGTTTTAAAACTTTAGTTTTCAATTAATTCCAGGGTTGGCCAATTCCTCATAATGAGCATTATATTTGTTTCTTATATCAATCCTTGTATTAGAGTCAGTAAGAATTCACAAGTAAAGAATGCTGGCATTTTATAGATGACGTAGTAGACTTGGGTACTGGTGGTAAGTCAATACTGGGGCTTTGGTGGACAAAATAAAGGACAACATTTACAGAAAAGTAAGTTTCTATTGTATTGATAGTACACATTTGCCCATCTATGGCTATCCATAAATAAAAATTAATTACGCCTCAAAGTAGAAGAAAAGGAAGAAGGGAAGAAGGAGGAGAAGAAGGTGAAGAAGAAGGTGGAGAAGAAGGAAAGAAATCAGATCAGTTGTCTGGAAGATTTCAGGAGAGAGAGAACAGTCCCTGTGCTGAGAAGCAAGTCTGTGGTTCTCAAAGTGTGATCTTGGAAACAGGGACATCGGCATCATCTGAGGACTTGTTACAAATGCAAAATCTTGGCCTTTTCATTGACCAATAGAATGAGAAAAGCTGGAGCTGGGGCACAGTCATTTGTTTTCCAACAAGCTCTGCAAGTCATTGTCTCAACAGTGAGAATCACTGGGTAAGAAATGGGTTCTTCTAAAAGTCCCAGAGTCTGTTTCTTTTGAAGAGACTCATCCTTCTAGATCTTGGCCTGAGAATCCTACATTCTACAAATCTATAAAATTGTATTGTCCTTGTCATTTTGGTCCCAAGGAATAAGCCTTAATGAATATGTGTTTTTGAGACATTTAACAACTTTTTAACTACTCCCATTGCTCCCTTTCCCCCAGTGGTAATCAGCCCAATTCTGCTTCCAGAACTGAGTCCAGTAGTTTCTCCCCAAAGACATTCCCTCTTCCCCAAGGGTCACATCCATTGTTGGATAGGTGACATATGGGCAGTGACTGGGAAGCTAAATCTGCAGAAAAAAGATCTCCAAGAAGATGGAAGACCTGAAGGCTATCTCCCAGTCTAGGCTGAAGAGACCAGGGTTTTCTCACCTGTAGATAGCGCAGCTGTAAGAAGTTTCCAGACACACTTGCTGGAGAGTGCAGAGAAAGAGCAAGAGATTTAGACTTGATAGTAAGGCTGAAGTGTGAGGAAAGCTTCAGAAAGTAACGCAGGGGAAATGAGGTATCAAAAACAGATTCCTCAAGTTGCATGTACAAAACCAGGCTTTCAACAACCAAGTGAAAACTTGGTCATGTGATTTACAGGGTGGATGCTGAGAGCAAATGATAATACACTACACAATTCTTTACATGGTCACACTGAACAAGATCACATAAAGCAAATAATAATGGAATACATCACAGAATTCTTCACATGGTCATACTGAACAAGGTCACATAATCATCTGCTAATAAATTATGTTAGCAAACCTTTTTTAGCAACTGCTAAATCAGAGATGTTATTGTAGGTGCTGGGTTGAATAAGTTATTGAGTTTAAAATCTCATTCAAAGGGACAACAATATGATAAATATATAAAGGAAATATTTATAAAATATTATTTGAATCCAGAGAAGTTAGGGATTAATTCTGCATGGGAGAAATGAAGGAGTCACAGAGAAGGTGATATCTGAATCTTCTAAGTTGAGAAAGTTACAGAAGGTACTTCAGGAAGTAGAATTCATTCCCAAAGCTACAGAAATAACCAAGCATATGACATGTGCGAGAGACCATGGATTCCTTGAACAGCAACCAGTTCCTGGGTAACAGGGATACTGATGAGAAGGGTAGATGGAGCCTACATCTTAGAGCTTGGTGTCACACACGGAGAGGGAGTTGCATACACGTATGTAAGTATATTTTCCTACCCTGAATTAACCCACAAAGCAAGTTAGGCAATTTCTAAGAGTCTGGGTTTTAAGCTGTGGCTCCTCAGTAGTCATTAAAAGATTATAATGAGGTAGGATCAGATATGTGTTTAGAAAGGTCTTTGTGACAATGATATAGAAGATGGACTGGAGTGGATACAGATGGAAGCAGAAGGATGAGACAGTAAATTGCAGGAGGCAGGTGACGGAGGGGACTGAGACACGGCAGAGAAGTGGGGAGGCCACTTGGCCCTCAACTGTCACCTCTATCTCTCACCTCCCTATCCTTCTTCACCTTTGTTCCCTTCCATCTCCTGCTCCTCCACCTTGTCATTACCTTTCCTTTCTCCTCCTTAATCTTATCCTCTTTATTCCTTTGTCTACTCTATTTCTTTTATTTCAATATCTTCCTGTGTCTCTCTCCTTGTATTCAGTAACATCTAAAACATTTGTGCCTTTTGGAACAGCTCTTGCAGTCCCCTTCATACAAGATCCATCACCCATTTCTTAATGCAGAGAATCTCTCCCCACATTCTTATGTCTAAGCACACACACCATGTATGTCCTGGCTTCACCCAATAAGGGGCCACCACACCAGTGAGGGGGCACCCCTATAATTATTTATGTACTCAGAGTCAAACCCCATGTTTTTTGAGCATTGACTGTGAGCAAACATGAGAACTTCAGGGCACAAATAAATTTTGAATCAAGACATAGGTTGGCTGAATTGTGGGCAGGCAAGCACATTATGGTTGAACTGTGGAGGAACCTAGAAATATGAAAAGTTCACTAACATTTTAATGTATTAACTATTGCATGAGGAATGACTGGTACAAACCTAGAAATATGAAAAGTTCACTAACATTTTAATGTATTAACTATTGCATGAGGAATGACTGGTACAAAAATGTATTATAGACTCTAAGAAGGTAGGATGTCTTCAGAGTAGGAGACTACACAGAGGACAGTGATTAGCATTTATTATTCCAGATACTGTTCTAGGAACCTTATATGCTATCTCATTTTTACCCCTAGACATTCTATAAAGACAACATTATTCTTCCCACCTTACAGATGTGGAAACTGAAACAGAGCTTGAGTAACTTATTCTAGGTCAAATCTCAAGGAATAAGAACCTGGAATTTAACTACAAATCAGTTGGACTCTAAGTGTTTTCTATCACTATATTAATACTGAATCTTTTTTAAAAAATTAATTTATTTTAACTGGAGGCTAATTACAATATTGTGGTGGTTTTTGCCATACACTGACATGAATCAACCACAGGGGTACATGTGTCCCCCATACTAAACTCCCTTCCACCTCCCTCCCCATCCCATCCCTCAGGGTTGTCCCAGTGCACTGGCTTTGAGTGCCCTCTTTCTTGCTTCAAACTTGGACTGGCTATCTATTTCACATATGGTAATATACATGTCCCATCATTTCATGGGAAATAGATGGGGAAACAGTGTCAGACTTTAGTTTTCTGGGCTCCAAAATCACTGCAGATGGTGACTGCAGCCAGGAAATTAAAAGATGCTTACTCCTTGGAAGGAAAGTTATGACCAACCTAGATAGCATATTCAAAAGCAGAGACATTATTTTGCCAACAAAGGTTCGTCTAGTCAAGGCTATGGTTTGTCCTGTGGTCATGTATGAATGTGAGAGTTGGACTGTGAAGAAGGCTGAGCGCCGAAGAATTGATACTTTTGAACTGTGGTGTTGGAGAAGACTCTTGAGAGTCCCTTGGACTGCAAGGAGATCCAACCAGTCCATTCTGAAGGAGGTCAGCCCTGGGATTTCTTTGGAAGGAATGATGCTAAAGCTGAAACTCCAGTACTTTGGCCACCTCATGTGAAGAATTGACTCATTGGAAAAGACTCTGATGCTGGGAGGGATTGGGGGCAGGAGGAGAAGGGGATGACAGAGGATGAGATGGCTGGATGGCATCACTGACTCGATGGACATGAGTCTCAGTGAACTCTGGGAGTTGGTGATGTACAGGGAGGCCTAGCGTGCTGCAATTCATGGAGTCGCAAAGAGTCAGACACGACTGAGCGACTGATCTGATCTGATCTGAATATACATGTTTCAATGCTATTCTCTCAAATCATCCCACCCTCACCTTCTCACACAGAGTCCAAAGTCTGTTCTTTATATCTGTCTCTTTTGCTCTCTCATATGTAGGGTCATCATTACCATCTTTCTAAATTCCATATATATATATCATTAATATACTGTATTGGTGTTTTTCTTTTTGACTTACTTCACTCTGTATAACAGGTTCCAGTTTCACCTACCTCATTAGAACTGATTCAAATTCATTCTTTTTAATAGCTGAGTAATACTCCATTGTAAATATGTACCACAACATTCTTATCCATTTATCTCCTGATGGACAAATAGGTTGCTTCCATGTCCTAGCTATTGTAAACAGTGCTGTGATGAACATTGGGGTACACGTCTCTTTCAATTCTGTTTTCCTCAGTAACACCGAATCTTTTAAAAGTAGGTCGCATGTGTCTCTGGATGGATCTAAATATTTCATGAGTATATATTCTATTACCAAGTTGTACACGTTCCAGGGGTAGGACCATTTAGTGAGCAACTGGAATTAGGATGTACACATAAATATCCATCATCTAGATCTGAGGAACTCAATTTGAGTCCCTGAGCATTAGTACATTACTGTCTGTGGTGTGTTTTCTTTAGATGCCTGGAGAAGACACCATGGAACTGGGGAACCTCATGTGGGTGTCAGATTTTGTCTTCTTGGGGCTCTCACAGACTCAGGAGATCCAGCTAGTCTTGTTTCTGGTTTTCCTGTTTGTCTACACAACCACCATCACGGGAAGCCTCCTGGTTATGGTCACAGTGACCTCTGATTTCAGGCTCCACACACCTTTGTGAAATTTGCACACCTCACACTGCTGTGAAACTTGGCTGTCATAGACCTCTGTTTCTCCTCAGTCACTGCCCCAAAGATGCTGGTGGTCTTCCTTGCTGAGAAGAAGAGAAGAAGATGGTCTTCTTCTCAGCAAGGAAGACCACCATCTCCTACCAGGGATGCATGGCCCAGATTTTCTTCTTCCACTTTCTGGGAGGTGCCATGGTCTTCTTCCTCTCAGTGATGGCTATGACCACCTTGGTTGCTGTATCCCGGCCCCTCCACTATGTCACCATCATGATCACTCAGCTCTGTGTGGGGCTGCTTGTGACAGCCTGGATGGTAGGTTTTGTTCATTCCATCTCCCAACTGGCTCTGATGCTCCCACTGCCTTTTTGTGGCCCCAGTGTCCTAAATAACTTCTACTGTGATGTTCCACAGGTACTGAGACTCGCCTGCGCTGACACTTCTGTCCTGGAGTTCCTAATGATCTGCAACTGTGGGATGCTGGATGTCATCTGGTTCCTCCTCCTCCTCCTGGTCTCTTACTCAGCCATCCCTGGTGATGCTGAGGTCCCACTCAGGACAGGCAAGGAGGAAGGCAGCTTCCACCTGCACCGCCCTCATTGTCATGGTGTCTATTGTCTTCATCCCAAGCACTTACCTCTATGCCCGGCCCTTCATTTATTTCTCCATTGACAAGGCTATATCCATCAGCCACATGGTCATGACTCACATGCTCAGCCCCCACTGATCTACACCCTGAAGAAGCAGGAGATATAGGCAGCAGTAAAGAGATTAGGGAGGCACCAGGCTGCTTTGTAAAAGCGAGTGACAGTGGGTCACTTCTCTCTGGCTTTGGCTTTTTGGTTTTCCATCAATAAGCTGGAGAGAGCGCTGCTGTATCTGGCCTTTTCATAACTTGAAAATGAGCAACTTATCCAGATTTTGAGGATAAAGTTAACTATTGTTACTTTTGTTTGTGTTGGATGATTTGAACTCTCCTATGACAATAAGATGTGTTGCCATGGACACATTCTGGAAAGCCACACCCTCCTTTTTGTCTTCTTGGCAGATAGTTTTCTGTTAGGATGACAGCATTCCCCAAGAAGAGCAGTTCTAGTTTCTGTATTTGACCTCTTTTCCCAGGACCGTGTTTTGGTGTGAGGCTGGATTGTTGTAAACTGAACTATATTTTGTCTTATGCCTTAAATTGGAGACCATGTCCATCATTTATCTGACAGATGACCTTGAATGAGACATATGGCCTCTCTTGAACTCATAACTTCTTCCTCAACAAACTCACTGAAATTAATATCTGACCCCAAATCCCTCAGGCTTATTATAAGTATCAAATCAAAAAATTGTGAAAAAACACTGAGTTAACCATATAATTATATTTTATTTAATTTTCAATTTAGAAATCATGAGTATTCCAATTTTCCACTGTATGTTTTAGTATAGTATAATTATTGCAAGCAAATGATTGTGTGTAATAAGCATGTAAGTTATAAGACACTATATTATATGAACACATGTACATGCTCCTCAGTTCAAGAACCACGTGATACCAATAGCTTATACCTGCCTATAGGACCTCTTCATCACATCACTTCACCCAGATGAAATCACTTTCTTGAGTTTTGTGTTTATCATTCCATCATTCATAAAAACAATTTTATCACATTTTAACATAAGCACTATATTGTTTTATTGAGTTTATAAAATATTAGACTTAAGGTAATAGTCTGGCATTTGATTTTTTTCACTCAACATTTTGTTTCTAAACGTCACATATTGTTCTGTTTGGCTGTAGTTCATTCATTTGCTCTGTTGTACAATATTCCAACATGAGACTAAGCTTACTGGGAAGGTTCCCAGTTTTTGCTCTTGGAACAATGCTCTTTTGAATAATCTTCAGCTTGTCTCCAGTTGTCATGTTGAGGAGCTATGGGTCATTACTTGGAAGTGTAATTGCTGGATCATGAGATCTTCAAAGTTTTAGGGCTAAGTTGTTTTCCAAAGGAGTTGTACCAAATTACTTGGTTATCAGCAGCACTGCAGTGTTTCCCTTGATTCTCATCCTCCTAACAGTTGATTGTCATACTTTTTCATTTTTCTCAATTAAGCAGGTAAAAAATGGTATTTCACTGTAGCCTTGATTTGCATTTCTGTAACATTTCCCCATGTTTTAATTATATTCAAATTTCCCATGAATGCCTTTAGCATGATTTTCTATTGCCTGTTTCTTGTTAATGTAGAAGTTCTTATATAATTTGGTTACTGGTCTTTTTCAGTTTTATTTGTTATAATACCTTCACCCAGTTTGAGGGCTCCCCTGATGGGTTAGATGGTAAAGAGTCTGCCTGCAGTGCGGGAGACCCAGGCTCAATCCTTAGGTTGGGAAGATCCCCTGAAGAAGGAAACAGCAACCCACTCCAGTATTCTTGCCTGGAGAATCCCATGGACAGAGGAGCCTGGCAGGCTACAGTCCATGGGGTTGTACAGAGTCGGACATGACTGAGCGACTTCACTTTCTTTCACCCAAGTTGTGGTTTGTCTTCTTTATTTTGGGTATTAGTTTTCACATAGTCATGTGTATCAATCTTTCATTTCTGTGTTAGTGTTTATTGAGACCTAATATTTAAACATAGATTCTTTTCTCAGCAGACAGGAATGCATTCTTGCTTCTCTTAAAGGATACTGATTGTATAATCTTTTCTTCTGTCTCCCACATCATTTGTTTGTTTCTCATTCATTTTTTGTTTATTTTGTTTTGTCCTTTTGTGTTCGTTGCCATTTTTATTTTATTTATTTTTTTATTATATTGGAGGCTAATTACTTTACAACATTGTGGTGGTTTTTGCCATACATTAACATGAATCAGTCATGGGTGTACATGTGTTTCCCATCCTGATCCTCCCTCCCTCTTCCCTCCCTATTCCATCCTTCAGGGTCATCCCAGTGCACCAGCCCTGAGCACCCTGTTTCATGCATTGAACCTGGACTGGCAATCTATTTTACATATGATAATATACATATTTCAATGTTATTCTTTCAAAGCATCCCACCCTCGCCTTCTCCCACAGAGTCCAAAAGTCTCTTCTTTACATCTGTGTCTCTTTTGCTGTCTCGCACATAGGGTCATCATTACCGTCTTTCTAAATTCCATATATATGAGTTAATATACTGTATTGGTGTTTTTCTTCCTGACTTACTTCACTTTGTATAATAGGCTCCAGTTTCATCTACCTCATTAGAACTGATTCAAATGCATTCTTTTTAATAGCTGAGTAATATTCCATTGTGTATATGTACCACAGCTTTCTTATCCATTCATCTGCAGATGGACATCTAGGTTGCTTCCATGTCCTGGATATTATAAACAGTGCTGCGATGAACATTGGGGTACATGTGTCTCTTTCAATTCTGGCTTCCTCGGTGTGTATGCCCAACAGTGGGATTGCTGGGTCATATGGCAGTTCTATTTCCAGTTTTTTAAGGAATCTCCACACTGTTCTCCATAGTGGCTGTACTAGTTTGCATTCCCACCAACAGTGTAAGAGGGTTCCCTTGTCTCCACACCCTCTCCAACATTTTTTGCTTGTAGACTTTTGGATCACAGCCATTCTGACTGGTGTGAAATGATACCTCTTTGTGGTTTTGATTTGCATTTCTCTGATAATGAGTGATGTTGAGTATCTTTTCATGTGTTTGTTAGCATTTGTATGTCTTCTTTGAAGAAATGTCTGTTTAGTTCTTTGGCCCATTTTTTGATTGGGTCATTTATTTTTCTGGAATTGAGCTGCAGGAGTTGCTTGTATATTTTTGAGATTAATTCTTTGTCAGTTGCTTTGCTATTATTTTTTCCCATTCTGAAGTCTGTCTTTTATTCTTGCTTATAGTTTCCTTTGTTGTGCAGAAGCTTTTAATTTTAATTAGGTCCCATTAGTTTATTTTTGCTTTTATTTTCAATATTTTTGGTGGTGGGTCATAGAGGATCCTGCTGTGATTTATGTCGGAGAGTGTTTTGCCTATGTTTTCCTCTAGGAGATTTATAGTTTCTGGTCTTACCTTTAGATCTTTAATCCATTTTGAGTTTATTTTTGTGTGTGGTGTTATAAAGTGTTCTAGTTTCATTCTTTTATAAGTGGTTGACCCATTTTCCCATCACCACTTGTTAAAGAGATTTTCTTTTCTCCATTCTTGGCTCCTTTGTCAAAGATAAGGTGTCCATAAGTGCGTGGATTTATCTCTGGTCTTCCTTTTTGTTCCATTGTTTTATTTTTCTGTCTTTGTACTAGCACCATACTGTCTTGATGACTGTAGCTTTGTAGTATAGTCTCAAATTAGGAAGATTGATTCCTCCAGTTCCATTCTTCTTTCTCAAGATTGCTTTGGCTATTCGAGGTTTTTTGTATTTCCATACAAATTGTGAAATTATTTGTTCTAGTCTTCTGAAAAGCACCGTTGGTAGCTTCATAAGGATTGCACTGAATCTACAGATTGCTTCGGGTAGTATACTCATTTTCACTATATTGATTCTTCCAATCCATGAACACCGTATATTTCTCCACCTATTTGTGTCCTCTTTGATTTCTTTCATCAGATCAGATCAGATCAGATAAGATCAGTCGCTCAGTCGTGACCGACTCTTTGCGACCCCATGAATTGCAGCACGCCAGGCCTCCCTGTCCATCACCAACTCCCAAAGTTCACCCAGACTCATGTCCATCGAGTCAGCGATGCCATCCAGCTATATCACCCTCTGTCGTCCCCTTCTCCTCTTGCCCCAATCCCTCCCAGCATCAGAGTCTTTTCCAATGAGTCAACTCTTTGCATGAGGTGACCAAAGTACTGGAGTTTCAGCTTTAGCATCATTCCTTCCGAAGAAATCCCAGGGCTGATCTCCTTCAGAATGGACTGGTTGGATCTCCTTGCAGTCCAAGGGACTCTTAAGAGTCTTCTCCAACAGCACACTTCAAAATCATCAATTCTTCAGCGCTCAGCCTTCTTCACAGTCCAATTCTCACATTCATACATGACCATAGGAAAAACCATAGCCTTGACTAGACGAACCTTTGTTGGCAAAATAATGTCTCTGCTTTTGAACATGCTATCTAGGTTGGTCATGACTTTCCTTCCAAGGAGTAAGCGTCTTTTAATTTCATGGCTGCAGTCACCATCTGTAGTGATTTTGGAGCCCAGAAAACTAAAGTCTGATACTGTTTCCACTGTTTCCCCATCTTTTTCCCATGAAGTGATGGGACCAGATGCCATGATCTTAGTTTTCTGAATGTTGAGCTTTAAGCCAACTTTTTCACTCTCCACTTTCACTTTCATCAAGAGGCTTTTGAGTTCCTCTTCACTTTCTGCCATAAGGGTGGTGTCATCTGCATATCTGAGGTGATTGATATTTCTCCCAGCAATCTTGATTCCAGCTTGTGCTTCTTCCAGCCCAGCGTTTCTAATGATGTACTCTGCATATAAGTTAAATAAACAGGGTGACAATATACAGCCTTGACGTACTCCTTTTCCTATTTGGAACCAGTCTGTTGTTCCATGTCCAGTTCTAACTGTTGCTTCCTGACCTGCATACAAATTTCTCAAGAGGCAGGTCAGGTGGTCTGGTATTCCCATCTCTTTCAGAATTTTCCACAGTTTATTGTGATCCACACAGTCAAATGCTTTGGCATAGTCAATAAAGCAAAAATAGATATTTTTCTGGAACTCTCTTGCTTTTCCCATGATCCAGCAGATATTGGCAATTTGATTTCTGGTTCCTCTGCCTTTTCTAAAACCAGCTTGAACATCAGGAAGTTCAAGGTTCACATATTGCTGAAGCCTGGCTTGGAGAATTTTGAGCATTACTTTACTAGCATGTGAGATGAGAGCAACTGTGTGGTAGTTTGAGCATTCTTTGGCATTGCCTTTCTTTGGGATTGGAATGAAAACTGACCTTTTCCAGTCCTGTAGCCATTGCTGAGCTTTCCAAATTTGCTGGCATATTGAGTGCAGCACTTTCACAGCATCATCTTTCAGGATTTGGAATAACTCAACTGGAATTCCATCATCTCCACTAGCTTTGTTCGTAGTGATGCTTTCTAAGGCCCACTTGACTTCACATTCCAGGATGTCTGGCTCTAGGTCAGTGATCACAGCATCGTGATTATCTTGGTCATGAAAATCTTTTTTGTACAGTTCTTCTGTGTATTCTTGCCATCTCTTCTTAATATCTTCTGCTTCTGTTAGGTCCATACCATTTCTGTCCTTTATCGAGCCCATCTTTGCATGAAATGTTCCTTTGGTATCTCTGATTTACTTGAAGAGATCTCTAGTCTTTCCCATTCTGTTATTTTCCTCTATTTCTTTGCATTGATCGCTGAAGAAGGCTTTCTTATCTCTTCTTGCTATTCTTTGGAACTCTGCATTCAAATGTTTATATCTTTCCTTTTCTCCTTTGCTTTTCGCTTCTCTTCTTTTCACAGCTATTTGTAAGGCCTCCCCAGACAGCCATTTTGCTTTTTTGCATTTCTTTTCCATGGGGATGGTCTTGATCCCTGTCTCCTGTACAATGTCACGAACCTCATTCCATAGTTCATCAGGCACTCTATCAGATCTAGGCTTTTAAATCTATTTCTCACTTCCACTGTATAATCATAAGGGATTCGATTTAGATCACACCTAAATGGTCTAGTGGTTTTCTCTACTTTCTTCAATTTAAGTCTGAATTTGGCAATAAGGAGTTCATGGTCTGAGCCACAGTCTGCTCCTGGTCTTATTTTTGCTGACTGTACAGAGCTTCTCCATCTTTGGCTGCAAAGAATATAATCAATCTGATTTCGGTGTTGACCATCTGGTGATGTCCATGTGTAGAGTCTTCTCTTGTGTTGGTGGAAGCAGGTGTTTGTTATGACCAGTGCATTTTCTTGGCAAAACTCTATTAGTCTTTGCCCTGCTTCATTCTGTATTCCAAGGCCAAATTTGCCTGTTACTCCAGGTGTTTCTTGACTTCCTACTTTTGCATTCCAGTCCCCTATAATGAAAAGAACATCTTTTTGGGGTGTTAGTTCTAAAAGGTCTTGTAGGTTTTCATAGAACCATTCAACTTCAGCTTCTTCAGCGTTACTGGTTGGGGCATAGACTTGGATTACTGTGATATTGAATCATTTGCCTTGGAAACGAACAGAGATCATTCTGTCATTTTTGAGATTGTATCCAAGTACTGCATTTCGGACTCTTTCATTGACCATGATGGCCCCTCCATTTCTTCTGAAGGATTCCTGCCTGCAGTAGTAGATATAATGGTCATCTGAGTTAAATTCACCCATTCCAGTCCATTTCAGTTCACTGATTCCTAGAATGTCGACATTCACTCTTGCCATCTCTTGTTTGACCACTTCCAATTTGCCTTGATTCACGGACCTGACATTCCAGGTTCCTATGCAATATTGCTTTTTACAGCATCGGACCTTGCTTCTATCACCAGTCACATCCACAGCTGGGTATTCTTTTTGCTTTGGCTCCATCCCTTCATTCTTTCTGGAGTTATTTCTCCGCTGATCTCCAGAGCATATTGGGCACCTACTGACCTCGGGAGTTCCTCTTTCAGTATCCTATCATTTTGCCTTTTCATACTGTTCATGAGTTCTCAAGGCAAGAATACTGAAGTGGTTTGCCATTCCCTTCTCCAGTGGACCACATTCTGTCAGATCTCTCCACCATGACCCGCCCATTTGGGTTGCCCCACGGGCATGGCTTAGTTTCATTGAGTTAGACAAGGCTATGGTCCTAGTGTGATTAGATTGACTAGTTTTCTGTGAGTATGGTTTCAGTGTGTTTGCCCTCTGATGCCCTCTTGCAACAGCTACCGTCTTACTTGGGTTTCTCTTACCTTGAGCGTGGCGTATCTCTTCATGGCTGCTCCAGCAAAGTGCAGCCATTGCTCGTTACCCAGTGTTTTATAATTTTCTATATATAGGTCTTTTGTTTCTTTACGTAGATTTATTCCTAAGTATTTTATTCTTTTCATTGCAATGGTGAATGGAATTGTTTCTTTAATTTCTCTTTCTGTTATATGACTCAGCAATCCCACTGCTGGGCATACACACTGAGGAAACCAAAATTGAAAGAGACACGTGTACCCCAATGTTCATTGCAGCACTGTTTATAATAGCTAGGAAATGGAAGCAACCTAGATGTCCATTGGCAGATGAGTGGATAAGAAAGTGTGGTACATATACACAATAGAATATTACTCAGCTATTAAAAAGAATGCATTTGAATCAGTTCTAATGAGGTGGATGAAACTGGAGCCTATTATACAGAGTGAAGTAAGTCAGGAAGAAAAACACCAATATAGTACATTAACGCATATATATGGAATTTAGAAAGATGGTAATGATGACCCTATATGTGAGACAGCAAAAGAGACACAGATGTAAAGAAGAGAGTTTTGGACTCTGTGGGAGAAGGCGAGGGTGGAATGATTTGAGAGAATAGCATTGAAACATGTGTATTACCATATGTGAAATAGATCGCTAGTCCAGGTTTGATGCATGAGGCAGGGCACTCAGGGCTGGTGCACTGGGACAGCACTGAGGGATGGGATGGGGGACACATGTACACCCATGGCTGATTCATGTAAATGTATGGCAAAAATCACTACAATATTGTAAAGTAATTAGCCTCCAATTAAAATTAATTAATTAATTTACAAAAAAAGAGTGCATTCCTTGAGAGGAGAAATATATAAAGTAGAATATACAAGGGCTTCCTTACTGAAAACCAAATCAGAGTAATAATGAATTAATCCAGGTAATTTAATTAGTTGCTGTGGAGGCACAAGAGACCCAGTTTCAATTCTTGGGTCAGGAAGATCTCTGGGAGAGGGAAATGGAAACCCACTCAGTATTCTTGTTTGAAAAATTCCACGGACAGAGGAGACTGGCGGAGTGAGTCCATGGGGTCCCAATGAGCGGGACACGACTTAGTGACTGAACAACAGATAATGCTACCGTTATTAACATCTGATAGTCAAGGAGGCCGATAAAACCTATTCCCTTCCCTAGCATTGACCAGGCTATTTTGACAAGAAGCTGGAGTTTAAAATGAGCTAAAACTCAATACTTGGAGGATTTAGTGTTTTTAAAATCTCTTCTATGTGGGAAAAATCAGAGCTCACCAGTTTAAAAAAAAAAAAAAAAAAACAAATCTGAGAGATTACATTTTGCTAGCTATAAAGATTTGTAACAAGGAATTCGGACCAACCTGAAATCTAAAGTAGAATTGGAAACTCCAAGAAACACAGTTTTTATTGTACACTAGGATTATGAAGCCAGTTAATTACAGTTCTAAACAGTTCATCAGAAGATGGTGTATATACATCCTGCACTACTACTTTTATGAAAGGACGGATCTTACTGAATAATAATTCCTATATAAAGAATACTAGAATGTTACAGATGGCTCAGTATAATTGGATATGGATGGGAAGTCAACCTTCAAATCTGGTTGAGAAAATAAAAGAATTTACAAGGTTTGTTTCCAATGTAGTAAACAGTTTTCCACCTATGGCATTGTGCAAGTTGAGATCAATTAATTCTAGCATTGAAACGTGTATATTCCCATATGTGAAATAGATCACCAGTCCAGGTTTGATGCATGAGACAGGGTACTCAGGGCTGGTGCACTGGGATGACCCTGAGGGATGGGATGGGGAGGGAGGTGGGAGGGGGGTTCAGGATGGGGGACACATGTACACCCATGGATGATTCATGTGAATGTATGGCCAAAACCACTACAATATTGTAAAGTAATTAGCCTCCAATTAAAATAAATAATTTTTTAAAAGATCAATTAATTCTTTGTAAGAAACGAAACTATCAAATCTGTTGTCTTTAATGACACAAAAAGAACTGAAAATTGTGCTGACAATGAACTTCCCTGGTGGCTTAGACGGTAAAGCGTCTGCCTACAATCTGGGAGACCCAGGTTTGATCCCTGGGTTGGGAAGAGCCTCTGGAGAAGGAAATGGCAACCCACTCTGGATTCTTGCCTGGAAAATCCCATGGATGGAAGAGCCTGATGGGCACAGTCCATGGGGTCGCAAAGAGTCGGACACAACTGAGTGACTTCACTTTCTTTCTTTTCTTTCTTTATTGTGCTGACAAGAGCAGTAAAACTCAAAGTTGGTGGTTCTCAAGCTGTGGCCCCAGACAAGCAGCATTAGCATCATCTGAAAACTTGTTAGAAATGCGAATTCTCTGACTCAACCCAAGACCTACTAAAGGAAGAATTTTTCATGGGTTTTCTGAGTTTTAACATCCCCTCCAGATAATTCTAGTGAATGTTCAAGTATGTGAATGAATGAACTGTGAAATGGGTCTTTCCAAAAATCCCAGAAATTTTGTTTATTTTGGAGAAACTCTGTCCTTTCTGATCCTCATCTCCTGATCCTGCATGTTATGAATCTCTACAGTTTTCAATATTCTTGGTGGGATTTTGTTTTCTTTTGTTGTTTTGTGTAAGTTTTTGTTGTTGTTTTTGGTTCTTTGTCTTCTGGCCCAAGGAGAACTTTCCAATAGTAAGTCTTTCTAAAAGACTTTGGAACTTTGAAACAACTCTCATTGTTCCCTTGTACCCAGCAGGAATCATTCCAGCTCTCCTTCCTGAGCCCAGTCCAATCATTTCTTCCTGAGGATATACTCTCTTCCCTAGAGTCATGCCCCTGAGTCCTGTGTGTGAGGGATGGACAGAGAACAGGAAGCTGTGGGGCTATATAGGAAGGATCCCACCAAAAGATGTAAGACCTCAACTCTCTTCCCCCATTCAAGGCTGAAAGAAGGTGAGAGCCTGAGGGCTTTCCACACAAGCATATAAGTCAATGGTAGTTAGGTTTTTTGAAACACCAGCTGAAGAATAAACATATGACATAGTAGCTCAGTTGGTAAAGAATCCACCTGCAATGCAGGAGACCCCAGTTTGATTCCTGGGTCTGGAAGATGCTCTGGAGAAGGGATAGACTACCCACTCCAGTATTCTTGGGCTTCCCTTGTGGCTCAGCTGGGAAAGAATCCACCTGTAATGAGGGAGACCTGGATTCGATCCCTGGGTTGGAAAGATCCCCTGGAGAAGGGAATGGCTATCCACTCTAATATTCTGGCCCAGAGAATTCCAGGGTTTGTATAGTCCATGGGGTCGCAAAAAGTCAGACACGACTGAGCAACTTTCATTTTCACTTCACTTTCACATAGACTTGATGGTACTAAGTCTAATGTTGGAAGAGAGCTTTGGGAAGTAATTTGGGTGGATGTACTGTTAAAATAACTGCTTCAGGTTCCATGTAAAACCCAGTAATTTTAGCAACCAAGTATAGCACTGCCCTTGTGAGATAGGAAACAGAGGATAAGTAAGTTCATTTTAAATAGCTCCACATAATCCATTACCTACTTAATACAGTATTTGGCAACATTCATTGAGCATGTGTTGTTACCAGAGTTTCTGTTCCAAGTTCTGGGGTTACTAAGATATTGAAATTATGATGCAGTTGGTTGAGGAGAGAAACTGGGGAAATGAATGGTGGTAAATACATAACAGAAGTATTTTTGAAATGTTATAAGAACCCTGAGAACAGGGAATTTGTTCTGCATGGGAGAAATGGTGATAGGAGTAACAGAGGGTGACATTTGAATGGGCTTTTCTAGATTTGAGAAAGTCAGATCAGAATTCTGGGAAACCAATATGGCAATAAATAAATAAAATATTTAATAATCTATTGAAAACCTTGTGGTTCATTGGAGGTATAGATGCTGATTAGGAAGGAAGATGAAGATTATATTTCATAGTCTGTATGACATGCTGAGTTGCATACACTTCTGTATGTGTTTCTATCCTGACTTGATCTGCAGGGTATTGGATGTGGCTCCTAAGGGGCTATGGTGGAATCACTACAAGAATTAATGTGAGAGGGGAGTGTGATCAGATCAGCATTTAGAAAGATCTCAGGTACAGCTGTGTAGAAGGTGTACTGGAGGAAGAGAAGATGAAAGTGAAAAATAAGAAGGGAGTGATCTCTAATGGATAATGTATCTGGGGAGTCAGGTGAGAGTGAGTGGAGAATGAGAGGAAGTGGAAGGGGAGGGGAGGGCACATATCATTCTATCTCTCACCTTCCAAGAGTCTTTCTTCACCTTTGGTCCCAATTTTTCCTCTGCTCCTTCATCTTTCCATTCCCCTTCCTTCACTCATTCTATTTCCACATTTTCCTTGCTTTTAAATTTCTTCTTCCATTCAATTCCTCACCTATTTCCATTTCTTCTACTTCAATAATTTTTTTTCTCTTCTATTGGATTGGATTCGACAGCTTCTGAAATTGCTGTCTTTTCAGAAGAGCTCTAAGTCTCCTCTTCAAACAATGTATTCATCTATGTCTGTACTAATTAGTTACCCTTCTGCCACTTGACTCCACCTATGTTCTGGGTGAGCTGAGCCTCACTCAGTTAGGGGCTACCTACCATGGAGAATGGGAAAAACGAAATGTCCCAGGTGTGCAGCTGTGGCCAGAAGTTCTCCTGCATGGACCTGCATATTTCACTCAAGCTAGAGTTAATACCAGGTACTTATTAGTTACTAACAGCAAGGATGAGTGCTGCAGAGCACAAATAAATTCTGAAATGAAGATTGTATCCATAGCACATTTTTGTTGAATTGTAGAAGAAAAACATAGACACGTGAAAAAGTTCATTAACATTATTATCTGTTTACTGTTGCATGAAAGAAAAATGATTGGTACAAAAATGTATTAGAGACTGGAAAAGGGAGAATATCTTAAGAGTAGGAGACTACACAGAGGAGAGTGATTACCATTTATTATTTTACACAGTGTTCTAGAAAACTTATGTATTATTTTATTCAAGCTCCTAGACAAATTTACAGACAAAACTTTTTCTTACAGAGATGAAATCTGAGACTCAGATAAGAAATTTACTCAAGGTCAACTCTCAGAGAAATATAGTTATGAACTTCTGTTCTGTTGGGCTCTGTGTGTCTTCCCACCACTCTATTACCACTGAATCTTTGAAAAGCAGGTTGCATGTGTCTCTAGATCAATTTAAGGTGTCTTGTGAATGAGTATTCCTGTATCAGCTCTCCAAAGACAAGATCATTTATATCAGCCCAGGGTATTATGATCTGCACATGAGGGTGTCCTTTGTCTGGACTTGGACAATTGCTTTGAGTCACTGAGGACTAGAATGGTGCATAGTAACTTTATACATCTCTGTTTGTGGTGTGTTTTCTTTAGGTGTATGGAGAAGATAGCATGGATTCAGGGAACAACACATGGGTGTCAGAGTTTGTCTTCTTGGGGCTCTCACAGACTCAGGAGCTCCAGCTCTTCTTGTTCCTGGTGTTACTGTTTGTCTACACCACCACTGTCATGGGAAACCTCCTCATCATAGTCACGGTGACCTCTGATTCCAGGCACAACACACCCATGTATTTCCTGCTGCGAAATCTGGCTGTTTTAGATCTTTGTTTCTCCTCAGTCACTGCCCCAAAGATGCTGATGGACTTCCTCACTGAGAAGAAGACCATCTCCTACCAGGGCTGCATGGCCCAGATCTTCTTTTTCCACCTCTTGGGAGGTGGGACTGTCTTTTTCCTCTCAGTGATGGCCTATGACCACTACATAGCCATCTCCTAACCCCTCCACTATATCACCATTATGAACACTTGAGTGTGTGTGGGGCTAGTGGTGGCTGCCTGGATAGGGGGCTTTGTCCGCTCCATTGTCCAGCTTGTTTTGATGCTTCCATTGCCTTTTTGTGGCCCCAACACCTTGGATAACTTCTACTGTGACATTCCACAAGTGCTGAGACTTGCCTGCATGGACACCTCCCTCCTAGAGTTCCTTATGATCTCCAACAGTGGGATGCTGGTCTTCATCTGGTTCTTCCTTCTTCTGATCTCTTATACTGTCATCCTGGTGATGCTGAGGTCCCACTCAGGGCAGGTGAGGAGGAAGGCAGCTTCCACCTGCACCACCCACATCATCGCTGTGTCTATGATCTTCATTCCTAGTATCTATATCTACGCCCGACCCTTCAGTTCCTTCTGCATGGACAAAGCTGTGTCTATCAGCTACACTGTCTTGACCCCCATGATCAACCCTATCATCTACACACTGAGGAACCAGGAGATGCAGGCAGCCATGAAGAGATTAGGCAAGCGCCTAGTGATTTCCAGCAGGAAGTGAACTTAAGATAGATTGACTTTAAATGACAAATGTTTTCTCTGAACTGTTTTTCCATGTGAGAAGTGGAGAAAGGATTTTATTGAGTGTGGCAGCTGAGATTAAAGTAATATTTCTATGGACCTCCTCCTGTGTCAGGTATTGTGTTAGGCACTTTCATACTTCTGTGTCATTCTCAGAAAACTGACAGTGGATATGCTATTATTATATTAAACAGTTTTGCCCACCCCTGGTGCCTCAATGGTAAAGAATGTGCTTGCCAATGCAGGAAACATGAGTTCAATCCCTGGGTCAGAAAGATCCCCTGGAGAAGGAAATAGCAACCCACCCCAATATTCTTGCCTGGGAAATCCCATGGACAGAAAAGCCTGGTGGGCTAGAGTCCTTGGTGTTCCAAAGAGTTGGACATGACTTAGCAACTAAATGAATGAAACAGTTTTACAAATGGGAAAACTCAGAGAGAAGTGACTTGTTCAATAATGAGGAGCAAGTGAGGTGAAGAGCTGGGCTAGGGGACAGTTTCTCTGACTCCAAGTTTCGAGGCAGAGGATATGGGTAGAATTTGAAACTCGGGGTCTCAGACAATCACAAAGGAAAACTTAGAGAGTTCCTCTTCTATGGATAAATACCTGTGATGAATGCTCTATATTTTCATCTCAACTCTGAAGCAATCACATTTGTTCTGCTCTCTGTCTCTCTACCTCAACCTCAGTGTGGTATTTTGGAAGAGATCTCACTTGTAGCATCATCTAAAAATTCCCATAAGGGTATTTGCCCTTTAGATTTGTTCCTTTTCTACCAAATACTCTTTGGATAATATGAAAACTATTCTACTTTCCGAACCAAATCCTTACATCATTTGTATGATGTGGCTAAGAAGAGGATGCTCTAGAATGGTTGGGGAACCAAGGCCAGAGAGAGCAGGACCATGTCTATTAGTGGTCCTGGTCTGAGGTTCAGACCAAGGCTGCTGCCTCATGGGGTTTTGCCTTTCTCTTTGACTTCCTAACCTGGAATGAGGGCTTCTTGAGGGTGGGAACTGTACTTTATTCATCTTTCAATCCTCTCAGGACCTAGACATTACCCTATTCAGATAGGCATTTCTACTTTTTCTTGCATTCTGTTCTTTCCCTGTGAAGTTCAAATCTTCTTTTATCTCTGTATAAAGTGAGGTGAAATTTGCTCTGTCGTGTCCATCTCTTTGCGACCCCATGGACTATACAGACCCTGGCGTTCTCCAGGCCAGAATACTGGAGTGGGTAGCTGTTCCCTTCTCCAGGGGATCATCCCAACCCAGGGATCAAATCCAGGTCTCCCACATTGCAAGCAGATTCTTTACCAGCTGAGCTCCCAGGGGAGCCCCACATCTCTGTATAACTTGTGTTTATTTACTCCATTTCATTGTATAATGAATGTATAACAATGTATAACATTGCTCCAAAGTTAAGATAATAGAAAGCTTTCTAGTTTCCCCTTCCCTCCCAGCAACCATCCCATGCAGGAAATAAAAGTTACAGACTCTTCAAGCCATTATGGCAGCTCTGAATTCATCCTTTCTTCCCTTATACTTCCCTGTTCCATTTCACACATTTCTCCCCATTTGCAGTGGGTGTTTGGGGATGACAGGAGAGAAAATGAACTCTGTCATGTTTAATCTGGGAGGTCACACAGAACAGTGTTTTCCCATTCATGCTAAAGTCCTTTAAATGTTTGAAAATACTTTTCTCATCCTCTAATTTGTCTCTCTTCCAGATGCAGCATCTACATTCCTTCAATTATTCCTATGGTGACAAGTTTCCCGATTCCAACAATCTGACCGTCTCCTCTGTATTTACTCTCATATGATCACATGGCTCATAAAATGTGACGCTCGGCACATGACACACAGATATATGGGGGGTGTGAAGTCTTTTGGACACTATGATAGCCCTCTTTGAAATATACATCCACCATAAGGATGCTTTTGATTGCAAGTAGCAACATAACCAAATCACAGTGGCTTAAAGAATGAGGAGATTATCTCACTTCGAAAGATTCAGATCAGATCAGATCAGTCGCTCAGTCGTGACCGACTCTTTGCGACCCCATGAATTGCAGCACGCCAGGCCTCCCTGTCCATCACCAACTCCCAGAGTTCACCCAGACTCACGTCCATTGAGTCAGTGATGCCATCCAGCCATCTCATCCTCTGTCGTCCCCTTCTCCTCCTGCCCCCAATTCCTCCCAGCATCAGAGTCTTTTCCAATGAGTCAACTCTTCACATCAGGTGGCCAAAGTACTGGAGTTTCAGCTTTAGCATCATTCCTTCCAAAGAAATCCCAGGGCTGATCTCCTTCAGAATGGACTGGTTGGATCTCCTTGCAGTCCAAGGGACTCTCAAGAGTCTTCTCCAACACCACAGTTCAAAAGCATCAGTTCTTCGGCGCTCAGCCTTCTTCACAGTCCAACTCTCACATCCATACATGACCACAGGAAAAACCATAGCCTTGACTAGACCGACCTTTATTGGCAAAGTAATGTCTCTGCTTTTGAATATGCTATGTAGGTTGGTCATAACTTTCCTTCCAAGGAGTAAGCGTCTTTTAATTTCATGGCTGCAGTCACCATCTGTAGTGATTTTGGAGCCCAGAAAAATAAAGTCTGACACTGTTTCCACTGTTTCGGATAGGCAATTCTATTGTTGGTTAATTCATCAACTCCAGCATTTTAAGATCTGGTTTGGCTGCTCTATAATTCCCTGTCTTTCCCTTAATGATGGCAATATGGCTCCCAAAACTTCAGTCACTGTATCATTTTTAAAATTTTTTAATTGAAGGATAATTGTTTTATAGGATTTTGTGGTTTTCTGTCATACAACAAGAATCAGCCATAGATACACCATGTCCCCTCATTCCTGGACCTCCCTCCCATCTTCCTCCCCACCCTACACTTCAGCCTGTTGCAGAGTCCCTGTTTGAGTTCCCTGAGTGATACAGCGAATTCCCATTGGCTGTGTAGGTTACATATGGTATTGTAAATTTCTATGTTACTATCTCCATAAATCTCCCCTTCTCCCTCCTCTCCTCCCACTGTGTCCATAGGTCTATTCTCTATGTCTGTTTCTCCATTGCTGCCCTGAAAATAAATTCATCAGTGCCATCTCTACCTATTCTATATATGTGTGTCAGTATATGATATTTATATTTCTCTTTCTGACTAACTTCACTCTGAATAACGGGCTGTATTTTCATCCACCTCATTAGAACGCATTCAAATGGGATCCTTTTTATGGCCAAGTAGTATTCCATTATATGTATGTAACACAGCTTCTTTATCCATTCGTCTGTTGATGGACATCTAGGTTGCTTCCATGTTCTAGCAATTGTAAAAAGTGCTGCAGTGAACATTGGGATACATGTGTCTTTTTCAGTTTTTATTTCCTCAGGGGGTAAATGCTTAGGAGTGGGATTTCTGGGTCATATGGTGGTTTTACTCCAAGCTTTTTAAGGAGTCTCCATACCATCTTCCATGTGGCTGTATCAGTTTGCATTCCCACCAACAATGCAAGAACATTCCCTTTTCTCCACACCCTCTCCAGCATTTATTGTTTGTAGACTTTTTGATGATGGCCATACTGACAGGCCTGAAGTGGTATCTCATTGTAGTTTTTTTAAATTAATTTATTTTTTAATTTAAGGATAATTGTTTTACAGAATTTTGTTTTTTTGTCAAACCTCAACATGAATCAGCCATAGGAATACATATATCCCCTCCCTTTTGAACCTCCCTCACAGCTCCCTCCCCATCCCATCCCTTTAGGTTCTTTCTTTGTGTTTAGTCTTTGTTAGTTTTGTTAATATGAATCTTGGCTTTTTTCTCCTTGGGTTTATCCTGTATAGGACTCTTTGCACCTCTTGGACTTGATTGACTATTTTCTTTTCCATGTTGGGGAAATTTTCAACTATAATCTCTTCAAAAATTTTCTCATAGCCTCTTTTTCTCTTCTTCTTCTGGGACCCCTGCAATTCACGTATGGTGCATTTGAAATTGTCCCAAAGGCCTCTGAGACTATCCTCAGTTCTTTTCATTCTTTTTACTATATGTTGCTCTTTGGAAGTTATTTTACCATTTTATCTTCAAGCTCACTGATTCGTTCTTCTGCTTCAGATATTCTGTTATTGATTCCTTCAAGAGTATTTTTAATTTCAGTAATTGTGTTGTTTGCCTTGGTATAGTCTTTAATTCTTCTATATCTTTGTTAATTGATTCTTGCATCTTCTCCAATTTGTTTTCAAGGTTTTTTTTTTTATCATGTTTACTATCATTATTCTGAATTCCTTTTCAGGTACTTTGCTTCTTTCCTTTTCATTTATTTGGACTTCTGGGTTTGTAGTTTGTTCCTTCATTTGTGTAATATTTCTCTGCCTTTTCATTATTTTTTTTTAACTTATTGTGTTTGAGGTCTCCTTTTCCCAGGCTTCAAGGTTGAATTCTTTCTTCCTTTTGGTTTCTGCCCTCCTTAAGTTGGTCCAGTTGTTTGTGTAAACTTTGTACAGGGTGAGATTTGTGCTCAGTTTTGTTGCTGTTGTTGTTTTTCCTCTGATGGGCAAGGCTGAGTGAGGTGGTAATCCTGCCTGATTATGATTTGGTTTGTACTTTTGTTGTTGTTGTGGTTTAGATGAGGTGTCCTGCACAGAGTGCTAGTGGTGGTTGGGTGATTCCGGGTCTTGTATTCAAGTAGTTTGCTTTGTGAGAGTTCTCACTATTTGATCCTCCCTAGGGTTAGTTCTCTGGTAGTCTACAGTCTTGGAGTCAGTGCTCCCACTCCAAAGGCTCAGGGCTTGATCCCTGGTCAGAAACGAAAATTCCACAAGTGGTTTGTTATGGCATTAAGTGAGATTAAAACAAATACCCCAAATCAAGAAACCAAAGATGAACTCCAGACAAATGGCAGTTACAAAATCAGGCAAATAATAATTAAAATCATAGACTATACACATATATACCCATAAGCAAAGTCAAAACAGTCCAACAAAAATAAAGTACAGCAGATTGGCCTGGCGAACAAAGGAAATAAAATTTATATTTACCAGTTAAGAACAAAACTAACTAAAGCACAAACTGGAAAACAATACTGAAGTCAGGTGCCAAGTGGGTAATAAAACAATGAAAACAAAACTAACAAATATGCTGAGAGGAAAGGACATAAAGGAAAAAAGAAAGAATAGATATGTAAAGTTAAATAGAGGTAGATGAAGATTTATGTACATTAAAGATTGACTCAAGGGGAAAAGAATAGCAGGAAAGGCAAACAAAGAAATAAATGTAGAAAAAATATAATAGGTTTAAAAATTAAAAATTAATATTATAAAAAAGAGAAAAGGGGAAAAAAGGAAGAAGAAAGAAAAAAGGACCAAAAAAAAAGGCGGGGAGGGAACTTCACAGAACTGCAAAAGCCCAACGTAGACACAGAGGTTTATAACAATAAAAAGGGTGACTGAATATACACAGACACATATACACCCAGCAGCAAACTCAAAACAGTTCAACAAACATAAAGTACAGTAAATTTACCCAGAAAACAAAGGAAACCAAAAATTATATCTACTAGTTAAGAATAAAACTAACTGAAGCACAAAAAGGAAAACAAAACTAAAGCAAGGTGTTAATTGGGGAATAAAGCAATAAAAATAAAACTAACAAATATGTTGAGAGGAAAAGAAAAAAGAAAGAATAGATATGCATAGTTAAATCGAGGTAGATGAAGAAGATTTATATACATTAAGGATTAATTGCAAGGGGGAAAGAACAGTAGGAAAAGCAAACAAAGGAATAAATGTATAAAAAATAATAATCGGTTTAAAATTTTTTTTAATTTAATTTAATTTTTAAACTTTACAATATTGTATTAGTTTTGCCAAATATCGAAATGAATCTGCCACAGGTATACCTGTGTTCCCCATCCTGAACCCTCCTCCCTCCTCCCTCCCCATACCCTCCCTCTGGGTCGTCCCAGTGCACCAGCCCCAAGCATCCAGTATCGTGCATCGAACCTGGACTGGCGACTCGTTTCATACATGATATTATACATGTTTCAATGCCATTCTCCCAAATCTCCCCACCCTCTCCCTCTCCCACAGAGTCCATAAGACTGATCTATACATCAGTGTCTCTTATGCTGTCTCATACACAAGGTTATTGTTACCATCTTTCTAAATTAATTTAAAATAAAAAGGAGAGAGGAAAAAAGGAAAACTCCACCGAACTGCAAAATCCATGTGACTGAGGAAAAAAAGCTCCAAAGCTTAATTAGATTTCAGAGTGCCAATAAAATTGACAACTACAACAAAGGGGAAAAGAAAAAAGAAAAAAAATCTAAAAGAATCTACAGAACAAGTCAAAACATAAGAATAATAAGTGTTTTTCTTTAGTCACTGCTGTCAGAGTCCTTTCCCTTGATGGGAGTCACAGTTCACTTCACCTGCCTAGGATGCCCTTGCACTCTGTACCTGCTGTGAGGGCAGCTCAGATTCCAATCTGGTCCTTCTCCTCTGTGTTCTTGCCTCCAGTGTCCACAGCTATGAGAACTAGTGCATTTGTGTGTGTGTGTGTGTGTGTGGCAGCTCTCAATGGCCTTTTATATATTTCATAGACACAGTCTGCCTAGTTGATCACGTGGATTTAATCTGCAGCTTGTGCAGCTGGTGGGAAGGTTTTGGGTCTTCATCCTTTGTCACAGTGCCCCTGGGTTTCAATTAGGGTTTTATTTCCGCCTCTGCATGTGCGTCATCCACTGTGGTTTCCTCCTGAGGCTGCCCTGGAGGACTTGGGTCTGCCCCTGTAAGGGCCAGGTGTGGAGGTGGTGCAGCTGCTTGGGCCACAGGGGTTCTGGCAGCACCAGGTACTCAGGGGTATTGGTGGCTAGAGAAGAAGGGAATATAGTGCTCTAGAAGGGTATGACAACCAGTATTGGCCAATATGCTCCAGTATTCTTGCCTGGAGAACCCCCCAGACAGAGAAGCCTGGCAGGCTACAGTCAAAGAGTCAGATATAACAGTCTGTGCACATAGACGCAAGACTTTTTTGCCTGTGGCAGCTCTGCCCCAGTGAGGGTTGAACATGAAGTTGGCACAGCTGCTTGGCTTGCCGGCGTCCTGGAAGCACCAAGTGTGCAGGTACACACACTGCCTCTGCCCCAGGAGTTATGGCTCTATCAGTCTTTTTCGAGCCTCTTGTAGCTGGGGATCAGAAGGCCTCTTTGGTCAGTCTTTCTCTGTAACTCTGCCCATTCAGGCACTTAGAGGGCTCCCTTGCCTGGGGTACATCTCTGGTGCATCAGGCACTAAAGAGGTACCCTGTGTGGGGTCCTACTCTGTAGTTCTGTGTGTCAGGCATTTAGTGGGCCAGCCTCTCTATTGTTCAGATGCCCATGCTGGCATGTGTGGTTTGAGAGGCTATGGTGATGGCTCCACCCCATATGCATGACTCAGTAGTATCGCCTTGCTTTCATGGCTGCCTGGCTTTCCTCCACAGGCATTTCCCATCATAGTCTCCTCCCTCACATTCCCTCGATCCATCTCTCTCCAGTCAACAGCAGCTCTCACCCTGGAATTGCTCCACAACCCCTAAACTCCAACTCCAAGCCACTGAGTCTTCCAGTACCTGCGTCCCTGTCAGGGTATGTCTGATTTTCATTCCATTTAGGCTGCTGCAGATAAGCTATTTCACTCTCAGCCTTAAATGTTTCTCCTCTGACTCAGACAATTGCCCTGATGTGGGGATCAGACCTCTGCTTCAGTTCCCCCATCCACTGAGGGCAGGTCCAGTTGTATGAAGACTCCAGTTTTTCCCCTTGGTTTTTTCATCCTACCTAGTGTGGCATGGTTCTATGTATTCTTTTCCACTGGTCAGGTACTCCTGTCTGCTCCCAGCTGATGTTCTGCATGCACTTCTGTGCCTGAAGGGGTATACCTGATGTATCCATGAAGAGAGATGTGCTCAACGTCCTCCTACTCCTTTGCCATCTTTTTCCAGTCTCTTCATTGTAGTTTTGATTTGCATTTCTCTAATAGTGAGTGATGCTGAGCATCTTTTCATTTGCTTGTTAGCCATCTGTATGTCTTCTTTGGAGAAGTGTTTCTTCAGGTCTCTTCCCCACTTTTTGATTGGGTTGTTTGCTTTTCTGGTATTGAGTTGTATGAGCTGCTTGTATATCTTGGAAATGAATTCTTTATCAGTTGTCTCTTTTGCTATTATTTTCTCCCATTTTGAGGGTTGTCTTGACACTTTGTTTGAAGTTTCCTTTGCTGTGCAAAAGCTTTTAAGTTTTATTAGGTCCCACTTGTTTATTTATTTATTTTTATTTCCATTACTCTAGGAGATGGATCATAGAAGATCTTGCTTGGATTTATGTCATCGAATGTTCTGCCTATGTTCTCCTCAAAGAGTTTAATAGATTCTGGTCTTACATTTAGGTCTTTAATCCATTTTGAGTTTATCTTCGTTTATGGCATTAGGTAATGATCTAATTTCCTTCTTTTGCATGTAGCTGTCCAGTTTCCAGCACCATTTATTGAAGAGGCTGTCTTTGCCTGATCGTATCTTCTTGCTTCCTTTGTCAAAAATAAGGTACCTATAGGTGTGTGGGTTTATTTCTGGGTTCTCTATCTTGTTCCATTGGTATATATTTCTGTTTTTGAGCCAGTACCACACTGTCTTGGTGATTGTAGCTTTGTAGTATAGTCTGAAGTCAGGAAGATGGATTCATCCAGCTCCTTTCTTCTTTCTTAAGACTGCTTTGGCTCTTCAGGGTCTTTCATGTTTCCATATGAATTGTGAAATTTTTTGTTCTGGTCCTGTGAAAAATGTCATTGGTAACTTGGTAGGGATCACATTGAATCTGTAGACTGCATTTGGTAGTATAGTCATTTTCACAATATTTATTCTTCCTACCCAGGAACATGGAATATCTCCCCATCTGTTAATGTTGTCTTCGATATCTTTCATCAGTGTCTTATAGTTTTCCATATACAGATGTCTCTTTAGGTAGGTTTATCCCTAGATATTTAATTCTTTTTGTTGCAATGGTAAATGGGATTGATTCCTTAATTTCTCTTTCTGATTTTTCATTGTTAGTATATAGGAGTGCAAGTGATTTCTGTGTATTGACCTTGTATCCCACGACTTTGTTGAATTTGCTGATTAGCTCTAGTAATTTTCTGATAGTTTTCTTTGGGTTTTCTATGTATTGTATCATGTCATCTGCAAACAGTGAGAGTTTTATTTCTTCTTTTCCTATCTGGATTCCTTTTATTTCTTTTTTTTCTCTAGTTGCAATAGCTAGGACCTCCAAAACTATGTTGAATAATAGTGTTGAGAGTGGACATCCTTGTGTTATTCCTGATCTTAGAGGGAAAGCTTTTAGTTTTTCACCATTGAGAATAATGTTTTCTGTGTGTTTTTCATATAGGGCCTTTACTGTGTTGAGGTAGGTTCCTTCTATGCTGATTTTTTGAAGAGTTTTTTTTTTATCATAAATGGATGCTGAATTTTTTGAAGGCTTTTTTTCTGCATCTATTAAGATGATTGTAAGTTTTTTATCTTTCAATTTCTTGATATGGTATATCACCTTGAATGATTTGTGTACATTGAAGAATCCTTGTGTCCCTGGAATAAACCCAACTTGACCATGGTGTATGACCTTTTTAATGTACTGTTGGATTCTGTTTGCTAGAATTTTGTTGAGGGTTTTTGCATCTATGTTCATCAGTAATATTGGCCTGAAATTTTCTTTTTTCGTCTTGTCTTTGCCTGGTTTTGGTATCAGGGTGATTGTGGCCTCATATACTGAAGTGACTTGGCGGCAGCAGCAGCAGCAGCAGCAGAATGAGTTTGGAAAAGTTCTGGGAAGAGTTTCAGAAAAACAGGCATTAGCTCTTTTCTAAACGTTTGACATAATTCCCCTCTGAAGCCATCTGGCCCTGGGCTTTTGGGGGAGATTGTTAATCACTGTTTCAATTTCAGTGTTTCTAACTGGGTTCTTCATAATTACTGTTTCTTCCTGGTTCAGTCTTGGGAGGCTGTTCTTTTCTAAGTGTCTGTCCATTTCCTCTAGGTTGTGTTGTCCATTTTATTAGCATATAGTGCTCACAATATTCTCTTATGATCCTTTGTATTTCTGTGTTGTCTGTCATTAACTTCTCCTTTTGCATTTCTAATTTTGTTGATTTGATTTTTCTCCTTTTTTTTTCTTGATGAGTCTGGCTAGTGGTTTGTCAATTTTGTTTATCTTCTCAAAGAACCAACTTTTAGTTTTATTAATCTTTGCTATTATTTCCTTCCTTTTTCACTTATTTCTGGTCCAATTTTTATGATCTCCTTCCTTTGGCTGACTTTGGGGTTTTTTGTTCTTATTTTTCCAGCTGCTTTAGGTGTAGAGTTAGGCTGTCTATTCAATGCTTTTTTTGTTTTTTGAGGTATGATTATATCGCTATAAACCACCTTCTTAGAACTGCTTTTGCTGAATCCCATAGGTTTTGTGTCCTCATGTTTTAACTGTCACTTTTTTCTAGGAATCTTTTGATTTCCTTTCTTATTTCCTCAGTAACTTCTTTATTATTTAGTAATATATTGTTTAATCTCCATGAGCTTGTGTTTTTTGCTGTTTTTTTTTTTTTTTCTTTCTGTAGTTGATACCTAGTCTCATAGCATTGTGGTCAGAGAAGATACCTGATACAATTTAAATTTTCTTAAATTTACTGAGGCTTGATTTGGCAGCCTCAGTAAATTTAAGATGTGATCTATCCTGGAGAATGTTCCATGTGCACTTGAGAAAAGAGTATTCTTCTGCATTTGGGTGGAAAGTCCTGAAGATATCAATTAGGTCCATTTGGTCTAAAGTTTCATTTAAGGCTTTTGTTTCCTTATTGATTCTCTGATAATCTGTCCATTGGTGAGAGTGGGATGTTAAAGTCCCCTACTATTGTTTTGTTGCTGTCGATTTCTCCTTTATGCCTGTTAGTATTTGTCTTATGTATTGAGGTGTTCCTATATTGGGTGCATAGACATTTACAATTGTTATGTCGTCTTCTTCTTGAATTGATCTTTTGATCATTATGTAGTGTCCTTCTTTGTCTCTTATAAAATCCTTTATTTTAAAGTCCATTTTGCCTGAAAGAAGGATTGCCACTCCAGCTTTCTTTTGGTTTCCATTTGCATGGAGTATATTTTTCCATCCTTTGGCTTTCAGTCTGTATGTGTCTCTAGGTCTGAAGTGGGCCTCCTGTAGGAAGCATATATATATATATGTCTTAATTTTGTATTGATTCAGTCTGTATCTTTTGGTTGGTGCATTCAATTCATTTACATTTAAGGTAATTATTGATACCTATGTTCCTATTTGCATTCTCTTGATTGTTTTGGGTTTGTTTTTGTAGATCTTTCCTTTCTCTTGTGTTTATTGGCTATGGAAGTCCCTTTAGTATTTGTTGCAAGGCTGGTTTGGTGTTGAATTCTCTAACTTTTGCTTGTCCATAAAACTTGTGACTTCTCTATCAATTTTGAATGAGATCCTTGCTGGGTAGAGTAATCCTGGTTGTAGGTTTTTCTCTTTCAGAGAAAAACTTTAAATATATCCTGCCATTCCCTTCTGGCCTATCGAGTTTCTGCTGAAAGATCCACTGTTAATCATATGGGCTTTCCCTTGTATGTTACTTGTTGCTTTTCTCTTGCTGCTTTTAATATTCTTTCTTTGTGCTTAATCTCTGTTAGCTTGATTAATATGTGTCTCGATGTGTTTCTCCTTGCATTAATCTGTAAGGGACTCTCTGCACTTCTTGGGCTTGATTGACTATTTCCTTCCCCATGTTGGGGAGTTTTCAACTATCATTTCTTCAAAAATTTTCTCAGTGCCTTTCTTTTTTTCTTCTTCCTCTGGGACCCCTATAACTCGAATGTTGGTGCCTTTAATATTGTCCCAAAGATCTGTGAGGCTATCCTCAGTTCTTTTCATTCTTTTCCCTTTATTCTGCTCTTCAGCAGTTATTTCCACCATTCTGTCCTCCAGCTCACTTATCCATTCCTCTGCCTTAGTTATTCTTCTATTGGTTCCTTCTAGAGTGTTCTTAATTTAAGTAATTGTGTTATTCATCTCTGTTTGCTTACTCTTTGTTTCTTCTATGTCCTTGGTGATTGTATTAACTGTGTTAAATGCTTCTTGCATTTTCTCCATTCTATTTTCAAGTATTTAGAACATTTTTTCTATAATTATTCTAAATTCTCTTTCAAGGAGATTACTTATTTCCTCTTTGTTTATTTAGTCTTGTGAGTTTCTACCTTGCTCTTTCATTTGTACTGTATTTTTCTGTCTTTTCATCTTTTTTTTTCTAACTTGCTCCACTTGGTGTCTCCTTTTCTCAGGCTTTAGGTTTGTATTAATTCTTCCTTTTGATATTTATACTTGAAGGGAATTGTTGGTTTGGTGCTTTGTGTTGATTTCTTTTTGGGGGTGACTTGTGCCTATTTTCTAGTGGGAAGAGATACAGCAGGTGATTACAGAAATACTGGGACATAGCCACAGACTCTTCCACACATACAGTTACAACCAAAGTGTTCTAAAGAAAAGAGTACAGGAGATTGACTTGGTGAGCAAGGGAAACCCGAGGTGATATCAACCAATTGAAAGCAGAGTTAGCTAATGCTTAATCTGGAAATCTGAGCATGAGCAGAGGGCCGACTGGGGAATATAGCATAGGAGATCAACAATTTAACTTACCGGTTGAAAGTAGAAAGAGTGAAGGAAATAAGGGGGGGAAAAGAGGGAGAGAAAAGAAAGAGGAGAAGGAAGGGAAAAGAAAAAATGAAAGGGTGGGGAAGAGGATTAAAGAAAAAGAGAGAGAGAGAGAAAAGAAAAAATAGAGGAGCAAAGATGAATAGATGGATGTGGAAAAGATTTATATATATTCAGGCATAGCTACAGCCAAAATAGTGACAGCTGGTAAAGAATTATAGGAAAAGTAGTTGAATGTTTCAAAAACAAAATTCAAAAAACTCATCAAGAAATAAGAACAAAAGGTGAGAAAGGAAAAAAAATCTGAAAATGAATTTTTCTTTCTTTCTTTTTTTTGACAAGAAACACAAAGAGGAAAACTCCACAGCACCACAATAGGCTAATATGAAGGTGGAAATATGTAGAGGGAATAAACTGTGTGATTTATAAGAAAAAAAGAAAAACAAAATTTTGAATGAATTTTTTTAACGCGGAAAACAAAGAGGAAAAGTCCACAGCACCGCTAATGGCTAGTGGAGGTGGAGATATGTTGGGGGAATAAACAGTGTGCTATATAAGAGAAAAAAAAATTTTTTTAAAAGTTTCTCAAGGTTGTAGCTCCTGGTTGTGGAGTCTGCCCCTGTGGATGGGGATTGGGTCCTGTGATGTTTTCCTGGTTGGGGGAGCTTGTGCCTGTGTTCTGGTTGACGGAGTTGGATCTCCTCTCTCTGAAGGGCAGTGCAGTGTCCAGTTCTGGAGTCTCTATGGGTTCAGTTCTAGAGATCTCTTCAAGAAAATTAGAGATACCAAGGGAACATTTCATGCAAAGATGGGCTTGATAAGGACAGAAATGGTATGGACCTAACAGAAGCAGAAGATATTAAGAAGAGGTGGCAGGAACACACAGAAGAACTGTACAAAAAAGATCTTCACGACCAAGATAATCACAATAGTGTGATCACTCACCTAGAGCCAGACATCCTGGAATGTGAAGTCAAGCGGGTCATAGAAAGCATCACTATGAACAAAGCTAGTGGAGGTGATGGAATTCCAGTTGAGCTATTTCAAATCCTGAAAGATGATGCTGTGAAAGTGCTGCACTCAATATGCCAGCAAATTTGGAAAACTCAGCAGTGGCCACAGGACTGGAAAAGGTCCGTTTTCATTCCAATCCCAAAGAAAGGCAATGCCAAAGAATGCTCAAACTACAGCACAATTGCACTCATCTCACACACTAGTAAAGTAATGCTCAAAATTCTCCAAGCCAGGCTTCAGCAATAAGTGAACTGTGAACTTGCAGAGGTTCAAGCTGTTTTTAGAAAAGGCAGAGGAACCAGAGATCAAATTGCCAACATTTGCTGGATCATCGAAAAAGCAAGAGAGTTCCAGGAAAACATCTATTTATGCTTTATTGACTATGCCAAAGCCTTTGACTGTGTGGATCACAGTAAACTGTGGAAAATTCTGAAAGAGATGGGAATCCCAGACCACCTGACCTGCCTCTTGAGAAACCTATATGCAGGTCAGGAAGCAACAGTTCGAACTGGACATGGAACAACAGACTGGTTCCAAATAGGAAAAGGAGTACATCAAGGCTGTATATTGTCATCCTGCTTATTTAACTTCTATGCAGAGTACATCATGAGAAATGCTGGGCTGGAAGAAGCACAAGCTGGAATCAAGATTGCCGAGAGAAATATCAATCACCTCAGATATGCAGATGACACCACCCTTATGGCAGAAAGTGAAGAGGAACTCAAAAGCCTCTTGATGAAAGTGAAAGTGGAGAGTGAAAAAGTTGGCTTAAAGCTCAACATTCAGAAAACAAAGATCATGGCATCTGGTCCCATCAATCCATGGGAAATAGATGGGGAAACAGTGGAAACAGTGTCAGACTTCATTTTTGGGGGCTCCAAAATCACTGCAGATGGTGATTGTAGTCATGAAATTAAAAGACGCTTACTCCTTGGAAGGAAAGTTATGACCAACCTAGATAGCATATTGAAAAGCAGAGACATTACTTGCCAACAAAGGTCCATCTAGTCAAGGTTATGGTTTTTCCAGTAGTCATGTGTGGATGTGAGAGTTGGACTGTGAAGAAAGCTGAGTGTAGAAGAATTGATGCTTTTGAACTGTGGTGTTGGAGAAGACTCATGAGAGTCCCTTGGACTGCTAGGAGATCCAACCAGTCCATTCTGAAGATCAGCCCTGGGATTTCTTTGGAAGGGATGATGCTAAAACTGAAAATCCAGTACTTTGGCCACCTCATGACTTGACTCATTGGAAAGGACTCTGATTCTCGGAGGGATTGGGGACAGGAGGAGAAGGGGATGACAGAGGATGAGATGGCTGGATGGCGTCACTGACTCAATGGACGTGAGTCTGAGTGAACTCAGGGAGTTGGTGATGGACAGGGAGGCCTGGCGTGCTGCGATTCATGGGGTTGCAAAGAGCTGGACACGACTGAGCCACTGAACTGAACTGATGGGTTCAGTATGCCTTTTGGCAGTCACTCTTGCTTTCACGGTGTTAGGAGCGTCCATTTCCACCGTTGCTTCAGAGTGGCCCTCTCAGCATATCTGCAGGGCCACCAGTCCTCTACTTGTCTGTGGGATCATTGCTGGTACTTCTGTTCCCCTGTCCCGCCGTCTGCTGCTGGCAGAAACTTGCTAGGAAGGTGCTTGTGTGGATCCTTCTGCATCGCGGCGATTTGTGTGGGCTTCTCTCAGCACCCTGGGCTCACCCTCTGAGTCGCGGGGCTTGTGTGCACTTGTCTCAGCTTTCCCAGGCACACTCTGTGCACTTGTTTTGGCTCCCGAGGCCTGCCCTTTGCTTCGCGGGGCTGGTGTGCACTTGTTTCAGCTCCCCAGGCTGGCCTCTGCATCGCGGGGATTATGGGCATTTGTTTCCTCTCACCACCTGCCAGTCATTGTATCTTTATATCTAAACAATTCAGCAAGAAGGAAGAGGAGAGACATTCATGGGCTTTTTTTTTTTTTTTTTTTATCCTGTGAAATAAAAAAAAAATCTTTATCTAAAATGATTGCAGCAGAATTCCCTTATGAGTCTTTGGCCAGAAACAGGATCATGTAGTCATTGCAGTATGCAAAGGAGGATGGAAAGTACATGGCTGGCTGTTTCAGCTAGAAAGAAGGAGATTGGAAATGGCAATCAACATTGTCTGCCACATAGGTAGAAGCCCTGGTAGCAGGGTGTTAGAGAGATGACTGGACTGAGTTGTAAAACCAACTGCCTTGACAAGCCTACAGGAACCATGAATAAGTTAGACAGGCCCAGTGAAGACTAAGGTGAACTAGAGTGGGGTATCCAGGCCAGAGGGCAAGTTCCACTTCTCACTCTTCTCCACCCTCATGCAGAGTTCCAACAGCTGACATACAAGGGAGCTCCCATCAGGTTATCAGATGATTTCTCAACAGAAATTCTACAAGCCAGAAGGTAATGGCACCATATATTTAAACTGATGAAAGGGAAGAACCTACAACCAAGAATACTCTAGCCAGCAAGATTCTCATCCAGAATTGACAGAAAAATCAAAAGCTTTCCAGACAAGCAAAAGTAAAGAGAATTTGGCACCACCAAACCAGATTTATAACAAATGCTAAAGGAACTTCTTTAGGCAGAAAATACCAGAGAAGGAAAAGTCCAACAAAAAATAAACCCCAAAAATTAAGAAAATGGGAACAGAATCGTACATATTGACAATTACCTTAAGTGTAAATGGATTGAATTCAGTTCAGTTCAGCTCAGTCACTCAGTCACGTCCGACTCTTTGCTACCCCAAGAACCAAAGCATGCCAGGCCTCCCTGTCCAGCACCAACTGCTGGAGTCTACTCAAACCCAAGTCCAGTAAGTCGATGATGCCATCCAACCATCTCATCCTCTGTCGTCTCTGTCTCCTCCTACCCTCAATCTTTCCCCGCATCAGGGTCTTTTCAAATGAGCCGGCTCTTCACATCAGGTGGCCAAAGTATTGGAGTTTCAGCTTCAACATCAGTCCTTCCAATGAACACCCAGGACTGATCTACTTTAGGATGGACTGGTTGGATCTTCTTGCAGTCCAAGGGACTCTCAAGAGTCCTCTCCAGCACCACAGTTCAAAAGCATCAATTCTTCAGCACTCAGATTTCTTTATAATACAACTCTCACATCCATACATGATTACTAGAAAAACCATAGCCTTGACTAAACAGAACTTTGTGGACAAAGTAATGTCTGCTTTTTAACATGCTGTCTAGGTTGGCCATAACTTTCTTTCTAAGGAGTAAGCGTCTTTTTATTTCATGGCTGCAATCACTGTCTGCAGTGATTTTCAGTTCAGTTCAGTTGCTCAGGCGTGTCCGACTCTTTGCGACCCCATGAATCGCAGCATGTCAGGCCTCCCTGTCCATCACCAACTCCCAGAGTTCACCCAGACTCACGTCCATCGAGTCAGTGATGCCATCCTGCCATCCCATCCTCTGTCGTCCTCTTCTCCTCCTGCCCACAATCCCTCCCAGCATCAGAGTCTTTTCCAATGAGTCAACTTGTCGCATGAGGTGGCCAAAGTACTGGAGTTTCAGCTTCAGCATCCTCCCTTCCAAAGAACAGCCAGGACCGATGTCCTTTAGAATGGACTGGTTGGATCTCCTTGCAGTCCAAGGGACTCTCAAGAGTCTTCTCCAACACCACACTTCAAAAGCATCAATTCTTCAGCGCTCAGCTTTCTTCACAGTCCAACTCTTAATTTTTAATAAAATTAAAAAAATAAAAAAAATAATTCATTTGAATCAGTTCTAATGGGATGGATGAAACTGAAGCCTATTATACAGAGTGAAGTAAGCCAGAAAGAAAAACACCAATGCAGTATACTAACACATATATATGGAATTTAGAAAGATGGTAACAATAACCCTGTATACGAGACAGCAAAAGAGACACTGATGTATAGAACAGTCTTATGGACTCTGTGGGAGAGGGAGAGGGTGGGAAGATTTGGGAGAATGGCATTGAAACATGTGAAATGTCATGTATGAAATGAGATGCCAGTCCAGGTTCAATGCACGATGCTGGATGCTTGGGGCTGGTGCACTGGGACGACCCAGAGGGATGGTACAGGGAGGGAGGAGGGAGGAGGGTTCAGGATGGGGAACACATGTATAATTTTTTTTAAATTAAAATTGAAAAAAAAAAATCCAGACGCACATTAGAAACACCTCCCACCGCCCCCCACCCCCCACCCTCGCCAAAGCTCTAGATGTGATTCTAATGAGCAGCCATGTTTGAAAACAGCTAGACTGTGTGATGATCTTTTACTTTTATCTAGTTTGTTTCACTTTTTCTATTTCATGTTCAGTGTTCCCATTTCATTCAGTTTATATTTCCCAATTTCTCTGTCTCTTTTTTGGTTGTTCTTTCTCAGGCCTTTATCAAGTGTAGTAGAAAAGCTTGTGTGTGTGTGTGTGTGTGTAGTATGCATAATATTAGTAAAAAATATATTTTAGAAAACATGAATTTTTGCTTATCTAAATATTTATGACATTTGGTTCCACTTGCAGGACTAAGTATGAATAGAATGCTAGACTTCTAATTTACATTTACTTAAAACTTTGAGATGGTTCCATTTATTCTGGCATCTAGTATTACTGCTAAAAGTCTAGAAAGCTTATTATTTTAATGATTTTTTAAGAAAAGATTGAATGAGGCTTGAAACTTCTAATCCAATTCTGAGAATATAAACAAATACTATGTTGTGAAAAACAAACAAACAAACAAACCAGGAAATTAACATGTATTATTAACTAGAGATTTTGTTCAAATTTCACAAAAATTTATGCTAGTGTCCATTATTTGTTTTCATACCTTATTCAGTATTCCACATTGTATTTATGTGCATTGAGCAGCTTCAGCTGAATTCAACAAATTCTGATACATTCTCTTTTCATTTTTATTGTTACAAATATTTTCTAATTTTCCCTGTTGTGGCTGCTTCGATACATCCAGCATTTAAAAGTGGACATTTAATTTCCAAGCACATGGGATTATAAAATTATCTTTGATATTAATTTCTGATTTTTATATTAATTTCTCATTTAAATGCTTTCTTCTCTGCAATTGCTCTCTGTGTTTTTTCATTCTTTTAACTTCATTGAGGCTTTCAATGGCTAAGTCAAAGATCTCTCTAGGTAAATGTCACATTGCACTTGAAAATATGTAGGTTATTTTCAAATATCTTTTGATAGTGATTTCTTTTTTCAATTAATTAATTTATTTTGATTGGAGGCTAATTACTTTACAATATTGTGGTGGTTTTTGCCATACATTGGCATAAATTAGCCACAGGTGTACATGTGTCCCTCCATCCCAAACCCTCCCTCCCCATGCTATCCCTCTGGGTTGTCCCAGTGTACTGGATTTGAATTCCACAGTGACAAAAGAGAACACACTCTGTATGATTTCAGTACCTTTAGACTGTGAAATACTTGGACCTTGTTTTACATTCCTGGATTTCACATCCCTGGATATGTTCCAGTGACTCCTGGTTTATAGCCTATGGGAACTTGAATAGAGCTTATAGCCTGCTGTTGTGTGAAAACTGTATAATACAAATCTTAATTATGTTGAATTGATTCATAGTGCTTTTCAGGTCTACTATGTCTTTTTACTTTTCTGTCTATTCATTCTATTAATTTTTGAGAGTTTGATGTTGAAGCACCAACTAAAAATCTTTATTTATCTACTTAAAAATAATTGTAATATATAGTAAAACTATATGTAACTTTGTTCTGTATTTTCCAAGTCTCCTGTAAATGCGTTATCATATTTTCGTAATTTAGGGGCTTCCCAGGTGGTACTAGTGGTAAATAAACACCTGACAATGCAGGAGACATAAGAGACACTGGTTTGATCCCTAGGTCAGGATGATCCCCTGGAGGAGGGCATGGCAACCCACTCCAATATCCTTGCCTGAAGAATCTCATAGATAGAGGAGCCTGGCAGGCTACAGTCCAGTCCATAGGGTTGCAAAGAATCAGATATGACTGAAGAGACTTAGGACACATGCATGCATACTTTCATAATGTAAAAAATAAAAAAAGAAGAAATAAACTCATCTATAAAAAGGAAAAAAAAATACAGAAGACCTAAATAGGCATTTCTCCAAAGAAGACATACAGGTGGCTAAGAGGCACATGAAAGGGTGCACAACATCACTAATTATTAGAGAAATGTGAATCAAAACTACAATAAGCTATTACCTCAAACCAGTCAAAATGGCTATTATCAGAAAATCTACAAGCAATAAAGGCTGGAGAGAGTGTGGAGAGAAGGGAACCCTTCTACAATGTTGGTGGCAATTTAAATTGGTTTAGACACTCTGGAGAACAGTATGGAAATTCCTTAAAAAACTAAAAATAGAGTTACCATATGACCCTGCAATCCCACTCCTGGGCACATATCCAATGAAAAACATGGTCTGAAAGGATACATGAACCCAGTGCTCATTGCAGCACTGTTTACCATTGCCAAGACATGGAAGCAACCTAAATGTCCATTGACAGAGGAATGGATAAAGATATGCAGTGCATATATACAATGGAATATTACTCAGCCATTAAAAAGAGTGAAATAATTCCATTTGCAGCAACATCAATAGACCTAGAGGTTATCATACTGAGTGAAGTAAGTCAGACAGAGAAAGAGAAATATTGTAAGGTATTCCTTATGTGAGGAATCTAAAAAGAAATGATAGAAATGAATTTATTTATAGAACAGAAGCAGACTCACAGACTTAGAGAATGAACTTGTGGCTACCAGGGGGTAAGGATGGGAGGAAAGAGATACTTAAAGAGTTTGGGATAGACATGTACACCCTGCTATATTTAAAATGAATAACCAGCAAGGAACTACTCTACAGCACAGGGATCTCTGCTCAATGTTATGTGGCAGCCTGGATGGGAGGGGAGTTTGGAGGAGAATGGATACTTTATATGTATGGCTGAGTCCCTTTGTTCTCCACCCGAAACTATCACAGCATTATAAATTGGCTATGCTTCAATATAAAATAAAAAGTTAAAAAATAAATATAATTGAATGACTAAGTTAATGAATAAACACAAAATGAAAAAAAAAAAAAAAACAGGATAATATTTAAATCTACCTCACTTGTATGTGGAAGAACTTCACATTGTACTCTTATCTACCAAAGGCAGATACTCTATTTTACCAAGAATAAACATTTGCAGTGAAATAATTCAGACCAATCTGGAAGTCCTATGCAGAACAGAATTCTAAGAAATAAGAAAGTTTTTACAGCACATCAAGGTTATAATGCCAATTAATTCCAGTGTTGATCAATTCCTCATAATGAGAAATATGTGGGTTTCCTATACGAATCCTTGTATTAGTATCAGTTCACAGGTAAAGAATACATCTATACTTTAGATGAATATATCTAACAGATCTTAGAATAGATGAATAAAGAATCATCAGTTCACTGTAGAGATGACCTAGTAACACTTGGGGTGGATGGTAAAACAGTATCAGGTCTTTGGTTCACAAAATAAAGGACAAGGTTTACAGGCAGTAACTTTCCATTGTATTGATAGTATATGTTTGTCCATCTATGACTATTTCTAAGTAAAGATCAGTTAGGCTTAAAATTAGAAGAAAAGGAAAAAAGGGAGAAAGAAGAGAACAGGAAGGAAAGAAAGAAATCAAGCCAGTTATCCATCAGTTCAGTTCAGTTCAGTTCAGTCACTCAGTCCTGTCTGACTTTTTGCGACCCCATGAACCGCAGCACGCCAGGGCTCCCTGTCCATCACCAACTTGTAGAGTTTAACCCAACTCATGTCCATTGAGTCGGTGATGCCATCCAGCCATCTCATCCTCTGTTGTCTCCTTCTCCTGCCCTCAATCTTTCCCAGCATCAGGGTCTTTTCAAATGAGTCAGCTCTTCACATCAGGTGGCCAAAGTATTGGAGTTTCAGCTTCAACATCAGTCCTTCCAGTGAACACCCAGGACTGATATCCTTTAGGATAGACTGGATGGATCTCCTGCAGTCCAAGGGACTCTCAAGAGTCTTCTCCAACACCACAATTCAAAAGCATCAATTCTTCGGCGCTCAGCTTTCTTCACAGTCCAACTCTCACATCCATACATGATTACTGGAAAAACCATAGCCTTGACTAGACGGACCTTTGTGGACAAAGTAATGTCTCTGCTTTTTAATATGCTGTCTAGGTTGGTCATAACTTTCCTTCCAAGGAGTAAGCATCTTTTAATTTCATGGCTGCAATCACCATCTGCAGTGATTTTGGAGCCCCCCAAAATAAAGTCAGCCACTGCTTCCACTGTTTCCCCATCTATTTGCCATGAAGAGATGGGACCGGATGCCATGGTCTTAGTTTTCTCAATGTTGAGCTTTAAGCCAACTTTTTCACTCTCGTTTTTCATTTTCATCAAGAGGCTCTTTAGTTCTTCTTCACTTTCTGCCATAAGAGTGGTGTAATCTGCATATCTGAGGTTATTGATATTTCTCCCAGCAATCTTGATTCCAGCTTGTGCTTCCACCAGCCCAGCTTTTCTCATTATGTACTCTGCATCTATGTTAAATAAGCAGATGACAATATACAGCCTTGACGTACTTCTTTTCCTACTTGGAACCAGTCTGTTGTTCCATGTCCAGTTCTAACTGTTGCTTCCTGACCTGCATACAAATTTCTCAAGAGACAGGTCAGGTGGTCTGGGATTCCCATCTCTTTCAGAATTTTCCACAGTTGATTGTGATCCACACAGTCAAAGGCTTTGGCATAGTCAATAAAGCAGAAATAGATGTTTTCCTGAAACTCTCTTGCTTTTTTGATGATCCAGCAGATGTTGGCAATTTGATCTCTGGTTCCTCTGCCTTTCCTAAAACCAGCTTGAACCTCTGGAAGCTCACAGTTCACGTATTGCTGAAGCCTGGCTTGGAGAATTTTGAGCATTACTTTACTAGCATGTGAGATAAGTGCAATTGTTTGGTAGTTTGAGCATTTGGCATTGCCTTTCTTTGGGATTGGAATGAAAACGGACCTTTTCCAGTCCTGTGGCCACTGCTGAGTTTTCCAAATTTGCTGGCACATTGAGTGCAGCACTTTCACAGCATCATCTTTTAGGATTTGAAGTAGCTGAACTGAATTCCATCACCTCCACTAGCTTTGTTTGTAGTGATGCTGCCTAAGGCCCAGTTGACTTCACATTCCAGGATGTCTGGCTCTAGGTGAGTGTGAGTGATCACATCATCATTATTATCTGGGTTGTGAAGATCTTTGTATAGTTCTTTTGTGTATTCTTGCCACTTCTTAATATCTTCTACTTCTGTTAGGTTCATATTTCTATCCTTTACTGAGCCCATCTTTGCATGAAATGTTCCCTTGGTATCTCCTATATTCTTGAAGAGATCTCTAGTCTTTCCCATTCTATTGTTTTCCTCTATTTCTTTGAGTTGATCGCTGAGGAAGGCTTTCTTATCTCTCCTTGCTATTCTTTGGAGCTCTGCATTCAAATGGATATATATTTCCTTTTCTCCTTTGTTTTTTGGCTTCTCTTCTTTTCACAGCTATTTGTAAGGGCTCCTCAGACAGCCATTTTGTTTTTCTGTATTTCTTTTTCTTAGGGATGGTCTTGATTCCTGTCTCCCATACAATGTCATGAACCTCTGTCTATAGTTCATCAGGCACTCTATCAGATCCAGTCCCTTAAATCTATTTCTCAGTTCCACTGTATAGTCATAAGGAATTTGATTTAGGTCATACCTGAATGGTCTAATTTCTTCAATTTAAGTCTGAATCTGGCAATAAGCAGTTCATGATCTGAGCCACAGTCAGCTCCCGGTCTTGTTTTTGCTGACTGTATAGAGCTTCTCCATCTTTGGCTGCAAGGAATATAATCAATCTGATTTCAGTATTGACCATCTGGTGATGTCCATGTGTAGAGTCTTCTCTTGTGTTGTTGGAAGAGGATGTTTGCTATGAACAGTGCATTCTTTTGGCAAAACTCTATTAGCCTTTGCCCTGCTTCATTCTGTACTCCAAGGCCAAATTTGCCTGTTACTCCAGGTGTTTCTTGACTTCCTACTTTTGCATTCCAGTCCCCTATAATGAAAAGGACATTTTTTGGGAGTGTTAGTTCTAAAAGGTCTTGTAGGTCTTCATAGAACCATTCAACTTCAGCTTCTTCAGCATTACTGGTCAAGGCATAGACTTGGATTACTGTGATATTGAATGGTTTGCCTTGGAAATGAACAGAGATCATTCTGTAATTTTTGAGATTGTATCCAAGTACTGCATTTCAGACTCTCTTGTTGACCATGATGGCTACTCCATTTCTTCTGAGGGATTCCTGCCCACAGTAGTAGATATAATGGTCATCTGAGTTAAATTCACCCATTCCAGTCCATCTTAGTTCTCTGATTCCTAGAATGTCGACATTCACTCTTACCATCTCCTGTTTGACCACTTCCAATTTGCCTTGATTCATGAACCTAACATTCCAGGTTCCTGTGCAATATTGCTCTTTACAGCATCGGACCTTGCTTCTATCACCAGTCACATTCACAACTGGGTGTTGTTTTTGCTTTGGCTCCGTCTGTTCATACTTTCTGGAGTCATTTCTCCAGTGATCTCCAGTAGCATATTGGGCAGTTATGCATAAGATTCCAGAAAAGAGAGAGAAAAGTTTGTTGAGCAGCAAGTCTGTGGTTCTCAAAGTGTGGTCCCTGTAACAGGGGATCAGAATCACCTGAGAACTTGTTACAAATGCAAATTCTGGGCCTTACCATGGGCCAACAGAATGAAAAGTCTAGAGGTTGGGCACAGTGATTTATCTTTTAACAAGTTCTGCAAGTCATTGTCTCAAAGGTAAGAATCACTGGTCTAAGAAATGGGTTCTTCTAAAACTCCCAGTAGTCTGTTTCTTTTGAAGAGATTCCTGTACTTTTGGATCTTGACCAAGGAATCCTGTATTCTACAAATTTATAAAATTGTGTTGTTCTTGGTCCTTTTGGCCCCCAAGGAATAACTTTTAATGAATATGTGGTTTTGAAACAGAAACTTTTTAACAACTCCCATTGCTCCCTTCCCCCAAGTGTTAATCAGCTCAGCCCTATCTCCTGAGCCGAGTCCAGTAGTTTCTTCCAAGGATATCTCCTCTTCCCCTAGAGTCACACTCATTGTTGCATACTCGATGTATGGGCAGTAACTGGGATGCTGGAGAAAAACGGTCTGCAAGAAGACGGAAGACCTGGAGACTCTCTCCCAGTCTGGCTGAAGGAAGGTGAGACCAGGGTTTCCTCACCTGTGGATACAGTAAGAAGGATCCAGAGTCACTTGCTGGAGAGTGCAGAAAATAAACAGGGACACGGACTGATGGCAGGAAATCTAAAGTGTGAAGGGAGCCTCAGAAAGTAATGCAGAGGAAATGAGGTTCTGAAAACAGATTCCTCAAGTTGCATGTGCAAAATCAGGCTTTTAACAACCAAGTGAGAATGTGGTCCTGTGATTTAGAGGGAGGATGTTGAGAGCAAAGGATAAAGAAATACACCACAGAATTCTCCACACGGTCACACTGAACAAGATCATGTAACTCTCCTAATACATTAGGATAGCCAACTGTTTTTTGAGCAACTGCTAAATCAGAGTTGCTATTATATATTTTTGGGCTACTGAATAATTAAATTTAAAATCTAATTCAAAGGGACAACAGAAAAGGAATGATAAATGCCATACTAGAGGTACTTATAAAATGTTATTGGAACCCTGAGAAGGGAGGGGTTAATTCTGCATGGGAGAAATGGGGAAGGAGTCAGAGAGAAGATGATATCTGAGGATTTCTAGGTTGAGAAAGTTGTAGAATGTATTTAAGGAAACAGAATTCGTTTCCAAAGCTACAGAAGCAATCGAATATATGACATATGTGATAGACTATGAATTCCCTGAACAGCAACCAGTTCCTGGGTAACAGGGATACCGATGAGAAGGATAGATGGAGCCTACATTTTAGAACTTGGTGTGACACACTGAGAGGGAGGCACTTGTATGTAAGCATGTGTTTCAACCCTGAATTAACCTATAAATCATGTTAGGTCACTTCTAAAAGTTTGAGTTTTAAGCTGTGGGCCCTCAATACTCATTAAAAGATTATAATGATGGGGAGAGGTGATCAAATATGAGTTTAGAAAGATCTCTCTGACAGTGATATAGTATACGGACAAGAGTGGAGGCAGATGGAAGCCCAAGGATAAGACTTAAAATGATCTCTGATGGACAATGGATTGCAGGAGGCAAATGAGGAGGAGAGTGAGGCAAGACAGGGGAGTGCGGAAGCCACTTAACCCTCACTTGTCACCTCTATCTCTCATCTCCCTAACCTTCTTCACCTTTCTTCCCTTCCATCTCCCGCCCCTCCACCTTTTCATTCCCTTTCCTTCCACCCCCCTAATCTTAATCTTCTCCTTTTTGTTCCTTTGTCCATTCTATTTCTCTTATTTCGGTATCTTCCTGTGTCTTCTGTTCTTGTATTCAGTAACATTTTATAAATTCTTGGGATTTTTATTACAGCTCTTCCAATCCCCTTCATACAGTATCCACCACCTGTTTTTAATTAGAGAATCTCTCTCCACTTTCTCATGTCTCAGCACACACACCATGTATGTCCTGGCTATCCAGTAAGGGGCTGCCTATATCAGGGAGAGGGGACATTCCCTATAGCTGTTCACCCACCCAGAGTCAACACCACATGCATTTTGAATATTGACTATCACAAAGCATGAGCACTGCAGGGCACAATTAAATTGTGGATCAAGACATAATGTCAGTAGCACGTTATGGTTGAATTTGGGAGGAAAAACCTAGAAACAAAAAGTTCATTAACATTTTGATATGTTAGCTGTTACACAAGAAATGATTGGTACAAAATGTATTAGAGACTTGGAAGAAGGCAAGAGATCCTTACAGTAGGACACTACACAGAGGAGAGTGATTACCATGTAATATTCCAGGTACTATTTAAGGAACCTATGTGTTATCTTATTTAATCCCCTAGACAGTCCATAGAGACAACATTTTTGTTCTGGAAACTGAGACAGAGAGCTTGAATAACTTTGGGTCAAATCTCAAGAATAAGAAGCTCTGGAATTTGACTCTAAGTCTGTTGGACTCCAAGCATCTTCTCATCACTGTACTACACAGAATGTTTGAAAAGCAGCCTGTATGTGTCTCTGGATGGCTTTTTGATATAGCATGAGTATATATTTCAGCACCAACTTGTACATGCTCCAAAGGCAAGGCCATTTAATCAGTATCTGGAATTATGATCTGCATAAAATGACCATCATCTAGAACTGGAACTCAATTTGAGCCCCTGAGCACTAATACATCTCTGTCTGTGGTGTGTTTTCTTCGTGTGTATGGAGAAGACACCATGCAACCAGGGAACCTCACATGTTTATCAGAATTTGTCTTCCTGGGGCTCTCACAGACTCACGAGCTCCACCTCTTCTTGTTTCTGGTGTTCCTGCTTATCTACACAACCACTGTCATGGGAAACCTCCTCATCATGGTCACGGTGAGCTCTGATTCCAGGCTCCACACACCCATGTATTTTCTGCTGTGAAACCTGGCCGTCATAGACCTCTGTTTCTCCTCAGTCACTGCCCCAAAGATGCTGGTGGACTTCCTTGCTGAGAAGAAGACCATCTCCTACCAGGGCTGCATGACCCAGATCTTTTTCTTCCACTTTCTGGGAGGTGCCATGGTCTTCTTCCTCTCAGTGATGGCCTATGACCGCCTTGTTGCCATCTCTCGGCCCCTCCACTATGTCACCATCATGAACACTCAGCTCTGTGTGGGGCTGGTGGTGGCAAGCTGGGTGGGAGGCTTCATTCATTCCATTTCCCAACTGGCTCTGATGCTCCCACTGCCTTTTTGTGGCCCCAATGTCCTAGATAACTTCTACTGTGATGTTCCACAAGTTCTGAGACTTGCCTGCACTGACACTTCTGTCCTCGAGTCCCTCGTGATCTCCAACAGTGGGGTGCTGGATGTCATCTGGTTCCTTCTCCTCCTGGTCTCCTACTCAGCCATCCTGGTGATGCTGAGGTCCCACTCAGGGCAGGCAAGGAGGAAAGCAGCTTCCACCTGCACCACCCACATCATCGTCATGTCTATGGTCTTCATTCCAAGCATTTACCTCTATGCCCGGCCCTTCACCTCCTTCTCCATGGACAAGGCTGTATCCATCAGCCACACGGTCATGACTCCCATGCTCAACCCCATGATCTACACCCTGAGGAACCAGGAGATGCAGGCAGCAGTGAAGAGATTAGGGAGGCACTGGCTGCTTTGTAAAAGAGAGTGATAGTGGGTCACTTCTCTTTGGCTTTGTTTTCCACTGATAATTTGGAGAGAGAGCTGCTGTATCTGGCTCTTCAATAACTTGTGTATGTGTTATAAGGGTCATCATAGAAGTGAATGCCTATTGAAAATAAGCAGCTTACCCAGATTTTGAGGAAAAAGGTAAATTCTTACTTTTGTTTGTGTTAGATGATTTGAACACTCCAATGACAGCAACATTTGTTGTTGTGGAAACATTCTGGCAAGCTACACCCTCCTTTCTGCCTTCTTGGTAGACAGTTAGTTTCCTGTTAGAATGATAGAATTTCCCCATAAGAGCAGTTTTGTTTTCTGTATTTTGACCTCTTTCTCAGTACCTCGTTTTGGTGTGAGGCTGGATTATTGGAGACTTCCTAGGATTCTGAGTCTTAAGCTTTAATTCGGAGACCCTAACCCATCACTTACCAAATGGATGACCTTGCATGAGACACCTGCCTTCTCTTGAACTCATAACTTCTTATTAACAAACTCACTGATCTTAATATTTGATCCCAAGCCTCCCAGTTTTATTATAAGAATCATATATAAAAACTGTGAGATAACATTGAGTGAACTATGGAATTACATGTTATTTTCAAGTTGAAATTATCATGAGTATTCACACTTTTTCACTGTACATTTTATACTGTACATTTTCACTGTACATAGTATAATGATTATTATAAGCAAAAGATTAAATGTAAAACATGTACATTTTCACTGTACATAGTATAATGATTATTACAAGCAAAAGATTACATGTAAAACATGTAATTTCAAAACACTGTGCAATATAATATGAATATTCATGTACATGATATTCAATTCAAGAACCACAGGGTACCAATAGCTCATACCTGCTTATAGGTCCTCTCCATCACATGACTTTTCCCCAGATGAAACCACTTATTTGAATTTTGTGTTTATCATTCCATTACTTATAAAAGTAATCTCATCACATTTTTACATAATCAGCATATTGTTTCATTTTGCTATTTTGAGCTTCATACAAATATTACATTGTATATAATATTCCTGGATTTGCTTTTTTCCACTCCACATTATGTTTCTAAATGATACATGTTATTCTGTTTGGCTGTAGTTTATTCATTTGCTCTGCTGTATAATATTCCTTTGTGAGGATAAGCTTAGAGGGATTGTTTCCAGTTTTTGCTGTTGCAAACAGTGCTCTTTTGAATATTCTTCTACTTATTGTTTTGTTGAGGGGCTTGGGTCATATATCTGGAAGTGGAAGTGCCGATTAAAGTGGGTAAAAATATTTCACTGTAGAGAAATTGGTATTTCTCTAACATTTCTTTCCACACTTTTTATTGTATGCAATTTCCCATGAATGCTTTTTGTTTGCTTTTCTACTGACTGTTTCTATGTAGTATAGGAGTTCCTGTGTAATTTGGTTGCTGATTTATTGCCAGCTATACTTATTACAATGCCTTCTCCCAGTTTATGGTTTGTCTTCTTTATTTTTGGTGTTAATTTTCATGTAATCAGGTATATCAATCTTTTATTTTAGTATTAGCTAATGTGTGTTTAGTCTCTCAGTCTTGCTTGACTCTGAAACACCTTGGATTGTAACCTGCCAGGCTCCTCTGTCCATGGAATTTTTCAGGCAAGAATACTGAAGTGGGTTGCCATTTCCTTCTCCAGGGGATCTTTCCAGTCCAGGTACTGAACCTGCATCTCCAATGTCTCCTGCATTGCAGGTAGCTGAGCCATTGGGGAAGCCCAGTTAGCTCATATTAATATCTAATTTTTAAAAATTGTTTCTTATCCAGAGTATAACATGATATTCTGCTACCAAGCTCTATCTTAACTTTTTAAAAAGTTTAACTTTAAAAACATTTTACACTCTTTGAGAAACTTCAAACTTACAGAAAATTTGTAAGTATAGGAGATTTTTTTCCTGAAAGTTTGAGGGTAAGTTACGAACCCAATGCCCACCACTCCTTAATATTTGTATGCATTTCCTACAAAGACATTTTCCTCCAGTACTGCCATACAGTCATTAAAACTAATATAAAACAAACATTGATAGAATATAATATTTAGTTTCTACTCAAGTTTTGCCAGATTTCTCAATAAAGTCTGATAAACAGAGAATCTGGGGAGAAGCCATGTGTTGCATTTAGCTGTCATGTCTTTTTAGACTCATTAGATCTGGGAGAGTTTCTCCTTGGTTTTGATTAATAGTACTCCATTCTTCTTTATGGCTGAATACTATTTCACTGTCTGGATACAGTTCATTTTGCTTATCCACTCATCTGTTGAATGACATTTTGATTATTTCCATATTTTGTCTATTGTTAGGGCTACTGCTAATATTTGTTAACAAATATTTGTTTGAATACCTATTTTCAGAAACTTTGAGTATATACCAATGAGTAGAATTGCTGGATCATGTGGTTAATTCTGCGTGTAACTTTTCGAAGAACTGTGAATGTGTTTTATACAGCAGCATTCCCATTGGAACTTATAAGGGTCCTAATTTCTTCACATTCTCACACTTGTTATTTATTACTACTATTACTACTACTATCCTATCAGGTATGAAGTAGTATCTCATGGTTTTTATTTTCATTTCCTTAATTACTGATGATATTGAACATCATTTCATGTTGAGCATTATTTATTGTAGGGCATTTAAATACTTTCTTTAAAGAAATGTATATTCAATCCCATTGCCTATTTGGAAAATTGGGTTTTTGGCTTATTCTTGTTGAACTGTTGTTGCCATTCAATCACAAAGTCATGTCCAACTCCTGTGACCCCATGGACTACTTATATAAACTTTTCTTATGTTTCCTATGTCATTTCTGCTTACTTCTCATTCATTTTCCTATTTATTTGGTTTTTCCTTTTTGTCTCAGTGGCCTTCCTTAATCTCTTCTTGACCCTAGGCTATCTACACAGAAAAATAAATGACCCAATCAAAAAAAATGGGCCAAAGAACTAAATAGACATTTCTCCAAAGAAGACATACAGATGGCTAAAAAACACATGAAAAGATGCTCAACATCACTCATTATCAGAGAAATGCAAATCAAAACCACTATGAGGTTCCATTTCACACCAGTCAGAATGGCTGCAATCCAAAAGTCTACAAGCAATAAATGCTGGAGAGGGTGTGGAGAAAAGGGAACCCTCTTACACTGTTGGTGGGAATGCAAACTAGTACAGCCACTATGGAGAACAGTGTGGAGATTCCTTAAAAAACTGGAAATAGAACTGCCATATGACCCAGGAATCCCACTGCTGGGCATACACACTGAGGAAACCAGAAGGGAAAGAGACACGTGTACCCCAATGTTCATTGCAGCACTGTTTATAATAGCCAGGACATGGAAGCAACCTAGATGCCCATCAGCAGATGAATGGTTAAGAAAGCTGTGGTACATATACACAATGGAGTATTACTCAGCCATTAAAAAGAATACATTTGAATCAGTTCTAATGAGATGGATGAAACGGAACCTATTATACAGACTGAAGTAAGCCAGAAAGAAAAACACCAATACAGTATACTAATACATATATATGGAATTTAGAAAGATGGTAACAATAACCTTGTATACGAGACAGCAAAAGAGACACTGATGTATAGATCAGTCTTATGGACTCTGTGGGAGAGGGAGGTGGGGGGACATTTGGGAGAATGGCATTGAAACATGTATAATATCATGTATGAAACGAGTCGCCAGTCCAGGTTCGATGCACGATACTGGATGCTTGGGGCTGGTGCACTGGGACAATCCAGAGGGAGGGTATGGGGAGGGAGCAGGGAGGAGGGCTCAGGATGGGGAACACAGGTATACCTGTGGCAGATTCATTTCGATATTTGGCAAAACTAATACAATATTGTAATGTTTAAAAATAAAATTAAAACAAACAAACAAACAAACAAAAATAACAAGGCAGTAAATACAAATTTGTACATCTCTATATGAAAGCATTTCCCTGGTGGCTCACACAGCAAAGAATTTGCCTGCCATGAGGGGACCCAGGTTTGATCCCTGGGTTGGGAAGATTCCCCTGGAGAATGAAATGCAACCTAGCTTCAGTATTCTTGCCTAAAGAATTCTCTGGACAGAGAAGCCAGGTGGGCTACAGTCCATGGGGTTGCAAGGAGTCTGACACAACTGAATGACTAACACTTTCACTTTCATATAAAAGCTTTTAGACTTTATCTTAGAGGTTCAGGTGGATATTCACTATTTACTGGGGGACACCCGAATATCAAAACATGGAGGTCTATTTTTCTGGAGTTACTGTTTCTGCAAAGAAAAACCTTGCTTTCCTGTATTTGTCTTAGATGCTCAAATTTTGTGGTAGGGTAGGGAGAGTGATGGGTCAGTACTTCTTTAGAGAATAAATTCTTACTCGTTCTTTCATTTACATTCCTCACATTTTACCTCTGGTCCATCATATTCATTCCCTATTCCAGGTGCTTTATAAGAAGATGACTTTGTTCTTGGGGGTCTACCCAAAGCCATTCCCAACCACCTCCCTCTTGCTTGTCCTCAAACATAAGTGTGCAGTTTCCTAGAATATTTAGAAGCCAGGCTTCCTGATGTGTGTATCTGATCCAGGATTGAAAATTATAACAAAAAATGTGTTAGCCAAGTAGCTTCTGGAGAAGGTTTCTTCTCCATGAGTAGAGATAGGAGATGAAGGAAGATAAAGAAACTGCCCCCTACCCCTTTCCTCCCCTCCAGCTTTTGAATGAGATGTGTGAGGACACACACCATAATGAGCACGGAGGCATCTTGCCTCATGAGGGAGAGATCAAGGGCACCACAGACTCACTGAACCTGTGTCCTGATATCAGAGAACTGTGTGTCTCTGGTGGCTCACTGGCTTTCACTCCTGATTTTTCTTAATTACCTTTTTATCCTTATTCTTTCTTAGCTCCCATTTCCTTTTCCCTTCCTCCTTTAGATCTCCACCCTACTCACATCTTTAATAATTTTGAAGCTGGGATGGACTGAGTCATGAACACAGAACAGTTATAAGCCCCTAACTGCCTTCATTCAGTCTTTCCTGAACAGAATTGAATAAACAGAGGAGCTATATACCGCTAAGTCCATCCACTCAGCTCTCCCCTCTCTCCTCCTCCCTGCTGTCATGGAGGCCCTTGTCTGTAGGTCATTCTTCTGTGTGATGTCCTCCACTGGCTTCCCACATCTCTGAAGGTAAAAACCTAAATCTGTGAGACTGGTCTCTTAACACTATTTAGAGTGATCCTTGTCTGCTCTTCACCTAAATGGCCCACCACTTCTGTGCTCAAGCTTCGTTGAGGCTTTCAGGGTTCATGGAGCGTATGCTGTACCATTTCATCTCTGGACCTTTGTTCTTCTGCCAGATACACACTTTCCCTCCTCTGTATGCCTAACACACTTGTACTTTACTTCTGCTTAAATGTCATCTCCTCTCCAAAGTATTCCTTCTCTTCCAGTCATGGATGGCTTCTCAGTCTTTTAACTTTTGAGCATTGCCCTAGTAGAGCTAGAAAAGCATTTATTAATATGTGTTTCTGGGTTTAGCTTTCCCATCAGTCTGTGAGTTCCTTGAGAGGAGAATATATGTCTTATTTTTATATCCTAAGCATGAAGTGTACCCAGACCTACCTCTCACTGCTCTCCTATTCTTCTTGCTATTCAGTCACTCAATTGTCTCTGACTCTTTGAGACCCCATGGACTGCAGTATGCCAGGCTTCCCTGTCCTCCACTATCTCCTGGAGTTTGCTCAAACTCATGTCCACTGAGTCAAGGATGCCATCAACCATCTCATCCTCTGTCGCCCACTTCTCCTCCTGTCCTCAATCTTTTCCAGAATCAGGGTCTTTTCAAATGAGTCAGCTCTTCACATCAAGTGGCCAAAGTATTGGAGTTTCAGCTTCAACATCAGTCCTTCCAATGAACACTCAAGACTGATTCTTTAGGATGGACTGTTTGGATCTCCTTGCAGTCCAAGGGACTCTCAAGAGTCTTCTCCAACACCACAGTTCAAAAGCATCAATTATTCAGTGCTCAGCTTTCTTTACAGTTCAACTCTCACATCCATACATGACCACTGGAAAAACCATAGCCTTGACTAGACGGACCTTTGTTGACAAAGTAATGTCTCTGCTTTTTAATATGCTGTCTAGGTTGGTCATAACTTTCCTTCCAAGGAGTAAGTGTCTTTTAATTTCATGGCTGCAATCACCATCTGCAGTGATTTTGGAGCCCCCAAAATAAAGTCAGCCACTGTTTTCACTGTTTCCCCATCTATATGCCAAAAAGTGATGGGACCGGTTGCCATGATCTTCAGTTTTCTGAATGTTGAGCTTTAAGCCAACTTTTTCACTCTCCTCTTTCACTTCTCCAAAACTACAGTTCAAAATCGTCAGTTCTCCAGTGCTCAGCCTTCTTTGTGATCCAACTCTCACAGACATACATGACTACTGGAAAAACCATAGCTTTAACTATATGGACCTTTGTCAGTAAAGTCGTCTCTGCTCTTTAATAACCTGTCTAGGCTTGTCATAGTTTTTCTTCCAAGGAGCAAGTGTCTTTGAATTTCATGACTGCAGTCACCATCCACTGTGATTTTAGAGTCCAAGAAGATATTTTTTAAAAAGGATAACTTTCTATCATGTTAACTAATGTTAACCTAAAAATGTATGTGTTGTTGTGTTGAGTGCTCAATAACTCAGTTGTATCTGAATTTTCAGCCCCATGGATTGTAGCCTGCCAGGCTTCTCTCTTCATGGAATTCTCCATGCAAAAATACTGGAATGGGTGCCATTTCCTACTCCAGGGGACCTTTCCAACCCAGGGATTGAATCCGAGTCTCTTACATCTCCTGCACTGTCAGGCAGATTCTTTATCACTAGTGCCAGCTGGGAAGCCCATATAAAGAGTACTAGAGTTTTACAGATGGTGCAATAGAAATGGATATGAATGGAGAATCAACTCTGAGATCTGATTGAAAAAATAAGATTCATAGGATTTTTTCCACTGTTGTATACATTTTCCAACCTATGATGTTGTCCATGTAAAGATCAATTAATTTTTTTAAGTAAGCTATCAAATCATTTGTCTTACTGTGATACTGTGAGAAGAACTGTCCATTGTAGCTGACAAGAGCAGTGAAACTCAAAGTTAGTGGTTCTCAAAATGTGGCCCCAGAAAAGCAGTGTCAGCCTCACCTGAAAGCTTGTTAGAAATTTGAATTCTCCAGCTCCATCCAAGATCTACTACATCAAAATTTTCTGCATGGGCATTTCTCAGGTTTAACATCCCCTCGAGTGATTATAACACAATAGGTTCAAAAAATCCCACAAACCTTGAGAGAACCTGGTTTTTCAAATCTTGGTCTCCTAATCTTACATGTCATAAATCTACAATTTTCAGTGTTTTTTGTTGTCTTTTCTTTCATTTTGGTTTGTGTGTGTATGTGTGTGTTTTGAACTTTGTTATGTTTTGTTAGTTTTTTGCCCTCAAGGTAGACCTCTCATACACTGAGTGTTTTTGAGAGACTTAGATACTTTTTAACAACTCCCATTGTTCCTTGCCCCCAGTGGGAATCATTTCAGCTCCGCTTCCTGAGCTCAGTCCAATAATTTCTCCCTGAGGATATACCCTCTTCCCCAGGGTCATGGCCATGAATCATGTGTGTGAGGTATGGGCAGAGATCAGGAAATCTGAAGCTCACAGAGAGGACCTCCTAGAACAATGCAAGACCTGAATTCTCTTCTCCCATTCAGGGTTGGAGGAAGGTGAGAGCCTGAGGGTTTTCAAACCTGCCAAAGGTGATTAAGTTCTTGGAAACATCTGCTGAAGGATGGTGAGCATAAAAAAGTGACATAGGCATGATGGTACTAAGTCTAATGTTGGAGGAGAGCCTCATGAAGTAATTTGGAACGGGGGTGGGGAATGTGCTGTTAAAACAGCTGCTTCAGGTTGCCTGTAAAGCCCAGTAGTTTCAGCAACCAACAATCACCCAACCACTGGCCTTGTGAGATAGGGAACACAGGATAAGTAAAATTACTTTAAAAATCTTCCATTACCTACTTAATACATTAACTTGACAATATTTACTGAGCATGTGCTATATCAGAGTTGCTGTTCCAAGTTCTGGGGTTAGCAAGATATTGAAATTATGATGTAGCTGGTTGAGGGGAGATGTTGAAAAAAAATGAATAATGATAAACTTGGAACAGAGGTTTGTTTTGATGTTAAAGAACCTTGAAAAAAAAGGGAATTTGTTTGCATGGGAGAAGTAGTGACGGAAGTGACAGAGAGGGTGACATTTAAGCGGTGGACCTTTTCTAGTGTTGAGAAGGTAGAAACAGAGTTTCAGGAAACAAATATGGCATGTCTAAGACTATAATCCATTGAAGAGCTAGTGGTTCATTAGAGGTGCAGATACTGATTAGAAAGGCAGACGGAGGTTATGTTTTACAGCCCAGCGTGACATGCTGAGTTGCATGCACGTGTGTATGTGTTTCTACTCTGACTAGATCCACAAAGTGTTGGATGTGGACCCTAAGGGGCTCTGGTGAGCATCACTAAGAGTAGAAGTGAGAGGAGAACATGAATAAATCAGCATTTAGAAAGGTCTCATGGACACTTATATAGAAGGTTCAGTTCAGTTCAGTCGCTCAGTCCTGTCCGACTCTTTGCAACCCCAGGGACTGAAGCATGCCAGGCCTCCCTGTCCATCACCAACTTGTAGAGTTTACCCAAACTCATGTCCATTGAGTTGGTGATGCCATCCAACCATCTCATCCTCTGTCATCCCCTTCTTCTCCCGCCTTCAATCTTTCCCAGTATCAGGGTCTTTTCAAATGAGTCAGCTCTTCACATCAGGTGGCCAAAGTATTGGAGTTTCAGCTTCAACATCAGTCCTTCCAATGAACACTCAGGACTGATCTCCTTTAGGATGGACTGGTTGGATCTCCTGCAGTCCAAGGGACTCTCAAGAGTCTTCACCAACACCACAATTCAAAAGCATCAATTCTTCGGTGCTCAGCTTTCTTTATAGTCCAACTCTCACATCCATACATGACCACTGGAAAAGCCATAGCCTTGACCAGATGGACCTTTGCTGGCAAAGTAACGTCTTTACTTTTTAATATGCTGTCTAGGTTGGTCATAACTTTCCTGCTTGGTGTAAAAGCAAATTGAAGTGAAAAACAAGAAGGCAATGGTCTCTGATAGATAAGAGAGGTCTGGAGGTCAGTGTGGGGGATGGGATGAGGCAGGGGGAGTAGGGAGGGGGTTTAATCCTCATCTGTCACCTCTGTCTCTCACACTCTGAGTCCTTCTTTACCTTTGGTTCCACTCACTTCCCCACCCAACCACCTTTCCATTCCCCTTCCTTCACTCATTCTATTTCCCCATTTTCCTTCCTTGTAATTTTCTTCCTCCCTTTAATTCTTCATCTATTTCTATTTCTCTACCTTCAACATTTTTCTTTCTTTTCTATGCTGGATTCAATATCATCTTCTAAAATTGCCATTCTTCAGACCTTCAACCAGAGGGGTAAGAGTGTGTGCAAGTGGTGGCAGGTCCTGAAATTCTCTTCAGTTCTTGAGACTGGCCAGTCACATGTGTAAAGAGTATCTCCAAGAGGCAAAAGAGGCTTCTATTGATACTTAAGGTGTGTGACTTCAGAGAGAAATGGATAATTGTGCAGCAAATCCAAACTTTTAGATTACTGAATTGTTGAACTGCTAACCTTTCTTGATTCCCAAAGGAACAGATTATTTATGATTGAATGTGACATGTTCCTGAATTTTGCATGCCTTGTTACAGCAATGCAGTTGCTAAGAATCCCATTTGGCTTGTCAACCTTCTATTCTTCCATTGTGCTGTAAAGGCCACATTCAGTGAACTGATTGTCCTGAACTGAACTCATCGCCTTCCTCTGAACCCTCCTCTGCTCTCAGGGTTACTCTTTCAGGGAACTAAGCATTACCATCACCACTCAATTGCCCAACCCAGCAATCTAAGGATCATTCATGACATCTTCCTCTTCCCCTCAATCCGAACTATCACCATGCATGCATGCTAAGTTGCTTCAGTCATGTCCAGCTCTTTGCGACCCTTTGGATTGTAGACTGCCAGGCTCCTCTGTCCATGGGATTCTCCAGGCAAGAATACTGGAGTGGGTTGCCCTGCCCCCCTCCAGGGGATTTTCCCAGTCCAGGGATCTAACTGCGTCTCATGTCTCCTGCATTGGCAGGCAGGTCCTTTACCACTCGCACCGCCTGGGAAGCCCAAGCTATCACCAAATCCTCTCAACCCGACTTCCGATTAGTGTTATTTCTACCACCCCTGTTCAGGCTACGCTCACCTTCTCTACTGCCTTAACCACATGCAGCTCCTAACTGGGCTCTCTGCATCCTCCTTTGCATCCTGTCCAATCAACTTGATGTCCAATCAACATCCCAGTCAATCAAAATCACACAACTGAGCTCACTGCTCTCTACCCTGAACCTTTTGGTGGCTCCCATATGATATAAACATGTGGTAAGACTCTACCAGGAAAGAAAAGTTACAGCTTAAAAGAGAACAAAGTTTAGAAATAAATCAAAAAGAAAAGAAAAAAATAAAATTGCTGATCTTTCAGAAGAGCTCTATGTCTCCTTCAAACAATATATTCATTTAATTTCTTCGCTAACGAAATAGTTACCCCTTTGCCCCTTGTCTCCACCTATAATCTGAGGAGCCTCAGCAAGTAAGGGGCCAGCTCCTCTGGAGGATGGAAAGGAATGGAATGCCCCAGGTGTGCAGCTGTGTCCAGAGGCTCCCTTGCTTGTCCCATGGAGGTACCATTGCACACCAAGTAGATTTTCACCCACCAAGCCATAACACCAAGCACTTATTATTAATAATTACTGACTATGAGCAAGGGTGGACAGTGCAGAGCACAAATAAATTGTGAAATCAAGACTTATGTGTCTAGCACTTTATGGTGGAATTGTGAGGAGAAACACAGGCACATGAAAAGTTCATGAACATACAGATGCGTTCACATGAAAAATGAATGTGTTACATGAAAAATGATTGATACAACAGCCAATATTTTCTAATAACTGTAAGTGGAAAGTAACCTCTAAATTGCATAAAAGATAAGGAAATTTTTTAATAAATTATTTTTTTAAAAGGAAAAGTGATTAGTAAAAAATGTAGTAGAGACTGGAGTGGAGTAGGAGACTGCACAGAAGAGAGTAATTAACATTTTTATTGCAGATACTGTCCTAGGAACTTTCTGTGTTATTTTACTTAATCCCTTAAGCAGTTTCTATAAAGAAAATATATTTCTTACAGATATGAATATATATTTCTTACAGATATGGAAATTGTAATGCAGATTAAGAAAGTAGCTCAAAGCCAAATCTCTCTCAAGGAAATGGATGCTCTGAAGTTTTGGCTCTGGTTCTGAAGAATTCTGAGGGCTTCCCGCCCCTATATTACACTGAATCTTAGAAAGGCAAGTGGCGTGTGTTTCTGGATGGTTTTAAGGTATCTCATGTGTGTGTGTTCAAGCACAAACTAGTAAACTTTCAAGAGACAAGTCATTGAATTAGCACTTGATATTGTGATCTGTACATGAAGATGTCCATCGTATTTCCTTGGATGACTGAATTGAGCCCTTGAGCCCTAAAGGGGCAAACAACAACTTCATGTGTCTATGTCTCTGCCTTGTTTCCTTTAGGAATATGGAGAAGATATCATGGATTCAGGGAACCTCACGTGGGTATCAGAATTTGTCTTCCTAGGGTTCTCCCAGAATCAGGAGCTCCAGTTTTCACTGTTTCTGGTGTTCCTGTTTGTCTACACAACCACTGTCATAGGAAACCTCCTCATCATGGTCACAGTGATCTCTGATTCCAGGCTCCACACACCCATGTATTTCCTGCTGAGAAACCTGGCCATCATAGACCTCTGTTTCTCCTCAGTCACTGCTCCAAAGATGCTGGTGGACTTCCTTGCTGAGAAGAAGACCATCTCCTACCAGGGCTGCATGGCCCAGATCTTCTTCTTCCACCTCTTGGGAGGTGGGACTGTCTTCTTCCTCTCAGTAATGGCCTATGACCGCTACATAGCCATCTCCCGGCCCCTCCACTACGTCACCATCATGAACACTCGAGTGTGTGTGGGGCTGGTGGTGGCTGCCTGGGTAGGAGGCTTTGTCCACTCCATTGTCCAGCTGGTTCTGATGCTCCCATTGCCCTTTTGTGGCCCCAACATCTTAGATAACTTCTACTGTGATGTTCCACAAATGCTGAGGCTTGCCTGCACAGACACCTCCCTCCTGGAGTTCCTTATGATCTCCAACAGTGGGATGCTGGTCCTCATTTGGTTCCTCCTCCTTCTGATCTCTTATACTGTCATCCTGGTGATGCTGAGGTCCCACTCTGGGCAGGCGAGGAGGAAGGCAGCTTCCACCTGCACCACCCACATCATCGTTGTGTCTATGATCTTCATTCCCTGTATCTATATTTATGCCCGACCCTTCACCTCTTTCCCCATGGACAAGGCTGTGTCCATCAGCTACACTGTCTTGACCCCCATGCTCAATCCCATCATCTACACCCTGAGGAACCAGGAGATGCAGGCAGCCATGAAGAGATTAGGCAAGCGCCTAGTGATTTCCAGCAGGGAGTGAACTTAAAATAGGTTGACTTTAAATGACAGATCTTCTCTCTGAACTTTGTTTTCCCATATGAGAAGTGAAGGTAAGTCTTCATGGAATGCGACAGTTGAGATTAATATATCTATGAAGATTAATATTTCTATGAAACTGTTGTTCTGTCTGGTATTGTGTTAGGCACTTTCACACTTTTGTCTCACTCTCAGAAAACTGACAGTGGATATGTTATTCTTGTATTAAACAGTTTAGAAATGAGAAAACTCAGAAGTCACTTGCTCAGTGATGAACAACAAGAGAAGAGATGACCAGGAGATGGTTCCTCTGATCCCCAAGTTTCAAGACAGGAGATATGGGTGGGTTTTGAAACCCAGGGCTTCTTCCAATCACAAGGGAAAGCTTAGAGTTTCTCATCTATGGATGGGGGCTTCCCTGATGGTGCAGTGGTGAAGAATCCACCTGCCAAAGAGGAGACGCAGGTTTGATCCCTGGGTTGGAAGATTCCCTGGAGAAGGAAATGGCAACCCACTTAAGTATTCTTGCCTGGGAAATCTAATGGACAGAGGCGCCTGGCGGATTGCAGTCCATGGGGTCACCGCAAAGAGCTGGACACAAATTAGCGACTAAAGAACACCAACAACAATATCTATGGATGAATATCTGTGATGAATATTCAACTATTTCATCTTAAATCTGGAACACTCACCTTTGTTCTGCTCCCTCATCCCCTCTGTGGTTTTTGGAAGTGATATCACTTGTAATATCATCTAAATATTTCCCATAAGGATATATTCCCTATAGGTTTGTTTCTTTTCTGTGATATACACCTTGGGTAATCAAAAAACTACTCTGCCTTCCCAACCTGTTCTTTGCATCACATAGATGATATGGCTGAGAGGAGGATGCTGTAGTATAGTTGGGGATCCAAGGCCAGAGAGACAGAGCCATGGCTATCAGTGGTCCAGATATGAGGTATGGGTTCAATCCAAGGTTGCCACCTCACGGGTTTTTGCCTTTCTCTTTGACTTCCTGCCCCAGATCGAGTGCTCCTTGAAAGTGGGCCATGCCTTATTCACCTTAAAATTTGCTCAGCACCTTGAACAATAGCTTATCCAGAAAGGTATTTCTACTGTTTCTTGTACCCCATTCCTTCCCTGTATAGTTCAGATCTATATTTGATTTCTCTCTGTATAACATTTATTTGCTCCATCTTCTTGTTTCCTTTTTAAAACTCCCAGACAATGTAGAACTTGACCCAAAGTTAGGAAGATAATATGAAAACTTTCCCCCCCCCATTCCCTCCCAATAACCACCTCATCCGGGAAATATTTAATAAAAGTTGCAGGCTCTTCAAGCCATTATGGCAGCTCTGAATTGATCCTTTCTTCACTTTTATGTCCCTGTACCTTTTCATGCATTTCTCCCCATTCTCAGTGGGTGTTTGGAGACGAGGGCAGAGAAAATGGACTGTGTCATATTTGATCTGAGTGTCCCTCAAAACAGTGTTTTCCCCTTTCACACACAAGTCCTTTAAATGCCTGGTGATACTTTTCTCACCCTCTAACTTGTTTCTTCTCTAGATGAAGCATCTACTTTCCTTCATTTGTTCCCATTGTGACAAGTTTCCTAATTCCACCATCTTGGCCATCTCCTCTGTATTTACTCTCCTGTGACAACATCCCTCTTGAAATGTGATGCTTAGCCTATGACATATAGCTGATTGGAGAATGTGATCTCTTTGGAAAACCATGATAGTCCTACTTGAAATATATAGCCACAAAGATGTTTTTGGTGGCAAACGGCAGCATAACCAAATTAGTGCTTAAAGAATGAGGAGATTATCTCATTTTAAAAGATTAGAGGGCTTCCCTGGTGATTCAGTAGTAAAGAATCCACTTGCCAATGCAAGAGACATGGGTTCAATCCCTGGTTCAGGAAGACCCTACATGCCTTGGAGCAACTAAGCCCATTTGCCTCAACTATTGAACCTGTGCACTAGAGCCCTGGAACCACAAATACTGAGCCCGTGTGCCTCAAGTACTAAAGTCAGAGCACCCTAGAGCCCCTGCTCTGCAACGAGTGAAGCCACCGCAATGAGAAGCCAGCACACCACACCTAGAGAGAAGCCCCTGCAAACTGCAATTAGAGAAAAGCCTGAGTAGCAACAAAGACCCAGCACAACCAAAAATAAATGAATAAATAAAATTACATATATATAAATTAGAGGATTGGCAATTCCAGAGGTGGTTAATTCAGCAGCTCCAACATTTTAGGGCCCTGAGTTGGTTATTCTATAATTTGCTTTCTTTCCCTTCATAATGGCAATATGGCTGGTAAAGCTTCAGTAATCATATTTGTGTGTGTGTGTGTGTGTGTGTGCGTGCGTGCTTAGTTGTGCCCAAATCTTTGCAACCCTATGGGCTGTAGCCCACTAGGCTCCTCTGTCCATGGGATTTCCCAGGCAAGAATACTAGAGTGGGTTGCCCTTTCCTCCTTTAGGAGTCATACATTTTTTTCTAGAACTATTCCAGCAGAATTCACTTATGACTTGTTGGGCAGAAACTGGGTCATACGGTCACTCTGCTCTACAAAAGAAATGGAAAGTGCATGGCTGGCTGTTTCAGCCAGAAAATGGCAATCAACAGTGTCTGCCACATAGATGGAAGCCCCTGGTAGCAGGATGGCAGAGAGGTGATTGGCCTGAGTTAGAAATCTTGACAATGAGCAAAGTTTCTTGTGGACAGGGTCATAAAATTAAATGCCTAGAGGAACTGACAAATAACACGGACCTGTTAAGTGGGCCCAGGTAAAGACTGAAGGGAACTAGAGAGTGGATATCCAGGTTGGAGGGAAAACAGCACTCCTACTGCCCTTGGCTACCCTTTGCAGAGATCCAATACCTAAATCCTTACAGAACAATCAGAAGAATTTTATTTAAATAAAATTTATTTACCCAGATGAGTAGTCCAGGCCATCTTCCCAAACTGACATTCAAGGATCTTCTGACAAAACAACTGACCCGATCATCCTAATCAGAAGCCTCAATGAATACAGCTCTATCCATGAGAATTTACGCCTTTAAGACATCTCTCATGGAAGCTATGTTGTGTTTGTGATATGAATTTGGCTCAACTGCACATTTATTACCTAAACGCACAATGGACCTTCAATGTTCTTTAGTTATTTTGTATAGTGATTAGTGAAAGCACCTCTCTTAAAAGTTGTTGAGGGAAGGCTGTAAGTCATTCCAGTGGTGGTACGTTAATTTTGGTCCAGAGAATAAATCACTGCTTCTCAGCCTCATTATCCCTTGATCTTGCCATTCTACTTGTATTTATATCAAGCATGGGGATGATTTAAGTGTAAGGAGAGAAAAACCTCAATTAACTTTACCTATGAAGTTTACTTCATATCAGTGAGTTCAGTCACTCAGTCGTGTCCAACTCTTTGCGACCCCATGGACTGTGGCACATCAGGCTTCCCTGTCCATCACCAACTCCCAGAGCTTGCTCAAACTCATGTCCATTGAGTCAGTGATGCCATCCAACCATCTCATTCTCTGTCATCCCCATCTCTTTCTGTCCTCAATCTTTCCCAACATCAGGGTCTTTCCTAATGAGTCAGCTCTTTGCATGAGGTAGCCAAAGTATTGGAGCTTCAGCTTCAGCATCAGTCCTTCCAATCATTATTCAGGACTGATTTCCTCTAGGATTGGCTGGTTTGATCTTCTTGCAGTCCAAGGGACTCTCTAGAGTCTTCTCTAGCACCACAGTTCAAAAGCATCAATTCTTCAACACTCAGCTTTCTTTATTATGGTCCAACTCTCACATCCATTCATGACTACTGGAAAAACCATAGCTTTTGACTATACAGGCCTTTGTTGGCAAAGTAATGTCTCTGCTTTTTAATATGCTGTCTGCTTCATATATGAGCCATTAAAAGTGGTGTATCAGTCAAGGTTCTGCCAGAGAAACAGGACCAGTATGATATGGAAGTGTTGTGAAGGAAGAAATATTCCTCTACCATTCTAGGTTCTCCTGGCTGGTCTATGAATGAAATTGACATAAGACAAATTAAGTGAAAAAATAAAGCACAGTTGGAGAACATGAATACATGGTAGAGAACCAGGCAAACTGAGTAACCCACCAAAATGGCTGAAACTTTCACCTTGAATACAATCTTCCGCTAAAGACAAAAGACGGTGTTGGAGGAAGTTCTGTGGGACTCCGAAAGGGAGGAAGACAATTCACATGGAAGTGGAAAAGAAAATGTTCGATAAGTAAATACTTGCTGGGCCACGTAGAGACAATGGAACACAGAGTGGACCCTGATCTTTAGGCCTGGTCCCCTCTCACTATACACACAGACACAAATACATACCTAGTCCATATTCTTTGTAGGTGAATCTGGTGAAAACCCATTCTGGGAACAGGTTCTCTATTTCAATACTTTAGACAGCTAAAGGGGAAAGTCAAAGTTTCTTCCTGAGTCCTTTGAGCCTTGACAATTTTCAGCTCAAAATATTCCAAAGACATTTCGGGGTGGAAAATTTTATATGTATTATATATGAAGAGGGAGAGAGAGAGATTTATTGCAAGGAATTCCTTACCTGATTGTGAGGCTGGCTTGGCAAGTATGAAATCTGTACGGCAGGCCAACAGGAAGGGCAGGCTGGAATTTTTGGGCATGAAGCTGCAGTCCAGAATTGCATCCCCTTCAAGGAAACCTCAGTTCTGCTGTTAAAACCTTTTTTAAAAAAGTAATTAAAAAAAATAAAAGAGTAATTCATTTTAATTGGAAGATATTTACAGTATTGTTATGGTTTTTGCCATATATCAACATGAATTGGCCACAGGTATACATGTGTACCCCCGACTCTGAACTCCCTCCCACCTCCATCCCCACCCTACCCCTCTGGGTTGTCCTAGAGCATTGGCTTTGGGTGCCCTTGCATCAAACTTGATGCATCAAACTTGCACTGGTCATAATTTATTGAATCTGGTACATCCACATTGGCTAGGATAATCTTTACTTAAAATGAATGGATGGGACTTCCCTGGCAGTTCAGTGGTTAACACTCCACTATTCAAATGTAGGGGGCAGGGTTCAATTGCTGGTCTGGGAACTAAGATCTCACAGGCCATCTGGTATGGCCAAAAGTAAAAAAAAAAAATTTTTAATGAATTGATTGTAAAAAAATAAAATTAGCTGATTGGAGAATCAATCATATCTATAAAATACCTTCACAGCAGCACCTAGATTCAAATTTGAATAACTGAGAACTACAGACTAGTCGATTGACACATAAAACCAACCATCAAGAGGGGAATCATTAATCATCAATGACTCAGGCCTCTCTCAGTGAGGATGCAAAAAAAAAAAAAGTTCCTTCTAAATGTATCCTGCATCCATTTAGCAATTTGAAGTTAAATCAGGCAAATACATACATATATATATATACACATATATATATATATGTTTTTTTTTTTAGATATGTGATACATAGGATAATCATTTTCTTATCTCAGTGTACATGACTGGGTATTTACTCCATTCTGGCCATTCTTGGCTTTGGAACTCATGGCGAGAGGATGCAGTGAACAGATGATGAGGTTTGGTGAACATTTTACAGAATCACGTGTGCCCTGACAAGAGAATATATCAAGTGGGACATATCAGGTTTCTCTTATTGAAAAGTAAATCAGAATCTGTTTCAAAATCATCTACATGATAGTCAGTGAGATGGACAAGTCCTGTCCCTTCCCCAGAATCAATCAAGGCTACTTTTGTGGGACTTAATTTTATTTTCTTATTTTACCCTTTTTTCATTGTGAATCAATCTTAAAATGGACTAGAGCTCTAAATAAGAACTTTTTTGAAAAAATTATTTATATATGTGGCTGTGCTGGGTCTGTTTCTGGAAGAGCTTCACATCCTACTCTTACCTGCCACTGAACTCTATTTTGCCAAGAATGAGCATTTGTAGTAAAACATTCAGACCAACCTGGAAAGTTATATGCAGTTCAGAGATCTCTGTCTAAAAAATCAGTCTGTTTTTATAGCACATCAAGTTTAAAATGCCAATTAATTCTAGTTTTGATCAATCCCTCATAATGAGCATTGTATAAGTTTCCTGTACCAATCCTTGCATTAGAGGTAGTAAGAGTTCACAGGTAAAGAATGCTGGCATTTAAATAGATGATGTAGTGAACTTGGGGCTTCCTTGATGGCTCAGTGGGTAAGGAACCATCCGCAATGCAGAAGACACAGAAGATGTGGGTTCGATTCCTGGGTCAGGAAGATTCCTTAGAGGCAGGCATGGCAACCCACTCCAGTATTCTTGCCTGGATAATCTCATGGACAGAGGAGCCTGGAGGGCTACAGTCCAAAGGGTCACAGTCATACATGACTGACTAAGCACACATGCACCCAGTCGACTTGGGTACAGATGGTAAATCAACAATGGGGTTTCAGCTGCCAAAATAAGGAGAAGGCAATGGCACCCCACTCCAATACTTTTGCCTGGAAAATCCCATGGACAGAGGAGCCTGGTGGGCTGCAGTCCATGGGGTTGCTAGAGTTGGACATGACTGAGTGACTTCACTTTCACTTTTCACTTTCATGCATTGGAGAAGGAAATGGCAACCCACTCCAGTGTTCTTGCCTGGAGAATCCCAGGGACAGGGGAGCCTGGTAGGCTGCTGTCTATGGGGTCGCACAGAGTCGGACATGACTGAAGCGACTTAGCAGCAGCAGTAGCAGGGTTCTGTTGAACTGATACCATATATCTGCCCATGTATGACTTTCTCTAAGTAAAACTCAGTTAGGCATAAAAGTAGAAGAAAAAGAAAAAGGGAAGAAGCAGGAGAAGAAAGAGAAGAAGAAGGAAAGACATCAGACCAGTTGTCTCAGATTGCACAAGAGAGAGAACAGTCCTTATACTGACAAGCAAGTCCATGGTTCCCAAAGTGTGGTCCCTGGAACAGAGAAATCAGCATCATCTGAGAATTTGTTACAGATGCAAATCCTTGGCCTTATCATTGGTCAACAGAATGAGGAAGTCTGGAGCTTGGGCACTGTGATTTGTCTTTTAACCAGCTCTCCAGGTGATGGTCTCAAGGGAAAGAATCGAAGAAATGGGTTCTTCTAAAACTCCCAGAGAAACTGTTTCTTTTGAAGAGACTTATACTTTTAGATCTTGGCCTGAGATACTACATGCTACAAATCTATAAAATTGTATTGTTCTTAGTCTTTTTGACCCCGAGGAATAACTTTTAATAAATGTGTTTTTGAGAGATTTTAAAACTTTTTAACAAGTCCCATTGCTCCCTTGCCCTCAGTGGTAATCAACCCAACCCTGCCTCCTGCATCGAGTCCAGTAGTTTCTCCTCAAGGATATTCCCCCTTCCCCTAGAGTCACACCCGTTGTTGTATACGCAATGTTTGGGCAGTGGCTAGGAAACTAAGTTTGCAGGAAAGGGATCGTGAAGAAGATGCAAGACATGAGGGCTCTCTCCCATGCTGGGCTGAAGGAAGGTAAGAGATCAGGGTTTTCTCACCTGTAAATAGAGCAGCTGTTAAGAAGAATCCACACTTGCTGGAGAGTGTGGAGAAAAAGCAAGAGATTTAGACTTGATGATTGTAAGGCTAAAGTGTGAGGAACGCTTCAGAAAGTAATGCAGGAGAAATGGGGTGTTGAAAACTGATTTTCCAACGAGCATGTCCAAAACCAGGCTTTTAATGACAAAGTGGAAACTGGGTCCTGTGATTTAGAGGGACGATACTGAGAGCAAAGGATAGGAAAATACACCACAAAATTCTCCACGTGGTCACACTGAATAGGAAGGATCGCGTAATTACCTACTTATTCATTATGACAGCAACTTTTTTTGAGCAACTGGTGAATCAGAGTTGCTGTTACAGGTGCTGGGGCTACTAAGTTACTGAACTTGCAATCTAGTCAAGAGGGACAATGGAAAAAAATATGATGAGACTAAAATGACCTCTGATGAACAATTCATTGCAGGAAGCGGGTGAGGGGTGGGGAGTGAGACAAGGCCGGGGAGTGAGGAGGCCACTTAACTCTCTACTGTCATCCTTATCTCTCACCTTCTGTGTCCTTCTTCGCCTTTGTTCCCAGCCTCTTCCCTCCCCCTCCACTTTCCCCTTCCCCTTCCTTCCTCTTAATATCCCCTCTTCATTCTTTTGACAACACCCTGGTGGCTCAGACATTAAAGACTCTGCCTGCAATTCAGAAGACCTGGGTTCAAAAGACTCCCTGGAGAAGGGAATGGCAACTCACTCTAGTATTCTTTATTCCTTTGTCTATACTATTTCTCTTATTTCGACATCTTCCTTTCTCATCTGTCTTTGTACTCAGTAACAGAAATTCTTGGGGCTTTTAAAAGAGCCCTTCCATACCCCTTCGTACAAAATCCATCACCTATTTCTTAATCCAGAAAGTCTCTCTCCGCCTTCTCATGTCTTAGCACACACACCATATATATCCTGCTAAGTCACCCAGGAAGGGACCACCTACACCAGTGATGGGGGGACATTCCCTATAATTGTTTACCCGCCCAGCAGTCCATGCCACATGCTTTTTAAGTATTGACTATGAGCAAGCATGAGCACTGCAGTGCACAGATTAATTGTGAATCAAGGCACATGTCTGTAGTCGCACATTATGGTTGAATCAGGAGGAAAACCTAGAAATACAAAAAGTTCACGAACTTTTAGATGTAATAACTGTTGCATGAGAAATGACAGGTACAAAAATGTATTAGAGACTGTAAGAAGACAGGAGGTTTTTAGTAGGAGACTACACAGAGGAGAGTGATTACTACTTATTATTCCAGACGCTATTCTAGGAATCTTATGTTCTATCTTATTTAATCCCCTGGACATTGAATAGAGACAACACTTTTATTTCTACCTTCAGTTCAGTTCAGTTCAGTCGCTCAGTCATGTCTGACTCTTTGCAACCCCATGAATCGCAGCACGCCAGGCCTCCCTGTCCATCACCAACTCCCGGAGTTCACCCAGACTCACGTCCATCGAGTCAGTGATGCCATCCAGCCATCTCATCCTCTGTCATCCCCTTCTCTTCCTGCCCCCCATCCCTCCCAGCATCAGAGTTTTTTCCAATGAGTCAGCTCTTCGCATGAGGTGGCCAAAGTACTAGAGTTTCAGCTTTAGCAAGATGTGGAAACTGAGATGAAGGGCTTGAGTAACTTAATGTGGGTCCCATCTCAAGGACAAGAAACTCTGGAATTTGACTACATGTCTGCTGGACTCCAAGTGTCTTTTCCTATCACTATATTACACAGAGTTTTTTAAAGCAGGTTGTATATGTCATGAATGGCTTTAAGATATCTCAAGAATATATATATTCCAGTACCAACTGGTACACATTCCAGGGCCAAGGACATTTAGTCAGCACCTGGAATTATGATCTGCACGTGAATGTCCATCATCTAAACCTGGACACTCAGTTTGAGCCCCGGGCACTAATACATGGCTTCTGTGGTGTTTCCTTTAGGTGTATGGAGTAGACACCATGGAATCAGGGAACCACACGTGGGTGCCAGAATTTGTCTTCCTGGGACTCTCACAGACTCAGGAGCTCCAGCTCGTCTTGTTTCTGGTGTTCCTGTTTGTTTATATCACCACTGTCATGGGAAACCTCCTCATCATGGTCACAGTGACCTCTGATTCCAGGCTCCACACACCCATGTATTTTCTGCTGCGAAACCTGGCCATCATAGACCTCTGTTTCTCCTCAGTCACTGCCCCAAAGATGCTGGTGGACTCCCTTGCTGAGAAGAAGACCATCTCCTACCAGGGCTGCATGGCCCAGATTTTCTTCTTCCACTTTCTGGGAGGTGCCATGGTCTTCTTCCTCTCAGTGATGGCCTATGACCGCCTTGTTGCTATATCCCGGCCCCTCCACTATGTCACCATCATGAACACTCAGCTCTGTGTGGGGCTGGTGGTGGCTAGCTGGGTGGGAGGCTTCATCCATTCGATTTCCCAAGTGGCTCTGATGCTCCCACTGCCTTTCTGTGGCCCCAACATCCTAGATAACTTCTACTGTGATGTTCCACAAGTGCTGAGACTCGCCTGCACTGACACCTCCCTCCTGGAGTTCCTTATCATTTCCAACAGTGGGGTGCTGGTCCTCATCTGGTTCCTCCTCCTCCTGGTCTCCTACTCAGCCATCCTGGTGATGCTTAGGTCCCACTCTGGGAAGGCGAGGAGGAAGGCAGCTTCCACCTGCACCACCCACATCATCGTGGTGTCTATGGTCTTTGTTCCAAGCATTTACCTCTATGCCCGGCCCTTCACCTCCTTCTCTATGGACAAGGCTGTGTCCATCAGCCAAACCATCATGACCCCCATGCTCAACCCCATGATCTATACCCTGAGGAACCAGGAGATGCAGGCAGCAGTGAAGAGATTAGGGAGGCATCCTCTGGCTTGTAAAAGTGAGTGACAATGGGTTCCTTACTTCTCTTTGACTTTGTTTTCTTTGTAGAGTGGGCATAGAGACCTACTGTATCTCCCCTGTTAATAACTTGTGTTTTTGTTGTATGGATTATCATAGAAGTGAATGCATAGTGAACCTAAGCAATTTACTCGGAGTTTTTAGCAAAATTGATAATATCCTTATTTTTTATTTTGATGTTGATTTGAATATTCCTGTGACAAGAAGATGTGTTGTCATGGAAGCATTATGGAAAGTCACACCTTCTTTTCTGCCATCTTGGTGGACAGTTTCCTCTTAGGATGACAGCATTCCCCCAGAAGAGCAGCTCTGTTTTCTGTACCTGAGTTCTTTTCCCCAGTACCCCTTTTTGTGTGAGTCTGGATTGTTGGAAACTGCACAGGATCCCGAGTCTTAAGCCTGAAATTGGAGACTTTAACCAACACTTACCAAATGGACGACCTTGAATGAGACACCTGGCCTCTCTTGAACTCAAAACTTCTTCCTCAACAAACTTGCTAATATTAATATGTGACCCCAAACCTTCCAGTAGCAGAATCAGAAATTGTGACAAAACATTGAGTGATTCATATAACTGTATTTTTTATTTTCAAATCAGAAATTATCATGAGTATTAAGATATTTTCACTGTAGTATAATAATTATTACAAGTAAAAGATCATGTGTAAAGCTCATTGGAAAAGACCCTGATCCTCGGAAAGACAGACGGTAAAGGAGAAGAGGGCAGCAGAAGATGAGATGGTTAGACAGTATCATTGACTCAATGGTTATGAATTTAAGCAAACTCAGGGAGATAGTGAAGAACAGGTGAGCCTGGAGTACTGCAGTCCATGGGGTCACAAAGAGTCAGACAAGACTTAGTAACTGAGCAACAATAACAAATGTATATACATTATAATATACAACATTATCAATATATTGCATAAACAGTCATGTATACAGTAGTCAGTTCAAGAATCACATGGTACCAGTAACTTCCCTATAGGTGCTCTCTACCACATCACTTCTTCCCAAATGAAAGCTCTTTCTTGAATTTTGTGTTTATCATTCCACCGTTTATAAAAATAATCTCACTATACCTTTACATAATTGACATATTGTTTTATTTTGCTTTATTGAGCTTTATACAAATATTAGACTGTATATTATATTCTGGGGTTTGCTTTTTTTCACTCCACATTATGTTTCTAAATGCCACATGTTACTCTGTTTGGCTGTAGTTTTTTTTTTTTTTTTTTGCTGTATAATATTCTTTTGTGAGAATAAGCTTAGTGGGATTGTTTCAGTTTTTCTGTTGCAAACAGTGCTCTTTTGAATTTTCTTCTACTTGTCTCCAGTTGTCATGTTGAGGAACTATGAGTCGTCATATATTTTAAAGTGAAATTGCTGAGCCATGAGATCTTCAAAGATTTACCTTTACAAAATCATGCCAAATTCTTTCCCAAAGTTGTTAATGCATTGCATTTCATCAGCAGTGTTGAAGCGTTCCTATTGATTCATATCCTCCTAACATTTGCTATTGTCAGATTTCTTTGTTTTTGCTAATTTAGTGGGTAAAAAAATGAAATTTCACTGTAGTCCTAATTTGCATTTCTCTAGCATTTCCTTCCATACTTTTTATTGTATACAGGTTTCTCATGAATGCATTTTGTTCCCTTTCCTCTGACTTTTTCTATTTAGTGTATGAGTTCTTAGGTAATTTAGTGCTTAATCTATTATCAGCTATATTTATTACAATACTTCCTTCCACTTTGTGATTTGCCTTCTCTAATTTTTGTGTTAGTTTTCATGTAGTCAGTTTTATTTTAGTGTTAATTCATATTGAAATCTTATTTTTTTAAATTGCTTTTTATCCAGAGGACAAAACGATATGATATTCTGCTATGTAGTTCTTCTAGCTTTAAAATATATTTAAAAGCATTTTTAACTTTCTGAAAAATCTCACACTTACAGAAAATTTGCAAGTAGAGCATAATGTACTTTTTCCCTGAAACATTGAGGGTAAGTTGCAATCTTGATGCCCACCACTCCTTAACATTTGTGTGCATTTTCTGCAAAAACATTTCCACCAATCCTGCTGTACAGTCAGCTGTGGCATTTTTGTGACTTTACCAGGAATATTACAGAAGTCATGCTCTGCTGCTATTGCAGCCTATGAGGTATAAGAGATTTTGCTATGTCCTGTTGCTAATGTCTCATCGCTTTGATTACTAAGAGGTGTTCATTAGGCTTATCACTTAAGTTATTTATTTTCCCTCGGAAATTAGTAAATATTTTGTGGGAAAGTACTTTGAGATTATGTGAATATCTAGTTTCTTACCAAACTTCCAATTTATTCATTTATTTATTTATACCTGTGTGAAATTAATTTTCCTTTTTTTTCATCAAGTTATAATTTATTATCATCATGACTTATTTTGATGTTCCACTTACCCCAGAATTCGCCAGTCAGAGTCTGTAAGCTGGCTTCTGTTCTTTTTATTATTAGAGCACTTCTTTTCTTACTGGCCCAGTGAAATGCCCCATGCTTATCTTATGCTTTCTCTGCTCCAGCTCTGGAATCACCTATTTTAGTAAACAGTCCTGCTTCCTTTGAGGAGAATGGTACTGAAAGGCAAATCTGAGTGCTGGGTGTGCTGATATATAACAGTCCCATTCAATTTTTGTGTATCTATCATCTATCTATCTACCTCTATCATCCGTCTAACTAATGAAAATCATATATTCACATAGATACTTCCATTCCCATTGGAACATGATAGAATTCTTTCTATTTTTCTTTTTCTATACTTATAATTCCTTTCTCTGGTGAGGAACCTGGCTCCCATTATTCTTTTTATATATATAAAATTATTATATATTTATATTATTCTTTATGAGTTCAGTTCAGTTCAGTCACTCAGTCGTGTCTGACTCTTTGCAACCCCATGAAACACAGTGCACCAGGCTTCCCTGTCCATCACCAACTCCCGGAGTTTACCCAAACTCATGTCCATCGAGTTGGTGATGCCATCGAGTTGGTGATGCCATCTAACCATCTCATCTTCTGTCGTCCCCTTCTCCGCCTGCCTTCAATCTTTCCCAACATCAGGGTCTTTTCAAATGAGCGAGCTCTTCACATCAGGTGGCCAAAGTATTGGAGCTTCAGCTTCAACATCAGTCCTTCCAATGAACATTCAAGACTGATCTCCTTTAGCAAGGACTGGTTGGATCTCCTTGCAGTCCAAGGGACTCTCAAGAGTCTTCTCCAACACCATAGTTCAAAAGCATCGATTCTTCTGTGCTCATCTTTCTTTATAGTCCAACTCTCACATCCATACAGTTCAGTTCAGTTCAGTCGCTCAGTTGTGTCCGACTCTTTGCAACCCCATGAATCGCAGCACGCCAGGCCTCCCTGTCCATCACCAACTCCCGGAGTTCACTCAGACTCACGTCCATCAAGTCAGTGATGCCATCCAGCCATCTCATCCTCTGTCGTCCCCTTCTCCTCCTGCCCACAATCCCTCCCAGCATCAGAGTCTTTTCCAATGAGTCAACTTTTTGCATGAGGTGGCCAAAGTACTGGAGTTTCAGCTTCAGCATCAGTCCTTCCAAAGAAATCCCAGGGCTGATCTCCTTTAGAATGGACTGGTTGGATCTCCTTGCAGTCCAGGGAACTCACAAGAGCCTTCTCCAACACCACAGTTCAAAAGCATCAATTCTTCCACGCTCAGCTATCTTCACAGTCCAACTCTCACATACATACATGACCACTGGAAAAACCATAGCCTTGACTAGATGAACCTTTGTTGGCAAAGTAATGTCTCTGCTTTTGAACATGCTATCTAGGTTGGTCATAACTTTCCTTCCAAGGAGTAAGCGTCTTTTAATTTCATGGCTGCAGTCACCATCTGCAGTGATTTTGGAGCCCCCAAAAATAAAGTCTGACACTGTTTCCACTGTTTCCCCATCTATTTCCCATGAAGTGGTGGGACCAGATGCCATAATCTTTGTTTTCTGAATGTTGAGCTTTAAGCCAACTTTTTCACTCTGCACTTTCACTTTCATCAAGAGGCTTTTGAGTTCCTCTTCACTTTCTGCCATAAGGGTGGTGTCATCTGCATATCTGAGGTTATTGATATTTCTCCTGGCAATCTTGATTCCAGCTTGTGTTTCTTCCAGTCCAGCGTTTCTCATGATGTACTCTGCATAGAAGTTAAATAAACAGGGTGACAATATACAACCTTGACGAACTCCTTTTCCTATTTGGAACCAGTCTGTTGTTCCATGTCCAGTTCTAACTGTTGCTTCCTGACCTGCATACAAATTTCTCAAGAGGCAGATCAGGTGGTCTGGTGTGTATATATATATTATATATTATATATATTTCAAGTCACATAAAATTATTTAATTCACCCTTTCTATGCAACCATCTCCTGTAGTAATTCTGTCTACATTTCCACTCTCTCTCCTGATACTTTCCTCACTGCACTTGGGCTTTGGTATCACACAGCAGGTCACTCCCTGCTCAGACACTTTCCTTACCCTACTCATGCCCCAACACCCCCCATCAGAACCTTCCAATGTGGAAACCCTCCTCACCTTTCTTGGGCTCTGACAGTTGACATCAAGCTGCATCTCTGCTTAGACACCCTTCTCATCCATTTGGAGATATGCTACCTAAACTGAGTCATCCCCTATAGGAATAGTCTTCTCACCTTGAGTTAACACCGCAGTGGGTAGCTCCAAAAGGACACTCAGACTCTAACTACCCTTTCTGGGCCCCATCTTGAGGACACCCTAAGTAATTGTATTTTCATTCTACATTCAGAAGAAAATTCCTCAATGCTACTTTCCAACTCTCTACTAAAGTTTTCATTTCTGAAAACATATTTTAATTCCCAAGAATTCTTTTTTGTTCCATAATTTTTTCATACCTTATTTTTTCATGTCCTTATTTTATGGATGTTATATCTTCTTGCTTCTCTCAACAGACGTTAGCTATATAAACTTTTTTTCTGTTTCCTATGTCATTTTGGTTTTGCTTCTCATTCATTTTCCTATTTATTTGGTTTTTTCCTTTTGTGTTAGTGGCCTTCCTTAATCCCTGTTGATCCATGGCTACCTACACTCAAGAGCAAGGCAGTAAAACACAAATTTGTACCTCTCTTTATGTTAAAACTTTCAGACTTCATTTTAGGAGCTCAGGTGAATATCAGCCGTTTACTGGAAGTCGCCCAAATGCCAAAACATGGAGGTACATTTTTCTGGAGCTACTGTTTCTGCAAATAAAAATCCTGCTTTCCTGTCTTCTTACCTTGAGTTGAATACTCAAATTTAACTCAATTTTGGGAGAATGATGGGTCCCAGTACTTCTTTAGAGAGTAAATTCTTACCTGACCATCTTCTCTTATTTACATTACTTGCATTTGAGTACATGACCTCTGCTGTTAAGAGTTTTTCTGTATAAGACAGACTTTGCATCTCTGTCCACCTACTGTTGCCTCTGGTCCATCATGTTCAGTCCATGATAGTGCATTATAAGACGATGGTCTTGTTTTTGGGGGGTGCTTTATAAGACGATAGTCTTGTTTTTTGGGGTGCTTTATAAAATGATAGTCTTGTTTTTTGGGGTCTACCCAAAGCCATTCTTAGCCACTTCCCCTTTGTTTGTCCCCACCCCCAAAATTGTGCACTTTCCTAAAACATTTAGAAGCAAGGCTTCCTGATGTGTGTATCTGATCCAGGATTGAAAATTTCAACAAAAAATGTATTAGCCAAGGAGCTTCTGGAGAGGGTTTCTGCTCCATGATTACAGGCAAGATATGCAGAAGAGACTTCCCCCAAACGTATCGTCACCTCCAGCCTTTGAATGAGATGTGTGAGGACACACACCATAATGAAGCATGGAGGCATCCTGGCTCATGAGGGAGAGGCCAAGGGCACCACAGGCTCACTGAACCTGTGTCCTGATATCACTGCATTAGTGGGTCCCTGAGGGCTCACAGTCTTCCACTCCTGATTTTTCTTAATATTTTTAGTCTTCCTCCTTCTTTCTTACCTCCCAACTCCTGTTCCCCTTCTCCTCTACTTCTTCACTCTCCTCACATCTTTAACAACTTTGAAGTTGGGATGGGCTGAATCAAGGACAGAGGAAAAGTTATGGGACTTTAACTACCCTGATTAAGTATTTGATGAAACAGGATGTGGTATGAATAAACAGAGGCACTATCTACCGCTCTGTCCATCCTCTCAACTCTCCCCTCTCTTCTCCTCCCTGCTGCCACTGAGGCCCTACTAAGTAGGTCATTTTTCTGCATAATGTCCTCCCCTGGTTCTCACCTCCCTCAAGGTAAAACCTAAAGGTATGGGCCTGGTCCCTTAGCACAATTCAGAGTGATCCCTGCCTTCTCTCCACCTAATGTCCCACCACTTCCTCTGTGCTTCAGCCTCATCGAGGCTTTCAAGGCTCATGGAGGGTATGCTGTACCATTTCATCTCTGGTTTCTTTTCTTCCTGCCAGATACACACTTTCCCTCCTTTGTCTGCCTAACAGACTTGAACTTCACTTCTGTTTAAATATCATCTCCTCTCCAAAGACTTCCTCCTCTCCCAGTCATAGTCATTTGCTCAGTCTTATAACCTTTGAGCATTCCCCTAGTAGAGCTCTCTCCTCTCTGAAATGCATTTATTTTCCCCATCAGCAGCTGAGTTCCTTGAGAGGAGAATGTATTCTTATTTTTGTATCCTCAGCATTGAGAATAGAGGTGGACTCAAGCTACCTTTTACTGTTCTCTTACTCTTAAAAAAGATAACCCTCAATTTTGTTAACAAATTGATCTAAAACAATAACCAAATACTTTTCCAGCAAAGATGGGTTCATTTGGGACCAGCAGAGAATTGCAATTCAGGGTCTGCACCCTTGGTGAACCATGTGCAAGTCCTTCAGGGCAAGAGAAGAAGAATGCATTTATAAAGAGGGGAAAGGAGAGTGGGAGACTTCAGTAACAAAGCGTCCATGGCTCTTCACAGACTGAGTCCTTGCCAGTCTTTTCATTGGAAGCAGGGAAGTTTTTCTTCTTCCTTTTGGTTTTGGAAGTTGTCGTAGGGTGTGAGAACCCCTCCATCTGTTCTCCTGATTCTACTTAATTGATGTTTTGGTTTATTAATTTTTAAAGCATTTATTGAATTTTCACAATGGGCCAAGTAACTCAAAACAATAATACACTGGAATCATTTCTCTAAAGCAGACAAATTGCATACAGTCCCACACTGAGGAATCAACTTGGAGGCTGAGATGTGGCTTAGTAGATACTTTATCATCTTATGTGTCTTGAGAAAAGAAATATATGGACAGAGGAAACAATGGCTTTTTAAAAATAAAAGTGTTTGTTTTTTAAAAGAACGATAATTGCTTTACAGAATTTTGTTGTTTTCTGTCACACCTCAACATGGATCAGTCATAGGTATACATACATCCTCTCCCTTCTGAAGCTCCCACCCATCTCCCTCCCCATCCCACCCCTCTAGGTTGATAAAGAGCATACAGCAAATTCCCACTGGCTATCTATTTTACATATGGTAATGTAAATTTCCATGTTACTCTCATCATACATATCACCCTCTCACCATCTCCTCCCCTCTCCCATGACCATAAGTCTATACTCTATGTCTGTTTCTCCACTGATGACCTGCAAATAAACTCTTCATTACCATTTTTCTAGATTCTGTATATATGGGTTGTAATATGATATTTATCTTTCTCTATCTGACTTACTTCACTCTGGATAATAGGCTCTAGGTTCATCCACCTCATTAGAACTGACTTAAATGCATTCCTTTTTATGGCTGAGTAATATTCCATTGTGTATATGTACCACTTCTTTATCTATTCATCTGTCAATGGAAATCTAGGTTGCTTTCATGTTTTAGCTATTGTAAATAGCTCTGTTATGAATAATGGGATACATGTGTCTCTTTCAGTTTTGATTTCCTCAGGGAATATGCCTAGGAGTGGGATTGCTGGGTCACATGGTGGTTTTACTCTTAGCTTTTTAAGGAATCTTCATACCATCTTCCATCATGACTGCATCAATTTACATTCCCATCAACAGTGCAAGAACAATCCTTTTTCTCCACACCCTTTCCAGCATTTATTGTTGTAGACTTTTGATGATGGCCATTCTGACTGGTGTGAGGTAATATTTCATTCTAATTTTGATTTGCATTTCTCTAATAATGAGTAATGTTGAGCATCTTTTCAAGTGTTTATTAGCCTTCTGTATGTCTTCTTTGGAGAAATGGCTATTTAGGTCTGTTACCCACTTTTTGATTGGGTTGTTTGCTTTTTTGGTATTGAGTTGTATGAGCTGCTTGCATATTTTGGAAATTAATCCTTTGTCAGTTTTTTCAGTTGCTATTATTTTCTCCCAATCTGAGGGTTGGCTTTTCACCTTACTTATAGTTTCCTTTGCTGTGCAAAAGCTTTTAAGTTTAATCAGGTCCCACTTGTTTACTTTTGTTTTTATTTCCATTACTCTAGGAGGTGGGTCATAGAGAATCTTGTTTTGATTTTTTTTTTAATGTATATAGTGCCTCACTTTATTTTTTAATTAATTAATTAATTTTACTTTACAATATTGTATTGGTTTTGCCATACATTGACTTGAATCCACCATGAGTGTACATGTATTCCCCATCCTGAACTCCCCTTCCACTTCCCTCCCCATCCCATCCCTCTGGGTCATCCCAGTGCACCAGCCCCGAGCATCCTGTATCATGCATCAAACCTGGACTGGTGATTTGTTTCACATATGATATTTTACATGTTTCAGTGCCATTCTCCCATATCATCCCTCCCTAGCCCTCTCCCACAGAGTCCAAAAGACTGTTCAATACATCTGTGTCTCTTTTGCTGTCTCACATACAGGGTTATCGTTATCTTCTTTCTAAATTCCATATATATGCATTAGTATACTGTATTGGTGTTTCCTTTCTGGCTTACTTTACTCTGTATAATAGGCTCCAGTTTCATCCACCTCATTAGAACTGATTCAAATGTATTCTTTTTAATGGCTGAGTAATATTCCATTGTGTGTATGTACCACAGCTTTCTTATCCATTCATCTGCTGATGGACATCTAGGTTGCTTCCACGTCCTGGCTATTATAAACAGTGCTGCAATGAACATTGGGGTACATGTGTCTCTTTCAATTCTGTTTTCCTCAGTGTGTATGCCCAGCTGTGGGATTGCTGGGTCATAAGGCAGTTCTATTTCCAGTTTTTTAAGGAATCTCCACACTGTTCTCCATAGTGGCTGTACTAGTTTGCATTCCCACCAACAGTGTAAGAGGGTTCCCTTTTCTCCATACCCTCTCCAGCATTTCTTGCTTGTAGACTTTTGGATCGCAGCCATTCTGACTGGCATGAAATAGTACCACATTGTGATTTTGATTTGCATTTCTCTGATAATGAGTGATGTTGAGCATCTTTTCATGTGTTTGTTAGCCATCTGTATGTCTTCTTTGGAGAAATGTCCGTTTAGTTCTTTGGCCCATTTGTTGATTGGGTCGTTTATTTTTCTGGAATTGAGCTGCAGGAGTTGCTTGTATATTTTTGAGATTCTTTGTCCATTGCTTCATTTGCTATTATTTTCTCCCATTCTGAAGGCTGTCTTTTCACCTTGCCTATAGTTTCCTTTGTTGTGCAGAAGCTTTTAATTTTAATTAGGTCCCATTTGTTTATTTTTGCTTTTATTTCCAATAATCTGGGAGGTGGGTCATAGAGGATCCTGCTGTGGTTTATGTCGGAGAGTGTTTTGCCTATGTTTTCCTCTAGGAGTTTTATAGTTTCTGGTGTTACATTTAGGTCTTTAATCCATTTTGAGTTTATTTTTGTGTATGGTGTTAGACAGTGCTCTAGTTTCATTCTTTTACAAGTGGTTGACCTGTTTTCCCAGCACCACTTGTTAAAGAGATTGTCTTTTCTCCATTGTATAGTCTTGCCTCTTTTGTCAAAGATAAGGTGTCCATATGTGTGTGGATTTATCTCTGGCTTTCTGTTTTGTTCCATTGATCTATATTTCTGTCTTTCTGCCAGTACCATACTATCTTGATGACTATGGCTTTGTAGTAGAGCCTGAAGTCAGACAGGTTGATTCCTCCAGTTCCATTCTTCTTTCTCAAGATTGCTTTGGCTATTCAAGGTTTTTTTGTATTTCCATACAAATTGTGAAATTATTTGTTCCAGTTCTCTGAAAAATATCGTTGGTAGCTTGATAGGGATTGCATTGAATCTATAGATTGCTTTGGGTAGTATACTCATTTTCACTATATTATATCTTCCAATCCATGAACACAGTATATTTCTCCATCTATTTGTGTCCTCTTTGATTTTTTTCACCAGTGTTTTATAGTTATCTATATATAGGTCTTTTGTTTCTTTAGGTAGATATATTCCTAAGTATTTTATTCTTTTCATTGCAATGGTGAATGGAATTGTTTCCTTAATTTCTCTTTCTGTTCTCTCATTGTTAGTGTATAGGAATGCAAGGGATTTCTGTGTGTTGATTTTATATCCTGCAACTTCACTGTATTCATTGATTAGCTTTAGTAATTTTCTAGTGGAGTCTTTAGGGTTTTCTATGTAGAGGATCATGTTATCTGAAAACAGTGAGAGTTTTACTTCTTCTTTTCCAATCTGGATTCCTTTTATTTCATTTTCTGCTTTGATTGCTGTGGCCAAAACTTCCAAAACTATGTTTATGTTGAATAATAGTGGTGAGAGTGGGCACCCCTGTCTTGTTCCTGACTTTAGGGGAAATGCTTTCAATTTTTCACCATTGAGGATAACGTTTGCTGATAGTTTGTCATATATAGCTTTTATTATGTTGAGGTATGTTCCTTCTATTCCTGCTTTCTGGAGGGTTTTTTTTTTTTTTTATCATAAATGGATGTTGAATTTTGTCAAAGGCTTTCTCTGCATCTATTGAGATAGCCATACGGCTTTTATTTTATTTTTCAATTTGTTAATGTGGTATATTACATTGATTGATTTGCAGATATTGAAGAATCCTTGCACCCCTGGGATAAAGCCCACTTGGTCATGATGTATGATCTTTTTAATATGTTGTTGGATTGTTTGCTAGAATTTTGTTAAGGATTTTTGCATCTATGTTTATCAGTGATATTGGCCTGTAGTTTTCTTTTTTTGTGGCATCTTCATCCGGTTTTGGTATTAGGGTGATGGTGGCCTCCTAGAATGAGTTTGGAAGTTTATCTTCCTCTGGAATTTTCTGGAAGAGCTTGAGTAGGATAGGTGCTAGCTCTTCTCCAAATTTTTGGTAGAATTCAGCTGTGAAGCCGTCTGGTCCTGGGCTTTTGTTTGTTGGAAGATTTCTGATTACAGTTTCAATTCCTGTGCTTATCATAGGTCTGTTAAGATTTTCTATTTCTTCCTGGTTCAGTTTTGGAAAGTTGTATTTTTCTAAGAATTTGTCCATTTCTTCCACGTTGTCCATTTTATTTGCATATAGTTGCTGATAATAGTCTCTTATGATCCTTTGTATTTCTGTGTTGTCTGTTGTGATCTCTCCATTTTCGTTTCTAAATTTGTTGATTTGATTCTTCTCCCTTTGTTTCTTGATGAGTCTGGCTAATGGTTTGTCAATTTTATTGATCTTCTCAAAGAACAAGCTTTTGGCTTTGTTGGTTTTTGCTATGGTCTCTTTTGTTTCTTTTGCATTTATTTCTACCCTAATTTTTAAGATTTCTTTCCTTCTACTAACCCTGGGGTTCTTCATTTCTTCCTTTTCTAGTTGCTTTAGGTGTAGAGATAGGTTATTTATTTGACTTTTTTCTTGTTTCTTGAGTTAAGCCTGTATTGCTATGAACCTTTCCCTTAGTACTGCTTTTACAGTGTCCCATAGGTTTTGGGTTGTTGTGTTTTCATTCGTTTCTATGCATATTTTTATTTCTTTTTTGATTTCTTCTGTGATTTGTTGGTTATTGAGCAGCGTGTTGTTCAAACTCCATATGTTGGGATTTTTAATATTTTTGTCCTGTAATTGAGATCTAATCTTACTGCATTGTGATCAGAAAAGATGCTTGGAATGATTTCAATTTTTTTGAATTTACCAAGACTAGATTTATGGCCCAGGATGTGATCTATCCTGGAGAAGGTTCCATGTGTCCTTGAGAAAAAGGTGAAATTCATTGTTTTGGGGTGAAATGTCCTATAGATATCAATTAGGTCTAACTGGTCTATTGTATCATTTAAAGTTTGTGTTTCCTTGTTAATTTTTTGTTTAGTTGATCTATCCATAGGTGTGAGTGGGGTATTAAAGTCTCCCACTATTATTGTGTTATTGTTAATTTCCCCTCTCATACTTGTTAGCACTTGTCTTACATATTGTGGTGCTCCTATGTTGGGTTCATATATATTTATGACTGTTATATCTTCTTCTTAGATTGATCCTTTGATCATTATGTAGTGTCCCTCTTTGGCTCTTTTCACAGCCTTTGTTTTATTTTTTTTCTTTTTTTTTTTCTTTAATAGAAAATTATTTAATTAGTATACATGTGTTCCCCATCCTGAACCCTCCTCCCTCCTCCCTCCCCACACCATCCCTCTGGGTCGTCTCAGTGCACCAGCCCCAAGCATCCAGCATCGTGCATTGAACCTGGACTGGCATCTCGTTTCATACATGACGTTTCACATGTTTCAATGCCATTCTCCCAAATCTTCCCACCCTCTCCCTCTCCCACAGAGTCCATAAGACTGTTCTATACATCAGTGTCTCTTTTGCTGTCTCGTATACAGGGTTATCGTTACCATCTTTCTAAATTCCATATATATGCGTTAGTATACTGTATTGGTGTTTTTCCTTCTGGCTTACTTCACTCTGTATAATAGGCTCCAGTTTCATCCACCTCATTAGAACTGATTCAAATGTATTCTTTTTAATGACAGCCTTTGTTTTAAAGTCTATTTTATCTGATATGAGTATTGTTACCTCTGCTTTCTTTTGGTCTCTATTTGCGTGGAATATCTTTTTCCAGCCCTTCACTTTCAGTCTGTATGTGTCCCTTGTTTTGAGGTGGGTCTCTTGTATACAACATATATAGGGGTCTTGTTTTTGTATCCATTCAGCCAGTCTTTGTCTTATGGTTGGGGCATTCAACCCATTTACATTTAAGGTAATTACTGATAAGTATGATCCCATTGCCATTAACTTTGTTGTTTTGGGTTTGAGTTTATACACCCTTTCTGTGTTTCTTGTCTAGAGAAGACCCTTTAGCATTTGTTGGAGAGCTATTTTGGTAGTGCTGAATTCTCTCAGATTTTGCTTGTCTGTAAAGCTTTTGATTTCTCCTTCATATTTGAATGAGATCCTTGCTGGGTACAGTAATCTGGGCTGTAGGTTATTTTCTTTCATCACTTTAAGTATGTTCTGCCATTCCCTCCTGGCCTGAAGAGTTTCTATTGAAAGATCAGCTGTTATCCTTATGGAAACCCCCTTGTGTGTTATTTGTTGTTTTTCCCTTGCTGCTTTTAGTATTTGTTCTTTGTGTTTGATCTTTGTTAATTTGATTAATATGTGTCTTGGGGTGTTTCACCTTGTGTTTATCCTGTTTGGGACTCTCTGGGTTTCTTGGACTTGGGTGATTATTTCCTTCCCCATTTTAGGGAAGTTTTCAACTATTATCTCCTCCAGTATTTTCTCAGGGTCTTTCTTTTTGTCTTCTTCTTCTGGGACTCCTATGATTCGAATGTTGGGCATTTAACATTGTCCCAGAGGTCTCTGAGCTTGTCCTCATTGCTCTTAATTCTTTTTTCTTCTCTGTTTCATTTATTTCTACCATTCTATCTTCTACCTCACTTATCCTATCTTCTGCCTCCGTTATTCTACTGTCAATTCCCTCTACAGTGTTTTTTTTTTAAATCTCATTTATTGCATTATTCACTATATATTGACTCTCTTTTATTTCTTCTAGGTCCTTGTTAAACCTTTCTTATATCTTCTCGATCCTTGTCTCCAGGCTATTTATCCGTAACTCCAATTTTTTTTTCAAGATTTTCGATCATTTTCAGTATCATTATTTTGAATTTTTTATCAGATAGATTCCCTATCTCTTCCTCTTTTGTTTGGTTTAGTGGGCATTTATCCTGTTCCTTTACCTGCTGGGTATTTCTCTGCCTTTTCATCTTGTTTATATTGCTGTGTTTGGGGTGGCCTTTTGTATTCTGGCAGTTGGTGGTTCCTCTTTATTGTGGAGGTTCCTCGCTGTGGGTGGGGTTGGACGGGTGGCTTGTCAAGGTTTTCTGGTTAGGGAAGCTTGTGTCAGTGTTCTGGTGGGTGGAGCTGGATTTCTTCCTTCTGGAGTGCAATGAAGTGTCCAGTAATAAGTTTTGAGATGTCAGTGGGTTTGGTGTGACTTTGGTCAGCCTGTGTATTGAGGCTCAGGGTTATGTTCCTGTGTTGCTGGAGAATTTGCATGGTATGTCTTGCTCTGTAGCTTGTTGTCCTTTGGGTGGTGCTTGGTTTCAGTGTAGGTATGGAGGCGTTTGAGGAGCTCCTATCAATTAATGTTCCCTGGATTCAGGAGTTCTCTGGTGTTCTCAGGATTTGAACTTAAGCCTTCTGTCTCTGGTTTTCAGTCTTATTCTTACAGTAGCCTCAAGACTTCTCCATCTATACAGCACTGATGATAAAAAAACATCTAGGTTAATGATGAAGTTTCTCCACAGTGAGGGACATCTGGAGAGGTACACAGAGTTACATGGAGAAGAGAAGAGGGAGGAGGGAGATAGAAGTGACCAGGAGGAGAAGAGGGGGAATCAAAAGGGGAGAGAGCAAGCTAGCCAGTAATTACTTCCTTATGTGCTCTCCACAGTCTGGATACCTCAGAGATGTTCATGGAGTTACACAGAGAATAGAAGAGGGAGGAAGGAGACAGAGGTGGCCAGGAGGATAAAAGGGGGAATCAAAAGGAGAGAGACAGATTCAGCCAGTAATCAATTCCCTAAGTGTTCTCCACAGCCTGGAACACACAAGGAGATTCACCGAGTTGGGTAGAGAAGAAAAGGGCAGGGGGAGATAGAGGCGACCTGGTGGAGAAAATGGAGAGTCAAAAGGGAGAGAAAGCCATCAGGCCAGAGATCTCACTCCCAAGCAAAAATGGGTATTGAAGATTGGGTTCTTAAAGGTACAAAGTTGATAACAAATACCAAAAAGCAAAGATTAAAAATCTTGACAGAGGTTAGATTCTCAAAAATACAGTATTAAAAAAAAAAAAAAAAAAAACCAATAAAACAAACAAAAAACACAAAGTCACAGAAATTATAAACTATATGTACATGAAGCTTGCTTTAAAAATAGGGTCTTTTTTTTGTGTAAAGTAATAGTAGGTTATAAAAATGAAGATTAAAGGAGTAATGGGGACTTAAAAATAACCAAAATAAATAAATAAAATAATTTTTTTATTTAAAAAATGGCAATAGTAAAAATATATCTAAGACTTTCTCTGAAGCTGTTGTGGACAGTGTGGGGTCAGTTCATTTTCAGATAGTTCCTTGGTCTGGCTTGTACTTCTCATGGTCTATAGGCCCCTTTCTATGTAGTCGGTGCTAACTACAGGGTTTTAATCTATTGCACCTGTCACTTCCAAAGCAGTCCCCTCTGTTTATTTTAGTTTCTTCTATTTGCTGGTCTCTTCAGTGTCTAATTTCCACCCTGACACAAGGGGCGCGGTGGTGGTCATTTTTTTTTTTTTTTTTTTTTTAGGCTCGCTTGTTCAGTCGTGGTTTGGGGAGGGAGGAACACTGCAAACAAATATCACTGGTGTGTGTTCACACTGATTCAGCCACACTGGGTTTGCCCCTGCTCATGGCATGTGTGCTTCCCAGTCTACACTGCTCAGACTCTAAGTTGCTCTGCCGGGAACTGTCTGATGGGGCCCTGGTTTGCCTGCACTTCCCAGGTCTAAGCCATTCAGGTTCTGGGGTACTCCACAAAGGCTCAGACTTGGTTGGGCCTGCGTTTTGCTTCCGTCCCAGGTCCAAGCAGCTCAGGTGACCAGGTCCTTGGCACGCGTAGTCGCCCCCAGTTGAAGGCTGCAACTTATCCCCTCCCCCATCCCAGCCGCTGGGTTTTCTGGTTGTACAAGGGGTGTGTCTTCTCAGGTGTGCCATGTATCACTTCTGGGAAGCTGATCTCTGGCTGCGACCCTCCTGGCGGATGTTGACCATCCAGAATCCCAAGAAGACTTGGTTAGCAACAAAATCTGCTTGCAGTTTGGTATAGGATGCCTCTCTGGGGCCGTGATTGTCCCCTTCCAGCTCTGGCTGCCCTTTCCTGCCTGTCTCTGGTGGGGGATGGGCTGGTCCGCAGCCAGTTAGCTCTGCTCAGTCCTTTGTTCTGTGAGCGTGCCTGGCCATGGTTAGGGCTTTTTGCAGGTTCGCGGGAGAGCCATCTGATAGTCTGGATTGCTATCTCAAGCTAGTTCCCTCAGATTGCCCTCAGGGCATTCAGGGCCGGTCCTTACCCTAAGCAACGCAGCCCGCTCCTCCCTGTCCCTCCCCCACTTGCTAGTGGGGGATGCGAGCATCTGGGCTGTTGCACCGCTGGAAGTTGCTGTTAGGCACGTAATCTGTGGGTTTTAATTATTTATTTATTTTTCCTCCTGGTTATCTTGCCCTCTGAGATTCCAAGGCTTGCCACAGACCCACCGGAGAGAGTGTTTCCTGGTGTTTGGAAACTTCTCTCTTTTTTTAGGACTCCCTTCCCAGGACGGATCTCCATCCCTACCTCTTTTGTCTCCCTTTTTATATTTTATATTTTGTCCTACCTCCTTTCGAAGACAATGGGCTGCTTTTCTGGGTGCCTGATGTCCTCTGCCAGCATTCAGAAGTTGTTCTGTGGAATTTTCTCGGCGCTCAAATGTTTTTTTTTGATGAATTTGTGGGGCAGAAAGTGGTCTCCCCATCCTATTCCTCCACCATCTTACGACCACCTCCTCTTGCTTTGATTTATGTCACTTAGTGTTCTGTCTATATTTTCCTCTAGAGTTTTATAGTTTCTGGTCTTACATTTAGGTCTTCAATCTATTTTGGTTTATATTTGTGTATGGTATTAGGAAGTGCTCTAATTTCATTCTTTTACATGTCCAGTTTTCGCAACACCGTTTATAGAAGAGGCTGTCTTTGCCCCATTGTATATTCTTGCCTCCATTGTCAAATAAGGTACCCACTGGCATGAGTTTATTTCTGGGCTTTCTATCTTGTTCCATTGGTCTATATTTCTATTTTTGTGCCAGTACCATATACTCTTGATGATTGCACCTTGGTAGTATAGTCTGAAGTCAAGAAGGTTGTCTGAACGTTGATTCCTCCAGCTCAGTCTTCTTTCTTGACTGCTTTGGCTATTCATGGTCTTTTGTGTTTTCATATGAATTGTGAATTTTTTTGTTCTCAGTTCAGTTCAGTTCAGTCACTCAGTCGTGTCTGACTCTTTGCGACCCCATGAACTGCAGCACGCCAGGCCTCCCTGTCCATCACCAACTCCCAGAGTTCACTCAAACTCACCTCCATCGAGTCAGTGATGCCATCCAGCCATCTCATCCTCTGTTGTGCCCTTCTCCTCCTGCCCCCAATCCCTCCCATCATCAGAGTCTTTTCCAATGACTCAACTCTTCTCATGAGGTGGCCAAAGTACTGGAGTTTCAGCTTAAGCATCATTCCTTCCAAGGAACACCCACAACTGATCACCTTTAGAATGGACTGGTTGGATCTCTTTGCAGTCCAAGGGACTCGCAAGTGTCTTCTCCAACACCACAGTTCAAAAGCATCAATTCTTTGGCTAGTTCTGTGTAAAATGCCATTGGTAATTTGATAGGGATCGGACTGAATCTGTGGATTGCATTTGGTAATATCAGTTCAGTTCAGTTCAGTCGCTCAGTCGTGTCCAACTCTTTGCAACCCCATGAATCACAGCACGCCAGGCCTCCCTATCCATCACCAACTCCCAGAGTTCACTCAAACTCATGTCCATTGAGTCGGTGATGCCATCCAGCCAGCTCATCCTCTGTTGTCCCCTTCTCCTCCTGCCCCCAATCCCTCCCAGCATCAGAGTCTTTTACAATGAGTCAACTCTTCACATGAGGTGGCCAAAGTACTGGAGCTTCAGCTTTAGCATCATTCCCTCCAAAGAGGATCCAGAGCTGATCTCCTTCAGAATGGACTGGTTGGATCTCCTTGCAGTCCAAGGGGCTCTCAGGAGTCTTCTCCAACACCACAGTTCAAAAGCATCAATTCTTTGGCACTCAGCCTTCTTCACAGTCCAACTCTCACATCCATACATGACCACAGGAAAAACCATAGCCTTGACTAGACGGACCTTTGTTGGCAAAGTAATGTCTCTGCTTTTCAATATGCTATCTAGGTTGGTCATAACTTTCCTTCCAAGGAGTAAGCGTCTTTTAATTTCATGGCTGCAGTCACCATCTGCAGTGATTTTGGAGCCCCCCAAAATAAAGTCTGACACTGTTTCCACTGTTTCCCCATCTCTTTCCCATGAAGTGATGGGACCAGATGCATGATCTTTGTTTTCTGAATGTTGAGCTTTAAGCCAATTTTTTCACTCTCCTCTTTCACTTTCATCAAGAGGCTTTTTAGTTCCTCTTCACTTTCTGCCATAAGGGTGGTGTCATCTGCATATCTGAGGTTATTGATATTTCTCCCAGCAATCTTGATTCCAGCTTGTGCTTCTTCCAGCCCAATGTTTCTCATGATGTACTCTGCATAGAAGTTAAATAAGCAGGGTGACAATATACAGCCTTGACGTACTCCTTTTCCTATTTGGAACCAGTCTGTTGTTCCATGTCCAGTTCTAACTGTTGCTTCCTGACCTGCATATAGATTTCTCAAGAGGCAGGTCAGGAGGTCTGGTATTCCCATCTCTTGAAGAATTTTCCACAGTTTATTGTGATCCACACAGTCAAAGGCTTTGACATAGTCAATAAAGCAGAAATAGATATTTTTCTGGAACTCTCTTGCTTTTTCAATTTGGTGGTATAGTTGTTTTCATAACATTGATTCTTCCTACCCAGAAACATGGACTATCTATCCATCTATTTATGTCATCTTTGATTTCTTTCATCAGTGTCTTATAATTTTCTGCGTACAGTTTTTTGTCCCCTTAGCTAAGTTTATTGCTAGATATTTCATTCTTTTCATTGCACTGGTGATTGGGATTGATTCTTTAATTTCTCTTTCTGATTTCTCATTGTAAATATATAGAAATGCAAGTGATTTCTGTGTATTGATTTTGTATCCTGCAAGTTTCCTCTACTCACTTATTAACTCTAGCAGGTTTCTGATACTGTCTGAAGGGTTTTCTATGTACAGTATCATGTTATCCGCAAACAATGAGAGCTTTACTTCTTTTTCAATCTGGATTCCTTTTATTTCTTTTTCTTCTCTGATTTCTGGAGCTAGGACTTCCAAAACTATGTTGAGTAATAGTGGTGAAAGTGGACACTCTTGTCTTGGTCCTGATCTTAGGGAGAATGCTTTCAGTTTTTCATGATTGAGAATAACGTTTGCTGTAGGCTTATCATATATGGCTTCTACTATGTTGAGGTAGGTTCCTTCTATGCCCATTTTTGAAAAGTTTTAATTATAAATGGGTGCTAAATTTTGTCAAAGGCTTTTTCTGCATCTATTGAGATAATCATATGATTTTTATCTTTCGATTTGTTAATATAGTGTATCACATTAAAGAATTGTTCAGTCCCTGGAATAAACTCAACTTGATTATGGTCTATGAGATTTTTGATGTGTTGCTGAAATCTGTTTGCTAAAATTTTGTTGAGGATTTTTGCATCTATGTTCATCAGTGATATTGTCCTGTAGTTTTCTTTTTTGCATTGCCTTTGTCTGGTTTTGGTGTCAGGGTGATGGTGGCCTCATAGAATGAGTTTGGAAGGGTTCCTTCCTTTGCAATATTTTGAAAGAGTTTTAGAAGGATAGGCATTAGCTGTTCTCTAAATGTTTAAAATAGAATTCTCCTGTGAAATCATCTGGTCCTGGGCTTTTGTTTTTTGGGAGATTTTTGATCACAGCTTCAATTTCACTGCTTGTAATTGGGTTGTTTATAATTTCTATTTCTTCCTTGTTCAGTCTTGGAGGATTGAACTTTTCTAAGTATCTGTCCATTTCCTCCAGGTTATCCATTTTATTGCCATATAGTTGTTCGTAATAGTCTCCTATAATCCTTCATATTTCTGCATTGTCTGCTGTAACCTCTCCTTTTTCATTTCTAATTTTGTTGATTTGATTCTTCTCTCTTTTTTTCTTGATTAGTCTAGCTGAAGGATGTTATTTTTGTTTATCTTCTCAAAGAACAAGCTTTTAGTTTTATTAATCTTTGCTATTGTGTCTTTTTTTTTTTTTTTTCATTTCTTTCTGCTTGGATATTTATGATTTTTTTCCTTCCACTAACTTTGGGAGGTTTTTTGTTCTTTTTCCAGTTGTTTTAGGTGTAAAGTTCAGTTGTCTATTTTGTTGTTTCTTGAGGTAGGATTGTATTGCTATAAACTTCCCTCTTAGAATTGCTTTTGCTGCATTCCATAGGTTTTGAGTTGTCATGTTTTCATTGTCATTTGTTTCTAGAAACTTTTTGATTTCCCTTTGGATTTCTTCAGTAACCTATTGGTTATTTAGAGACATATTGTTTAATCTCCCTGTGTTTGTGTTTTTTACAGTTTTTAAAATTGTAATTGATATCCTATCTCAGTGTTTTGGTCAGAAAGGATGTTTGATACAATTTCAATTTCCCTAAATTTACTGAGGTTTGATTTGTGACCCAAGATGTGGTCTATCCTGGAGAATGTTCCACATGCACTTGAGAAGAAGGTGTATTCTTCTGCATTTGGATGGAATGTCCTGAAGATATCAGTGAGGTCCATCTGATCTAATGTAGCCTTTAAGACAACAGGAAAATTTTGTGAATCTTCATTAATTTTCTGTTTTGATGATCTGTCCATTGGTGTGAGTGGGGTGTTAAAGTCTCCTACTATTATTATGTTACTGTCAATTTCTCCTTTTATGTCTGTTAGTGTTTGTCTTATGTATTGAGGTGCTCCTATATTGAGATAGGTGCATAGATACATGTAGTGTCCTTCCTTATCTCTTGTAATATTCTTTATATTAAAGTCTATTTTGTCTGATATGAGGATAGCTACTCCAGCTTTCTTTTGCTTCTCACTTGCATGGAATATATATTTTCCATCCACTCACTTTCAGTCTATATGTGTCTTGAGGTCTGTCTGAAGTGGCTTTCTTGTAGACAGCATATATATGGGTCTTGTTTTTGTATCCATTCAGCCAGTCTGTGTCTTTTGGTTGGAGCATTTATTCCATTTACATTTAAAATAATTATTGACATATATGTTCCTATTGCCATTTTCTTAATTGCTTCAGATTTGATTTTGTAGATCTTTTTCTTCTATTTCTTGACTACATAAGTCCCATTAACATTTTTTGTAAAGCTAGTTTGGTGGTACTGAATTCTCTTAACTTTTGCTTTTCTGAAAAGCTTTTGATTTCTCCCTAAATTTTGAATGAGATCCTTGCCAAGTAGAGTAATCTTGGTTGTAGGTTTTCCCCTTTCAGTATTTTAAATATACCCACCATTCCCTTCTGGCCTGCAAAGTTTCTGCTGAATGATCATCTGTTAAACGTATGGGGTTTGCCTTATATGTTAGTTGTTGCTTTTCCCTTGATGTTTTTAATATTCTTTCTTTGTGTGTAACCTTTGTTAGTTTGGTTAGTGTGTGTGTTGGTGTATTTCTCCTTGGGTTTATCCTGTATCGGACTCTTTGCACCTCTTGGACTTGATTGACTATTTCCTTTTCCATGCTGGGGAAATTTCCAACTATAATCTCTTAAAAGATTTTCTCATACCCTTCTTTTTCTGGAACCCCCATAATTTGAATGTTGTTGCATTTGATATTGTCCCACAGGTCTCTGAGATTATCCTCAGTTCTTTTAATTCATTTTACTATATGCTGCTCTTCAGAAGTTATTTCCACCATTTTATCCTCCAGCTCACTTGATTTGTTCTTCTGCTTCAGATATTCTGCTATTGATTCCTTCTAGAGTATTTTTATTTTCAGTAATTGTGTTGTCTCCATGTGTTTATTCTTTAATTATTCTAGGTCTATGTTAATTGATTTTTGCCTTTTCTCCATTCTGTTTTCAAGGTTTTTGATCATCTTTACTATGATTATTCTGAATTTTTTTCAGGTAGTTTGCCTATTTCCTCTTCATTTATTTGGACTTTTGTGTTTCTAGTTTGTTCCTTCATTTGTGTAGTATTTCTCAGCCTTTTTTTTTTTTTTTTAACTTATTGTGTTTGAGGTCTCCTTTTCCCAGGTTTCAAGACTGAATCCTTTCTTCCTTTTGGTTTCTGCCCTCTTAAGGTTGGTTCAGTGGTTTGTGTAAGCATCATAGAGGGTGAGATTTGTGCTGGGTTTTTTTTTTTGTTGTTGTTGTTGTTTTTCCTTTGATGGGCAAGGCTGAGTGAGGTGGTAATCCTGTCTGGTTATGATTTGGTTTGTATTTTTGTTTTGTTTGTTGTTTAGATGAGGCGTCCTGCACAGGGTTCTACTGGTGGTTGGGTGGTCCTGGGTCTTGTATTCAAGTGATTTCCTTTGTGTGCGTTCTCATTATTCAATACTCCCCAGGGTTAGTTCTCTCATAGTCTAAGGTCTTGGAGTCAGTGCTCCCACTCCAAAGGCTCAGTACCTGATCTTTGGTCAAGAACAAAGATATCACAAGTGGTATGTTATGGCATTAAGTAAGATTAAAACAAATACCCAAAAACAAGAGACCAAAGACGAATGCCAGACAAATGGCAGTTACAAAATCTGGCAAATAATAATTAAAATAATGAAATATACACATACACATATATACTCATAAGAAAAATTAAAACAGTCCAACAAAACTAAAGTGCAATAGATTGACCCAGGAAACAAAGGAAACCAAAAATCATATCTATCAGTTAAGAACAAAATTAACTAAAACACAAACTGGAAAAAAAAAAAAAAAAAACTAAAGCAAGGTGCGATGTGGGGAATAAAGCAATGAAACAAAACTAATAAATATATTGAGAGGAATGAAAAGAACAAAAAGAAAGAAATAATAGCTATGCAAAGTTAAATAGAAGTAGATAAAAAGATTTATATACATTAAAGATTAACTGCAAGGGGAAAAGAACAGTAGGAAAAGCAAACAAAGGGATAAATGTAGAAAAATAATAATAATTTTAAAAAACTAAAATTAAGAAAAAAGAAAAAGAAAACTCCACAGAACTGCAAAAGCCCAACACAGAGGCAGAGGTTTATTTAAAAAAAAAAAAAAAACTGAGAAAACAAAATCAGAAGCTTAATTAGATTTCATAGTGCCAATAAAACCGACAACTACAATGGGGGGGCCTGAGGGGGGGGGGAAATAAATTTACAAAAATCCAAAAGAATCCACAGAACAGGTCAAACTATAGGAATAATAAACGTTTTTCTTGAGTCACTACTGTCAGATTCCTTATCTTCGCGGGAGTCACAGTCCACCTCACCTCCCTAGGATGCCCTCCAACAACGTGCTGGTCTCTGAACCTTCTGTGGGGGTAGCTCAGATTCTAATCTTGTCCTACTCCTGTGTGTTCTTGCCTCCAATGTCCATAGCTACCAGAACTAGGGTGTTTTCTTTTGTGGGAGTTCTCAATGTCCTTTTATATATTCCATAGACATAGAGTCTGGCTAGTTGATTGTGTGGATTTAAGCTACAGCTTGTACAGATGGTGGGAAGGTTGTGGGTCTTCTTCCTTAGACACACTGCCCCTGGGTTTCAATTGCGGTTTCATTTCCACCTCTGCATGTGGGTCTTAGTCTGTAGATTGGTGAATCATGCATTAAAGGGGCACCCTGTGTGGGGTCCTTCTCTGTAGTTCCCTGTGTCAGGCGTTTAATGGGCCAGCCTCTCAGCTGTTCAGCTGCCCATGCTGGCCTTTGGGGAGAGAGAGGCTATGGTGATGGCTCCAACCCCTATGTGTGACTCAGCAGTATCGCCTTGCTTCAGTGGCTGCCTGGCTTTCTTCCACAGGCATTTCCCACCACAGTCTCCTCCCCTACATCCCCTCAATCTGTCTCTCCATAGTCAACAGCAGCCTTCACCCTGGGATTGCTCCCCAATCCTTAAACTCCAGCTCCCAGCCACTGCACCTTCTAGGGGACCTGCATCCCTGTCCTGGGTATACTGCAGCAAGGACTGTTTGATTCTCCTTCCCTTTAGTTTGCTGCAGATCAGCTGTTTCACTTTCAGTCTTAAATGTTTCTCCTCTCACTCAGACAATTGCCTCGATGTGGGGATGGGACCCCTACTTCAGTTCCCCCATTCCCCCACCCACCGAGGGCAGGTCCAGTCTTACGAACACTCCTGTTTTCCCCCCTAGTGCCTTCCTCCTATCGAGTTTTGTATGGTTCGATATATTCTTTTCCGCTGGTTGGGTACTCCTTTCTGCTCTTAGCTGGTGTTCTCCATGCACTTCTGTGTCTGAAGGTGTATTCCTGATGTATCTGTGGAGAGAGACATACTCCATATTCTCCTACTTCTATGCCATCTTGTTCTTTCTATGCCATCTTGTTCTCGCTCCTGCTTTTTTTTTCTTTTCTTCTTATTATTATTGAGAACTAAATCAGAATCATAATAAATTAACCCAGGTAATTTAATTAGTTACTTTTGATAGTTACAGTTAATGGCCTCTGATGGTAATGTGCTGTCACTTCAATCGTGTCTGACTCTTTGCCAGCCTATGGACTGTAACCCTCCAGGCTCTTCTGTCCTAGAGATTCTCCAGGCAAGAATACTGGAGTGGGTTGCCATTTCCTTCTCCAGGTCTACTGTAAAGGAGATTAATAAGACCTATTTACTTCTCCAGAATCAACCCAGGCTATTTTAAGAAAAGACTGGAGTTTAAAATGAACTGAAACTCTAAATAATGGAACAACTAGAGTTTTTAGAATCTCTTGTACTTAAACTACAGTTTCACATACTTTTAAAAATAAACCAGAGGGATTGTGCTTTGCTAAGTATAAATATTTGTAACAAAAGAGTTCAGATCATCCTGGAAATCTCATGTAAAACAAAACTGTATCCAAGAACTCACAGTTTTTATTCTACACCAAGATAATAAAAATTGTCTAAACAGTTCATCATAATAGGAATGTATATACAATTCATGTCCTTGTATAAAAGGAAAGACTTTATTGAGTAGTAATTCATATGTAAAGGGTACTAGAGTTTTATAGATGGTGCAATAGAATTGGATATACATGGGGAGTCGACCTTGGGTTCTGGTGGGTAAAATAAATGATAAATTTATAGGGTTTGTTTTCATGTACAAACTTTCCCCACCTATCATATTGTCCAAGATCAATTAATTTTTTAAAAATTTATTTATTTTGATGGAGGATTCTTTATTTTATTTATTTATATTTTAAATTTATTTATTTTTAAAATTTATTATTTTAGTTGGAGACTAATTACTTTAGAGTTTATTGTGATCCACACAATCAAAGGCTTTGGCATAGGCAATAAAGCAGAAATAGATGTTTTTCTGGAACTCTCTTGCCCATTCCATGATCCAGCAGATGTTGGCAATTTGATCTCTGGTTCCTCTGCCTTTTCTAAAACCAGCTTGAACATCAGGAAGTTCACGGTTCACATATTGTTGAAGCCTGGCTTGGAGAATTTTGAGCAGTACTTTACTAGCATGTGAGATGAGTGCAATTGTGCGGTAGTTTGAGCATTCTTTGGCATCGCCTTTCTTTGGGATTGGAATGAAAATGGACCTTTTCCAGTCCTGTGGCCACTGCTGAGTTTTCCAAATTTGCTGGCATATTGAGTGCAGCACTTTCACAGCATCATCTTTCAGGATTTGAAATAGCTCACCTGGAATTCCATCACCTCCACTAGCTTTGTTCGTAGTGATGCTTTCTAAGGCCCACTTGACTTCACATTCTAGGATGTCTGGCTCTAGGTGAGTGATCACACCATCGTGCTTATCTGGGTCGTGAAGATCTTTTTTGTACAGTTCTTCTGTGTATTCTTGCCACCTCTTCTTAATATCTTCTGCTTCTGTTAGGTCCATACCATTTCTGTCCTTTATCGAGCCCATCTTTGCATAAAATGTTCCCTTGGTATCTCTAATTATGTTTAAGAGATCTCTAGTCTTTCCCATTCTGTTGTTTTCCTTTATTTCTTTGCATTGATCGCTGAGGAAGGCTTTCTTACCTTTCCTTGCTATTCTTTGGAACTCTGCATTCAGATGCTTATATCTTTCCTTTTCTCCTTTGCTTTTCGCTTCTCTTCACAGCTATTTGTAAGGCCTCCCCAGACAGCAATTTTGCTTTTTTACATTTCTTTTCCATGGGGATGGTCTTGATCCCTGTCTCCTGTACAGTGTCATGAACCTCAGTCCATAGTTCCTCAGGCACTCTATCAGATCTAGGCCCCTAAATCTATTTCTCACTTCCACTGTATAATCATAAGGGATTTGATTTAGGTCATACCTGAATGGTCTAGTGGTTTTCCCTACTTTCTTCAATTTAAGTCTGAATTTGGTAATAAGGAGTTAATGATCTGAGCCACAGTCAGCTCCCGGTCTTGTTTTTGCTGACTGTATAGAGCTTCTCCATCTTTGGCTGCAAACAATATAATCAATCTGATTTTTCAGTGTTGACCATCTGGTGATGTCCATGTATGGAGTCTTTTCTTGTGTTGTTGGAAGAGAGTGTTTGGTATAACCAGTGCATTTTCTTGGCAAACCTCTATTAGTCTTTGCCCTGCTTCATTCCATATTCCAAGGCCAAATTTGCCTGTTACTCCAGGTGTTTCTTGACTTCCTACTTTTGCATTCCAGTCCCCTATTATGGAAAGGACATCTTTTTTGGGTGTTAGTTCTAAAAGGTCTTATAGGTCTTCATAGAACCGTTCAACTTCAGCTTCTTCAGCATTACTGGTTGGGGCATAGACTTGGATTACTGTGATATTGAATGGTTTGCCTTGGAAACGAACAGAGATCATTCTGTTGTTTTTGAGATTGCATCCAAGTACTGCATTTCAGACTCTTTTTTTGACCATGATGGCTACTCCATTTCTTCTGAGGGATTCCTGCCCGCAGTAGTAGATATAATGGCCATCTGAGTTAAATTCACCCATTCCAGTCCATTTTAGTTCGCTGATTCCTAGAATGTCGACATTCACTCTTGCCATCTCTTGTTTGACCACTTCCAATTTGCCTTGATTCGTGGACCTGACATTCCAGGTTCCTATGCAATATTGCTCTTTACAGCATCAGACCTTGTTTCTATCACCAGTCACATCCACAGCTGGGTATTCTTTTTGCTTTGGCTCCATCCCTTCATTCTTTCTGGAGTTATTTCTCCACTGATCTCCAGTAGCATATTGGGTACCTACTGACCTGGGGAGTTCCTCTTTCAGTATCCTATCATTTTGCCTTTTCATACTGTTCATGGGGTTCTCAAGGCAAGAATACTGAAGTGGTTTGCCATTCCCTTCTCCAGTGGACCACATTCTGTCAGATCTCTCCACCATGACCCTCCCGTCTTGGGTTGCACCACGGGCATGGCTTAGTTTCATTGAGTTAGACAAGGCTGTGGTCCTAGTGTGATTAGATCGACTAGTTTTCTGTGAGTGTGGTTTCAGTGTGTCTGCCCTCTGATGCCCTCTTGCAACACTTACCGTCTTACTTGGATTTCTCTTACCTTGAGCGTGGGGTATCTCTTCACAGCTGCTCCAGGAAAGTGCAGCCGCTGCTCCTTACCTTGGATGAGGGGTATCTCCTCACCACCACCCTTCCTGACCTTCAACGTGGGATAGCTCCTCTAGGTCCTCCTGGGCCTGCGCAGCCACTGCTCCTTGGACGTGGGGTTGCTCCTCCTGGCCGCCACCCCTGGCGTTGGGCATGGGGGGCAGCTCCTCCCAGCCGCCACCCCTGGCCTCGGGTTCGGGGCATGGGGTAGCTCCTGGTGGCCGCCGCCCCTGACTTTGAACCCAGGGTAGCTCCTCTCTGCCGTTCCTGCGCCGTCACAGCCTGGCACTCTTGGCCGCTGCCCCTGACCTCGGAAGTGGGTTAATTCCTCTTGGCCGTCACCCTTGGGGCATGGGGTCCTCCCGGCTTCTGCCTGTGACCTTGGACGTGGGGTAGCTCCTCTCATCTGTGCTTAGTGCCCCGGTCGCAGCCACCACAAGCTGGAATCAAGATTTCCGGGAGAAATATCAATCACCTCAGATATGCAGATGACACCACCCTATGGCAGAAAGTGAAGAGGAACTCAAAAGCCTCTTGATGAAAGTGAAAGTGGAGAGTGAAAAAGTTGGCTTAAAGCTCAACATCCAGAAAACGAAGATCATGGCATCTTCATTTCACTTCATGGGAAATAGACGGGGAAACAGTGTCAGACTTTATTTTTCTGGGCTCCAAAATCACTGCAGATGGTGACTGCAGCCATGAAATTAAAAGATGCTTACTCCTTGGAAGGAAAGTTATGACCAACCTAGATAGCATATTGAAAAGCAGAGACATTACTTTGCCAACAAAGGTCCGTCTAGTCCAGGCTATGGTTTTTCCAGTGGTCATGTATGGATGTGAGAGTTGGACTGTGAAGAAGGCTGAGCACCAAAGAATTGATGCTTTTGAACTGTGGTGTTGGAGAAGACTCTTGAGAGTCCCTTGGACTGCAAGGACATCCAACCAGTCCATTCTGAAGGAGGTCAGCCCTGGGATTTCTCTGGAAGGAATGATGCTAAAACTGAAACTCCAGTACTTTGGCCACCTGATGCAAGAGTTGACTCATTGGAAAAGACTCTGATGCTGGGAGGGATTGGGGGCAGAAGGAGAAGGGGATGACAGAGGGTGAGATGGCTGGATGGCATCACTGACTCGATGGACATGAGTCTGAGTGAACTCCGGGAGTTGGTGATGGACAGGGAGGCCTGGTGTGCTGTGATTCATGGGGTCACAAACAGTCGGACACGACTGAGTGACTGAACTGAACTGAATTACTTTAAAATATTGTAGTGCAATAAATCTTAAAAATTAGGGCAGAAATAAATGCAAAAGAAACAAAAGAGACCATAGCAAAAATCAACAAAGCCAAAAGCTGGTTCTTTGAAAGGATAAATAAAATTTACAAACCATTAGCCAGACTCATCAAGAAACAAAGGGAGAAAAATCAAATCAATAAAATTAGAAATGAAAATGGAGAGATCACAACAGACAACACAGAAATACAAAGGATCATAAGAGACTACTATCAACAATTATATGCCAATAAAATGGACAACGTGGAAGAAATGGACAAATTCTTAGAAAAGTACAACTTTCCAAAACTGAACCAGGAAGAAATAGAAAATCTTAACAGACCCATCACAAGCATGGAAATTGAAACTGTAATCAAAAATCTTCCAGCAAACAAAAGCCCAGGTCCAGACGGCTTCACAGCTGAATTCTACCAAAAATTTAGAGAAGAGCTAACACCTATCCTGCTCAAACTCTTCCAGAAAATTGCAGAGGAAGGTAAACTTCCAAACTCATTCTATGAAGCCACCATCACCCTAATACCAAAACCTGACAAAGATGCCACAAAAAAAGAAAACTACAGGCCAATATCACTGATGAACATAGATGCAAAAATCCTTAACAAAATTCTAGCAATCAGAATCCAACAACACATTAAAAAGATCATACACCATGACCAAGTGGGCTTTATCCCAGGGATGCAAGGATTCTTCAATATCCGCAAATCAATCAATGTAATACACCACATTAACAAATTGAAAAATAAAAACCATATGATTATCTCAATAGATGCAGAGAAAGCCTTTGACAAAATTCAACATCCATTTATGATAAAAACTCTCCAGAAAGCAGGAATAGAAGGAACATACCTCAACATAATAAAAGCTATATATGACAAACCCACAGCAAACATTATCCTCAATGGTGAAAAATTGAAAGCATTTCCTCTAAAGTCAGGAACAAGAGAAGGGTGCCCACTTTCACCATTCCTATTCAACATAGTTTTGGAAGTGTTGGCCACAGCAGTCAGAGCAGAAAACGAAATAAAAGGAATCCAAATTGGAAAAGAAGAAGTAAAACTCTCACTATTTGCAGATGACTTGATCCTCTACATAGAAAACCCTAAAGACTCCACCAGAAAATTCCTAGAACTAATCAATGATTATAGTAAAGTTGCAGGATATAAAATCAACACACAGAAATCCCTTGCATTCCTATACACTAACAATGAGAAAACAGAAAGAGAAATTAAGGAAACAATTCCATTCACCATTGCAACGGAAAGAATAAAATACTTAGGAATATATCTACCTAAAGAAACAAAAGACCTATATATAGAAAACTATAAAACACTGGTGAAAGAAATCAAAGAGGACACTAATAGATGGAGAAATATACCATGTTCATGGATTGGAAGAATCAATATAGTGAAAATGAGTATACTATCCAAAGCAATTTATAGATTCAATGCAATCCCTATCAAGCTACCAACAGTATTCTTCACAGAGCTAGAACAAATAATTTCACAATTTGTATGGAAAGACAAAAAACCTCGAATAGCCAAAGCGATCCTGAGAAAGAAGAATGGAACTGGAGGAATCAACCTACCTGACTTCAGGCTCTACTACAAAGCCACAGTTATCAAGACAGTATGGTACTGGCACAAAGACAGAAATATAGATCAATGGAACAAAATAGAAAGCCCAGAGATAAATCCACACACATATGGACACCTTATCTTTGACAAAGGGGGCAAGAATATACAATGGATTAAAGACAATCTCTTTAACAAGTGATGCTGGGAAATCTGGTCAACCACTTGTTAAAGAATGAAACTACAACACTTTCTAACACCATACACAAAAATAAACTCAAAATGGATTAAAGATCTAAACGTAAGACCAGAAACTATAAAACTCCTAGAGGAGAACATAGGCAAAACACTCTCCGACATACATCACAGCAGGATCCTCTATGACCCACCTCCCAGAATATTGGAAATAAAAGCAAAAATAAACAAATGGGACCTAATTAACCTTAAAAGCTTCTGCACATCAAAGGAAACTATTAGCAAGGTGAAAAGACAGCCTTCAGAATGGGAGAAAATAATAGCAAATGAAGCAACAGACAAACAACTAATCTCAAAAATATACAAGCAACTCCTACAGCTCAACTCCAGAAAAATAAATGACCCAATCAAAAAATGGGCCAGAACTAAATAGACACTTCTCCAAAGAAGACATACAGATGGCTAACAAACACATGAAAAGATGCTCAACATCACTCATTATCAGAGAAATGCAAATCAAAACCACTATGAGGTACCATTTCATGCCAGTCAGAATGGCTGTGATCCAAAAGTCTACAAATAATAAATGCTGGAGAGGGTGTGGAGAAAAGGGAACCCTCTTACACTGTTGGTGGGAATGCAAACTAGTACAGCCACTATGGAGAACAGTGTGGAGATTCCTTAAAAAACTGGAAATAGAACTGCCTTATGATCCAGCAATCCCGCTGCTGGGCATACACACTGAGGAAACCAGAAGGGAAAGAGACACATGTACCTCAATGTTCATCGCAGCACTGTTTATAATAGCCATGACATGGAAGCAACCTAGATGTCCATCAGCAGATGAATGGATAAGAAAGCTGTGGTACATATACACAATGGAGTATTACTCAGCCATTAAAAAGAATACATTTGAATCAGTTCTAATGAGGTGGATGAAACTGGAACCTATTATACAGAGTGAAGTAAGCCAGAAAGAAAAACACCAATACAGTATACTAATGCATATATATGGAATTTAGAAAGATGGTAACAATAACCCTGTATACGAGACAGCACAAGAGACACTGATGTATAGATCAGTCTTATGGACTCTGTGGGAGAGGGAGAGGGTGGGGAGATTTGGGAGAATAGCATTGAAACATGTATAATATCATGTATGAAACGAGTCGCCAGTCCAGGTTCGATGCACGATACTGGATGCTTGGGGCTGGTGCACTGGGACGACCCAGAGGGAGGGTATGGGGAGGGAAGAGGGAGGAGGGTTCAGGATGGGGAACACAGGTATACCTGTGGCGGATTCATTTCGATATTTGGCAAAACTAATACAATATTGTAAAGTTTAAAAATAAAATAAAATTTTAAAAAAATAATAAAATAATAAAGTCTATTTTATCTGATATTAGTATTGCTACTCCTGCTTTCTTTTGATCTCTGTTTGCTTGGAATATCTTTCCAGCCCTTCACTTTCAGTCTGTATGTGTCCCTTGTTTTGAGGTGGGTCTCTTGTAGACAGCATATATAGGGGTCTTGTTTTTTTATCCATTCAGCCAGTCTTTGTCTTTTTGTTGGGGCATTCAACCCATTTACATTTGAAGTAATTATTGATAAATATGACCCCACTGCCATTTACTTTGTTGTTTGGGGCTTGAGTGTATACACCTTTCTGTGTTTCCTGTCTAGAGAAGATCCTTTAGCATTTCTTGGAGAACTGTTTTCGTGGTGCTGAATTCTCTCAGCTTTTGCTTGTCTGTAAAGCTTTTTATTTCTCCTTCATATTTGAATGATATCCTTGCTGTGTACGGTAATCTGGGTTGTAGGTTTTTCTTCAGGACACACTAAGTATGTCCTGACATTCCCTTCTGGCCTGAAGATTTTCTATCAAAAGATCAGCTGTTATCCTTAAGGGAATCCCCTTGTGTGTTATTTGTTGTCTTTCCCTTGCTGCTTTTAATATTTGTTCTTTGTGTTTGATCTTTGTTAATTTGATTAATATGTGTCTTGGGATGTTTTGCCTTGGGTTATTCCTGTTTGGGACTCTGTGGGTTTCTTGGACTTGGGTGGCTATTTCCTTCCCCATTTTAGGGAAGTTTTCAACTATTATCTCCTCAAGTATTTTCTCAAGGCCTTTCTTTTTGTCTTCTTCTCTAGGATTCCTATGATTCAAATGTTGGGGCATTTGACATTGTCCCAGAGGTCTCTGAGGTTGTCTTTGTTTCTTTTAATTCTTTTTTCTTTTTTCTTCACTGCTTCATTTATTTCTACCATTCTCTTTCACCTCACTTATCCTATCTTCTGCCTCGGTTATTCTACTGTTGTTTCCCTCCAGAATGTTTTTGATCTCAGTTATTGCGTTATTCATTATTGATTGACTCTTTTTTATTTCTTCTAGGTCCTTGTTAAACATTTCTTGCATCTTTTCAATCCTGTCTCCAGTCTATTTATCTGTAACTCCATTTTGTTTTCAAGATTTTGGATCATCTTTACTATCATTATTCTGAATTGTTTTTCAGGTAGACTCCCTATCTCCTCTTCTTTTGTTTGGTTTGGTGGGCTTTTATCATGTTCCTTTACCTGCTGAATATATCTCTGCCTTTTCATTCTTGTTTAGGTTGCTGTGTTTGGGGTGGCCTTTCTGTATGCTGGCAGTTTGTGGTTCCTCTTTATTGTGGAGGTTCCTCGCTGTGGGTGGGATTGGATGAGTGGCTTGTCAAGGTTTTCTGGTTTGGGAAGCTTACATCGGTGTTCTGGTGGGTGGAGTTGGATCTCCTCTCTCTGGGGTTCAATGAAGTGTCCGGTAGCGAGTTTTGAGGTGTCTCTGGGTTTGGTATGACTTTTGGTCACCTGTATTTTAATGCTCAGAGTTATATTCCTGTGTTGTTGGAGAATAATCTTGGTACGTCTTGCTCAGAAATTTGTTGGCTCTTGGGTGGAGCTTGGTTTCATTGTAGGTATGGAAGTTTTTGGATGAGCTCTTGTCGATTAATGTCTCTGGATTCAGGAGTTTTCTGGAGTTCTCAAATTTTGGATTTAAGCTTCCTGCCTCTGGCTTTCAGTCTTATTCTTACAGTAGCCTCAAGACTTCCCCATCCATACAGCACTGATGATAAAACATCTAGGTTAATGGTGAAAAGCTTCTCCACAGTGAGGGACACCTGGAGAGGTTCACAGAGTTACATGGAGAAGATAAGAGAAAGGAGGAAGATAGAGGTGACCAGGAGGAGAAAAGGGGGAATCAAAAGGAGAGAGACAGATCCAACCAGTAATCAGTTACCTAAGTTCTCCATAGCCAGGAACACACAAGGAGATTCACAGAGTTGGGTAGAGAAGAAAAGAGGGAGAGAGGAAAGAGAAGCGATGTGGTGGAGAAAAAGGAGAGTCAAAAGGGGAAGAGAGCAATCAAGACAGTAATCACACTCCTAAGTAAAAATGGGTTCTGAAGATTTGGTTCTTAAAGGTACAAAATTGATAACAAATATGAAAAAGCAAAGATTAAAAATCTAGAGTAGAGGTTAGATTCTCAAAAAATACAGTATTAAAAAAAAACAAAATCACAAAAATTATAAATATATATATATGAAATTTAGTTAAAAATAGGGTCTTTTTTTTGCAAGGTAATAATAGGTTATAAAAATGAAAATTAAAGGAGTAATAAAGAATTTTAGAATTACAAAATGATAACAGTGAAATATATCTAGGAATTTCTCTGGAGCTGTTGAGGGCAGTGTGGGGTCAGTTCAGTTTCAGACAGTTCCTTGTTCCAGCTTATACTTCTTCTCAAGGTCAATAGGCCCCTTCCAATGCAGTCACTAACGGGTTTTAATCTGTTGCTCCTGTCACTTCCAGTGCAGTTCCCTCTTTGTTTATATTGGCTCCCTCTGTTTGCAAGTCTCTTCAGTGTCTAATTTCCGCCCTGACACAAGGCAGCAAAGGTGGTCACTTATTTAGGCTCAATTGTTCAGTTGTGCTGTGGGGAGGGAGAAACACTGCAAAGAAACATCACTGATGTGTGTGGGGAGTGCTCACAGTGTCTGGGCCACATTGGGTTTGCCCCCACTCCTGGCACGTGTGCTTTGCCAGTCTACACTGCTCAGGCTCCAGGTTGTTCTGCAGGGGAACTGTCTAAAGTGGGCCCTGGGTTGCGTGCACTTCCCAGGTCTAAGCTGCTCAGGTTCAGGGTCTCGGGTACTCCACAAAGGCACAGATTTGGTTGGAAGTCATGGCTAGGTGTGTAATCTGTGGGTTCCTTTTTTTTTTTTTTCGCTCCCGGTTATGTTGCCTTTTGAGATTGCAAAACTCCCCAGAGACCCACCGGTGAGAGGGTTCCCTGGTGTTTGGAAACTTCTCCTTCACAACTCCCTCCCCAGGATGGGTCTCCATCCCTAAGTCTTTTGTCTCTCTTTTTATCTTTTGTATTTTGCCCTACCTCCTTTCGAAGACAATGGGCTGCCTTTCTGGGTGCCTGGTGTCCTCCGCCAGCATTCAGAAGTTGTTTTGTGGAATTTGCTCAGCGTTCAAATGATCTTTTGATGAATTTGTGGGGGAGAAAGTGGTCTCCCCGTCCTATTCCTCCGTCGTCTTCTAGAATACAGCCAATTAATTTAAGTAAGCTATCAAACCAATGGTCTTGATAATGTGAGAAAGAAACTGTCCATCATACTGACAAGAGCAGTGAAACTCAGTCATTCTCAAACTGTGGCCCCAGATAAGTAGCATTAGCATTACCTGAAAAGTTGTTAGAAATGCTAATTCTCTGTAGATCTCAGCCATCCAAGACCTACTGAATCTTAGGTTTAGCATCCCCTTCAGGTGATCCAGGTGCGTGCTTATAGTCTCTGAAATGGGTCCTTCCAAAAATCCTGGAAACTTCCAGCGAATCTGATTTTTCTAATCTTGATCTCCTAATCTTACACGTCATGAATCTCTATAATTTTCAGTGTCCTTTGTTGACTTTTCTCTTGTTTAGGTTGTGTGTGTATGTATTTGATTCTTGTTTTGTTTTCTTTTTTTTTTTTTTTTTGTCCTCAAGGTAAGCCTCTTAAATAGTGATTTTGAGAGACTTAAAGACTTTTTTTAACAACTCCCATTGTTCCCTCACCCTAGTGGGAATTGTTTCAACTCTGCTTCCTGAGCTCAGTCCAATAATTTCTCCCTGAGAATATGCACTCTTCCCCAGGGTCATGACTCATGTGCGTCAGTGATGCCAGAGATGAGGAAGCTGTGAGGCTGTATGGAGATGGTCGCCCAGAAAGTATAAGACATGAACTCTCTTCTCCCATCCAGGACTGAGGAAAGGTGAGAGCCTGAGGGTTTCCACACCCTCAGATAGGTCAATGATAGTTAGGTTCTTAAAGACACTTGTTGGAGGGTGGGGAGAATAAACAAGTGACCTAAACTTGATGGTACTAAGTGTAATGTTGGAGAAGAGCCTTGGGAAGAAATCTGAGGGTGGGTATATGCTGTTAAAACAGCTGCTTCAGGTTGCATGTAAAACCCAGTACTTTTAGCAACCAAATATAGATCTGGCCTTATGAGACAGGGAACAGAAGATAAGTAAAATCACTTTTAAAATCTCCACATAATTAATTACCTACTTAATACATTAATTTGACAATATTCACTGAGCATAAGGTGTATCAGAGTTGCTGTTCCAAGTTCTGGGGTTACCAAGATATTGAAATTATGATGTGGTTGGTTGAGGGAAGAAGTTTTAAAAAATGAATGATAATAAACCTGTAACAGAGGTTTGTTTTCAATGTTTGTATGTGTATGTTTGTGTGTGTGTCTGTTATCCACTCAGCTGTGTCTGAATCTTTATGATCTCATGGATTGTAGCCTGCGAAGGTCCTCTGTCCATGAAATTCTCCAGGCAAAAATACTGGAGTGGGTTGCCATTCCCTTCTCCAGGGGATCTTCCTGACCCAGGGATGGAACTGCGGTTTCCCGCATTGCAGGCAAATTCTTTATCATCTGAGCCACAAGGGAAGCCCCATTTTTTATGTTTAAGAACATTGAAAAATGAAGAATTTGTTCTGCATGGGAGAAATAATGAGAAGAGTGATGAAAAAGGTGATGTTCATATTGACTTTTTCTATGGTTGAGAAGATGATGAAGAGAATTGCAGGAAACAAAAATGGAAATAAATACACAGCATCTTTAAGACTATTTTCCATTAAAGAGCTAGTGGTTCACCAGAGGTGGAGGTACTAATTAGAAAGGCAGATGGAACTTACATTTAGAGCCCTGTGTGACATGCTGAATTGTGTGCACATGTATATGTTTCTACCCTGACTTGATCCACAAAGTATTGTATGTGTCTCCTAAGGGGCTCTGATGGAATCACTACAAGAATCGATGTGAGAGGGGAACATGATCAGAGACCTTCTGAAAGGTCTCATGGACAGCTGTATAGAAGGTGTACTGGAATGAAAGATGAAAGGGAAAATTAAAAAGGGAGTGATCCCTGAGAGGTAATGGATTTCAGGAAGTCAGGTGAGAGTGGGTGGAGATTGAGAGGAAGCCAAAGGAGTAGGGAGGGCACTTAGCCCTCACCTTTTGCCTCTGTATCTCACCCTCAGAGTCCTTCTTCATTTTTGTTTTCACTCCCTCCCCTGCCACACCACCTTTCCATGTCTTCTTCCTTCACCATTCTATTCCCACAGCTTCCTTCCTTATGATAAATTTTCTCCTTTGAATTCTTCATTTATTTCACTTTCTTTTACTTCAACTTTTTTTTTTCTTCTACTCTTGGATCAATACCACCTTCTGAAATTGCTCTCATTTCAGAAGAGTTCTAAGTCCCCTTCAAACAATGTATTTATCTATTTCTTAACTAATGAAATACTTACCCCTTTGCCATTTTCCCACATATAATCTGAGGAGCCTCGTTCAGTAAGGGTCACCTACCCTGGAGGTTGGAAAGAAATGGAATGTCCCAGATGTGCAGCTGTACCCAGAGACTCCCTCACATGTCCTGAACCCCAATAACTTTTAACACACCTAGCAGTTAACCCCAGTTAACACCATCTAAATTGGAATATTTAGGACATTGCTTTGAGGATTAGCCCCATAAACAGCAAAAAATCCTTAACCAGTTCAGCTAAAACTGGATCTCTCTCTCCCAGGAGGCGCACTAGTAAAGAATCTGCCTGCCAATGCAGGAGTCACAAGAGACCCCATGGGTTGGGAAGATCCCATCCCATGGAGTAGAAAATGGCAACCTACTCTAGTTTTCTTGTATGGAAAATCCCATGGACAGAGGAGCCTGGGGGACTACGGTCCATGGGGTTACAAAGAGCTGGACATGACTGAAGTGACATAGCACACGCACACACACACACGCACTTTTTAATTACCAACCATAAGCAAAGATGGGTACTGAAGGGGACAAATAAATTGGGAAATCAAGGCCTATGTGTCTAGCACATTATGATTAAATTCAGAAGGGAAAACATAGGCACATGAGAACTTCATGAACATTCTGTTGCTTTCACTGTTGCATGAAAAATGATTGATACAATATTCATGCTTTCTAATAACTCTAATTGAAAAATAACCTTTAAGTTGTATAAAACATAATAGGTTTTTAAAATAAATTAATATTTAAAAAGGAAAAATTATTGGTGTAAAAATGTAGTAGAGACTGGAGTAGAGTAGAAGACTACACAGAGGAGAGTGATTAATATTTACTATTCCAAATACTATCCTGGGAAGTTTATGTGTCATTGTATTTAATCCCTTAGCCAATTTTTATAAAGAAAACATATTTCTTTCAGATGTGGAAACTGAGACTCACATTAAATAACTTACTCAAGGCCAAATCTCAAAGAAATAGAAGTTCTCAAATTTGATTCCATTTGGTTTGACTCTAAGTATCTTCCCAGCTAGATTACACTGAATTTTGGAAAGGCAGGTGGAATGTGTCTGGGTGGCTTTAAGATATCTCACATATGTTTTTTCCAGCACCAACTAGTAAACTTTCCAGAGACAAGGTCATTCAGTCAGCACTTGGTATTGTGCTCTGTACATAAGAATGTCCATTATTGTCTTGGACAACTGAATTGAGCCCTTGAGCACTAAGAGGGCAAGCAACAACTTCATGCCTATCTCTGGTGTGTTTTCTTTAGGAGTATGGAGAAGACATCATGGATTCAGGGAACCTCACGTGGGTATCAGAATTTGTCTTCCTAGGGTTCTCACAGTATCAGGAACTCCAGCTTTTCTTATTTCTGGTGTTCCTGCTTGTCTACACCACCACTGTCGTGGGGAACCTCCTCATCATGGTGACAGTGACCTCTGATTCCAGGCTCCACACACCCATGTATTTCCTGCTGAGAAACCTGGCTGTCATAGATGTCTGCTTCTCCTCAGTCACTGCCCCAAAGATGCTGGTGGACATCCTTGCTGAGAAGAAGACCATCTCCTACCAAGGCTGCATGGCCCAGATCTTCTTCTTCCACTTTCTGGGAGGTGGGACTCTCCTCTTCCTCTCAGTGATGGCCTATGACCGTTACATAGCCATCTCCCGGCCCCTTCACTATGTCACCATCATGAACACTCGAGTGTGTGTGGGGCTGGTGGTGGCTGCCTGGGTAGGAGGCTTTGTCCACTCCATTGTCCAGCTGATTCTGATGCTCCCATTGCCTTTCTGTGGACCCAACATCCTAGATAACTTCTACTGTGATGTTCCACAAGTACTGAGGCTTGCCTGCACAGATACCTCCCTCCTGGAGTTCCTTATGATCTCCAACAGTGGGATGCTGGTCCTCATCTGGTTCCTCCTCCTTCTGATCTCTTACACAGTCATTCTGGTGATGCTGAGGTCCCACTCTGGGCAGGCGAGGAGGAAGGCAGCTTCCACCTGCACCATCCACATCATTGTTGTGTCTATGGTCTTCATTCCTTGTATCTATATTTATGCCCGGCCCTTCACCTCTTTCCCCATGGACAAAGCTGTGTCCATCAGTCAAACAGTTATCACCCCCATGCTCAACCCAATGATCTACACCCTGAGGAACCAGGAGATGCAGGCAGCAGTGAAGAGATTAGGCAAGCGCCTAGTGATTTCCAGGAGGGAGTGAACTTAAAATAGGTTGATTTTAAATGACAAATCTTCTCACTGAACCTTTGTTTTCCATGTGAGAAGTGGAAAATATGGAGTGTGACAATTGAAATTAAAGTAATATTTCTATGGACATTTTCCTGTGTCAGCTATTTTGTTAGTTACTTTCAGACTTATCTCTTATTCTTACAAAACTGACAGAAGGTATGGTAGTATTATACAGTTTTACAAATGAGAAAACTCAGAGAAAAAAGACTTGCTCAGTGATGAACAGCAAATGAAAGGCAGAGCTTGGTCAGAAGATGGTTCCTCTGACTCCAGGTTTTGAGGCAGGAGATATGGGTGGGATTTGAAACTCAGAATATCTCGCCATCACAAGGGAAAACTTAGAGAGTTCCTCTTCTATGAGTGAATATCTCTGATGAATGGTCAACGTTTCTATGTCAAATCTGGAACAATTACATTTGTTCTCCTCCCTGCTCTCTGCCTCATTCCCCACTGTGGTATTTCAGAAATGATATCATTTGTTAAGTTTCTAACTATTTTCCATCATCAAAGTACATATTTACCTGCACTTTGTTTTTTTTTTTTTTTTTAATTTTATTTTTAAACTTTACATAATTGTATTAGTTTTGACAAATATCAAAATGAATCCACCACAGGTATACATGTGTTCCCCATCCTGAACCCTCCTCCCTCCTCCCTCCCCGTACCATCCCTCTGGGTCGTCCCAGTGCACCAGCCCCAAGCATCCAGTATCGTGGATCGAACCTGGACTGGCAACTCGTTCCTTACATGATATTTTACATGTTACAATGTCATTCTCCCAAATCTTCCCACCCTCTCCCTCTCCCACAGAGTCCATAAGACTGTTCTATACATCAGTGTCTCTTTTGCTGTCTCGTACACAGGGTTATTGTTACCATCTTTCTAAATTCCATATATATGCGTTAGAATACTGTATTTATGTTTTTCCTTCTGGCTTACTTCACTCTGTATAATAGGCTCCAGTTTCATCCACCTCATTAGAACTGATTCAAATGTATTCTTTTTAATGGCTGAGTAATACTCCATTGTGTATATGTACCACAGCTTTCTTATCCATTCATCTGCTGATGGACATCTAGGTTGTTTCCATGTCTTGGCTATTATAAACAGTGCTGCGATGAACATTGGGGTACACGTGTCTGTTTCCCTTCTGGTTTCCTCAGTGTGTATGCCCAGCAGTGGGGTTGCTGGATCATAAGGCAGTTCTATTTCCAGTTTTTTAAGGAATCTCCACACTGTTCTCCATAGTGGCTGTACTAGTTTGCATTCCCACCAACAATGTAAGAGGGTTCCCTTTTCTCCACACCCTCTCCAGCATTTATTATTTGTAGACTTTTGGATTGCAGCCATTCTGACTGGTGTGAAATGGTACCTCATAGTGGTTTTGATTTGCATTTCTCTGATAATGAGTGATGTTGAGCATCTTTTCATGTGTTTGTTAGCCATCTGTATGTCTTTTTTGGAGAAATGTCTATTTAGTTCTTTGGCCCATTTTTTGATTGGGTCGTTTATTTTTCTGGAGTTGAGCTGTAGGAGTTGCTTGTATATTTTTGAGATTAGTTGTTTGTCAGTTGCTTCATTTGCTATTATTTTCTCCCATTCTGAAGGCTGTCTTTTCACCTTGCTATTAGTTTCCTTTGATGTGCAGAAGCTTTTAAGGTTAATTAGGTCCCATTTGTTTATTTTTGTTTTTATTTCCAATATTCTGGGAGGTGGGTCATAGAGGATCCTGCTGTGATGTATGTCGGAGAGTGTTTTGCCTATGTTCTCCTCTAGGAGTTTTATAGTTTCTGGTCTTACGTTTAGATCTTTAATCCATTTTGAGTTTATTTTTGTGTATGGTGTTAGAAAGTGGTCCAGTTTCATTCTTTTACAAGTGGTTGACCAGATTTCCCAGCACCACTTGTTAAAGAGATTGTCTTTAATCCATTGTATATTCTTGCCTCCTTTGTCGAAGATAAGGTGTCCATATGTGCGTGGATTTATCTCTGGGCTTTCTATTTTATTCCATTGATCAATATTTCTGTCTTTGTGCCAGTACCATACTGTCTTGATGACTGTGGCTTTGTAGTAGAGCCTGAAGTCAGGTAGGTTGATTCCTCCAGTTCCATTCTTCTTTCTCAAGATCGCTTTGGCTATTCGAGGTTTTTTGTATTTCCATACAAATTGTGAAATTATTTGTTCTAGCTCTGTGAAGAATACTGTTGGTAGCTTGATAGGGATTGCATTGAATCTATAAATTGCTTTGGGTAGTATACTCATTTTCACTATATTGATTCTTCCAATCCATGAACATGGTATATTTCTCCATCTATTAGTGTCCTCTTTGATTTCTTTCACCAGTGTTTTATAGTTTTCTAAAACCCTAAAGAGTCCACCAGAAAATTACTAGAAATAATCAATGACTACAGTAAAGTTGCAGGATATAAAATCAACACACAGAAATCCCTTGCATTCCTATACACTAATAATGAGAAAACAGAAAGAGAAATTAAGGAAACAATTCCATTCACCATTGCAACGGAAAGAATAAAATACTTAGGAATATATCTACCTAAAGAAACTAAATACCTGCACTTTGGATTGGGTCTTTCCTGACCAAATACTTCTTGGATATTCTGCAGGATATTCTACTTTAGTGACCAAATCTTTATATACTTTGGATGATATGGCTATGAGGACAATGTTGTGGGTGGTTGGGGAACCCAGGTTAGAGAGGCCAGGGACCTTGTCCTGCTTCCTGAGGGAGTCCAGTAGTTTCTCCCCAAGGATATACTCTTGTCTCCTCGGGTCACTCTCCTTGTTGTATGGGTGATGTGTGGGCACCGGCTGGGAAACTGATCCTGCAGATAAAGGATCTCTAAGAAGATGGATGACCTGAAGACTCTTTCCCATTCTGGGCTGAAGGAAGGTGTGAAACTAGCATTTTCTCACCTAGAAACTAGGATTTTTCTCACCTATAGAGCAGCTGTAAGAAGCATCCAGAAACTTGTTGGAGAGTGTGGAGAATAAACAAGTGATATGGACTCCATGCTAGTCAGTCTAAAGTCTGAGGATAACCTCGAGTGTAATGCAGAGGATACAAGGCATTAAAAACCAATTCCTCAAGTGGAAAGTGAAAACCAGGCTTTCAACCACCAAGAAACACTTGGTCTTGTGGTTTAGAGGGAAGATGCTGAGAACAAAGGATAAGGTGATACACCCCACAATCTTCCACGTGGTCACATTGAACAAGATCACATAATTATCTACTAATACATTGAGATAGCAACATATTTGAGCAAGTGCTAAATCAGAGTTGCTATTATAGGTGCTGGGGCTACTAAATTATTGAATTTATAATCTAGTTAAGTGAAACAACAGGAAAAATATGATAAAGGCTGTAACAAAGGTACTTGCAAAATGTTACTGGAACCCAGAGAAATGAATTAATTCTGCATGTGATTAATGGAGAAGGAGTTACAGAAAAGGGGATATTTGAGGACTTCAAGGTTGAGAAGGTAGTAGAAGGTATTTTAGGAAACAGAATACATTCCCAAAGCTACAGAAATAACCAAGCTTAGGGCATATGTGAGACACCATGGATTCCTGACTAGCAATCACTTCCTGGGTAACAGGGGTACTGATGAGAAAAGTAGATGGGGCCTACATTTTGATCTTGGTGTGACATACTGAGAGTTACATGTACATATTTAAGCGTGTTTTTGAATCCTGAATTAACCCAAAACAAATGTTAGATCTCTTCTAAGAGTCTAAGTTCTAAGCTGTGAGTCCTTGATATAAAAGATTATAATGAGGAATGAAAGTGGTCAGGTACAAGTTTATGAAGGTCTCTGTGACGGTGATATAAAAGATGGACTTCAGTGGACGCAGATGAAAGCTGAAATGTGACACTAAAATAATCTCTGAAGGACAACAGTTTGCAGGAGGCAGGTGGGGGTGGTGAGAAGAGACAAGGCAGGGGAGTGGAGAGGCCACTTAACCCTCATCTGTCACCTCTATCTCTGACCCTCTGTGTCCTTCTTCATCTTTGTTCCAAGTCTTCCCCCACCCCAACCTTTCCCTTCCCCTTCTTTCCTTTCCCTCCCTCTTAATCACCCCTCTTTATTCCTTTTTCTATTCTATTTCTCTTATTCCGTCATCTTCCTTTCTCTTCTATCCTTGTTTCAGTAACATCTTCTAAAATTCATTTCTTTAAGAAGAACTCTTTCAGTGCCATTCATGGAAGATCATCACCCTTTGCTTAACCCAAAGAATCTCTCTCCTACCCTCATATCTCAGAACACATACCATCTATCCTCTTACCTCACCCAGTAAGGAACCACCTACCCCAGGGAGGGGAGGCATTCCCTCTAGATGTTCACCCACTCATCAGTCAATACTTTAAGTATTGACTATCAGCAAAGATGGGTACTGTAGGGTACAAATAAATTATAAGAAGCATATTCATTCCTCTGGATTCTATAGTTGAATTATGGAGGGAAAAACATAGAAACATAAAAAGTTCATTACATATGCTGACTGTTGCATGAAAAATCTTGGTACAAAATATGTTAGAGATTCGAGGAAAGGAGAAGGTTTAAGAATAGGAGACTGCACAGAGGAGAGTGATTTCCATTTATTATTCCAGACACTCTTCTGGAGTAGAGCTATTTCCTCTCTGAAGTGTATTTACATGTTTCTAGGTCTGTTTTCCCCCATCAACCTGTGAGTTCTTGAGAGGAGAATGTTTGTCCTATTTTTCTATCCTCAGAATTGGGCATAGAGGTGTACCAAACCTGTCTTTTACTTCTCTTCTACTCTTAAAAAAGGATAACCTTCAGTTCTGTTAACAGATTGACCTAAAACCTAGGTAGCCAAATATTTACCCAGGAAAGATTGGTTTATTCAGGATCAGCAGAGAATTGCAATTCAGGGTCTGCACTCATAGTGAGCGATGTGCAAGTGCTTCAGTGTAAGAGAAAAAGACTGCTTTTATAGAGAGGGAAAGAGAGTGGGAGACTGCAGTATCAAAGAGTCCATAGTTCTTCATGGGCTGAGTCCTCACCAGTCTTTTCTTTTTTTTTATTGTGAGAAAGTGTTGAACCATATAACTATATTCTATTTAAATTTGCAAACTTGAAATTATATGTTTAACCAGTTTTTTCCTCTATATTTTAATACAGTATAAGGAATTATAACAAGCAAAAGATTATGTGTAAAATGCTTCTAAGCTATAAAATGCTATATTATATGAACATGCTCTTCAGTTCAAGAACCAGATGGTACTAATAACTTATACCTTCCTCTAGGTACTTTCCATCACATCACTTCTCCCCAGATGAAACCACATTCTTGAATTTGGTGTTTATCACTCCATTGCTTATAAAAACAATTTCATCAAATATTAACATAATCAGTATATTATTTTTTGTTTGTACTTTATACAAATAAGACTGTACCTGAAATTCTGGGATTTGCTTTTTTTCACTCCACATTGTCTCTAAATGTCCATATTGTTTTGTTTGGCTGTAATTCACTCATCTGCACTGCTGTGTGTAATATTCCGTTGTAAGAATAAGCTTATTTGGATTGTTCTGGTTTTTCCTCTCGAAACAACACTCTTTTGGATGTTCTTCTACTTGTCTCCAGCTGTCATGTTGCAGAGTTCTGGGTTATATACCTTGAAATGGAATTGCTGAATCATGAGCTCTTCAAAGATTTACCTTTAAAAAGTAGTGCAAAATTGCTTTCCCAAGTTGTACTGAATTACACAGTCATCAGCAGCACCGAAGTGTTCCCTTTGATTCACATCGTCATAAACAATTAATATTGTCAGACTTCTTAATTGTTGCCAATTAAGTGAATAAAAAATGGTATTTCATGATAGTCTTTGTTTTTAAACTGGAGAGATTTAAAATTTTTTAATTCATTTATTTGGCTGCACCAGTCTTAGTTAATACATGTGGGATCAACCTTGATCTTCACTGCCTTGAGCAGAATCTATAGTAGCAGCATGTAGGGTCTAGTTCCCTAACTGGGAATTGAATCCAGGCCCCTGCAATGGGAGGGTGGAATATTAGCCTCTGGACCACCAGGGAAGTCCAGGCTTTTTCTTTTCAATGTAGAAGTTCTTACATAACTTGGTTACTGATCTATTGTCAGTGTTTACTATAATCTTGTCTACATTGGAAGAAGGGGAGTCTTCCTTTTTCCTGTTGGTTTCTGAGGTTGTAGTAGGGTGTGAGAACTCCTGTTCCCCCGATTCTACTTAACTGAAGTTTCTGTTTACTAATTTTTAAACATTTATTGAATTTTCACAGTGGGCCAAGTAACTCCAAGACAATAAAACATTGGAATCATCTTTCTAAAATGGATAAACTATATACAGTCCCACTCTGAGGAGTCAACTTTGAGGCTGGTATGTAGCTTAGTAGATAATTTATCATTCTACGTGCCTTGAGAAAAGAAATATATAAACAGAGGATACAATGACTTTTTTATTGAGAACTAAATCAGAATCATAATTAATTAATCCAGGTGATTTAATTAGCCAATTTTTATAAAGTTGCAGTTAATGACATCTGACAGTAAAGGAGATTGATAAGACCTATTGACTTCTCCAGAATCAATCCAGGCCATTTTAAGGAAAGACTGGAGTTTAAAATGAACTGAAACTCTAAACATTGGAAGAACTAGTGTTTTTAGAATCCCTTTTACTTAAAAGCCACAATTTCTTATACTTTAAAAAATAAACCAGAGGGATTGTGGTTTGCTAAGTATAAATATTTGCAACAAAAGAATTCAGACCATGCTGGAAATCTCATGTAAAACAGAAAACTGTATCTAAGAACTCACAGTTTTTATTCTACACCAAGATAATAAAAATTAGCTAAACAGTTCATTATAATGTATAAGGAATATATATACAATTCCTTATACATAATGTATAAGTTTTATAGATGGTGCAATAGAATTGGATATACATGGGGAGTCCACCTTGGGATATGGTTGGTAAAATAAATGACAAATTTATAGGGTTTGTTTCCAGTGTAGTATACAAACCTTTTCCCACCTATCTTGTTGTCCAAGATCAATTAATTTTTTTAAAGTAAGCTATCAAACCAATGGTCTTGATAATGTGAGAAAGAAACTGTCCATCATGCTAACAAGAGCAGTGAAACTCAGTCATTCTCAAATGGTGGCCCCAGATAAGTAGCATTTAGCATCACCTGAAAAGTTGTTAGAAATGCTAATTCTCTGTAGATCTCAGCCATCCAAGAGCTACTGAATCTTAGGTTTAACATCCCCTTCAGATGATTCAGGCACATGTTTACAGTGTGAGCCAGTGGTCTCTGAAATGGGTCCTTCCAAAAATCTCAGAAACTTTCAGAGAATCTGGTTTTTCAACTTTTGATCTCCTAATCTTACATGTCATGAATCTCTCTAATTTTCAGTGTCTCTGTTGGCTTTTCTTTTCTTTTGCTTGTATGTGTGGTGTGTTTGATTCTGTTTTGTTTTTCTTGCTTTTTTGTCCTCAAGGCAGCCCTCTCAAATAGTAAGCGTTTTTGAGATGCTTAGAAACTTTTTAACAGCTCCCATTGTTCCCTTGCCCCCAGTGGGATCATTTCAGCTCTGCCTACTTAGATCAGTCCAATAATTTCTCCCTGGGAATACGCGCTCTTCCCCAGGGTCATGACTCATGCGTGTCAGTGATGCCAGAGATCAGGAAACTTTGAGGCTGTATGGAGAGAGTCTCCCAGAAAGTGTAAGACATGAACTCTCTTCTCCCATCTGGGACTGAAGGAAGGTGAGAGCCTGAGGGTTTCCACATCCTCAGATAGGTCAATGATAGGTTCTTAGAAACACTTGTTGAAGGGTGAGGAGAATAAAAAAGTGACCTAGATTTGATGGTACTAAGTCTAATGTTGGAGAAGAGCCTTGGGAAGAAATTTGGGAGCAGGAATGTACTGTTAAAACAGCTGCTTTAGGTTGCATGTAAAACCCAGTGCTTTTACCAACCAAGTATAGATCTAGCCTATGGAGGATAAGTAAAATCACTTTTTAAATCTCCACATAATTAATCACCTACTTAATACATTAATTTGATAATATTTATTGAGCGTGTGCTGTATCAGAGTTGTTGTTCCAAGTTCTGCGATTACCAAGATATTGAAATTATGATATAGTTGGTTGAGGAGAGAAGCTGACAAAAATGAACGATGATAAACCTGTAACAGAGGTTTGTTTCAGATATGTGTGTGTGTGTGCGTGCGCACGAGTATATGTTAGTTGCTCAGTCATGTCCTATTCTTTGTGACACTATGGACTTTAGCTTGCCAGTCTCCTCTGTCCATGGAATTTTCCAGGCAAGAATACTGGAGTGGGTAGCCATTTGCTTCTCCAGGGAATCTTCCTGACCCAGGGATCAAACCTGATCTCTTGCATTGCAGACAGATTCTTTACTATCTAAGCCACAAGGGATGACTGATTTTTAATGCTTAAGAACTTGAAAAATGGGGTATTTGTTCTGAGTGGGAGAAAGAGTGAGAAGAGTGACGGAGAGGGTCACATTCACATGAATATTTTCTAGGGTTGAGAAGATGGAAAGAATTGTAAGAAATAAACATGGAAAGAAATATGCAGCATGTTTAAGACTGTAATTCATTAAAGAGCTAGTGGTTCATTGGAGGCAGAGTTACTGGTTAAAAAGCAGATGGTGCTTACATTTAGAGCCCTGTGTGACATGCCGAGTTGCTTGCATATGTATGTGTTTCTACCCTGACTTGATCCACAAAATATTAAATGTGGTTCCTAAGGGGCTCTGGTGGAATCACTAAAGAATAGACATGAGAGGGGGACATTATCACATGAGTATTTAGAAAGGTCTCATGGACAGCTGTGTAGAAGGTGTACTGGAACGAAAGAGAAAGGGAAAAGTTAAAAGGGAGTGATCCCTGAGAGAGAATGGATTCCAGGAGGTCAAGTGAGAGTGGGTGGAGATTGAGAGGAAGCTGAAGGCATGGGGAAGGCAGTTAGCCCTCACCTGTCACCTCTATCTCTTGCCCTCTGAGTCCTTCATTTTTGTTCCCACTCCCTCCCCTGCCACACCACCCTTTCCTGTCTCCTTCTTTCACCATTATATTCCCCTATCTTCCTTCCTTATGATTTTCTTTCTCTCTGAATTCTTTGTTTATTTCTTTTACTTCAATAATTTTTTCTTCTACCCTTGGATCAATACCACTACCATCTGAAATTGCTGTCCTTTCAGAAGAGCTCTGTCTCCTTCAAACAACGTGTTTATCTATTTCTTCACTAATGAAATAGTTACCCCTTTGCCACTTTCCCACTATAATCTGGGGAGCCTCATCCAGTAAGGGTCACCTACCCGGGGGGATGGAAAGAAATGGAATGTCACAGGTGTGCCACTGTGGCCAGAGGCTCCTTCACATGTCCTGAACCCTAATAGCTTTTCACCCACTTAGCAGTTAACACCAGGTACTTGTTAATTACTGACTATGGGCACTGCAGGGCACAGTTAAACTGAGAAATCAAGACCTATGTGTCTAGCACATTATGGGTGCATTGTGAAGGAAAAACACAGACGCATGAAAAGTCCATTAACACGTTCTGATGTGTTCATTGTTGCATGAAAAATGATTGATGCCATAACCATTATTTCTATTAACTGTAAATGGAAAGTAACCTTCAAAGTGCATAAAACATAAGAAATTTTTTAAAAGGAAAAATGACTAGCATAAAAATGTAGTCGAGGCTGCTGTGGACTGGGAGACTGCACAGAAGAGAGTGATTAACATTTATTATTCCAAATACTGTTTATGAAATTTATGTTATTTTATTTAATCCCTTAGCCAAATTCTATAAAGAAAATGTATTTCTTTCAGATGTGGAAACTGAGACTCAGATTAAGTAATTTACTCAAGTCCAAATCTCAAGGAAATAGCTCTGAAATATGATTTTGGTTCTATTGAACTCTAAGTGTCTTCCCACCACGAGATTACACTGAATCTTGGAAAGGCAAATGGCTTGTGTCTTTGGATGGCTTTAAGATAACTCACATATGTGTATCCCAGCAAAAACTAGTAAACTGTTTGAGACAAAGTCATTCAATCAGCACTTGGTATTGTCATCTGTACATAAGAATGTCCATTACATTGACTTGGACAACTGAATTGAGCCCTTGAGCACTAAGAGGACAAGCAACAACTTCATGCCTGTCTGTCTCTGGTGTGTTTTCCTTAGGTGTATGGAGAAGACACCATGGATTCAGGGAACCTCACATGGGTATCAGAATTTGTCTTCCTAGGGTTCTCACAGTATCAGGAACTCCAGCTTTTCTTGTTTCTGGTTTTCCTGCTTGTCTACACCACCACTGTCATGGGAAACCTCCTCATCATGGTGACAGTGACCTCTGATTCCAGGCTCCACACACCCATGTATTTCCTGCTGAGAAATATGGCTGTTATAGATGTCTGCTTCTCCTCAGTCACTGCCCCGAAGATGCTAGTGGACATCCTTGCTGAGAAGAAGACCATCTCCTACCAGGGCTGCATGGCCCAGATCTTCTTCTTCCACTTTCTGGGAGGTGGGACTGTCTTCTTCCTCTCAGTGATGGCCTATGATCGCTACATAGCTATCTCCCGGCCCCTCCACTACGTCACCATCATGAACACTCGAGTGTGTGTGGGGCTGGTGGTGGCTGCCTGGGTAGGGGGCTTGGTCCACTCCATTGTCCAGCTGATTCTGATGCTCCCATTGCCTTTCTGTGGACCCAACATCCTAGATAACTTCTACTGTGACATTCCACAAGTGCTGAGGCTTGCCTGCAGAGACACCTCCCTCCTGGAGTTCCTTATGATCTCCAACAGTGGGATGCTGGTCCTCATCTGGTTCCTCCTCCTTCTGATCTCTTACACAGTCATTCTGGTGATGTTGAGGTCCCACTCTGGGCAGGCGAGGAGGAAGGCAGCTTCCACCTGCACCACTCACATCATTGTCGTGTCTATGGTCTTCATTCCCTGTATCTATATTTATGCCCGGCCCTTTACCTCTTTTCCCATGGACAAAGCTGTGTCCATCAGCCAAACGGTTATCACCCCCATGCTCAACCCAATGATCTACACCCTGAGGAACCAGGAGATGCAGGCAGCAGTGAAGAGATTAGGCAAGCGCCTAGTGATTTCCAGGAGGGAGTGAACTTAAAATAGGTTGATTTTAAATGACAAATCTTCTCACTGAACCTTTGTTTTCCGTGGGGGATGTGGAGGAAAGTCTTTATGGAGTGTGACAGTTGAAATTAAACCAATATTTCTACGGACATTTTCCTGTGTCAGCTATTTTGTTAGTTACTTTCAGACTTCTCTCTCATTCTTACAAAACTGACAGAAGGTATGGTAGTATTATACAGTTTTACAAATGGGAAAACTCAGAGGGAAAAGACTTGCTCAGTGATGAACAGCAAGTGAGGGGCAGAGCTTGGTCAGAAGATGGTTCCTCTTACTCCAGGTTTTGAGGCAGGAGATACGGGTGGGATTTGAAACTCAGAGTATCTCACCATCACAAGGGAAAACTTACAGAGTTCCTCTTCTATGGGTGAATATCTCTGACGAATGGTCAACATTTCTATGTCAAATCTGGAACAATTACATTTGTTCTCCTCCCTGCTCTCTGCCTCATTCTCCACTGTGGTATTTTGGAAATGATATCATTTGTTAAGTTTCTAAATATTTTCCATCATCAAAGTACATATTTACCTGCACTTTGGATTGGGTCTTTCTTGACCAAATACTTCTTGGATATTCTGCAGGATATTCTACTTTAGTGACCAAATCTTTATATACTTTGCATGATATGGCTACAAGGACAATGTTGTGGGTGGTTGGGGAACCCAGGCTAGAGAGGGTAGGAACCTTGTCCTGCTTCCTGAGGGAGTCCAGTAGTTTCTCCCCAAGGATATACTCTTGTCTCCTCGGGTCACTCTCCTTGTTGTATGGGTGATGTGTGGGCACTGGCTGGGAAACTGATCCTGCAGATAAAGGATCTCTAAGAAGACGGATGACCTGAAGACTCTTTTCCATTCTGGGCTGAAGGAAGGTGTGAAACTAGGATTTTCTCACCTGCATATAGAGCAGCTGTAAGAAGCATCCAGAAACTTGTTGGAGAGTGTGGAGAATAAACAAGTGATATGAACTCCATGCTAGTCAGTCTAAAGTCTGAGGATAACCTCAAGTGTAATGCAGAGGATACAAGGCATTAAAAACCAATTCCTCAAGTGGCAAGTGAAAACCAGGCTTTAACCAGTAAGATACACTTGGTCTTGTAACATATAGCGTATGTGAGACACCGTGGATTCCTGACTAGCCATCAGTTCCCAGGTGACAGAGATACTGATAAGAAAGGTAGATGGAGCCTAGGTTTTAGAACTTGGTGTGACCCACTGAGAGGGAGTTTCATGCACATATGTAAGCATGTCTTTGAACCATGAATTAACCCACAATGCATGTTAGGCAGCTTCTAAGAGTCTGAGTTGTTTGTTTGTTTGTTTGTTTTTAATAGTCAAAACTATTTTATTTATCCAAAAAGAAACAAGAAAAAAGATCCAAAAAAATTGAAACATGTATATTATCATATGTGGAACAGATTGCCAGTCCAGGTTCGATGCATGAGACAGGGTGCTCAGGGCTGGTGCACTGAGATGACCCTGAGGGATGGGATGGGGAGGGAGGTGGGAGGGGGGTTCAGGATGGGGAACTGTAGAAATTATAGAGATTATTTTATTTAAAAAAAATAAACTTAAAATCTGTAGAACTAATAGAAAACAAAAACTAAGATGATAAATATAAACATGTATATCAGTAATTACATTAAATTTATTCAGACTAAATGTCCCAGTTAAAACAACAAAGATTGTTATATTGAATAAAAATTTTAAATCTTATTTTATGCAGCTTACAAGACAAAACTTACATGTAATTTAATAGAGTGAAATAATATTATACATAGCATTCAAACACTAACTAAAAAAAAAGCTCCCTGGGACAACCCAGAGGGATGGGGTGTGGAGGGAGTTGGGAGGGAGGGTTCAGGATGGGGGGGACACATGTCCACCCATGGCTGATTCATGTCGATGTATGGCAAAAAACCACCACAATATTATAAAGTAATTATTCGTCAATTAAAATTAATTAATTTTTGAAAACCACAAAATAGCCAATGCAGATAGACTAATATTAGAAAAGTAGATTTGTTAAAATAATAAAGAGCGATAATTCATAATATTAGATGAGAAATACACTGAGAAGATAGAATAATTCTAAATTTGTGTGTACCTAAAACATCACCTGTGAATATATAAAGCCAATATCAGCATCATTAAATGTAGAATTTTTTTATATCCCAGAAGCATAGTTGTAGATATTAATATACATCTAAGATTCTGAGTTTTAAGCTGTGAGTCCTTGACAGTCATTAAAAGATTATAATGAGCAAGCAAGGTGATCAGATACCAGGTTAGAAAGGTCTTTATGACAGTGACATAGAAGATGGAGTGAAGTGGATGCAGATGGAAGCGGAAGGATGAGGCTAAAATGACCCCTATTGGATAACAGATTGCAGGAGTCAGGTAAGGGGGTGGAAAGGCAGGGGAGTGAGGCGGCCACTTAACCCTCACTTGTCACCTCTATCTCTTACCCTCCATGTCCTCCTTCATCTTTATTCCCAGTCCTCCCCTCCCCTCCATCTTTACATTCCCCTTCCTTCCTCTCCCTTCCTCTCCCTTCCTATTAATCTCCCCTCTTTATTGCTTTGTCTATTTTATTTCTCTTATATCAACATCTTCCTTTCTCTTCTATCCTTATATTCAGTAACATCTTCTAAAATTCTAGTTTCACTAAGAAGAGTTCTTCCATTCCCCCTCATACAAGATCTATCACCCCTTTTTTAACCCAGACAATCTCTCGCCCCCGTCTCATGTTGCAGCACACACACCACATATTCTGTTACTTCACCCAGTAAGGGACCATCTACACCAGTGAAGGAAGGCATTCCCTATAGATATTCACCCACATGGCAGTCAAAAGATTTTTATTTTATTGTATTTTATTTTTTAACTTTACAATATTGCATTGGTTTTGCCATATATCAAAATGAATCCACCACAGGTATACATGTGTTCCCCATCCTGAACCCTCCTCCCTCCTCCCTCACCATACCATCCCTCTGGGTCGTCCCAGTGCACCAGCCCCAAGCATCCAGTATCGTGCATCGAACCTGGACTGGCGACTTGTTTCATATATGATATTATACATGTTTCAATGCCATTCTCCCAAATCATCCCACCCTCTTCCTCTCCCACAGAGTCCAAAAGACTGTTCTATATATCAGTGTCTCTTTTGCTGTCTCATATACAGGGTTATTATTACCATTTTTCTAAATTCCATATATATGCGTTAGTATACTGTATTGGTGTTTTTCTTTCTGGCTTACTTCACTCTGTATAATAGGCTCCAGTTTCATCCATCTCATTAGAACTGATTCAAATGTATTCTTTTTAATGGCTGAGTAATACTCCACTGTGTATATATACCACAACTTTCTTATCCATTCATCTGCTGATGGGCATCTAGGTTGCTTCCATGTCCTGGCTATTATACACAGTGCTGCAATGAACATTGGGATACACGTGTCTCTTTCCCTTCTGGTTTCCTCAGTGTGTATGCCCAGCAGTGGGATTGCTGGATCATAAGGCAGTTCTATTTCCAGTTTTTCAAGGAATCTCCACACTGTTCTCCATAGTGGCTGTACTAGTTTGCATTCCCACCAACAGTGTAACAGGGTTCCCTTTTCTCCACACCCTCTCCAGCATTTATTCCTTGTAGACTTTTGGATCGCAGCCATTCTGACTGGCGTGAAATGGTACCTCACTGTGGTTTTGATTTGCATTTCTCTGATAATGAGTGATGTTGAGCATCTTTTCATGTGTTTGTTAGCCATCTGTATGTCTTCTTTGGAGAAGTGTCTATTTAGTTCTTTGGCCCATTTTTTGATTGGGTCATTTATTTTTCTGGAATTGAGATGTAGGAGTTGCTTGTATATTTTTGAGATTCTTTGTCCATTGCTTCATTTGCTATTATTTTCTCCCATTCTGAAGGCTGTCTTTTCACCTTGCTAATAGTTTCCTTTGTTGTGCAGAAGCTTTTTAAGTTTAATTAGGTCCCATTTGTTTATTTTTGCTTTTATTTCTAGTATTCTGGGAGGTGGGTCATAGAGGATCCTGCTGTGATGTATGTCAGAGAGTGTTTTGCCTATGTTCTCCTCTAGGAGTTTTATAGTTTCTGGTCTTACGTTTAGATCTTTAATCCATTTTGAGTTTATTTTTGTGTATGGTGTTAGAAAGTGTTCTAGTTTCATTCTTTTACAAGTGGCTGACCAGTTTTCCCAGCACCACTTGTTAAAGAGATTGTATTTAATTCATTGTATATTCTTGCCTCTTTTGTCAAAGATAAGGTGTCCATATGTGTGTGGATTTATCTCTGGGCTTTCTATTTTGTTCCATTGATCTATATTTCTGTCTTTGTGCCAGTACCATACTGTCTTGATGACTGTGGCTTTGTAGTAGAGCCTGAAGTCAGGCAGGTTGATTCCTCCAGTTCCATTCTTCTTTCTCAACATTGCTTTGGCTATTCAAGGTTTTTTGTATTTCCATACAAATTGTGAAATTATTTGTTCTAGCTCTGTGAAGAATACCGTTGGTAGCTTGATAGGAATTGCATTGAATCTATAGATTGCTTTGGGTAGTATACTCATTTTCACTATATTGATTCTTCCAATCCATGAACATGGTATATTTCTCCATCTATTAGTGTCCTCTTTGATTTCTTTCACCAGTGTTTTATAGTTTTCTATATATAGGTCTTTAGTTTCTTTAGGTAGATATATTCCTAAGTATTTTATTCTTTTCATTGCAATGGTGAATGAAATTGTTTCCTTAATTTCTCTTTCTATTTTCTCATTATTAGTGTATAGGAATGCAAGGGATTTCTGTGTGTTGATTTCATATCCTGCAACTTTGCTATATTCATTGATTAGTTCTAGTAATTTTCTGGTGGAGTCTTTAGGGTTTTCTATGTAGAGGATCATGTCATCTGTAAACAGTGAGAGTTTTACTTCTTCTTTTCCAGTTTGGATTCCTTTTATTTCTTTTTCTGCTCTGATTGCTGTGGCCAAAACTTCCAAAACTATGTTGAATAGTAATGGTGAAAGTGGGCACCCTTGTCTCGTTCCTGACTTTAGAGGAAATGCTTTCAATTTTTCACCATTGAGGATAATGTTTGCTGTGGGTTTGTCATATATAGCTTTTATTATGTTGAGGTATGTTCCTTCTATTCCTGCTTTCTGGAGAGTTTTTATCATAAATGGATGTTGAATTTTGTCAAAGGCTTTCTCTGCATCTATTGAGATAATCATATGGTTTTCATCTTTCAGTTTGTTAATGTGGTGTATTACATTGATTGATTTGTGGATATCAGTCAAAAGATTTTGAGTATTGACTATCAGAAAAGATGGGTACTGTAGGGCACAAATAAATTATAAGATGCATATTTATCCCTCTGCAAACATTTAGTTGAATTATGGATGGAAAATACAGAAACACAAAAAGTTCCTTAACATTATGATGTGGTAACTGTTGCATAAAAAATTTTGGTACAAAATATATTAGATTTTCAAGGAAGGGAAGAGGGTTTAAAGTAGGAGACTACACAGAGGAAAGTGTTTGCCGTTTATTATTCCAGACACTCTTGTAGGGACCTTGTGTGTTATTTTATTTAATCCTCTAGACAATTCTATAAAGAAAGTCATTTTTATTCCTACCATACAAATGTGGAAACTTAGAGAGGTTAAGTAATTTCTCCAGGGTCAAATATCAAGGAAATAGAAATTTAACTGCAGATCTGTTGAACTCCAAGTGTCTTACCACCAGTAGATAACACTGAATCTTTGAAAGGCAGGTCGCATGTGTCTCTGGATAGCATTAAGCTATCTTGTGAATATATACTTGTGTTTGTGTTCAGCTGCTCAGTCATGTCTGACTGTTTTTGACCTCATGGACTGTGGCCTGCCAGGCTCCTCTGTCTATGGGACTTTTCAGGCAAAAATACTGGAGTGGATGGCCATTTCCTCCTCCTGGGGATCTTCCCAACACAGGGATTGAACCTACCTCTCCTGTGTCTCCTGCAATGACAGGCAGATTCTTTACCACTGAGCCTCCTGGGAAGCCCCTGATGAATATATATTTCAGAACCAACTAGTGAACTCTCCAGAGACAAGACCATTAAGTCAGCCCCAGGTATTATTATCTGCACATGAAAATCCATCATCGAGACCTGGACACTCAATTTGAGTGAGCCCCTGAGCAATAAGGCATCACTCTCCTGGTGTGTTTTCTTTAGATGTATGGAGAAGATACCATGGAATCAGGGAATCTCTCATGTAAATCAGAATTTATCCTGGAGCTCTCCCAGACTCAGGAGCTCCAGCTCTTCCTGTTTCTGGTGTTCCTGTTGGTCTGCACCACCACTGTCATGGGAAACCACCTCACCATGTTCACAGTGACCTCTGATTCCAGGCTCCACACACCCATGTATTTTCTGCTGTGAAACTGGGCAGTCATAGATGTCTGTTTCTCCTCAGTCCCTGCCCCAAAGATGCTGGTGGACTTCCTCGCTGAGAAGAAGACCATCTCCTATTAGGGCTACGAGGCTCAGGTCTTTTTCTCCACTTTCTGGGAGGTATCATGACCTTCTTCTCTATGAAGGTCTATGACCATTACCTAGCCATCTCCCGGCCTCTCTACTATGTCACCATCATGAGCATTCAGCTCTGTGTGTGGGGTTGGTGGCGACAGCCTGGATGGTAGGTTTTGTTCATTCCATCTCCCAACTGGTCCTGATGCTCCCCCTGCCTTTTTGTGGCCCCAATGTCCTAGATAACTTCTACTGTGATGTTCCACAGGTACAGAGACTCGCCTGCACTGACACTTCTGTCTTGGAGTTCCTCATGATCTGCAACAGTGGGATGCTGATGTCATCTGTTTCCTCCTCCTCCTGGTCTCCTACTCAGTCATCCTGGTGATGCTGAGGTCCCACTCAGGGCAGGCAAGGAGGAAGGCAGCTTCCACCTGTACCACCCCTGTTCTCCTGGTGTCTGTGGTCTTCATTCCAAGCATCTACCTCTATTCCAGGCCCTTCTCTTCCTTTTCCATGGTCCAGTCTGTATCCAGCAGCCACATGGTCAAGAACCCCAAGCTTGCCCATGATCTGCACCCTGATGGACCAGGAGATGCAGGCAGCACTGAAGAGATTGCACTCACATCAGTTGGATTGTACAAGGGAATGACAGTGGGTAGATCACTTTGGCCTTGTCTTCCACTTTTAAAGTGGAGACAGAGCTGCTGTGTCTGCCCTCTTCATATCTCCTGGATGTGTTGTGATGGTCCTCATAGAAGTAAATGCACAGTGAACATAAGCAACATATTCAGATTTTTAGGAAAATGGATAGTATCTTTATTTTTGTTTCTGATGGTTGTTTGAACACTCCTATAATGAGAGAATGTGTTGTCACAGAAACATTCTGGAAAGCCCCACCCTCCTTTCTGCCTTCTTGGTGGACTGTTTCTTCTTAGGATGACAGAATTTCCCCAGAAGAGCAGTTCTGTTTTTTGTATTTTGACCCCTTTACCTAGTACCCCATTTAAGCATGAGTCTGGGTTGTTGGAAACTGCCCAGCACCCTGAGTCTTAAGCCTTCAATCGAAGACCCTAACCCATCACTTACCAAAGGATGACCTTGAATGAGATACCTGAGGTCTCTTAGCCTCGTAACATTTTCCTCAACACACTTGCTAGAATTAATATCTGACCCAAACTACTGTGAGAAAACATTGTACCATATATTTTATTTAATTTGAAAACTTTAAATTATATAAATGTTTTCTCTATATTTTAATACAGTATAAGTAATTATAACAAGTGAAAGATTATGTATAAAATGCTTCTAAGGTATAAAACACTGTATTATATTATATGAACACTCATGAATATGCTACAGTTCAAGAACCAGCCTGTACTAATAACTTATACCTGGCTATAGGTGCTTTCCATCCCATCACTTCTTCGGAGATGAAACCACATTCTTGAATTTAGTGTTTATCATTCCATTGCTTATAAAAACAATTTTATCACATATTAACATATTCAGTATATTGCTTTGTTTTGCTTTTTTGAGATTTATACAAATGAAAGATTGCACAGAATATTCTAGAATTTGCTTTTTTCACTCAACATTCTTTCTAAATGTCTACATTGCTTTGTTTGGCTATATTTCATTCATATGCACTGCTGTGTAATAGTCCATTGTAGGAATAAGTTTATTTGGATTGTTTCCAGTTTTTACTCTTGGAACCACACTCTTTTGAATGTTCCATCACCAACTCCCAGAGATTACTTAAACTCATGTCCATTGAGTTGGTGATGCCATCCAACCCTCTCATCCTCTGTCTTCCCCTTCTCCTCCTCCCTTCAGTCTTTCCCAGCATTAGGATCTTTTCCAAGGAGTCAGTTCTTCTCATCAGGTGGCCAAAGTATTGGAGTTTCAGCCTCAACATCCATCCTTCCAACGAATATTCAGGACGAATTTCCTTTAGGACTGACTGGTTGGATCTCCTTGAGTTCAAGGAACTCTCAAGAGTCTTCTCCAACACAACAGTTCAAAAGCATCAATTCTTCGGTCCTCAGCTTTCTTTATAGTCCAACTCTCACATCCATATGTGACTACTGGAAAAACCATAGCTTTGACTAGATGGACCTTTGTTGGCAACATAATGTCTCTGCTTTTTAATATGCTGTCTGCTGCTGCTGCTAAGTTTCTTCAGTTGTGTCTGACTCTGTGCATCCCCATAGACAGCAGCCCACAAGGCGCCTCCAATCCTGGGATTCTCCAGGCAAGAATACTGGAATGGGTTGCCATTTCCTTCTCCAAAGCGTGCACGCATGCTAAGTCACTTCAGTCTAGGTTGGTCATAACTTTTCTTCCAGGGAGTAAGTGTCTTTTAATTACGTGGCTGCAGTCACCATCTGCAGTTATTTTGGAGGGCCCCCCCAAAATAAAGTCTGCCACTGTTTCCACTGTTTCCCCATCTATTTGCCATGAAGTGAGGGGATTGGATGTCATGATCTTAGTTTTCCAAATGTTGAGTTTTAAATCAATTTTTTCACTCTCCTCTTTCACTTTCATGAAGAGGCTCTTTAGTCCTTCTTTACTTTCTGCCATAAGTGGGGTTTCATCTGCATATCTGAGGTTACTGATATTTCTCCTGGCAATCTTGATTCCAGCTTGTGCTTAACCAGTCCAGCATTTCTCATGATGTACTCTGCATATAAGTTAAATAAGCAGGGTGACAATATACAGCCTTAACATACTCCTTTCCTGATTTGGAACCAGTCTTGTGTTCCATGTCTGGTTTAACTGTTGCTTCTTGACCTGCATACAGATTTCTCAGGAGGCAGGTCAAGTGGTCTGGTAGTACCATCTCTTGAAGAGTTTTCCACACGCTAAAGTCAAAGGCTTTAGTGTGGTCAACAGAGCAGAAATAGATGTTATTCTGAACTCTCTTGCTTTTTGGATGATCTAACAGATGTTGGCAATTTGATCTCTGGTTCTTCTGCCTTTTTCTAAAACCAGCCTGAACATCTGGAAGTTCAAAGTTCATGTACTGTTGAAGCTTGACTTCAAGAATTTTGAGCACTGCTTTGCTAGTGTGTGAAATGAGGGCAATTGTGCAGTAGTTTGAGCATTCTTTGGCATTGCCTTTCTTTGGGATTGGAAAGACAACTGACTTTTTCCAGTCCTGTGGCCACTGCTGAGTTTTCCAAATTTGCTGGCATATTGAGTGCAGCACTTTCACAGTTATCATCTTTTAGTATTTGAAATAGCTCAGCTGGAATTCCATCACCTCCACTAGCTATGTCCATAGTGATGCTTCCTAAGGCCCACTTGACTTCACATTCCAGAATGTCTGGCTCTAGGTGAGTGATCACAACATCATGATTATCTGGGTCATGAAGATCTTTTTTGTACAGTTCTTCTGTGTATTCTTGCCACCTCTTCTTAACATCTTCTTCTTCTGTTAGGTCCATACCATTTCTATCCTTTATTGTGCCCATCTTTGCATGAAATGTTCCCTTGGGATCTCTAATTTCCTTGAAGATATCTCTAGTCTTTCCCATTCTATTGTCTTCCTCTATTTCTTTTTATTGATCACTGAGGAAGGCTTTTTTATCTCTCCTTGCTATTCTTTGGAACTCTGCATTCAGATGGGTATATGTTTCTCTTTTTCCTTTATTGTCTCTTCTTTTCACGGCTATTTTTAAGGCCTCCTCAGACAACCATTTTGCCTTTCATTTTCTTGGGAATAGTCTTGATCATTGCCTCCTGTACAATGTCACAAACCTCCATTCGTAGTTCTTCAGGCACTCTGTCTATCAGATCTAATCCCTTGAATCTATTTGTCACTTTCACTGTGTAATCATAAGGGATTTGATTTAGGTAAAACCTGAATGGTCTAGTGGTTTTCCCTACTTTCTTCAACTTAAGTCTGAATTTAGCAATAAGGAGTTCATGATCTGAGCCACAGTCAGCTCCCGGTCTTCTTTTTGTTGACTGTATAGAACGTCTCCATCTTTGGCTGCAAAGAATATAATCAATCTGATTTCAGTATTGACCATCTAGTGATGTCCAACACACATTCTCTTGTGTTGTTGGAAGAGGGTGTTTGCTATGACCAGTGTGTTCTCTTCATAAAATTCTGTTAGGCTTTGCTCTGCTTCGTTCTGTACTCCACGGCCAAATTTGCCTGTTATTCCAGGTATCTCTTGACTTCCTACTTTTGCATTCCAGTCCCCTATGATGAAAAGGAAGTCTTTTCTGGGTGTTAGTTCTAGAAGGTCTTGTAGGTCTTCATAGAACTGTTCAGCTTCAGCTTCTTCAGCATTACTGGTTGGGACATAGGCTTGGATTACTGTGATATTGAATGGTTTGCCTTGGAAATGAACAGAAATCATTCTGTTGTTTTGAGATTGCACTTTGGACTATTTTGTTGACTATGATGGCTACTCCATTTCTCCTAAGCGATTCTTTCCCACAGTAGTAGATATGATGGTCATCTGATTTAATTCACCCATTCCAGTCCATTTTAGTTTGCCGATTCCTAAAATGTCAATGTTCACTCTTGCCATCTGTTTGACCACTTATAATTTGCCTTGATTCATGGAATTAAGATTTCTGATTCCTATGCAATACTGTTCTTTACAGCGTTGGACTTTACTTCCACCAGTCACATCCACAACTCGGTGTTGTTTTACTTTGGCTCTGTCTCTTCATTCTTTCTGGAGTTATTTCTCCACTGATCTCCAGTAGCATATTGGATACCTACCAACCTGGGTAGGTTCATCTTTCAGTGTCCTATCCTTTTGCCTTTTCATATTGTTCATGGGTTCTCAAGGCAAGAATACTGAAGTGGTTTGCCATTCCCTTCTCCAGTGGACCATGTTTTGTCAGAATTCTCCACCATGACCCGTCTGTCTTGGGTGGCCCTACACAGCATGGCTTATAGCTTCATTGAGTTAGACAAGGCTATGGTCCATTTGATCAGATTGGTTAGTTTTCTGTGATTGTGGTTTTCAGTCTGTCTGCCTTCTGATGGAGAAGGATAAGAGGCTCATGGAAGCTTCTTGATGGGAGAGACTGACTGAGGGGGAAGATGGGTCTTACTCTGATGGGTGAGGCCATGCTCAGTAAATCTTTAATCCAGTTTTCTGTTGATGGGTGAGGCTATGTTCCCTCCCTGTTATTGGACATGAGGCCAAACTATGGTGGAGGTAATGAAGATAATGGTGACCTCCTTCAAAAGATCCCATGCACACACTACTATAGTCAGGGCCCCCAACCCTTCAGTAGGCCACTGCCAACCCACACCTCCACTGGAGATTCCTGGACAGTCATGGGAAAGTCTGGGTCAGTCTCTTGTGGGGCCATTGCTCCTTTCTTCTGGATCCTGATGCACGCAAGGTTCTGTTTTCACCCTCCAAGAGTCTGTTTCCCCAGACTCTGTGTAAGTTCTGGCAGCTCTATGATGGGGTTAATGGAGACCTCCTCCAAGAGGGCTTATGCCATACCCAGGTCTACTGCACCCAGAGCTGCTGCCCCTGCAGCAGGCCACTGCTAAACCAGACCTCCACAGGAGACACTCAAACACAGTTCTGTCTCAGTCTCTGTGGGGTCTCTGGGTCCTGGTGCACACAAGGTATATTTGAGCCCTCTGAACGTCTCTGGCAAGCATGCAGTTTGATTCTAAACATGATTTCGTCCCTCCTACCATCTTGTGAGGCTTCTTCTTTGCCCTACTCCTTTGCTCCAGAGCCTACCATCTTGCTGGGGCTTTTCTGCTCTTGGAAGAGGGGTATCTCCCCACAGTCACTCCAGCCCCACACAGCCATTCAAGATAAATTAAAAGTGGTCAAACAGGAAATGACAAGAGTGAACATCGACGTTTTAGGAATCAGTGAACTAAAAAGGACTGGAATGGATGAATTTAATTCAGATGACCATTATATCTACTATTGTGGAAAAGAATCCCTTAGAAGAAATGGAATAGCCTCATAGTCAACAAAAGAGTCCAAAGTGGGTGCAATCTCAAAAATGACTGAATGATTTCTGTTTGTTTCCAAGGCAAACCATTCAATATCACAGTAATCTAAGCTATGCCCCAACCAGTAATGCTGAAGAAGCTGAAGTTGAACAGTTCTATGAAGACCTACAAGACCTTCTAGAACTAACACCCAGAAAAGACTTCCTTTTCATCATAGGGGACCGGAATACAAAAGTAGGAAGTCAAGAAATACCAGGAGTAACAGGCAAGTTTGGCCTTGGAGTACAGAATGAAGCAGGGCAAAGCCTAACAGAGTTTTCCCAAGAGAACATACTGGTCATAGCAAACACCCTCTTCCAACAACACAAGAATGTGTGTTGGACATCACCAGATGGTCAATACTGAAATCAGATTGATTATATTCTTTAAAGCCAAAGATCGAGAAGCTCTATACAGTCAGCAAAAAGAAGACCAGAAACTGACTGTGGCTCAGATCATAAATCCTTATTGCCAAATTCAGATTTAAATGGAAGAAAGTGGGGGAAATCACTAGACCATTCAGGTTTGACCTAAATCAAATCCCTTATGATTACACAGTGAAAGTAACAAATAGATTCAAAGGATTAGATCTGATAGACAGACTGCCTGAAGAACTAAGGACAGAGGTTTGTGGTATTGTACAGGAGGCAGTGATCAAGACCATCTCCAAGAAAAAGAAATGCAAAAAGGCAAAATGGTTGTCTGAGGAGGCCTTACAAATAGCCATGAAAAGAAGAGACACTAAAGGCAAAGGAGAAAAGAAAGATATACCCATTTGAATGCAGAATTCTAAAGAAGAGCAAAGAGAGATAAGAAAGCCTTCCTTGGTGATCACTGCAAAGAAATAGAGGAAAACAATAGAATGGGAAGAACTAGAGATCTCTTTAAGAAAATTAGAGATCCCAAGGGAACATTTCATGCAAAGATGGGCACAATAAAGGATAGAAATGATATGGACCTAACAGAAGCAGAAGATATTAAGGAGAGGTGGCAAGAATACACAGAAGAACTGTACAAAAAAAGATCTTCACCACCCAGATAAGCATGTTGGTGTGATCTCTCACCCAGAGTCAGACATCCTGGAATGCAAAGTCCTGTGGGCCTTAGCAAGCATCTCTATAGACAAAGCTAGTGGAGGTAATAGAATTCCAGTTGAGCTATTTCAAATCCTAAAAGATGATGCTGTTAAAGTGCTGCACTCAATATGCCAGCAAATTTGGAAAGCTCAGCAGTGGCCACAGGACTGGAAAAGGTCCATTTTCATTCCAATCCCAAAGAAAGGTAATGCCAAAGAATGTCCAAACTACCACACAATTGCATTCATCTCACAAGCTAGCAAAGTAATGCTCAAAATAAACCATGAACTTCCAGATGTTCAAGCTGGATTTTTCTAAATCAGAGGAACCAGAGATCAAATTGCCAACATCCATTGGATCATCAAAAAAGCAAGAGAATACCAGAAAAACATCTACTTCTGCTTTATTGATTATGCCAAAAACTTTGTGTAGGTCACAACAAAGTGTGGAAAATTTTTCGAGAGATGGGAATACAAGACCACCTTACTGTCCTCCTGGGAAACCTGTATGCATGTCAAGAAGCAACAGTTAGGACTGGGCATGAAACAACAGACTGGTTCCAAATTGGGAAAGGATTATGTCAAAGCTGTATATTGTCATCCTGCTGATTTAATTTATATGCAGAGTACATCATGAAAATGCTGGGCTGGATGAAGCACAAACTGGAATCAAAATTAACAACATTGAGCATCTTTTCACGTGCTCATTAGACATCTACATTTCCTCTTCGGGAAAACGTCTATTAAGTTTTGCAAATTTTTTCATTGGGTTGTTTGTTTTATTGAGATTGAGTTGCATGAGCTGTTTACATACGTTTGATATTAACCCATTATCAGTCCTATTATTTCCAAATATTTTCTCCTGTTCTGTAGGTTGTCTTTTCATTTTATCAATGATTTTCTTTGCTGTGCACAAAGCTGTTAAGTTTAATTCAGTCAGTTCAGTTCAGTTCAGTTGCTCAGTCATGTCCAACTCTGTGACCCACAGACTGCAGCAAACCAGACTTCTCTGTCCATAACCAACTCCTGGAGCTTATTCAAACTCAGGTCCGTTGAGTCGGTGATGCCATACAACCATCTCATCACCCGTCATCCCCTTCTATTCCCCACTTCAATCTTTCCCAGCGGGTCTTTTCCAAGGAGTCAGTTCCTCTCATCAGATGGCCAAAGTATTGGAGTTTCAGCTTTAGCATCAGTCCTTCCAATGAATATTCAGGACTTATTTCCTTTATGATGGACTGGTTTGATCTCCTTGCAGTCCAAGGGACTCTCAAGAGTCTTCTCCAACACCACAGTTCAAAAGCATCAATTCTTCGGTGCTCAGCTTTCTTTATAGTCCAACTCTCACGTCTATACATGACTACTGGAAAAACCACAGCTTTGACTAGATAGACCTTTGCTGGAAAAGTAATATCTCTGCTTTTTATTTTTATTTTTTTTAATTTAAATTTATTTATTTTAATTTAGGCTAATTACTTTACAATATTGTATTGGTTTTGCTATACATCAACATGAATCTGCCACGGGTTGCTGTCTAGGTTGATCATAGCTTTGCTGCCATGGAGCAAGCGTCTTTTAATTTAATGGCTCCAGTACCATCTGCAGTGATTTTGGAGCCCAAGAAAATAAAGTCTGTCACTTTTTCCATTGTTTCCCCATCTGTTTGCCATGAAGTGGTGGGACTGGATGCCATGACCTTAGTTTTCTGAATGTTGAGTTTTAAGCCAACATTTTAGGTTCTATTTGTTTATTTGTGCTTTTATTTCCTTTATTTTAGGAGACGCATTCAAAAAAATATTGTGGCATTTATGTGAAAGAGTATCTGCCTATGTTATAGTGTATGGTTTACATTTAGGTCTTTAATCCATTTTGAGTTTATTTTTGTGTATTGTGTAACAGAATATTCTAATTTCATTCTTTTCCATGTAGCTGTTCAGTTTTCACAGCACCAATGATTGAAGAGTCTGTCCTTCTCCATTGTGTATACTTGCCTCCTTTATTGGAAATTAATTGACCTTAAATGCGTTGGTTTGTTTCTGGGTATCCATGCTATTCCATTGATCTATGTGTCTGTTTTTGTCCCGTTACCATTTCTATATTTTTGTAGTATATTCTGAAGTCAGGATGCATAATTCTCATTCTCAAGATTGTATTGGCTATCAGTGGTCTTTTTCACTCCCTACAAATTTTTTATTTGTTCTAGGTCTGTGAAAAATACCAATGGCATTTTGATAGGGATTGCACTGAATCTAGGTCGCCTTGGGGGGTATGGTCAAATAGTAATTCTCAAAGACTTAGAAAATTTTTAACAACTCCCATTGTTCCCTCATCCCCAGCAGGACTCATTCCATCTCTGCTTCCTGTGCCCAGTCCAACAATTTCTCCCTGAGGATGCACACTCTTCCCCAGGGTCATGCCCATGAGTCGTGTGTGTGAGGGATGGGCAGAGATCAGGAAGCTGTGAAGCTGCATAGAGAGGACCTTCCAGAAAGATGTAAGACCTCAAGTCTCTTTTGCATTTGGGCTGTAGGAAGGTGAGAGCCTGAAGGTTTCCACATCTGGTTCTTTAAACACCTGCTAAAGACTCTGATGCTGGGAGGGATTGGGGGCAGGAGGAGAAGGGGACAACAGAGGATGAGATGGCTGGATGGCATCACCGACTCGATGGACGTGAGTCTGCGTGAACTCCGGGAGTTGGTGATGGACAGGGAGGCCTGGCGTGCTGCGATTCATGGGGTTGCAAAGAGTCGGACACGACTGAGCGACTGATCTGATCTGAGAGGCTGGAGAGAAAAAACAAGTGATAGACTTGATGGTACCAAGTTTCAAGGTGGAGGAGAGCCTTGGGAGGTAGCTGGGGTGAATATGCTTTCCAAATAATTGCTTCTGTTTGCATGTAAAACCCATTAAGTTTAACAAGCGCATATAGATCTGACCTTGTGAGACAGGAAACAGAAGATAAGGAAATTCAGTTTAAAAATCTCCGCAGAGTCAGTTGCCCACTTACTACATTAACTTGACAATATTTAAAGAGCATGTGCTGTGTCAGAGTTGCTGTTCCAAATTACAATGTAGGGAATAGAGGAGGGAAGCTGAAAAAAAAAACAAAAAACAAATGATGATAAACCTATAACAGCGGTCAGTTCAGTTCAGTTCAGTCGCTCAGTCGTCTCTGACTCTTTGCGACCCCATGGACTGCAGCACACCAGGCTTCCCTGTCCATCACCAACTCCCAGAGAGGAGGTAACAGGGGTAAATTCAAAATATAATATTATAAGATTTATTATAAGATCTGAATAACAGAGGTAAATTCAAAATATTATAAAAACCCTGAGAAATGGGAATTTGTTCTGCATGGGAGAAATGGTGAAAGCAGAGACAGAGAGGGTGATGTTTAAGTGGGGCTTTTCCAAGGTTTCAAAGGTATGAACAGAATTCCAGGAAATAAACCTGGAAATAAAAAATATGTGGCATGTTTGAGACTATAATCCATTAAAGAACTAGTGGCTCAGCAGAGACACAGATACTGACTTGAAACACAGAAGGAGGTTACGTTTTACAGCCATGTATGACATGCTAAGTTGCATGCACGTGTGTATTTGTTTCTACCCTGATTTGATCCACAAAGTATTGGATCCACAAAGCCTAAAAGGCTCTGGTGGAATCACTACAAGAATAGATATGAGAGGGGAAAGTGACCAGATCAGTGTTTAGAAAGGTCTCATGGACAGCTATGTAGAAGCTGGACTGGAGTGAAAGAAGATGAAAGTGAAAAGTAAGAAGGCAGTGATCTCTAATGGATAATGGAATGGGGGAGGTCAGGGTGGGAGCTAAGTGGAAGCAGGGGGTGGGGAGGGCGCTTATCCTCACCTGTCACCTCTGTCTCTAACCCTGAGTCCTTTTTCATCTTAAGTCCCATTCACACCCCGCCACATCACCTCTCCATTCCTCTTCTAGTGCTCCATTTTCCCTTCTTGTAATTTCCTTCCTCCCTTTAATTCTTTATGTATTTTCATTTCTCCCCAACATTCTCTTCCTCTTGTACCCTTGAATTCAATATTATCTTCTAAAACTGCTGTTCTTTCAGAAGAACTCTAAGTCTAATATATTCATCTATTTCTTCACTAATGTTGTTACCCCTGTGCCTCTTTGTCTCCATCTATGACCTGGGGAGTTTCACCAAGTAAGGGGCCACTTACTGTGGAGGATGGAAAGAAATGGAATGTCCCAGGTGTCCAGCTGTGACCAGAGGCTATTCTGAATGGATCTGCACACACAGTAGCTTTTCACCCACTCAGCAGTTAACATTAGGTATTTATCAAGTACTAACTATGAGCAACAGAGAAGGCAATGGCACCCCACCCCAGTACTCTTGCCTGGAAAATCCATGGACAGAGGAGCCTGGAAGGCTGCAGTCCATGGGGTCGCTAAGAGTCTGACACGACTGAGCGACTTCAATTTCTCTTTTCACTTTCATGCATTGGGGAAGGAAATGGCAACCCACTCCAGTGTTCTTGCCTGGAGAATCCCAGGGACGGGAGAGCCTGGTGGGCTGCCCTCTATGTGGTCGCACAGAGTAGGACACGACTGAAGTGACTTAGCAGCAGCAGCAGCAACTATGAGCGAGCCCCAAGGAGGGGCACAGAAGGACACAAATAAATTGTGACCCAAGACCTATGTCTGTAGCACATTATGAATTGGAGAGGAAAAGGGGGACACATGAGAACTTCACTAACATTATGATGTGTTAACTATTGCATGAAAAATGATTGGTATAAAAATCAAATAGAGGCTGGAAGAAGGGAAGATCTTTAGAGTAGGAGAATACACAGAGGAGAGTGATTACCACTTAATATTCCAGACACTGTTCTAGGAACCTCATGTGTTACTTTCCTTAATCTCCTAGACCAGCAGTCCCCAATCTCTTTGGCATCAGGGACCTGTATTGTGGAAGACAATAATTCCCCGGACCGGGAAGAGGGAGATGGTTTCTGGATGACTCAGGCACATCACATCCATGGTACTCTCTATTTCTAATTGGATGCTGCTGCTGATCTGACAGGAGGAACCGATCCATAGCCTGGAGGTTGGGGACCCCTGCCCTAGACTATTTCTACTAAGAAAACGTTTTTCCTATAGAAGTGGAAACTGAGATTCAGAGAGATCAAGCAACAAGCTCAAGGCCAAATCTCAAGGAAATAGAGGCTGTGAAATTTGACTGCAGGTCTTTTGCACTCCAAGTGTCTTCCCACCCGCATATTACACTGAATCTTTGAAAAGCAAATGACATGTGCCACTGGATGGCTCTAAGATATCTCAAGAATGTATATTCCAGCACCAACTAGTGAACTCTCCAGAGACAAGGCCATTTAATCAGCACCTGGTATTACAATCTGCACATAAGCATCCATTATCTAGACCTGGACAATAAAAGCACTAAAAGGACAGGGAACAATTTCATGCATCTCTCTGTCTAGTGTGTTTCCATTAGGTGTATGGAGAAGACACCATGGCATCAGGGAACCTCACATGGGTGTCAGAATTTGTCTTCCTGGGGCTCTCCCAGACTCAGGAGCTCCAGCTCTTCTTATTTCTGGTGTTCCTGCTAGTCTACACCACCACTCTCATGGGAAACCTCCTCATCATGGTCACAGTGACCTTTGATTCCCGGCTCCAAACACCCATGTATTTTCTGCTCCGAAACTTGGCTGTGTTAGAGCTCTGTTTCTCCTCAGTCACTGCCCCGAAGATGCTTGCAGACTTCCTGTCTAAGAAGAAGACCATCTCCTACCAGGGCTGCATGGCCCAGATCTTTTTCTTCCACTTTCTGGGAGGTTCCATGGTCTTCTTCCTCTCAGTGATGGCCTATGACCGCCTTGTTGCCATTTCCCGGCCCCTTCACTATGTCACCATCATGAACACTCAGGTCTGTGTGGGGCTGGTGGCGGCTAGCTGGGTGGGAGGCTTCATTCATTCCATTTCCCAACTGGCTCTGATGCTCCCACTGCCTTTCTGTGGCCCCAACATCCTAGATAACTTCTACTGTGATGTTCCACAAGTGCTGAGACTCGCCTGCACTGACATCTCCCTCCTGGAGTTCCTTATCATTTCCAACAGTGGGGTGCTGGTCCTCATCTGGTTCCTCCTCCTCCTGGTCTCCTACTCAGCCATCCTGGTGATGCTGAGATCCTACTCTGGGAAGGCGAGGAGGAAGGCAGCTTCCACCTGCACCACCCACATCGTTGTGGTGTCTATGGTCTTTGTTCCAAGCATTTACCTCTATGCCCGGCCCTTCACCTCCTTCTCCATGGACAAGGCTGTGTCCGTTAGCCAAACTGTCATGACCCCCATGCTCAACCCCATGATCTACACCCTGAGGAACCAGGAGATGCAGGCAGCAGTGAAGAGATTAGGGAGGTGCCGGCTGGCTTCTAGAAAGGAGTGACAGCGGGTGGGTCACTTTGGCTTTCTTTTCCATTAATAAGGTAGAGAGAGAGTTGCTGTATGCCTCTTCATAGCTTTGGAAATGTTGTGAAGTTCATCTTAGAACTTTATAATTTTGAAATTAAGCAACTCAGATTTTTAGGAAAAAGGATAATATCCTTATTATTTTTGTGTGAAGGTTGATTTGAATATTCCTGTGACAATAAGATATGTTCTCTTGGAAAGCCACACCCTCCTTTCTCTCTTTTGGACAGTCTCCTCTTAGGATGATAGCATTTCCCCAGAAGAGAAGTCCTGTTTTCTGCGTTTTGACCTCTTTGCCCAATAACCCTTTTGTTCTTTGTTCAGAATGATACAGCGCACAACTTGGAGACTTAGCCCTAAACCGGGAGTCTGTGACCCACTATGTAACACACTAGTAACCTGGAATGACCCACCTGGTCTCTCTTGCAGTCCCCAATTCTTCCTCACCAAGCTAGCATAAAACAATATCTGTCTCATTAGTCTCACTTTTGTTGAAGATTCAAATAAAAAATGTGTAACGTATATTTTATAAATCATAGAACCCATGTAAGGATTATTTTTATGGCTAGTATTCTGAAACTATTCTTTATCAGTTGAGTAGTGTTTTGGAAGTAGGGCAGATATTCCTCAGTGCAGTGAGAGAGGTGTGGAGAGGGTGAGGGCTGGACTCCAGAGGGGCCACGCACCATGCCTAAGGGTGATATTGAGATTAGAGAGTGACATCAACCAAGCACTATGTCTGCAAGACTCTGACTACCTACAGCTATTACCCCATCCACCCCAATCTTCAGACTCAACACTTTTTGCAACAGGAATGGGAAGATCCACTCACTTCCTCATTCATTAATTTGTATTTGTAAATATTTCAGCATCCATTTGGGACTTAATGCATTACTTTATCCATAGAAAGTGCTTTATGAAGGTTTGTTGATTATCTATCTCTCTATACACTCCTGTTCCCCTTCCTTTTTCCCTCTCTCCCTCCCTACACGATTTCTGCCAGTTTAGCCTTCCTATATCCATCTGAGCCTTTTCCCCCAATTCACTGGTGTGTGTGCCTTGCTTCCTTTTTGCTTGGGCTTTCATACTACACACCTGTCATGTCTTTCCTCCATTATCAAACTGGGGCTTTGGGGTCAGGTTATTAGAGCTGAAGAGAAGAAATAGTTTATGGTTAGAGTTGCAAGGGGCTATGAACCCAACAAATTTAAATAAAAAGAAGCCGTTTATTGTAATGATGTAAAGCTCTCACTGAAATAAGGTGAAGGCGGGTATTATGGGCATAAACAACTGTCAAGACTGACACAGCTGGTCCTCCTCCCCGCTCCCTCCATTCATCATTCCCTGCCTATGCAGTCACCTGTACATGGCTCAAACAGGAGCCTCTCCCAAAAAAGCTGAACTCTTCTTTCTGCTTTCACAATCAGCTAGCTCAGTCTCTCTGGATTCAAATTCCAAAGTCTTTTGTTGAGGTTGGACCATGTATCCCAAGTGGCTGAGGAATGTAGGGGTCATGTGACATAAGCCCACCCCTTGAGCAGGGATTGTGGGTGAGGGTTGTCCCCTGAGAAGGAGCTTGTGGGTGCCAACTCCCCCAAAGCATGGCTATCATGAAAGGAACAAGCAACACACCTCTGACATGGCACCATCCAAGAAACGTGTCATTAGTTATGTCTAGACATTCATGTTTTTATTCATTCATCAGGTAAGTATTTACTGTCTACAATTACTCTTTCTGTTCTACTTTGTTCTCTTTGCCCCCTAGGTCTTTGGGGAAAGTTCCTGAGTTTGTTTTGGCTGAACCAATTAAAGGAAGGACAGGAGCCTGAGGAAGTAGGGCATTCTAAGAGGACAGGTGGCTGCGGCTGTGGCAGTGGCAGGGGCTGACCCACGAGGAACCATCAGCAATTTCTGAGAGAGCTGGAATGGAGAGAGAGCTAAGGGCAGGAGGAGGCACCTGGACACCCAGGGACAATGATGTGACGCCTGCCTGCCTGGATCTCCACCCCTGGCCATGTCTTCTAACTGCATGGACACTGGGACACACCAAGTACAGGGCAGAGGGTGCCCATGCAAGACAAAAGTGTTTTCTGTTTTCTTGTTGAATTTAAAAACAACAATAAAACTGACTAAAGGTGCTTGTTATAATTACCGTGTTCATGCAACTCTAAATAATGTCAGCACTAAAATAGTCCTTCCTGTCAGATGGGTTGTTCCTACCACCCTACTCCTCATAAACCCTGTGTGTTTGTGGGTGCATGTGTGCATGCACGCACACGTGTGTGTGTGCGCACACGCATGTGTGTGTGAGAGAAACAGATGGGGTCCTGAGAATCTGGGGGTAAATTAGATTTAGAGAGGGAAGACCAAGGGTATTATGAAGAGGAGTGTTAAGTGGTTGAAAGAGGTGATCACATATACTTTCGGACTCTTCTAGAGTGTCAATAAAACAGGTGAAGGCTTGCGTGAGGGAAAAAGTTGAGTTGGAGCCTGTCTCCCATGACACAGAATGTGCCCCAAGATCTCCCAAGAATCTGAACATGGGCCCATGGCCTTTGGTTTGACCAGCAGCATGAACTTCATGTAGGAGATAGATGGGCTCCAGGTTAGACATTTACAACTGGCCTCCTGTTTACATCTCATGGGGTACAAAGGAGTGGGCTTCAGGCTGGATACTTAAAACTGTTAGCATTTTCTGAGACAAGAGATAGGTGGGCTCCAGTTAAGGCATTTACAATCAGCCTTCTGTTTGCCCTCCAAAATGGAAGCAACAACAGAAACAGGGTATAATAGGCAGCATTTGTCTCTTGTATACACCTTAAGGTAATAATCATGGCAATGGTCAAGGTAATAGCCGTGGCAAGGACAAAGAGGGGAAAACCTTGTTTGAGTGAACGATTAAGGGATCTGCTTCCTCCCTCTTTTGGGACAAAGGAGACACTACACACACACAGAAAGACTCCTTGTGGGTTAGAAGTCAGGGGATAACACCAGACCATGATGAGTCTTGCTTCTCCCAGAAGCCTTCACTTTGAGATCCACCTCGGCTGAGGTGTGCATGTGCACTCCAAGGGAGGGTCCCAGAGTGGATCAGATGTGGGAAAAGAAGCCAGATAATTGGCCTGAATTCAGTTCAGTTCATCTGCTTAATTCAACTCTTTCCACCCCACAGCCTGCAGCACACCAGGTTTCCCTGTCCATCACCAACTCCTGAACCTTGCTCAAACTCATGCCCATTGAGTTGGTGATACCATCCAACCACCTTATCCTCCGTCATTCCCTTCTCCTGCCTTCAATCTTTCCCAGCATCAGGGTCTTTTCGAATGAGTCAGTTCTTTGCATCAGGTGCTTCAGCATCAGTCCTACCAATGAATATTCAGGACTGACTTCCTTTAGGATTCACTAGTTGGATCTCCTTGCAGTTCCAAGAGACTCTCAAGAGTCTTCTCCAACACTACAGTTCAAAAGCATCAAATCTTCAGCACTCAGCTCTCTTTATGGTCCAACTCTTACATCCATATGTGACTACTGGAAAAACCATAGCTTTGACTAGATGGACATTTTTTAGCAAAATAATGTCTCTGTTTTTTAATATGCTGTTTAGATTTGTATTTGCTTTTCTTCCAAGGAGCAAGAGTCTTTTAATTTCATGGCTGCAGTCAGCATCTGCAGTGATTTTGGAGCCTAAGAAAGTAAAGTCTCTCACTGTTTTCATTGTTTCCCCATCTATTTGCCATGAAGTAATGGAACCAGATGCCATGATCTTAGTTTTCTGAATGTTGAGTTTTTAGCCAGCTTTTTCACTCTCTTCTTTCACCTTTCTTTCACTCATTAAGAGGCTCTTTAGTTCCTCTTCACTTTATGCCATATGGGTGGTGTCATCTGCACATCTGAGGTTACTGATATTTCTCCCAGGAATCTTGATTCCAGCCTATTCTTCATCCAGCCCCGTATTTCACATGATATGCTCTGCATAGAAGCTAAATAAGTAAGGTGACATTATACAGCCTTGACGTACTCCTTTACCAATTTGGAACCAGGAATACAAACACCTGGAAGAACTGACTTGTATAAATGACTTAGTCACCTCTTTACTGTGCTCCTCCTCCCTGAGGTGATGCCCACACCCTTTCTCTCTAGGTGTGCACCTCTGCCTTGCTTCTCTTAACTAAATGAACCATTTCCCTGTGTGCTCTCCCACTTGTTGTTGTGCTGTCTCTAATAATAAACTTGTACCTCCATTGACAGTTTCTGCCTTCATGATAAATGCATATTTCCCTGGGGGCAAAGATCCAGGGAAAATAGCTTCTAGCCTCTAGCCGTTGTTGGTCTGGTGGCTAGCATTCCTGGTTCTCATCCAGGTTACCCAGGTCCAGTTACAGGGCTGGGAATTAATCTCACTTCACACCACTGCTCACAGCTGCCTTGCTGAGACCAAACTGACAGAGCAGCCACAACGACCAGGAGACCTGCTCCTTCTCACTGGGAACTGTCATGAGGAAAGGATGTATTGTTTCCCTGTCTCATCCTCCCCACATCAACACCAGACAGGAGGGGCTGGAAAGAGGAAGAAAGAAGTATGAAGGACAGATAAGCAATAAAAGGACAAATAAGTAAATAAGATAATTTCATGGAATAAAAGCTTTGAAGGAAATGCTTTGGGGTAATGTGGCTGGTAGGATGGGTAGCATTATAAAATGTGGTCAGGGAAGCACTCTCTGAGGAGGGGATATTTGAGCAAAGACCTGGACAATGAGAAGGAAACAGTCAGACAAAGGTCCATGCGATGGGCACGTATTCCAGAAATAGCAAATGCAGAGGTCCTGAGGTAAGAATGAACTTGGTGCCCAAAGCAGAAAGAAAGAGGTCAGCATAACTGGAGTGTGATGAACAGAGAGGCTCTTGGGAGGAGGCGAAGTCTGAGGTGTTGTGTTAGTTATCTACCACTGCAGCTAAAAACAGTAATGTTTTTATCTCATAGTGTCTGTGGGCCAGGAATTCTGACAGGGCATGGTGGAGACAGCTCCTCTCTGCTTCTGGAAGTCTTGAACCTCAACTGGAAGACTCAAGGCCAGGGACGGAATGGCTTGCAGTTTCATTCTCTTACATTGTCTAGCTGTTGAGGTTGGTGTTGGCTGGATGCATAGGTGAGGCTACTGACGTCTCTTCATGTGGCCTGGGGCTACCATCACAGCATGGTAGCTTCCAAAGGACAAGTGTCCCAAGAGAGAGAGAGCCAGGTGGGAGCTCAATTCTTTTTACACCTAACCTAGAAATCACATAGCATCACTTCCAATACATTCTATTAGACAGAAGTGAACAAGCAAATTAGACTCCATTTTTTGAATGAGGAATGTCAAAGAATTTGTGGGCACACCTTTAAATTACCACTGATTGGATAGGAACCAGATCATGAAAGAGTTTGAATTTTATTCTAACTGCAGTGAAAGTATTAGGAGGGTTTGTGTGTAGAAAGGGGTGGTGGCGCTATAAAATTTATATTTTAAATAGGCCATATTGGTTTCTGGGCAGAGGATGGTGACAGGGTCAAACCTGGTAGAGTGGATTAAGAACTTGACTTGGATTCAAATTCAAGTTCCTACACTAATCCGCTGTTCATTTCAGTCACCCAGTCTTGCCCGACTCTTTGCGATTCCATGGACTGAAGCACGCCAGGCCTTCCTGTCCATCACCAACTCCTGGAGCTTGCTCAAACTCATGTCCATCGAGTCAGTGATGCCATCCAACCGTCTCATCCTCTGTCGTCTTGGGCAAATCACCTAACACTGAAGGGTAGGAGGACCCTTTTGCGTTTATATGGATTTACCTAGAGCTTTTTCCTTCCTCAGACCTGCAAGGGCATGTTTGTTTCACGGTTCTCCTTTGTTAGATGGCTGTTTTTGTTCACTACTATAACCCTACCACCAGCGCAGGCCCTGGATTGTGAAGACTCTCCATAAATTTTGGTCAAAAACATAAACAAATAAACAGTACTGTAAACCCCTCATTAGTCCTGGAAGACAGTATACATCAGCCCAATCAGCCTTCAGTAATTGGGAGAAGCGTCGGGGGAGCACCTGGCTCCATCTCTTCTGGGATAATCCTGTGCCCACGCTGGATGTGAGGCCTGATTCCATCATCACTGCCCAGATGGACACAAAGAAGTGAAGAGCTGCCCTAGCCCAGAGCCCAGTACAAGTGGCAGACCCAGGGCAGCCCACTCTGGTGTCGTCATGTTGCATTAATGAGACTTGTGCCCTCCAGGGACAGGGAAGAGCAGAGAAGGGTCTCATTTCTCTCCATGACCATCACAGAAGACTGAATTAGGGGTGTAGGATGGGAAGAGAGGAGAGAGAGAGCAGGCCTCACTTAGCACAAAGGGCTCTGGCCAGCGGATTGTCTGCCCTTGACATTGGATGCTGACACCTGCCACCTCCAGTGCTGCCAAGACACTGGGACCACCGACCCCCAAGCTCATAACCACACCAGAAGCTGGGGAGTCTGTGACTGGGGTGGGGCAGGACAGGCAGGGATAAAACCTCTACAGTCTTTCAAGCCATTGTTTGCATTTTTGAGCCTTCTAAATTATAAGTGCCCCAGGCAGAGACTATTGCATTCAATGGGGTGTCTAAATTCCTACAGCTTTCAGGCATTCATTCTTTCCGGAAGTATTGAGATGCCAGGAGGCAAAAATGGATGCCTCAGGCCCTTTCTGGTGGCAGCTGTGCAGCCAACACTCTCAGGCTCGGGACGCCTCCCCTGCCCGCTTTGCCCCAGATTGGCTTTCATCCCACGCACAGTGGCCACCCTAGAGGTGGGGGTTGGGGATGGGAATGGGAGCAGCCAGGGCGGCCTGCCAGCGCCCCCTCCAGGCCCTCTTGGGGGGACCTTCTCAAGCCTGAGGCCCCCTCCCAGCCTGTGTGAGGAGGCTATCTCATCAGGTCTCACCCACACCCTTGGGAACCAGGGGGAGCAGAAAGGCTGGGAGAGTCAGACACTGGTGGAGAGCCCTTCCTGGCTCCAAGATTGTTCCCACTCTTTCCCCCAACAATAAAGCTAAGGTCTCAGGCGGCCAAACCTGCCTCGCAGTGGTGTTGCGAGAACTCAGCGAGAACTCACAGAGAATGGGCTGGCGGACAGCAAGAACAGTGGATCACCCCGAACCAGCTGCAGTCCCTGTTACTGGAACCCCACCTCCGGGCCTGTTACCCTACCAGTGGCAGTGCCCTCCGGCTCTTATGCCCCACAGAACCTGAGGTATAAGACAAATGGGCTCCAGGCATGGTGTTTACAACGGGCCTCCTGTTCACATCTCCTGGAGTGAGGACAGCTCCAGGCCCCCATTTACATTTCTGGAAGCAAGAGACAAACAGGCTCCAAGACTACAAATTCATGACTAGACTCCTGCTATATTTTGAGATCTATACCTTGATACAAAAACCAGCAACAGGAATAGGGTAAATAACTGGACACTGGGCACTTTTATGGCAGGAAAAGAGTGGGACTAAACCCTTCTAAAAGATTAAAGGTCACACACTTCCCATCCTTGGGGCAAGGAAGACACTGTGCTTGCTCAAAAGTCTTCATGGATTCAAACAGGTAGGGGATGCCAGGCCTTAATAAGTCTTGCTACCCTCACCCATAAGCCTTTTCTGTGAGATCTACCTCCACTGAGGGGGGCGTGTGCACCCAGAGGAGAGGCCCAGAGGCAAATTAGTCATGGGGTCAAAACAATACAACTGGCCACAAAGAAGACAGACCCGGAAGACTGGCCCCTTAAAGAGGACTTAAACTTCCCAAGAGTGCGACTCTCTCTGAGTTCGCCTGTGCATCTTTCCACATGTACTTATCTTTTCAACAAACTTTTTGCTTTACTCTTTACCTTCTGCCTCCTTGCCTGAATTCATTCTCGACAAGGCAGGCAAGAATGAAGGACTCAGGCCCTCACTGCTGGCCCTTGTGGTCCAGTGGTTAGGACTCCCAATCCCAGAAACAAAGACCTTGCTTCCAGCTACTGCTCGCTGCTGCTTGCTGCAAGCTGCCGCTTACTGCGGCCTGCCTCTGAGATCAAACCTTCTCACTCCTCACGTTGCTCATGCACAGCAGGGTCTGCCTGGTGAGAAAGCCCAGGGCCCTCCTCTCCTGCCCCAGGCCCTGCCCTTGGGAGTTTCCTGACTGATGGAGGAGGCGAGGCACAACTCTCACATGAGGTCAGGGCAGAAGCGAGGAGAAGGAAGGTGCAGTGGCCCTCAGTTGACCCTCACCCCTAGCCTGGACCTGCACATCTCTAGTTCTCACCAGGACTGCTCCTGCCTCCTAAATATCCCTGCCCATTGCTGATATTGCCAGCTGATCAGAGAGGTCAGGCAGCTGGGGTGGCATGGTGGGCTCCCAAGCCAGCTCGCCAAGGCCCCGCAGTGAGTTTTTCCTGGTTTCACTAAAAACAGAACATTCAGAGCTGCCTCTCTCAGGGGAGTCCTCGGCTCTAGAGCACACATGTATACACAGGCACACACATGCACACCCCAGCTTGCCCCAGCCTCAAGCACAGCCTGCAGCTGCAGCCACAGTCCCTCAGGCCCCCGGCAGACCTCAGTGTTCCTGTTATAATAACAGAGCCAAGGGCCTCATTCCCAGGAATCCCTGGAACCAGGTCCTGAGTCCTGGCCACCACAGTGTCTCCTCGGGGGTCGTTGGAGCTGAGCAGATAAAGAGCTCCAATCAGACCTGTGGCCAGCAGTTCTACCAAGCCTGGCAGATGGTTCCTGTGAAAGTGGTTGTAGAATCTCGAGGTTTCAAGAGGGCCAGAGGAGGGCAGGAAGAAAGGATCTTGGGAGTCTCAGCTGAAAGATGCCAGGATGGGAAGGCTACCTCATGGTTAAGGATCTGGGGGTCAGCCTGGCAGGGCCAGGCCTGCAACAGCATCTACTGCCCCAGGGCTGGCCTGGCCCAGGAGCCACAACACCCCTGACCCGAGTCACCAGGTCTTAATAGATACACAGCACAAATCCACCCCTGACCCGAGAGCTGTGACAGGCGAGGTCACAGATGTGTCCCTTCCACAAATACTTGTTCAGGACCTGCCAGGCAGTGGGTTAGGTGCTGAGGCTACAATGAGCAACACAAGAGGCATGTGTCTTCTCTGTGTGCCTGCCTCTCACAGATCTAATCAGATTCAAGCACTGAAATACAAGTATAGTCACAACGATGCTAAGCTCTAGGAAAGGAGCTGTAAGAGCTAGGATGAGGAAGACCCGGCTGCCCAAGTCATGGCCAGTGGGTGGGGACTGGAAGGTCAGCAGGAATCACCAGGCACAAAGGGAAAGGGGCCTTTGTGTTGAGACCCGTCGTGGCAGGAGACCTGTCTCTGGAGCTGAAGTCAGGGGTGTGGGAGGAGTAGTTAGAGGACAGAGGAACAAAGAGATGAGATGGGGCTCTGGAGAGGAGAGGTGGCAGAAGCCAGACTGCGTAAGTCCAGGGAGAGCCCGTCTCCTTAGAAGACACTGCGTGGAGGGCCAGGAGGTGTCCCAGAGGGGCCAGCATGCTGGGACCAGTGGGGTGAAGTCCCTCGTGGCCTCATATGGCCATGGTCACCAGGGAGGGATGGAGGGAATGCAGGTGGGGATCTGGCTGGTCTGGGCCACAGTCCCCAGACATTCCTGACCCTTCCTACAGCCCCCTTATTCCTAGTGTCCAGGCAGTCTCATCCCCTGTCACCCTGTTAGGTAGTTAGAATAGGAAACAGAAGTCCAGAATAGCGGTGGCTAGGAAGGAAAAAGCCCGCAAAAATAAAACAAAGGAAGGTCAGGGACCGGAGAACAGGTAGAACAAACAGCACTCCTGGCTAGCCCAATTTACATACTGCAGGCCCGGGGGGAGAAAAAAAAAACATATAAAAAGAGGAGCCAAAGGGCCGGGGGTCTCTCTCTCCCTCTCCCACGCGCCAGTGCGCTCCCCCACTCTCCTCTCTTTGAGTCTTTGCAGGGGATGGATTTTCCTGCTATTTTCTTAATAAAATAGAGCTGTAACATGGAGCTGTAACACTCATCTGTCCAAGAGCTGTAACACGGTCTGTCTGAGACCTGAGAGCTATAACATGGTGCATCCTAGAGCTATGACACGCCGAGTTCTCTAACATCCGTCGCTTCAAATTTTTGTTCGGACAAGACAGAACCGAGGAAAATACACTCGCCTGACAACCCCAAGTGATCTTTTTGATGAGTCTCACTACAAATCTTTTTCTCATGTGGCTCCATCTTGGACCCTCATTTTGCTCATTTTTCTTACCCAAGAAGAGCTCTCCCACATGACTCCCTAACCCCTGAGGTCCAGCTGTTACCGAGTCACGCTTGCTCTGCTTGCCGCAGGGTAAGCCAATAAGTCTGGGAGATGAGGTGTTGAGGGAAGGAATATGACTTTGTTCAGAGAGCTGGCTGACCAAGAAGATGGCAGACTAATGTCTCAAAACAATCAGCTTGTGGGTACCTGGATGCCAGGTTCTTTTATGGATCAGAGGTGGGGGGGCGGTGAGGAAACAAAGTGAAAAGACCATTTAATTCTTGCAAATATTTCCTAGACTAGCAAACCTCAGGCAGGGGGATGTGTTAGTTTCACTGCCTTATAGCCATTTCATGGGTGGTGTGAAATGGAATATCTCCTGTCATGTCAATAAACAAAAATGCCATCAGTTCAGTTCAGTCACTCAGTCGTGTCCGACTCTTCGCGACCCCATGAATCCCAGCACGCCAGGCCTCCCTGTCCATCACCAACTCCCGGAGTTCACTCAGACTCACATCCATCGAGTCAGTGATGCCATCCAGCCATCTCATCCTCTGTCGTCCCCTTCTCCTCCTGCCCCCAATCCCTCCCACCATCAGAGTCTTTTCCAATGAGTCAACTCTTCGCATGAGGTGGCCAAAGTACTGGAGTTTCAGCTTCAGCATCATTCCTTCCAAAGAAATCCCAGGGCTGATCTCCTTCAGAATGGACTGGTTGGATCTCCTTGCAGTCCAAGGGACTCTCAAGAGTCTTCTCCAACACCACAGTTCAAAAGCATCCAGTCTTCAGTGCTCAGCTTTCTTCACAGTCCAACTCTCACATCCATACATGACCACAGGAAAAACCATAGCCTTGACTAGAACGAACCTTTGTTGTCAAAGTAATGTCTCTGCTTTTGAATATGCTATCTAGGTTGGTCATAACTTTCCTTCCAAGGAGTAAGCGTCTTTTAATTTCATGGCTGCAGTCACCATCTGCAGTGATTTTGGAGCCCCCCAAAATAAAGTCTGACACTGTTTCCACTGTTTCCCCATCTATTTCCCATGAAGTGGTGGGACCGGATGCCATGATCTTTATTTTCTGAATGTTGAGCTTTAAGCCAACTTTTTCACTCTCAACTTTCACTTTCATCAAGAGGCTTTTGAGTTCCTCTTCACTTTCTGCCATAAGGGTGGTGTCATCTGCATATCTGAGGTTATTAATATTTCTCCCGACAATCTTGATTCCAGTTTGTGTTTCTTCCAGTCCAGCATTTCTCATGATGTACTCTGCATATAAGTTAAATAAACAGGGTGACAATATACAGCCTTGACGAACTCCTTTTCCTATTTGGAACCAGTCTGTTGTTCCATGTCCAGTTCTAACTGTTGCTTCTTGACCTGCATACAAATTTCTCAAGAGCTATCTGCAATTCTAGCCCCCCAGAAGTGAATTTATGAGCTGGTAAGCAGCAGATAAGTGGAGCTATTTCCCACACAGAGAACTCACAAAGAATGTCACAGTCCTTCACAGGTGGGCAGGGTCAGGCTATCTGGCTGTGAGCCAAACAAAGGCACCCTAGCCCAAGGGTCAGGCGAAGGGGGGCAGGGGCAGGGCTCCCTGAGGCAGGCCATTATGTATGTCTCTAATAAGAAAAGTGGCAAAATAAAAGTTAAAATCACAGAAAAAGATTTAATACAGAGTCAAAATTAACCCACCTGGGTTATATAGCCAGGCCCTGAGCCTGTGAGGAACCTGGTCCATTCCCAGCAATGGGTTCTGGACTCCGCATATAGAGGGAGGAGCTCATACGTGCCTCACAGGGAGCCAAGCTTCCCAAACAGTCCACCCAGGGGAGTGTCCCACCCTGGCCCCCAAGCTCAGTGGACCACCCATTCTCATATCTCTCGGGCAGCACAGCTCCTGGCCTCTCGGCCTTGCACCAGAGATAGTCACGGGGCCCACCTAGTGCCCACCCAAAGGCTCCAAGTCACCACCCTGTGGCCCCCAACCCCCTGCGCCACTTCACCTAACTGGCCTAAATGGGGTCAAGACCCTGGGAGCTTCAAATGGTCACCTGGAGAAGGTGGAAATCCTATCTGGTGGGGAAAGGGACATGTCCTCCTTTCCAGGGTGGAAGAGGGTGTGTGAATTCATGGAGTTGAGCCAGGACAGGACAGGACACGGTTTACTTACGTTCCAAACACTGTTTACAAACATTCCAAACACTGACAGGCCCAGGGCACTGGGTCCACAGCTGCAAACAGGGTAGGGGCTGGGGTCGCTATGGCCAGTCCAAGAGGGGACAGCATGCCTTCAGCACAACCAATCGTGTGGGGCAATGCCATGGTGGTAGAGAGCTTCCCTTCCATCCCTCCTCTGTCCGTTTGTCCTGACTGCTCAGCTGGGGCTCTGCTCAGTGGTGTGCTTCCTCCCTCCAGCCCCCCTTCCTCCTCTGCTGGGCAGCATCAAGCAGCACCTTCTCAGTGGCTCGGCCAGCCCCACGGACCTCCTGTCCTTCTTCAAACAACCGGTAGCAGCCACCAGGACAGTCGTTCATGTGGCCTTGGGGCTGCTGGAAGAAAAGTTACAACTCCAGGCATCCAGATCCTTCACTGTCATGGGTACTGTGGAGTGGAAGAAAGCCAGATGGCGGGGAAAGGTGTGGGGTGCAGGATGCACTCCTTGGGGTGTCGGAAGGGGAGAGAGGAAAGGGATGGGAGGTATGGAACAGACCTGCTCAAGAAGAAGCTGGAACCCTGCCCACCACCCCACCCGGAGATGTGCTAATGAACCCCAGCTGCGGCTGCTGTCCCAGGCCAGTGACTGCGCTCCCCAGGAAGAAGCTGAGAAGTGCGGCAACCAATATCGCACCATCACTGGGAGATGCAACAACGAGTGGGTGCTGGAGTGGCACTTGACCTGGGAGGGGGTCAGATCCGCCCGCCGCTCCTTCCCAACCCTACTGACCCCAACCCACCCCCTGCTGCAGGAGGAGACCCTGGCTGGGGGTCTCCAACCAGCCCCTGGCGTGCTGGCTGCCAGCTGAGAACGAGAACAGGCTGTCTCTCCCCTTCGGCTGGACCCCAGCAAGATGGGCAACAGCTTGCTCCTCCCCATTGTGAGTCAGGACTGAGGGGCTGGAGGATACTTCATCTCTTCTAAACATGGAGAACAGAAGCACAGACAGAGTCGGCCAGACAGGGCTTGAACCAGGCTCTCCCATGGGCTGGCGGATAACTCTGGGCAAGGACTCCAGCTGAGTCAGTTTCCTCAGCTGTAAAACCCACTCCAGATTTCTGTTATGACTATTAAAGCCCTTGATACAAACATCATTATAGGATGTGATATATTAGCACTTGTGTTTCCCTGGTGGCCTAGACAGTAAAGAATCTACCTGCAATGCAGGAGACCCGAGTTTGATCTCTGGCTCGGGAAGATATTAGTAGTAGCCATTATAGTACTGTTTTTTCTGAAAGAATTCATGTCAAAGTACCTTCAAGAGCAATACAGCTTAATGTAGCTCTATGTATTGACCTATTTCTCATTTAACAATTTATCAATTTTCTATTCATATGTCAATATCACAATCTATCATCTATCCATCATCATCATCTATTTATCAATTTTTCTTCCATTGCTCATTCCATCTATCCAATTCTCTATCATCCATCACCTAGCAACCAATCCTTACATCTCTCAATCAGTCCTATTATCTAATTATCCACTAGTCTGTATAAATCAATCTATCATTTATCTCTCTGGAGGAGCTGGTGGGGTCTGAGTCAGCCAATCTGGTCTGTTCCCCTTTCTTTCCTCCTGGAATCCTCAGAAGCCAGGCTGGAGAGCATCTCTGTAGGAATGACAGCCACATAGGAAGTGGGACAAAGCAGGAAAGGGGAGGGGAGGGTGGGAGAGGAGGAGAGACTGTGTTAACTCCAGCGGGGGCAACCTGTCGCCCTCTGAGTCCTGGGTTGGCTCTGACATGTGTGGGGTCACAGCCCCACACTGATTGCTCTCCCACCAGGTCCAGGCTGTCTCCAACCATATCATGCACTTCTGCAGTGAGAGGCTGACCTCCGACCACAGCCAGTCCCTTAAGTTCATGCAGTGTGGCCAGTTCATTGACTGTGACTTGGACTTCGCCCCTGAGTCCCCAGCCAGAGTAGCCTTCACTGAGGGTGTCGACTGTGAGAGCACCTGTGTCCACCTGCCCTCCTGCTTCCCCACCAAGGTACTGTGGTCTCCCAGGCTCCATCCCTGGCCAAGAGCTGGGGCTGGGCATCTGGAAGCCTAGAGCACCTGCCTTAGGGAGCTGCCTGAGATGCTGGAGTCTCAGACAATAACAAGATGCACAGTCTGACACATACACCTAGTTCTGTATGTGTTTGAGGGGTGAGGGTAGGGCAACCTGCCCGGAGGTTCAGTGCAGGTTTCACGAAACGGGAAGCAATTGAGACTGGCGTCGAGCTGTGGGTGGCATTCCGACAGGGGAAGCCTCCGGGCTGCTGCTTTGGAAGCCTTTAAAGTCTCTTAGCACTTGTCCTTCCCTCCCTCTGGGGTGGGCCAAGGCCCCTGCAGTTCCAGCAAATTCCTGGGTCCAGTTGGGAGGACAGGGCTCTGCTTCATGCTGAGAGCAAGGATGCTGTGGGACACTAGGGAAGAAATGATGGACTCCAAGGAGCAAAGCCTCTGCTGGGCACTGAGCCACCACCCCACACACACGTACGCACATGTTCACTCACCCCTACTGTTCTCGCAATGTGTCATGTGAGGGCCCCTGGCTGGCTCCTTCCTCTGGCTTCTCTGGGGGGCCATCCCCTATCTTCCTAGTATACCGTTACTGGCTTCACTGCTGGCTCAGATGGTAAATAATCTGCCTGCAATGCAGGAGACCTGGGCTCAATCCTTGGATCGGGACGATCCCCTGGAAAAAGGCATGGTAACCCACTCCAGCATTCTTGCCTGGAGAATCCCATGGACAGAGGAGCCTGGCGAGCTACAGTCTATGGGATCACAGAGTCAGACTTGACTGAGCGACTAGCACTTCTGACTTTTAAATCCAACACAGCAAACACCACCTTAATTTAGAGTTACATTACTCTATGTGCAGGTCTGTGTTCAGTGAACTGCCAGCTTCCTGCAGCCTGTCTGGAGTTTTCTTGACCTTCACGACCTCCAAGGCACGCAGCACAGAAAGGGGCTGATGTCTGCTGAGCGGAGTAGAGTGAAAGCAGCACGAGCCTTCATGTCAGAGAACTAGTTTCCACTCCCTCCTCTCCCACGGAGTTGTCCTTCCTCTCTCTGAGTCTCAGTTTCCCTGTCTGTAACATCAGGATCTAAGGCCGCATCCATGTCTAACCTTTCATGACTCTGCAGCACCAACTGCTAAGGATGCTCAGATAACCTGATGAGCAGCCTGAGTCTGGATGAGTCAAGGAGGATTTCCTGGAATAAGAGAGTTTTTGCTTTTGTTTTCAATTGGAGTATAGCTGCTTTGCATGTTGTGTTAGTTTCTGCCGTAAAGCAACCTGAATCATCTATATGTACACATATGCCCTTTCCCTCCTGAGCCCTCATCCCACTCCTGTAGGTGTCATGGAGGCTGGAGCTGAGCTCCTGTGCTATATGTAGAGCAGCTAAGAAGGGAGTTTTGAGCAAGGCTCTGAAGCACGTGGGGGATGATCTGGAGCGGTGAGCTTGCTCATGAAGGGCCCCTGTGTAAGTGACTCCTCTTCCACCTCAGACCCCGCCCAACGACCCAGGCATCACCAGTCAGCAAGACTGCATCTCCTTCTTCCACTTGGCACAAAAGCAAAAACAAAGTCCACGACCAGATCAATGGACTCACCTCCTTCGTGGACGCCAGCATGTTGTATGGCAATGAGGTCGCCCTCGTCATGTAGCTCCGCAACCAGACCAACTTCCTGGGGCTTCTCACACTCAGCACCCACTTCCAGGACAATGGCTGGGCCCTGCTGCCCATTGACAACCTGCACAATGACCCTGCCTCTTCGCTGAACCACTCGGCATGCATCCCTTGCTTCCTGGCACATCAGACTCGGGAGTGGACAGTCTTGTCTCCCTAGGAAAGAGCCAGTCCCAGGTTCCAGGAGGGGAAGCCCAGAGGGTACTCCGTAGGGGATACATGACTTCATACCTCAATATTAGGTACACAGATCTGTGCGTGGTTCCCAGAATCAGTATGTCGGAAGGAGTTCTTTTGCAAAACAAGTGTGTGTCCAGAGATCGTTGCTTGACTCTCTGTACCATAAGGGCCTCATCCCCTACACAGTCCATCTGGAGTGGTGCTGATTGTTTCAAAAGCCCACCTCATATTGATCCAGCGTCCATCTCTTGCTCTTCACTGAGTTTCTAGACCCCCAGAGAAGAAGCTCTCTCTCTTTCACACAGTAATAGCCTCTTTAATTACCTGAAAGCAGCTTTCACTTCCACCTAATACTGTTTCTACTGTAGGTTAAATTTCCTTAGAAGCCAGTTTCCTCCCTGCACTAGGGAGGTACCTTCTTTGGTACCTTCTTCCAGATACATAATCCAAAATTTCCTGGGGGTCTTTCCCCGTCCTCCGCTCTCTATCATCATGATGGCCATCACTTCTGCTTATTTAAGATATTTGAATGTGCCATCTCTCATCCTTATAGCAGCCCTGAAAAGGCAGCATTAGCATCACCCTCGTTTTGCAGACGAGAAGCTCAGCAAAGATAACTAATGCACCCCAGAGCAGAGTGTCCAATGGCAGAGTCCACATGGGGACTGGAGTCAGTGCAGTGGCCAGGTCTGGGCTCTTTCCACTCTGCACTACCACCTCCTTCATAGGGAGTTGGCTCCAGCCCCCTTTCTAAGGACTGTATGTTTCTTTGTTCCTGTTAAGAGCAGCAGGCTCCTTGCTCTGCTTAAGAGTAGATTGATTAAGACCACACACAAGGGCTTAGCTCAAAAACAGCAAATGACCGTGTGTAAGGCCACCTTCAGTACAGCACTTTCCTTCCTGGCCTCGAGGAGAAGGTCTGGCTACAGAAACAGGCTCTGCCCAACTCTCCTTCTTTCTCCTTCCCTGGGGCTCCCTGGGAAGAACAGTATGATACCAAGCCCAAAGCTAAGAAGAAGTCCAGCCCCCAGGAGAGACCCTGCAGAGGGATGCAACTCACTGGACAGGTTGACTCAGTCTCAAAGGCAAGGCTTGTAGAATCACCCAGGATCCCCACCAGCCGTGGCTCTGATCATCCTGCCAAGCAGGATCATCAGGCAAAGGTTTTTCTGCCCCAAACTGGCAGCTGCCCCATGCTTGCCCACGGTACACAAACCCCTTCTAGAAACATAGGGAGCTGAGACTTAGGCACTGCTGTCCTCCCCCTCCGGGCTGTTGTGTGGGTCAGTGGAGCCTCGAAGCACAACTGAGGAGATGGAGGTCCGGTGGGGGCCAGGAATTTGGCGCAGGTCACTAAGTCTCACTGCCTCTTTCTAGTCCCCAGACTTAGTGTCTGGGGACTAGAAAGACATTTCTCTGGGAAGGACTGTGGTGACTCTGAACTTGGGATTTTCAAGGTGATACCCAGTCAACTGAAACCCCAAAACTGGCAGTCATGCACACTCGGCTGGTGACTGAGCTGAGATGCCTGAATCCCTGGTGGACCGGAGACAAGCTGTGCAAGGAGGCTCGGAAGATCGTGGGGGCCATGGTCCAGGTAGGAGGCCCTGGGCCCCAGCATCCCTTAGGAGCCATGAGAAGGCACAAACCAGATAGATGTGCCTCAAGTCAACTAGGTCTGGGTGATTGGGGGTGTTCCTGAGCTACGACCTGTACCCTCAACTCTGCCACTAACTTGCTCTGTGACCCTGTTCATGTCACCCAACCCCTCTGGGCGTCAGTATCGCTCATCAGACAATGGGAAATTAACACTGTCACAATTAACATAATGCCAAGAAAGAATCAGTGTGTCTGAGCAGCCCTTCAGAAAAGCAAAAAAATCTGTCCAAAGACAATGGAGTAGGTGGGCAGCCACTAAAGTAACGTTCCTCCTCCATATTTTCTTTCAGATCTTCACCTACCAGGACTTTCTGACCCTGTTTCTGGGAGAGAACAGGTCCAGGAAAGCCCTGGGGCCCTCCCAGGCGTACCATGCCAGTGTCTTCACCCTGGCCTTCCACTGCAGCCACACCACGCTCCAGCCCTTCATGTTCCACCTGGACAGCCAGTACCAGGCCTCAGCACCCAACTCCCGAGTCCCACTCAGCTCTGCCTTCTTTGCCAGCTGGCAGATCGTGTATGATGGTGACCAGGTTCCCCAGGGGCAGGTGGGAGTAGGGGTGGAGCCCAGCTTAGTGCCAGGAGGCCAGGCCTCTGCTGATCGTCCCCCCCAGGACTGTGAAAATAAAGCAGGTGTCACCAAGACCTTCAGTCACGAGTCTGCCACCCCCTCCGGGATTAGAGGATTTCTAAAAGGGGAGGAGATGGGTGGCTGTGGTCCTGAAAGGAGCTTGCCTTCCACTTCTTCTCAAAGAAGTATGAGAGACTTCTTGCCCTGCCAGGTCCAGATTCCTATGTGTCCACCCAGGCCCCTGTTTCCTGATACAAACTTGATAGATGCAAATGACTGGCTTGTCCAGCTCTGAGCTAGCTTGGCATCATGTGATGGCTCTGGGGCTTCCAAGAGACTGGTCCAATCTGTGCTCATATTCCCTGCCACCCAGTGGCATTGACCCCATCCCTGGAGGCCTCATGGCCACCACCCCCACCAAGCTGAACCCTCAAGATTCTAGGTTAGCGATGAGCTCCAGGACTGGCTGTTTCAGCAAGTGAAAAGGACTGGGCTGGACCTGGCTGCCCAACATGCAGCGGCAGCTGGTACCACAGCCTTCCGGGTGAGGGGGCTGCCGGCCCCTCCTCCCAGGCTGCCCCAGAGCTGGGCTGCTGGTGATGGTGGTGGGAAGCAGGGTGGGTCAGGGAAGATCCCTGGTGCCTCCTTTCTGACTGGGACTGTCTACAGGATGTGCTGAGGCTGATGCAGTAAAGCATCCCCGGGACCTCCTTTTTGTTGTCCTGCCACATCTTCTCCATTCTCACCAGGGTCTCTAGCTTTAGGGACACAACAGGTTGGACACAGGAGCTGAACAAGCACATCAGGATTTTCCAAGTAGGAAAAACAAAAAACAAAAAAACACAGTAGCTTTAAAAGGCAGGGAAGAACTGCCCCTGCCCATCACCCTGGCAAGATCCAAGGAGGAAGTCCCAGGGATACAGAAACTGGATCTTGGCTCTGAGTGGGGAAGGGCAAAGAGCCTGAGAAGTAGAGAACCAGTGGAGTAAAAGTAAGCCTGCCTTAGTTGTTTGGTAAGGACACAAAAAGACTTTATCCCAGGAAAGAAGAAAACTTAGGCACTTTGCTAGGGTCTTTAATGGACATTAACTCTTCCAATCCTCCCAATGACCTTGAAAGCAGCTGTGAGAGCCATTTTTATAGATGAGGAAATAAATTCAGAGACATCTAGTAATTGGCCCAAGCCCACATAACTAGGAAGTAGTACAATTCGAATTAGGTTCAAAATTTCTCCTTTCTTCCTCCTGTTCAGTCCACCATGTTATTGTTGTTGTCCAGTCACCAAGTCTGTCTGACTCATTGCGACTCTATGGACTGCAGCATGTCCGGCTTCTCTGTCCTTCATCATCTCCCAGAGTTTGCTCAAATTCATGGCCATTGAGTCAGTGATGTCATCTAACCATCTCATCCTCTGCTTCCCCTTCTCCTTTTGCCTTCAATCTTTCCCAACTTCAGGGTCTTTTCCAATGAGTCAGCTCTTCACATCAGGTGGCCAAAGTATTGGAGTTTCAGCTTCAACATCAGTCCTTCCACTGAATATTCAGGGTTGAATTCCTTTAGAAGTGACTAGCTGGATCTCCTTGCAGTCCAAGGGACTCTCAAAAGTCTTCTCCAGCACCACAATTGCAAAGCATCATTTCTTCAGTGCTCAGCCTTCCTTATGGTTCAACTCTTGCATCCATACATGACTACTGGAAAAACCATAGCCTCGACTATAATGGACCTTTGTTGGCAAAGTGACGTCTCTGCTTTTTAATATGCTGTCTAGGTTTGTCATAGCTTTCCTTCTGAGAAGAAAGCATCTTTTAATTTCATGGCTGCAGTCACCATCTGCAGTGATTTTGGAGCCCAAGAAAATAAAGTCTGTCACTGTTTCCACTTTTCCCCCTTCTATTTGCTATGAAGTGATGGGACCAGATGCCATGATCTTAGTTTTTTGAATGTTGTGTTTTAAGCCAGCTTTTCTCTCTCCTCTTTCACCCTCATCAAGAGACTTTTTAGTTCCTCTTTACTTTCTGCCATAGGAGTGGTATCATCTGCACATATGAGGTTCTTGATGTTTCTCCCGGCAATCTTGATTCCAGCCGGTGATTCATCCAGACTGGCAGTTTGCAGGATATACTCTGCATATAAGTTAAATAAGCAAGTGACAATACACAGCCTTGTCATACTCCTTTCCCATTTTTGAGCCATGTCCAGTTCTAACTGTTGATTTTGACCTGCATAGAGATTTCTCAGGAGACAGGTAAGGTGGTCTGGTAGTCCCATCTCTTTAAGAATTTTCCACAATTTGTTGTTATCTGCACAAAGGCTTTAACATAGTCAGTGAAGCAAAATTAGATGTTTTTCTAGAAACCCCTTGCTTTCTCTGTGATCCAACTAATGATGACAATTGGTCTCTGAATCCTCTGCCTTTTCTGAATGGAACTTGTTTATCTGGATGTTCTAAGTTTACATACTGCTGAAGCCGAGGGATTTTGAGCATAACCTTACTAGCATGTGAAATGAGTGCAATTGTATGGTAGTTTGAACATTCTTTGGCATTGCCCTTCTTGGGATTCTGTCCTATCCTGTGGCCACTGCTGAGTTTTCCAAATTTGCTGTCTTATTAAGTGTAACACTTTAACATCATCATCTTTTAGGATTTTAAATAGCTCAACTGGAATTTCATCACCTACACTAGCTTTATTCATAGTAACGCTTCCTAAAGCCCACTGAACCTCACACTCCAGGATGTCTGGCTTTAGGTGAGTGACCACAGCATCATGATTTTCTGATCATTAAGAACTTTTTTTGTATAGTTCCTCTGTGTATTCTTGCCGCCTCTTCTTAATCTCTCCTGCTTCTGTTAGGTTCTTACCATTTCTGTCCTTTATTGTGCTCATCCTTGAATGAAATGTTCCCTTGGTATCTCCAGTTTTCTTGAAGAGATCTCTAGTCTTTCTCATTCTATTATTTTCCTCTATTTCTTTGCATTGCTCATTTAAGAAGGCCTCCTTATCTCTCCTTGCTATTCTTTGGAACTGCATTCAGTTGGGTATGTCTTTCCCTTTCTCCCTTGCCTTTCACTTCTCTTTTTTTCTCAGCTATTTGTAAAGCCTCCTCAGACAACTAACTTTTGCCTTCTTGAATTTTTCTGTGAGATGGTTTTGGTCATGTCTTCTGTACAATGTTACAAACCTCCATCCGTAGTTCTTCAGGCATTCTGTCTACCAGATCTTATGCCTTGAATCTGTTTATTATTTCCACTATACAATCATAGGGGATTTTATTTAGGTCATATCTGAATGGCCTAGTGGTTTTCCCTACTTTCTTCAATTTAAGCCTGAATTTTGCAAGAAGGAGTTCATGATCTGGGCCACAGTCTGCTCCAGATCTTGTTTTTGCTGACTGCATCAAGTTTCTCTGACTGCAAAGAATATAATCAGTCTGATTTTGGTGTTGACCATCAGTGATATCCGTGTGTAGAGCTGTCTCTCTTGTTGTTGGAGAAGGGTGTTTGTTATGCCCAGTGTGTTCTGTTGACTTAATGTTAGGGGAAGGCTTTGGCCAGAGCCTTGCTTCTCTCTCCCTCTCCCCATCTCCTAATTTCCTGCCTAAATGCAACCTGAAGCCCCATCTGCCTCTGCTAATCTTTGGCAGTATACAGTAAAGGGTGGGCAATTCCTAGTGCACCTAACACAGGACCAGGCAGGCACATAGCAGACTCTTAAGAACCTGTCTTTCCTTCCCTCCACTTTGGTGCTCTGACAGAGTGGTGGCGCCTCCTGCTGGAGATCTGAGATTGCTAGCTGCCCAAGTTAACCGCACAGCGAGTTCCTGTTCCCTTTAAGCTGTTTCATCCTAGCTCTTGCAGTCTCCACTAATCCCTCCCCAAGTCCAATACCAAATTTGGAGTTGGAAGGCCTGGTTTGAGCTCCATGGAATGGTGGGGGTGACCTTGGAAAAGTCACAGTTGCTCAAGCTCAGCAAATACCCATTGATAACATGAGGATTATAAAGCACTTCAGAAGTGTGAGGATCCTGAGGATATTCACAGAGCAGTGCCTATTAATGGGAAACATCATATGGTTTTCCTTTGTTCAGCTTGGGGATGGTGTTTCGGAGTTGTAATTCAGTGGACAGCGCTGGGCTGACGTCTCTTTGGGTCATAGCAAAGCTATCTCCTATCTTGATGGTCCCATCATATCATGTGATTTGGTCCTGGTGTGGGATCCTGATGGCTGAAAAATCAACATGGCTTATCTTTTTTGGTTTCTCAGTGGGTAAAAAATATTTTTTAATTAAAATTTTAATTTAAAACTTAATTTTAAATTATATTGATATAATTAATATATCATAAATTTACCCTATAAAGTATATAATTCAGTGATTTTAGTATAAACTTGTATATCATATGTAATATCAGAACATTTTCATCACTCACAAAAGAAACAGTAATAATAGTCACTCCCCATCCCCACCCCAATCCCTGACAATTAGTAACCTAGCTTTACATGTTTGCCTATTCTGGACCTTTCATATAAATGGAATTATGCAGCAGGCGGTCATCTTCTAAGCAGCTAAATTTTACCCATGCTCTTCATCCCTTGGTTTGTTCATTGACTTATTCAGTCATTCTACAAATCTGGGAGTCTTTATGTTCTGGATACTGTCTCACTTATGCCTAGTTAATGCCCTGATCGTATGGTGGTGGTGAGTGTTGGTTTACAACAGCTTCCTACATTAGGACATACTCCTCAGTGTACACATGAAACACAGCTGTCTGCTCAAATTGAAAACCAGAGAGCAGTGGTTCGGTCTTTGGAAAGTTCAAGGCCTCTTCTGCCAGCAGGGATTTTGTTCTGCCCAATATTGCCTGACCACACAGCTCTCCTGGGACAAATCAGGACAAATCGTGGTGAGCAGACGCCAACGGGAATCCGCAGGGGGAAGACGAAACTGCTCCTGCCCTTTGCCCTACAGGGTACAATGCTTGGAGGTGCTTCTGCAGGCTCTTTCAGCCTCAGAATCTGGCACAGCTTAGCCGGGTTCTGAAAAACGAGGGTCTGGCAAGGAAGTTCCTGGATCTGCACGGGACACCGGACAACTGCCATCTGAATCGGGGCCATCACAGAGCCTCTTTTGCCAGGGGCCCAAGTGGGGCCTCTTCTGGCTTGTCTTTTTGAGAACCGAAGTTTTGAGTTCCGAAGAGCCCAAGATGGAGACAGGTAAATGACCCTCCCCTAAAAGGACCAGCCCTGGAGGCAGGGCAGAAAGGCACTAGAATTTCAAGACTTGATGAGAGAATATTCTTTTTAGCTTCATCGATTCCAAGTTCATAGGATCTGAGACCAGGAGGCTGGGTCAGAGAGAGAGAGGCCACTTGCTTGAGCTCGAGGCACCTTTAACCCAGGAGACAAATGTCTCAGCCTGGCTCTTTCAGGCTTGAGGATCCCAGAAAACAAAGGCATAACAAGCTACTAATAAATCTGATTTCCCACCAACTTTGTGGTTTAAGACTTGACTCCTCATTTGGATTTGGCATTGACCTGGGTTCAAATCCAATCCTAGATACTTAAAATTACCGTGCACTTAAAACCAAGGCAATTTATCTGACTGCTGAACACGTTTCTTCCTTTATAAGATGGGAACCATATCTATTTTGCAGGGATTTTGGAGAATTGAATGAAATAATGTTGCCCTGTGGTTAAACTCCCTCACACACAGCAGGCGCTCACTCCTGTTCATCCCCCACAACCTTCACCCATGTCTCTCCACTGTCCTGGTAGGTTCTGGGGGCAGAATTGAGGTGTTTTCACTGAGAGACAGCACGTGGCCCTGAGCCACAACTCCTTGTCTCGAACTGTGACAACCCTGGTATCACCACCGATCCAAGGGGCATCTTCAGGGCCAGCTCTGCCCCCAGGGCTTTGTGCCCTGCTCCTACATCCCCGGCCTGAATGTATCTGCCTGGAGAGGCAGATGAGGCCTCCCCAGGTAAGGGGGTCTCCTCCAACAGCCGGAGCTGGCTCAGAACTTCACATCCGTCCCTGGACTCGGCTGTCCTTTCAGGCCTCTAAGCAGGAAACACAGAACTCGTCTCGAGGGACAGGACATGCTTTCCCAGTGGCTCCCCAGTATGCTAGCCTCTGGGTCGACAGCTACTCCCAGGGCCCAGGGCTTTGGGGGGCAATTAGGAAGCATCCACCTAGCCTCGGCCGAGTCGTCAACACCCTAAAAGAGCTCTGCTTCTGGACATCCAGCAAGTCCCTCACTTGTCTGCTTGTGCTGCTTCCGCAGGAGTCCAGCCCAGGCCTCTGACCTCGGAGACCAGGAAACCTGGGGAAGACCACAAGGCTACCTTCTCGCCTGGAGCAACCGTTTCCTGCTCATGCTTTTGCCGGCTATGGCTGGCTCTCTGGCTGGGAGTGGTGGCCGGGGCACCCGGCAGCGATGAACCCTTCCACCAAGCAACCCTCTCACATGTCAGGTCACATATCAGCGCTGCGTACAAGGGCTCAAGAGCCAAGCAAGGGGTTCTGGGAGGCCCAGGCGAGAAGGAGGGTTTCCAGCCATTTTTGTCCACTTCCCAGCCTGTTCCTGACCCCTGCCTAATGGGAGGCCAGAGTCCCAGCCTCCAGCCACCCCACGATCTTCCTATGAAGCCTGCAGGGTGGGCAGCACTTGCTGCTTCTCCTAAGAAAGCACCACTGAGGGCAAAAGCTGTTTCTGCTTTGGGCTGGGGATGGGGCGGCGTGGAACTTGTCGTACACTTCACTCCAGATGTTTCAGAGGAATGCTGCTAAGACCCAGCTGGCACTAACCTTGAAGACCCTCCTAGGGGCTGAGTTTGGAGAATCCAAAGAACCTCTGGAGTAGGAAAAGGCAGGGAAGGGCGGCAGTGTTAGGGGCCCCGACATTAAGGAGAATACCTTGGCCATACCAGAGACTTGAGCAGAAAACAAGCCGACAGAATGTCAGATGGTAGAAAACCTTTTTATGTACAAAAAAACACAATAAAAGCCACTAGCCATCCAGCAGAAAGGACTGCCTTCAGCCTTCACTTACTCCGGCAGCCAGCCCTCGGCAGGAAGAGGAGGTGGGCTCCCAGGGTGGGGATGGAAGACCTCCCTCGCCTGCCTTCTCTCTCGGGCCCCCACGTGTGCAGCAGGTGCAGAACAGGACGAACCACAGCACTCTGCCCCCAAGACCCAGAGACAGGCCGGAGAGCAGGCGGAGCTGAGGACAGAAGTGACTCTGGCCTTACCCCCAAACGGGTCTCAACCCCGAAACACCTGTCCTCTTGTGAGGGGCACGTGCAGGGGCTGACATATCAAGAAGCAACCACCTGTGGGCATTTGGCAGCTGAAGAGCAGGTGGGGGGTCAGGATTCTCAGCTCCTCTGGTTCTCAGCAGGTGAGTGGGGTCTCTAACCAGAAAGATGAAGAGGTGGCAGGGCCTGGGCCGTGGTGGGTATCACTCATCACAGAGGCCAGGGCTGCAGCGAGCTAGGAGACCGAGGTTTCTGAGGGACTCACAAGGTCCTGGGGGAGGCTTTCTCGGGCCTCCTGCATACGGCGCCGGGCTCGCCGGAAGGCCTCTATGAGGGAAGTAGACACGGAGTCAGGACCACGGTGTGGGGACGATGGGGCCCACATGGATGTCGGGAGGGGTGGGGTGGCTGGACTTGGGTGGAGGGAGAAGCCTACCCAGCACATTTTGAATGGAACTCTGCTGGCTGAATCCCTCCAGACGGTCCAACACACTCCGCATCCTCTTTTGGAGGGAACTTGACTCCATGAAGGCCCTGTGGGGGAGCCAGCCACCTGACCACGGCTGCTCTGCAGCCCTGGGGACCAGGAGGTCTGAGGCAGAGGGCCGGGGCCGCTCACCGGGACTGCTGCAGACAGTGCAGGCGGAAGGTGACGCTACCTGTGGTCTCGGTGCGGAGTCCGAAGCGGCTCAGACGCTCCCCCTGTGGATCCGGTTAGTGTCAGGCTTCGGGTGGTTTCCAGACCCCAGGCACCATGCTGGCCTCACTCCCATTCTTATTCCCATTCTTGGGGAGAACAGGTCTGTTGGGGGAAATTCATCCCAACACCCAAATGCCATCACCTCCCGACTGTCAATCAGGGAACAGTCTAGCCTCATTTGAGAATTAGCAGTCTTCTAAGAAGCCGGCTGACCCTCTGCTTCCTGAGGTTTCGGGGATGGGCTGGGGGAAGGGGCCAGTTACTCTGATGGGGACCAGGGGAAACCTCTAAGCGTCCTACTTCTCAGAGCTCTCCTAGGAGCGCATTGCTGTCTGTATGTGCTTCAAGGTATGGCTGAGATTTCCCACTGGAGCCACAGAAAGGAAGAGACTAAGCACTGATGAAGCAATGAACGATTAAGGGGACTTAACCCAGACTGCACCTTTCCCAGAAGACAGGGACATAACTTCCCATGATGAAATCTACCCAGAGACAAAAGTCACCTTGAAGGTTCCTGGTATCCACACGTAGGAGAGGTCCTCCAGCTCCAGAGAGCCACCAATGAAAAACCTCCGCAGTTCAGCCACCGGGCTGAGCTCCAGGGGCCTCCAGGTGGAGACCGTCAGGGTGTGAGAGCCTGGGCAGAAGAGGATGCAGCCAGGGCTGGGAAGGGCCTGCGGTCCCTCGCGGGCTCCCCAGCAGTGACACGGGCCTTGCCACCACTAAAACACCTGGTCTGGGGACGGCCTGACCTCTGGTGAAGGTCACCACGGAGGTTTAGGGGACCCACGTGGGAATCAATCAGACAGAAGCTCAGATCTTAGCTCTGCCAGTTACTACCTGGGCGCTGGCCCAAGTTTCTCAGCCTCTCTGAACCCCATTCTCCTCGTCTAGTAAAACGGAAATAATACCAACACCTATGCCTCAAAGAGTGGTGGGGAGAATTAAACAAGAAGCACTCAGCACACTGCCTGGCACACAAGGGAAGACAGTGGCCATTATTTCTAGAGGAACGGTGACCCACTCAGTACACGTCTGTTCAGAGCCCATCTTGACACAGGCTGCTCCCCTAAGCTGCTGCTGCTGCTAAGTCGCATCAGTCGTGTCCAACTCTGTGCGACCCCATAGATGCCTGCCCACCAGGCTCCCCCGTCCCTGGGATTCTCCAGGCAAGAACACTGGAGTGGGTTGCCATTTCCTTCTCCAATGCGTGAAAGTGAAAAATGAAAGTGAAGTCGCTCCCCCAAGGCTGCAGGTCAAATCAGAGGAGCCGGAATCAGAGTCCAGAGCTGCTCAGCTGTCTCTAATGGAGACAGAAAATGCCCTCAAAAGGAACACAGAATCTTGCAAGTTAAGTGCTTCTAGTTCCCAGCCATCCCCGCTTCTCCCAGGAAGTGGTCGAGTCCTCTGAAGCATCAGCCTTGCATCTAGGAGTGGGGGCAAGAGGGCTGCGTGCAGGGCAGGGACGAGAAGTCACCTGGGGTGGCGGGCAGCACCACAGCCCCATAGCCTTCCACGCGGTACCGCTGCCAGAAGTCCAGTGAGAGGACCTCGCAGTAGAGCACGGGCCACTCTGGGAGCGCATCTGTGGAGGGGAGAAGCGGCCAGGTCCTGGGAGGCCCCCACAGGAGAGGGCGCATCTGAGGAGCCCCAAGGCCGAGGACCGGCCAGGCCACTCACCGACAGATTCATCCTCGTGGAGGAAGGAGGCCTCGAACGTGAAAGGGTAGGAGAAGTAGGCCACGTTATCCTAAAAAGGAGGGCTGTTGTTTTAAACTCAGTGCCACGGAGTGGCAAGGCCTCACCTGGCACTCATTTTTCCTGTGGCCAGTGACAAGGTCATAGTCCCAATGGAAAAGGAAAAACTATCACTCCACACAGGAAATAAGAGGCTAAGAGGGGAAGGGACACCCAGACGCAAGCTGTTGCCATTCTCAAAAAGGCAGAGAATCCAGGGACAAGGCGGCCCTGTAGGGCCCACAGCAAAGCACCAGACCCAGCTCTGGAGTCCTCCCCACACTGCTAGCCCGATCATCTTTGGATGTCATGCTGCGAGCAGCCCTGTTCCCTCCAGGCGCCCCTCTTGTTGCCATACCATCCCCCGGGACTTGGTGGCACAGGTCTGTGTTATTCCTGAGAGCTGCTGGAACGCTGGGCTTGACCAGTCTAAAAGCCAAAGACCACACAAAGTCAACCAGGGAGGAAGGCGAGCAGTTGAGAGAAACACAAAGCTCCTTTCTGCATTCAGTCATTCAGGCACATGACCAATCACTCATGCCATGTTCACTGGGCCCACTGTGTGCTATGACTGGCCCCTAGGGACACTGCAGTGACCGGATAGAAAAGCTTCCTGTCTCTCAGGGAGCTAACCTTCTAGCTGGCAGTGGGAGGGGGCACAGAAAGCCAACCAACAACAGACCATCAGGGAGTGATAAAAGCTAAATATAAAACAGCATGAAGAGACTGAGAGGCCTGGAGGCCCATTTAGGGATGCTGAGGGACCACTCGGAGGTGAAACTTAGGCTGAGACCTAAACTGAAGCAGAACCAGTCATGCAAAGATAGGATTCAAAAGGTTTCGGACAGAGGAAATGGTCCTGAAAAGGCCCTAGAGTGGGAATGAACTTGGCCTGTTGAGGAACAGGAAGCATGACTGGAATGTTATAAAGGAAAGACAGGCCGGGGCCAGCTCATTCAGAGAATGGGGTCTGGACTTTGCTCAAAGTGGGAAGGGAAGCTGTTGGGGCTTTAAGTTGAAGAGAGACAGCTGGTTTACATTTTATAGGCTCGGTTAGGCTGTGGTATGTATGGCAAATGAAATGTAAGGCGGCTTCCCTGGTGGCTCAATGATAAAGAATCCACCTGCCAATGCAAGAGACACAGGTTCAGTCCCTGGTCTGGGAAGACTCCCACAAGCCGAGGAAAAACTAAGCCTGTGCACCAGAACTACTGAGCCTGTGCTCTAGAGCCCGGGAGCTGCGGCTACTGAAGCCTCAGTGCCCGAGAGCCCGTGCTCTGCAACGAGAGAGGCCACTGCCGTGAGAAGCCCAACCACCACAACCAGAGAGGAGCCCCTGCAGCAATGAAGACCCAGCACAGCTAAAAATACATAAATAAAAATTATTTTAAAAAAGAAAAGAAAAGAAACATAAGAGCGAGACAGGAAGCAAGAGGATAAATTAGACATTTAATGCTTTGGCCTAAGTAAGAGATGATGGTGGTTTGGTCCAGGGTCCTCAAGAGAACAGGACATTCAGGACATCTTCGGGAAACAAGCCTGACAGGAATTGCTGATGGCATGAGTGGTGGTAGGGACTAGAGAAAGTGGGGAATCGAGGATGTCCCTTATATTCCTGGTATTAGACACCAAGGAGATGATATTGTGGTTCTGCTAAGATGGAGAAGACCGTGATGGCAGGTTTGCGGCAAGAGGAGGATCAGGGATGCTTTCGGTCACGTTAAGCAGAAACAACAAACAGGTAAGTGGGCATGAGTCTGGAATTCAGGGGGAGGCTAAGAGTAGAGAGAGAAGTCTGGGCGTCTGAGACACACACACAGCACTGAAGCCACAGGAAGGATGGGGCCACCTAGAAAGACTGTGGAGAGACAGTAACAGAAGGCCAGGCCCGGCTTTGGATGCTCTTATAGTTTTAGGTCAACAGCAGATGAGGAAACAGCCAAGGAGGGTGCTGAGCCACCAACGAGAGAGCTGAGTGGAGCACGGAGCCCGAAGGCAAGAGGAGAGGGGCAGTGAGGAAAGTGAGCTGTGGCAACTGGGAGACCAAGGAGGGCGAAGGCAGACACGTCCCCACAGGATTCCACATCTTGGAAGTAACCTATGACCTTGATAAGAATGGTAACAATTTCAGTGGAGGAGTGGGGAAGGAAACCTGACCCAATGCTTCTGGAAAACTGTCAGAAGGGGTAAAGAGAGAGACTTGTGAATACTACTTACTAGAAGTTGGCAACTCCACAAAGAAGTGGACGTAGAGGTTGTCATACTCATAGCCTTGGGCTGAAACTAAGAAAACAGGAAACGGATTCAGTGTATTGCCCTATCACCCCTAACGCCTGACCCAGTCCTGCAGGGCCTACCCACTTGTGGAAGCAAGGCTCCCGAGGGCCAGGGACTCTCTGTGTTTCCAGGAAAGACTCATGCCTGAGTCTCCCGAGCACTGCGGACAACCCAAGGCCACCACTGCAGTGGGGAGGACTATTCCACACTGCTCTCTCTGGCACTTGCCAAGCCTCAGGGGACCTCCATCTGGTGAGACACTTACCCACCTCTCCATTCACGAAGAGCCGGAGGGCACCTGGTGCGGTCTGGGGTAGAGAGAAGTGGGGACCAGTCAGGAGGTCTGAGGGAAGCGACCCCTCTCCTCGAGCCTGTCCATAAACCCCACAGGACCTGTCACAAGATGTCCGATTCTGGCGAGCGACTACCCACGCTTCCTCCCCACCTGCCATTTCTCCACAGATCTGTTTTCTTCATTTCTCAAATGCGTTAACATAGGGGCAAGTTCAATTCAGTTCAGTCGCTCAGTCGTATCCGACTCTTTGCGACCCTATGAATTGCAGCACGCCAGGCCTCCCTGTCCATCACCAACTCCCGGAGTTCACTCAGACTCGCGTCCATAAGTCAGTGATGCCATCCAGCCATCTCATCCTCTGTCATCCCCTTCTCCTCCTGCCCCCAATCCCTCCCACCATCAGAGTCTTTTCCAATGAGTCAACTCTTCGCATGAGGTGGCCAAAGTACTGGAGTTTCAGCTTTAGCATCACTCCTTCCAAAGAAATCCCAGGGCTGATCTCCTTCAGAATGGACTGGTTGGATCTCCTTGCAGTCCAAGGGACTCTCAAGAGTCTTCTCCAACACCACAGTTCAAAAGCATCAATTCTTCAGCGCTCTGCTTTCTTCACAGTCCAACTTTCACATCCATACATGATTACTGGAAAAACCACAGCCTTGACTAGACAGAACTTTGCTGGCAAAGTAATGTTTCTGCTTTTGAATATGCTATCTAGGTTGGTCACAACTTTCCTTCCAAGGAGTAAGCATCTTTTAATTTCATGGCTGCAGTCACCATCTGCAGTGATTTTGGAGCCCCAAAAAGAAAGTCTGACACTGTTTCCCCATCTATTTCCCATGAGGTGATGGAACCGGATGCCATGATCTTCGTTTTCTGAATGTTGAGCTTTAAGCCAACTTTTTACTCTCCTCTTTCACTTTCCTCAAGAGGCTTTTTAGTTCGTCTTCACTTTCTGCCATAAGGGTGGTGTTATCTGCATATCTGAGGTGATTGATATTTCTCCCAGCAATCTTGATTCCAGCTTGTGTTTCTTCCAGCCCAGCATTTCTCATGATGTACTCTGCATAGAAGTTAAATAAGCAGGGTGACAGTATACAGCCTTGACATACTCCTTTTCCTATTTGGAACCAGTCTGTTGCTCCATGTCCAGTTCTAACTGTTGCTTCCTGACCTGCATACAGATTTCTCAAGAGGCAGGTCAGGTGGTCTGGTATTCCCATCTCTTTCAGAATTTTCCACAGTTTATTGTGATCCACGCAATCAAAGGCTTTGGCATAGTCAATAAGCCAGAAATAGATGTTTTTCTGGAACTCTCTTGCTTTTTCCATGATCCAGCGGATGTTGGCAATTTGATCTCTGGTTCCTCTGCCTTTTCTAAAACCAGCTTGAACATCAGAAAGTTCACGGTTCATGTATTGCTGAAGCCTGGCTTGGAGAATTTTGAGCGTTACTTTACTAGCATGTGAGATGAGTGCAACTGTGCGGTAGTTTGAGCATTCTTTGGCATTGCCTTTCTTTGGGACTGGAATGAAAATGGACCTTTTCCAGTCCTGTGGCCACTGCTGAGTTTTCCAAATTAGCTGGCATATTGAGTGCAGCACTTTCACAGCATCATCTTTCAGGATTTGAAATAGCTCAACTGGAATTCCATCACCTCCACTAGCTTTCTTCGTAGTGATGCTTTCTAAGGCCCACTTGACTTCACATTCCAGGATGTCTGGCTCTATGTCAGTGATCACATCATCATGATTATCTGGGTCATGAAGATCTTTTTTGTACAGTTCTTCTGTGTATTCTTGCCACCTCTTCTTAATATCTTCTGCTTCTGTTAGGTCCATACCATTTCTGTCCTTTATCGAGCCCATCTTTGCATGAAATGTTCCCTTGGTATCTCTAATTTTCTTGAAGAGATCTCTGGTCTTTCCCATTCTGTTGTTTTCCTCTATTTCTTTGCATTGATCATTGAGGAAGGCTTTCTTATCCCTTCTTGCTATTCTTTGGCACTCTGCATTCAGATGCCATCTTTCCTTTTCTCTTTTGCTTTTCGCTTCTCTTCTTTTCACAGCTATTTGTAAGGCCTCCCCAGACAGCCATTTTGCTTTTTTGCATTTCTTTTCCATGGGGATGGTCTTGATCCCTGTCTCCTGTACAATGTCATGAATCTCATTCCATAGTTCATCAGGCACTCTATCTATCAGATCTAGGCCCTTAAATCTATTTCTCATTTCCACTGTATAATCATAAGGGATTTGATTTAGGTCATACCTGAATGGTCTAGTGGTTTTCCCTACTTTCTTCAATTTAAGTCTGAATTTAGTAATAAGGAGTTCATGATCTGAGCCACAGTCAGCTCCCGGTCTTGTTTTTGTTGACTGTATAGAGCTTCTCCATCTTTGGCTGCAAAGAACATAATCAATCTGATTTCAGTGTTGACCATCTGGTGATGTCCATGTATAGAGTCTTCTCTTGTGTTGTTGGAAGAGGGTGTTTGTTATGACCAGTGCATTTTCTTGGCAAAACTCTATTAGTCTTTGTGCTGCTTCATTCCATATTCCAAGGCCAAATTTGCCTGTTACCCCAGGTGTTTCTTGACTTCCTACTTTTGCATTCCAGTCCCCTATAATGAAAAGGACATCTTTTTTGGGTGTTAGTTCTAAAAGGTCCTGGTGCACAGGGACGACCCAGAGGGATGGTATGGGAAGGGAGGAGGGAGGAGGGTTCAGGATGGGGAACACATGTATACCTGTGGCAGATTCATGTTGATATATGGCAAAACCAATACAATATTGTAAAGTTAAATAATAAAATTAAATTAAAAAAAAATAAAAGTTAGAAAAGAAAAAAAAATAAATAAAAGATCTTGGAGGTCTTCAAAGAACCGTTCAACTTCAGCTTCTTCAGCGTTACTGGTTGGCGCATAGACTTGGATTACTGTGATATTGAATGGTTTGCCTTGGAAACGAACAGAGATCATTCTGTCGTTTTTGAGATTGCATCCAAGTACTGCATTATGGACTCTTTTGTTGACCATGATGGCTACTCAATTTCTTCTGAGGGATTCCTGTTCGCAGTAGTAGATATAAGGGTCATCTGAGTTAAATTCACCCATTCCAGTCCATTTTAGTTTGCCGATTCCTAGAATGTCAACATTCACTCTTGCCATCTCGTTTGACCACTTCCAATTTGCCTTGATTCACGGACCTGACATTCCAGGTTCCTATGCAATATTGCTCTTTACATAGGGGCAGCACCTAATTTAAATGGTGGAAGGGGCAATGGAGTGTGGGGACCTTATGAGAATGGTCAAGAGAAGCAGGCACAGCTGCCACTGCCCTACAGCAAGAGGCCGGAGACCCTGCTCCCTCTGGGGGCTGAGGCCAAGAAGCTAGGCAGTTTCCTTTTAAATTATTTGTGTCTCTATCTTAGCTAACTTTTTAACATTGAACATCTGTTGCTAATACAATATGAAAATAGTGAAAGCTAATTTTTACAAACAGAGAGGGAGACCACAGGCTAACTCTATCTTTGTTTCCAGATCTAGAAATGGAACTCCTGGATTAACAGAAGACAAAGAACAGGACCACGGGATTATGGACTTAAACTGTTTTGTCTTAAAAGCCAAACTATCTGACGAACAGAAATGAGATGCCTCCCTCCTTTATGGGGCATGTAGGGAAAATATCTACATTAAGAGTAAGGAAGACATTTTTCATTTTTATACTTATTTACAAAAAAAATTAATAGATAGCATCACTGACTCAGTGGACATGAATTTGAGCAAACTCCAGGAGACAGGAAGCCTGGCATGTCACAGTCCATGGGGTCACAAAGAGTTGGACACAACTGAGCAACTCCATAGTAACAATAAAATTAATTATAAAGTAATACATGAATGCATCACCACTGATAAAAATTCAAAACTATCTAAGTTTAGAGAATAAAAAGGAAACATTCCTGAAATATCCCTCTCACCCCTCAATAGCCACCTGCTGTCTCCCAATTCCACCCCCTTCCCAGAGAAAGCCCCCAGAAGGCATGTGCCCTTTGAGACCTCTTCCTAGGCATCGACAGTTCTATATCAACATGCAATACTTCGAAAACACAGCAAGGACTATACTCTGTATGTTATTTTCTACTTTCTTTTTACACTGAGGAGTGTGTCTTGAGGACCTTGAAGAGAGGACCGTCACTCAGCTAGAGTCAGAGCGCTCTTATGGTGGTGCGGGAAGCTGGGCTACTCACCATCTCAAAGTCAGTGCCCACGAGGCTGTTGAGATACTCCTTGTGCCGGCCATAGAGCTGAGGAAACAAACCACACCGAGACTCAAGATGCAGTCCCAGGCAGACCAGGGTTCAGGTCTGAATGGGAGGGAGAAACGCAGCAGGAATGGGAAACACCACAGAGAGCCAGGTGCCTGAGTGCTCCTGCCGCCGACATTGGACAGTGAAACACAGAGGCTCTGGAGTCCACTGGCCTGGGGCCAAGCCAGCTCCCACGATGCTGCGACCTGGGGCAGACTCAGCTTCTTGATCTCCATTGCCTCACTTACAAAATGGTCATAAAATAAGCATTCCCTCGAAGGGCTGCGGTACAGTCTAAATGAAATTAGGCATGTGAAGGCCCTAGCACAGAGCACAGGCCATGCTCAGATAGATCATCATTAGCATAATGATCTTATAACAGGCTCAACGCCTCGTGTCTGATAGGTTAGAAGGGCTTCCCAAGTCAGGAGAGGCCATCAAGAGCAAGACCCGGCCGCTGCTGACCCACCATCAGGCGCGGCCTCAGCTCCCAGCTCTCCGGTTCTCGGATGAATCAGCACTCACGTCCTTGAACACGCGCTGCTCCCGCTCCTCCTCCTCAGGCTGGGCGAGGGAAGACACGTTGTCGACTGTATACTTCCACAGCTCCTGCTTCTCCCCCTCTGTCTCGATTCTGTAAGGTCAAAGCCACAAAGGGACTAACTGGAAAAACAGGAGACGAGGCACTCCAGACCCAACCGAGGGACAAACAAACTGTCGGCTGGGAATTTAAACGTTAGGAGAGATGAAGGGCTTTCTGAGAACTTCCTCAACTCGAGACAAGAAGTGAAGCCCAGCAAAGGAATGCTAGTCTCCACCACCTCTTTCTTCCTCTTCTCACCTGTAGGGTCCTTTGGAGCCAGTGAAGTCAGGTTTTACTGTGATCACTCCATTGCTGTCCACCTTCAGAGTACAGAGGACATGTTCATGCTTCTTATAGCCAAGCCTAGAAACCAGAGGTAACACCAGAGTTCAAGATTGCTGGTCCCATTTCCGGGAAAGAGGATGAGGTATTCAGTTCACATCAGGGGAGAAGACAGAGGCTGGGGTGAGAACAGTCAGAGTAAAAGATTTCCTTCCAAAGAAAAAGAAGGAAACAAAATCCCTCCCTCCAAAATACCTGGGATGACCGTAACAGGAGGGTGATGGTTAGCGACAGGAGAAGAGGATGAAGGTCTGAGTTGGGCAGTGAGAAGCTTCACTCACTTTCCATAGGGCCCCAGGTCTGCCATGATGTACATGGTCTGAAGAGGGGTGTTGATGACATGGTTGTTCCTGATGAATTCTTCTGAGGGCTCCCAGGTGACGATTCGTGACTTAAGAATGCCACCTTCCCTGGGAGACACCACAGGAAGGGTCACTTCCCTGGCACCCCCTGAAGACCCTGAAGGAAGAATGCAAGGGAGCACACCCAGGAGGAGTACAGGGGAGCACTGCACTGCAGAGTGGGACACTCGCGTCGGTGAGCACACCAAGAACACTGGCACAGAAGGAACACCGGGACCTCCCCAGCCCCGTACACACTTGCACTCACGTTCCTCGCCTGTCCTGCCGTCGCCGCCTGACATTTGCCATTCGCTCGACCAAGAAGGACGGCATCTCGCTGGCTGCAGTGGTCATTTTCTGACAGTGCTGGGAAAACAGAGCAGCTTGGTATAAGCCAGCAGCTCAGGGCCACATGGGATCAAGCACCTGGAGGGAAATCTTCCTTCTGAAACCTCACAGGACCTTGAGAGCACAGCCACCTCACAACAGCACACGCTGATGGAGGGTGCAGAGGCACAAACAGCTCAGAGAAGAGCCGACCATGCCCTGATTTGCCCTAAGGTTGTAGCAGCACATTACTCTTGAGAAATGAGTCTGCAGTCTGTAAGCCTGTACCAACAGAGTTGGGGCGGTCTACCCAGGAGATGCTGACATCACTAGGTGGTTGGAAGATGCCAAATGTAACACAAGTATTCCGTGAAAAACGCTCCGTAATTTTCCTTTCTTTACCAAAACAGACAACCTAAATTTTACATGCTACCAACCCACAACTTTCAAAAACATTCACTTAACACCTGGCTTAGAAATCTATAGACTCACAGACAAAAATCAGAAAATATAGGCTCTCCCCTCCTTCAAGGAGTTTATAATCTCACTGAGAAGATAGAACATATCATACAGTGACTGAAGAAAATCTAAAACGAGGCCACGAGGGTATGCTGTCATCGGCAAACTGAGGACACAAGCCATTCCCTATACAGTACTGAATTCCTCTTCAAATCTGTATGTTCGGTTTTGGCTGAATCCCATGATGAATTTAATCTAGATGGTTCTAGACTCCATCCACCTGTCTGATCTCATAATGCACGGGGAAAATCAAACCTAGTGGCTGCTCCCCGCAGTGTGCAGTCTGCAAGCCTAGCATTAGAGACACTGCCGGCTCCCCCAGGCCCTCCAGCAGGTGGGGCAGGGAGCAGCAGCAACACCACCCAGAGACCTGCCCACCTACCTACTCCAGCCTGGCTGCCAGAAACACACGGAAATTCCTAGACAGGCTCACTTAACAGGCTTCTGAGTTAAAGCACGAGGCCAGAAAGCCAGGGGAAACAAGGTGAAGGGAGCTACAGAGCTTGGGTAAGTCTACCTGAGTCTGTCTACTTGGGAAAGAATGATACCTCCTCCAAATTGGTGTATCTATCAGAGTCAGTGTAGGTAAAAATCCGTCGGTTCTTCCTGCCACCTGAATCTTCCAGCTTTAGAATCTCTTGACGGTATTGATGATCCAAAGGGCTCTGACAGGCTGCTTCATTTTGGTACAGATCTACTTCAAACTGAGGTCACAAAGAAACAGAGTTCCAGTGAGAGTATTTTAATTTTGTCGCTACAACTGTTTGGTCAAATATCATTTGTCATGATGTTTTACCTAAACTGATGGAGGACAGAAAAGCCAACAAAGGTTAGAGCTACAAGGAACCAGAGCGACAGTCTAACTCAATTCTGCTGTTATAGAACTGGCACACCAAGACCATGTGCTGCTTTGGTATGTGGCCCAGAGGTGAAAAGCGTGTTACTCAAAATCATAAAACTGGCTAGTGGCAGGTTTTATGTGTGCTGTGCGTACACTGAGCCCGTACACACAGCAGTGGGAAGTATACACTGCTGTAAGCTTTCTGGAAGTCAGTTTGGCGATATGTATCAGGAACCTTTCCCTGCAACCAGGCAGGTGGACGTGGGCCAGGTGCAGGGACACGGAGCAGACAAGGGACACTAGCCCACCTGGCTGAAGAGCTTCTCTTGCCACCCAATCACAACCTCCTCTTCTTCTTCCTCTGGGCGGTGTCCACCTCCAAAGAAAACAGAGCGAGTCAAATGTTTGAGCCCAACTAGCCCTACTTCTTGCTCTCTGGTTGGTTATAACCAAAGTCTGTGCTCTTATATTTGCCACAAAACTAGTTGGAGTTCACTGATTATGAAGTACTCACTCTAGAGAGGCAGTAGATATGTGCAGAAGCCAAGGTTAAGACCCAAGAAGTTTTAATCACCCCCACTAACTTTAATAAAAGAAATCACGTCCTCCAGGAATTATTTAATCTAATTCAGAGTCAAGAGCTGAAATTTAGATATAGGCTGAACAGCTCTTTCTCAATCCCGATTGTCTACATTTGCTATGAACCATGGCATTTTTATCTTCACTATTTCTGAAGCCATAAATCTAGAATCACAAACACTGTAACCTTAAGAGACCAAGTATTAAGAGAGAAAAGGAAAGACATATAACAGATTGTTTTTAAAAAAGAACCAAATCTAGTATGTACACTCCTAGATGAGTATGCCTTTTCCAAAGATATATGCTTCAAAACCCACCAGCTTACACTTTTGCCCAGGAATATTTCTGAACAGAAACAAAAGCAAAGAGACTAGTGACCTAACACAAACACACTGTCTTCTCTTTCTCACTTTTCTGGCTTCTCAGAGAAAGAAAAAGGCTAGAACACAGATAATACTAATACGCACATTTTCTGGGACTTCCCTGGTAGTCCCGTGGTTGCATTGCAGGGGGCATGGGTTCCATCCCTACAGGGAAAACTAAGATCCCGAATGCCACACAGCAAGGTTAAAAAAAAAAAAGTGCATTTTCCAAGCAGACCCAAATGTTTAACTTGTTTTTAAAAAGTGTTTATATTGTAAATTTCAAGTTTGGAGTCATATTTTCTCTTAGAAAAAAAAAAAAATGTCAGAAATGGCATTTGGGTTTAGAGGTAAATTTATAATACACCCAAAGCACAGTATTTGCTATTTCACTACGTTTGACCACAGTTCAGATCAGCTTCTTGATGATAGGAATCACTTCTTGAATTCAATTTTCACACAACATAATGTAGTAGTTAAAACTGCCTGGGATCAAATTCTGACTTCAACAGTTAGCAGCCCAGTGACCTTGGACAAGAAACCCAAGCTCTCTATACCTTTTCTCAGACTACAGACCTGGGTCTACTCTGTCTTAAGAAGTAACCTCAGCCCTAGGCCCTTCCCCAGATCCCCAAGGGGCCCATCACCAAAATACACCCACTGGCCGTTGGGTGAGGCCTAAAAGTGGCCAAGTCTATGAGATCCTTCCCCAGTTGGGCAGCAGGCTGGCAATGGAGGTAGTTGCTTGATGTGATTCTTTGCAGGTGGACTCTGCCAGGAAAAGAGAAGCCCAAAATACTGTTACAAGATACACAAGCAGGAGACGAACACAGAGCAAGGATGGGGAAACGAACCACTGAAGAGATTATGGCTACCAAGAGATGTGGCAGGGTGCAGGCAACAGAGAGGAGGGGAGGGGGGCATGGGGCCCCAGGGAGGAGAGGATGCGAGAGTGTATTGGAGGGAGACATAGGGCTCTGAGGAATTTGGGGGGCGTAGGGTCCTGAAAGGGTGAGTCTAGCAAGTTGCGAGTGAAGAGGGTTCCAGGTAGTGAGGGAGACGCGAGGAGACCGGGATGACAGTGGTCAGTACTGCAAACGGAAGCGAGGGCCCCAGCAAAGGAGAAGTGTAATTCAGGTTCCAATTATCTGAGAGCATAAAAGCACGGGGCTCTGGGGTGATGCGACTACCGGAGGCGGAGGTTGCGCACGGGGTCCCGAGAGCGGTACACGGCCTCTCCGGTATCACTGCTCCAGATGGCCTCCGCCATGACAGCTGCGCCGCGCACGACTGCGCCGGAAAGCGCGCCGCCCCGGTTCCCCTGGCAACTGAGACGCCGTCAGGAGTCTGGAACCCGGTTCCCTAGGCGGCGCGGGAGAAGCCCTGCCCATCGCGGGCCCCGCCCGGGCTGAGTCCCTGCCCACGCCGGCTGGGGTAGTCCTGCGGGGTTGCCGCTGGTCTTTAGTGCGAACAAAGCTCGCTCACACTCAAGGCCGGGCTGGGTGCGCTTGACAAATGAGGAAACTAAAGCCGCGCTATCGGCCCCCATTATGTAGATTCGGACAGAAATGGTCGTTAAGCTCCAAATCCGAGTGTCCTGAGTTCCCAGCTACTACTTTTCCCACCACACCACACAGTCTTACACTGAATCATGGGACACTTTGGCCTCAGAATTGGTTGACGGGGACTCACAGAATGCACCCATTCTTCCCAGAGGAGTGACCGGAGGTGAAGACAGTTACCCAGACATGAAAGTGTCAGAAGATTAATTACTCTTTGGGTTGGCATTCACTGAACCAGAGAAAAAAGAAACAAGGAAGCTAGCAGTAAGGAAGGAAAAGATGTCATTATTGCAGTGGTTTTTCCCCTGCATGTGTTACTTCCCGATTTTTAAGCCACCTTAGATACCGCACAATAAAGTGCCATTCTGAAGACGTGCTTCATTGGGCTGCCAAAGGCGGGACACACCTGTAACCTGTAACCTCGAGTCCGGCTCTCTGGCACCTTGGGGATGGCAGCAGTTATCAGCCTTTGTCATTTGCTGCTGCTTGTCCCCTGAACCCAGTTTGATTGTATGGCATTGGGAGCCATCAGCAACAAAGCTGCTCTTGTATAACACTAAAGACTCACTATAACAATAGCCCTATTTATGTAAGATCTAATACAGCCTGGGCTCCTTGTTTATGTTGTCCCTAATCCTCCTAGAACTCCCTTAAGTAGGTATTTGTTATTCTCATAGTCAGTGAAGTTATTGAAGGCCAGAACGTGAAGGTAGAACTGGAGTAAGTGGCAGAGGAGCTGAGACTCCAGCCCAGGCCTGTCTTTAAAGCCTGAACACCTTACCACTCTGCTTCACAACCTCTTACCTACCAATTTATTCTGTAAGAGCACACAATTCCCAACCTGGGAAATAGTAATAATTATTTCAACAGGTGAAACTGTGAAGGCAGACTATCATTCTTAAGAAAAAAGATCACTCTAATTTTTTCTTTTAAAATTGTGAATAGGCAACACTTTGCCATATGAACCACAAATGATGAAGTTGGAGCCTGAAACAACTTTGGTTTTACACCAAATCTAACTTAGAGCAAAGTCAACCTGACATAAGTATAAGCAAAGTACTGTATCACATGATATGCAAATATAAGTGATTTGTCTAAGTAACCATAATTAAATTATATTTATACAGGTAAACTAGATTTTTATTCCTTTTATTTACTGATATAAATCAGGATTCTTAAAATTGGGATCCATGAGCAGAGTTCAAGGGGTCTACTGATTCCCTTACCCAGTGGGGAGAGGGAAGGGAGAAAAGCAAGATAGGGGTATGAGATTAGGAATTACAAACTACTATGTATAAAATAAATAAGAAATAGAGATATGTTTTATAACACAGGAAAATATAGCTGTTCTTTTGTAATAACTTTAAATGGAATATAATCTATAAAACTATTGAATCCCTGTTTCAGGTTTTATACCTGAAACTAACGATCTAAATTGACTGAGCTGTGCTTAGTCATACAATCGTGTCTGACTCTGCGATCCCATGGACTGTAGCCTGCCATGCTCCTCTGTCCTTGGGGATTCTATAGGCAAGAATACTAGAGAGGGTTACCAGGCCCTCCTCCCGGGAATCTTCCCAACCCAGGGATTGAACCCAGTTTTCCTGCATTGCAGGTGTAGTCTTTACTGTTTGAGCCACCAGGGAAGCCCAAATCAACTAACTATACTTCAACTAAAAAAAAAAAAAAAAAAACTCCCTAGGGACTTCCCTCGTGGTCCAGTGCTTAAGAATCCACCTTGCAATTCAGGGGACACGGGTTTGGTCCTTGGTATGGGAACTAAGATCTCACATGTCACAGGGCAACTAAGACGGCAGGCCACAACTACTGAGCCTTTGCACCACAACTAGAGAATCAATGCACCACAACCAAAGATCCTGCATGATGCAACAAAGATCCCACGTGCTGCAACTAAGCCCTGATGCGGACAAATTAAACAAACGAAAAACCCTCCTTGAGCTTTTTGCTTTTTTCTCCTTGGGCCATTTTTCTGGAAAGAGTTTGTGGCTTTTATCAGATTCTGGAAGGAGTCTGTATCCTGATATCAAGAAGAGCCTGATCCCCACTATGTTTGTGTACTGACATCTTGCTAAAAATGTAAAGTTTGGATTACATAACATAAAGGCCAAAATCCCCTGTACCATCACCAGCGACCGTTCCTCCCCTATCCCTAATCAGGAATGTTTAGAGTCGATATTTACTGTGCTCTCCCTAAAATAGTGCCATTGTTTGGATAATTTTTTTGGTTAAAAAAGGATTGCACAATCATGAAGGGTAAACATGGCTTCCTTTTCACATGTTTATAAGCCAAGACATTAATTGTATTTCTCAATCTTATGACCAGGAAACGTAGAGCCTGGATTAATGTTCAAGATGTTTTGACTCAAACCTATGGGCTCTCCTATGAAGTGGACTGTCTCCTTAAAACTACTCCCATTCCCAAGCCCATTTTTTTCTTTCTTAAACTGGTCACATCTGAGCTACATCATAACGGTCCAATCACTCTCTTTCCCCTCTCCAGCTGATACTTTATAACTTACTTGGAAGTTATAAAGTTAGTGCTTATTCTCACAGAGGAGGAAGACTGTCATACGCTTCTTCCAAAACTCTTCTGTGTCCCCCAGGGTCCGTGCTTTGTGTCTATTAACTGTCCCTTGAACTGACCTTGGTTCAGAGAAGAGATCCTTCTGGAATGCAACAATCTTATGAGGAATAATAGACTTGACTCTTGCTTTTCTCCCTCTGCCTCTGACTTTGAAGATGGAGCTGTGGGCCTTAAACATACCATAAAGCAGAGATTGTCAGATTGGATAAAAAGCAAGCTGTGATTGTATGCTGTCCATGAGACACTGGCTTTAAATATAAAGACATTCATAATTTAAAAGTTAAAAAATATAAGGAAATCTTGCTATTTGTGACAACATGGTTGTAAGGGTATTAAGCTGAGTGAGGTTATTATGCTGAGTGAAAAAAGGTCAGAAAAGATAAATACTTTCATTTCATTTATATGTGGAGTCTAAACACTAAAACAAGTAAATAAACACAACAAAATAGAAACAGAATTATAGATACAAAGAACAAATAGCTTTAAGGAAGAGGGGAGGAAAGAAATAGGTGAAGCAGATTAAGAAATACAAACTTCTACTTGCAAGGTAAACTAGTCATGAGTATGAAATGTACAAGGTGGGGAATATAGTCGATAATTATGTAATATTGTATGATGAGAGGTCATAACTAAACTTTTGTTGATCATTTTGAAATGTATAGAAATATCAAACCACTGTTGAATAACAGAAACTAATATAGTATTGTAGTTCAGTTATATTTCAAAAACAAACTCATAGAAAAAGAGATCAAATTTGTGTTTATCAGAAGTGGGGGGTAGAGAAAGGGGAAATTGGATTCAGACACTCAAAAGGTGCAAACTTCCAGTTAAAAGAAAAATATGTGTATGTAAAGTACAACATGATAAATAGAATTAACATTGCTGTACATTACATATGAAAGTTATTAAGAAGGTAAATCCTAAGCAATCTCATCACAAGGGAAAATATTTTTTTCTATTTCTTTAATTTTGTATATGTACTTTTGCATTCTGTAATTTTGTATGAGATTATGGATATTCACTAAACTTACTGATAATCATTTCATGATGTTTATAAATCAAATCATTATGCTGTACACCTAAAACTTACACAGTGCTGTATGTCAGTTAGATCTCAATAAAACTGGATGAAAACAAAAGTAGAAATGAAAAAGAAAAACAAATTAGTTTTTTAAAGTTAAAGGATGGAAAAAGATGTACCAAGCAAACATTAATCCAAAGAAAACTAGAAAGGCTATCTTAATAACAGACAAAATAGATTTCAAAACAAGGGATATTACCAGGAATAAGGAAATATATTTTGTAATGATAAATGCACCAATTCATCAAGAGAACATAAGAAAACTAAATATTTATGCACTTAACAATTTCAAAATACATGAAGCAAAAAATTGATAGACTTGAAAGGGGAAATAGGCAAATTCAGTTATAGTTGGAGATAGTAACACTTTTTTTTAATTGAAGTATGATTGACTTATAATATTGTATTAATTTCAGGTGTTCAGTTCAGTTCAGCTCAGTCGCTCAGTCGTGTCCGACTCTTTGCGACCCCATGAATCGCAGCACGCCAGGCCTCCCTGTCCATCACCAACTCCCGGAGTTCACTCAGACTCACGTCCATCGAGTCAGTGATGCCATCCAGCTATATCATCTTCTGTCGTCCCCTTCTCCTCCTGCCCCAATCCCTCCCAGCATCAGAGTCTTTTCCAATGAGTCAACTCTTCACATCAGACGGCCAAAGTACTGGAGTTTCAGCTTCAGCATCATTCCCTCCAAAGAAATCCCAGGGCTGATCTCCTTCAGAATGGACTGGTTAGATCTCCTTGCAGTCCAAGGGACTCTCAAGAGTCTTCTCCAACACCACAGTTCAAAGGCATCAATTCTTCGGTTCTCAACCTTCTTCACAGTCCAACTCTCACATCCATACATGACCACAGGAAAAACCATAGCCTTGACTAGATGGACCTTTGTTGGCAAAGCAATGTCTCTGCTTTTGAATATGCTATCTAGGTTGGTCATAACTTTCCTTCCAAGGAGTAAGCGTCTTTTAACTTCATGGCTGCCGTCACCATCTGCAGTGATTTTGGAGCCCCCAAAAATAAAGTCTGACACTGTTTCCACTGTTTCCCCATTTACCTCAGAAGCTTTTTAGTTCCTCTTCACTTTCTGCCATAAGGGTGGTGTTATCTGCATATCTGAGGTTATTGATATTTCTCCCAGCAATCTTGATTCCAGCTTGTGCTTCTTCCAGCCCAATGTTTCTCATGATGTTCTCTGCATAGAAGTTAAATAAGCAGGATGACAATATACAGCCTTGACATACTCCTTTTCCTATTTGGAACCAGTCTGTTGTTCCATGTCCAGTTCTAACTGTTGCTTCCTGACCTGCATATAGGTTTCTCAAGAGGCGAGTCAGGTGGTCTGGTATTCCCATCTCTTTCAGAATTTTCCACAGTTTATTGTGATCCACACGGTCAAAGGCTTTGTTACAGTTTCAGGTGTACCAAACAGTAATTCAATATGTTTGTAGATTATGCACCAAAGTTATTGCAATATTATTGATTATATTACCTATGCTGTACATTTATCCCTGTGACTTATTTATTTTATAACTGGTAGTTTGTACCTCTTAATTCCCTTCACCCATTTTGCACATCCCTGAACCCTCCTCCCTTCTGGCAACCCCAAGTTTGTCCTCTGTATCTCTAAATCTATTTCTGTTTTATTCTACTTTTTTGTTTCTTTGTGTTTTAGATTCCAGATATAAATGAAAACATTCAGTATTTGTTTTTCTCAATCTTATTTCACTTAGCATAATACCCTTTTGGTACATGCATGCTGTTGCATATGACAAGATTTCATTCTTCTTATAGCTGGGTAATAATCCATTGTGTATATATGCCACATCTATTTATTTGTCTACTGATGAACTTGAGGCTGCTCCCGTGTCTTGGCTATTATAAATAATGCAACCATGAACACTGTGGGTATACATCATTTTCAGTTAGTGTTTTTATTTTCTTCAGATAAAAACCCAGGGGTGGAATTTCTGGATGGTATGGTAGTTATATGTTTAATTTTTTGAGGACTCTCTATATTGTTTTCCACACTGACTACAACAATTTACATTTCCTACCAAGAGTTTATGAGGGTTCTCTTTTTACTACATCTTCACCAACACTTGTTATTTGTTCTCTTTTTGGTAATTCTTTCTTTCTAATGTATTTATTTTAATTGGAATCTAATTACAATATTGTAGTGGTTTTTGCCATACATTGCCATGAATCAGCCGTGGGTGTACACGTGTCCCGCACCCTGAACCCCCTTCCCCGCTTCCTTCCCATCCTGTCCCTCAGGGTCATCCCAGTACACCAGTAAGGTGTGAAGTAATGTCTCATTGTGGTTTTGCATTTCCCTGATGGTTAGCAGCTTTTCATGTCTCTTGGCCAACTATATGTTTTCTTTGGAAAACTGTTTCAGGTCCCTTTTAAATCAGATTTTTATCTAATGAGTTGTGTGAGTTCTTTGTATATTTTGGATATTTAACATTAACTGCTTATTAGACATATCAGTTGCAAATATATTCTCCCATTCAGTATGTTCCTTTTCATTTTGTCCACAATTTACTTCACTGTGCACAAGATTTTTAGTTTGATATGATCTCTCTCTCTCTCTCTTTTTTTTTTTTTTGCTTTTGTTGCTCTGTACTGAGAAATAAGATCCAAGAATTATTGCTAAAATCAGTGTCTAAGAGTGATTTTTCTTCTGGAAGTTTTATAGTTTCAGGTCTGATGTTTATGTCTTTAATCCATCTATTTTGAGCTTATTTTTGTATAGAGGGTGAGAGAATGGTCTGGTTTCACTCTTTTACATGTAGCTGTTCAGTTTTCCAACAATTTTTCTCTCCAAAAGAGAGATTATCTTTTCCCCAATATATATTCTTGCCTCCTTTGTCATCAATAAATTGATCATATGTGCATGAGTTTATTTCTAGGCTCTCTACTCTGCCCCATTGATCTATGTGTGTGTATGTTTGTGCCCGTACCATACCATACTACTTTTTTTTAACCATTGTTACATGTGTGCATTTTATTTAACAGTGCTGTGTACATAGTGGGCAATTACATTCTTATATGAATATCTAGTCTTTCTAGATATTTAGAAGTGCTTGATGCATTTAAAAGAAGTAGTAGTAGAATAATGCTATTTATAAATAGCTTTTTTATAGTATAAATTAAAATGATTCATGTCTTGAGAATTACAGAATCTCAAGGGAGTTTTGCTGATTGTAATAGCATTTCTTAATTATGAAAATATGATAGATAACACATTTGCAGGAGACTTGGAAAATATAGAAAAAGGTTACACACAGTTCCACTATATATTATAATTATTTTAAGTAGATAAATTAAGATTTTTAGTTGGAGTTTCAATATCAAACTATATAACACCATACATAAAAGTTAACTCAAAATAGATTAAGGATCTAAACGTAAGGCCAGAAACTATAAAACTCCTAGAGGAAAACATAGGCAAAACACTCTCTGACATAAACCGCAGCAGGATCCTTTATGGCCCACCTCCCAGAATATTGGAAATAAAAGCAAAAATAAACAAATAGGACCTAATTAAAATTAAAACTTCTGCACAACAAAGGAAACTATAAGCAAGTTGAAAAGACAGCCTTTAGAATGGGAGAAAATAACAACAAACGAAGCAATAGACAAAGAATTAATCTCAAAAATATACAAGCAACTCCTGCAGCTCAATTCCAGAAAAATAAAAAAGCCAATCAAAAAGTGGGCCAAAGAACTAAACAGACATTTCTCCAAAGACATACAGATGGCTAACAAACACATGAAAAGACACTCAACATCACTCATTATCAGAGAAATGCAAATCAAAACCACAATGAGGTACCATTTCACGCCAGTCAGAATGGCCACTATCCAAAAGTCTACAAGCAATAAATGCTGGAGAGGGTGTGGAGAAAAGGGAACTCTCTTACACTGTTGGTGAAAATGCAAACTAGTACAGCCACTATGGAGAACAGTGTGGAGATTCCTTTAGGTGCACTGGGATGACCTAGAGGGATGGTATGGGGAGGGAGGTGGCGGGGGGGCGGTTCGGGATTGGGAACACGTGTACACCCATGGTGGATTCATGTTGATGTATGGCAAAACCAATACAATATTATAAAGTAATTAGCCTCTAATTAGAATAAATAAATTTAAATTAAAAAAAAAAAAAACTGGAAATAGAACTGCCATATGACCCAGCAATCCCACTGCTGGGTATACACACCTAGGAAACCAGAATTGAAAGAGATATGTGTACCCCAGTGTTCGTTGCAGCACTGTTTATAGTATCCAGGACACGGAAGCAACAAAGATGTCCATCAGCAGATGAATGGATAAGAAAGCTGTGGTACATATACACAATGGAATATTACTCAGCCATTAAAAAGAATACATTTGAATCAGTTCTAATGAGGTGGATGAAACTGAAGCCTATTATACAGAGTGAAGTAAGCCATAAAGAAAAACACCAATACAGTATACTAACACATTTATATGGAATTTAGAAAGATGGTAACGATAACCCTGTATGCAAGACAGCAAAAGAGACAGCTGTATTGAACAGTCTTTTGGACTCTGTGGGAGAGGGTGAGGGTGGGATGATATGGGAGAATGGCATTGAAACATGTAAATTATCATATGTGAAATGAACCACCAGTCCAGGTTCGATGCATGATACAGGGTGCTTGGGGCTGGTGCACTGGGATGACCCAGAGGGATAGGATGGGGAGAGAGGTGGGAGGGGAGTTCAGGATGGGGAACACATGTACAACCATGGCGGATTCAAGTCAATGTATGGCAAAATCAATACAATATTGTAAAGTAAAAGAAATAAATAATAATTTTTTAAAAAATCAATAGAATGAATATACAGAGAAGTAGATGGATATAGTAGACAAAAAACACAGCAAACCAGTTCGACATAACTAAGATTTATACAATTTTCACACAACAGTAGGATACAAATTCTATTCAAGTTCCCATAGACTATAAACTAGGAGACATATCCAGGACATAAGACCAGATATTAATTTCTCACTTAAATGCTTTCTTCTCTGCAATCACCTGTGTTTTTCAGTCTTCTTTAATCTAATTATCTGCTGGTGGGTGGCATTGTACTCCCTCCCTCTTAGTTGTTTGGCCTGAGGTGACCCAGCCCTGGGGCCTACAGGCTCTACAGAGGAGTTAATGGTGAGCTCCAAGAGGACTTAAGCCAGGGAGCAGGTTTCAGGACGGCTGCTACCAGTGCCCTGGTTCCTGGGGTGAGCCACTGCCAACCGATGCCTTCCACAGGAGACCTTCCAACACCTGCAGGTGGGTCTGGTTCAATCTCCTGTGGGGTCATTGTCCCTGTCCCTTGGGTCTTGGTGAATGCCAAATTTTGTTTGTGCCCTCCAAGAGTGGAGTCTCTTTTCCCCCAGTCCTGTGGAAGTTCTGTAATCAAATCCCCCTGGCATTCAAGTTCAGATTCCCTGGGGATTTCCAGTCTCTTTGCCAGATCCCCAGGCTAAGAAGCCTGACATGGAGCTCAGAACCTTCACAACAGTAGGAGAACTTCTTTGGTATTATTGTTCTCTGGTTTGTTTGTCACTCAGCTGGCAGATACGGGATTTGATTTTATCATGATTGCACCCCTCCTACCATCTTGCTGCAGCCTCTCCTTTGTCTTTGGATGGTGGGGTATCTTTTTTTGGTGGGCTCCAGCATCTTCCTGTCGATGGTTTTTCAACAGCTAGTTGCAATTTTGGTGCTCTCGCAGGAGGAGATGAGAGAACATCCTTCTACTCCATCATCTTATGTAAATCCACACCATATTATTTTGATTACTATAATTTTGCAGGATAGCTTGAAGTCAAACAGAGTATTTCCAGTATTTTCAAAGAGAGTACAAAAGATAAAGTTTATTCTTCTTCATCAAGATTGCTTGGGCTATTCAGGGTCTTTTGTAGTTCCACACAGATTTTATGGTTATTTGTTCCAGTTCTGTGAAAAATGTCGTTGGTATTGATATTTTGATAGGGATTGCATTGAATATGTAGATTGCCATGAGTAGGATGGACACTTAACAATATTAATTTTTCTGATCCATGATCATGGTATAGCTCTCTGTTTATTTGTGTCATCTTTTTTTCATCAAGGTCTTATAGTTTTCAGAGTACAGATTTTTTTATCCCCTTGGTTAAATTTGCTTTTAGATATTTATTATTTTTGATACTATTGTAAATGGTATTGTTTCCTTGGTTTCTCCTTCTGATAGTTCATTATAAGTGTATATAAATACAAAATGTTTCTGTATATCAATTTGGTATCAAGCAACTTAACTGAATTCATTTATTAGCTCTAATATTTTTGGTAGAAGCTTTATGGTTTTCTCTATGTAATATCACGTCATCTACAAATAGTGATGGTTTTATTTCTTCCTTTCTAACTTAGGAGTCTCTTATTTCTTTTTCTTGTCTAATTACAGTGGCTAGGTCTTCCAGTACTATATTGAATAAAAGTAGCAGGAATGGGCTTACTTGTCTTGTTCCTGATCTTAAAGGAAAAGCTGTCAACTTTCGACCATTGAGAATGATGTTAGCTTCTAGGTTTGTCATAAATGACCTTTTATATGTTGAGGTGTGTTCCTTCTATGCCCACTTTGTTGAGATTGTTTTTATCATGAATGGATGTTGAATTTTTTCATAAGCTTTTTCTGCATCTATTGAGATGATTATGTGACTTCATTGTATTAATGTGGCGTAGCACATTGATTGATTTATGGATATTGAATGATCCTTATATTCCTAGAATAAATTCCACTTACTCATGATGTATGATACTTTTAATGTATCATTGAATTTGGTTTGCTAATGTTTTGTTGAGGATTTTTGTGAACACGTCCATCAGTGATATTGGGCATTTTTTTGGGAGGGGTGGTAATGTCTCTGGTTTTGATATCAGGATAAATGCTGGCCTCACTGAATGTGTTTGAAAGCATTCCTTCTGGAGTTGCTGACAAAGGTCCACATAGTTAAAGTTCTGGTTTTTCCAGTAGTCATGTCTGGATGTGAGAGTTGTACCATAAAGAAAGCTGAGTGCCAAAGAATTGATGCTTTTGAATTGGGCTGGAGAAGACTCTTGAGAGTCCCTTGGACAATAAGGAGATCAAACCAGTCAATCCAAAAGGAAATCAACTCTGAATATTCATTGGAAGGACTGATGCTGAAGCAGAAGCTCCAATACTTTGGCCACCAGATGTGAAGGGCCAACTCAAAAGCCTGATGCTGGGAAAGACTGAAGGGAAAAGGAGAAGGGGTTGGCAGAGGATGAGATGGTTAGATAGCATCACCACTCAATGGACATGAATTTGAGCAAACTCTGGGAGACAGAGAAGGACAGAGGAACCTGCCAAAGAATTCCTCAGGGGATTGCAAAGAGTCAGATATGACTTAGTGACTTAACACAGCAAATAATAATAAAGGGGCAGCATAAAGAAACTAGGGCGGAGGGTAAGAAACTGTCTTATATGGAACTATGGTGGTGGTATACAACTTACAATCTATAGAACTGTGTGGCACAGTGAGTGGGTGTCCTTGTATGTAAATTGTAAACTATTTACCAAGTTGTGAGTGTGCTTAGTGGGCTTCCCTGGTGGCTCAGATGGTAAAGAATCCACCTGCGATGCGGGAGGCCTGGGTTGGAAAGATCCCCGGAGGAGGGCATGGCAACCCACTCCAGTATTCTTGCCTAGAGAATCCGCATGGACAGAGGAGCCTGATGGGCTACAATCCATGGGATCCAAAGAGTGGAACACAACTCAAAATCTAAAGAACTGTGTGTCACAATGAGTGGGTGTCACTGTATGTAAATTGTAATCTATTTACCGAGTTGTGAGAGGGATCCAAAATGGAATGCAGACTACGACCAAGAATTCTAACTGTCTTAAAAGCAACTTACATAACCACACTGAAGGGAGTGAGAAAATAAGGAACTACCTGAAATAACTCTGGAAAGTAGTGCTTTGATGGATTCACAAGGCTAAAGACAAAAAGCTGTCCACAAACACTGTATTCTAGTTAGTAAATTTATCTCTCAGAAGGTTATAGGTTCACAATTCTGAAAGTACTTTGTCTGCTAGAGTTGAACAAATAAGTAATCATATTGTAGAGAACAAGAATCATGCTTCTCAGTGTCTGAGAAAAAAGTTACAAATAAGAAGAGGGGGTAAAACAGACAGTGAAGCCTGTGGTGCTGGATCAGATTTGGAGTTAACAATAAAACTCCTGGAGGTTTAAAAAAATATGTACAAAGACAGAGTCAGACATGAAAATAGGTATGTAAGTATGTATGTATGTGTGTTTGCATGAGCTCCATACATACATATAGTTCCCAGCTCTGTCCATCTAGAGAGTCCAGAAGCAGTCACTCTCCAGTAGAAATGAGCATCCCTAGCAACCAGATTTGGTTGTATATATCATTCTTCATTACAAGGGATCAGATCTCCTTGGAGAATTGATTGATTTCCTGGAAGAAATAGAATGGAACCTCTTAACAACCACTGGGCTAGATGCCTTCCATCAGCCAAGGGCTGAGGTGAGTGCATGTATGAGTTGTTAACAGCCAACATGCTCAGCAGCTGGTCAAGGGGACCTGGGCAGGGTGCCAACAGCATCTGCTGCAAGTGTGTTTTGGTGATCCCAGGAACTGGTACAAGTGTGCTATTTACAAGACAGCTTACCCAGGGCACCAAGAGAGGAAGCATCCTCACCTCTCCCCAGCCCTTTCCAGGCGATGAGTCAACAGTGGAACAGGTGGGACCACATGGGTATTACCGAATGGACATTACCAGAATCAGTAGGAAAATAAAGGAGATCAACAGCACCCAGGCTCTGAAACAGTTCATTTGTGTGCCCTAGCCAGAACTCAAATACCTTTCCTTAAGAGACATACTTGGCTTTTGATAATCAAATGCTTTTATCTTGGGCAGCCCCATTTTCCCTACAAAGTGTCCCAACAAGTTGGCCAAGGTCTTCAGTGACACGTTCAAGATTTGGAGCACAAGGAGTGTTCTCAACGGTAGGACTCTGATGACATTGGCTCCTATGGCCCCTCCTCCTCCGAGAAGTGATTTCAATTCTTGGAAACACAGGGACTTGAAAATTTTCTTTCCATGCTCCTCCCTTTCTTGGCGTTCTCCTGGAAATACAAAAATACAAAGAAATTTATCTCTTCAATAAAATCTAATAAATGGCAGAACTTTCTGCCATCTATGAGTCTTTCAAGTTTAATTTCATTAAAGTCCATTGACTCCCCCCAGATAAATCTGTATCCAATTATCGTATCTGTATTTACACAATAATTTTGAATCAAGTTTTCGGCTATTACCTCAAAAGAATCATTTGGCTATAGCTACTAAGGTTGAAATTAAGTGATGATACAAATTATTTTGAGTATGAATTCTTAGCAGTCCTCTCTGGGCCCCTAAGATGTGATAATTATAAGTTTGGTCCACAATTTATTAATTAATTCACTTGATTCAACAAATATTTAGTGTTGGTCTTTTGTGTATAGGCCACTGTGTAAGCTCTGCGGATATGTGATATACTAAACATTCTCTTACCACATGAAATGAACATTCTAAGTAGACATGCAGACGGTAAACAAAGAAAAAGGTAAAACACGGTACAATATTGGGTGGCCAGTTCCATGAAGAAAAATCAAACAAGGAAGGATAATAAGAATTGTGGGAGTAGAAGAGCTTAAAATACTTTTAAGGGAAATCAAATCCCTTATGACTATACAGTGGAGGTGACAAATAGATTCAAGGGATTAGGTCTAATAGACAGAGTGCCTGAAGAACTATGGATGACAGTTCATAATATTGTACAGGAGTCAGTGACCAAAACCATCCCCAAGAAAAAGAAATGCAAGAAGGCAAAGTGGTTGTCTGAGGATGCCTTACAAATAGCTGAGAAAAGAAGAGAAGTAAAAAGGCAAAAGAAAAAGGGAAAGATACACCCAACTAAATGCAGAGTTCCAGAGAACAGCAAAGAGAGATAAAAAAGTGTTCTTAAGTTAACAATGCAAAGAAATAGAGGAAAACAGTAGGATGGGAAAACTAGAGATTTCTTCAAGAAAACTGGAGATACCAAGGGAAAATCTCATGCAAAGATAGGTACAATAAAGGACAGAAACTGCAAGGACCTAACAGAAGCAGAAGAGATTAAGAAGAGGTGGGAAGAATACACAGAACTGTACAAGAAAGGTTTTAGTGACCCGGATAACCCTGATGATGTGATCACTCACCTAGAGCCAGACACCCTGCTGTGTGAAGTCAAGTGGGCCTTAGGAAGCATTACTATGAACTAAGCTGTTGAAGGTGATAGAATTCCAGTTGAGTTATTTCAAATCCTAAAGATGATGCTGTTAAAGTACTACACTCAATATGCCAGCATATTTGGAAAATTCAGCAGTGGCCACAGGACTGGAGAAGGTCACTTTTCATTCCAATTCCAAAGAAAGGCAATGCCAAAGAATGTTCAGACTACTGTACATTTGCACTTGTTCCACATGCTACCCAGATAATGCTCAAAATACTTCAAACTAGGCTTCAACAGTACATGAACTGAGAACTTCCAGATGTACAAGCTGGGTGTACAAAAAGCAGAGAAACAAGAGAACAATATGCCAACATCTGTTGGATCATAGAAAAAGCAAGAGAATTCCAGAAAAACATCTACTTCCGCTTCATTGACTGCGCTAAAGCCTTTGTCTGTGTGGATCACAATAAACTGTGGAAAATTCTTGAAGATATGGGAATACCAGACAACCTTACGTGCCTCCTGAGAAACCTGTCTGCAGGTCAAGAAGCAACAGTTAGAACCAGACGTGGTACAACAGACTGGTTCCAAATTGGGAAAGGAGTATGTCAAGGCTGTATATTGTCACCCTGCTTATTTAACTTCTATGAACAGTACATCATGCAAACTGCCAGGCTGGATGAAGCACAAGCTGGAACCAAAATATCAATAACCTCAGATACGCAGATGACACCACCCTTATGGCAGAAAGTAAAGAGGGACTAAAGAGCCTCTTGATGAAGGTGAAAGAGGAGAGTGAAAAAGCTGGCTTAAAACTCAGCATTCAAAAAATGAAGATCATGGCATCTGGTCCCATCACTTCATGGCAAATAGATGGGGAAACAATGGAAACAGTGACAGACTTTCTTTTCTTGGGCTCCCAAATCACTGCAGATGGTGACTGCAGCCATGAAATTAAAGGACATTTGCTCCTTGGAAGAAAAGTTACAACAAACCTAGACAGCATATTAAAAAGCAGGGACATTACTTTGCCAACAAAGGTCCATATAATCAAAGCTATGGTTTTTCCAGTAGTCATATATGGGTGTGAGAATTGAACCATAAAGAAAGTTGAGCACTGAAGAACTGATGCTTTTGAGCTGTGGTGTTAGAGAAGACTCCTGAGAGTCGCTTGGACTGCAAGGAAATCAAACCAGTCAATCCTAAAGGAAATCAGTCCTGCATATTCATTGGAAGGACTGATGCTGAAGCTGAAGCTCCATTACTTTGGCTACCTGATGCAAAGAGCTGACTCATTAGAAAAGACCCTGATGCTGGGAAATATTGAAGGCAGGAGGAGAAGGAGACGACAGAGGATGAGGTGGTTGGATGACATCACTGACTCAATCAACATGAGTTTGAGCAAGCTCTGGAAGATGGTGAAGGACAAGGAAGCCTGGCATGCTGCAGTACATGGGATCACTAAGAGTCAGACATGACTGAGCTACTGAACTGAATTGATATATATACATATATACACTCTCCCTCTTGAGTCTCCCTCCCATCCCACCCCCCACCCCCCATCCCACCCCTCTAGGTCATCACAGAGCACCATGCTGGATTTCCTGTGTTAAATAGCAGCTTCCCACTGGCTATCTATTTTACACATAGCAGCATATAAATGTCAAAGCTACTCTCTCAATTCACCCCCTCCCAGGACTTAATGTCAGGGTCACCAGGCAGAAATTGAAGAATCAGAGTATGAAGACCTTATCAGTTGCTAGCAAGTCTGCAAAGGACAAAAGGGGCCAAGGCCACACAGGGCAAGAAGCAAAATTTCCCAATTCAGTTAAGGGCAAGAGTTGAATGCCCAGGTACAGGAAGAAGAAAAAAGGGATTTCAGAGGTAGACTTCCATTCCTCCCCGCTCCTCTGCAGCCCCAACACCTGAGTGGAACTCCCTGGCTACTGTGACGTAGGTTTTGTCAGTTATGTTGGTGGTAGTGATGGTGGTTGGCAGGTTGATTATCTGCTTGTTTGTTTTTTAAAAAAATGCTTATTAATTTCCTGGGAGGCAAGGAAAATCCAGCCTTCTAGGACACAAAGCTTTTAACTGCTCTCTTGAGGGAGGGTGGAAGGAAAAGTATTTTTATTCTTTCAACAGAAGAAAATAGTTAAGATCTCAATCAGTTTGGAATGCTGCAATGAACAGATTTTAAATCTGATGAAACTGGCTGACCTGGAAAGATAGGGCTGGAAAGTTAACAATCCTGTTTGGGACTTAGCATCACAGCTCCCAGTGCTGCTGATCCATGGACCACCCTTTGTATAGCAAGGTGTTAAGCTGGTGTCCTGGAAGAGGGTCCATGTGCCATGCTTGCTGTTGCATTAGGAGGAGGTACGAGAAAGTCAGGATGCAGGATTGTGTGGCCAACTTCTTGTAGCCCTTGATAAGCCTCTTTTTTTCTACAAAAAAAAGAGGCATGCTTAGCCTCACACTGGCTTGTGTGAAAACAGAGAAAGAACAAAACATATTTCTGTTAAGAGAGGTTCTCGTTGCCTGTGAGTTACACTTTTTAAAAATGGCTGAAATGTACTTTTCACAATAGCCAAGATATGGAAACAACCTAAATTCTCATCAACAGATAAATGGATGAAGATGGTGATGATGATGATCACATATATACACACACACAAAATGGCATACTACTCAGCCATAAAAAAAAGAATGAAGGAATGCCATTAGCAGCAACATGGATGGGCCTAGAGATGATCATACTAAGTGAAGTAAGTCAGACAGACAAAGACAAATACCATACGAAATCACTTACGTGTGGAATCTGCAGTATAACACAAATGAACTAATCTGCGGTTCACAGATTCACAGATGTAGAGAACAGATTTGTGGTTGCCTGAAGGACAGAGCTTGGTGAGGGAAGGCTGGATTGGGAGTTTGGGACTGGTAGATGCAAAGTACTACATGTGGAATAGATAAACAACAAGGTCCTACTGTATAGCCCACGGAATTATATTCAATATCCTGTGATAAATCATAATGGAAAAGAATATGTAAAAGAATGTATATATATATATAAAATTGACTCACTTTGCTGTACAGCAGAAATCAATACAACATTGTAAATCAACTATACTTCAATAAAATTTTTTTAATTTAAATGGCTGAAATGTGATAATTGTTTCTCTTGTTCAACTTTTTAGAGTGTGCCCATAGTAACAGAAAATACATGTGAATGAGTGAATAACTGAACTCACTCTAAGAAACAGCTACTCAGTAATAAGAACCACCCACCAAAGAAGCACGTTGCCATGTAATGAGGTCTCCAACCAGGAGTTTTAAGCAGAGACTTGGTGATCTGTCAAAGATGAGATAGAGCGGTACTTCTCCAGCTTTAATGTGAATAAGTGTTACCTGGGGATCTTGTGGAAAGGCAGATTCTGATTTGATAGGTCTGGGGTGGGCCCTGGGAGTTTGTATTTCTACATAGCTCCAGAGGATTCCAATGCTGCAGGTGCAGACTCTTTTACTCAAAGTGCAGACCACACTTTAAACAGGAAGGATATAGCAGGGGATCTCATAGATAGATAGAAAGGTCAACTAGGTTGCGTGCAAGCTAAGTCGCTTCAGTCGTGTCTAGCTCTATGATCCCATGGACTGTTGCCCACTAGGCTCCTCTCGGCAAGAATACTGGAGTGGGTTGCCAGGCTCTCCTCCAGGAGATTTTCCCGACCCAGTGATCAAATCCATGTCTCCTATGTCTCCTGCATTGGCAGGTGGATTCTTTACCACTAGCGCCACCTGGGAAGCCCTCTACCAGGTTATTAGTTTCCAAACCTGCCTGTACATCAGACTCACCCAGGAGATGTACTAGAAATAAAGGTTCTTAAGCTCCAATGCCAGAAATTCAAATTCTGTAGATGAGGAACAGAACCTGGACCCTTGTATTTTTAACAACCTTTCCACTGATTCAGACACAATCTTTGGGAAACTCTGAACCAGAGGCTTCCTAAATTTATTTCAAACTCTACACTTCCTTTTCTCAAGAATCTGACAAATATAAAGCAGAATGGGGCAAGTGTAGGCTGACAGCAATCCTTCCGCTGTATGTGTGTGTGTGCTTAATCGCTCAGTGGTGCCTGACTCTTTGGCACCCAATAGACTGTAGCCTGCCAGGCTCCTCTGTCCATGGGGATTCTCCAGGCAAGAATACTGGAGTGGGTTGCCATGCCTTCCTCCAGGGGATCTTCCCAACCCAAGGATTGAACCCAGGTTTCCCGCACCACAGGTGGATTCTTTACCATCTAAGCTAACAGAGAAACTTGTCCTCATGTATAGATGTTGTAAATAGCACAGGGTCAGAACACGTCCCTGTTATTTAGGAGTCCTAGCTTTACACTTATTCCCTCTCCTGGGAATTTGGCATTTTCCATCCTTTTGCAGAGTAGACTTTGCTCGTACTCTCAAAATAGCTCTATTTAGTGATTCTTTCCTTGGAAGAAGGGCTATGACAAACCTAGACAGCATATTAAAAAGCAGAGATGTTACTTTGCCAACAAAGGTCCCTATAGTCAAAGCTATGGTTTTTTCAGTAGTTATGCATGAATGTGAGAGCTGGATGATAAAAAAGACTGAGCACTGAAGAATTGATGCCTTTGAAATATGATGCTGGAGGAGACTCTTGAGAGTTCCTTAGACAGCAAGGAGATAAAACCAGTCAATCCTAAAGAAAATCAACCTTGAATATTCATTGGAAAGACTGGTGATGAAGCTGAAGCTCCAATACTTTGGCCACCTAATGTGAAGAACTGACTCATTAGAAGAGAACCTGATTCTGGGAAAGACTGAAGACAGGACGAGAAGAGGACAGGATGAGATGGCTGAATGGCGTCACTGACTCAGTGGACATGAAACTGAAAGTGAAGTTTGCTCAGTCACGTCCTATTCTTTGCAACCCCATGGACTATACAGTCCATAGAATTCTCCAGGCCAGAATACTGGAGTGGGTAGCCTTTCTCTTCTCCAGAGGATCTTCCTGACCCACGGATCAAACCCAGGTCTCCCACGTTGCAGGCGGATCCTTTACCAGCTGAACCACAAGGGAAGCCACAAAGAAGATGTGGTACATATATACAATGGAATACAACTCAGCCATAAAAAGGAATGAAATAATGCCGTTTGCTACAACGTGGATGGAACCAGAGATTATCATACTAAGTGAAGTCAGACAGAGAAAGACAAATATCGTATGGTATTGCTTATATGTGGAATCTTCAAAAATGATACAAGTGAACATATTTACAAAACAGAAAAAAACTCACAGGCTTAGAGAATTTATAGTTATGCAGTGGCGAAGGGATAGACTCAGAGTTTGGAACTGATACGTACACATTGTTACATTTAAAATAGATAACCAACAAAGACCTACTGTATCGCATAGGCAACACTACTCAATAGTCTGTAATAACCTAAATGGGAAAAGAATTTGAAAAAGAATAGACACACATATATGTACAACTGAATCACTTTGCTGTGTACCTGAACTTAACACAAATTGTTAACCAAATATGCTCCAATATAAAAATGTGTTTAAATAAATAAATAGCATTGCCCACACCCTGTTGTTCACAGAATAGAGGGACATTCTATAGCACCTTAAAAACTTGTATTTCTTAAGACAAGAACAAGAAAGCAGGACCTTAAAGGCTCTTTCTCTCTCTTCCCCTGGCCTCTGCCCGCTTTCTAGGACTTTGAGAAGAGTGATAGGCAAATAACCACTTAGGCCTCCCTGGGTTCCCAGGAAAGCAGAACAGATTCTATTAGAGCAAGTCTACTCTAGCACCCCACCCCATTCCAGCCTCACCCCAGGCTTTCAGAGCTCATTCTCTTTGCATATCCCCAAATTATCTGGGTGGAGCCCCAGGAAGAAGTAGTTAGATCTCAACCATTTACGGCATGTCTCAGGCAGCCACCACCCACAAATGCCAGGGCTAGTCAGCCGCTGTGCGGGGTGCCTTCTCAAGAACATTCTTGTGGAATTCCAGCCTCCATCTGGCCAAGAGACCTAAGGATAAAGTTTCACAAGACCAGGGCAGGTGTGTCCTGCTGCTTCTGAAAGATTCTTCCGTCATTTAGGAAACAGATGTTGAATTTCCACCTCCAGGCTGGAAAAGTGGCTTGAGCTGCTGTTTTCATCCAACTCTAAGTGAAGTTGCTCAGTCGTGCCCGACTCTTTGCGACCCCATGGATAGTAGCCTGCACCAAGCTCCTCCGTCCATGGGATTTTCAAGGCAAGAGTACTGGAGTGGGTTGCCATTTCCTTCTCCAGGGAATCTTCCCAACCCAGGGATCGAACCCAGGTCTCTCATATTGTAGACAGACTCTTTACCATCTGAGCCACCAGGGAAGCCCTGGCTCATCCAACTGTAAAAGGACCAAAATTCAAATGACGCTCATGCTCTCCTGGCTCTCTTTGTTTTTGTGCATCCTAGGTTGGGCTCCAAATAAACTTAGTGGGGCTTCAAGTTGGGGAAAATGAAAGAAAGAAGAGAAAAATCCAGAAATGATCCCCTCTAGCTATGAATAACCACAGTGTTTTAGTCAATCCAGAAACAGCTTCCAAAAACAGCTTTAGAACCAACAGCTGAGACTTTGGATTTGAATGACAAAATTAGGCCAAGGTCATTCTTACACCCATGTCATCATCTTTATCCTCAAAATAAATATCATCGATTGCCCAATACAATTTAGAGCTCTTGAGGATTTTATTATCTAATCTGGGCAACAGGTAAGATGCATAAAGACATGATAAATAGGAAAAACAAAAGAAAGAAAAGGAGAAGCAGTATCTGGTGTTCCCTGGAGCTTGGCAGGTAGGGAAGGCTCCATGGACAAGACAGAGTTGAGATACTGGTTGGGCAAGAAGGGAGCCAGCCAGCCAGCCATGGAGGATAGCAGAGAAACAGTCAGAAGCAGGAGTGTGGGTGACACAGTGGGGGAAAGGAGAAGGTTAGTTTGGCTGCAATGAAGAGCTTGGGTAAAGGAATGGTGTATGAGGGACCGGAAGAGATGGGAGCTTCCAGGCTAGAACCTTGGATGAGACATGAGACTTTGTTCTGTGGTAATAGGGAGCTCGAGAGGGAAAACCTTGGTATAGAGGAGAAAAGGGTGGAGAGGATTGGTGGCAGGGGGACCAGTGAGAAGGATATGATCTTGGGGCAAAACTAGGGTGAGTCAGGGCAGAACCAGAATGTGGGGAAAGGAAGGAACTGACCAATGCAAGAGGCTTATGAAAGACAAATGGATAGGAATCAATGACTGAGGTGTGAGATGGGAGGAAAGCAGAGTGGGAAAAAAGAGTGAAAGTCACTCAGGATGACTCCCTGGTCAGAAAGACTTCAGTGGCAGAGGGAATGATCATGTTCCCAGCAGCATTTTCCTTCTCCTTTCTCAACAAGATTCCTCTCATTATTTTATCTCCTTATCCCTCAGAACTAAAGGCAACTCCATCCCAGCTGATTCTAACAGAGAATAAAATAAGATTCTGACCCCCTTTTGTATAAAGAGGACCTGAGGATACATGATTTGTACAAGATTGAACAGGTAGGGCAGAAGGAGGTGAGTACTAGGAGCTCCTGGATCTGATGATGCACAAGAGAATCCTAAACACCAGAACGTTGGGGAGCCAACACAAGTGTTTAGTGGGCCCACTTCTCTTTATAGATAAACTGAAAGCTGCAGATAAAGAGTGACTTCCCCAGGGTCACACAGGCAGTGGGTAGCAAGGTTAGCCCAGAACCTGGCCTCCTGAATCTTCATCCAGAGCTGCTTGCATTTCTATTTGTTGCTTAGTGTTTTATCTGTGTGGTGTGCACATGCTTGCTGAGTGATGGGGCATTTTGTTTGAATGATATTTTCTCTGTGGATTTACCACAAAATGTACCTCACCTTACTCCTCATATAATAGCCATAATACCTCAAGGTTGACTTTTGTTTAAAATCCTGAGTGTGTGACGTATATGATAGCTGGTTTATCTGCTCTTCTCTACCCTGACCATCTCTGGATCTATTTCAGGTCAAAAGGTCTTGGCTGAGCTGTAAGATCTGTCTGTCACCTTTCCCAGTTCTATCCCTACACCATTCTGCAAAAGCAAGGAACAGATCTGACACCTTTTTCATCTGAAGCCAACTTTATCAAAATGCATCATTTGTAAACTAATTAGGAAAAAGGAGGGTTGGGTAAGAAAAGGAAACAAAACAAGAAGCACATAATACCAGGTGCTCTCTTAGAGGGAGAGATAAGGAAGGAAGAGATCTTGTCAATATCTGACAGAAAACCACAAAATTCTGTAAAGCAATTATCCCTCAATTAAAAAATAAATAAAGAGGCAGAAAAAAAGAAAGGAAGAGAAATGGGACAATGACGGAAAGTAGGAGACTGGCCTTGATCAAAAAAGGATTTTAGATTAATGGAAAGAAGGGTTCATTGGTTCAAGATGGCGGAGTAGAAGGACATGTATGTGCTCATCTCCTCTTGCAAGAGCACCAAAATCACAAACAGTTATAGAATAACCATCAACAGGCAGATGCTGGAACTCAAGGGAAAAAAAGACGTGCCACGTCCAGCTACAAAGGAGAAGCCACAGTGAAACAGTAGGTGGGGTTATAATCATGATAAAAGCAAAATCCATACCCTCCAGGTGGTTGACCCACAGACTGGAGAACAATAATATCGAAGAAGTTGTCCCACTGTTGTGGAGGTTCACAGTCCCATGTCAGGCTTCGAAGTCTGAGGATCCAGCAAAGGCATTATAAATCCCCAGGGAACCTGACTTTGAAGGCCAGAAGAATTAGATTGCAGGACTTCCACAGGACTGGGGGAAATGGAGACTCTTACTCTTGAAGGACACAAACAAAACCTTGTGTGCACCAGGACCCAGGGGAAAGGAGTAGGTTAATGGAGAGAAGAAGGAACATTCTGCCCAGTCCATCAGGGAGGTTCTTGGAAATTCCCTCTGCCTGTTCAACCAGAGTGCTTCCTGGAGGCTCTGAACAAGACCCAGACCACGGTTCCAACATTCTATGGCTGATTGGAAAAACTCACTGATACTTGGTTTACCACTAAGAACCCGGATGTTATGCCAGTCTCAGAAGCCAGCAAACATCCAACGACTCTTCCCACTAAAAAGTACTTAGAGAAGACAGGAGGCCTCTTCTCACCTGCTGAGGAAAGCACACAAACCATTCCAGACACTTTTCTGTCCCACAAATCCCTCTTTCTCCTGAAGGGGGTTGTCTTGCAATGTCCCCGTCCCTCCCAAGGGCCTGTGCTGCCAGGGACACCATTCAGAGAAGCTCTATCATCTCTACACCTCTCCCAAGGCCAAGATGGCTTACGTCAGAGCACCTGGGTTCCTCCCTTCTCTGGGGTGAACAGGGGGTACATCCCAGAGACGGGAAACATTGGCATATGGAACCATACTGGGGACAAGAAGTCTGTTTGTTTGGTGTTCTGAGAACCAGCAGGAGGAAATGCATTTTAGCCAGGGAAGGAAAAAAAAATAATAACATGCCCAGCTGTGAATGACAGCCAAGCCAGCAGAAAGTGGGTGAAAACGGACAGCTGAGGAAGTGACTGGCTGGACTTCCAAGAAGCTGCATCACCTAAAACAGTGAATGACTGGAAAGTCAGAGCCCTGTGTGAGAGTTACAATCACCTCATACACATCTGTCACTTTGTCACTCACTGACCATGAATGTCCCTTGACCAGCATGGAATATATGCACAGCACACGGAATTGTACTTCTGGAAGTATAGGAGGACATCCAACCATGTCTGAGGTCAGCCTCACTTATAAACTGTGAATTCGTGGAAAGTGTACATGTGTGTGTGTGCATACATGCACACACTGCCATGCACCAGTGATGGACTTCATCTTCATTGGCTATGATATTGTGCAGGGCCCTGTGGGGCTCCTGGGCACAAGATGTTTCTGTGTCCCCCATTTCTTTAATTAAAGGAAACAGCTTCATTCAGCCTTCATGATCTTCCCTGGGTTCCAAGTGGCAGATACAAGCGGTTGTTAATTAGGAAAAGGAGGGGAAGAGATACCAGGGAGAAACAAACAGTCAGAAGCAGGCTTGGGCTAAAGTTCTCTTTTCCCATCAGCGGATACACAGAACAACCTTTGGCCTATTTTGCAGATACTGAAACCGCTTCCAAGTGGGAGAAGTTAATGATAAATGATAGTATGCTGCCCACAAGCCTGGAGACTCCAGAGCAGTTGGACCTGAAGGCTCATGATGCTGACTCCTCCTTACCTCACCACCAGCCCATCAGAAGAACCTCCAGGAGCTGATCATGCCCTCTTTGAACAATTACTATAAAACTCACTATCTTCCCCAAGTGTGGACACATGGTTTTGAGGGCATTCGCCCACTGTGGCTCCCTTTCCCTGGCATAATAACAAAGCTATCCTAGTCTACTTCATCTGAACTCTGTCTCTGAGATTTGATTTGGCACCAGTATACAGAGAAGTTGGGCTTTTGGCATCAAATTTGGCACCCAACTTGGGGCTGACTCAGAGACAGTCCCAGGGAGGGATCCCTAGAGGCCAGATTGTCTAGGACTCTTGCTTGAAAGGCTGAGCCCTAGTCATACCGATCTGCTATCCTGGCAGCTGGAACTCCAGGGTGGAGGAGGGACCACCCTACCAGCTGCCAAGGCCCTTTTGCCTTGAGGATATTCCTCTCTTCCTCTAGCTTGAACAGCCCTGGACGTCCTACTCTGCAGAATTACTTTGAGAAAGCAGAAAAGATAGTGTCTGACATCCAGACACCTCTACCAGAACCTGGTAAATCCCAGGAGTGCACTCTCAGGCTCCTTCAACCTTGTCCCTTTGAGGAAATTTTGGTTCTCATTTGGGATTGTTCATTTCAGAAAGGAGATCCCGTCTGTAAGGCTCTGCTTGGACTAAGGTCACAGGCTTAGTGGGACTTGGAAGCAGCCACTCTGAGCTTTGTGCTGTCTGTTGTTTTCTGGAATAAACAGAAAACAACATCTTCCGTCTGCTGGCAGATTTTGTTTTGTTTTCAGTCCACTAGTGAGGGTTTTTTGATCAGTATGGGAAGTGCTTCTTCAATCAATATGGAAAGAGCTTCAGTTTCATCTGATAGCCCCCAGGGGAAATTTTTCACAGCTTGGATGACCTATAGTTATAAACCTATGACTAACAAAAGAAATTGTTTCCAAAATTTTTGGAAATTTTTTTCCAAAAGAAAAAAAAAATTGTTTCCAAATCCAAGCTTGCTCTGCTTGCCACACAACAGGCCAGTGAATCAGAGAGACAAGGTGTGAGGCAAGGAATAAGCTTTATTCAGAAAACTAACTGACCAGGAAGGTGGCAGACTAATGTCTCATAGTAACCATCTTGTCAGGAAAGTTCTTTTATAGAGTAGAGACAGAGAGAAGCAATGAGGAAATATAGTCAAAAGGTATTATACAGAAGAAGAGGTAGAGAGGAAGTAAAGTAAAAAGGGTCTTCAGTCTTGCAAAACATCTCCTGGAAGGGTCAGCCTCCCACGTAATTTAACATACCAAGTGAACTTCATTAGGTTAATATCTTCTTTTGGGGTGTTTCACAGGCTGTTTGAAGCATCCCAAAGTTAGATACAGGTAATTTGGCTTGAGAAGTTTTGTCAGAAGAACTTAAAAGAAGTTTTTATAAACATAATGGAATCATAAGTCACTGTGAAATAGTTATTTATTTAGCCAAAGTAACAATAAAGGAGTTCAAAGGCAAATACAGAGCACTTAAATGGTAAAGAAACTTAAAATCTGTTATCAAAGGCAGTTTAGCATCTTCAGAAAACTTGGCCATTTTAACAGAAAGAAAAGCCAAATTTGTATTTTGCACTAGCTTACTTTTAAAGTTCATTTACTCAACCAAACTTATTTTAAAGTTAGTCAATCCTGACTGATCATGGGGTCCATTTTCCACAAACCTTTCATCATTTAACTTATTTTAGCACAATTTCGGAGAAGGCAATGGCACCCCACTCTAGTACTCTTGCCTGGAAAATCCCACGGATGGAGGAGCCTGGTAGGCTTCGGGTCCTTGGGGTCGCTAAGAGTCGGACACGACTGAGCGACTTCACTTTCACTTTTCACTTTCATGCATTGCAGAAGGAAATGGCAACCCACTCCAACTGTTCTTGCCTGGAGAATCCCAGGGACGGGGGAGCCTGGTGGGCTGCCATCTATGGGGTCGCACAGAGTTGGACACGACTGAAGCGACTTAGCAGCAGCAGCAGCAGCACAATTTTAGCTTGTTGTAGAATATCTGGAGAGATCTTAGAACATATATTTCTAAAAGTTCACTCAAAACTTTTTTCTCATTTGTATTTTCTTCCCTTAAATTTCTTTATCTAAAAAACTCTTATTTCATTTTCACTTCTTTAAAAGTTTCTTTACCTTGAGTTGGGCCACCACTCACCTGTGGGTGCATCACTTACTTTACTCATGTGTTACAAAGAGCATATACAGAGGCTCCAGATCTAGTGGAAGTAGACTAGTCCACCATCTTGGATCTAGTTGCTTATAAACAGCCTTTGTAATATCCCTGGATTATGTCATCCTTTCAAAGGTTGTACCCTGCCCACTACACTCCTATTTCATTTCCACCCTCAGAGGTTTTACTCCCATATTCTTCTGGGAAGCAGAGGAGTCATGGTCTATCTTCTGTAACTGCTTCAAGGCCGAGTAGGGCCATAGACCCTGCCTGTCAGGGAGTAAAAATCTCTAGATACCTGGTCTAGGGGCCCTAGGGGCAGGACAGCTCCTTGTTTTAATCTGTATGGGCTGGAGTCCTCACCTATTCGCATTTTGAAAATGAATCTTGAATTTGAAAATTAATTTTCAAAAATGAATTTTGAAAATCCTCACCCAACATCATTTTGATGTTGAACTGTTGTAACTGCTTCCATATTCTTCCTATGAATCTCCTTGATAACTAAGACCTTTTTGTAACAGGATCAGAGTACAAAAGTATCTATAAATGACAAAAGAATCATGTTAAATATCTGATTAATTGATAAAGAAACTTGGACAATAATTATTCCTTAACCAAAAAAAAACCAGACATCTCAAAAGCAAATACAAACTACTTAAAGGCAAAGAAGCTCACAAAATCTGTTATCAAAAATGGCAGTCCAAGAAAATTTTTCTCTGAACAGGAAAAGAAAAGCCAAATCCAACTCTTAGTTAAATGATGAAAAGTTTGTGGAAAATGGACCCAAAAAGGGTTTTGTACATAGTCAGTCAGGATTGACTAAGTTTAAAATACGTTTTACATGCTAGCAAAATAATGCTCATTTCACATGCTAGCAAAGTAATGCTCAAAATCCTTCAAGCTAGGCTTCAACAGTACATGAACCAAGAACTTCCAGATATACAAGCTGGATTTAGAAAAGGCAGAGGAACCAGATATCTAATTGCCAACATCCATTGGATCACAGAAAAAGCTAGAGAATTCCAGAAAAACATCTACTTCTGCTTCATTGACTGCGCTAAAGCCTTTGACTGTGTAGATCATAAGAAACTGGGGAAAATTCTTCCAGAGATGGGAATACCAGACTACCTTACATGTCTCCTGAGAAATCTGTATGCAGGTCAAGAAGTAACAGTTAGTACCAGACATGGAACAATAGCCTGGTTGAACATTGGGAAAGGAGTATGTCAAGGCTATATATTGCCACCCTGCTTATTTAACTTCTATACAGGGTACATCATGCAAAATGCCAGGCTGGATGAAGCACAAGCTGGAATCAAGATTGCTGGAAGAAATATCAAAAACCTCAGATATGCAGATAACACCACCCTTATGGCATAAAACAAAGAGGAACTAAAGAGCCTCTTGATGAAGGTGAAAGAGGAGAGAAAAAAAACTGGCTTAAAACCCAACATTCAAAAAACGAAGATCATGACATCTGGTCCCATAACTTCATGGCAAATAGATGGGGAAACAGTGGAAACAGTGACAGACTTTATTTTCTTGGGCTCCAAAATCACTGTGGAATGTGACTGCAACCATGAAATTAAAAGACATTTGCTCCTTGGAAGAAAAGCAATGACCAACCTAGACAACATATTAAAAAGCAGAGACATTATTTTGCCTACAAATATCCGTATAGTCAAAGCTGCGGTTTTTCCAGTAGTCATGTACAGATGTGGGAGCTGGACAATAAAAAAGGCTGAGCGCTGAAGAATTTATGCTTTTGAACTGTGGTGCTGAAGAAGACTCTTGAGAGTCCCTGGGACTTCAAGGAGATCAAACCAGTCAATCCTAAAGGAAATCAACCCTGAATATTCATTGGAAGGAATATTCAGGGAAGGACTGAACAACAACAACACATTCCTAAAACAATTATTCCTAAAGTGTTTACCCAAAAGCTCTTAACTCACTTGCATTACTTAACACTGATGACTCTAAAAATGGCTATATTAATCAAACCAACAATCTTAAACCACCTTCAATAACACATATCAGTTCAGTACTGAATATTTCCCAGATCATGTACTCCTAAAATTGAACTCGGCCTATTCTCTAGATGTGCTCAGTCATGTCCAACTCTTTGTGGTCCCATGGACTGTAGCCTGCCAGGCTTTCTCCTCCCACCTTCAATCTTTCCCAGCATCAGGGTTTTTTCCAATAAGTTGGCACTTTGCATCAGGTGGCCAAAGTATTGGAGATTCAGTTTCAGCATCAGTCCTTCCAATGAATATTCAGGACTGATTTCCTTTAGGACTGACCAGTTGGATCTCCTTACAGTCCAAGGGACTCTCAAGAGTCTTCTCCAACACCACAGTTCAAAAGCATCAATTCTTCAATGCTCAGCCTTCTTTATGGCCCAACTTTCACATTCATACATGACTACTGGAAAAACCATAGGTTTGATTATACATACATTTATAGGCAAAGTAAGGTCTCTGCTTTCTAATATATTGTCTATGTTTGTCATTGCTTTTCTTCCAAGGAGCAAGCAAATGTGTACTGAAGAATAATCTCTTTAGCTACTTGGTAGCTTAATAATTAAAGATAAATGGTGGAGGTTTATTGAATCAGTGAGTCATTTCCAAGTCAAATAAGGTGCTGAAACAGTCATTTGTGAATATTGGCTCCCCCCCCCCCACCTCTTTTTTTAAATCTGACTTTTTTCTTCTTTGAAAAAAATTTTAATTTATTTATTTTAATTGGAGGCTAATTACTTTACAATACTGTAGTGGTTTTTGCCATACATTGACATGAATCAGCCATGGGTGTACATTTGTTGTCCTTCCTGAACCCCCCTCCCGCCTCCCTCCCCATCCCATCCCTCTGGGTCATCCCAGTGCACCGGCCCTTGGCAGAGAGAGACTAAAGTATTGTATTTAGGAAACAAAGAGTTTGGTGCCATACTGAGCTATTCTCCATAAGAAAGCCTGTGTTTTTAGAGTTGTGCATGATCAGAATTTTCTTGTTGTTCAGTCGCTAAGTTGTGTCTGACTCTCTGTGATCCCAAGAAGGCACACCTTCTTGTCCCTCACAATTCCCAGAGTTTGCTCAAGTTCATGTCCATTGAATCGGTGATGCTATCCAACAATCTCATCCTCTGCCTCCCTCTTCTCCTCCTGCCCTCAGTCTTTCCCAGCATCAGGGTCTTTTCCAACAGGTCAGCTTTTTCCATCAGGTGACCAAAGTATTGGAGCCTCTGCTTCAGCTTCACTTTCTGCCATTAGAGTGGTATCATCTGCATATCTGAGATTATTGATATTTCTCCCAGCAATCTTCATTCCAGCTTGTGCTTCATCCAGACCAGCATTTTGCAGGATGTACTCTGCATATATGAGTACATATGCACATATGAGTTTGAGCAAGCTCCAGGAGTTGGTGATGGACAGGGAAGCCCGGCGTGCTGCAGTCCATGGGGTTGCAAAGAGTCGGACACAGTTGAGTGACTGAACTGAACTGAACTCTGCATATAAGTTAAATAATCAGGGTGACAATATACAGCCTTGTCGTACTCTTTCCTAATTTGGAACCAATCCATTTGTTCCATGTAAGGTTCTACTTCTTGCTTCTTGACCCACATACAGGTTTCTGAGGAGTCAGGTAAGATGATCTGGTATTCTCATCTCTTTAAGAATTTTCCACACTTTGTTGTGATCCACACAGTCAAAGGCCTTGGCAAAGTCAATGAAACAGAAGTAGATGTTTCTCTGGAATTCCCTTGCTTTCTCTATGATCCAGCGAATATTGGCAATTTGATCTCTATTCCTCTGCCTTTTCTAAACCCAGCTTGTACATCTGGAAGTTTTCAATTCAAGTATTACTGACACCTAGCTTGAAGGACGGAGAAGGCAATGGCACCCCACTCCAGTACTCTTGCCTGGAAAATCCCATGGACGGAGGAACCTGGAAGACTGCAGTCCATGGGGTCGCTGAGGGTCGGACACGACTGAGCGACTTCACTTTCACTTTTCACTTTCATGCATTGGAGAAGGAAATGGCAACCCACTCCAGTGTTCTTGTCTGGAGAATCCCAGGGACGGGGGAGCCTGGTGGGCTGCCATCTATGGGGTCACACAGAGTCGGACACAACTGATGTGACTTATCAGCTTAGCAGCAGCAGCAGCTTGAAGGATTTTGAGAGTAACCTTACTAGCATGGAGGAGAAGGTAATGGCACTCCACTCCAGTACTCTTGCCTGGAAAATCCCATGGATGGAGGAGCCTGGTGGGCTGCAGTCCATGGGGTCGCTAAGAGTCGGACACGACTGAGCGACTTCACTTTCACTTTCCACTTTCATGCACTGCAGAAGGAAATGGCAACCCACTCCAGTGTTCTTGCCTGGAGAATCCCAGGGACGGGGGAGCCTGGTGGGCTGCCGTCTATGGGGTCGCACAGAGCTGGACACGACTGAATCGACTTAGCAGCAGCAGCAGCATACTAGCATGGAAGTGAGGGCAATTGTCAGATAGTTTGAAACATTCTTTACCACTGCCCTTCTTTGGAATTGGGATGAAAAGTGACCTTTTCCAGTCCTGTGGCCACTCCTGGGTTTTCCAAATCTGATAACATATTGAGTGCAGCACTTTAATAGCATCATCTTTTAGGATTTTAAATAATTCATCTGGAATTCCATTATCTCCACTAGCTTTGTTTGTAGTAACGCTTCCTAAGGCCCACTTAACTTCACACTCCAGGATGTCTGGCTCTAGGTGAATGATCACACCACCATGGTTTTCTGGGTCATTAAGACTTTTTTTGTATAGTTCTTCTGTGTATTCTGGGCTTCCCTTTTGGCTCAGCTGGTAAAGAATCCACCTTCAATGCAGGAGACCTGGGTTTGATCCGTTGGGAAGATCCCCTGGAGAAGAGAACGGCTACACACTCCAGTATTCTGGCCTGGAGAATTCCATGGCCTGTATAGCATAGTCCATAGGGTCACAAAGAGTCAGACACAACTGAGCAACCTTCACTTTCACGTTCCCTTTCTGTGTATTCTTGTCACCTCTTCTTAATCTCTTCTGCTACTGTTAGGTTCTCACCGTTTCTGTCCTTTAGGTGCCCATCTTTGCATGAAATGTTCCCTTGGTATCTCCAGTTTTCTTGAAGAGATCTCTAGTCTTTAACATTCTATCATTTTCCTCTATTTCTTTGCATTGTTCGTTTATAAAGGTCTTTCTATCTCTCCCTGCTATTCTCTGGAACTCTGTATTCCCTTTCTCCCTTGCCTTTCACTTCTCTTCTTTTCCCAGCCCTTTGTAAGACCTCCTCAGACAATCACTTTGCCTTCTTGCATTTCTTTCTCTTCGGGATGGTTTTGGTCACTGCCTGCTATACGATGTTATGAACATCCATCCATGGTTCTTCAGACACTCTATCAGGTCTAATCCCTTGAATCTATTCATTACTTCCACTGTATAATCATAATGGATTTGATTTAGGTCATACCTGAATGGGCTAGTGGTTTTCCTGACTTTCTTCAATTTAAGTCTGAATTTTGCAATAAGGAGTTCTTGATCTGAACCACAGGTAGCTCCAGGTCTTCTTTTCACTGACTGTATAGAGCTTCTCCATCTTCTGTTACAAAGAATATAATCAATCTGATTTTGGCATTGACCATCTAGTGATGTCCATGTGTAGAGCTGACTCTTGTTTTATTGGAAGAGGGTGTTTGCTATGAACCATGTGTTCTCTTGACAAAACTCTGTTAGCCTTTGGCCTGTTTCATATTGTATTTCAAGGTCAAACTTGCCTGTTACTCCAGATATCTCTTGACTTCCTACTTTTGCATTCCAATCCCCTGTGATGAAAAGAACATCTCTTTTTTTGGTGTTAATTCTAGAAGGTCTTGATTCATCGAACCAGTCAACTTCAGCTTCTTCTGCATTAGTGATTGGGACATATATTTGGATTACTGTGAGGTTGAATGGTTTTCCTTGGAAATGAACCAAGATCATTCTCTCGTTTTTGAGATCGTAACTAAGTACTGCATTTTGCACACTTTTGTTGACCATGAAGGCAACTCCATTTCTTTTAAGGGATTCTTGCCCACAGTAGTAGATATAAAGATCATCTGAATTAAATTCACCCATGCCCTTCCTTTTTAGTTCACAGAATCCTAAGATGTTGATGCTCATTTTTGCCATCTACGGTTTGACCACTTCCAATTTATTTTGACTCATGGACCTAACATTTCAGGTTCCAATGGAATATTGTTTTTCATAGCATCGTACTTTACTTTCACCACCAGACACATCCACAAATGAGAGTCATTTCCTCTTCAGCCCAACTGCTTCCTTCTTTCAGGAACAATTAGTAATTGCCCTCCACTCTTCTCCAGTAACATGTTGGACACCTCCACCTAGCGGGGCTCAGCTTCTGGTGTCATATCTTTTTGTTTTTTCATATTGTTCATGAGGTTTTCATGGAAGAATACTGGAGTGGTTTGCCGTTCCCTCTTCCAGTGGACCATGTTTTGTTAGAACTCTTCACTATGAGCTGTCCATCTTGGTGGCCTTACACAGCATGGTTCATAGCTTCATTGAGTTATGCACGCCTCTTCTTCACCATGACAAGGCTGTGACCTATGCTCTAGTAAATTGCTATCAGTCATAATTCTAGTTATTTTTAAATGTTGCACATAACAACAATAACTCATTTTCTTCTGTCAAATTGTGACCAAATGCTTAACTGTGACATTTTAAGTCTTTCTATGATTTATAGACAGCTATTGTTGTATTATTAAAAATCTCAGGTTATGCTGGGGAACAGGTAAGGAAGAAAAAAAATCTTAAGGAAAAATGTGATAATTTCATTTAAAACAAGTTAACAGAAGGATTAAGAGGACTGGTTACTAAATGGACTGGTGAATATGGTTATAATTTTATGGATTTTGCCTGAAACATTACTGGTTTTGATCTGTGTTTTTTCAAATATAGGGAAGCCCTTCCCCTCAAGTTGGTTATGATTTACAACAATTTGGTAAGCTAGGACTCTGTGAGTAAAACTGAGATATTTTTCTTTTCTGTCTATTCCCTTCAAAAATTAGAGATTCGTGGGTTCCGAACAGCCTTAAAAGGTGAATGAGAAAGACTATCTCCTGGCGTGTGTTTGGGGGACTTCTGACAAAAGAAATCCACCTAGGCAAAATCTGATGGCATGCCTTTTGGAAATTTAGTCTGAGACTCCTTCAGAGGAATTACACTGGAGTCCATGTGGAAGAACATACATAGTCAACGGACCAAACTTATTTTAAAAACAAATTAGTCTTGGCTGTACTTGATGAATGGCTTCCCGGGTGGTGCTAATGGTAAAGAACCTGCCTGCCAATTCCAAGAGACTTAAGAGATGCGAGTTAGATTCCTGGGTCCAGAAGATCCTCTGCGGGAGATCCCGGCAACCCACCCCAGTATTCTTGCCTGGAGAATCCCATGGATTCTCCTCTGTCCATGAGTCTTATAGACTCTGTCCGTAAGGTTGCAAAGAGTCAGACACAGCTGAAGCAACTTAGCACACCCACATGTATTTGATGAAAATGTGGGTAACTTTAGGAAAACTAGGTTTCACAATTTTAAATTCTAGTTTTGTTAATAAAGTTCTGTGTTTACCAAGACCCACTTTCCAGATAGTTCCTTGCTGTTACATTATGCTGTTACAAGATTTTATTAAATTGTCAGAAGAACACTCCAAGTTTGTTTCTGAAACCTAACTTTGTAATCAATCTTTGGATAAAGATCAGATGCTGCAGGAGATTAACACCAAATTACGATCATCTAAATTTAAAGGCTCCCTTATGCTGGGGACAATTAAATCATTGTTACTGTTCAGTCACTCAGTCATGACCAACTCTTTGCAAGCCCATGGACTGCAGCATGCCAGGCTTCCCTGTCCTTAGCCATCTCCCAGAGCTTGCTCAAACTCATGTCCATTGAGTCAGTGATGCCATCCAACCATCTCCTCCTCTGTCATCCCCTTCTCCTCCTGCCTTCAATCTTTCCCAGCATCAGGGTCTTTTCCAATGAGTTGACTCTTCTCATCAGGTGGCCAAAGTATTAGAGCTTCAATTTCAGCATCAGTCCTCCCAGTGAAAATTCAGGATTGGTTTCCTTCAGGATTGACTGATTTGATCTCCTTGCAGTCCAAGGGACTCTCAAGAGTCTTCTCTAACACCACAGTTCAAAAGCATCAATTCATCAGTGCTCACCCTTCTTTATGGTCCAACTGTCACATTAATGCATGACTACTAGGAAAAAAAAACCATAGCTTTGACTATATGGACCTCTGTTAGCAAAGTAATCTCTCTGCTTTTTAATACACTGTCTAGTTTTGTCATTGCTTTTCTTTCCAGGAGCAAGCATCTTTTAATTTCATGGCTGCAGGCACTGTCCACAGTGATTTTGGAGCCCTCTTAAGAAAATAAAGTCTCTGTGTTGATTTTATATCCTGCAACTTTACTATGTTCATTTAAACACATGAAAAGATGCTCAACATCATTCATTATCAGAGAAATGCAAATCAAAACCACAATGAGGTACCACTTCACGCCAGTCAGAATGGCTGTGATCCAAAAGTCTACAAGCAATAAATGCTGGAGAGGGTGTGGAGAAAAGGGAACCCTCTTACACTGTTGGTGGGAATGCAAACTAGTACAGCCACTATGGAGAACAGTGTGGAGATTCCTTAAAAAACTGGAAATAGAACTGCCATACGACCCAGCAATCCCACTACTGGGCATACAAACCTAGGAAACCAGAACTGAAAGAGACACGTGTACCCCAATGTTCATCGCAGCACTGTTTGTAATAGCCAGGACATGGAAGCAACCTAGATGCCCATCAGCAGATGAATGGATAAGAAAGCTGTGGTACATATACACAATGGAGTATTACTCAGCCATTAAAAAGAATACATTTGAATCAGTTCTAATGAGGTGGATGAAACTGAAGCCTATTATACAGAGTGAAGTAAGCCATAAAGAAAAACACCAATACAGTATACTAATGCATATATATGGAATTTAGAAAGATGGTAATGATAACCCTGTATGCGAGACAGCAAAAGAGACATGGATGTGTAGAACAGTCGTTTGGACTCTGTGGGAGAGGGAAAGGGTGGGATGATTTGGGAGAATGGCATTGAAACATGTATAATATCACATATGAAACGAATCGCCAGTCCAGGTTCGATGCATGATACTGGATGCTTGGGGCTGGTGCACTGGGATGACCCAGAGGGATGGTACAGGGAAGGAGGTGGGAGGGTGGTTCGGGATGGGGAACACGTGTACACCCGTGGCAGATTCATGTTGATGTATGGCAAAACCAATACAATATTGTAAAGTAATTAGCCTCCAATTAAAATAAATAAATTTTAAAAAGAAAAGAAAGTCTGTCACTGTTTCCATTGTTTCTCCACCTATTTGCCATGAAGTGATGTGACCGGATACCATAATCTTCATTTTTTGAATGTAGAGTTTTTAAGCCAGTCTTTTCAGTTGCCTTTTTAACCTTCACCAAGAGATTTTTTAAAATTCCTCGTTGCTTTCTGCCATATGGGGGATGTCATCTGCTTATAAGAGGGTACTGATATTTCTCCCAGCAATCTTGACTTCAGCTTGTGCTTCATCCAGCCCAGCATTTCGCATGATATACTCTGCACAGAAAAGCAGAGTGATAACATACAGCCTTGATGTACTCCTTTCCCAGTTTGGAACCAGTCTATTGTTTCATTCAGGTACTAACTATTGCTTCTTGACCTGCAGACAGTTTTCTCAGGAGGCAGGGAAGGTGGTCTGGTATTTCCATATCTTTCAGAATTTTCCAGTTGGTTGTGGTCAACACAGTCAAAGGCTTTAACATACTCAATGAAGCAGATTTTTCTGGAATTCTTTTTTTTTTTTCTATAATCCAAGAGATGTTGGCAATTTGATTTCTGGTTCCTCTGCATTTTCCAAACCCAGGTTGTACATCTGGAAGTTCTCAGTTCACGTACTGCTGAAGCCTAGCTTGAAGGATTTTGAGCATTACTTTGCTAGCATGTGTTCAGTTCAGTTGCTCAGTCGTGTCCAACTCTTTGCGACCTCATGAATCGCAGCACGCCAGACCTCCCTGTCCATCACCAACTCCCGGAGTTCACTCAGACTCACGTCCATCAAGTCAGTGATGCCGCATGCGAAATGAGTGCAATTGTGCGGTAGTTTGAGCATTCTTTGGCATTGCCTTTCTTTGGAATTGGAATGAAGACTGACCTTTTCCAATCCTGTGGCCACTGCTGAGTTTTCCAAATTTCCTGGCATATTAAATGTAGCACTTTAATAGCATCATCTTCTAGGATTTGAAATAGCTCAACTGGAATTTCATCACCTCCACTAGCTTTGTTTGTAGTGATGCGTCCTACTCAAATTCACACTCCAGTATGTCTATTGATCACATCATCATGGTTATCTGGGTCATTAAGACCTTTTTTTGTATAGCTCTTCTGTGTATTCTGGCCACTTCTTCTTAATCTCTTCTTCTGATAGGTTCATACCATTTCTGTCCTTTATTGTGCCCATCTTTGCATGAAATGTTCCCTTGGTATCTCTAATTTTCTTGAAGCCATCTCTAATCTTTCCCATTCTACAGTTTTCCTCTATTTTTTTGCATTGTTCACTTAGGAAGGTGTTCTTATCTCTCCTTGCTAACCTTTGGAACTCTGCATTCAGATGGATATATCTTTCCTTTGGCTTTCACTTCTCTTCTTTTCTCAGCTGTTTGTAAAGCTTCATCAAACAACTGTTTTCCCTTTCTTTTTCTTAGGGATGGTTTTGATCACAGCCTCCTGTGCAATGTTACAAGCCTCCATCCATAGTTCATTAGGAACTCTGTCTATCAGATCTAATCCCTTGAATCTGTTTATCAATTTCACTGTATAATTGCAAAGGATTTGATTTACGTCATACCTGAATGGGCTAGTGATTTTCCCTACTTCCTTCAACTTAAATCTGAATTTTGCAATAAGGAGTTCTTGATCTGAGTCACAGTCAGCTCCTGGTCTTGTTTTTGCTGACTATATAAAGCTTTTCCATCTTCGGCTAGACAGAATGTAATCAATCTGATTTTGACATTGACCATCTGGTGATGTTCATGTATAGAGTCTTCTCTTGTGTTGTTGGAAGAGGGTGTTTGCTATGACCAGTGCATTCTCTTGGCAAAACTCTATTAGCCTTTGCTCTGCTTCATTTCGTACTCCAAGGCTAACCTTGCCTGTTACTCCAGGTATCTCTTGACTTCCTACTTTTGCATTCCAGTCCCCTATAATGAAAAGGACATCTTTTTTTGGTGTTAGTTCTAGAAGGTCTGGTATTCACAGAATCATTCAACTTCAGCTTCTTTGGCATTAGTAGTTGGGGCATAGATTTAGATTTCTGTGATATTGAATGGTTTTCCTTGGAAATGAACTGACAGAAAAAAATCATTCTGTTGTTTTTGAGATTGAACCCAAGTACTGCATTTTGGACTCTGTTTTCGATGAAGTCACTCCATTTTTTCAAAGGGATTCTTGACCACAGTCATAGATATAATGGTCATATGAATTAAATTCGCCCATTCCCATCCATTTTGGTTCACTGATTCCTAAAATGTTGATGTTCACTCTTGCCATCTCCTGTTTGACCTCGATTCATAGACCTAACATTCCAGATTCCTATGCAGTGTTGTTCTTTAAAGCGTCGGACTTTACTTTCACCACCGGACACATCCACAACTGGGCATTCTTTCCACTTTGACTCAGCCTCTTCATTCCTTCTGGAGCAATTTCTCCCTTCTTCTCCAGTATCATATTGGGCACCTACCAACCTGGAGAGTTCATGTTTCAGTATCATATCTTTTTTGCCTTTTCACACTGTTCATGTGGTTCTTAGGACAAGAATGCTGAAGTGGTTTACCATTCCCTTCTTCAGTGGACCACGTTTTGTCAGAACTCTCCACCATGACCTGTCTGTCTTGGGTGGCCCTACATAGCATGGCTCATATTTTCATAAAGGCTGTGGTCCATGTAATCAGTTTGGTTAGTTTTCTGTGATGGTGGTTTTCATTCTGTCTGCCCTACGATAGATGAGGATAAGAGACTTATGGAAGCTTCCTGATGGGAGGGACTGGCTGTGGGGAAAACTAGATTTTGGTCTAGTGGGCAAGGCCATGCTCAGTTCAGTTCAGCTCAGTCGCTCAGTCGTGTCCGACTCTTTGCGACCCCATGAATCGCAGCATGCCAGGCCTCCCTGTCCATCACCAACTCCTGGAGTTCACTCAGACTCACGTCCATCGAGTTGGTGATGCCATCCAGCCATCTCATCCTCTGTTGTCCCCTTCTCCTCCTGCCCCCAATCCCTCCCAGCATCAGGCCATGCTCAGTAACTCTTTAATCCCATTTTCTGCTGATAAGTGGGACTGTGTTCCCTCCCTGTCGTTTGGCCTAAGGCCAAACTGTGGTAAGGATAATGGTGACCTCCTCCAAAAGGATTTATGCCAGCATGCTGCACCTCCCAGTACTGCAGTCAGCGTCCCTGACCCCATAGCAGGCCACTGGTGACCCATGCCTCCACTGGAGAATCCCAAACACTCACAGGCAAGTCTGGCTCTGTCCCTTGTGGGGTCACTGCTCCTTTCTCCTGGGTCCTGGTATGCACAAGGCTTTGTGTGTGCCCTCCAAGTCTGTTTCCCCAGTCCTATGGAAGTTCTGTAATCAAATCCCACTGGATTTGAAAGTCAGATTCCCTGGGGGTTCTCAGTCCCCTTTGGATGCCCAGGTTGGGAAATCTGGTGTGGGCCTTGGAACTTTCACAACAGTGCCAGAACTTCTTTGGTATAATTGTTCTCCAGTTTGTGGGTCACCTGTTTGGTAGTGCTATATAGGGGCTAATGGCAACCTCCTCCAAGAGTGAAACAGGAATCCCAGTTCTTGGCAGCGCTGAAGAATGGAATCCACGAACACTCAAACACTCACTGTAGCAAGTGAAAAGGGTTTATTAGAGGGGAGGAAAGCACAAAGATCTTGGCAAAGACACTAAGAGGGGGTAAAAAGTCCCCCAAAGGTGGAACTTACAACAGTTTTTATAGCTTCAATCTGTGGATTTTTGGTTGGCTCCTGTCCTTAAATCATGTTATTTTTAACCAATCAGCTTAAAGGTCAAGATGCTTAACTTAAGTCTCTGTGGCTTTTCTTGATACTCAGATTAAGTCACCATCCTTTTTCATGCCCCCTGGCCATTTTACAATGGGCCAAATGTATAGGATTAAGATTAATGAAATAACACCCCAAAAGATGTCCTTTTCATTATAGGGGACTGGAATGCAAAAGTAGGAAGTCAAGAAACACCTGGAGTAACAGGCAAATTTGACCTTGGAATACGGAATGAAGCAGGGCAAAGACTAATAGAGTTTTGCCAAGAAAATGCACTGGTCATAACAAACACCCTCTTCCAACAACACAAGAGAAGACTCTACACATGGACATCACCGAAATCAGATTGATTATATTATTTGCAGGCAAAGATGGAGAAACTCTATACAGTCAGCAAAAACAAGACCAGGAGCTGACTGTGGCTCAGATCATGAACTCCTTATTGCCAAATTCAGACTTAAATTGAAGAAAGTAGGGAAAACCACTAGACCATTCAGGTATGACCTAAATCAAATCCCTTATGATTATACAGTGGAAGTGAGAAATAGATTTAAGGGCCTAGATCTGATAGATAGAGTGCCTGATGAATTATGGAATGAGGTTCGTGACATTGTACAGGAGACAGGGATCAAGACCATCCCCATGGAAAAGAAATGCAAAAAAGCAAAATGGCTGTCTGGGGAGGCCTTACAAATAGCTGTGAAAAGAAGAGAAGTGAAAAGCAAAGGAGAAAAGAAAAGATATAAGCATCTGAATGCAGAGTTCCAAAGAATAGCAAGGAGAGATAAGAAAGCCTTCTTCAGCGATCAATCCAAAGAAATAGAGGAAAACAACAGAATGGGAAAGACTAGGGATCTCGTCAAGAAAATTAGAGATACCAAGGGAATATTTCAGGCAAAGATGGGCTCGATAAAGGACAGAAATGGTATGGACCTAACAGAAGCAGAAGATATTAAGAAGAGGTGGCAAGAATACACAGAACTGTACAAAAAAGATCTTCACGACCCAGATAATCATGATGGTGTGATCACTCACCTAGAGCCAGACATCCTGGAATGTGAAGTCAAGTGGGCCTTAGGAAGCATCACTACGAACAAAGCTAGTGGAGGTGATGGAATTCCAGTTGAGCTATTTCAAATCCTGAAAGATGATGCTGTGAAAGTGCTGCACTCAATATGCCAGCAAATTTGGAAAACTCAGCAGTGGCCACAGGACTGGAAAAGGTCAGTTTTCATTCCAGTCCCAAAGAAAGGCAATGCCAAAGAATGCTCAAACTGCCGCACAATTGCACTCATCTCACACGCTAGTAAAGTAACGCTCAAAATTCTCCAAGCCAGGCTTCAGCAATATGTGAACTGTGAACCTCCTGATGTTGAAGCTGGTTTTAGAAAAGGCAGAGGAACCAAAGATCAAATTGCCAACATCCGCTGGATCATGGAAAAAGCAAGAGAGTTCCAGAAAAACATCTATTTCTGCTTTATTGACTATGCCAAAGCCTTTGACTGTGTGGATCACAATAAACTGTGGAAAATTCTGAAAGAGATGGGAATCCCAGGCCACCTGATCTGCCTCTTGAGAAATTTGTATGCAGGTCAGGAAGCAACAGTTAGAACTGGACATGGAACAACAGACTGGTTCCAAAGAGGAAAAGAAGTATGTCAAGGCTGTATACTGTCACCCTGCTTATTTAACTTCTATGCAGAGTACATCATGAGAAACGCTGGGCTGGAGGAAGCACAAGCTGGAATCAAGATTGCCGGGAGAAATATCAATAACCTCAGTTATGCAGATGACACCACCCTTATGGCAGAAAGTGAAGAGGAACTCAAAAGCCTCTTGATGAAAGTGAAAGAGGAGAGTGGAAAAAGTCGGCTTAAAGCTCAACATTCAGAAAACGAAGATCATGGCATCTGGTCTCATCACTTCATGGGAAATAGATGGGGAAACAGTGGAAACAGTGTCAGACTTTATTTTTTGGGGCTCCAAAATCACTGCAGATGGTGACTGCAGCCATGAAATTAAAAGATGCTTACTCCTTGGAAGGAAAGTTATGACCAACCTAGATAGCATATTGAAAAGCAGAGACATTACTTTGCCAACAAAGTCCGTCTAGTCAAGGCTATGGTTTTTCCAGTGGTCATGTATGGATGTGAGAGTTGGACTGTGAAGAAAGTTGAGCACTGAAAAATTGATGCTTTTGAACTGTGGTGTTGGAGAAGACTCTTGAGAGTCCCTTGGACTGCAAGGAGATCCAACCAGTCCATCCTAAAGGAAATTAATCCTGGGTGTTCATTGGAAGGACTGATGCTGAAGCTGAAACTCCAGTACTTTGGCCACCTGATGCAAAGAGTTAACTCACTGGAAAAGACACTGATGCTGGGAAGGATTGGGGGCAGGAGGAGAAAGGGGTGACAGAGGATGAGATGGCTAGATGGCATCACTGACTCGATGAATGTGAGTCTGAGTGAACTCCGGGAGTTGGTGATGGACAGGGAGGGCTGGCATGCTGTGATCCATGGGGTCGCAAAGAGTTGGACACGACTGAGCGACTGAGCTGAACTGAACTGAACTGATGCAGGACATTACAAAGCAAGAGAGACGATTTAGAATATAAGGGTCAAAAAGCAATAAGAGTAAAATAAGGCTTCCAATGAGGACCAGGGGTTTCCACAAGATGGAGGCTGATTTCCAGCTCCGTAAGCCAGTCCCAAAAGGAGGAGTGGAATCAGCCATCTCCTGGACTTGACTTTTCATATCTTAAAAAGAATCAGACACATTTTGTGAGTAATCATGTATATGTACACAACATTCTGTATAAATTATGGCACGGATTCCTCCCTGTGCAGTCATTAATATATCTAATGCCATTCTATTTTGGAGTACAGCTTTGCACAGTAAAGCTTGTTCTGAATTTAAGGCAGCAATCGCCATCGTACTATCATTTAAAGCTTGTCTTGTAAAATTAGTCAAGGCTTCTACACTGAACCTTATGTCAGTGGTGCCAAGTGATGGCACAAATTATAGTGGAACCAAGATCGTGTCCAAAGGGCCCAGATAAGTATCTCTTTTAACACAAGATGCTCAGACACACACTACCCTATTTTGTTCTTCTTAATGTAATAATGACCTCTCAAGTGCCTTTGGATTGGACACAGGATAATGTTTTCATTTCATGGGCACATTATTATGCAATGTTCCAAAACTGGTCAGACTGTTGGGTCCGTAGAGCCTTACCATTATCCTCCATTCACGGACTGCCTTGGTTAGTGTCACCCTTAGATGGACCTAATTTTCAAAAGGTATGTCATTCTATTCAAGAAGATCAAGCCAAAAATATAAAGGTCCTTAACATGACTTTATTGACTTGGTATAATAATATGAATGGACTGGGACACAATTTTCATTTTGATTATGATCAAACAGAAAGAGATACTTATAGCTATTATATAAAAGAAACAATCAATACTAGCCATGCCCACAGAGAAATTAAAACTACATGATATATTGCCCAACAAATATACCAAATTTGGCACCAGGATATGTGGATAACTCCAGAAAAGGGACGATAAAACAGCTCCCATTTGTTGGGGACAAAATAATCATACCAAGTTATATCCTGACAGTATTAAACCTTTAGGATTCTTACCAAAGTCTTTATGTAATCAAGCAATAATAGCAAATCACATGAGCTCAGCAGATTCAGTCATATGGCCAGGGACCGATTGGGTCACTGTAGAGGACTCATGCCACTCACTGTGTCTCCCAGGGCTGCTGCTGCCGGAGCCCCAGTCCCTGCAGTAGGCCACCTCTGACCTGTGCCTCCGCAGGAGATCCTCAAACACACAAAGACAGGCCTGGCTCAGTCTCTGTTTTGCCTGTTTTACAAAATTACTGCTTATTGCATAACCACACGTGTGACTGAGCTTTTGATAGAATGATGACATATAGTTCCATATGAGATCAATGATTGTAATAGTGTAACTCTGGCCATGGGAAGAAGGAACAAGAGGGAATATTTTCCTGGACCACAGGAGGCTAGTGAGACAGGTGGTCTGGAGCCTTTTGACAGTGTTAATGAGGCCTAGTCTAATATTAGCAGCATATTGAGTGGCCTATCAGGGAAATCTTTGCCAGACCTGGGAATAAGCATTCTTAGCACCGTGAAAGGGGTGAGAGAAATAAACAGTCAAGAGCAGCCTTGGGGCAAAGCCCTGGTTCCCCATCACTGGATACACACAACATCTTTGACCTATTCTGCAATATTGAAACCCTCTCCGGGTAATGGTTAAAAACAGTATGCTGCCATAGGCATGTAGACCCCAGACCAGTTGAACCTAAAGAATGACAATGTGGACTGCTGCTTCCCTCACTACCAATCCATCGGAAGAATGCCCATGAGCTGATCACGCCCTCTTTGAACAATTACTATAAAACTTCTCACTATCTTCCCCAAGTGGGGACACGTGGTTTTGAGAGCATTAGCCCACTGTGGCCCCCTTTGCTTGACAAAACAGTAAAGCTATCCTTTTATACTTCACCCCAAACTCCATCTCTGAGATTTGATTTGCCACAGCTGTACAGAGAAGCTGAGCGTTTGGCATCAGGTATTTCCTGATGCTGCTATTACTAAAATGTCTTGAACTCTCTGTGCTGACGTATAAGAAACTGTTGGCCTTTTTAGACTGGACTACTTGTCTTCCTGTCTCTATTTCTCAGGCCAGTTCCCTGATGGGGAGGCATCTAACTGTGCTAAACCAATATAACTAGACTGAGATAAGTCCATGAACACATGTCATCACATGTCAGCAAAGCTCTGAAAATGCTAATTAGTCTCAGGATAGTTACATGTCCACTGTGATGCCTCCAGGTCTGCTTCACACCCAGAGCAAAAGGAGGACCAGCTCAGTCTAGAGCTGACAATGTCCCATCTCTGCCCATTCCAAAAAAATTCAAACCTAAGACATATCGCATCATAACTTGACCAAGAGCCAGGGACAGTCAGACCTGTAACCCTGACTCCAGTAGCTCACTATATGCACATAGGAAGATAGTGTTATCCTACACAGTCTTCCAGAAGGAATTTCCATCTTGTAATTGTTCAGAACCAACTACGTCAAGATTCACCTACAGATACAGCTTCATTAATTCGTAAAGCATGAAACCCAAAGGTGAGAGCCTTGAGAATCATGCACCAAAGTTCAGGGAATGGTCAGACAAAGAAAAACTTGGCTGAAAAGCAGAAATGTCTTTCAAAGAAAACAAGAAGAGCCTGCAGGCCCTCACTTGCCTTTCCTGGACAGCTGCCTTCTTTTGAGATGCCCAGCTCATTTGTCTAGATTCATCACAAGAGAAGCAGCTTCTAACTACCTTGCATCAGCCAGAGAAAAGGAATATCACTTTTTGGAAGGTAAATTCAAGGGACTGGTTTTGGGGTGATGAATTCCTGACAGTCCCCCAGAGTATTTCCAATGCTAAGTATAATTTTATAAAGAAGTTTATATTTTAATTTGTCTGTCTGTAAAATCCATTTTCATGAAGTTTTGTATTCTTTAAACCCTCCTGTTTCATTCCTATAATGATCTAATGAACTGGATGGTGTATAACATTATAATCGGGCTTTAAATCAATAATGCCTTGAATATTGGTGTTTTTTAATGGCTCAGCCTGTAGAAGGTATGAAGTCATAGAATCCTAGGAATCATCTAAGCCAACCACTGGTTTTGCAACTAGAGTATACAAGGAAACAGAAGGTGAAGTGACTAATCCAGAGCCACACAGTGACAGAGACAGGAATTTAATCTACCCCTGACAACAAGTCCAGGGCTCTTGTCACTTCTCTGGTGGCCAAAATGGGACTGTATTTTGAAATTTTGACCATCCAAAAAGTGAACATTTGAAAACTATTGTAAACCTCAGAGATGAATCTATTGGCTTCCACAATGATAGGATGAAAAGTAAAAGAGAAATCAAAAGGACAGTGGATAAAGGAATGGGGAATAAGCCATTTAATTGTTCCTAATTTTAAGAGCTAAAGTGACAAGCCTGCTCAGAGACTGGAGTTTTGCCTTCCACGACTGCAGCAGGACCACATAGTTAAACTGGAAAATGAGAAGAGGGTTTGTCTCATCCAGGGTCAGTGACAGTGTACCAGCCAATCCCTGCCACTCAGCAGTTTCCTCCTGCGTGAGCCCGGAGTCCCAGGGTGTTTCCTGCTGAACCTGAATCTCCTCCAAGCCACATGCCAGCCCCTCAAAATCTCTCTTTCTGGGCCTTTCCCTGAAACTAATTCCTGATAGATGGTATAAAAGACAACCAAACCCTGCCATTTGGCAGCTTCCTCGTGCATCTGTCTAGAGTCACAGGGAGTTTCCTGCTGAACCTGAGTCTCCTGCGAGCCGCATCAGCCCCTCAGAATCTTTCCTTCTGGGCTTTTCTCTGAGATTAACTCTTGATAGACGGTATAAAAGGCCGGCTCCTCCAAGCAGAGAAACTCCCCCTGGCTGCCACAGGAGGCCAAGGCACTCAATAGGTAAGACTCATTGACTTCAATTTTTCCTGGTGTCTGCAAAGTCGATGATGAAATTTCCTAAAGGCTTCTCAGAAAGCTTGGTACAGTAAGTCTCCTGCATAGGAACCTTCAAGTTCTGAACTTTCAGAGATGGGAAGGTGCGTGTTATCAACGGCAGGTGTTAGTGAACTTGCCCCTTGCCCTCAATCTCCTCTATGTTGGCAGTCCTTCAGCTCTGCCATCTCCCACCTCCTCGCCCTCCTCTGGTGAGTAACTCTTCTTGCCTGTTCACTCGGTGCCAGTCATTGCATGCCAGCTGTTGTACTGTCCCGCTGTGCTTTTCAAGGTACTATACTGTAAGGTTTCGGATGTTCTATTGTGTTTGCTTTTTATGTGTTATTTGTGTGAACAGTGTTATAAACCTATTAGAGTACAGTGTCATGTAGCCGATTGTGTTAGTTGGGTACCTAGGCTAACTTTGTGGGACTTATGAACAAATTGGACTTACAAATATGCTCTCAGAATGGAACTCATTCGTGTACAGCGGGCTTATAGTACTGAATTTGGACTTGTCATCATCCAGCATTTTCTAGTGCCAGATTCAGCTGCCACCCTGAAAGGTCATCCCTGTTCAGTGTAAGGGAGAATATTATTGAATTCATTGTGGGGAGAAGAGGCCTTTCTGAGTCTAAAAACAGAGTCATAGAATTGTAAACTCTTAGGGCTTGAAGGTACCATATTACTCTCATCCATCCTGTTTGGGAAATAAAGCCTAAGAGAGACCATGTGTCCCAGACACTCAGAAAGTTGGGGGAAAAAAATACAGAATGATGCTCCATATGGTATTCTTGAGACTGATGCAATACAATATGATCCATAGTGAAAATTTTGTGGTGTATAAAGTATTGTCTATCATAGCCAGGCATATCATATCTTTATCTTATTTTTAATCAGTATTATCTCATGCTATCTACAGAAGACCTGAACATCTAGTTAACCCTGAATGTCTGCTTAAGTGTCTCCAATGTCCTGTGGACACTTGGTTGTTAATCAGATTTATGAATTGCAGCAGTATTTAAATGTGTTTCATCTGGGGAGAATACAGAGTGGTTGAATCATATTTTTTTTTATGGAATTGGGTAACCCTGGACTTCCCAGGTGGCTCAGTGGTATAGAATCCACCTGCCAATGCAGGAGATGGAGGTTCAATCCCTGGATAAGAAAGCTCCCCTGGAGTAGGAAATGGCCACCCACTGCAGTTTTCTTGCCTGGGAAATTCCAAGGACAGAGGCGCCTGGTGGGCTACAGTCCATGGGGTTGCAAAGAGTCAGACACAAAAGAGTGACTGAGAAGGCAGGCACATAACCCTATGGCTTAGGGGGATTTTTTCCTGCTGTAGAGAGCTTGATAGAGCTCTCTCTTTTCCATTTTCCTCTTGATACTGGAGCCGCTCAAAAGATCAAATAGAGTATTCCTGGGGGTGATGGGGAGTCTGTTGGTTTTCCTTCTGGCTCATCCCACCACCCTCAACAGAGCACTCACCATTCCTTTCTCAGGGCTTCCTGCAGCCCTTTTGGTGACTTCCCAGCAAAGTCTGAGAGCCCGACTCTGGGAGGTCATGGTACTCAGTGTGGTCTGTAGACCAGCAGCATTGATATCACCTCCATGCTTGTTGGAAGTGCAGGCTTTCAGGCCCCTTCTGAGTTAGAATCTGCATTTAACAAGGTCCCCCGGTGATTGGTAGCCACATTAAGGTGGGAGAAGCCTATTAAGGGACCACCACCATCCTCTCTCTCTGTACCATCCAGATGCTGAACTCCTCTGCCCTGGGAATTTCATTCATTCAGTGTGTACGCAACACCTATTACATGCCAACGTTAGGCTTGGGCACTGAAAAAACAGAAGACAGTTCTTGAGGAGCCCAAGGTCTGGTAGGGGAGACACATGAAAACAGTGATACCAAATGTGAATAAAGTACTCTGGGAAGACAGAAAAAATGACCTCACTTTGCCTGGAGAAATCTGGTACACTTCACAGAGAACGTGGCTTTTGGCCTGGGTTTTGAAGGATGAATAGTTTATTTGGCCAAGCAGACTTTGCATAGGAAAGAGTGTGAGTAAGAAGCAGGGGACTGTGGAAGCGCCTGGCATTTTAGAGGCAGAGGTTGTGGTTTTGTCTCCAGATAATGCTTCATGTCTCAGGAAAAGCTTTAAGCTTTGATGCAACCCAAAGGGCCTGGAAAATGATTTCTTCCTTGAGCATGATGATAAGAACGTGGGTAAAAATCCAGATGTCCCAGAAGCCTCTTGGCTCTGGCTGCAGACAGTGTTCCTCTGGGACCTTTCTGCACACCCGTTTCCCAACGGCATGACCTTGTGTTTGCTGGGCTCGGTGTTCTCTCCCTTGTGCTTCCTTCACACCTACCAGGAAAGATGATTCAGAGATGACAAATAACTTAGCTTTGGCTTTGAGGTTCCTTCCCATCACTTTTGCTGGCTTCCTTGGTGGCTCAGACGGTAAAAGCGTCTGCCTACAATGTGGGAGACCCGGGTTCAATCCCTGGGTCAGGAAGATCCCTGGAGAAGGAAATGGCAACCCACTCCAGTATTTTTGCCTGGAAAATCCCATAGATGGGATTTTCCATCTATGGGAACCTGGTAGGCTACAGTCCATGGGGTCGCAAAGAGTCTGACACGACTGAGTGACTTCACTTCACTTCACTTCCCATCACTTTTCAGTGGGGGGAGTATGAAGGGGGTTTCAAGGAAAGGAGAGGAGAAATGAGTCTCTGAGGACTTTTCCCTGTTCAGATTTCTCAACTTTTATTTCTTGGCCTATGATATTTTTCTTCCTCAGTCTATCTCAGCTGATGCCCTTTTCCACAGGCTAACCTTTCACTTTTTGTATTTGATATCATGACACACATTAGTCATTGAAAGAATAATATAATGAATACTTGTATGTGCCTCAGCTGTCTTTAAAAATCAATGATATGGTGGCTGCCAGGGCCTGGGAGAAAGGGGGATGGGAGAGTTGGTGTTTAGTGGGTACAGAGATTCAGTTTTGCAAGATGAAATAGTTCTAAAGATCAGTTGTACGATAATGTAAATACATTTATCATTACTGTACTCTCTGGTTAAAATGATTAAGGTGGTAAATTTTATGCTATGTGTTTTTACCACAACTTAAAATAATATCGATGATGCTTTTACTCCAAATCATCACCTGTGTTTGCCTGAAAAGGCAGATTTCTGCTGGCTCAGTGGTGTCCCTGAATCACAAAGAGGAGGACTGTGTTTCTTCTCAAGGCCCCAGAGGTGTAAGGACAGGAGCCCCCTGAGGAGTCTAACTGTTTTTCTCTTGGGAAGAAAACTGTGCCAGGGAGAATCCTGGCCAGAGAGGTATTTAGTCATACTTTGCCCTTTCTTTTCCTACAGTTAGCTTACAGAAAGCACATCCAAGATGAAAATCATCCAGGGGATCATCCAAGGTCAGAGAGAAAGAGTGACAGAGTGTAATGGAGGCTGAAACTTACCTGTACAGATACATGGTTCATCTTTTCTGGAGATTATCTGGAGGCGGTGCCTGGGTGGTCTTTCAGGCAAAGCCCCAGAACCACAATTTCTCTTGGGGAGCTTTGAGTAGACACGGAGTGGGCAGCCAATCTGAGGTCGTTTCTGGAGTCTGTCTGTTGAATGCAGACTACAGGGAGAACTTGTGCACTCTTAAGAAGAACAGAGTCTAGATACATGATCGTTCCACCTGGACACCATGGGTGCCTCCCAGGCTGGAGCTAGAATCTCCTCAAATGATACTCTGGGTCTGTTCCACAAAACCTAATAAACACTCTGAGCCCCAAAGCCCCTTATCAGCAAACAAAGCTGCCCGATTTTAATCTGATGACTTAGTTTAAATCATGAGTTAAAGTTCATGATGAAGGCGTTGATCTAAGAGCAGGAATCTCTCCAGGCAACCTGGGACACAGCTGTGAGCTCTGCCACAACTTTCATTCTCATGCTCCATCAAGTCAGTTCTTGAGGGAGGGTGAAGCCCTGCCAGGCCCTGAAGGAAGGAACTGGGTGTCCTCCTCTGAGGCTCACTCCCCTGGGGCTGGGCCAGAGCAGGATGGCTTCCAGGGAGCAATACATCCTGAGGGGACAGAGGAAGGGGACTCCAAAGATGTGTTTTAGGCTTGGTAACAGCATGTGTTACTGGTCACAAGACGGGTTCAGGATCTTGGGTCAGAATCAGACATCCTGGATCACCTGGTCCAACCCTCTCACTCAATCGGGCCAGGGGCCCAGAGATGTTAAGTAACCTGCCCAATATCACAGAGCTAGTTAGGGCAATGCATAAGTACAACTCAGGCCCTTCTGACCCCAAAGCCTAAGTCCTTTTCCTTCTACTATGGCCCCTTTTATCTCCCAGTACTTAGCATGTGCTGGGCTGTGCTTAGTCACTCAGTTGTGTCCGACTCTTTGTGACCCTATGGACTATAGCCCGCCAGGCTTCTCTGTCCATGGGGATTCTCCAGGCAAAAATACTGGAGTGGGTTACCATGCCCTTCTCCAGGGGATCTTCCCAACCAAGGGATTGAACCCAGGTCTCCCACATTTCAGGCAGGTTCTTTACCGTCTGAGCCACCAGGGCAGCCCAAGCATGGGTCTGCACATATTGCAAAAAAACTGCCTGCCAGTGAAGAAGATGCAAGAGGTGAGGGTTTGTTCTCTGGCTTGGGAAGATCCCCTGGAGAAGGAAATGGCAACTCACGCCAGTATTCTTGCCTGGGAAATCCCATCGACAGAGGAGCCTGGTGGGCTACAATCCATGGGGTCACAAGAGTTGGACATGACTAATGACTAAACCACAACCAGCATGGTCCAGTGCTTAGTTACTATGGTTTCCCCTCCTTTGCTCTCATGTTAGGGTGTCTGGTGTTCTCTGGGCTTTCCCTGCTTTCTCATCCTCTTTCTCTGAGTCAGTCCTACCCACAGGGATCCTGCAAGGCTCACACCCTCATCCGGGGTCTTGTTTCAGCGATGTGGGTCTGTCTCCAACTTCCAGTCTTTTTGGCTTCCGTGACCTTATTCGAGGTTGCAGCATCTGACACAATTGGTAAGTGCCACCCTGCACTGGTTTCCTGGGGCTGCGGTTACAGAGGACCACAGTCTGGGTGGTTTAAGACAAGAGATTTCGTCTCCTCCAGTTCAAGAGGCTAGAAGTCCAAAATCAAGGGGTTAGTGGCCCATGCTGCTCTAAAGGCTCAAGGGGAGAATACTTCCTTGCCTCTTCCTGGTGGCTCCCAGCCATCCTTGACTTACAGCTGCATCACTCCAACACAGCCTGCTTCTCTGGGGGGGTCCTCTTGCGTGTCCTTGCCCCTTGTGATAAAGCCACTAGTCAACAGATATAGAGCACCCTCTAATCCCGGGCCCTTATGACTTCTTCTTAAAGTCACATTCTAAGGTTTTAGATGGACATGTATTTTGGAGGGACACTATTTAAGCCACTACACTCCCCTTGTTCAAAGACTTCATCCTGATTCCCCACCACTCCAGACCCTAATAGGAATGCAAAGAAGGAAACCCACCTCTACTCTAAGCCATCTCCTTCCCTATCTCGGGATCCTGATGATTAGCTAAGCCCTTTGAGGGACTTGTGTATGGGTCCACCTCACCAAGAAGCAAACAAATCCCACAGTCCAGTATCCAGATCCAGTCTGAGTGGTCACACATCTTAATCCCATCACTGGATCCAGCCAGCCCTCTATCCGCAGGTTATGCATCAGCAGATTCAATCATCAGTAGATTGAAAGTATTTTATTTTTAAGATTCCAAGGACTTCCCTGGTGATCCAGTGGCTAAGATTCCATGCTCCCAGTGCTGGGGATCTGAGTTTGATCCCTGCTCAAGGAACTAGATCCCACATGCTGCAGCTAGAAGTTCAAATGCCTCAACTAAAGATGCTACATGTTGCAACCAGCACAGCCAAATAAATAAATATATATATATATTTTTAAGATTCCAGAAAACACACCCTCAAAAAAAAAATGCACTCTGGCAGCTATTTACATGAAATTTACATTGCATTAAGTATTATAAGTTATCTAGAAATGATAACTTATGATTTAAAGTATATAGGATAATGTGATAGATTTACAAATACATTTTATATAAAGGACATGAGCATTCTGGGGGTTCCTGGAACAAATCCCCTGCGGATACTGAGGGATGACTGTATTCTAGTGGACTCCTAAAGAGCGACATTGATAACCTATTGAGGATCAGAGAATATTCTTCTCATTCTTGGCTTTTCCTCCAGAGGAATGTTTCCTAATCTTGACCTCTTCCTGCTCAGATTTGAAGAGTGGGGATAATAGCAGAGAAAGAGGGGGACAGAGCAAAGGGCTTCTCCAAAGAGTGGCGTCTGATACCTTGTTCCTTGTTTCCCTCTCCAAGCACAGGCCGCCAGCACCACCACCATCTCTGATGCTGTGAGTAAGGTCAAGATCCAGGTCAACAAGGCCTTCCTGGATTCCCGGACCAGGTGGGTGAGACACACACACCATGCACATTCCTTCCTGGGCTTCCTGTTAAGGACAAGTGGGTCTAAACCAGTCCTGACAGGCCAGTAAGCCAAAGCAATTATACAGCCTGCCCTCCCACCCCTTGCCTGCGAGCAGGGGCCAAGCAGGAGTAAGAGCCCGTGGCTCCTAAAATCCTCAGCCTCGAAGTTTCCTCAAAGGGGATGTCTCATCTGATCTCATGAGCACTTTCTTTCCTATAGTTAAGTGATTCCTTGGGTCGTGCCTTCCAGAGTCTCAGAAAACCGGTCAGTAGTTTTTCGTTCGTTCAGCATGACTTAGATCAAGCCCTTAGAAACAGAAGCTAAGATCTGCATCACATACAGGTGACTTACCGGGGAGCACTCTCAGGAAGCTCTAGTGGAGCCAAGGAGTGAGGCCAGATGGGTAAAAAGAAGGCCGACAAGCAGGGATGTGGTTTAAGGCCCAGCCCCAGCTGACCCTGCAGGGAGATCCAGAGTGTGGGCTGCATCTCAGAGCCTGTCCTACCTTGAGCAAGGCAGCAGAGTGTTCACCTGCCAAAGGTGTCCTTGACTCAGCCAGATGTGCTGCAAGCTCGGTACTGGGGCTGGGGTGGGGTGCGGGGGCGGGTAGAGCGTATATCCCACTGTGTGACTCCCAGGCATTCAGACAGGCAGCTCCCCTGACTCAGAAGCCATTGCCCAAGAAAGTTAGAGGCATGAGCCATCAACTGCAGCTGCACCCGCAGTAGCCAGGGGAGGGGCCCAAAGGCCACTCGGGGAACATACAGGACACCGGCAGAGTCAGCTACCTCCCAACCCGGGGAGGGGCTGGGCTTCCCAGAATAAGCAGTGCAGACTGTGTCCCTGCCCTCAGAAAGCACATGCTTTAGCCAGAGAGGCAGACAAACCAGAGTAATCACTTCATGGAGCTGAAAACCACATTGCTCATTCCTCTTGCTGTCTTTTTACTGATCTTGGGGTTTCACTCCCCCTTGGCCCTTTCATAAACTCTCAAGAGGTCCCCCAACTTCTTGGCTGACTTTTAGAGGACAAGATGTGCTCTGATCTCTTCTAGTCCCAAGAACAGCATCCTTTCAGGAACTCAAATATCAGCAGAAGAAGATGAAGCCCCGAGCCTCTCACTTTCCTCTGCTCAGAGCTGCTGTAGACTTCAGAGAGAAGGAAGGGTCCACAGTCTGTCGTCCCTCTTTCCCGGGCTTCTTGCCATCCCCCAGCCCAGGTTTCTGACTCTTAGGGGTTAAGCTGAGGGAAAGAAGGAGAGATATAGAATGACAAAGCCTAAATCACTTGGATAATATAGTGCCTGGAGGTGGGATGGGGAGATCAGAAGTCCTTCCCTCCTTGGGCACTTTCGGCTCTCACACACTCTGCTGCCAAGTCTCTGACCCAGAGAAGTATCTGACCAGTAGCTCACAGCTCCAAGCCGCAGCCCGGGAGCTTGTGGCTCCCTCCCTAGTCCTTCCGTATATCATCTTGACCCAGGTCCCCTTTAAAGAGGCTCCAGAAGACCAAACAGTTTTTCAAGGCAGGACCCTGGTGTGTCTCCCTTTGCTTGGCAAAGCAATAAAGTTATCTATCCTTTTCTACTTTACCCAAAACTGTCTCTGGGATTTGATTTGGGACCACGGTACAAAGAGGGGCTTCCCAGGTGGCTCAATGGTAAAGATTCTACCTGCCAATGCAGGAGACGCTGGTTCCATCCCTGGGTCAGGAAGATCCCCTGAAGAAGGAAATGGCAACCCACTCCAGTATTCTTCCCTGGAGAATCCCCTGGACCAAAACAAAACAAAACAAACAGAGCCTGGTGGGCTACAGTCCATGGGTCCCAAAGAGTCAGACATGACTGAGCATGCACACACGGGTTAGAGAACTAAAAGCTTTGCCCTGCCGCTGGAGGATGTGTGGATCAGGGCCCTGCGCCGGCCTGTCTGGCTTACTCTGCTGTTAGGGGCGCAGTGTCAGCCACCTCCTCTTTTCTTGTTTTCTTTAGGCTCTTTGGGCAGGTGTCAACCACCAGCCACAACTCCAGGACACACAGCAGCACCCTCTTCTTTTTCACTTTTTTTTAAATTAATTTTTATTGGCGTATAGTTGCTGTACAATGTTGTGTTAGTACAGCACAGTGAATCAGCTACATGTATCATATATCCACTCCTTTCTGGATTTCCTTCCCAATTAGGTCAGCACAGGTCATTGAGTAGAGTTCCCTGTGCTATACCCTCAGTTCTCATTAGTAACCTATTTTGTACATAAGAGTGTATATATGTCAGTCCCAGTCTCCCAATTTGTAATATCCTCCCCTTGGTATCCGTAAGTTTGTTCTCTATATCTGTGACTCTGTTTCTGCTTTGCCAATAAGCTCATCTGTATCGTTTTTCTAGATTCCACATGTAAGTGATATTATACAATATTTTTCCTCTTTCTGACTTACTTCACCCTGTATGACAAAGGTAAAAATCTGTCTCTAGGTAAAAATATGGAACCTTTCACAAATTTGCTTGTCGTCCTTGTGCAGGGGCCATGCTAATCCTTTCTGTATAGTCCCAATTTTAGGATATGTGCTGCCAAAGTGAGCACCTGTCCTCCTTGTAAGGACCTTGTCACGGGACTGAGAGCAAAGAGGAAGCCCCACAGTGGTGGGAGGGAAATGTCCGGTTTTTCAGCCACTGTCTCCCAATGAACCTTCTCTCTCCCTCCTAATGTCAACCCTTTTATAGCCCAAGGTGGGGGGAGACTAAAAGCCACAAAATCCATGTTCAGCACCTCCTTTTTGAGTCATGCTGCCCAGGATGAGCAGCTCTGCCTTGGAACTCATCCCCACTGGTTAGTTCCTGGATTCAGGGACCTCGTGGAGACATAATCACATTTAAACATTTTTTTCACAAGCAAATAAACACTCCAGTGCCCCACAAACTGTGATGAGGACAATGAAGGAAATAAACAGAGCAGTGGCTGCTACTCTAGTTGCAGAAAGCAGGGAAGCCTGATGGAGGATGAGAAGGAACAGGCCATGTAGCGAGCCAGGGGCTAGCATTACAGGGCCTGGGGGCAGTGTAGGCAAAGGTTCTGAGGCAGGAAAGAGTTTCGGGTGCTTAGGACACGGAAAGAAGGCCATGCTGGTGGTGGCGGTAGGAAAAGAGGACACACAGGTGGAGCCTGAGAGTCAGAGGGTCAGAGGCAGAGCAGTGGCTTGGAGGGGCTGGGGGAGAAGGGGAGGTCTCAGGCATGACAGTTCATGGGTGTGGGGTCTCCTTTGCAGGTGATGAAAATGTTTGGGAGCTAGACAGAGGCAAAGCTCACATAATGCTATGAGCATGTACACTATAAGACCATGGATTCAGGAACGCCACAGGGTGAGCCAAGAAAGTGCTTAAATCAGAGTAGCCTGGTCTGCTTTTCATTCGAAAAAGCTCCCTCCTGCAGCCAGGTGGAGAATGGATGGGAGGAGGACAGGAGGGGAGGCCGTAGTCTGCTGCAACCATCCAGGTGGGGGAGGGTGAGGACTAGGAGGAGGCCAGAGGCCTGGAGATGGAAAAAGAGTTCCTCCACAGCCCTGCCTGCTCCCCCGGAGCCCAGGTCGGCCTGCTTGTCCAAGTCACCCCTCCGGCTGAGACACCAGGCCCCTGCATGCTAGAAGTAAACGACTTGATCCACAGGGACAGGCCAGTAGTCACATCCTGTGAAGTGTATCCCAAAAGCAAGGTTGTCTTCCTGAGAGTTTAAGCCACTTCCAAAATTTCAGATCATCTAACAGGACCCCTCATCTCACACAGGAGTGGGGAGAGGGTTCTCATGCAGGACTGCACCCACCTCACCTTGCTTAGAGGTAGAAGTCTATTTCCTCTCTGTTTTTCCAGACTGACCTCATTCTATTGACCTGTCTTCAATTCTGTCTTATGTCCACCTGACTGCTGGGTCTAGCCAACAAGCTTTTTATTTCAGTTAAGGTATTTCCAGGTCTATAATTTCGACTTGTTGTTTTCTTTTTTTAATAAATTCTACTCTTTTTTTCAAACTTTAACTTTTTATTTTGTACTGGAGTATAGCCGATTAACCATGTTGTGGTCGTTTCAGATGAACCGCGAAGGGACTCAGCCCTACATAATAAATTCTACTTTTGTGGAATGGTCTGGGTTTTATTTTTCCATTTAAGAAAAACTTAAAATTGATTATTAAACCATTTTATGACAGCGGATTTTAAATCATTTTAAAATCTTTATCAGATGTCTCCAGCATCTGGTTCACGCCAGTATTGGCATCAATTGGTTGCCCCCAAGGCTCCGTAAGAGGGGGTTCCACAGTCAAGGGCTCCTCAGTCGGAATCGTACATCCGGGGACTAAGCGTATTTGGTTTCCCCAACTGAGCCGCAAGCCGCCAATGCAGCGGCAACCCTTTGATTCTAATTCAGGAAGCTCTCAGGTCCATCTGCCTGCCTTCCCTCAGAAACAGACTGCACCAAGCTTAAAGACACACTGCAGCTTCCTCCTCCCAGAGGCGGTTTTCCAGAGGCATCCGAGGACAGCTGAGTAAAAGTCCTGAGAGCACAGACGTGGGGGGCTCCTGCTTGCTGCCCACACCCCCATGGCTCCCCCACTGCTCTCCACTGTAGGCTGAAGACGACCTTGAGCTCTGAGGCACCCACCACCCAACAGCTCTCAGAGTACTTCAAGCACGCCAAGGGCCGGACCCGCACGGCCATTCGCAACGGGCAGGTGTGGGAGGAGTCCTTAAAGAGGCTGAGGCGGGACACAACCCTGACCAACGTCACAGGTATGGAAATCCCACCAGCCCCCCAGTGGCAGGAAGGGCTCGTCTCCCTGGGGGAAAGAGCAGAAGCCATCAAGACTGCAGCTCCTATTGGGAGCCCTCTTCTCTCTCCCTCAGAGCAAAGAGGGGCTGGGAGGACAGTCAGGTCAGTGCTCTTTCGGCAGAGAAAGGAACTCGGGCCCAGCAAGGTCACATTGCCAACTCCAAATGAGGCGACATTCGTGCCCTTTGGCATAATACCAGCTGTAAGGCCTCTGTCCAGAGGAAAAACTAAAGTCAATAAACATGGGATCCCTGTCTCAAACCACAGTGCCACCACTTCCTCCTGTAAAAAGGATATTTAATCCACCTGTGTCAGGGGAGATTTACTGGGATTATGTCACGGATGAGGAACTGTCCCTCTTGTTCTGGATACTGTGGAGCTGAAACAATGAGCTTGCCAATTAATCATGAGCTCCTCGACCCCTCCACCCCACCCCTGGCCAAATGTCACAGTTCATGGACGGTCATGGAGGAAGGGGATTGATCTTGACGGAAGGAAGAGACTGCAGGTTCTTGCTGGGAAAACTTCAAGTGAGGGAAGATACCTGGCCTAGGACATGGGAAAATTCCAAAGTTCCCAAAGGAAGGAAGGAAACCAGGACAAGGTAGGGAGAAGGAGGGAGCGCTTTGAACTCGATAAGACTCAAAAGGTGCTGGGGCTTGAACCTTGGCCCCTGCCCATTTCTGCAGATGAGCCCCCTGAAGAAGCCCCCCAGGGCTGGATCCCCCTGACTCCTTTTCCCTGCAGGTACCAGAATGGAGTACAGGCTGCTCTAGGATTTGGGCGGCTCTCTCTTCTGTGCACTCATGAAGGCCTCTGATACCTAAAACAACCCACTGTTACCTCCCCCCACCCCCGCCCAAGACCACAGGGCTCCTCACTTAAAAATGGCCAGTCCCTTCCCAATATCTTTCCATTTAGATTCTTGTGTGCTTAGTACTTTAGAGGTCAGTGGAACTTTTTTACTTTTTTACTTTTTTTTTTTTTTTTGCAATGCCATGTGGCATTTGAGATCTTAGTTCCCCAACCAGGGGGTGAACTCTTAACCCCTATGGTGGAAGTGTGGAGTCTAAACCACTGAACCACCAGGGACATACCCATCAGTGGAGCTTTAGAAGAAAAGCAATCTTATCAAACTAACTCATACTAACATGCACCTAACCTCTCAGGGGGTACTTTTATTCTAAAAGAAAAGTCCATTGATTCAAATAATCTGATAGACCAAGAATTACTAACAGTTCTGGAGATACTACTAATCTGTGCTGCCTTGGACAAGTCTTGGGAACCCTGTGATCTCAGTTTCTTCTCTGTAAAATGAGAATTAAAAGTTTTACCTTAATGAGTTGTCAGGATTAAAGGTGAAACCCCTTGAGAAACGCTTGCTTAGAATGTAAAATGTATTCTCCCAAAAATCAGGTCCAAAAGATGAACCTCCCCTCAGGGCCTCGGAATGGAGGAAGAACCCAGGCACAGGAAGGATAGAGGGTTTTCTGACACCACCTTGCCCTGTGGCATCTCTTCTCTTTCAGACCCTAGCCTGGACTTGACTGCACTCTCCTGGGAGGTGGGCTGCGGTGCCCCGGTTCCTCTGGTGAAATGTGATGAAAACAGCCCTTACCGCACCATCACGGGAGACTGTAATAACAGGTGAGCGGCCATGGGGGTGTGTAGTGGGCAGGGTGGCCCACCTGCCCCACCCAGCCCAGCCAGAGGCTTGGCTCCTTGGGCACTACAGGCAGGACTCCCACGACCTCACCCTCCCAGGCCAGCGTCCCTCTGGAATCCGTTCTGTTGGAACCCGCCTCACTTTCCCAACTTGTCTAAAGAAACCACCGTATATCCGGCTGGAAGGAGCGCCTTTCCCGGGGGCGGAGGAGCCCGGAGCCTTCGGGGATGGGAGTGGTCCAGACCACCTCACACAGGAGAGGCACCTCCTCCGCATCCAGTCTCCCTGGGGCAGAGGCTCCCGTCCTTCCCTGGGGGATCCCCGTAGGATGTGCGGAGAAGCAGACCCGGGAGCCAGCCGAACGAGGCTGAGGGCCAGCCTTGCCGTTTCAGGAGGAGCCCCGCACTGGGCGCCGCCAACAGGGCGCTGGCGCGCTGGCTGCCGGCGGAGTACGAGGACGGGCTCGCCCTGCCCTTCGGCTGGACGCAGAGGAAGACGCGCAACGGCTTCCGCGTCCCGCTGGTGAGCGCGGCCGCGGGGAGGGGGCGAACCCCGAGCTGGCGCGGGCACATGGAGTCAGAGGGGAAGGGAGGCGCCCCGCTAAGTACCCAAGCAGAGGACGCAGACACGGGCGCGAGGAGAGACGGACGCGCGGGAGAACCACACCCGGGGAGACACGGAGATGGGGACTCGCTCCCTCGTCGTGTTCCGGAAAACGCCACTAGAGGGCTGCAGATCCCGCGTCCCGAGCCCAGCCACGTGGTGGTCATGGCCCAGCCGCCATCAAGCCAAGTACCCCGGGGTCTCCCAAGCAGATGGCCTCCCTGCGCCATCCTGCTGGCGCTTGTCCTGCCGCAGCCCCTGGAGTGCATCAGCTGTTGTTTGCCTGGAGGTCCCATCTATTGGCCTCATCTGAGTTGGCAGGCCCTCCCCAGAGCCCCTCTGTTCCTGGTTCCAGACACCTGGCACCTCCTCCGTGGCATTTACTTAAGGGACAGCCTGTCTTTGTTTACCCTCTTTGAGTGAAAAGGGCATTGGCCTTGAAACTATCAAGTCATACAGACCTGGCCCTTTGTAGCTGCAGGAAGTGGGTGATTGCTCTCACCCCTCTTGGACTCAGAACGGGAGTAATGCCACCCACTTCAGAGCTTGTCCTGAAGAGGAAGTGTACCTGTTACGTCATGGGTACTCAGTGTACTGCGTTCAATCTGAATCTTCAAAGCACCTTTTCTTCCCTCTCTTTCTGTCTCCATCTGTAGGCCCGTGAGGTATCCAACAAAATTGTAGGCTACCTGGACGAAGAGGGTGTTCTGGACCAAAACAGGTCCCTGCTCTTCATGCAGTGGGGTCAGATTGTGGACCACGACCTGGACTTCGCCCCAGAAACGGAACTGGGGAGCAACGAGCACTCTAAAACCCAGTGTGAGGAGTACTGTATCCAGGGAGACAACTGCTTCCCCATCATGGTAGGCCCCTGCAGCGGGGTGCCCCTGGCAAACTGCTTGCCTCCCTGGTGTAGCAGGTGTTCCCAGCCCATCAGCCAGGACCTCCTGGAGATCGTGAATGCTGATCTGACAGCTTCCCAAGCCTCTCACATTCTATTCATTCATTCGCCCACTTATTTAGTAAGTAGACATCCATCATCTGCCATCATCAGGCAACACACTAAGCACTTGAGATTCAAAGGTGAACGAGACAGCATCCCTTCCCTCCAGGACAGAGGACCTGTGTGGGAAATGGACAAGTAATCACTAGTGGCAAAACTGGGAAGCTCTGGAGAGGGTTTTCTTCATCCCTGGCCCAGCAGCCCTGATGTCACCGGGGGTCTTATTAGAAATGTAAAATCTCAAACCGCACCCCAAACATTGGGAAGCAGGATCTACATTTTATCCAGATCCCCAGGAGAGTCATTGTATACCCAGTAAATTTGTGGAATGCCACCGTGAGTCATCATGGCGTCCAGGAAGGCTACTCTCAGAAAGAGCTGAGTGATGGATGAGTCAGAACGAGCAGCAGGGACTTATGGGAATTTCCAACAGGAAGGGAAAGGAATTTGCAGTGGCGCACCTTTCGTCTTATTCGTGGGTTTTACAGTGAGAGCGTGATTTATTCACTCAAGCATATTAAGAATATGTGTTGTGTTATGAAGAACACGGGCTTCCCAGGTGGCACTTATGCCAATGCAGGAGACATAAGAGACATGGAGTCGATCCCTGGATTGGGAAGATCTCCTGAAGAAGGGCATGGCAACCCACTCCAGTTTTCTTATCTGGAGAATCCCATGAACAGAGAAGCCTGAAGGCTACTGTCCATAGGGTCGAAAAGAGGCGGACACAACTGAAGCGACTTAGCGCAGCACAGCACGTGAAGAACATAAGCTGTAGAGTAAGGTCAACCTAGATCTGAGTCCCACATCTTTCCCTTTCAGTTTGTAAGTTCTTGGGCAAATTACTTAACCTTTTGGAGCCTCAGTTTTCTCATCAAGTGGGACAGAATTACCTACCTTACAGGATTTTATGAGGACCAAAGTGAGATAAAGTATGCACGATACCAAGCACATGGTAGGTCCAAAATAAATAAATGGTAGCTGTTGTTAGTAGTAATTATTAACAAACTCTTTCCTGCCTCATGTCCTGCTTCCCTGTGCCCAGATCTCAGGACTCCCTCACAACCAAAAATTTGGAGCTTTTCCTCTTGGCCCTTTTACACAGCAGGAGGTAGTGAACTTCAGGGTCCTGGGGGCCCAGGATGTAGCGTCAGCACGAGGCCTCTGGAGCCAGTGTCTGGCACCAGGGTCCCAGGAGGGCACCATCAGCATCTTTGCCAGCTGCATCCAGACCTACCCTGGGGAGAGGCTGCTGGCTGTACCACCTCTGCAGTCACCCACCCCCATCTCTCTGCAGTTCCCGAAAAATGATCCCAAGTTGAAGACTCAAGGGAAATGCATGCCTTTCTTCCGAGCCGGGTTTGTCTGCCCCACTCCACCTTACCAGTCATTGGCCCGAGAACAGATCAATGCTGTGACCTCCTTCCTGGACGCCAGCTTAGTGTACGGCTCTGAGCCCAGTCTGGCCAGCCGTCTCCGGAACCTCAGCAGCCCGCTGGGCCTCATGGCTGTCAACCAAGAAGCCTGGGACCACGGGCTGGCCTACCTGCCCTTTAACAACAAGAAGCCAAGCCCCTGTGAGTTCATCAACACCACCGCCCGCGTGCCCTGTTTCCTGGCGGGTGAGTCTAGGCTGGGAATAGAGGGGCCCAAGGACAAAGGGATTATCCTGGGGACTGAGAGCAGAGAGAGGCTGGAAGAGCTTCTCAAGGGTGCTGGGTGGCTTCCAAGCACTGGAGGCTTCTTCTCATTGTCTTCTGGAAAAATACACACTGAAAGCCACCACTGCCGCAGGCACTGGTCCAGGACTGGCAGAAGGGCCCAGACAAATACAGGATCTAGGAACATGTGTTCAGTGGATGTAAAAAAAAAAAAAAAAAAAAGAATTATGAAAATCCAGAAAAGCACAAAGAAAATAAGAAAATCCACAAAATCCCACTACTCACAGATAATAATCGTTGACATTTTAAGGCCTATCTTTCCAGCTTTTTTCCTATCATAGATCTTGCTCTACATTGTTTTACACAATTGGGGTCATACTAGAGTGCCGCTCTGTAATCCGATGTTTTCTCTTCACCTATCATGTCTTTAAATATTTTTTCTTCTACATCATGATCTTTAATGGTTACCTGGCATTCCATGGCATATGTTTATCATAATTTATTTTACCAACCCTATTTGGAGACGTTTAAGTCATTTTTAGCTTTTCTGTGATTTTGTTGCTGTTTTTAAGGTCGTGAGCATCCTTGTTGATGAATCCTTGTGCTGATTTTCAATAAGTTTACTAAGATAACTTCCTAGAGGAGGAAGTTCTATATAAATCAAAAGGAATGTATATTTTTAAGGCTTTTTATAATCTTGGCACAGAGGCCCCACTCCATGCAGCCTATGCAACTGAAGCCTCCAATTCTCATTCTAGGGGCTCATTCCTGGTCCTCTTTGCCTTTGGCTTCCAGAGGTCTTATCTCTTCCAAAAATCCAATCTTCTAGGATGAAGCCCACTCAGACATGGCAGAAGGCCCAGGTCTCTTGCCAGATCCCTGGGATTCTGTGTCCACACACATCTCACATCAGTCCAGACACAAAACCAAGCCCTTCCTGCTTTCCATAAAAATATCCACTAAGACCAAGCATTTGTGAATTTCACAGACTTTCCTGACGATTAGAGGACACAAAAACAAGCCCCCTGTAAAGCATCTGGTCTTTCACCATCTACACGACCCTCTCCTCCCAACAGCCCCCATCTCTAGATTCGTCTCCTTATTACACGGAATAATTTAACCCTTCCCAGGTTCCTGCCCTCAAACTTGCATTCCTAAAACCGTCAGAGTTGCTCTGAACAATAAAAAGCCCCTCAATCATTTGTAGGTCCTGTCTTAGAAGGCAATTTGGATTTAATTAGCAAAATTTTACTTCTTAATGTCATTTGTAGTCTTTACCACAGTCTAGTTGGGGGGTCAACCTTATTATCCCCATTTTCACAGATATGAAGACTGAGGTTTAGAAACATTAAGTAACTTGTCCAAAGTCACAGAACTAAAAGGTGTGTGTGCAGAGCTGGGATTCAAATCTGTAAATCACAACTCAGCTCTCTTTCCAGCTTAAATTAACTATAAGGAGGGACTTAAGAGAGCTTCCTGCTGGAGCACCATCATGTATTTCTTTGCGTAGGTTACTGGGTTCAGGGGCTGCTCGGGGTGAACCCACCTTCCTGCCTTCTGGGCTTTCAGGAGATTTTCGAGCCTCAGAGCAGATTCTGCTGGCCACTGCCCACACCCTCCTTCTCCGGGAGCACAACCGGCTGGCCAGAGAACTAAAGAAACTCAACCCTCACTGGAATGGAGAGAAGCTCTACCAGGAAGCCCGGAAAATCCTGGGAGCCTTCATACAGGTGAGTAGCCCGGGAGCACTGCCTGTACACCAGCCTCGCTCACTCACCCGGCTCTGCCTTCTGCCTGCTGCCAGACCTCCATCCCCGCTTCCTCTCCTCTCCTGCTTCTTTCCCACTGTCTCACTCTTGTAAACCCTCCCTTCTGTTTCTTCAGCTTCTCTGCCCCAAAATGAATCCCTGGATTCGGGGTGTCAGCAGGTCATTCATATGTTGGTCACTCAGTGTGCCCCCTCAGGTGCCGTCACTGGGACCATTGGTTCCATCACTCCTGGGATGGTTCCATCACCATTATTTTCCATCACCATTATCTTTTAATCCCACACCTAAGCCACAGGTCACAGACACGAGTCAATTGCTATTGTTGATCAACTGATTGACTAGAATAGACTTAGAAAGGTGGATATGTTGACATTAACCATACACATTTTTTAAAAAAACATTTTATTTAAAAATACTTGTAGATGCTTAGGGAGTTGTAGCCCCCAAAATGTACATGCACCTAGTCTCCCCCAATGCTAACATTTTGCATAGCTATGGTACAATTGCAAAAGCCTGAAGTTAACATTGATATGAATCATAAAGTTTAATAGATTTCACCAATAATAAATGCAGTCAATTCGTGTGTGGTGTGTCTATGTGTGTGTGTGTAGCTTCATGCAATTGTATCATGAAAAATGTGTAATTTCATGTAACCACCACCACAATAAAGACACTTAGCTCTTCCGTCACCACACTACTCCCTTGTGCTACTTTTTTACCAGCTGTAGCTCAGCTGGTAAAGAATCTGCCTGCAGTTCAGGAGACCTGGGTTCGATCCCTGGGTTGGAAAGATCCCCTGGGGAAGGGAAAGGTTACCCACTCCAGTATTCTGGCCTGGAGAATTCCATGGACTGTATAGTCCATGGGATGGCAGAGTCGAACACGACTGAACAACTTTCACTTCACTCGCCCTTTCTGATAGGTATGTAATGATACTGCATTGTGATTTTCCTTTGCATTTACCTGATGGCTGATCACACTGAACATCTTTTCACATGCTTTTTTTTTTTTTTTTTTTTTGCCATCTGGATATCCTCTTCAGTAAAACTTTGGTTCATGTATTTTGCCCATTTCCTTTTTTTTTGTTTGCTTTTATTTTGTTTGTTTTTTGGCTGCCTTGGGTCTTAGTTGCAGCACGTGAGATCTTTCACTGTGAAAGATCTGTGAGCTCAGCAGTTTCGGTGCACCAGGGTAGTTGTCCGCAGTGGGAGCTTAGTGCACAGACCAGGATTGGAACCCGAGGCACCTGCACTGGAAGCATTGGAAGGTGGATTCTTAACCACCGGACCACCGGGGAAGTCCCTATTTTGCCCATTTTCAAATTAGAGTTTGTATTTTGATGTTGAGTTTTCAGTGTGTATTAGTCACTCAGTCGTGTCTGACTCTTTGCAACCCCATGGACTATAACCTGCCAGGCTCCTCTGTCCATGGACTTCCCCAGGCAAGAATACTGGAGTGGGTTACCATTCCCTTCTCCAGGGGATCTTCCTGACCCAGGGATCAAACCTGGGTCTCTTGCATTGCATGAAGATTCTTTACTATCTGAACCATCAGGGAAGCCAGTTCTTTTTACATTCTAGCTATGAGTCTTTTGTCAGATATGTGACTGTAAATATTTTCTCCCAGTCTGTACTTTGTCTTTTCATTCTCTTAATAGAGTTCTTTGCAGAGTAAGGGTTTTCATTTTAATGAAGTCAAATTTATCCATTTTTTCCTTTCACGTATTGTGCTTTTGGTGTCAAGTCCCAGTTCTTTCCCTGAGTCTTAGGTCCCAAAGATTTATCTCCTGGTTTTATTTTTCTAGACGTTCTATGGTTTTATCATTTACATTTAAGTTCATGATCCATTTGAGGTTAATTTTTGTATAAAGCATAAGGTTTAGGTCAGGGTTTATTGAGGGGCAGGGTGACTATGAATTTCTGATTGCTCCAGCACAACTTATAGAAAGGCTATCTTTCTCCTATTGAATTGCTTTTGCTCTTTTGTCAAAAATTATTAATATTTGGGCATATTTATATCAATCTATTTCTAGATTGCCCTTTCTATTCCACTAATCTATATGTCTATGCCTATACCAGTACCAGTGTTCAATAACTGTAGTTATATGATAAGACTTAACATTAGGAAAAATGACTCTTCTCACTTTACTCTTCTTTTTCAAAATTATTTTGGCTATCATTAGTGTCTTCACCTTTCCATATACATTTTAAAACATGCTTATCCATATCTACAAGGAAGTCTTGCTGAGATTTTGATAAGAATTGTATTAAACCTTAGATCAATTTAGGGACAATTGAAATCCTTACTATGTTGAGTTTTCCAATACATAAACAGTGTGTGTGTGTGTGTGTGTGTTAGTCGCTCAGTCATGTCTGACTCTGTGACCCCATGGACTGTAGCCCACCAGGCTCCTCTGTTCATGGGGATTCTCCAGGCAAGAATACTGGAGTGGGTTGACATGCCCTCCTCCAGGGGAATCTTCCCAACCCAGGGATCAAACCCAGGTCTCCCGCATTGCAGGCAGATTCTTTACCATCAGGGAAGCCCATAAACATAGTATGTCTCTCCAAATGTTTAGATTTTCCTTGATTTATTTCATCAGCATTTTATAATTTTAATCATACAGATCCTATACATGCTTGTTACATACCTGACTATTAACTTCCTTTGGAAGAATTGTAAATGGTATTACATCTCTTATTTCAGTTTCCACATATTCATTATCAGTGTGTAACAATGTAATTGATTTTTACGTGTTGATTCTGTATCCTATGACCTTGCTAAGCTCAGTTCTAGGAATCTGTAGATTCCTTGGGATTTTCTACAGATAGTTGTGTCATCTATAAATAATTAGTTATATTCCTTCTTTTCTAATTTGTGTGTTTTTCATTTCTTTATCTTGCCTTATTACAGGCAAGAAAAGTATAACTTCCAGTACTATACTGAGTAAGAGTGGTGACAGCAGACAGTCTCATCTTCCCAACAGTAAAAGAAAAGCATTCAAGGTTTACCATTAAGTATGTTAATTGTGAAGTTTTTGTAAGTGCTGTATATGAAGTTGAGGGAGTTCTGCTCTTCCCTAGTGTACTGAAAGTTTTTAAATGAACAGATGTGGGGTTTTGTCAAGTGGTTTTTCTGCATAGATTTATATAATTATATGACTTTTCTTCTTTAGTCTATTCTGGTTGCTTTAGGTTCATTTTGTTCTTACTGCTTGTTTATTGAGGTGAGAACTTAGATTATTGATCTGAGAGCTTTCTTCTTTTCTAATATAAGGATTAGAAGTGATATAAATGTCTCTTGGCACTGTTAATTGTATCCCACAAATGTCAATACACTGTGTTTTCATTTTAATTCAATATGTATGTTTTGTTGTTACTTCCTTTCTCTTTGACCTGTAGGTTATTTAGAAGTATATTATTTTATTTCCAAGTGTTCAGAGATTTCACTGCTGCCTTTCTGTTACTGATTTCTAGTTTGATTCCATCATTGTCAGATAATATACTCTATACTATCTCAATTCTTTCAAATTTGTTAAGGTTTACTTTGTAACTCTGGTACAGTTATCTTGTTGAATGTTCCACAGATCCTTAAGAAGAGCTTGCGCATTCTGCTATTGGGTGGAATGTTACCTATTACATTGTTCCTTCCTTTCTGAGGTCCTAGCCTCCTTCTGTTATCATTTCTTTATATTTAAAGAGTTTCTTTTAGCCATTCTCTGAGGATAGGTCTGCTCACAGTAAATGCCCTTCCTTTCCTTCATCTGAGAATGTCTTTATTTCCCTTTTATTCCAGAGGAATAGTGTTACCAGATACTAGATTCAAGGTTGACAGTTCTTTTCTTTCAGCACTTGAAAAATGTTGTGCCACTTCCCTCTTGCCTCCATGGTTTCAAATGAGAAATTCACTGCTATTCAAATTGAAAGTGAAGGTCGCTCAGTCGTGTCCTACTTTTTGTGACCCCATGAACTATACAGTCCATGGAATTCTCTGGGCCAGAATACTGGAATGGGTAGCCTTTCCCTCCTCCAGGGGATCTTCCAACCCAGGGATCGAACCCAGGCGTCCCACTTTCCAGGCGGATTCTTTACCAGCTGAGCCACCAGGGAAGCCCAAGAAAACTGGAGTAGGTAGCCTATCCCCTCCAGGGGATCTTCCCGACCCAGGAATGGAACCAGGGTCTCCTGTATTGCAGGCGGATTCTTTACCAACTGAGCTATGAGGGAAGCTATTCAAGTTGGTGTTCCTTTGTAGGTAATATATCATTTCTCCTTGGCTGTTTTTAAGAATTTTTGTGTTTAGTTTTCACAAACTTAATTATGATGTGTCTTACAGTAGATTTCTTTGGGTTTATTCTGTTTGAAATTCAACTTCTTATATATGTTAATGTATGTCTGTCACTAATTTTGGGGGGGGGTGGTTCAGACATTATTTCTTCAAATACTATTTCAGTCCCATCCAATTTCTCTTCTAATTCCATTAATGTGAACATTGGATTTTTTGTTATTGTGCCACAGAACAGGGAGGCTCTGGTTTGTTTGACTTTTTGTTTGTTTTTGCTTTTTTTTTTTAGTCTATTTTCTTTCTGTTTTTCAGATTGACTAATTTCTATTGATCTGTCTTCAATTCTATCCTGCCATGTCCACCTTACTACTGGGTCTAGTCAACAAGTTTTTATTTGAGTTAGTTATATCTCAGTTATATCCTATTCTTAGTTCACGTTAGTTTGCGTGAACTCCAGGAGTTGGTGATGGACAGGGAGGCCTGGCGTGCTGCAATTCATGGGGTCGAAAAGAGTTGGACACGACTGAGCGACTGAACTGAACTGAACTGAACTGACTGATTCGCCTTATTGGAGAAGGCAATGGCAACCCACTCCAGTACTCTTGCCTGGAAAATCCCATGGGCGGAGGAGCCTGGTAGGCTGCAGTCCATGGGGCCTGAAGAGTCGGACACAACTGAGCGACTCCACTTTCACTTTTCACTTTCATGCATTGGAGAAGGAAATGGCAACCCACTCCAGTGTTCTTGCCTGGAGAATCCCAGGGACGGGGGAGCCTGGTGGGCTGCCGTCTATGGGGTCGCACAGAGTCAGACACAACTGACGCGACTTAGCAGCAGCAGCATTCTCAGTTATATAGTTTCAGTTTGTTCCTTTTTTATATAAATTCTACTTCTTTCATTGGAGAAAGAAATGGCAACCCATTCCAGTATTCTTGCCTGGAGAATCCCATCGATAGAGCAGCCTGGCAGGCTACAGTCCATGGGGTTGCAAAGAGTTGAACACGACTGAAGTGACTTAGCACTTCTTTTATGGAATGTTCTGTTTTTTCATTTAAGATAACTTAAAATTGATTATTGAGGCATTTTAATGACAGCTGCTTTAAAATCTTTATCAGATGATTCCAACATCTGATTCATGCCAGTATTGGCGTCAGTTTATTATCTTTTCTCATTCAACTTTGGCTTTCCTGGTTCTTGGTATTATGGGTGATTTTCAATTTTACCCTGGACAGTTTAGTTATTATGTTAGGAGACTCCTGATCCTATTTAAATCTTCTATTTAGGCACATATTATTTAATAATAAGTTACCCCATGTAGGTTTGGTTGTAGGTTCTGGCAAGCTTTTGCAAGCTTTACTTCCAATGAGAGTTTAGCTTTCTAAGCCCTTACAATGCTATTCTGGTCTGCTTCATTCTTCTTCATTCTTCTGGGGTCCCCACCCAATCCCTGCTGACTCTGTCTGCAGGGCAGGAAGGTACTTTCCTGGCTGCCTTCTGTTGCTGAGTAACTTTCTAGCGTTATGGGTTAACCTTCTAGAATTATGGAAGCTACTGTGCCTGAGTCTCTATGCCACTGGGTGAAGAACAGAGACACGGGGCTTCACTGCTGCAGGCAGATCGTGGGGTGGGTTGTGAATCAACAGTTGAGATGGCTAATGGCTTGAATTGTGAAGCAGATTTGGGGACTCTTTACTAGGTTTTTGCTGAACTTCCCCCTAGGCAGGTCCTCTGGAGAAGGAGAGAGAAGGTTTTTCTTAACTGCTCTTGTCTATTTCTATTGGAGGTTGAAGATGGCCATCCTCCTATGGACCTAATCTGGGGTATGCAGGAACTCACCATTGTGTCATTCCTTGACAAGGTCTTTAGCTAGTCCATCTTACCAGCTTTCGGAGTCTATTTAGTGCTGTCTGTTGGATAATTTCCAGGGCGTTTAGTTCTATTTAGTGGAGGACACATTTAGGTTTATTTAGTTACAGTCAGTAAGGAAAACTGAGTGAACTCCACCTTGTTTTGGAACCAGAAGCCCCATGCACATATTTTTAACCATCCAAGAAAACTATTTCCATTCATTTCTTAGCAAAATCTCCACAGTTCAACACTTATTTTTTTTTTAAATTTAGACCCATAAATCTTGCTGCTGGAGATATGTATAGGAAATCAAAGGATAAAACTTACCTACCTGAAGGCTATCTGAGTTGAGGCTTTTATTAGTTTGCTTGGGCTGCCATAACAGAGTAATGCAGACCGGGTGGCTTACACAACAGAAAGGTATTTTCTCACAGTTCTGGAGACTGGAAATCCAAGATTAAGGAGTTAGCAGATTTGATTTCTCCTGAAGCCTTTCTCCTTGGCTTGGCCACCTTCACTGTATGTTTTTCTCATGTGATTTTCCCCCCTGTGTGCATCTCTCTTGTAAGGACACTAGTCTTATTGGATTAGGGCTCCACCCTTATGACGTCATTTAACCTTAATTACCTCTTTACAGGCCCTGTCTCCAAATACAGTCACAGGAGAGAGTTAGAGCTTCAGCATAGGGTTTCTTGGACTACAAGAAAAAGAAACCCACTCGGGATAATTGAGATGTTCAGTATTGGTTCACCCTACTCATGAATCAGATGGAAGCTCCTAAAGGTTTCTCCTGGAACCCCAGGGAAATGAGTGTAGTGTAGTCGGGCCTCAGCAAGGGTGAGAGCCAGAGACTAGAAATCATTTGGAATTAAGGCAAGTCATTCTCACTGTCTCTCCCTCGCCTCTTCTCTCCTCACATCTCTCTTTCTCGGCAGATGGGTTTTCTCTGCGTTTCTGCTCATGGTAGAAAATGACAATCCGTCTGTCCCCTCCGATCGAGCACCATCAGAAACAGTCCAGGATAGCTGCATCTGAAATCTAAATTCCTGAGCAAGAGAATCTGACTAACCAGCTTAGTCTGGGGCCCCAGTCAGGCCAGTCCACTGTGACCAGGGGCAGGGTTCCATCTCCTGCTGCCTCCCAGAGCCTGAGGAGCAGGTGGCCTGCTCCAAGGATGGTGTCCCCAGAGTGTGTGCTGCTGAAGGGATGGGAAGGACCCGTGAGGACAAGAGAATATTATACACGTTCAGTGGATAATAATCGTGAGCTAGATAGAAACGTGAGAGATGTTAGGTGGAAAAGCAGAATGCATTTCACATAAATGTTTTCTAGGATTACGACCAAGTTAAAATATGCATACCATAAAGATTAGAAAGAATAAACAATTAACATAATTATCGTGTTGTGGGATGGCATGACTTTTTATTTTTTCAAAAATTTCTCAGTTTATGTTAGTTCACTCTTATGAGCAAAATAAAACAAGACACTGACCTCTCCATGGAGCAGCACTTCTTTCAGAATGGGGGATTGAATGAACTCCCCTTGGTTACCCTGTGACTCATTCCTGTGGTTCTCCATTCCTCTTGCCCTGGCCTGTGGGAAAAAGTTTAATAATATAATTTTATGTTAAAGTGATACACAGAGACTGTGATGTTAGCTTCATCATAAATTTAGAGCAAAGATGGCCAAGAGAGTACATTTCAAATGTCAAATTCAAGTGACTGATCAGTAGAGCCTATATTGAGACAGATCATGGAAGATCAGCAGAAAGTATGTCATGATCAATTACTAATGTCTGCTAGGGCTACGGAGAAGGCAATGGCACCCCACTCCAGTACTTTTGCCTAGAAAATCCCATGGACGGAGGAGCCTGGTAGGCTGCAGTCCATGGGGTCGCTAAGAGTCGGACACGACTGAGCGACTTCACTTTCACTTTTCACTTTCATGCAATGGAGAAGGAAATGGCAATCCACTCCAGTGTTCTTGCCTGGAGAATCCCAGGTACAGGGGAGCCTGGTGGGCTGCCATCTATGGGGTTGCACAGAGTCAGACACGACTGAAGTGACGCAGCAGCGCAGCAGCAGCTAGGGCTATGGGAAGGAGAATTGGACACATGCAACACATAAGACACATATGCAATCCATTTGCCATCCTTGATTTTTGACCACTCATCCTTGGCTCCAACTTCACTCCTCAAAGGTTTGAGTCTTCTCACATCCTTTTTTTCATGACTTGTTTTTCCTTGCAGATCATCACCTTTAGGGACTACCTACCCATTGTGCTAGGTAGTGAGATGCAGAAGTGGATCCCGCCCTACCAAGGCTATAATAACTCTGTGGATCCCCGAATTTCCAATGTCTTCACCTTTGCCTTCCGCTTTGGCCACATGGAGGTTCCCTCCACTGTGTCCCGCCTGGATGAGAATTACCAACCATGGGGTCCGGAAGCAGAGCTCCCCCTACACACCCTCTTCTTCAACACCTGGAGGATAATCAAAGACGGTATGCCCTTTCGGGGATGCACTATCACCTGGCTGTCTCACTCTGCAGCCTGCTTCTAGAAAAACCTGGCATGGAAGTCAGGCTTCCACCACTTCCTGTGCAACCTTGGGCAAGTGACTGCACCTCACTGAGCCTCAGTTTCTTCGTTTGTAAAATGGGGACACTAATAATATCTATCTCACTAAGATATTAAAAATGAAATATATACATAAAGTGCCCTACAGTGGTTCCTGACACACAGGAGGTGATCACTAAATATTAGTTATTATTCTTTCTTTCCTGCACTGTCCTTTAAGGTTATGAGTTTTCCCTGCTTCCTTTCCCTCCCTCAGGCTTCCCTGACCCTTGCAGAAAGAATTCCTGTGTCTAATAAATAAATAGGGCTTCCCCGGATAGCTCAGATGGTAAACAATCTGCCTGCTACGCAGGAGACCTGGGTTTGATCCCTGAGTCGGGAAGATCCCCTGGAGAAGGGCAATGGCAACCCACTCCAGTATTCTTTCCTGGAGAATTCCATGGACAGAGGAGCCTGCCGGGCTACAGTCCACGGGGTCACAAAGAGTCAGACGTGACTGAGCAGCTGACACACACACACAGTAAATAAATTGCTCTTTTCTGCTCTTCTCTACAGCTTTCCACCTCCATTAAGTGCCAAAGGTTGGACCCCGCTCTCCTTTATCCTGGGCTGGGCTGTGTTGAAACTGGCTTTTACTTAAGGCCTGACAAGTCAGGGCATTTTTCTAGAGATTTCTGCCATCTCTTCTCATGGTGCACAGTTCCTTGGGGGACCATATGGAGGAGAAGGAGCCAGTTCTCTGAACTGGAGCTTGGAAGAAACCCTGAATCTTATGCTCACGCATCACCACAGGATGGCAGGCAGTGTGGATGGGCCTCCAGCCCCCAGCACACCCTGTGGGCCGAGCTGTGTTCTTTCCTCAGTTCCAGCCCCAGAGGGGCAGTTGGCCCGTCTTTCACCTGAGAAAGAGAAACTGTCAGGAGGAGGGCGTGCCCGGGAATGGAAGATGTCCCCAGCTGCCCCACCCCAGAAACCTCTGGGTCTCCCTTGCAGGTGGAATTGACCCTCTGGTGCGGGGTCTGCTGGCCAAGAAGTCCAAACTGATGAATCAGGATAAAATGGTGACGAGTGAGCTGCGCAACAAGCTTTTCCAGCCCACTCACAAGATCCACGGCTTTGACCTGGCTGCTATCAACTTACAGCGTTGCCGAGACCATGGGATGCCTGGTGAGTGGGCCCAGGGTCCAGCCAGGCCTGGGGAATGTTTTGCTACTTTCTGGGGTTCCCAGGGACTCTCCTCTATATCCCTGAGGAGCTGATCAATTCTAAAACAGAAGGCAGAGATGCCTGTTTTAAAAACACACCTGTGAAATGGCATCTTCCAGTCTCCCTAAAACAGAGACCAGAGAACATATCTGGTACTATGCCTGGTACTAGGCTCCTCAAATGAAAGCGATCAACCACTGATTTGTGAAAGCAGTCTAAAAGTCCAGAAAATATTAAGAAAAGGAGAATAGAGGGAAAGCGATGACTACTGGACCTTCCTAAATGTAGAACTTTAACAGCCAGACTGTCTGGGTTCAAATTCTAGTTGTGTGACCTTAGACAAGTGACTTAACATCCCTGTTCTTCAGTTTATATATGTGTACAGGGCTTAGAGCAATGCCTGGACCCACAGTAAGCACCACGTATCCTGCTAGCTCCCTTGAAGCCCAAGTGCTGCAAGGTGGAACAGTGGCTCACTGCCTCCCTGTTCCCAGAGGCTGGGAACACAGACTGTCTGGGGCTGATGGAGCTGGAGTGGGCATGTCCTCAAAGGGCATTAGACAGCTTCCACCTCTCTGCCCTAGGGTACAACTCCTGGAGGGGCTTCTGTGGCCTCTCACAGCCCAAGACACTGAAGGGGCTGCAGACCGTGCTGAAGAACAAGATACTGGCTAAGAAGTTAATGGATCTCTATAAGACCCCCGACAACATTGACATCTGGATTGGAGGCAACGCTGAGCCCATGGTAGAAAGGGGCCGGGTGGGGCCACTCCTGGCCTGCCTCCTAGGGAGGCAATTCCAGCAGATACGTGATGGGGACAGGTGAGTGAGACCTCAGCGGGGAGGGCGGGTGGGGAGGCCCTTCTTGGAGGTGGGCATTGGGGTGGGCGTCCTGCAGGACCGATGCCAGACCTCAGCATGATCCCGGGGACCTCCTCCCTTCCCCTTTGGCAGAGTGGGAAAGGGCCAGCAGCTGGGCTGCATGGAGACCCTGCTTGCGTCTCTGCAGGTTCTGGTGGGAGAACCCTGGGGTCTTCACTGAGAAGCAGCGGGACTCTCTACAGAAAGTGTCCTTCTCGCGCCTCATCTGTGACAACACCCACATCACGAAGGTCCCGCTGCACGCCTTCCAGGCCAACAACTACCCACATGACTTTGTGGATTGCTCAACCGTTGATAAGCTGGATCTCTCACCCTGGGCCTCCAGGGAGAATTAGGGGCCCGGACTCCACAGCCTCCCACACTGTGCAGTAGAGCTCCCCTTGGCCACGATGCCATTTCAAGTAGACTCAGTGACCTGGCCCCTTCGGGCTCCCTACCCCGCCCCAGGCCTTCTGTCCAGCCGAGTCTCTCTGCACGCCCCCCAAGCACACCTAGCTCAAGCCCAAGGCAGCCGCCTCGCCGCTCCAGCTCTTCCCATTGAATCCCACATCCTCTCCGTCTTCAGAAACCCTCCTTCTGTCAAGACTTACACCCTCCAAAATGCCTTCTGATCTTGCTTGCCAGATGTCACCCATCCTTTCCCCAAAAAAGTCTTGGCTGAGGCTGTGGCCTTGACACCCGTATCTCTCCTCCCCTTGAACTAGATTGTAAACTTCTTGAGCTTGGCCTTCAACCTGCTTCCAAGTGTGCCCTGGGGCCCCCAGCGTAGTCCTTGGCACACAGTGAGTGCTCAGTAAACACCTGATGATTGAACACAGATGCTGGCGATGACCTTGTTCCCCTCTGGAAGGCAGGCCTTGGAATCACTGCCAAATGAGCAACAGTGTTTACAGCTCGGACATGTCTCACCACAAAGGGGTCACGTGCGTGAGTCTAGGCAGTGAGAGGGCCCAGTTTGGTGCTCTCAGCTTCAAAGCGCTCTCAAAGAAAAGGAGGGAAGGGGCTCCTGCGCAAAGAAGGTATGGCTGTGGGGTGGCAGGAGAACTTTCAGGGCATCGCCACAGGGGTAGAGAAATCCAAGCCAGAGCTCCTTTGGGGGAATTCCCTGGTGGTCCAGTGATTAGGACTCCACACTTCCACTGCAGGGGACACAGATTCAATCCCTGGTCAGGAAACTAAGATTCCCGCATACCATGATGTGCAGTTAAAAAAAAAAAAAGTTAATTTCTTTTCTAGGGGTCCTTCAGGGAAATACCCCCTTATTCTAGGTTAGTCCTGGGGGCCTGTGAGGCCTCTGACCGCAGATCCAGAATATTCCTAGTTTGCCACCCAATACACACTCATGAGTTCTTTCTCAAAGACCCTCCTGGGTCAGGTCAGCCCAGGGGGACCCCCAGGCCCCCTGACTGGCACGGCAGGGGCAGGAGGCCTGCAGCCATCCTACAGGAAAGCCTGGGAGCCGGAAGACCTGGGTGGCCCTGGCTCTGGGACCCCCTTCTTGGAGGCCTCAGATGAGTCCCTTAACCCCCCAGGACCCCTTCCTGTCCTCAGAGAGAGGGGGTTCAGCAAGGTTTCTCCCTCTTCAGGGAAGTGCTAATATCCGGGGCTCCCGTGGGTACACAAGCCTCTCATCCTTTCAGGCCCCAGCTGTGGGTGTCCCCCTCCCCAAATGTGGGAAGAAGGGAGAGAACAGGAGGGAATCCACCACGCAGGCAGAGGGATCAAGTTCCAGGCACGTTCATCAGGGGAGTCTGCTCCTTCCCCTCCCTCAGCCCCACCTGCTGTCCTGGTCTGGACCCCTGGCGAAGGCAAGACTAAGGAGGCATCTACCGTCCTGGGGCCTCTGACCCACCGGGCCGGCTGACGGGATCCCCAGGTGTCTTGTCACCTGGGAAGGGAACCACATTCCCATCAACCTCCTGCTCTTTCCTCTCCTGAGCGCCCTCTGTTTCCCAACACTTGGCACAGGCCCGATGCAGAGCGAGCACGTAGCAAGCATAATACTTCCCGGGGCAGGGCACCAACAGAAGGGCTTGGTGCCCACGGTTCCTGCTCTCTGGTGGGAAGAGGGAACCGGTGAGGGAAGAGGGTCTGCTCAGTTTGGCCTGGTCCCTAGGCATCCAAGGACTGACGGCCTTCTATGTATGAATCAGCCCAAGGAGAACGCCTGGACGTCCTGACCTCCAGTTTAGAAAGGGCCCTGAAGCACAGACCACTCTTCAAGTTCAGAGCCCAGAGCAAGCCTCTTGCTGAGGGTCCAGCCCCACTGCAGACACAGAGCAAAGATCTCCATCTATGGTGCTTTATTATCATAATCATCAGGTATAAACAAATGGTATAAAAGGGCCAAGTTCCTCTCCAGGCAGCTCCTGTGAATATGCAAGACAACAGGGTAAGGAAGAAAAAGGGGAGCCATGGACTGAGCCTGGCGAGCCTGGGCCCGTAACTCAACCCACGCGCAGCCCACTGCTAATAGCCACTCCTCCGAGGTCGTCACTCCTCCAGGGTCGCTGCTTCACCTCTGATAACAGGACACAGTCAAGGTATAAGCTCCACAAGGGCAGAAATGGTGTCTGACTTTTTCTGTGTGTTTCCCATGCGGGCCACACTGCCTGGCAAGTAATGGGTGCTCAATAAACCCAATACTAGAGGATGCAATGGACCCTCTAAGAAGCCATGTCAGCAGTTATTTACAAAGGAAATTCAGGCTTAGCAAGGTCGAGGAACTTGTTAAAGGTCACACAGCTGGTAGGCTGCAGGATCTGAACCCAAGCAGTCTGGCTCCTTAGCCTGTACGTTTCACCAATCCACTCTGCTGCCTTCCACACACCTAGTATCAGCAAATACACACTCATGTATACACAGCACACAAAACACTACCCACGTTCACATGCAACACGCACAAAATGCAATTTCGATTCACTGTGTGCACGCACACACACACACACATGAATGTCCAGTTGTTAGTGGTGTCTTTGACTGGCACCCAGAACAGGGAGGGGCTCACCTAGAAAAGGGAGAGCTCTGTGGACCCAACCAGCCAGCCGAGAGATGCCCAGCCTCACTTCCCCGCTGCCCTCCTTACCCTGCCTCTAGCGCCTTTCCCTCCAGGGAGCCAGGTTCAATGCCGGCACCCTACTGCAGCGGACAAAGTCCCGAGGGAATCTGTTGGACATGAAGATGTTGTTCTTGGACACGAAGGTGATGCCTGTGTTGTCACAGATGATGCGGGGCAAGGAGATCTTGGCGAGGGCCTGCTGCTGCTTCTTGCTGAACACGCCCTTGTTCTGCCACCAGAACCTGCACGGGAACACCCACAGCCACTGTGCCTGAGGCCCTCCTGGGCTGGGAGGGCACCCACTGGCTGGAGCTGTTCCTGGTTGACAGAGGACCACAGTGGACAGCGGCCCCACAGCACAGGAGAGCTCCAGGCCCTCAGGCAGCCCAAGAGGGGATTCAAACAAATAGAGCCCCACTCACAGCTGCCCAGGTCCGCCCCCCCCCAACCCGATCCCACCCCAGCAGCCTCCAAGCATCACTAATGACAGACGGGCCCACTCTCCCATGAAACCCCGGGCCCTGGACAGGGCTACGTCCAGGCGGGGAGACGGGATCTACGGAGTGTGTCTCATTTGTCCACCCAGAGAGGGACACCTTGTTAAGAGTTTCCCCAAGGCACATTTCATGCCAGGTGAGAACTGGGTGTGAGAACTGGGTGGGTCAGGCCCACAGTGGAATGAAAACAGGAGCGGCGGCCGAGGGGAAGCAAGGATGGGACCTTCCAATGGAGACTGGTGGCCCCGTGACCACGCCTGGGACCTGGAGAAGCAGTGACTAAGGGTGGCATTTTCTCTCGTCCCGCTCCTTGACAACCACAGATCCCTTCTTTTTGCACCCTCAACAGCTTCAGGGTACATCAGTGACGACCTTGAGGCTCCCCAGAACACACTGGAGAATCACGGACTCCTTCTAGCAGGAGGAAGCAAGGGTCCCCCGAGGGGCAGGGGCAGGGGCAGGGGCAGGGCTGCGGGGCCTCCGCCCTCACCGGTCACCATCACGGAGCTTCCTGAACTGGGTCCCAATGAGGCAGGCGAGCAGCGGGCCCACGCGGCCATTTTTGTTCAAGGGCTCAGCTACGCCGCCTATCCAGATGTCAATGTTGTTGGGCGTCTGGTACAGTTTCATCAGCCTCCTCGCCAGGTCCAGGTTCCTCAGGACTGTGCCCAGCTCACCCACCGTGTTGGGCACTGGGAGCCCACAGAAGCGCCTCCAGGCGTTGTACCCTGTATGGGAGGAGTGGAGAGTGGTTGTGGGTGGGCCGCAGAAAGGCCACCCTCCCAACACAGTGAGGCCACATACAGAGGTCCATGCAGGAAAGGAGGGCACAAAGGGGCTGCTTCCCGTCTACAAACCCCCCAGGGAATCCTCTGGCCTCCCCGGGAGCCTGGGCGCAGCTGGGTCTCTCCAGGAGCCTCTCTGTCTTCCCCTACCCTTCCCACTCTAAGGTAAATCCTAAATTGTCATCACTCCCGCTGGGTCCAAGAACAGGAGCATCTCCTTGCCCCTGTGGAGATCTCAGACCCGCGATGGGTGCAGTGTGTCTGGAAGGATCAGCCCCATACCAGCTGTCCCACAGCACAGGCATCAGCAGGATGGTAGGCTGATCTGGGCTCCCATTCCAGCTCTGTCTCTTACTTGACTAGAGAACCCGGGCAGGTTCTGAATTTCTCCAAGCCTCAGTTTCCTCATCAGTAAAATGGTGGTGGTTTAATTGCTAAGTTGTGTCCAACTCTTGCGACCCCATGGACTGAATCCATGGGATTCTCCAGGTGAGAATACTGGAGTGGGTTGCCATTTCTTTCTCCACATCAGTCAAATGGAAGTGATAATAATCTCTTCCCTCAGAATCCACACAAAATGAAGCAAAATAGATGGAGGTAGGTTTTCAGGGTAGTAGGGGCTCGTTGTTATTATGGCGATGCCCTAAATTGGGGGGTTTCAGCAACACAATTTAGGGCATCACCGTAATAATATCAAGCCCCTACTGCCCTGAAAACCTACCTCCATCTATTTTGCTTCATTTTGTGTGGATTCTGAGAGGAAGAGACTATTGGGGGGGGTTCCAGCAACACAACAGAGAAGGCAATGGCACCCCACTCCAGTACTCTTGCCTGGGAAATCCCATGGACTGAGGAGCCTGGTGGGCTGCAGTCCGTGGGGTCGCTAAGAGTCGGACACGACTGAGGGACTTCACTTTCACTTTTCCCTTTCATGCATTGGAGAAGGAAATGGCAACCCACTCCAGTGTTCTTGCCTGGAGAATCCCAGGGATGGGGGAGCCTGGTGGGCTGCCATCTACGGGGTCGCACAGAGTCGGACACAACTGACGCGACTTAGCAGCAGCAACACAAAGTAGGTGGAAGCTGCTGGAAATGGGGCAGAGGGGCCCAGGGGCCTGACTTCAGGCCGCATCCTAAGAGCAAGGTTCTGAGGGTTGGCGGTGGGGGTGGGGTGCCCCGGTAGCTGGGGGCACTGGAGAGGACAGGCGCTGGATTGGGAGGTGGGTGGGCCCGTGAGGCCAGGGCAGCCCCCTTACCAGGGAGGCCGTGGTCGCGGCTGCGCTGCATGTTGAGCGCAGGCAGGTCCAGCCCGATCCTCATGACCTGCTCAAACAGCCGCTCCCGGATCTCGTCCACCGCGATTTGGTTCTGGCGGTTCAGCTTCGCAGGGGTGGCCATGAGGCCCCGCAGGATGGGGTCGATGCCACCTGGAGCAAGGGGAGCACGCTGGGGGAAGGTCCGGCTCGGTATCGGAGCTCAGACTGCAAGGAGCCGGACCCGGGGGCAGTGGCGGAGAGCGCTGAGCACATGTGGCTCCTGGCACCAAGGTCCCCGGTGGGCAGATCCTCACTGAGGCTCTGCGGCCTCGGGGATAAAGCCATTCAAACCCGTCAGGCTCAGATGCTCCCAGCCCTCCTGGGTCCCTGAGGATCCCAACGCACAGGAAGGAGCCAGCTCCCTATAAGCTGTCTCACCCCACTCTCTGTTGTTCGATGTGCAAGCAGAGTCAAGTGAACTAGACCGGAAATCAGATGCCCAGAAGACAGAAGGAAAGACAATTCATTCCGCCCTAGCTCCCTGTGACCAAGTCCACGCCCACCCCACCGGCTGCCAGTTCACTCCCTCACTCCCTGACAGCGTCTTGCTCACCTTCGAGCACAACCCTCCAGCTGGCAAAAAAGACTCTGCTGAGCGGCACGCGGGGGTTGGGCTGCATAGGTTGGTATCGACTGTTCAGGCGGAACATGAAGGGTTGGATGAGGGTGTGGCCGTAGCGGAAGGCGTTGGTGAAGACGTTGGAGATGCGCGGGTCCACCGAGTCGTTGTAGGAGCAGTAGGGGCGCAGGTACTTCCGCATGGCCTCCCGCCCCAGCACCAGCGGCAGGTAATCCCGGTAAGTGATGATCTAAAGGAAAGTCACTCAGAGTGGCCTCTCCACTCACCCCTCCCTGCGGATTCTTCACCTGCTCCTGACTCGGCGGGATCCCTCCCTCGTCTAAGGCCAAGGATTTGCCCCCCACAGTACTGGACCTGGGTCCCACAGAGTGGGACCAAGTGGCATAAACAGGGCTCAAGTGCTTGCCTGCTGTGTGACCTTAGGCCAGTTATTAACCTCTCTGAGCCTCAGTTCCTCAAATGTAAATTACGGGTAATTATGCTGCACTGTGCCTTAGAGGATTAAATAATAAAAGGTTCTGTGAGTCCTTTCATAGCTCCCTTGCCCTTGAGTTATTCCTGTCTCATTTCTCTTAACTAGCATACTAGCTGGAGAAGGCAATGGCAACCCACTCCAGTGCTCTTGCCTGGAGAATCCCATGGACGGAGGGCCTGGTAGGCTGCAGTCCATGGGGTCGCTAAGAGTCGGACACGACTGAGCGACTTCACTTTCACTTTTCACTTTCCTGCACTGGAGAAGGAAATGGCAACCCACTCCAGTATTCTTGCCTGGAGAATCCCAGGGACGGGAGCCTGGTGGGCCGCTGTCTATGGAGTTACACAGAGTCGGACACAACTGACATGACTTAGCAGCAGCAGCAGCATACTAGCTCCTTGAGGGCAAGGGTTGGATCTCATTTCTCTTGAAATTACTCAGTAGGCAACAAAGTGCCTGGCCCACAGTAGGGTTCAATCTAGTGTCTGCAGAAGGAGGGGAGGCAAAATGGAAAAGGGCCACCCTAGGTGATTTCTCGCAGTGAAAAGGGAGGAGAGGGAACAGACACACTCTAGATTCTAGACTCTGGAATCTCAGAGTTAAACAAATCTTATTTAAATTCTTTGTGCCAATGGAAAACTGGTCACCCTGGTCACCCTCAGCAGCAGCAACTCTCTCCAGTCCAAAGTTGAGGAGTATTAACAAGCGGTGTGTGTGTGTGTGTCTATGTGTGTGTGTATGTGTGTGGTGTGTGCACTCGAGTGCATGTTCATGACCTGGGAGAGGATGAGGATGCTGGAGCATCAAAACTTGGGAGAAAGGAAATCCCTTGGCAGTCCAGTGGTTTGGACTCTGCATTTCCACTGCAGGGGGTTCAGGTTCAATCCCTTGTTGGGTGACTAAGATTCCAAAAGCTAAGTAGCACAGCCAGTAAATAAATAAAGCATTTAAATATTTCCCCCCAAATTGGGAGAACACCCCTCAGGGATAAGCGAGGATAAGGAGAGTGGGTGAGCTGGGATAGAGCCGTAAAGAAGAGGGAGTGTGTAAAGGACCCAAGAGTGACAAGGTGATGAAGGAAAGGAGAATTTACGGAACGCCTACTGTACGCCTGGTGGCTCAGCTGCTAAAGAATCCGCCTGCAATGCGGGAAACCTGGGTTCGATCCCTGGGTTGGGAAGATCTCCTGGAGAAGGGAAAGGCTACCCACTCCAGTATTCTGGCCTGGAGAATTCCATGGACTGTGTAGTCCGTGGGGTCACAAAGAACCGGACACGACTGAGCGACTTCCACTTTCACTGTGTGCCAAGCATTTTAGACCCACCTGTTTAAACCTGTCAGTATTATTCCTGGTAGACAGGAAAGTAGAAAGGAGAGCAAGCCTGGGAATGAGGGGATGAAAGGCAAGTGACCCTTGTCAGGCACGTAGTATCTGCCAGGTGTTTTCACATAGCTCATACGGGTTAATTTGCACAGCTAAGATGCGGCAGAGGCACTTTGGCATCCCAAGTCTGCTGACCCCTGGCATCACAGATGCCCAGGACTGCCTACCTGGACCATGGCTCCCACGATCTTTCGGGCTTCCTGATAGAGCCTCTCTCCATTCCAGTGGGCGTTCAGGCGCTTGAGCTCTTTGGCCAGCCGGTTGTGCTCCCGCACAAAGAGTGTGTGCATGGAGGTGAGCTCAGGCATCTCACTCGCACGGGAGTCCCCTTGGGGAAGCAAAAGCTACTGTCATTCCTAAGACCTCCCTCCCAGAAAGGACTTGCTCCACTGAAACTCCCTCTGGGGCCAAGGCCTCAAATGCTGCTCATCTCCACTCAACATTTCACGCCATGCTCAGTCTGCACCCCATCTAGGAGGCCTCCGTTGATTCCCTGGTCCACCATAGCAGCTCTTCAGTGCTGGCCGGGGATGCTCATCTACTAAGCATCAGATCTGACACAAGACTTGCCACCTCCCCATACCTGAGACTGCTGGCACCTGGAGGACAAGGACCATGGCTTGTGCCTTTTTGTATCTGACCCTCCCACCCAACATACACACAAACACATGGGGTTTAACACACTGCCTGGGACAAAATAGGAGATCCATGAGCACTGCTTGATTGACATTTTCTTGATTCAGGGAAGGCCAAAAAAAGTAGCATGCATGTTGGCTGTCCCTGTCTTCCTGCCCATGTCAGACACAGCAAATGATCACAGCCTTTACTCCTGATAAAATTAGATGCAGACTTCCCTGGCGGTCCAGTGGTTAAGAATCTGCCTGCCAATGCAGGGGACATGGGTGTGACCCCCGGTCTGGGAAAATCCCACATGCCATGGAGCAACTAAGCCCGTGTGCCACAACTACCGAAGTCTGCGTGCCCTAGAGCCTGTGCTTCACAACAAAAGAAGCCACCACAGTGAGAAGCCCACACACTGTGACTAGAGGAGTTCCCACTTGCCACAACTAGAGAAAGCCTGCACATAGCAGTGACGCACTGAAGACCCAGCGCAGCCGAAAATAAAAATTAATTAAAATTAATATAAAAAAAGAAATTGGATGCAACCTCAGAATCCTTCTTAACACAGGACTCTAGAAAGCCACTACCACCTGCTCAGAGCTGCCATGCCCACCTTACTACACGCTAACTCTGCAGCCTGCTTGGGAGAGAGAGTCAGGGCACAGGAAGTTTAAAGGCCACACCTGTTCAAAAGAACCAAGAGTGACCCTCTGATCCCTCTAGTCCTCCCCTAACCCTGGGGAGGGGTTAGGGGAGGACTAGACACTGGGTTCAGTCCTCCCCAGCTCTAAAAGTCGGTGGCAAGGAAATTCCCTGAGAGTAGCTTTTCCTTCTCATTACTTTACAAGAGGTCAAGATCATCTGGGCCGGGGACACGTGACTCAACACCATGTGGAGGCAGAGGACTGCTGCTCTTTCTCCTCTTGCCCAGAAAAGTCCACAGTGGGGCTGACCTTGATTCTCCTCCCCAGGGCCCAGCCAGCAAAGCCATCATGAGGAGAGGTTGAGAGGGCAGAGAGAAGGGCCTCAGACCCACTGCTGGGTTCATAGTTAAAAACACTGTATCAAGTAAAATTTCTGGGCATGGCCACCATCACTGCCCCAACCTTATCCCCAGGACTGCCAGTTGTCTAAATCAAAAATCCTACCCTCTTTCATTACAGGAATCAAGGTGGGTAAGGTGGTGATGTTCTGGAGCAGCTCTGTCCCACAGAAATTCTGCACTGATGAACACGTTCTACATTTGAGCTGTCCTGTATAGAAGCCATTAGCCTCTGGGGCTACTGAACACTTGAAATGAGCACTTGAAAGGTAGCTAGCACAGTGGAGCAAGCTTGTTTTTAATTTAAGCTAAATTACATATAAATGAAAATAGCCATGTGTGCCTAGTGTCTGCCATATTGGATACTGTTGTTCTAGAGGGTTGAGGGAGCCATGCTGCTCTCTGTCTCTTTGGTTTCCTGTCCCTGGAGGATTCAGCTTTCCTCTCTCGCAGAGCCCAAATGGAAAGGGAGCAACAGAGGAAGGGCTAGATAGATGGAGCCAGGCGCCTTGGCCATCCCTGAGTCTCCTTCTTAAATTTGGGGGGTTTGTTCTTGTCGTTTTGGGGGTTTGCTTTTGTTTTGCCTTTCTGGCTCCATCCAACTTGTTACCAAGGCAACAGCCTATTCACATCCTGTAAGTTGGTGAGGGAAGTCTCTGAATGCTAACCCCACATGGGGCTCTGCAATAGGCTCGCCGTGGCTCCAGTAGGGGGCGCCCTGCATCAGTCCAGGTCCCTGCCCATGACTGACCTGCCAGGAAGCAGGGGATGTTCGCAGAGCGGTTGGTGAGGCGGCAGGGGTCATGGCGCAGGGTGTCGAAGGGCAGCAGGGCCCGGCCGTTGTCCTGGAAGCGGGTGTTGACGGCCAGCAGCCCCAGCTGGTTGGTCAGGTTGCGCAGCCTCATGGCCAAGGGGTCCTCGCTGCCGTAGACCATGCTGGCGTCCACGAAGGAGGTGAGCGCGTTGATCTGGTTGCGGATGGTGATGTTGCTCTGGGTGCAGGCAGGACTGGAGCGGAAGAAAGGGATGCAGTCCTGCTGGTTCTTGATGCGGGGGTCATTGGGCGGGATCTGAGGTGCAGAGAGAGAGGCCCCGCAGGCTCGCCGCGGCCAGAGACAGAGGTCAGGAGTGGCTCTCTCTGGTCCACCCGCCTTTTTAGGCCCTGAATTCCCGCCAGGGAAGCCGTCTGGAACCCAGGACCAGAGCGGGCAACCCAGACAGTAAACAGAGCCCCTCGGGCCCCTTAGCTGGCAGGAAGGCTTCTCAAGGCCCCCGAGGGATGAGCCTTAGGTTCCACCGGCAGAGTGTCTCTGAGCTGGAGGGGCGGTGACTGGAGGGCCGGCATGGGGGACCTGGGCACTTCTGGAGGTGCGCTAGCCAGTCCTCCGACCCTCCCCCTCAACCTCCTTTCTCTCCTCTCCTCTGACTCTCTTCCTCTCTCCTCGAGTCTCTGGCTCTCTCTCTGTCCTCTCCGGCGGCCTCCTCTTCTTTCCCTTCCCCCTTTTGTCTCTCTGGCTCTCACTCCGGCCCTGTCTGCCTCTGTCCACCTCTCTCTGGGACCCTCCTTCTTTCCTTCTCTCCCCTGCTACCTACTCTGCACGTGTCCACTCTCAGCCCCGCCGCAACCCCACTACCAAGCTCTGTGTGATGTGGGCTGGGGGCCCCCCCGAGTCGGGAGGGAAGACGACTGAGCCCCTGGCGCTTGCACACAGAAGTCTGAGGGGCAGTGGGAAGGTCCTCAGCACAGAGAGGGTGGGAGATGGTGGGGGGTGGAGGGGAGAGGGCGGTCAGGGGCAGGCTTGCTGGGACCCAGGGAAGGAAAGCTGGGCAGGAAGGGAGATGGCCCCTTCGGGGAACGATGCCCCCCTCCCCCGGCTCAGCGGGCTGCAGGGTGGGGCCGGGAGGAAGCACCTTGAGCGGGAAGCAAGGCGGCTGCTGCAGGCAGCTGGTCTCGCAGTTGATGCCGGTGAGGAAGGAGACGCGGGCGGCCGGTTCGGGGGAGAAGTCGAGGTCGTGGTCGAGCAGCTGGCCCCACTGCATGAACATGAGTGAGCGCTGCTGGTCCGGAGTCAGCTTCTCCGTGGGGAAGCGCACGATCTCATTGGACACGGCGCGAGCCTGTGGGACACCGGGCGTCAGGGGCCGCTGTCTCGGCCGGGCTGCTCTCCCTCCACCCGGCTGGGACTCACCAGGGGAACTGGGAAGCCGTTGCGCTTGACCCGGGGCGTCCAGCCGAAGGGCAGCGAGAAGCCATCCTCGTACTCCGCCGGCAGCCAGCGTACAAAGGGGCGGTTGGAAGCCCCCAGAGTGGGGCTGCGCCTGGAGGGCAGGAACACGGTGCTGACACCCCTTGGTAGGGTCTCCAGCCTCCAGCCACCGCCCGCCCATCGAGGGCCGGCCCCCAGCGGCCGCACCTGTTGTTGCACTGCCCGGTGATGGTTCGGTACTCGTCCTTCTCTGGGCAGCTCACCCCCAGGTCCTGGTGGGCGCAGCCGCTAGTCTTGGACAGCAGGTTCAGCTGGGCTGGGGTCAGCACGTCTGTGGACCGGGCAAAGTAGGAGGAAAGTGGGAGCTGTGCCCCTGTTTTCTACCCACTGCTAGGGAGCCTTGCTTGGGAGATGTGGTCTGAGGACATAGTAGGGGGATGCTAGGATACCCCCCGGAAGGAGGGATTGGGAGACCCACAGGGGTTGAGTGAGGCGCTGGAATAGTAGCGGGAACTGTACCTGTGACGTTGAAGCGGCCTGGCCACAGGGCCCTCAGCTTCCTCTCCAGCAGGCTGAGGGCCACGTGCAGGTAGTCAGCCGCCCTCACAGCGGTCCTGGTGGCCGCCACTGGCTGCTTGAAGTAGGACAGGAGTTCCATGGGGCTGGCCAAGCCACTGTGAAGCCGCTGCTTGATGCTGCTTGAGGGAAGGAGGGGTGAGCCCAGAGAAAGGACGGGGAGACACTCAGCAGGGCCCCAGCCCAGAGCTGTGGGCTCGAAAGACCCAGAGCTGGGAAGCAGGTTTGTCTTTGTAAACATGGTTTGGACCTGGGAGTCCAAAGATGAGGCCATGGGAGGCATGGTCTTGAAGACATCTTCACACCCAAAGACAGAAAGACCGCCCGGCAGAGGGCCCCGCCTCCAGCCGCACGTTCCCCGCTGCCTGTTCCTTCTCTAAAAGGCCGGGGCCAGCCTCACCCAGAAGCCCCACCTTTCCCGCCGCTCCTTGTAGACTTTGTCCACTAGCCGCTTGGCCTCCTCCATGCAGGTCAGCACCACCGAGGTATCCACTTCCCCTGGGACAGCTGCCCAGAACAGAGGTCAGGAGGTCAGGAATGGACCCAAAGTCCCCATGGGGCCCCAGAGCCCGGCTGGCTTACAAGGAGGAAAGGAATCCCGGGGACTCGGAACTACCCTTAACACGCCACCTTTTCCCTTCTTTCTGAACTGTTACCTGGAGGGACACCCTCCGAGGGCTGGAGCATGATCAGAACTGCCAGGAGTCCCGCCAAGCCCAGGAGCAGCCTCATCTCTGCAACAAGACCCCGTGCCCACGAAGTGTGCAAAGCCCACAGTGCGCTGGGGAGACAAGCGCCCCAGAGCCGCCTCCTCCCAGGCCCCTCACCCCCTCCTTCTCACCCAGTGCCCCCGCAGTGGGTTCTGCCTACAGACAGAGTCTAGGACCCTACCTCTGAAGTTCCAGGGCTCCACCTGGCATTGGCATCACCTCTTAGCTGAACCTGGGCTTTTATGTTCTCCAGGCTGGGGGAGGGCTGGGGCAGGTGGGTCCCGCCCCTGGAAACTCAAGTGTCTCTCCAACCCCACTGGGGCCAGGGAGCACAGAAAGAGCCCCCTCACGTGGGAGCAACAGGCAGTGGAGGAGGGACCAAAACCGGCTCCAGCCCGTGAACTTGGCACTCCTCCAGAGAACCTTGGCTCCCATGTGTGCTAGACCAGTGCTGTCCCCAAAGCGTGAAAAATTTACCCCCCCGCCTCCAAAATTCTGGTTCAACTGAGTATCCAGCGTTCCTTTGCAAGGGATGAAAGTTAGGAACCGACAGCCCAGGGAATCATGGGAAACAGAAATTGGAGTGATGATGGCCCGATCTGCCTCCGGACACCGTTCCCCCACGCTCAATAGTAACCAGGCCCCTGGGGCCAACCATGGTGGGCAGCCCCTCATTCCTGTCCCCTAAGGGGACAGGAAATCTGACTGGAGATCGTTGAGCTTTACAGGAAAGAGGAACGTGGGGACTACGGTCTGAGGACCAAGGTAACTTCCTCTATCCCTCTCCTCATCGCCTTTCCTCTTGGCTCTTGGTAGCGGACTGCCTCCAACAACCACTCCATCTGCTCCCAGATTTCAGGAACCAGGAGAGAACAGAGCTGGCTGTGGTTAGTGGTCAGCTGGGTGACGCAGCCCAGACCCAGAGGAAGGCTGGCAAAGGGAGTGCCGGTGGGAAAGGTGCCCTACAACTCATGACAGTGTTCATCCGCCTTCCTGTGCCCTCGTCAGGCTGGGCACATGCCAACCATGGCCCCCATGTCCTGTTCGGTCTACCCACACCTCCTACCTCCAGACACCCTCCTGCACTCACTCTTGCCATCTATCGCCAGACCACTTCTTGGCCTAGAAACAAGGGACAGCAAACACCTTCCCGGTGTACCTTCCCACCTGCTAGGAAGACCCACGAGAAAGGGGCCATTCTTCCAGGGCTTGCTATGTGTGAACCTGGACAAGTGGCTCTTCATGAATCAGGTTCTAGAATTTTATAGGCTTTTGAAAAATACTTTTTTTTTTTAACCCTGTAATGTATTTCCATTCATGAAATGTTATAGAATAAATAAATAAACTATTTACAAACAGGTGAGATTATGGGTAATTTTTTTTCTTTCCAGCTTTGTCATCTTTCACAAAATAAAAAAAAAGAAGGAAAATAATTTCCCATATTCCTAGCACTGACTAATCCTCCCATTTCATAATTTCATATGTAGATGTAGGTATAATATGTATTTTATTTATTTATTACTTCATTTTGGCTGCACTGGGTCTTTGTTGCTGCTTGTGGGCTTTCTCTGCTTGCGGCAAACAGGGGCTACTCTCCAGTTGCGTTGTACAGGCTTCTCATTGCAGTGGCTTCTCTTGTCGTAGCGCATGGGTTCTAGGCGTGCAGGCTTGAGTAGTTGCAGCACGCGGGCTTAGTACTTGTAGAACACAGGCTGTAGAACTCAGGCTTAGTAATTGTGGCTTTTGGGCTTTGTTGCCCCTTGGCATATAAAATCTTCCCAAACCAGGGGTGGAGCCCATGTCTTCTGCATTGGCAGGTGGATTCTTAACCACTGGACCACAGGGAAGTCCAATATGTATTTCAAACAGTGATAAGAACATATTTATCCCTGATGGTCCAGCGGTTAGCACTTGGTATTTTCACTGCCATGCCCTGGGTTCAACCCCTGGTCAGGGAACTAAGATTCTGCAAGATGCAAGGTATGATCAAAAAAATACCCAAAAAACCATACTTTAAATATTATTTTATAATCTGACTTCTGTGTCAATAAACAGATTTATTTCATTCTTATGTCTGCATAATATTTTGTATGAGATGCTATGTTTTATTCACTAATCCTCTCTTGTTAAGATACGTGGGTCATTTCCTATTTTCACTGTTAGAAGCAGTGCTGGGATCGTGATCCATGTAAATCTCCAGTCACCTCTTCAATTATTTCCTTAGGTAAAAAGTCCTGAGGGAAAATTGCTGCATACCTGGGTATCCACATTTTTAAAGCGTTCACCCCCCCAGCCGTGCTTGGAAGCACCCCATCACCCTTGTTAGCTCTGACAGTTAGTGTCCTTTTACTCTTTTAAGGGAATGGTCAGAGCCCAAGAGGGGAGAGACATTTAATACAAGCTCCTCATGCTCGCTTCGGCAGCACATATACTAATATTGCAACGATACAGAGATTAGCATGGGCCCTGCGCAAGGATGACACGCAAATTCGTGAAGCGTTCCATATTTTTTAAGAGACACTGATGTATAAAACAGTGTTTTGGACTCTGTGGGAGAGGGAAAGGGTGGGATGATTTGGGAGAATGGCATTGAAATATGTATAATATCATATATGAAACGAGTCGCCAGTCCAGGTTCAATGCGCGATACTGGATGCTTGGGGCTGGTGCAATGGGACGACTCAGAGGGATGGTATGGGGAGGGAGGAGGGAAGAGGGTTCAGGATGGGGAACACATGTATACCTGTGGCGGATTCATTTCGATATATGGCAAAATCAATACAATATTGTAAAGTTAAAAAATAAAATTAAAAAAAAATACAAGCTCCTCTTAGCACAGATGAGGAAGACGGAGGTCTGGGAAGGAAATGACTTTGCTGATAGCAGTGATGTGACAGCTCGGAATAATCTACTGGTCAGATCTCTTGACTTACAAACAAGCGCTCTTTACCCAATGGCCTCTGAAGGCTTACTCCTGACCTTTCACCCAGCACTGTTCAACGAGCAGTTACCAAGCCGTTGCAAATGTCAGGTACCGTGCCCTCTAGTGAGCAAAGACCCTGACCTCAACGAGCACAGGAGGATGCGGACAGACAGCACCCCAACAACCCTGGGCAGAAGTCTTCAGGAGCACCGGAGAAGGCCTTTTTGAGGAATTAGTATTTGAGATTGCCTTGAAGAACGCTTAGAAGTTGGACATAGGAAGGAAGAGTGCTCTGGCCCCTGAGGATGACACAGCACAGCTCTGACACTGGTGGGCTTCATCTGGACGGTCCCAACATGGGGGAGAGGCTGGGGCAGGCTGAGGCTGATGAAGCAGGCTGAGGTCCAGGACACAACACTCTTGCTGACCTCCTGAGAAGTTCTTGTTCTGAAGGCTCCAGGGAGCCATGGAGGCCCTGAAGTGCGTGGGCAGAGTTCATTTTAGAAAGCTCACGTGGGCACTTCAGGGACCAGCCCAGAGGCCCAGTGCCAGGCATGAGGCAGTGATTCATAGGCATCAAGAGACCTGCCCTGATTTCTCACACACACGTGGCGATGAGGCAGTGAATTTTGAAAAACTGAAGCATTTTCAAAGAATGATACTAAAATGCCCTAAATTCCCTGTGTGGATGGGGGAGGATTCTCAAGATGGACCATCCCAAACCGCCTGCCTTTGGCCCACGATGGGGGCTGTGGGCCTGCATTTGTGTGCAGAGGTTTGAGATGCTCTACGATGATGTGCGATGCTCTTTATGATGTTTGCAACCAATTAATAACGGGCCAAGTGACATCGTTGAAGGCTGACCAGTCTGTATCATTGTTGATTCCTCTTCTCTGCCCTGTTTGTCTGAATGCATGCAGGCTAAGTTGCTTCAGTCATGTCCAACCCTTTGCGACCCTATGGACTGTAACCCGGCAGGTTCCTCTGTCCATGGGATTCTCCAGGCAAGAATACTGGAGTGGGTTGCCAAGCCCTCCTCCAGGGGTTCTTCCCGAGCCGGGGATGGAACCCTCATCTCTTACGTCTCGTGCCTTGGCAGGCAGGTTCTTTACCACTGGTGCCACCTGGAAGCCCAGGTGTAACTGAGGCTCAGAGGGCTTCTCAGCATGCAGAGTAATCAGAAGGAGAATGTGTCTGCCAGAAGAGAGACTTCTGACAAGCCTCATGGTGCAAATTACCCCTAGCTTCCCATCCTGGGGTAGCCTCTGGAAGGTGCTGCTGAGACTGCTACATTTTGACTACAGTCCTTTGTGGGAGACCCCCTCCACCCACACACACTGCCCTTCTCCGCACTTTACCTTCCCAAACATCCCCACTCCTAAGGTGAAGTCCAACGTCTGTGGGGTAACGGGCTCTCTCTGCTACTGCTTGCAAAAAAAGTTTTATCTGTCTGTGGGGTAACGGGCTCTCTCTGCTACTGCTTGCAAAACAGTTTATTCTTTCTTAATGCTATTTAGGAAACAGTTCAGTTGGGATTACAGTGTGTGTGTGGCTGGAGTGAAGGAGGTTATGGAAGCTGGGGAGGGGGTAGGGACAGTGACCCCTCAAACACCCGAACTGCACCCAGTCCAAAGTCTTTGCTTTCTCTCTCCTTCAAGTTTTAAAATTAATATAGAAGTATGCAAGTAATTCATACCTGGATATGTTTTGAATAAAATTAAAATGTTGCAGGTCAGTTTCTGGATTAGATTATTGCATCATTTTCAATTATAGTCCCTTCCCCCCTACTCTTGAGACATAAATACTGTTGTCATTTCTGTGTTTGTCCTTCCGAATCTTTTTACCTTACATTCATTTATGCGGGTAGATCTGTGGGAAATATTCTTGTTTGTTTGTTTTTCCATAAATGATATCACATTATACACACTGTTCAGCAGCGTGCTTGTCTCACTCAACAAGACCTCTTGCAGATCTGTAATCATGTGTTACTTACAAAACTGTCTCACTTTAGACCCGAGAGACACAGGTTTGATCCCTGATCTGGGAAGATCCCCTGGAGTAGGAAATGGCAACCTGCCCCAGTATTCTTGCCTGGAAAATCCCATGCACAGAGGAGCTGTATGGGGTCACAGAATCAGACTGAGCGACGGAGCACGCACACTCGGTGTTCTTTGGATGATATACCACCGCTAGGCAACTCTTCATCATTGTTGGAGGCTGACACTTTTCCATTTTTCACTATTAAAAACAATGCAGCAAGAGCCTCTTTGTGTGCACACGTGTGTTCTCCAGAGTAAAGACTGAGAAGTAGGGCATAGGTTTTATGCATTTTAAATGTTTAATAGGTATTTCCAAAAAAGTAAAATTCTTGTAGGCGAAGATCAGAATCGCACTATGGGTTCAGGTTTTACTTCTTTGGTTAATAGTTTGTGCATCATTTTAGTTCTATTTAGTTCTGTAAATTTCCTGTTTGGTTTTCTCCATTTTCCTACTGATTATCACTCTTTTTATTGAAGTGCAAAGTTATTATCTGCTCTGGATAAACAGTAATCTGTCACCTGTCATGTGTGTTGCTAATATTTTTTTACAGTCTTGTCACTTTTCATTAATGTTTTGTAGGGTCTCAATTTTAAGGTGGTCTGATTTATCAATCTTTTCCTCTATGGATTTTTCTTTTCAGACTTAAGAGGATCTACCCTTTTTCAAAAATCATAAACTTATATATCCTCCTATATATTTTTCTGAAAGCTTTGTTGTTGTTCAGTCTCTAAGTTGTGTCTGACTCTTCGTGACCCGGTGGACTGCACCACACCAGTCTTCCCTGTCCTTCGCTATCTCCTGGAGTTTACTCAAACTCATGTCCATTAGTGATGCTATCCAATCATCGCATCCTCTGTCACCCGCTTCTCCTCCTGCCCTCAATCTTTCCCAGCATCAGAGTCTTTTCCAATGAGTCAGTTCTTCGCATCAGGTGACGAAAATATTGGAGCTTAGATTGCTAAATCATCTGGAATTTTTGTGAGTGAATAGTGTAAGGGAGAGAGCTATCTTCATTTCTTTCCAAATGGAAAACCAGTTGTCCCAATGCCTTTAACTGAATAATCTGTTGTTTCTCCACTGAACTGAGATGCTACTTTTATCATTTACCATAAATGTGTGTGTTTCTAGATTATTCTGTTCTATTGATATACTAGTCTATTTATCCGTTTCTATGTCAATACCTAATCATTGCAGTTGCCATAGCTTTCTAATATGTTTTGATTTCTTATAAGATAAATTCTCCTTTCTTATTCTTCTTTTTCAAAAGAATCCTCAACATTCTTAACATTGTGGTCTCTTGTGAATTTTTGAGTGTCTAGTTCCATGAGAAAGACAATGGAATTTTATTAATATTATTTTCAATGTATGCATAAATTTGGTGACAGTTGGCATCTTATGATAGTAAATCTTTCCATCCATGCACATTCATCCATTTAACATGTATTTACTTAGCATGTCTGTGCCAGCCCTGTTCTTGGCGCTGGGGATATAGCAATTAACAAATTACTTGCTCTCGTGGAGTTTACATTCTTGAGAAATATCGTATACCATTTTATTTAAGTCTACTTTTATAGTCTTCATTGAAGTGTTATTGTTTTACCCTCTTGCTAGGTTTATTCCTAAATGCTTTCTTTTTGAAAAATGTATATAAATTTGGTCATTGAGTTTCCACACAGAACCTATAAAATCTATAATAATAAATATTCTCTTTCCTTTAAAAGCTTTCAGTGTAAGTATTTTTAAACAAAAGAATTTAGCATACTTCTTTTGGTTTTCTTTAGACGGTAGATTCATAGAGTTGAAAAGCACTGGACATTTTTAACCCTCTATTCTAGAAAGGTTGCGCTTCCTACTTTATGAACAAGATTAAAAATTTTTAAAGAGTGAGCATTCAGACTTTTGTTAGTTTCAAATAACGACTTTCAAATTTGTTTAGGATAGTATGATAAAAGTAAAGATAGGTTAAGTTACATGACTACATAAATATTTAATGGTTATTTAGTTAATTCCTTTTATACTTGTGATTTTTGGTGGGGGTTAGGGGAGGAGGACAGAGGGCTGGGATAGGTGGTAAGCTTCCATGAGACAAAGTTCTACAAAATGACACTAAAAATAAGAAGCACAAAATTCAAAGTAAAATAATTCAACATCATCTTTATCAATCAGACAGACTAGCTAAAATTTAAAAGGATGGATAAAGCCAGTGCCAGACAATGTGTGAAAAAATAAGTGTAGATTGGCTCTGTGCCATGGGATGGCACTCTGGCACTATCAGTCAAAATCTAAAATGTACACTTGCTCTGACTCAACATTCTACTTCCAGAAAGGAATTTACTTTTCAGATGCATTCTCAGGAAAACAGAAAGATACCTACACAAGAGTGTTCATTTCAGCCTCATTTGCAACAACCAAGAAGACTATAAACAAGCCAAATGTCCTCAACAAATTTTTGCCATATTGTGGCACATCTACATAATAGTCTTTTATGCAGCCCTTTAACCCTAACAAGGCTTGTGTTCCCTGGTGGCTCAGACAGTAAAGCATCTGTCTACAATGCAGGAGACCTGGGTTCGATCCCTGGGTCGGGAAGATTCCCTGGAGAAGGAAATGGCAACCCACTCCAGTACTCTTGCCTGGAAAATCCCATGGACGGAGGAGCTTGGTGCAGGCTACTGTCCATGGGGTCACAAAGAGTTGGCAGGACTGAGCGACTTCACTTTCACTTTCACTTTAAGCCTAACAAGGGAGGTCTGTATGTAGCAATAAAGCTACCTTGGGACTTCCCTGCTGGTCCTGTGGTTGAGAGTCCATCTTGCAGTTCAGAGGATGGGGGTTTGATCCCTGGTCCGGAAACTAAGGTCCCACTTGCCTTGAAGCAACTAAGCCCACCTGCTGTGACTACTGAAGCCCTTGACGTCTGGAGCCCGCAGCACAACTAGAGACTCTGTGCACTGCAACGAAAGATCCAGTTTGCTGCTGCTAAGACCCAACACAGCCAAATAACTAATTTTTTAAAAAGATAGTTTAAAAAACAAAGAGATGTTGCTGAAAGGAAAGAACTAATTATAAAACATTGGTTGACTTGCTAAGTCGTGTCCGACTCTTGCAGCCCCATGGACTGTAGCCCACCAGGCTCTTCTGTCCATGGGATTCTCCAGGCAAGAGCACTGGACTGGGTTGCCATTTCCTCCTCCAGGTGATCTTCCCAAACCAGAAATCAAACCTGGGTCTCCTGAATTGTAGGCAGGTTCTTTACCAACTGAGTTACAAGGGAATCCCTATAAAACATTATGCATAATGCCATTCATACAAAGCACACACATTCACATGACATGTATAGGCAACACACATATTTTAAATATGTATAGAACATTCTAGAAGCAGACGCAGAAGCCTATTAGCAGTGGTTACCTTTGGAGAATGGAACTGAAAAGGCTGAAGCAGTGGAGGCTTTACTTTAAAGTCAATACCCCTCTGAGAGTTTTACCAGGAAAAATATAATTTTACCACAAAAGATTAATAATCTCTCCCTCCTCCTCAACCTCCCCTCAAAGTAGCAAACTTTGATTTGTTGTACATAATCTGTGCTTTTGGATTACTTTTACTTTGATTTCTTAAAATAAAGTCAAATGTTATCAAAGATTGAAATGATAACCTTGGCACACATGGCATTTAGGATTAAGGGCCTCCCGTGTGGGAGACTTCAGTATCATAAATGATAATTTAAGTATAGCATTCAAGTCCAAATTTCTTTGTCTTCAATACTTGGAAGATTTGTTGTTGTTGTTCAGTCAGTATGCTGTGGCCAACTCTTTGCAATCCCATGGCCTGCAGTACACCAAAACTTGGAAGATATTGCTCTATTATCTTTATGCATCTAATATTGCAGTCAAGTTCTCTGTCACAAGTAGACTTCCAGCTCCTGAAATTCTGTTAACCCTGATTTCAGACAAAGCAGAATTAATGTGGGTTACAGGATCTATTAGCCAAACTTGACCGTGGAGATATCATGGAAGTGAGACATGGAAGTGAAATTGTTGTAGAGCAAGAAAATAACAAGAGCTGTGGGAAACCCCCAGGGAGACAGAAGGATCCTGGAACCTGGTGGGGAAGGCAGAGAGCGGATAAGGCCAGGACCAGGCATCTCCAGAGGGGGTGGTGCTAAGGAGAACTTTCTAGTTATGCCCTCCTCTCTGCAGGGACTGCAGGCAGGAAAAAGCCCCTTGCGACCAACAGAAGTGTGTGAGAGAGGGCGTTACACAGTGGTGCTGGATCCTGGTCACATTCAGAAACAAGAGGTCCTTTCCCCTGCTCTGAGGACCAGAGTTCCATGACCCAAGGGGAGGTTCTTACTTTAACAGAGAATGGAGACTCCCTAATGGGTAAGGACCCATGGCTGAGGGCAGGTAGGAAACGGAGAATGGATAAGCCCAGATGTTAACCCCAGAATCTCTCTTGCACGTGAGTCTCCCACCGTCGCCACTGCTCTTTACCCAGTACACACTCCTCAATTCAGCATAAGGGGTTCAGCCTAGAGAGTAGGCTTTCATCGTCCTCCCAGCTCATGACCATGTAGAATTTATCCCAGGAAAAGTAAAGTTGGTTTAACATTCCAAAATCAATCAGTGAGATTCGCCACAACTAAGAAAACTGGGGCGATCTCTCATCAGATGCCAAAAGAGCATCTGACAAAATCCAACATCCATTAGTGATTGTTCAAAAACAAAGCTTCTCTGCAGATGAGAGAAAAGAGAACTGTCCTACACACTGCTGGGGAGTGGGAGGGAGGGTGAATGTACTCTGGTGCCACCACGATAGAAAACAGCATGGAGGTTCCTTAAGAAACTAAAATAAATAGGGAATCCCCTGGCCATCCAGCAGTTAGGACTCGGTGTTTTCACTGTCTGGCCTGGTTCAGTCCCTGGTCGGGGAACTGAGTCCAGCAAGCTGCATGGCCTGGCCAAAAGAAACCTAAACATACAGTTGCCATATGATCTAGTAATACCTAGGCATATATCCAGAGAAAACTATAATTCAAAAAGATACATGCAGGACTTCCCTGGTGGTCCAGTGGTTAAGAATATGCCTGCCAGTGGGGTTCAATCCCTGCCGCAGGAAGATTCCACAGTCATGGACCAACTCAGTCCAGGCACCACAATTACTGAAGCCCACACTCTCTAGAGCCTGTGCTCCACAAGAGACGCCACGGCAATGAGAAGCCTGTGCGCTAAAATGAAGAATAACCCCTTGCTCGCCACAACTAGAGAAAGCCCAAGTGCAGCCACAAAGACCCAGCACAACCAAAAATAAATAATTTTAAAAAAAGAAAAGTAGAATAATAAAAAATTGGAAAAAATAAAATAATTTTTAAAAAGATATGTGCACCCCAATGTTCATAGCAGCACTTTTTACAATAGTCAAGAGAAAAAGACAACCTAAATGTCCATAGGCAAGTGAATGGATAAAGATATAATATGTATACACAATGGAATATTACTCAGCCATAAGAAAACAGAATGAAATAATGCCATTTGCAGCAACCTGGGTAGGCCTAGAGATTATTAGGCTAAGCTTGAAGTAAGTCAGACAGAGACAAATATATGATATCACTTGCATGTGGAATGTAAAATGTGATACAAATGAATTTATTTGCAAAACAGAAACAGACTTACAGACGTAGAAAACAAACTCATGGTTACCAGAGGGGAAATCTGAGGAGGGAAAAATTAGGAGTTTGGGATTAGCAAATGCAAGCTACTATATATAAAATAGATTAACATCCAGCTCTTACTGTATAGGACAGGGAACTGTATTCAATATCTTCTAACAAGCCATTATGAAAAAGAATATATATATTTAAAAATAAAAATAAATTAAGACTGATTCTCTTTTTAATTAATTAGTCAATTTTTTGAAGTATTGTTGATTTACAATGCTGTGTTAGTTTCTGGTGTATAGCAAAGTGATTCAGTTATATATCTTTTTTAAAGATTCTCTTCCCTTATAGGTTATTACAAAATATTGGGTGTAGCTTCCTTTGCTATACAGTAGGTCATTATTGGTTATCTATTTCATATGTAATAGTATGTATATGTTAATCCCAAATTCCTACTTTATGCCTCCTATCTCAGTTCATAAAGAATCTGCCTGCAATGCAGGAGACCCGGGTTTGATCCCTGGGTCGGGAAGATCCCCTGAAGAAGGAAATGGCTACTCACTCTAGTATTCTCGCCTGCTCGCCTGGAGAATCCCATGGACAGAGGAGCCTCACAGGCTAAAGTCCATGGGGTCTCAAGAGTCAGACGCGACTTAGTGACTAAACCACCACCACCGACTTCCCGTTTGGTGACCATAAATTTTTTTTCTGTTTGAGTCTGTTTCTGTTTTGTAAGTAAGTTCATTTGTATCATTTTTAAAATTCCATATATAAGTGATTTAATATGTATTTGTCTTTTCCTGGCTGGCTTACTTCACTTAATATGATAATCTCTAGGTCCTGTTGCAGCAATCTATGTTGCTGCAAATGGTATTATTTCATTCTTTTTTATGGCTGAGTAATATTCCATTGTGTGTGTGTGTGTGTGTGTGTGTGTGTGTATACCACATTTTCTTTATTTTTTTTTAATTTTATTTTATTTTAAAACTTTACACACATTTTCTTTATACTTTTCTCTGTCGATAGGCATTTAGGATGCTTCTATGTCTTGGATATTGTAAATAGTGCTAAAATGAACATTGGGGTACATGTATCTTTTTGAATTATGGTTTTCTTTGGATCTATGCCCCAGGAGTGGGATTGCAGAATTATATGATAACTCTATTTTCGTTTTTTTAATTAATTTGTTTCTTTATTTTTATGGATGCACTGTGTCTTCATTGTTGCGCTGGGGCTTTCTCGATTTACGGTGAGTGGGTCTACTCTTTGTTGTGGTGTGTGGGCTTCCCACTTCGGTGGCTTTCCTTGTGGTGGGGCCTGAGCTCTGGAGCATGCAGGCTTCAGGAGTTGTGGTGCATAGGCTTAGTTGCTCCGTGTCGTGGGGAATCTTCCAGGGCCAAGGATCGAATCCGTGTCCCCTGCACTGGCAGGCGGATTCTTAACCACTGGACCACCAGGGTAATCCTATTTTTAGTTTTTTAAGGAACCTCCTCCATACTGTTCTCCATAGTGACTGCACCAATTTACATTTCCATCAACAATGTAGGAGGGTTCCTTTTTCTCCATACCCTCTCCAGCATTGATCATTTGTAGATTTTCTGATGATGGCCATTCTGATGGGTGTGGGGTGATACTTCATTGCAGTTGTGATTTAATGTAGATTCTCTTTAAAATAAAACAAAACAAAAAACACTTCTCTGCAAATGAGGAATAGAAGAGAACTTCCTCAAACCAGACAAAGGGCATCTACCAAAAAACCCTATCACTAACATCATAATGGTAAAAGACTGAAGGCTTTCTCTGTAAGACCAGAAACAAAGCAAGTGTGTCCTTTTCTTGTGTTTCTATTAAGCGTTGTACTGGAAGTTCTATCAGTGCAGTGAGGCAAGCAAAAGAACTTAAATGCATCAAAATTTGAAAGGGAGAAGTGAAACTGTCTTTGTTTATACACAGTATGATCATATGTGTAGAGGATTCTAAGGAATCTATAAAACAACTGTTAGAACTAATAAGTGGGTTTAGTAAGGTTGCAGCGTGCAAGCCCAAAACACAAAAACCACTTGTGTTTCTGTTTTCTAACAACAAAGCATCAGAAACTGGAATTTAAAGTAATAGTACCATTTATAATTGTATCAAAAATATCAAATAATTAAGGATAAATCTGACAAGATGTACACAATCTATACTGAAAACTACAAAACATGGCTAAGAGACATTAAAAACATACGTAAACAGAGAGATAGACTTTGTTCATAGGTTCATATAATTCAAATGTCAGTTCTTCCCAAATTGATCCGTGTGTTTCTTGTTTCCTTGCCTTAGTAGTTGAGAGTCCCTGTAAAACACCTGGGTGGGTACTGTTGGTGACTTGGAGGGTTTCAGTGAGAGAGGGAGGTGGGAACACTGTGCTCACCTTGGTGGCGCCTTCCCTGGGCAGTGATGCTTCTGGTTCCTGGCAGGGTTCTGCCAGCCATTTACCATCTGGTCTCTGGTCCAAGCTGCCACTCCCACTGTTTTCATTAAAGGCAGCCATCCTCACCTTTGCCCCTTGGCCCATGGAGAGGAGAATGTGCAGCCATCGGCCTGGAGGCTCCCCACGTGGAATCCCAACTAATCGTGCCGTCACGGCCCCTGTGGTCCTTCAGCTGTTGGTGCCTCCTCTAGGCGCAGAGCTGTGCAGAAGTCTCCCGAGCTCTGCTTTGAGGTTTCTGAATGTGATTTCTCATCTGTTTTCTTTTTTTCTTGTAAGACTGAGTGATTGATTTAGCTGTGCCCAGTCTTAGCTGTGGCATACAGGATCTTGTTCTCTGACCAGGGATCAAAGCCAGGCCCCCTGCATTGGGAGCTTGGCGTCTTAGCCACCGGACCACCAGGGAAGCCTTCCCATCTGTTTTCTGTCTTTTCTGGAATCCTGCTGTTTCTCATCTAGTGGGAGTCCCCCTTCTTCAAATGGAGCTATGTATGTTGTTTATTTGGGTGTTTGGCTGGTTTTTATTACCTCTATCATTCCTACGAATTTGGTCCAGGAGAACCAAGATTGTAGTATGTAATCAGTTCAGTCCACCACCTTGAAACTGGTACCTTCTCTCCTCCTTTCTCCGCACCCCCTTCCCAGGTCTCTTTCTTCCTCCAGGATCCTGACCCAACTCTCAACACCTGACCCAGTGATCAGGAAGTCAAGAAGCCCCAGACCTTCTTGAGAAAACAATTCCAGAGCTGCTTGATCTTCTTGGTGTTCATTAGTTTTACCCCTGGTCACCCTCAGATGTTAACTTCTGGATTCTAAAGTGGAGTCCAAAGCCCACCATGACCCACCCCTCAGGGGTCCTTCATCCCAGGTAGAGCCCAGCATGGGTTTTGTGAAAATAGACTTTATTATAATAAAATGTCTTTTTAAACAAATGCCCCCACCATTCCACACCCCTGGAGACCAAGGTGGGGGTGGGAGTTCAAACAGTCTCCCACCACAGCAATGGAAACATGCAGAGACACTCACCCAGCCAGAGTGTGAGGCAAAGGGTGCTAAGGGGAGGAGGGGGACAAACCCCCACCCCACTCTGAACAGGGAATGTATGAAAATAGTTGCATAAATCTGTCCTCTCCCCCAGCCCCCAGACTCCAACAGGGGCCAGAGGAAAACGATGCAAAAGAGAAGTTGAATCCGATGAGCAAAATAAGGCAAACCCAACTCCTGCTTTCTGCCCACAGGCCCAGGGTCTAGGGTCTCAGGTCTCGAAGCGGGGTGCGGAGGGGCGCTGTGGGGCGGGGTCAGGCCCGCTTTGGCTTGGCCGTTCTCCTTCCCAGGCCTGTGCGGTGGAAGCGAGAGGGAGGAAGCTGAGCTGAGGCACTGAGTATGTACATCTATATACACAGCTCCGCCCCCGGGGTGGGGGGCTCGGCAGAATCCAGTGCAAACTTTCCTTCAGGGAGGGAAGACATGAAGAGGACGGCCAGCGCCGTCGGAGGGAACAGGATCTCCCCGAGCCAAGCATGTGGAGGCCGAGAGGGGACTGGCATAGCGCGGTAGACAGCAGGCGCAGACGGGTGAACCAGGAGTGACAAGTCCGTGTCCCCGGCCGGCTCAGGGACCAGGTGCTCAGCCCCTGGACTCACTCCCGCGCCGGGGCTCAGGGTCCCCGCCTGTAAGAAGACGATGCCCATCCAGAGGACCAGCCCCTCCTCTAGCTCTGACCTTCACTGAGTCTGCGTCCTGTCCCAGCGCCACGGCGCTAACTGGGGAGAACCAGAGTCCAGGGTCTTCCCCGCGCAGCTGGGGCCTCGGTTGGGCCACAGCATCACTCCTTCTTCCCCGAGCCCAGTTTCCTGAGGAGCTGCTTCCCCTTGGAGAGGAGAACCCACACCTTCCTGCTTGGGCCCTGTGGCAACTCCAGTTCAACCTTGGGGAAGTGGCGAGGGCCAGGAGCACAGGGCCAGCCTGGGGGCGCTGGGGGCCCCTGGGTTGAGCTAACCCAGTCCTAGAAAGTGAGAGAAAAGGGGCAAGGTCAAGGACTGACCCCCACCCCACCCTGCCTCCTTTACCCCACGACCTCAGGAGCCCGCAGGCCCCAGGTCATCACAGAAGCACAGGCGTGAACCAGAACCCACGGTCCAGCCGCCACCCCATGCAGAGCACCAAGTGGGCATGAAGATGGGGGAGCACAGAGCAGGCAGTCAGAAGGGATAGACAAGGAGGCTCAGTTCTGCTTCAGTTCTCTTGGACGGGGGCGAATCCCTTCCCTCCTCTGGGTCTCTCTGCAGGATGCTGGGCTGATGGAGTTCAAGAGCCCTTGGACTTGACCCTTGGAATGGGTGCTCCAACACTCCCCCCCACCCCATCATCCCCTCCCAGCCAAAGGGAGAGCAAGGACAGGAATGCTGGAAGGAGCCAGACACTCCAGGGAAGGTGGCTCCTGCACCACCGCACAGACAAGGAGCAGGCCCACATGGTGTCTGAGGGCCTTCAGGGAGGGGAGGAGTGCCCACTCCACGGGGGGAAGGTGGAGACTTTTCCTTGAATGGCCCCGGAGAGGGCTGCAGGGAGGCAGGGCCAGAGGCACTCACACTCAACACGAGCTCTCTCCAGAGAGAGCTGCTCCCCGCCCGCCCCTCCCTGCCCTTAGCATGCCCCCTCTGCAGAATCTCCTCGTTCTATGAGCCACCATGAGTGGCTCCCTCTGCCACCCGCCTACCCAGACTATGCTGTAAGTGGCCTAAAAACTGGGACTGGACAAACGAGAGAGCCACGAGGAAGTGTCCCCCCACCCGCTGAATTCCAACGTCCCCTCTGTGACCTCCTGTGCCTGGTACAGCCCTGTCAGGTCCTACCAGCCTATGTGTTCTCCACCCCCGCCCCCTACTCCCTTCCCACCAGGGCCTGGCAGTCTACCAGCACAACCAATCACAGAGCCCAGGTGCTGGGTGCCCAGCCTGGGGCCCGCCTCCACCTAAGACCCTGGTGATCTGGCAGAGCTGCCCGCAAAGAGGTCTGCTGGCACCCAGAGGGGGCTTCCCAGGTGGCGCAAGTGGTAAAGAATCCGCCTGCCAACGCAGGAGATATAAGAGACGTGAGTTCAACCCCTGGAGTCGGGAAGATCCCTTGGAGGAAGGTAGCACCCAGAGGTCAAAGAATCTCTTTCCAACTAGCCAGGGCTGATGGCTGGCCAGGGTGGGGAGAAGATCAGAGACCCTTACCACTCCCGCCCAGGGCTCCCGGGAGGGAAGGCTTGCTGGGGAGACACACGGAGGGGCCCCAGAAATGAATGGTTTGAGGTTATCCATGGACTCCGACTGTTTAAACCTCCTCTTTTATACCCGCCCCCAGCAAGAAAATGGAAAGTTGGACATAAAATCATGCCTCTGATGCCCCTAAGAGGTCATGACACAGAGGACAAGGGTGGGGAGATGGAGACTATTATTACTGGTGGCGTTAGGATCACTCTTCTGTCACCAATAATAATCACAATATTATAATACCATAGTCATATAGTATCATAATACACTGATGAGCCACAATGTGGATGTCACACAAAATTCTATGAGCCGCATGTGCTATAGAATACGGAGAGTCAGCTAACGTGGGACAGTACACACTAGGATGACATGTGCTCCTAAGGCAGCTGGCACTGCCCTGAATAAGGTAAGGGGAGGGGCAGGATCCGAGTGCCCAAGCGGGCTCACGGCAAGAGCTCCCTCCCCTGTTCCTAGAAGAAGGTGGACAAGCCCGTGTCTGAGACAAGGAGCACTATCTGATCGTGTGCGATGAGGAACAGGGTGACGTGGACCCAGGGGGTCAGTCCCCACTTACATGTCGCTCTCTCTACATATATCTATCTCCATCTAGCACTGGACTCTTCTCCTCCTCGTTCTCTGAAGAACAGGGAACAAAGAGAGGAGACGGGTTACCAGCAGACCACGAGCTCTCCACCCAGTCTCCAGGTCACCCAGGTCACTAGGTCCTGCTTGCACAGCCCCTGACTCTGGAACTAGCGCAGATGGAGGCCCAGGGCTTTCTGGTGGGGGCCCGGCCCCCTCATCCTCTTCGTGCCCTGGGAGCCTGTAAGTGTACTCCACCCACCCAGGAATTGGAGCCTTGCTGGGCATCTGGCTTTAAAAAGTGCCTGGGAGCCGGGGAGCTGCAGCAGGGGATCAGGGAGGGTCCCTGTGATGGGGGCTGTGATGGCGAGAGGTGTGGGAAGCTTGAGGTCCCTTTTCCAGGGGTCCTCCCCTGCTCTGGCCAGGGGTGTGGACAGCCGGGTCAGATGAGATGGGGATCAAGGTCTCAGCCTTGCCCCACTGTGCAAAGGGGCACACGCTAGGGGGAGGGGGGCAGGGAGAGTCACCCTGGCTGGTTCCCTCTGGCCGTGGGCACAACCCCCTCCTGGGCACCATGGGCACCTGGACCGCTGCACGCAGCTGCACCCCTCCCACGACGCAGCATAGAGACCCAACTGCTGAGCCTGGAGCCCAGGTCCTCACTGACCTGGCCCTCGGATGGGGCTGCCCCAGGCTCCCTGTCTGAGCCGCCTGCCTCAGGCCCAGGGCCCTCCAGGAAGTTGGATGGAACCAGGCCCCGCTGTCCATTCAGCTCCCCCTGGGGAGGAGATGCGGGTGAGACAAGACCAGGAAGGGCCTCAACAGCACCCCCTGGACCCTGAAGCTCCGGGGGGGACGGCCTGGGGTTGACGTTCCCATCGTGGGAGGCGACTGGCCTGTCCCTCTGGGCTTCCATCAGGAACCTGGCTCCCCACCATGGCTCCAGGAGAGCCCCCTTGGGCACACCCCCCACCACATCCTCACATAGTAGAAACCGTCATCGTCCATGGCCCCGAACACAGTGATGACGTCCCCTGCCCGGAAGGGCAGCTCTGCCTACGGAGAGACCACGAGGCAGGAGTCAGGCCGGGGCAGGCGCGGTCACCACCCCGCCTTGGCTGGGCTCTGAAGGGGCTCACCTCCACATCCATGTTGGGAGAGCTCTCCCGGGGGTTGTAGTCAAACGCGGCCACCATGGAATGGGGAGCTTTCAGGCCAGCAGAAGAGGCCAGCGCAGGGGGCCCTGGAGGGGGAGGAGAAGACGACTCGGGACTCTTTCTAGGCACTCCCACCCCTCTCCTGTCCTCGGCGCTGGAGACCTGCCGACCCGAGTCACCACCTCCACAGCAGCTGTGGCTCCAGGGGAGGCTGGAGGCGCAGGGAAGCCCCTCACCTGCACAGGGCTGGGCGGGCCCTTCCCACTCAGCTGCGGAGAGAAGGGGCCTGTGAGCCCTGCCCCTCTGTCCCTCCCCTTGGGGGGCAGGAGAAGGCGGGGGGCTGGTACTGGGCAGGCAGGATGCTCAGCCTCACACAGGGAGAGATGCAGGAGAAGGACCATCAGCCCGAGAGCAGACCCGCCCTGTGGTCTTCACAGCGAACTAAGGGCCAGACAGGGTCGGTGACTTGCTCCAGGTTGCACAGAACATATAGCCAGGTACTTTCTGGAATGGGGCTTCCCAGGCAGTGCTAGGGGTTAAGAGCCCGCTTGCCAATGCAGGAGACATAAAGACAAGGACGCTTTCTAGAACAGAGGTTCTGGTAAAACACTGCCCGTCCCCATTAGAATGAAGCTCCCTATGGGACGCATGGCTGTGGGTGAAGGTGGGGCTGGTTCCCTCCACCTGCTCAAGACAGACCTCGCATGTGTTTCCCGAGAGCCAGGCAGTGCCCCCGCTGCCTCCCTCCTCATCCTCAGGGGCCCTGAAGAAGAAGAGTATCACACCCACCTTTCTTGGAGCGGCGGGGCTTGGGGGGAGGCCCGGCAGTATGGGCTGCAGAGTAGACGAAGAGGCCGTTCCCTGATCCAGACAGGTAAGCAGACGTTAGAGGGAAACTGAGGTGAGGGAGCGAGATGGACAGTGACTCTGGTCTCCTCTTGGGGCTGTGCTGGGGTTCCTGCGCTCAAGCCTCTAAGACCACTCTTCCCTTCCCATCCCTGACCTCCAGGATCCAAAATACATGGCCAGTCCCCCTGCAGCGGCCCCCGTGCCACGTGGCAAGCTCACTACTGCGGCCACGCGGGCCCAAGTCTCTGAGGGCCCCAGTGACTCTGCCAGTCTCTGGATCAACCAGATACCCTGGATGCTCCTGACGTCCCAATTACTTGGGGTTAGGGGGTGTTGAGTCGGAACTGGGGTGGGGGACAGTGGGCGAGGGGCCAGAGCTAGTCATACCTGAGCCCTCGGCGAGAACCTCTGGGGACAGATGGCCCCGCTGGAGCAGCTGCTGTGTCCCCGCAGGGCTGTCCACGGCCACCTCAGCCACCATGTTGCAGGGGATGTAGCCCCACCGGCCCCCACCCTCACCCTGGTAGAAGCCATCTGCATCTTTGTCTCCAAACACCTGGAAGCAGAAGAGACCAGCTGTGTCAGCAGGCCAGTTCTGCATGCTCCCTGCACCCCGAGCCCACAGCGCCCCCCAACCCGGGACTGCAGAAGAATGCTCTACCTTTCATGGAACCGGAAATAGGGGGAAATAGCCAAGAAGAAGGATCAGAGGGATGACAGAAAACAGCTCTATCCGTATGATCATCACTCACGATCCTCACATTCATTCCCCCAGTCCACCCCAGACTGGATCTCCCTGACCTCAGAGTTTTAGCCCAAAGCCTTCAGGAAATCCTTGGAGGCTCAGTAGAGGTCGTCATGCTAACAGCAGCAGTATCACGCTGTGCCACATGCCAGGCAGTTTCAGCGCCCTGTGGGTACTGAATCCTCTAATCCTCAAACAAGCCTGTGAGGCAGACACTCACGTGATCCTCACTTTACCCATGAGGCCCAAAGGAAAGAATCTGCTTCGGGTTTCACAGCTCGAAGTGGCACTGTCGCGACCCCACTCCACATCACCCGGCTCTAGAAGCTGCGTTCCCACCTGGGTGTGGCTATGATCCCTCCAGGACAAGGCAGGAAAGGAGGGAGGAAGCAGGACCAGACAGCAAGTCAGTCACCTTCAGGATCTGGCCCTCCCGGAACGGGAGCTCCTCTTCCCCAGCATCAGGGTTGGGTGACATTGACACGGGGTCGTAGTCAAACAGAGCCACAAAGACCCTGACAGGGAGGTCCCGGAGGGCCAGGGATGCTTCTGGAGGGCTCCTCGGGGGAGCTGCGCGGGAGAAACAGCAATCAACTCTGGCCAAGGAAGCGGGAGAGGACCCCTTGGCCTGGCCCAGCCCCCGCAGAGGCTCACCCAGCTCTGTGGAGCCTGGCCTGGGGGCCCAGCCCCTTCTCCGCTGGGAGCCGCTCTGCCCTGGGCTTTCCAGCCCTCTGGGCTCTCCAGACTCTGCTGCCTGCAAAGAGAGGGCAACAGACAGCAGGAGTGATGCACCACCCCTCTGATGGTCGCCTCATTAGGGGCAGGGCCCCAGGAGCGCTCCCCCCAGCTCTGCCCCGTCGGCGGAAGCGGCACAGCAGAGCAGGGACACATTCCTCTCCTGGAGCCGTGGCCCAAGCTCCCTGGAGCCATCGGACACCCCCACGGGTGGAGGAAGGGCAGGAGGGGAGGCCCCGGCTCCGACCACCTTAGCAGATGAGTGCAGTAGAGGGACTAAGGTTTAGATCTGAGAGCTGGCCGAGGAGCGTGTGAGAGGAGGGCCTCTTCTCGGTGTCAGGGTTGGGCGATGCTGGACATCGCAGGCTGGGTCCTGAAGCTGTCACTAGCTAAGCGGAGGAAAGGGTCACGTGCCCCAAAGGCAGGGGGCCTGCTGGCAGCAATGGGCGACTTATGGCCACAGAACATCGGCGCATCCCAGTTCCGATCGATCGGCAGAAGCAGCAAAGCAGTGGAATGTGGGTGAGAGGAGGCAGGTGAGGGAGCCCCGAGGCCCCACCCCACCTCTGCTGATGGAGGCGGCAGCGTGGAATGGGAGCGGCCGGTGGGCAGCAAGCAGGGCCACCAGGCGGCGGTAGGCAGGGGGCTGCCCAGGCAGGGAGAAGGCACGGACCCGGGCGGGCGGCTCCTTGGCTCTGCCGGTCGCACTGCGGCCTCTCCGTTCCGGCTCCCCCTTCTCCCAGGCCGGGGAGTACGGATAGGGGTGGGGGCCTGAACCGGCCTTCGGAGGTGCCCTGGGCCTTCCCACGGGGGCTGCACCCCAGGCCTCCCCATCTCCGAGGCAGCCGGAGTTGGCGATGCTCATGTCCCCGCCGCCCGTCTCTTGCTCATCCTCAGAGTCATATTCGATGCTGATTTCCAAGCACTTGGGGGAGAGGCAGCTGGCCAGGCCCGGTTCCGGTTCCGGGGCCCGTCCCCGGGGGCACTTCCTCGAGGGGGCGGGCCGCGCCCTCCCGCCGGCGTCTGGCGGAGCCCTGGGGCCCTCGGCCGCAGCGGGGCCGCCCCTCTCGCGTGCAGGGCCCGGTGCTCGGCCGGGGGCCTGGGACCCGCCGCCGCCGTTGCTGAGAAGCCGGCTGCAGTGTTCCCGGGGATCCGGGGACCGCCTGCGGCCAGGGGGCTTTTCGGGGGAGCCACTTCCTTTCCTCCAGCTGCTGCCACCGACCAGTCCCAGCGGGTCCTCTGGGCGGTCCCCAGCCCTACAGGGCTGGGGGGACGAAGCGCAGAGGCCAGGTCCGCGGGGCCGCGCGCCGTCGCAGCCCAGACCCGGAGGCAGGGGTGCAGGCGGGCCGGGGTCTCTGGACGCAGACCCTGCCCCTGGCCCTTTCTCCTCCTTCACGGCCTCTCCGGCCTCGGCCTCCTCCTCCTCCTCCTCCTCCTCCTCCGCCTCCTCCTCCTCCTCTTCCTCGGGGATGCTAAACAGCTTCTTGCTGCGGAAGTGCTGGAGGGGCGGCTCCAGGATCTGTTCCAAGATCTCCTCGTCGCTGTCGGTCTCACAGAAGGGGTCGGGCTGGGGCTGGGGCTGGGGGTCCGGGGGCGGGCGCAGGGAAGAGAGGTCCGTGGGGAAAGGACAGAGCTGTGACCTTTGCCCTCAAAGGAGGGCAGGGGTTTCAGGTAACCCAAAGCCCGGCCCCCCAACCCCAGTCGCCTCCCTCCAAGAAGGAAGACCAGAGAGAGTCTGGCCCAGAGTCACACAGCGTGTCCAGGGCAGGGCCACGGGGAGCACTAAGGAGCCCGCCCAAGAACTGGGTGCGCAGAGGGGCTGAGTGTAGGGAGCAGGCCAGGCCTGAGATGATGGGGGGCCTCCCAGCCCCTCCTCGGAAGCTCCCAGCACCGCGAGGGTCTCAGAGGGCGCTGCATCAAGCGGGCTTGAGTGGGAGAAGTTACAGAACGGGGCGCCTCGGTCCCCCCTTCCTTTTCAGGAGGGTCGAGGCTGGGCCTGAGCTACTTCCTAGCTGCCGCCCGGCAGAGGGCCCAGGCCGCACACCAAGAATGCTGCTGGCACACCGAAGCAGCTGCTGACTCTGGGGGCGGAGGCCACGGGAACCTGAGGGGCCCCCAGCCCCTCCTCACCCCGATACCTTGGCCCCCTGCCCCCCGATGCTGTGGCCAGCCACCTGCTTCGGGAAGGAGCAGGTGATGACACTCAGCTCTTCTTCCTCCTCCTCCTCCTCTTCTTGGATGTCTGACAGATCCGAGTTGCGGCCCTGGTCCACAAGGGAGTTCCCCGGACGGACCCCCAGCTCAGCTGCATCCTCCTGCAAGAGGCCAGACGTGGGAGGACAGCGGGGAGGTGAGCAAGGGCACATGGGGACCTTCCAACAGGGTCAGCCCCAGCCAGGATGAATGGGGGGTCCCCCTGCAGAAGGAGAGAGGGGCATGCCCCCAAATTGGGGCACAGGCACTGTGCGGGGTGGGAAAAGAAACCTGGAAGTCAAAGCGGCAAACACAAACAGCCAGACACACAGCGCAGAGCAGAGCGAGAGTGGGGTGGAGAACGGGCAGAGTGGGCAACCAGCTCTGGGCTGGCAGAGGCAGGGAGGAGGCCCTCAACTCCTTGTGGTGGCCCGGGGTGCCCCTGCTCCGTACCTCAGCCCTGGGCCTCAGCCCGGACCCTGCGTCTCCTCCACGGCAGGCCTGGGCACAGGGCAGCCTCTGGGCCAACGCTCCCTGGGTGGTGCCGGGTGCCAGGCAGGCCTCTCCCGCGGTCTGCTCAGTGTCCTCCTTGGCCACGGAGGAGGTGGCAGGGCCAGGAACGCACTCTCCCAAGACGGGCTCACTGGCCTTCCCATCCCCAGAGGCACCCAGCACAGCCGCCCCAGCCTGCTCCTGGAACGGCAGGCATTGAGGAAGGGTCCCCCACTCCGAGCCCAGACCCTCCTCCCAGCCTCCGCCAGCCGCCCTCCTCCCTGGCCGGGTACCTGCGAGACAGGCGCTGGGGGCTCCTCTGAGGATCCTCCTGCCATTTCTCTGGGAGGGCTGGCTGGAGGGGCGCCCGGGGGCTCTTGAGCTCCACGGGGGTCGGGGGTACCGGAGATGAGAGCTGGGATCCCCCAGCCCCGGGGAGGCTGGAGCAAGGGGCGGTCTGGCCTCTGGGCCCGGTCGTGGGCAGGCACAGGGGACCCTGGCCGGCCAGGAGGCCTCAGGCAGGGCGGGGGGGACGGGAGCTGGGAGGGAGTCCGCCGACTCGCCGTGGGGCGACATGGTGCGCACAGCCACTGCACGGCATGCCTGCAGCAGCTGCAGCTGCGCCAGCTCCACCAGCACGCTGCCCGCCGTGGGCGAGGCCACCTCCATGATCTGCGGGGGGGGGGTAGGGACAGAGCAAGGGAAAGGGGGGCTGCAGTGACGCCCCCACTGGCTGCTGGCACTGTGCCGAGAGCTGCATCCTTGGGTGCCTGGTCTCATCTGAGCCTCCTGGCCACGGGGTCTCAGGGCTAGAGTCCTAGTCCGTGGGCAACCAAAGCCCAGGCTCTTAACCAGTCTGCTACCCAGTGCCCAGATGCCTGGGGCGGGCAGCTCCACGCCAGGCCAGGGAGACAAGGCCTCTCCGTGTGGAAAGGAAAGAGACCCATGCCCCGCTCCCAGGGTACGGGAGAGGGCAGAGACCCATACCCCACTCCCAGGGTATGGGAGAAGGCAGAGACCCACGCCCTGCTCCCAGGGTACAGGTGGGCACCCCCGGGCTGTACCTTCTGCCCATCAGCATAAACGGCATAGCCTGTGACCCGGACACCGTTGGAGGTGCCAGCCGCATCAATCGTCACTGGGAGCCAGCTGATGATCAGGATCCCAGGGGAGGGCCCTGGCTCAACCTGCACATCCAGGGGGGCGTCAGGTGGGCCTAGGGGAGGGGGCACAAGACCCAGGATTGGAGCACTCCCGCCAGAGAGGACAGCCCGCTCTGCCACTTCCCTAAAGATGCAAGTAGCAGCCAGTGTGCCCCTGGGGCTACCCTCCCGGGCCTGACCTCCCCAGGGCTTACACACACCTGGCGCCTGTGCCCTCCTACCTGCTGGCAGCGTGGTGAACTGCAGGGTGGCAGCCCGTGGCTCTGGCCTCTCCCCGCCTGGTTCCCAGGACCCTCGAGGAGGGAGCTGAGCCTCCACTCGGGCCTGATAGAGGGTACCAGGCCGCAGGTGGCAGAAGGTGGCCCAGTAGGTGCTGGGGCGGGCAGGGGGACATTCTTCCCCGTTGAGGTAGACGGCGTGGGCCAAGCTGCTGTTGCTGGGCACCCAGGCGATCTCGGCAGATGTGGCGGTCAGCCGATGGACCCGCAGCTGGCTAGGAGCCACGCGGGCCCGGGCCCCCAGCAGCAAGCAGCAGCGCAGAGGGTCGGAGCCACCCCGGCTGGTCAGGGCCTGCACAGAGACCCGCAGGGGCCCCGCCTGCAGGTCCAAGTTCTCCAGCACAGCCGTGGGGGGCGCCCCGGACCCCAGGGCCTGCCGCAGCTCCCCATTCACACAGACATGGTAGCCACACAGCTCCACGCGCTCAGGAGGCGGCTCCCAGGCCAGCACCACGCTGTGGGCCAGCTGCTTCAGGACGGCCAGGCGGCGGGGGTAAGGCACGGCAGGGGGCTCCCCCAGGCCCTCTGGCGGGGGGCTCGGGCTGGGCACCTCCCCGGCCGCCTCATCCTCTGGTCGGGGCTGGCTGCGTCCCCCGCTGCTCTGGCCCCCACTACTGCTGCCGCCTCCGCCACCGCTCAGAAAACTGAGCTCGGGGCCTGAGCTGTGGGACAAGTCAGCCAGCTCCGGAGGCAGGGAGGCCAGCAGGTCGTCGTCGGACACGCGCTCAACAAAATTGGAAGGGACCAGGCCCCGCCGGCCATCCATGAGCTCCCCTGGGGAGAGGAAGACAAGAGAGGAGACAGAGAAAAACACAGCCCGATCAATGCATTGTAGCAAGGCTTGGTGAGTGATCCGAAGCATGTGATTCACCTGCTGGCACTTTTAAAAGAGCAGTCAAGATGTGGACTGGGAAATTATTGTTAATTTTCACTGGTGTGATAACAGTACCGTAGTTCTACAGGACAGACGTCTTAATTTTTAACGGGCAGATGAATCACCTGGAGATTTGTTAAAATACAGATTGTGACTCAGCTGGGCCTGAACAGGGCTGAGATTCTGCACTTTGAACAAGCTCCCAGGCGATGCTGCAGGGATGAAGGATGTCCAGGTTCTACGGAGAGGCACATGCAGGTGTATCTAGGTGAGATATCGTGTGTCGGAGTTCCCTGGGAGCACAGTGGTTAAGAGTCTGCCTGCCAACGCAGGGAACACGGGTCCGATCCCTGGGCCAGAAAGATTCCACCTGCCTCGGAACAACCAATCCCGTGCAGCACAGCTACTGAAGCCCAAATGCCTAGAGCCTGCGCTCTGCAACAAGACAAGCGCTACCCTCTCGCCTCAACTTGAGAAAGCCCATGCACTGCAACAGAGACCCAGTGCAGCCAAAATTAATCCATTCAATTAAAAATAAATAAAATATCATCTGTCAACAACTTGCTTTTCAATCCTATTTTTAACCCAGGTGGGGAAAAGGCAATTATGACCAAATATTAATAACTGTTGAATCCAGGAGGTGAGTACCTAGATATTCATTTTACGATTTAACTTTTCTGTCTGTTTGAAACCTGTCATATTACATGGGTCTGAGGAGTGAGGGCAAGGGCACCCCTCAGCCTTCCTGTGTGGAAAGCAGACATCCTCAAAGGGAGAGTGAGGTCCCGTCTGGCTAGAAGAAAGGCAGGAATCTTTAGAGACAAAAGACATACATGCCAGAGGAAAGAGCCCCCTGTGGGTTCTAGAAGGCACTGAGATCCACAGGCCTGGGTCTAGGAGCGTGACCAGCAGTCACTTCTTCTTTTAACATTTATTTGTCTGCATCGGTCTTAGTTAAAGCAGGCAGGGTAGGGATTTGTGTCACACAGACTCCCTAGCTATAGTGTGCAGGCTTAGCTGATCCGAAGCATGTGGGATTTTAGTTCCCCACCCAGGGATCAAACCCACATCCGCTGCACTGCAAGGCAGATTCTTAACCACTGGACCACCAGGGAGGTGCCTGTCAGTCAGTTCTGACAGCGCTTGCAGGAAATGGACCAGCTCCCCTGAACACTTGGTAATAGAACATTATAAAACATTTCTTAGATTGTTTGTGGGATGTCAAGGATCAAAGAACCTGGACAAACGGCCTATCATATCACAGCTAATTTGGGAAAAGGAAAAAGAGTCCCAGGGCACAGAGGAGCTGGCGGCTGCTGGGCCTTCTTGGGAAGAAAGGGGAACAAGGGCCAGGTTTAGGGCCATGGGTGGGTGTAGGCGGTCCTGAGCAGCAGGAGAACGTGGAAGCTTCCCCAACATCATCTCTCTCTACTTAGGCTAGGAGTTGGGGGTGGGGGGTGTAAGAAAATGAAGAGAAACAAGAGACTTTCAATAAGTTAGGTAACAGTGTAAGTAGTGGGTTGAAAGGTGGCCTTCCCAAAATACGTCCACATCCTAAACCCTGAACCCTGTAAATACAGCAAAAGTGTCTTCCCAGACGCAATTTTAAGGAGCTTGAGATAAAGACTGTCCTGGATTATCTGGGTGGGCCCTAAACTCAATGACAAGTGTCCTCATAAGAGGACACACAAGGAGAGGCACTGAGAGAAGAGGAGGAGGCGACGTGACTGCAGGTGCAGGGACTGGAGTGATGCAGCCGCAAGCAGGGAACAACTGGACCCCCCCAGAAACTGCACGGGACAAGGAGCAGAATCTCCTCTAGGGCCTCCAGAGGCACAGTGGCCCTGCCAACACCTTGCTTTCAGGCTTCTGGCCTCTGACGCTGTGAAAGGACACATTTCTGTTGCTTTAAGCCACCACCGAGTTGGTGGAAACTTTTTACGGCAGCACTAAGAAATTCATCCAGGCACTAACACTGCGGGGTGTGATGCTAATGGGAGGAAACATCACACTAAGCAGGTCCGCTGCCCTGCAAGGCTGGTGCGGGAGCCGGGGCCACAGTCAGGCTCACGGTCTGGAAGCCCCTGTCGCTGAGAGCGGCACAGCTGTGGGATCAGATACTGATGAAGCAACCAAAGTTAAGAAGAGGAATAGGGTATCTGACACCCACTTGCCTGCATGCCTTTCCAGCCATCCTAGATCGCATAGTTCAAATTCTAGTAACTTGGGGTTAGTTAATATTTATGTTGTTGCTGGTGCTGATGGTGGTGGTTTAGTCACTAAGTCGTGTTCGACTCTTACGACCCCATGGACTGTAGCCTGCCATGCCCCTCTGTCCGTGGGATTGGACAGAGTTGGTGTTTAGATTTTTTTTTTCTCATTAAAAAAGCCATTTTTCTGGGAGCTATTTACTTCTCTCCATCGTCCATCCCTAGAGAGAGTTTAGTTGTTTTCCATCATTCCCAGCACCTGCTCAGATAACAGGCATGGGGCCCCAGGAGGAGAGACTGAGCAGGCCCCACAAACCAAAGCTTTGGGTGATACAGACCCAGACCCGAGCACTTTGCTGAATCTGCACACACCACTGCAGCTCTCGCCCTGCCCTGTCCACCCCTCATCCTGGTCTCCATACCACACTGCCCTCCATGCTGTGAAAGGACGCAGCCTGGTGCCCAGCCAGGGCACCCTGCAGAGTCTGCCAGGCCCTGCCCTATTGCCCAGTCACTAACGCGGTGTCTGCCTCAGTGACCTGATCACCCCACGGGCACCACAGAACTGCCCTGGGCACTGTAGAACCACCCTGGAGCGCAGCCCTGCCTGGGCCCTGGCAACTGCTGACCACTTGCTGACACCCTCTCCCAGGCCCTGGACCCCGACGCCTCCTCCCCACACTCACTGGGTTCAGCATCAGCTCTATACACCACGTGCCCGACCTCGAGGTCACTAGTGCTCAGCGCTGCAATGCCCTGTCTGCCAACAGAAAAGCGAATTTAGCTGAAATTCCCTGTGACGCTCTGTCCGCCCTCTGGACTGTGCTGGGTCCTGTCCTGTCCTGCACGGGGCACACGTGGAGTCAGACCAGCTGCCCGCAGAACCCTTTCCCCACAGGCCATCGGGTCTCTCTATGCCTTTCCACCGAGTCTGAAAAGTGACGGTGGGCTCAAAGGGTGCATATGGGTAGAGGGCTTTGGGAAGAGGAGTTTCAAAGTAAACATATGGATGTGACGGTCCCCGCTACCTCCTACCTTCAAAGAAGCCATCCTCGTCCATGCTGCCGTAGATGTAGATGTACTCGCCGGCGGTCAGCGGCAGCTCAGCCTCTGGGTTCTCGTTGGGGCCCTCGAAGGGGTTGTAGCTGCGGGGAGGCCCGGAGGAGGAGGGGGATGGTGACCAACATCCTGTCTCCTCCCCCCCGTCACTTGGCCTTGGGGACACTTTGTTGTCCACCGTTAACCACAGGGAGCGCCCGCTGCACCCACCCCAGCCCAAGGAGGCGAAGATGACTTCTCCCGCCGTGACCCCCACCACGCCCCCTCCGTCTCGTTCCCCCCACACACCCCAAATGCCGGAGGGCCGGGGCGCAGGGGTCAGGGCCCACCTGTAGCGAGCTAGGAAGACCTGGACCCTGGCTCCGCCCCGGCCGCCCTCTGCCACTGCCGGGAGCAGCGAGACGCTGTCTGCCTCCAGTTCCTCCACCTCACTGGCTGTGTCCACCTAGGGGCAAGCAGAAAAGGGCCAGTCCTCTCCAGGACTCTGGGGCCGACCGCAAACTCGTCAGGGGAGGCCCCGCTGTCCTGAGACGAGAAACAGAGCAGATGCTGGACGAGGCCAGCAGCGGTGAGCTCCGCCAACGCTTTCTAAACCAGAACATCAGCCCTCGGGGCCTGGTGGAGCCCAGAGGTCCTGGGTCAAGGGACAGGGGTCAACAGTGACCCGTCCCTGAGCCCCGGCCTCTGCTGCACCAGCTCAGTAAATGAGACCACCGTGCCCAGCGCAGAGGGGGCAGCCACTCTGGTGGCGAGGGGCAAGGGGGCACCCAATGACAGTCTGTGTCTTTAAGGTTAAAAAACTGCAATAAAGCACTCTAGCTGGAAGCAAAGGGGCAGAAGGGGCTGAGAAGTCCCTGGGACAGAGGTACTGCCAGGATAAGCGGGGGCACCCAAAGCCAGCACCTCCACTCATGCCCACAAGGGGACGGTAGAGGCCGCAGCTGGGCTCCACCGCTTCCCACACCCAAGGCTGCAGGGCTGCTCCAGACATCCCCATCCTGCACCACACCCCCCCACCCCCGCCCCTCACACTTTCTCGGGTTTGGGAGGGAGAGAGAGAGAGGGCTGCGGTTGTGAGTGATACCAAAGAACTTGGCAGTAATACCAGCTGCCATATGTTAAGCATCTACTGCGTGCCCCACATGGCGGGAGGTTCCGTCCTTGTTTTGTTTTCTCATCATCCTCCCCACAACCTCACCGGGCAGGTTTGTTAGTTCAAAACTCAGATGACAGCGAAACCCAAGCCCAGAGAGGGTCAGCGACCTGCCTGAGACACAGCTGGGACCTCAATCCCAGAACCGGTGCCCCTCTTCACAGCGCCACCGGCTTCTGCCATGGACACACTCGCCACCAACCTCGTGATGTGGGTCCTGGCCCCAAAGGGTCTCCCTCCCTGCAGCCCAAGACTCTTGGACCTCGCTGGGCCCCAGAGGGGCGGGTTGGGCAGCCCCTGAGTAGGAACAGCAGGCAGGACCGGCAGGCAGGGCAGGCCCCATCGGAGCTCCCCGCCTGCCAGGAGGAATCCACGGGACCCTCTCCTCCGGGGCCTGGCTAGACCCCCGACACGGGCCAGCAGCCCCCCAGCTCCTGGGCCACCCCCTCCCTCCACCCGCCCCCCACCAAGGCAGAGCTGGAGCCCATGCCCCTCCCCAGCACTGACCTCGGGGGTCGGGCAGGACTTGGGGCTGTTGTGGATGGACTCAGAGCGAGAGGAGTTGGACAGAGACTCTGCCCTCTTGGCTGGCGTCCTTCGGGAGACCCCAGCAAGGGTGGCAGAGGCAGTCTCGGAAGACTTCGGGGTGCAGCGTCCCGGGGAGGCTGGTGGGAGGTCGAGGTCTACGGGAAAGATGACACGTGGCCTTGGGGGTCGGTGTCCCAAGGAGTGACCAGTGACCACGTGTCCTCTTGGAGCTAGCGATCAGGCCCTCCGTGGCCAAGTTCCCTTACAAGAAGGGAAATCCTGGGGGAGCTTACTGAGTGGAGATGGAAGTGACTTACATGTATTATATCACAGCATCCTCAGAGCAACTCGATGAGGTGTAGTGGACGCCCCTGTCTCAGAGCCTAGGACACACGGCCCACAGCTTTAGCAGCATCACTCCCTGAGTGAGTGGAGCCGGAACCACCTGATCTGACCGATGCCCAGCTGGCTCTTCGCCAACCCACACTGCCTGCCACTGACTCCTGGTGCCCACCTCCCAGCCAGGACCACAGAGGAGGGGGAGGAGCAGCTACCTGAGATTCTCCAGTGGGCTCAGCTGTTTCCCTCCCCACCTTCCCCGACCCAGAGCCTGGGTCAAGCTAGAACGGGCTCTAACTTGCTGTGTGACTTTGGGTGAGCTGCTAGCCTTCTCTGACCCTGAACTCCGCTCGGGACAAAAGCACCAGGCTGACGGCGCTGGGGGTCTACCTCACCTTTGGGGCCGGATCCGCGGCAGGGCTGCGGGGTGGAGCAGCAACAGGGGTGTGGCGGGCTGTCCCCCGGGGCACCGCAGCCCAGGGCGGAGGTGAGCAGGTCCAGGGGGCCAGGGTGCAGGCGGAAGGCCTGGAGCTCCCGCGCCAGCAGGCTGAAGCGCTCAGTCTGGCTGCGACACTGCTCCTCCAGCTCCCGGACCCGGACCTGGGCCGAGAGGCAGGGTGAGCCGCCGGGCCGCGGAGCTGCCTGGGCCAGCCCGCTTCAGATCACACTCGCCCAGGCCCGAGGGCTGGGCACGAACCCTCAGCCTGGCCGCCCGGCTGCCCCAACATAGGGTGGCTGAGGGTCGAGACACCGTCACTCCCAACCCCCTCTCCAGCTCAGCTTCATGCCCCAGGCGGTAGCACTTTCTGGGCCAAAAGGGGTCACCCCACCCCATCACCACCACCGTATCACTTCAGGGGTTCTCTCCGCTCCATGGCTCATCACCCTCCCACAGCCAGTGACCCATATCCCTGCCCACAGAAATGTCCCCAGAGACCCCAGAGCTCGGGACATCGTTGGGACAGGAGTGAGCCAAATCCCAGGAGTTTTTCTCAAAGATCAGGAGAGTCCCCATCAAGGGGCTCGTGGGTCAAATTGGCTGGCTTTGGAACCTCCTCCTGGTCTCAGAGATGGGCAGGGCCTGTATGTGCCAGGCACAGTGGCAGGTCTGGGGCCAGGGCAGTGAGAATCCCAGCCCATCTACAGAGTCTCGGCCTGTGACGGGTCACACCCCTGTCGTCGGACAGGAGGGCTGGAACCGCTTAGGCCTGAGGGAGGAGACTCAGCTCAGCCAGCCTGCAGGGGTGTTGAGGAGAGCCCCCCGCCCCTGCTCCCCAGGGAGGTGGGGGATCAGGAGGCTGTACCTGCATGGAATCCAGGGTAGACTGTGGCGGGAAAAGCAAGCCCAGAGGAGAGGTTAGAACTCTTACCCAGGGGGCATTACCCAGAGAGGGAGAGAGGGGCCCAAGTGGACACAGCTCAGTCAGCTCCCTGGACTGACTAAGCAAGTGCTAACTGGAAAGATATTTCAGGGCCAAAGGTGGAGGGGATCGCCCCAGCCCCCAGAGCATTTAGGGGCCCTTCCTGCAAGCCCACATCCCCACCCACACCCCGGGAACCCCCTGCAGCACTCTCTGAACTGCCCCAGACTTCCCCCCGGCTGGAAGCACGGCGGCCACCTCCAGGGACCCTACCTCCAGCAGCTGCACAGCGCCTTCATGCTCCCTCTGGGCTTCCGCCTGGGCCTACAGGTGGGAGGAGGCAAATGCTGGAGGAGAGGGGTGAGGACTGGGGTGGGATCAAGGGAGGAGGGCAGGCAGGATGAAGGAGGAGAGAGGAGAGGGAAGGGGGCTGGGAAGCGGCTGTGGGTGCCTCCCTCCGGCTCCCATTCTGAACCGCACCTCGAGTTCGAAGGCGAAGGGGCCGAGAAGAGGGGCTTGGGACTGCTTCCTGCTTCCCAGACCCTCCCCCTTGGGGTTTTTTTCTCCTCCTGTCTCTCTCGATGCCCTCTGCCTGCTCATCTTTTTCCCCTTGCGTGTGTGAGGGCCCCACAGGGCACAGTGCTGGGCCCGCAGTCACTCTCTCTAGACTCCCATCTAGTCGCAGGACCAGATGCACTGAATACTCCAAAACCTGTCCCCAAGAACGACCTCCCCAGGACCCAAGACTCACAAGTCCAGCTGTCTATGGGGCTCTCCACTCAAGTGGTTAACACACAGCCCAAACTTGGCCGAAATGGAACTCAGAACTCAGGATGCCCGACCTCGCAAACCTGCTGCCCGTCATCCCTCACTCCTGGCGGGTGAAAGGCCCAACCATCCATGTAGTCAGCACTTGGGTGAAGGCGTGGGGCACTCAGTAGGAAGCCCACAGTGAGTCCTGTCGATTCTCTGTTCACAATGTACTTCGGATCTGCCCACTTGTTCCCTGCCATGGATTATACTCTCACCCAGGCAGACATCATCTCCCACCTGGACCCCTGTGGCCACCCGACACCTGAATGCTTTGCTTCTTTGCCCACGCCCCTGTCCATCGTCTGGAGTGCTGCCGAAGCGACTCTCTAAATGACGAATCAGACCATGCCACTCCCCTGCTCGGGACCTTTGGACGGCTTCAAACGACTCAGACAGCAGAATACCCAAACTTCTCCCCTGACTTTGAAGGTCTGATGCTATCTGGCTCTTGCCTTCCTGCCATCCCGTCCATCCTACCACATGCTAGCCACACTGGTCTGTACCCCTCAAGCTTCTCCCTACCACAGGGCCTCGGCATGAGTGTGCCCCCTCTCCAGAATGCTCATCAGCTGACTCCCTGTGACCCTCGAAGTATTAAAGGCCTTCCTTGCCAAGCTCGCTGAAGAGGCCCCTCACCCCATCCCCACCACCCTGTGTTACATCACCCTGGTAACTTTCCCCACTGTACTTGTCAATGCCTGCGATCAGCTCACGCATGAATCTGTTTATGTGCTGCTCGGTCAGGGACCTGGCCTTTGCCCCTCACAGTCCCTCCAGGGCCTGGCACAGTGCCTGGCACACAGTGTGTTGGTTAGATAAGTGTTAGTTGCCCAGTCGAGTCCGACTCTGTGATTCCACCGACTGTAGCCCCCTAGGCTCTTCTGCCCATGGGATTCTCCAGGCAAGGATACCGGAGAGGGTTGCCATACCCTCCTCCAGGGTATCTTCCCCACCCAGGGATGGAATCTGGGTCTCTGCATTGCAGGTGGATTCTTGACCGTCTGAATCACCAGGGGTTCTCTATAAATGCCCACATTGGATGAGGGTCCAGAATCTACAGCTGGGGTCTGGCAGCCCCCCCCTTTCCACCCACCCCTCCCCGGACGCCGCCCCCACCTGCTGCAGCCTCCGGACCTCCTCCCGCTTCTCCTGCAGGCTGAGCCGAGCCTGCTCATGTTCCACCTCCAGCTGCTGCCGCCGCTGGGTCACCTCCCGCATGTGCTGAAACGCAAGAGCCTGCGTCAAGGCCCGAGCCCTGCTCTACTGTCTCTACGGAAGATCTAAGATGAGGGCGCCTCAGACACCATGTGTTCCAGACACTCTGTTAAAAAGGAAACTGCGGCTAGAGAAGGAAAGGGCCGCGGGCGCCCGGACTCAGCCTACACCCCCGCGCCCCACGCAGGGCACGTGCTTCGCCAGCCCACTTTCGCCCCGTGCCGCCCGGTGTCCTCACCTTCAGCACCTGCTCCAAGCTCTCCAGCTTGCTCTGCAGGCCTTGGCTCTTGAGAAGGGCCGAGTCCCTCTCCTGTGTCACCCCCAGGAGCTGGCCCCTCAGCTCTGCATTCTCCCACTCCACCTGGACAGGGGGGAGTGCAGGGAGCTGAGAGCGTGAGCCTCACCCCCCCAGCACCCTCGCTCCCAGGGGCCACAGGATGCTCTGTGCTCTCCCCAACTGGGGAGCTGGCAGAGGCAGTGCCTTGCCCGGGGACGGGGCCCTGGCAGGACCTGGGCAGAGCCTCTACCTTCTCCTTCTCCGTGGCTCTCCCACTGAGCCGAGAGTTCTCCTCCACGAGGCGGGCATTCTCGTTCTGGGCTGCCTTGAGCTGCAGTTCCTGTGAGACCAGAGGGGAGCTCCAGGGAGGCTCCCAGCGCCCACCTCCTCCTCTCCCCACACAGGCACACGTGGGACCCTGTCGGCCCCTTCCTGCATCAGCCAGGAAAGGGAAGCCCCACCAAGCAGGAGGGAAAGTGTGCTTTCGGGGCAGGAGAGAAGAAACTGGCGTTCTGGGGGAGCCCTCCACCTGGTGGGCCTGATGGACCCAAGGAGCCGGCCTTCCAAGGCCCCACAGAGCTCACCAGCTCCTCACATCGCCTCTGCTTTTTCCGGGCTTCCTGCTCCAGACTCTCGCATTTCTTCCTCTTCTTGCTGAGCTCTGATTCCTGCGGGATCAGAAAGGAGCTCCTCACACAGGAAGGCAGATCCACCCATAAAGGGTCTCCTCCAGCGCCTTAACCCGGGTCTTACCAGTTGCTGCACCCTCTGCTGTTTCTCTGGCTCCCCTAGGACCACAGCAGGGTTTTCCACATCCTCCTGGGGTGTGGCCTGAAAATGGCCAGGGGCAGTGGGCTGGCACCTGAGGGCAAGGCCTCAGGGCAGCCTGCCCCTGGCCCAGCCTGTCCGAAGGGGGTTCCCACCCGACCTCACAGTCAGCAAAGAGATCCCTGCTCAGGAAGGGGAAGGGGTGCTGTGTGCCCCCTCTCCCCCATCTCCAGTTGATCCTGAGTGCTTTGAGATCCAGAGACCCATGATTGCCCTGGGAGATGGGTCCTCTATCCAGGCCAAAGCTTTCCCTTTTTAGCTTGCAGCCCTGCTCTGCACTCAATAACTGTCCTGGGTGTCCTTCAGCGACTGGCAGAGAACTAGGAGGCTGCCTGGGCCCCCAGGGAGGTGGTGTCCCCAGAGCTAGGGGTCATGGATCCATAGTCTTGGCCTAGGGCCTACAGACCTGTTCAGACCCTCCTCCCAGCTTCCCCAAGCCCACCCTACGGGCACGCCCCGGTTATCCATCCGTGCAAACTCTGGAGGACAGGTCTTGATGAGTAATGCTCCCTCCCTGGACCAGGCAGAGGGGCCAAATCCCTTCTCCCTATCCTCTTCCCGGAAGGAGGGGGGACCCAGGTGCCGCCCAGGACAGAGGATGGAGAGGAGCCAGAACTCTAAGTTATGGAGGTCCGGAGCGGGGTCCCCAGCTTTCGGGCCAGGGGCCGCCTAAGCCCGACGCCCAGTGAGGGTCGCCCGTACCTGGAGCCGGGGAGGACACCGCGCCGCCCCCGGGGAGCCGAGCCGGGTCTGACGGACCGGGCAGGCGCTGATGGGGGCGTCCCCGCGCTGCTGCTGCGGCGGGAGGCAGCGGCGCGGGCTGGGCCCCGGGCGGCTGCCAGGGCAACCGGGGATTTGCGGCCGGGCCGTACCACTGGCGGCGCGGCAGGGGCGGCGGGGCGGGCCGCGGGCCTCAGGCCTGCGGAGAGGGGGGCCCGAGCCCCCGGGGGCGCGCGCGGCTCAGGTACGAGCCCTGGGAGGCCGGGCCGAGGACCCGGCCCGGGCCGTGCGCGCGCCGCCACCTCCTCGTCGGGGCTCTGAGCGCGGTGTACGGGGAGGAGGGAGATCCCGGAGCCGCTCCCACCCCATTCTCCGCAGACCTACACACCTGCCCTGGCGTCGGCGCTCACCTCTCCCGGGGCCCCCGGGGCGGGCGCCCCTGCTCTGGCCGGGACAGAGGGGCCCGGGGGCCGGGGCGGCGAGGGCGGCTCCCTCTGGTTGCGCAGAGCGATCTGCCTCTGCAGCCGCAGCACCTCCCGCTGGGACTCGCGCAGCAGCCGGTCGAAGTCCCGCACGTGGAGCCACTGGGGGCCCTCCTGGAGTCGGGGGACCGGGAGCCGAGTCGGGCCTAACCCCGACCCGACCCGCGCCGTCCCCAGCTGAGCCCGCCCTCCGCCGGACTGCAGGGGCCCTCGGGCGCGGGCAGGTGCGCACCCTCCCCATGCATCTATGCCCGGTCGCAGATGCATGCCTACACAGCCCCATGCTTCCGCTCGCCTGTGTGCAAACACTCCCGGGAGCTCGTTTACTGGACACTCGCGGTGTCCTCGGCACTGTGCTCAATGCCTTGCGAACATCTCTGCACCCCAGTGTGAGGTTATGCTTGAGTTCATACAGCCAAGCCCACTGGCTTGCAGCCTGAAACCTGGAGCCCAGAAATTGCCAGGTCTGGGACTCACGGCTCCACCCCCTTCGGTTCAGGCGCCGGGTCCCCGCTCCCACCTGGGCCGTTGCCAGGGGAACCTACTCCCAGCAGCCTCCACCTGCTCGCTTCATTTGCATCTCATTAACATCTCAGTCTGCATCCCACACCGCCAGGCCGGCGACCCTAGGTAGGGCTGAGCCGGAAGGGGTGACCAGGGCCTCCTCGCACCTTGCCTGCCAGGGTGAGCCTGGCCTGCAGCTCCCTGCACTCCCGCTGCAAGGCAGCAATCTGCTTGTCCTTGGCCAACAGGGCGCTGGCTGTCTCACTGAGGTCCCGGGCTCGTTGGCGTGCCAGGGTCTTCCGGCACAACTCCAAGCTGGCCCCTGGACTGAGCATGGGAGCACTCACCTGGCCGGGGGAGGGGTAAGGCCACTGGTCATCTGAGGGCTGGGGCACTTCTCCCACTTCTCAGCTCCTCCCAAAGGAAGGGTTAGGATGAACACCTTTGAAATGTGGCCTTCACCTGCTTCCACCCTGAGTCCGGATCTACCCTCAGCCTCGCTTGACCCCTTCCCTGCAATCCTCAAGAGGGAGTGAAAGGGTTAACTCCACCTCCTAGCTTAGGCCCAAAGGATGCTGCTAATTGAGGGCTGCCAGTGTGATGGGTCTTGTCCCTGCCCCAACCAGCTCTGCACCCAGAGATGAGTGCCAGCACTGGCAATCCAGAATTCTGCTCTCCCTGCCCGGGACCCCACCCCACCCCCCCACCCAGCCCTTCTCTCCCTCCTGTGGTTCCAGAAGCCCCCAGCCCCCTAGCCTGGCTGGCACTGGCCCTTCCTACACCTCAGCCGCTGGGTTCCTGCGTCCCTGGGTACTAAGAGTCCACAATGCCCAAGCCCCACTGCCCTGGCACCCCTCTGCCCTGGTCGCCCAGCCTCCATCCAGTGGCCTCCCATCCTCACCACCCTTAGGTTAGTCTCCTGCAGCTTTCGGGCCCTCTCCTCCAGGCGCTTGGCAATGACCGCCAGCTCGGCATTCTTCCGCTTCAGCCTCCGCACCTTCTCCTCCGTCTCTGGGAAGCTGCTCTTCCTCTGACAAGGGGTCAGCCAGAATTGGGGCATGTGGGGAGAAGCCCGGCCCCTGCCCCAGACCCAATCGTAACAGCTTGGGCCTTGGGCTGGACTCTTGGGCTCACAGTGGGGCTCCTTGGCAACTCTAGGTAGGGGTTCACCCTCTCTGGGTCTTGGGGTGATGTCAGCTCCATGTAACTCCCACTTGGAGGGATGTTCATGGGATGAGAAGGATGCTGAAGCAGAGAGCCGGGGTGTCTGAGTCTGCCTCCCCCCCAGGACCCAGGACTTGCTTTCCAAGCCTCACCAGCATCTGGTTCTCCTCCTTAAGGATGGCACAGCGCTGCTGCAGCTCCCCCATGGCCCTCAGCAGCTCCAGATTGGGCCTGTCCCCGAAGCCCATTTTCAGCTTGCCCTGGCATGGGAAAGGATAGGGTGCAGCCCCTCAGGAATCACCCTACCTATGGAAATCAGAGCCCTCCGTATGGACGCGTTCCCCCTCCACAGTCCAAGGAGACATGGAGACAAGAAGGTTCTTCCCCATGCCCCAGGCCTTCAGGGTGGAGTACAGGAGGGGCTGCTTAATACACGAACATCTCCCAACCCTGGAACCCTCTCTGCTCATCCCCAGCTCTTCCCACCTCTGCCCAGCGTCGCCTTTCGGGAAAGACCAGCCTGAACTCCCACCCCCACTCCTCCAGGCTCCCCCAAGTCCTGAGTCCCCCAAAGTCCAGGTCCCTTCGTCATCTACAGGAGACGGCTCACACCCACCCCAAACCTTATCCTCCCTGGCTTGGCCCAGCACTGAGCCCCCCTCTACTGAGTCACTTCCTCCAGACTCTGATTCCATCACACACACCCCCACACACTCCCCCAGTATCCCCCAGCCCCCAAGGACAGAGAGATGCAGAGAAGAGAGACAGACACAGACAGACTGTCAGAGAGAGACTCACAGAGGGAGGGGGAAGGGGAGGGTTCAAGGCAGACAGACAGGCCAAGTCAGAAGGACAGACAGATGGTGAAAAACGGAACCACTGAGATTTATGCCCAAAGAAGGGAGGACAGACGGTCACTGAGATGGACCTGCAGACAGAGATAGGCCCGGAGAAGACAGGGGGCAGTGAAGTCCCTGACCATGCCCAGGCCGGCAGGCAGGGTGAGAGCCCTAGTCTCGCAGACCCCGGCCGACCTCAGCTCCCTTACCTTAGAGAAAGCCTCTGCCTCCGGGTCCTCCAGCCTCTGACAGCCGGGTCCGGAGCTCAAGGCTCCCCGTGCAGGGCTGGGCAGCCCAGTTCCTGTTCTTCCAGGCTCCATGCCCCCCACAGGCCCCGGGCTTCGGGCTCCCTCAGGCTCGGAACTCTCCTCAGGCCTCAGTTCTCCAACACGCAGATCTGTGGTGGTACCAGCCATGCTTGGGGATGCACCTCCAGCATCACCCCCCCGGCCTGGAGTCCAGCTCTGCCAGGCGGGCAGTGCCCACCGCTCCATGTTTCCGGGGTCCCCCAGCGATGGAAGGGATGTCAGTTGCTCCATGGTTCTGCCAAGGGTCCCTAGGACCCCAGCCGGGGGACATCACCCAGCCAGCTGGAGGGGCCGATGAGGGTCGTGCCAGGCCAGACCCTCTCCTCTCTGAGCTCTTGGCTTCACTGAAATTCCATCCAAGGTTAGCCGAGTGCTTCCTCCCCACAAAGGAGGCTGCGGGAGCCGGGGCTGCCGGAGGAGCTGGAGCCAGGGGTGTGCGAGCTGTGTTTGCTCGTGTGCACGAGCCTGTGGAGGAGCAAGGGTGTCCCCGCAGGGATGGGGAGAGCGTGCTGAGGCCACCGACAGCAGCTCCGGCTGAGGGTGTGCGCGTGTCTCCAGGTCGGCCTGTGCTGGTCAGCACTGCTGTGTGTGTGTGAGTGTGTGTGTGTGTGTGTGTGTGTGTGTGTGTATCTGGAGGCTGGATGATCCTACTTGTGTGTTCTGGGGGCTATGGTTTTGTGTGTCACTGCCTGTGCCTGTTTCAGAGTTGCCAGTTGTTTCTGCGTGTGTGGGTGTCTACTGCAGGGCTGTGGCAGTGTGTGATGCTGTCACTGGTTGTATCTGAGTGTCTCAGTGCTGTGCTGCTGTGTGCATGGCTGTCATTGTGTGTCCGTTTCAGCATCTGTGAGTCTGACCATCCATCACGATCCCTTAGCCGGCTAGGGTCCACAGGAGCTGCTGGGGGTGATCCCCAAAGGTCCGCTGGAGTCCTTTATCTCCCGCTCCTCTCTCTGCCGCTGCTGGCCAGCTTGCTGGGCGGTTGGGCTGGTCCTAAGGAGGCCTGGGTCGGTGGGCTGCTTGCCTCATAGTCTCTCTCCCTGCTGGCCTCAGCTCTGGGGACTGAAGGGGTTCCCTGTAGTCCCAGAGCCCCGAGATGGTGGGCACGGAGGAGGGCCGAGCCTCAGAACCAGGGGGGTGAGCGAGGGAGAGCCAGCCCTTCCCTCCCCCTCCCCCTCCTTTCCCGCCCACCAATAGGAACTCGGCTGCTGGTTTCCATGGGGATGGCGCTGGACTGGTGGGCTGGACCGGCAGGCAGGGCTGGGACAGAGGGAAGAACAGGTTCTTCAGGATGTCGACCCAGTGCCCCCAACGTGTGAGCGCCCACCCTTCCCACACACACACCCACGTCTTCCGGGATACGGAGACGGGGGGCGGGGGGCTGCAGACAGGGGGGCTGTCTCCATAGCTGCCCCAGTCCAAGCCGGGTAGAGACAGAGACAGGGTGTTGGCATGACAGAGATCCAGCCACGGAGAATGGCAGGAATAGAAAAGACGGAATTTAAGATGAAACAAAGAGGGACAGGGAAATCGAGATAATGAAAACAAGAGGAGAGAAACAAGGAGACAGAGGTGGAAATAGGCTGAGATAATTGCTTTTGCTTCCTCCTGGGGGCAACCTGGCCATCTCAGGCCAGCGGGGAAGGCCACGTGGCTTGTTAGGCTGGCTTAGCCCCAAACTGTCAGGAAGCTCACCTTCTGTCTCATCCTAAGCCTTTTTGTTATGGTAAAATGGCATTTTGGGGACAAGGATGTGGAACTCCTCCACTCTTAAACCAGCCTCTATGTGGCCGCAGAGACCTAGATGGAGTCCCCAGGAACACGGATGTTGGGAAGGACCTCAGAGAGGCCTCTGGACCGGAGACAGTCCCTCCAAACCTGAGGCTCAAGCCAGTCTCTCCTAAGGGAGGGGGCCCCCGTGTGGCAGCCCCTGGGGATAGCACCAGCAGTGCTAAGCCACAGAGCCCCTGACAGTGGGCTCTACCTAGGCCAGAGCTGATGGAACTCTTGGTGGTGGGGAAGCATGAAGAAGACGTGTCATCCTCACTTCCCTAAATCACTGTACAGATCCATACGTGCAGGGTGTATGCAGATGCCATCATGTGCATGCGTACGTGTAGTACACATATATAGGACATAACTTTGTCTCTGTGTATGTGGGCATTGTGTTGCTTTATATACATATGCACACGCATACAAGTATGCATGCGTGTATGCTATTATGGGTCTGTGGGCCTCCCTGGGTATACACGCATGCATGTTTCTGTGTATGTGCCACTGCATATATACTTGTCACGTCATCCACGTGTGTGATATGTATGTGAGGCTATGTTGTGTGAGTGTATAAATTACAACATGTGAGTCATCTTAAATGTATATGGATATAGCACCCTCTCATACAGTCACGGATCTGTAATGACATACAATGGCGTGGTTTTATTTATATCTATATGTGTAGTTATATACATCACCATGTCTCTCTTGTATATTCATTGTGTAGGAACGTGTCACTGTATGTTCATGTGTACAGAAGCAATGTGTTTATGTGAATGTCACCATATGTGTATTTGTATGCTTTTCTGTGACACATATTATATGTATTTGTATCATTGCATGTGTGTTTACTATTGAATATATGTGTGTCCTGAGTGTGGGTATATCCCTGTGTGTCACTGTGTGGCATGCTGCCATGTATAGGTACCATTTCAATTTTTTTTTTTTCTCTTGGCTGCACCTTACAACTTGTAGGATCTTGGTTTCCCAACCAGGGATCAAACCCTGCCCCACCCTCATAGTGGAAGCGCAGAGTCCTAACCACTAGACCACCAGGGAAATCCCTATACAGTTTGTACTGATAGCTTATGTATATGGGGCCATGTGTGTGATTGCACTCATGTGCTGGTGTGTGCTTTGTATATTAGCATCTGTGCCCTTGTCTTATGTATAAGATGCTTTTTGTGTGTGAGCCACAGTGAGTTTGTTCCCAATTCTTAGACTACCAAGGAGCCCCTAGACTTTCTGAGATTACAGCTTAAAGGTAGGCAGCCTTCGTCTGCGGGTGTGAAAAGCAGGTGGAGGGCAGCGCAAGGTCGGAGCTCGGGTAAAGGGCAGGAGGTCCTCAGAGCCCTGCCCTTGACGTCCTGCCCACTTTCCTCCTTTGCAGGGAGGTCCTCCCTCGGGGATGGCCCTCCGCAGGCCACCAGCCGACCAAGCCCAGAGCCCCCTTCTGGTCTCTTAGGCAGAGCCAAACCCATTTCTCTCAGGAGAGAGTGACTTTCCCTCCGGCCTTTCTGCGCATCCATGTGCCTGCTAAGCCCATTCGCTCCACCGCACCCAGCAAAAGAGTCTCAGACAAGAGAGAAGGAGTCCACTCTTTATTAGTGTCGGGTTCCCGGGCACCGCTCCCGCCTCCATGCCGTCTCCCGCCCTTTCCCGCCTCTTGCTCATCCGGCATCCGTCCGCCGACGCCCGGGCCGCTCGAGGGGCACCTCTCCGGCTGCATCGGGTCCAGACGTCCACCTGCCGGCCCTCGGGGCAGCCGAGGAGCCCAGGCCGCGTTTCCACGCGGGCCACGGCTGGCAGGGGCGGCCGTTCAGGAGTCCGGGCGGCGTGCGGGGGGCGCCCGCGGGGCTCACCTGTCCCACGCGGTCCCGATGGCGGGGGATTCGGCGACGGCGGGCGGCGGCGGCGTGGTCTCCGAAGCCCACAGTACACTCATCCATAAAGTAGGAAACACTACACCCTCCAGTGCTGTTAGTAGTGCTTTCTACTTTATGGGTGACTGCACTGTCTGTCTGTCCGTCTGCGGTGCTCTTCAGGCCGCCGGCTCTTCCTCCAGGCTCCAGCCCGATGGCCCCCCAGCCCTCCCCCTGCGCCCCGAGACCCCGGCCCCCTGCCCGCTGGCCCGGCACCCTGCCTGCCCGGGCCCTGTGGGCGGTGACTCAGCATGGCGCCAGACCGGGCCTCCCTCCCCCCACTTCCTCTTTGGTTCCCTCTTCCCTTCCCCCCCCACCACGAACCCGGCTCCACCCCATCGCCCCCACATTCGGGGGCACTCAGGTGGAGACCGTGGCCACTCAGGAGGCCTCACCCTAGTCCCCGGTTCTGACCCCTGGCGTGATGCCCTCCAGAGCCAGACCAGAGGCCTGGGTCCCCGGCCTCCTCTCCAGCCCAAGGCCGGAATCCCTCACCACCCACCGCTGTGGCTCCCCATGTAGGAGCCCAAGGCTGTCTTGACAGAGATGGTGGCCATGTTGGGTGGAGGGAGACCTGAGCACCTCTCCGTGACACCAAGTCCCCCTTTCCAGCCTCTCCTCACCCTCTGCCATCCCCACCCTATTCTCCCGCCCTTGTCCGTTGAAGCCGTGGACCCCTCTTTCTTCACTGAGGGCTAGGAGCCATTTTCATTTCCCTTGTCTAGAGAGAAGTCAAGGATTTTGAGGTGCTGGCCTACCACAGAAGCTGTAGACCTGAGGGGTCTTGCCCTTCTTTGCCCAGCGCTCCGCTTGGAAGCCTTGGCACCAGAGCCTCCCAAGCCCCTCCCCAGCGCCTCCACCCAAAGCCTGCAGCCCAAGCCCCTCTTCGCCCCTTGAGGCCCAAAGTCCAGGATCCCCAGCTGGGGCTGAAGTGAAGGTTCAGATCCTTACCTAATGCTGCAGGGCTGAAGGGCGCAAGCCCTGTGCTCCAGGCTCCCAAGTGGGGTTCCCTTCAGGGCGGGCAGGGCTTATAACCCCGAGGCCACGTGGGTCAGATCTCAGGGCGCCCAACGGTCTTGGAGCCCGCCCCCACACTGCGGTGCCGATTAGCTGCCCCTCCCCTCCCTGGGGAGGACAGACTGACAGGAAACCAGAGACAAGGCTGGGTATTGGCGGGAGGGGGCTGAAGAGACCATGGCACACACCCTGGCAGGTGGCTTCCGGGACCCCAGGCCTGCCCTTCCCCCCTGACACCAGCCATGGGGGACAGTTCAGAAGTCCGGGGGCTGCCATGGGAGTGACTCCAGGACGTAAGGGCTGCCTCTCAGGGCCTAAATTCTAGCACAAGAGAAGAACCTTTTCTCTGAGCTCCACCCCCACCGACCCTAGCCCAGAAAACTCCCCTCCCTTTGGGACAGCAGTGGAACTCAGACCGGGCCACGGCTCCTGTACGTGCTGCCCAGAGAGGCCACTGAGGAACAGGTGTCCAATGGGGGTCTAGAGCAGCACATTACGATAACCTCCAGGTTGCCCCCAGCACCCCACAAAGCACCCCTCCCCCTGCACCGCCTGCAGGAGACCAGACCCCCTCAGCACGCTGTGGGGGTCGCACCGGGCCTGTTGACCCTAGACTTGGTGTTCCCATGCCCCGCAGGGCCTGTCAGGATAAGAGGGCAGGGCAGGGCAGTGATGAGGTCTGGGGTCTCAGGCAGGGCCTGGGCGTCATTGGGCTTGGAGGGCTGGAGGGAGAGAGCCTCGGAGAGCAGAGGTTCTAAGCTGCTACCGGATGTGGGCACAGGGCCCGCCCACCTGCATGCCACCCCCGCTTTCCCCATGGGGAAGGCAGGAAGCTGCCCATCCCAGGGCCCCTGGCTGGGGGTGGGGGGAGCGGGAAACGGGGTGTGGGGCTGGGTGGGGGGCTAGGGTGAGTGATTCTCCAAACCTCTCAGTGAGCTTGGCTCTGGCATCAAGAAGGGTGGATTGGGCCAGGGCCAAGGAGGTGAGGGAGCAGGTAGGATGGACGAGAATCACCCAGGGACTCCTTCCCATGGGCATCTTCTCTGGGTCCCCCATTCCAGGCCAGGCACGCACAGACTGCGGGAACTCCCTGATTCAAAGGCCCAGAAGAGGACTGGCCTGCCGGGGAGGCAGCAAGGGAGAAAACTCTCTTGCATCTTTTCCTTCAGGCTTGGCAACCCTCAACCTGGAAAATAGTTACCCACCTCCAGGCCCATAAATAGGACAGAGAAGGGCAAACACGGTTCTTCACCTGCAGGCCTGAAGGGACAGTGGCGAGGAAGATGAGCTGGCCAGAAATGGGACAGTGCTCCTTTAACAGACCACTGCAGCAGACCCTGGGTGGAGGGGAAGTGGCTGCCCCAGGCGATAAGAGGATAAGAATATCAGAGTCGTGCAGTAACCTGGGTTCCTAGACTCCCACCCTTCAGGGTTCCTCCTCCATGAGCATCTTGCCACCCCGCTTCTGTCTAAAGTATCACTAGAGTCATCACCTTAGAGGTGTTTCGTCCCAGCAAACGAGTCACAGGCTGGAGGCCAGGGGGCCTGGCTTTGGGGCCCAGCTCTGCCGCAGGCTCCCTCAGCGTGTGACCTGCGGCAAGTCAGACCTGAGCTTCCTTCTGAGAGACACGCTTGTCCCTCAACAGACCCCAACCCCAGCCTGGCCTCTCTCCTGACCCGAGCTGGGTGGGGGGCACCCCTTATGCCTGCCCCTCTGTGACAACAGAGGCTGCTTTCCCTGTCTGACCTCAATGCTCTAGGCCAAGGACCACTGATTTTTTTTTTTTTTTTTAAGGAGAGAGCTGGAGGCTCAGCCTCTCCAACCACAGAGCTTCTAGGGTCTGGCGGTTTCTGGACGGGTTGGGCCTTTCCCTAATTCCATCCTGAGGCTGGGGTTGAGGACGCATGGAACTGGTGCGGGGGTGGTCAGGACCTCCATACCCTGGACTTCTCCCCCAGCCCTGCTGGGCCTCAAAGGAAGAGAACGTGGACACCAGACACAAAGTCAAAGACAAGGAAGGGTCAGGGTCTGAGATAAGAACACTGAGACAGTAAGAACCACCCAGGTGAGTCGAACAGGAGCGCTGGGCTGCTCTGTGCTGCACAGCCCATAGGTGTGGCCTGAGTGAATGACTGAGCGCAGGCCTGCACACACGCATGTACACGCATGCACACTCTCATACACACACGTACATGTACACACACGGATAGACACATACATACACACACAAATATACAAACACATGCATGGGCACACACACATATACACATACATATACAAACACACACATGCATGCACATATACACATACACACACTTACATATACAAATACACACACACACACAAGCATGCACATATACACACAGGGCCTGGAGAGTCCAGAAGGCTCACAGTCCCCAGTCTAGAGAGGCACAGCGAGCTCAGACCCACACAGACGCCCTGCAAGTGACACCCCAGCTCAGGCCTACAGTCTGAGGAAGGCCCCTTGCACACCCCCGGACACAACCTGCTCCTCCTTAGAAAAACCCCGAGGAAGCTCACTTGGGAACCTGAGGCCTGTGCTTAGGAGGGTGACTGTGCGGAGGTGGGGGTAGCTTCAGGACACCGGCGCCCTTAAGAGAGGAGCAACTCCCACTCCTGCCTCCAGAGCTCCCCGGGATGAGAGAAAACAGCCTTGCTGATGGCCAGTGGCTGACTGAGGAGGTGGCCGAGACAGGAGGCCTCTCTTTGTGAAGGAGAGAGGAGTTTGAGTCGATTCTTCCAACTCCACCCCGTGGTGGCTGGCAGGTCTGGGCTCAGCCAGGCACTCAGTGGGCAGCCTGGGCTCACTAAGACTCTGCTATAGAGTGTCCTCCACGGTCCTTCCCAGTTCTGACACTCCTGGAACTCGCTCAGAGGCAGCAAGAGGGGAAAAGGAGTCAGGACCAAGCTAAGAAGGAGGAGGGATGGGGCCGCTGACATCAGAAACAAAGCGAGACCAACCTTTCCACCAGGGCAGGGCCCTGAGGTTGTTGGGTCCAGGACCGGCCTCCTGGAGGGCGCCAGGCTCACAATCTCCAGCCCCACCCGACCTCGCTGACCTTGGGGACAGCCTGTTTTGTGTGCCAGGCTGAGGCTGCGGGCAGGTAAAGGTGTCCCCGAGGAGAAAAGGACACAGCCCTGTCTTCAGGGCTCCCCAGTCTGAAAGCCAGGACACATACACATGCAGGGCATGGGAGCATCACGTGTCACTGTGAGTGAGTGGCTTGTACCTGAAGCAAGGCTTCAGGCCTAATGGGGACACAGGACTCTTGCTTGAGCAGGAGCTGAATCTGCGGGGTGAGAGGAGACACACCACGTGCCTTCACATACGCCGACATCTTATAAAATGGTAGCAACGAGACCATGTCAGTTCTGAGTGGCGCTGAGGGGCCCATGGGGCTGGACTGACAGATGCTTAAGTGGCTGGGGCCCATCAGAGAAGGCTTCCTGGAGGAAGTGAGCACAGATGGAAGAGGATTGGAAGGTGAGGAGATAGAGAAAGGAGCAGTTGACTGGGCAAGGAGAAACGGGGAGCAAACAGCCTTTTGAAGGCATAACACCTGCAAGGGAGAATGGACCCCAAGGGTGGGAGAAATTCAAGGGTCTTGTCTACACAGGTAAGTAGAGAAGAAAACCAAGCCTCCCCTCCAGCTGCACAGGCCCAGGGCCCTCACTCAGCAGACAGGCAAAGATGGCAGCCCAGATAACCTGCCTGGTGCGGAGACAACAAGAGAGAAGCCACGGGCCCGCTGCACAAACAGGAAGTCAGGGGAGAGCAGCCCGCCCTCCCTCGGGCGAGGCTGGGGGACGGGCCTGGCCACAAAGGAGGGAGATGGAGCCCCCGGTGCTGCACAGTGGGGCTAAGGGCGATTGGAGTCGGCAGCCCCAAATGTTAGGATGTCACGCTCCCTGAGGCGGGGGGGCTGCCAAGGGAAGCAGGGGCTGAAAGAAGAAAGCCCTTTGACAGGCCAGGTCCCCAAGGACGCTGCAGCACCTAAGAAGGCTGGTGTCTCAGCCCAGAGCCTGGGGGGACAGGGGAAGGGGCACCAGGAGAGCTGAGCAGCCTCCAGACAAGGAGGGTGGGCACCCTCTGCCCTTGGCCTTGCCTGCACAGCCCGGACATCCTCCAAGTTTAACCTCATGCTCTCCTGTGCTGCTCTGTGAGAGGCAGGTGCGGTGAACCCTGGGAGGCCAGCTACACTCAGGGAGGAGGTCAGGATCAGGCAGCAAACTGACCTGAGTGAGGAAATGGAGCTGCAAGACCAGAGACAGGCCAAAGGCGGCCCGAGGTCACAAAGCAACATAGGGCCAGGTTCAGGGTTTTGTCCCCATCATCCAGGAAGAGGCAGGGTGGGCTGGGTAGGAAAGAGGGTGTGGGTGTGAGGAGGAAGACCACCCTGACCACTGCCGTGGGAGTGCCCATGGAACCAGACACGTCCTCCACCAGATCCCCTAGGGACACAGGAAGGACTGGAAAAAACACCTTCCCGGCTGCCTCCACACAAAGGTACGAAGGTGCCTGGTTTCAGTGCAGATCTGCACCTGCTCCAGTTTTAATTGCTACAAATAAACTCTGTGTGTGTGTGTGTGTGTCCCAAGAGTGGGGCTGGTCAGCTCATCCCTGCCTGGAACCCACTATGGTCTCTCATCAGGCTAATTGCCTACCCCCAACATCAGGACCACGAAAGTGAGGGTAACCCCAGGAAGTGGGAGACCAGGAGTCCGGTCCCCACCCTGGGGCTATTCACAGTGTGACTTTGGACCCATCCCTGAATCTGACCCCCAACCCCCAGCCTTTGTTTCTTCATCTATAAAACTGAAGAAGAGATTGACCCAAGGACCTGTGTGTACTCTAGGAAGTCCCCAAGAGCAAGGGGCCCCAAGGCCCTTGGAGGAAGAAACAGCAGGCCTGTGTCCCAGGACCTGCCCGTGGATTTCCCCACTGAGTTCACAGGCAGACCTCCCATAGCTCAGAGACGGCCGTGGCTGGGAAAGGAGCTCGAGCTGAATCCACCCCTCCTGGTGGCTGAGAACAGGGGCAGGGGGCTGGGGGTCTCCTCTGCCTATTTGTTCCCTCCTGCCTGCATCCTGCCCTCTGGGGCCGACCTCACATCCCAGGGGCAGCTGGAGAAGCAGAAGGTGAACGGGTGGGAAGAGCAGAGAGCTTCGTGAGGACTGTCTGTGAGCTGCTCTGGGCTGTTTCTTCATTCACCTCCACGGTGTGCACAGAGCTGAGGGGCGGGGGGTGGGGAAGGACAGCAGCCAAGAACTTTATAAAACCTCATTTGATCATCATGCTGACCCAGTGATGTAAATGAGAGTATCCTCATCTCAGAGATGAGGAACCGGAAACTTAGCGAGGTTAAGTTTCACCTTCCTGAAAATCAGCCAAGAGCCAGCAACCCATTTCTGTTTCCCTAAGGAACTCCGTTCAAGTGTCCCCCAGGGGACCACACGGACTTCAGCGTGGACACTCAACAGGACAGTGAGAGGCAGCCTGCCTCCCTCCCCACCAGCCCAGTCAGAGAAGAGGGTTGGAAAAGAAGCAGGGAGAGGAACCCAGGGCAGACTTCCTGGGCCCCAGGCTCGGGAGTGGGGGGGTACAGAGGGGTCTAAGTGGGTCCCCAAGTGGTCAACAGCGAGGGGCCACCCCAGCTTCTTCCCTCAGAACCCGTTAAAATTGTCGGGTGGGGGGTGGTGACCACCAGGGCTGGAAGCTGCTTCTGCAGTGGCCGCTGCGGCAGCTCACAGCCCTGGAGCCGTTAAAAAAGTGACTCAACCAGAAAGTGCGTTTGAAGCGACGCCCGCCAGGGCCCCAGAGCCAAACCTCAAAAAGACGAAGTGAGAGAGACGGGCCTGCGGGGGCTGGCCTGGGGGTGGAGGCCGCCTGGAGCAGCCTGGCCAAATAAGGGCAAATGCTCCCAGGCCGGCCAATGGGGCGCAGGCCGCTGTGTCCTGGGGTTGCGGCTGCAGGGAGGGGGAAGGGGTGCTGGGGAGAGTCCTGGGGCCAAACGGGGAGTGGGGACAGGGCCAGGGGCCCAGGCCCTCCAGGAGGGGTCCATGGGCCAGTGAGCCCGGGAGTGAAGTGGACGCCTTGTCCCCAAAGACCTTGGTACTGCAGTCGGCAGACCCGCACCTGCAGACTGGGGCTCGAGGGGGCGAAAGGAAGAACTAGCTCTCACCCCTGCCCCAGTTTTGTGCCTGGGTCCCCATCTGCCGCGGAGGAACCGAAGAGGCGCCTTGAGGACAGCTGGGCTGAAAACCAACCCCCCGTACAGCCTTGCCTGGCCACGGACCTTGGGCAAACCATGTTCCCTGAAACTCAAGTTTTCCCATCTGTGAGAGGGAGATAATGCCCCACAGGATGGTACTGAGGAGCAAATGCGATCATGCAGGTGGCCAAGTTTTTGAACCGAGTAATTGTCATCCCTACAGAACAAATTATGACTGTGGAAGTTCTAGCCCGAGGGCCGCTTCTTCCTTTTATTCTGCCTCCCAGTGGCTGTGAAGATCCCTGGCCTGGGACACCACGTGGTCCCCAGTTCTGGCCTCTGGTAGGGGGAGGAGAAGTGCGGAGGCCGGGGCGGGCAGGTGGGGGGGTCTTTCCAGTCTGAGCTTAGGCCCCCCTGCTGCAGGGGCGGGGCGGGGTGGGGGGGTCTTCCAGTCTGAGCTTAGGCCCCCCTGCTGCAGGGTGGAGGGGTCTTCCAGTCTGAGCTTTGGCCCCCTGCTGCAGACGCAGTAGGCGCTCTCCCAGGTTGTCAGCAGGTGAGTCAGTGCCCACCTGGACCCCTTCCAGCTCCTCACCGTCTGCCTGGCTCTAGGAGCTCCAGACCCCACTCCCTCCTCCTGCTCCCCCGGGGTGCAGGGCTGAGGAAGTGAGTCTACTCAGATGCCCAGAGAAAGTGCCTGCCCAGGGTGGGCGGAGGCAGCTGCTGGCTTCTCCCGGGCCTGTGATCAGGCCCCAGAGGGGGACCACAAGCCCAGGAGGAAGGCTGGGCCTCGGCGGCCAGCCTCAACCTCCCCGTGGACTTCTTCTCTCTCCCAAGCATAGATTTGCATTTTCCCCTCTGCCCTCTGCCACTCAAGCCCCCCAGGGACCAGGTGACAGTTAAACCCCCTCTTCCGGCTACTGGCCCAGAGCACCCACTTCCTTTCAGGTATTTTCCGGGCTCGGGGGAGGGGTTGAAAGGGCGGCAGCGGCTGGGTTTGGGGAAGAAGGGATAGGGCCTCCATTTTGGAGAGGAGCTGGGGTCTCCCCACCCTGGTGTCCAAAGCTGTTCCTAATCTCCCCCCGACCCAGTTCTCTCTGGAGCACAAGACTTAGTGCAGAGGAGGGAGAGGAAGCAGTCAGGAAGCCGCACAAGGACTCGAAGCAGCCTTTTGGCTCCCTGACTTCTAACAGGCCTCCCTCTGCTGTGGGATGGCCACCCAAGGAAAGCCAGGGCTTCAAGTCCTGTGTCCATGCTCCTGTAAGGCCTGCGCTCCACTCAGGGGTGGGCAGTGCTGAGACTAGGAATGCCCAGGTCTACAGGGGAGATGGTTTCTATTGTATGCTCAGAGGTTCTAGCATCGAGGTACCAGCAGCCCGGGGTAGCGTTTTCTCTGCACTCAGTTCCTGCTTCCTGAAATCTTAAAGCAAAGAAAAACAGCGGTATCTATAGGTGAAAGGTGCTGAATCGGGCAGTGGAGGACACACAAAGTCGCAGTGGCCCCTCTTGAGGGCAGGCTGAGCCCTGACTCCGGGGCTCGGTCTCTGTGTCCATACAGTGAGGCCTGTCATGACTCTCCCAGCCCGCGCATTCTCTGCGTGACCTGCCTTCACTCTTTCCCCTGCCACAATGACCTGGACCTCCACCTCCCAGTGGTGAAGGCCTCTGAGCCCCAAGGGCCATGTGCTGTCTTCCTCAGTCCAAGTCTTACTGGCTCACACAGCAGCAGTTTTTATCAGTGAGGCTATCTGTTCTCCTAGTTCAAACAAGACTGAATGTGAGTGAACTCCGGGAGCTGGTGATGGACAGGGAGGCCTGGTGTGCTGCGATTCATGGGGTCGCAAAGAGTCGGACACGACTAAGCGACTGAACTGAACTGAACTAAGGACTTCCCGAGTGATCCGGTGGTTAAGAATCCGCCTGCCAACGCAGGAGACATTGGTTCAATCCCTGGTCCAGGAGGATCCTACCTGCCCTGGAGCAACTAAGCCCAAGCACCACAAGTATTGAGCCCGTGCTGTAGAGCCCTTGCTACAAGAGAAGCCACCACAATGAGAAGCCTGCGCCCCCCACAGCCAAGAGGAGCCTCTGCTCACTGCAACTAGACAAAGCCTGCACACAGCAATGAAGATCCAGAGCAGCCAATAAATAATTAAAAAAAAAAAAAACTGAAGGGGCCAGCCACTCATGAGCAGCAAAAGTTACATCTGACAGGCTGACATGGATCCAAGAGGAGAAAACTAATTAGTCCCAGAGTCATTTCATCACATTATACAAAAATGGAGGTCTTATAACAAATGATCAAAGCCAAGTAGAGGTTAAATGACATTCACAATCTCAGATCCAAATAGAAAGGAAGTACATATGTTTAAAAAAAATACAAAGTAGGTCATAAAAATTGAAAGAACAAAGAGATTAAGATAAAAAGCCATGGTACTTGAAGGAAAATGTTGCAGTTTTGATAAATTTGTGAATGATAGATACACTTGAAGATCTATTGCCCAAGAAGGTTAGAGTGATGACATTCTTACTTAGAACTTATCTAGAGGGGGATGACTTTACATGGAAGTCCCATGTACAGCCTTAGAAGTCACAGCTCTCAAATTGCTCTTACCTGAATGCTTACATTTGATTTTTAAGACTATCCTAAGATAAAAATTGCCGATTCATCTTTCAGTATTTTGATTATAACTTATAAACAGAAAAGTGAACAAATGGTGAGTGTGTAACTCGGGAAATTTCCAGAAAGAGAATCGACCTGTGTTACTAGCATCCAGATCCAAACACAGACGATAACCAGCGCCTCAGGGGCCCCTGTGCCCTCTTCCAACCCCGCCTTTCACAAGGAACCGCTGTCCTGTCACCTGAGACCAAGGTTTTGTCAACTGCGTTTTATAAAGAGGAAACTTACTTTTGGAGAAGTCAAGTGACTTAGAAAGGTCAGGGCTAGTGGGCGGTGGAGGCAGCAGGGCTGGGAGGCAGCGACATCGCCCCTGGTTCCAGTGGAGGGTGAAGCTGCCATAACCCTGCGCAGATGGAGGGTGGCAGCCAGCAGAAAAAAGGCAGGGGAGGCTGGAGAGGGTCTGGCAGAGGGCAGCGGATCCCTGAGAGCGGATGGACAGAACAGAGTTTGCGGCCAGGCGGGATCGGCAGGCCTGGACCAGTTTCCCAATGCTCCACACGGGGATCCTTCTGTAACCCCCAAGCATCTCCTCCCTGGGCCATCCTCCCCATACTTCCTCCCCGTCCCTGGCCAATTTTAGATTTGAAGACTAGAGAGGTAGGTAGTGAGAGTAGGGTGGTTGCGGCGGCTCCATGTGCAGGGACATGTAACTTGCTGGTTTGTGGAAAAATCACAAGGGGAGCAAAGCTGCTGCGTTTGGGGAGAACCGTGTCAGAACACAGCCCTAAACTGGGTGTAGGCAATGCATTTCCTGAGCTAAGGCTCCACCGCTTAATCGTGGCCCAGTCCCTCTACTTCTTAGAGCCTCCGTCTCCTCATCGTTCCCTCGGGACGTTAACCATGACACAGGGGGCTTTGTCGGGGATTAAATAAGATAATGGATGTGAAAGCCCTTTTGTCAGCTTGTAAAATGCCATTTTTTTTGTTTTGGGGGGTATTTTGGGAGGACTGGGTATTTTTTTTTTCTTGGCTGTTCTTGGTCTTCGTTGCCATGTGCAAGCTTTCTCTAGGAGTGGTGAGTGGGGGGCTACTCTGCATTGAGGCGCTCAGGCTTCTCTCTGTGGTGGCGTCTCCCGTTGCACTGGCTCTAGGCGCCGGGCCTCAGCAGTCGTGGTGCACGCGCTTAGTTGCCCCGAGGCCGGTGGGATTTTCTTGGACCAGGGATCAAACCCATGTGCCCTGCATTGGCAGGTGAATTCTTAAGCACTGCCCCAGCAGGGAAGTCCCTAAAAGGCTGTTTAAATGAAAGACTTTACTGATTCTAAATATGAACCAGAGTGCCAGACAGTGAGATGTTAAGCTGTTCTTAAACATTTTCTACCTGACTCTTTTACACACACACACACACACACACACACACGAACCAGGTGTCATGGAAGGGACTTGAGGACCGAATGGCAGGTCACGGACAGACTGGGAATATGAAGGTAACGACCAGGCCAGAGGAGTGAGGCCTCGGTGCCCAAACCTGAAGAGAATGGTTTGAATTTAGGCCCTCACCAGCCCATCCCACTACTCTTAGGGAAACTGCTCCCTCCAAGACCAGAGTCTTCTGACCCTTGTTCTATCAGCTACCTATCCCTGCTTTGGGCTGGAAGCTGCATGCACCGTCAGTCAACCCCTCCATTTTGGGGAGACCCAGTCTTCGCTACCCTGTGAACTGTAGCACACCAGGCCCCTCTGTCCGTGGAATTCTCCAGGCAAGAATACTGGAGTGGGTAGCCATTCCCTTCTCCAGGGGATCTTCTCGACCCAGAAATCAAACGCAGGTCTCCTGCACTGCAGGCGGATTCTTTACCGTCTGAGCCCACAGGGAAGACTAAATCACCTGCAGTGCAGGAGACCCGGGTTCCATCCCTGGGTCAGGATTCCAGCTTTGTTAGGTTCCTGACAGGGGATGAGCCTCCAGCGCCTCCTCGCCTGTCTGGGCTCCTGAGTGGGTTCCAGGACCAGAGAAAGCCAGAAGGTGGATTCAGAGGCAGCTCCCAGGAAGAGGCTGCCGGCACCCCAGTCTGTGAAATCCGGTCACCGTGATGGGCCGGCCCTCCCCCACAACCGCCAGCGCCTGTGTCTCTGGCTTCCTGCGGAGCTGACAGTTAGGGCCCCTCTGGTGTGGAGCTGAGGCAGCGTGAGTGCGGTTATTTGTGCACAGCTCCCCTTGCCCCACCCCCCCCCCCAACTGTTTCCATTCTCACAGAACAGCTACGTCCGGGTCAGACACGCAGGACGGCTGCCGGGGGATTTCCAAGGGACTTTCTGAGAACGCCAGTGAAAGTGGGGCGTTGGCTGCACGGCCCGGGCACTGTTGGTAAAACCCACTTCTTCCCTGCAGGACATGTCAGCTCCGGCCTGGTGGGGCTGCTTCCCAAGGCCCCTTTCAGACTGAAACCGAAGAACAGAAACCACTACCCCTGGAGCTCCGTCAGCTTGCTGGGCTGGGGAAGTCCTAGAAAAACTCAGCTGGGATTGGAGTTAACGGAACACTCCCTGAGCTCGAAGGCATCAGAGAAAATGGTTCCAGATGGAAGAGGACCTGGGGCGGACGACGTGAGCAGCCGGGTCGCGCCCAGCTTCCTTCCCTGGGCCTGAGAGAGCACAAGGGATGCGGAGGGTCACTGGTGAGGCAGCGTCTCCCCGCCCTCCCACACACTCCAGGTCACAGGTAAGAGAGAGACACTGACTCACTAGCAACACCAGGTGGCTAAGAGACACAGCCCCAGTGCAGGCCCCTTGGCTCCTGAGTCAGAGCTCAGCCTCCGTGCCAGCCCTCACACAGTACTCCCCGCTACTTTGGTTGACTGTATACAGCTCAGATGGTCAAGAATCCGCCTGCAATGCAGACCTGGGTTCGATCCCTGGGTTGGGAAGATCCCCTGGAGAAGGGAAAGGCTACCCACTCCAGTATTCTTGTCCGGAGAATTCCATGGACAGAGGATCCTGGCAGGCTACAGTCCATGGGGTTGCCGAGTTGACATAACTGAGTGACTTTCACACATGTTGTGGATATATATTTAAGAATGGCTAATAAAAGAGTGAATGTTACCTTTTATAAAACTGAAGTTACAGAATTTTCACATCACTTTATTTTCATAATCACAAAAATCGTGAAGTAAATGAAATGTAATCACTTTCGTTCTGAACAGATGGGGAGCAAGAAACTTAGGGAAATAAAAATGAGGACCCTGGGACTTCCCGGGTGGTCGTGTGGCTACGACTTCATGCTCTCAATGCAGCGGGCCTGGGTTCAAACCCTGGTCAGGGAACTAGATCCCACATGTCACAATTAAGACCTGGAGAAGCCAAATAAATGACAACAGTAACAACAAAAATGGGGACACTAACAGGATTTATTACAGAAATTTAAATAGATGAGAATTTATGATAAATATTTAATTCTAAAACAAATAATTCACCTTGGCCAGTAGCATGACGTGACTCAAGAACCCCTACTAGGCCAGAGACAAAAGGAGAGGCCCACCTCCTGGGGAGGCCCGAACTAACCAGAGCAGGACCCAACAGTAACCTGAGGGTCTCCAATTAGGGGGACATTGGGAAGGTGGGCAGGGGGAGGTCACGGGTGCCACTGGTGCGCCTGAAGTATAGGAAGAAATGAACAAAGAAGAGAAAAAAGGTATTAAACGTGGCCAAGGGCAAATAATACTTGCACAAGTACTATTTGCCCTCAGGATTTTAAGGGATACCTGCTGTGCCAGGTCTAGAGGGCAGAAGGCGGCAACCACAGACACCAGGATACCAGGCTGATACGGCTGCCTAGACTCAGGACAGCAGACCTTCCGAGACCCAGGGAAGCACGTTTGAAAGGCTACAACCCTGGAGGCTCAGAGACGGATCGCGAAGAGCAGAAGGGCTCTGCTGCTCTGGGAAGATGCCTACTGGGCAGTGCGTTCTTACTGCGCCCAGCTAAGGGAAAGAGGGCAAGAAGGCTTCTGCTGTGGGCTTGAGAACATTTCTAGGGGTTCATGTTTATTGCCATCTGACCCAGAGTCCTGCCTATGAGCAAGGGTGCAGCCCTGGGCTGTAGGTAGGAAAACTAGCATCCTACTCCCCATGGAACTCAGTCTCTACCCACCCCCCACAGTAGTCCAAAGAGGGTAAAAATGGCCCAAGGACACATTGGGCTGATCTGTTGAGTCAGCCGAGTCTTAATATCGGAGGGCGGGATGTGTTTCAAGTTCTGCCCATTTAGCTCCATGACAGAAAACAAACGGCGGCAGAGATGAGGAGGCAAGATGCTGGCAGCCATGCGCCTTCCTAGGTCTTTATGGCCGTGTCTCTGGACTTGTAGGCCACGCCTCGACTCTTCAGCTCCCGTACGATTCCTGCAGTGGGAAGAGAAACAGCTCTGTGAGGGGAGAAGAGTCAGAAGACAAGGAGGGTCCCCTGGCTCCCACATGGTGAGGGGACGGAGTGGTACGATCTAGGCAAACTTGGATTTCTGGACTGCTCATCAGAACTGCGTGGCTGGAGTGTCACCCCCTTGATGACCCAGGCACATGCTTGTCAATGACTTAGTAAGAACAGGAAGACAACGGGAGACACACTGTAGCTGTCAAAAGCAAGGGTTCCGGAGCCAGAATGCCTGGGTGGAAATTCTGGCTCCTTACCAACTGGGGGATCTTGGACAAGTTATTTAACCTCTCTGAAGCTTTGGTTCCCTCAGAGAGTCATGAGCACTGGCATTAATTCACATGAGAAACTTCCATAAAGCCTGGCACAATAAATGAACAAGGGCTGTTACTATAATTATTATTACCTTGGGGCAGGCGACCAGTGACCGACACTGCATACACGCCTGGCTTAAAGTTACCTGAAAGAGAAGAAGAGACTGCGGTTAAGAGTCAGTTACGACAAAAGACCACACACAACCTTAAGCTAAAAATCAAAGAAATGCTGCAACTCTAAGAGAACAGCAGTTGCTTCTTTTGGCTACAAGCTTTAAATGACAGGGCACAGGACACTTTTCGTGGCTTTCCTCCGACCCCATCTTTCTCACTCTGGGGCCACTTACCCGTTGATTGAAGGCTCCCCCAACCCAGCCCAGACAATACATCTAGGCCAGGATAAAGACAAAGGGAGACACTTACTGACTCGCTGCCACTTGGAGACCCAGCTGTCCTCTGGACTCATCATCGCGATGATTCTAGGAAAGGGAAAGAAACAGAGTCAGCCTGAGCCGCCTCCACTGGAGAAAGCGAGGCTGAGGGCACTGCCCAGCCCACCCCGGGCCCCATGCCCACCTTCACCTCGTTCCCAGCTAGCACAGCAGTTCTGGGAGAGGAAACCTCAGGAAAAGCCAAGAAATGAGCTTCTACCAGGAAGCAAGGAAGACTCTGCACAGTTCCAGTGCTGGGAAGGAACTGACTCAAGAGCTAGTACTGAGAGTGCTCGGGCTTAACTCCCTGGCCCCAGTCACAGGTCAGTCATCACTCACCCCCCCTGAAAAGACTGATGCCCCAGGGGGTGGGACAGCTTTCGAGGTAGATGGCTGATTACAACCAGCACGACCACTGAAGGCTGGGGCCCAGGGCAAAGGGGAGGCTGAGTCTAAACAGTAGGTCCCCTTAGTAGAAACAAGTTAGATTTAATCAAGCTCTGCCTCTAATGAGCTGTCCAGCCTGACTTGCATATGAAGAGCTCCCTCAGAACTTAAGATGAAATTAAAAGGGTGAGCTAATACACGAAAGAGCCCTAGCACAGAGTAGATGCTAAATAAACATTAGCTCTCCTTACTATCCTAATCATTCCTCCCAGGGTAGCTGTAAACCCAGAGCACAGGCCACAGAAAGGGCCAGAAGCCTGCTACTGAGCATGACAGGTAAGCTTCAGGTGCTTTCAGAAGCTACAGAGGTCATTTCTGTCACCCCCCTCATTCAATCAGATTATTTACTGACTGCCTCCTGGGACAGACCTGCACTGATGTTTGTTGACTGCCTCCTCAGTAGCCACTTCTCCTTCTCTTGCTAACAATCTTGGATTCTTACTTAGGAAGCCTCCCTCCCCATCCAAATCCTATATTCGCAGTCATATGCTTTGAGTGGAACTGACCTCATCTCTAGAGGTGGCAAGTAGGGTAAGGCCCACTCTGGCCTGGCAGACCAATCTGGGGTAGGCATGTACACAGGCTGTTCTCATGACCAAATGTGTATTTTCCTCTGTCCTTCTGTCCTTCAAAATCTATTCTTCCAGCCTCACAGTGCCTGTTAATCCAATCTGATGATTTAATCTAATCAGAATCCCCACCACTCTCCAAACATACCCTGCTTTACCGACTCCATTCCTTTGCCCAAGTCAATCCCTTTCTTTTTTATCACCTTGACCTCCTCAAAAATCCTATACTTCTTTTCTTTATTAAGAGCCTGATTCATATGCTTATCTCCTCCACTTCTGGCTGACTTTATCAAGCCCTCCTCTAATCTTCTTTAGCCTTGGATATACTTATTCTTCAAATCTTAATATGCACCAAAATACATAAATAACTCCTACAACTCAATAACAAAAGATCAAAAATGGGTAAAAAACTTGAAGAGACATTTTACCAAAGAAGATATATAAATGGCCAATAAAGATACGAAAAGATGCTCAACCTCACTAACCATTAAGGAAATGCAAATCAAAACCACAATAAGATAACCACATCACACCCAATAGGATTCCTATTACCAAAAACAAAACAAAAACAAAGCAACAGGTGAGGACAAAGATGTGGAGAAACTGGAACCCTTGTACTCTGCTGGTGGCAACGTAAAACTGCTGCTACAGAAAACAGTACAGCAGCGTCTCAAAATGTTCAACAGAATAACCCAGCAATTCTACTTCTGGACATATACCCCCAAAGAAGTGGAAGAAAGCAGGGACTCAAAGAGGTATTTGTAAACCCATATTCATGGCAGCATTATTCCTAACAGCCAAAAGGTAGAAGCAATCCAAGTGTCCATCGATAGATACACAGATAATTAAAATTTGGTATATACCTAAAAAGGGATAGCATTACACTTAAAAAGGAAATCCTGACACATGCTAGAACATGGATAAACCTTGAAGACATCATGCTACGTGAAATAAGCGAATCACAAAAAGACAAATGTTGTATGATTCCACTTATATGAGGTACCTAGAGTAATCAAATTCACAGGAACGTTAAATGGTGATTGCCAGGGGCTGGGAGGAGAAGAAATGAGATGTGCTAACAAACAAACAAAAGAACTGGAGTATCTAAGCGTGTACCTGCATGTCTATACATGTACAAAGTAAAGGTTCCATGAAACATCTTTTCTGCCCAATCCTTTACTCTCCCTTAAAGGAAAACAAAGAAGAATGAAGTGGGCCCACCTTGAAGTAGTTTTAGCAAGCACGGGTTTGGGCCCAGTTCATGTATAAACCCTTCATTGGCCTAGAGACCAAAAGAAACTTAACAGGCCCTCCTTAACCCCAAAGAATACTGCCTCCTGGCTCCTCCCTTAGGGAAGGAAAACTGAGACCCATCCAACTTAGGTTTCTCTCATTCCCCTGCCCCCACTGGATAATCTCACTAAGTGAAAACTTTTTCTCATAGGTCCTCTTAGACATATCTAAAAGTATCAGCTTTGGGGCCAAAATTTACCCTTCATTTTCAAAAAAGATCCTCCTGCATTTAATAAACATATATTAAGGCCCTATGCCAGGTTGACAGTGCACGAGACAAATACAATTCCTACCAGAAATTCCCTAATAGTCTAGTGAAGAACTGTCCAGTGGAAATATAATGAAAGCCACACAATTCGTTTTTAAAGTTTCTATAGCCATGTTAAAGGAGTAACGACAAAAACTAAATTAACTTCAGTAATATAGTTCCTTTAAACCAGTATGTTCAAAATGTACTGGACAGCACAGCACTAGTATGTCTCAAAATAACTGAGACCAACTCATATTGAGTCTCAACAGTCTGTCCAAATTTACTTTGTGGGGTGGGGGTAATATAAAGAATGAATGTAGCAATCCAAAGGGCTTACCCATCAAAAGAAGAGCTGGTGCAGTCATAAACCATCTCTCGGTTACCCTTCATCTGAAGGTATGCATCACAATTGTCACAGCCATCATATTCAAACTGGTCTATAGTCTTGGGAGAGGAAAAAAAAAAAAGAAAGCTGAGCCAAAAGAAAAAACACTTTTCCATACTTCTGCCTGCTGAAGCACAAAGCTCCCTATGTTGGCCGTCTCATCATGCCCCCCACCCACCATTCCTACAGCCCCTTGCCTAAGTTCCACTCTCACACCCCTTTTCTTGTTATAGTTACGCCTCTGCTGAAAGCTGAAGTTGCAAAGGCATGTGAGAGGCCCCTGCCCACGGCTGCACAACCTAGCAGTGTCCCTGCTGAAGTAAACGATGGCCTCCTGCTCCTTCCCACACTCTGCCACCCTCCGGGCCCTGGATCCGACTTTCTTTTTCACTGTTCCCTCACATCTGTTCCGCCCTCTTTCCCCCAGATTGGTCTCCCGTCAGCCAGTACAACCAGGTCCCCGACAGACACCTTGACCAGCGAACACAGCAGACACGCCCGCAGATGCCGCAGATCCTTCGGCACCGTCTCCAGGGCCATCCTCTCGCAACGAAGATCAACGAAGGAATGAGCCACAATCACCTCTCCCTGCGGATAAATAGTAAAAATTACCCAGAATACCTGCACTTCCTCTGCCTCAGACTTCCCCTTCCGGCGCGGCGGCCCCGCCCCCGTCCCCCGCCTTTGATATGGTTTCTCCCGCCAGGAGGCGGGGCCGGCCGAGAGGCACCTGGGCAGGCGCGGGGGCGAGAGTGCGCAGCCATCGAGCGTGTGGGCGGGGCCCGAGGGGCGGGGCGGCACGGTTGGCGCCTGCGCGGGAGCACGCCGCGGGCCGGAAGGTCTGACCTGGACCGCTGGTCCCCTGGAGCGTCCCGGATGACAGCTGAGGTGTTTTTTTGTCTTCCTGTCTTAAGAGTGGAGGGCCAGAGAGTCCACTGTCTCCCTCTGGATTATCTCAGCGGAGATGAGAAGTTCAGGGACCGCCCCCCTCCTTCCTAGCAGCGAGAGCGTGATTGGGTTTCCTAAAGGCCAGAGCGTGATTGGGTTTCCTACCTGCGAGTGATCGAGTTTCCTACCAGCAAGTGATCGGGTTTCCTGCCAGCGAGTGATTGGGTTTCCCTTTGCGTCCACAGGAATGCTGTTTTGTGAGCCGACTTCCGAAAAAAAAAATGAGTATTTATTTCTAAGAACTCTTTATGTAAGTTTCCTCGTTCCAACTGATAATTTACGCTTTGTGCAGCTTTTAGCGTTTAGATCCAGTTCCTCTACTTCAGATCGTGTTGTTTCCTATAGGGTGCACAAATGCCTTGCTGTCTGGTTCAAAACTGGCACCAGACAACCCCCACCTCTACCAAACCTTTCCCGATGAAGCAGGAAGGGAAAACGCTTTTTGTGAGAAGAGGATAAGCCCCTGCAGGCTCTATGGAAATCTCCATACCCACGTAGCACCAGCTCCCTTGAGCTTCACGGTAGTCCCACGAGTAGGCAGAGGACGTTCATCTGTGTTTATCTAGACTGGAACTGTGGGGTATAGATGGTTTCAGGCCCCGCTGCTCTATCTTCCCAACCAGGCCTCCTGAATGGAAACGGAGCTTCTTCAAGGCCGGTCTGTGCCTGGGGCCCGTCCCGTGTTGTGTTCAGATGGGCGCTGGGACTGGGGTTAGGATGTTCTTTATCACTGCATACTCTCTACTTTGAAACACACTTCACCCTGTTTGTCCCAGGGGAGATCTCCAACAACTCTGTGAAGTGGGCGCATTTCATGAGTGGAAAAGTGAGGCAACAGTGTTTTGCAGGGTCACAAAGAAAGTCCCTGAAGCATTATAGAGTGTGAAGTAAACATACAGTAATAGTACAAATGGCACACTGAACCACAAGGAGAATCCAGTCACACTTTCTCTCTCCCTGATCTCACTGAACAATGCTTTTAGGGGCTTACCAGCCAGTTCTTGTTGCCGAGACCACCATGCTACTCTGTTCTTTCATAAATCAGAGCCTAGCCTCTGATATCAGGAATATTTTTGCCCACGTAGATGAAGTTGTTACCCCGAGTGACAGTCATGACAGAAGAAAACCATGAGACCAGATCAAGTTTATGGATAAATATATTAGCAAATAAATACATTTCTCATCATAGTGCCTGATTCAAGCGTCTTTCTGCCTGTTCAGATATAAATACCCACGTGGGTTGCCTAGGTGCTAGTTCCCCACTGACTCTGAGGGAAGAGGATCTCCAGGTGGGTGCTGTGCCCACTCTGTTCCCGCATTCACATTCCAAATGGGATAACGCCTGAGGGGGCCAGCGGTGGTCCAGCTGCTCTAGGGCGAACATCGCCCCGAGGAGGCCCCTCAGCTCTTGCCCACTTGGGACCAGCTGCCCCGGGCCAGACTTCCTTCTCTGACCCTACTCCGCACTGTGTATCTGACCTGCGTGGCTTATACTGGGAAGCTGGGCCTCTGGGCCATCTAATCTCAAGGGCCCCAGACTGCTTCTCCCGTGTTCTCCCCCGTTCCCTCTCCCTGCTCTGAGAGGAAGCACCCAGAGGAAGATTCCTTGTTCAGCTGGAATTCAGCCTTTTCTACCTTCATCTCCTCCTCCCTCTTCCTAAATAAAGTCCCGCAGAAATCCTCATCTTCCATGTCCTTTGGGATTTTCAGCTAAGCGATCTCCAAGGAAGAGTGAGCCCCTTCCCACTACCCCCACCACGCTCCCCCAGAGGGACTGGAGCTGCTGGAACAACAAGGGAGCCTGAAGATCAGAGGCTTCAACCCAGGTTCTTCAAGGTGCTGCACCACCTCAGGGACTGCACACCCTGGCTTCTCCTCTGACTGAATATAGAGAAGCTGACAAATATGGACAAGGAGGGAAAACTCCTTGTGCACCAGGGCAGGCCCTGCCTGGTGCAGCTGCAAAGCCCATCATCTCTTTGCAAAGAAGGAAAACGATAAGAACCAGGGTTGCCATTGATGCAGCAGCCTTACGAAGGGAAGTCAAAGCTGTTGTGCAAGACTGTCTTCAGGAAGGAGGTGAGCAGGGTTCATTCATTTGGCTGAACCCATTTGCTGGTATGAACATGAGGCCTGGGATGAAGGAGAAGTGCTCAGGCTGGGGAAGGAGCACCACCTTTATCACACCTGTCTACCCATGCCTAGCTTCCTGCTCTCAGAAAGGCGCAGCCTGCAAGGGAGCCCACCTACACCAGTGGGAGCTGGTTGCCTGGCTGGACACAGGTGGTTCTGCCGACAAGGTCTGGAGCTGGGAGCAGGAGAGGACACCTGCCACCCACCATCACCACCCTCTGCCACTGGCTCCAGGAATATGGCCCAGAAAAGGGGGGGGGGTTGTTTTCTGAAGTCCTTTCTTTTCTGAGGAGCAGGACTCTGTGCCAGGTAGGGCCCCGAGTCATCCGGCGAGCTCTCTTGGTTGGAGCCAGGACTGAACATCTCACACGGCCTGTTCACACAGCTCCTCCAGCTCCTCTTCTGTGCCTGCGTTTAGAGAGAGGGGAGGAGAGAGGTCACTGAGGGTCAGGCCAGCCTCTTGCTTGTTCTACCTGTAAGAGAGAGGCAAGAGCAGGGAATGGGTCCAGAAGGGGTGATTAGATTGAAAACTGAGAGCGACTCCCGTTGGGACACAGGGGAGAGAAAAACAAATCCAGAGTAAGATACATATATAGCAACCAGTGTGTTACCAACACTTACTATTCATTCATTCACCCAATGAATATTTATTAAGCACTAGTGGATCTGGCCTGCAACCTTGTGCCAAATAGAAGACAAAAAGACTAAGCAGGGCCCTGGCAACCTTGTAGGAGAGCTGTGCGTTTAGTAATTATGCCAGTGGGGCCAGACTGGGCTTATAAGAGATGAATCAAGGAAGGAGAGAGACCATGTCTTAAGTGGAGCGTCAGGAAGGGCTTCCTGAAAGTGGAGATACACGAGCTGGTCCTGCAGGAGTAGGGAAGAATTCCATCTATGGGAACAGGAAGGCAGCAGAATATTCTGGGCTGCAGAAACTGCAGGAAGTGTTTACCTAGTTTGGCTAAAGCTTGGAGCAGGGGAAGGAAAGGCGAAGAGTGGAAAATAAGGTTGGGAAGGCAGATGGGGGCTAGCTGGTACTAGAGCCTTGAAGGTCAAACCAGTTTGGATTTTTCTTTACCCTGAGCAAAACAGAACACTTGAAGATTTCTGAACAGTGTATTTGAGGAGGATGCTGGCCACAGAAGGGAGGGGAGGTGAGCAGGGTCACTGTGCTGCATGGCTCGACAGCACAGGACACTGATGCTCTGTGGCTGTTCTCCATGGCCCTGTGAGAGGGAAGGAAGGACCCAGGAGGCTCCCACCTTGATCTTTAGGCTGCACCTAAGACATGGGCAGGGATCAGCAGTACTGGAAAAGAATATGGTAAAGCGGGTAGAGATACGGTTAACAGACCCTGGGGGTGGACTGGATCTCAAAGGCAGGGGAAAGAGAGGCACTGAAACCAGTTATGAGTTTAGGAGAGAGAGGAGCTGGTGGGTCTGGCAGTGGCAGCAGCGAAAGTATACACGTGACAGGATCCACATTGGCGCCATCAAACACAGGGTCAAAGTCTACGTCACGTGGCCCTATGGGGACAACCCTTTTCTATATGATAACGGTTTACATGCCCGTCTCTCCACAGACCTGGGTCTCCTGGTTGACAAGTTCCATGTCCTAAGAGTCTGGGACCTAGCACATAGCATGCGTATAATGCAGAAAGAAAAATGGGAGGAAGAAATGAATGAATGGATGACAGCAGCTCCCAGGTCCTGCCTGTGGAATTCCTAGACCCTGAAATCTTACAGTTCAGGACTTTCGGGGCCCCTTTAGGGGCGGAGGCATCCTCCTAGCAATGGCAAAGAATACTGTCATCCACACAATAGGAAAAGATGGAGAAGAACTGGAGTTGGGGGACCGGGAAGAGGAAGGGGAGGATTTGAGCAAATAAACACCAAGTTAAAATTGAGGATCTATATTCTCACCACTGGCTGCAATACAGTAACAGGGATGCATGGAGTCCCCAAGAGAATAATGTTGGTCTTATCAACAAAGGTACACAGAAGGGAAGCCCTAGTTCCTTTAGTTCCTTTAACCCAGGGGAAAGGAAAAAATCACAGGGCTGCTGGAAACCACCTGTGATCTCTCTCCACTTTTCCTCTATCATTCATATAACTCTTCTCATATAGCCCAGAAATATGTATGTGTGTGTGTGTGTGTTAGTCAGTCAGTCATGTCTGACTCTTTGCAACCCCATGGACTGTAGTCCACCAGCCTCCTCTGTCTATGGAATTCTCCAGGCAAGAGTACTGGAGTGGGTTGCCCTTCCCGTCTCCAAGGGATCTTCTCAACCCAGGAATCGTATCCAGGTCTCCCACAATGCAGGCAGATTCTTTACCATCTGAGCCACCAGGGAAGCCCAGAAATATGGTTATCTCTAGTTGTATCTCCTATAAGATCTCATATAGCCTGGAATTATGTTTTTCAGTAACTATCTGTCCATACTCTTCTTGGCTTCCTTTGTATTTACAACTAATATTGAGCTGTATGCATTGGTATAGCTGTACCAATTTTTAAAATATTGAAACACTTGTGTTTGGATTTCCCTTGTGGACTAGTGGTTTAGAACACGGGTTCGATCCCTGGTCTGGGAAGATCCCACATGCCAGGGGGCAGCTAAGTCGGTGCTCCACAATGAGAGCAGCCCGCACGGCAATGAAGAGCAGCCCCTGCTTGCAGCAAGTCGAGAGAGCCCACATGTAGCAACAGAGTCCCAGTACAGCCAAAATAGATAAATTATTAAAACAAACGAACAAAAAGAAACACTTGTGTTTGAGTTGCTGCCGCAAACCACTCCAAGTGTTTTCTGATGTCTCAGCCACACTCGGACCTCACCTAGACCTCCCTACAATCTGGCAACTGAAGGATTAACAGCTGGCAGAGCCAGACCATTCAAGCCAGCATCCCACCCTACGCCAGTATTTGTCCAGTATTTGAAATGTCACCCCGTGGGGCCCTTCTCAGCTTCCATCAGCCCCTTGGATAACTCCATATCCAGCTCCAGTCTCCTCTCCCCACCAGGCCCACTTCCCCTGAGAACTCACCAGGCTGGGCTGGTAGCACCTGGCAGTGTGGATAAGGGCATGGCCTGCCCTCCGGGTTGCCAGAACTCCATGCGGAAGGCCCCTCCCCAGATGGGTGTGGTCCGAGGGGCTGGCGTGGAGTCAGACACAACCACACTGGCTGGGAACTCGGGTATGTAGGGCCTGGGGCTTCTGGTAGCAGCCTCCTCTCCAGGCCTGGATGGCCGAAGAACAGTGGGTGGGCCTCTGGGGACCAAGGGTGTGCCAGGCTTGGGCCATAATGGGGGAAAATCTGGCAAGTTGGGTGGGTAGTCAAGTCCTGGGATCGAGAGGCTGGGGTGGGCTCCAGGGGTCCCCCTCGCCGTCTCCTCTGTGGGTGTCGGACAGAAAGGCTGGATTTCTGCAAGTGGAAGAGGCTGCTGGCTGCGGGGCTGGAGCTGGAGGCGTCGGGTGGCCCGGGGGCTGGCTCCGTGAGGGCCCGGGGCCGCTGCGGGGCGGGGGGCTGCCCTGAAAGGGCTGCTGGGCTGCACCTGGTCGCGTGCAGATCGGGCGAAGGCGGCTCCGGCTGGAGCTGTGTCCGAGGAACGGCAGGCCTGGATGGGGGGACTGCAGTTTCGGGATCAGCCTTCCTGCCGTGCCACCGGAAGCGTCTTCTGTAGTGGTGGTGCCGGTGGCGGTGGTAGTGGACGTGGCTGGAAACCTGCGTTTCCCCCACGGGCACCACTGAGTCCAGAGAACGGGGCCGGGAGGCCATGCTAGGCTGAGCCGCCTTCCCCGGGGGCTCCCCTTCGGGGCTGCAGTAGACCAGGGGGTCGAAGTCACTGCTCAGGGAGCTGCGGAAGGTGGAGCTGCTGCCGTGGATGCCCTGCAGGCTGACGTCCGTGCAGTTAACCACGGAGTCGCTCGAAGAGCCGTGGCAGGGCCCCGAACTGGAGTCGCTGGCTGGCCCATCCGCCAGGTAGCCGCTGCGTTCTGTGCGGTAGCTCTCTCCGGACCCGCTGCTGTCGTGGGGCCTGGTCCGGCGAGGGGGCGCGGGGCAGGTGGCAGGGTGCTGGGAGGTGCAGCGGAGGTGGCTCAGGCCCCAGCCCGGCGCGTAGGGGCGCGGGGCCACCGCCAGGCGCTGGGGCTCGCCCGGAGCCCGGGGGTGTGTGGTTCTGGGTTGGCGGTGGTGCCGCGCGCCCACGCCTGGCTCCTGGGACGGGAGGAAGGGGCCGGGCCGGGTGGGCCGAGCCACGGCGCTCCGGGAAGGGCCCAACAGGTAGGCGGCGGGCAAGTGGTAGTGCGCGTGGCCGGGGTGCTGGCGAATGAGGTGTAGCCTCCGGCCCGGTTCCTGGTAAGCTCGAGAGGGTCCCAGGGACTGTGAAAGCGAATCTCCCTCTGGAAGAAAGAACCAAGAGCATAGGTGTTTGACTCCACCGGCCGAAGGAGGGTGCATTCAGGAAAATGGGGCTCTATTGCACATCTTCGGCCTGCAGTCGCCCACAAGCTCCGTCAGAGTCTGCAGCACCCAGGATGCTCCTAACCTGCCTGCACCCCGGGACGCCCTTGCCCCGTCCCATCAGCTGTCCCCTAGGGGGTTCCGCTGAGCACGGCTCCTCCCATCAACGGTCCTTTGGGGACTTTCACCCAGGTCCACCGGAGCCCACACTGCACTTTTGGGTGAATTATAAAAAGGCTCTCTTTCCTCCAGATACTTCCCTTTCATCTTTTAGACTATGGTCATAATATCCTGGTTTTGTTAGAATAGGATACTTTATTGCCAGAAAAGTGGAGTAGTAAATATACCCACCGGCCTGATTTAGAATCAACAAAGCTGTCATGAAAATACACAGAAAAGCTGTCTGCCCGGCTCAGGGGAGGTACCCTCAACCAGTGCACAACTTCTATTTTTAAAAATTTTATTAACTGCTGTTGTTGTTTTGGCTGCACTGGATCTTCATTGCAGTGCTTGGGTTTATGTTTCTTAGTTGCCCTGAAGCGTGTACGATCTTAGTTCCCTGACCAGGGATCAAACCCACATCCCCTGCATTACAAGGTAGATTTTTAACTACTGGACCACGACGGAAGTCCCAAGGGCACAGCTTAGAGAACATCTGAGTCAGTCCTGCCTTCTGCTCCACTTCAAGGCAAAACATTTGCCCAGAAGGAAGCCCCTTCTCTACCCATCTGCCTGCACACAGGGGAGCCCTTGGCCCACCTCCTACCTACGATGTTGAACATGCAGAGGGGGCAAGTGCGATGCTGATGCAGCCAGGGGTCCACACAGGTACGATGGAACTCATGGAGGCAGGAAATGACCCGGAGCTCCTGGAGAAAACAAAGGGTCAGAGCCAAAGTTGACGGCAGCTACAGCAGTGGCTAGGAAGCAGGGCATCCCTGACTCCCTCAGCCCTCCCCTTTTAAAAATTCATTTGTTTAATATGGGCTGCACTAGGTCTTCGTTCGGAGAAGGCAGTGGCACCCCACTCCAGTACTGTTGCCCGGAAAATCCCATGGATGGAGGAGCCTGGTGGGCTGCAGTCCATGGGGTCGCACAGAGTCGGACAGGACTGAAGCGACTTAGCAGCAGCAGCAGGTCTTCGTTGCTGCTTTCGGGCTTTCTCTAGTCATGGTGAGCAGGGGCTACTCCCCTGTTGCGGTACACTGGCTTCTCGCAGTGGCTTCTCTTGTTGCAGAGCACTGGCCCTTAGGGCATACAAACTTTAGAAGCTGTGGAGTGGGCTTAGTTGAACCCGTGGCATGTGGAATCTTCCCAGACTAGGGATTGAACCCATGTCCCCTGCATTGGCAGGAGGTTTCTTAACCACTGGACCACCAGAGAAGTTCTTGGCCTCTCCTTTATTGCCAACACCTGCTTTCAAAGACCTCCTAGCACAACAGAAAAAGTATGGGCTTTGGTATCAAGAGAATCTAGACTTTTGCCACTGCATATGACCTTGGGCAAGTTTCTGAACAGTTTTCTGCTGTAAAATGAGGCTAAAAAACTAATCCACCCCGACCCCTCACTGTCAAGAGGGTGACAGATGCCTCTAGAGCACTCACTGCAGAGCTTGGCATGTGGTACACACTCAACAAACAGAAGTTCTCTTTCCCTGGAAAACCAGGAAAATGACCAAACTTCAGGGTTGTCCGTGAAGAATACACAGGACACAGATGCAGACCGGATGCCCACACTAGCCTCACCCACCTCCCTCTCCAGCCTGGCCTCACCTGGCCCTCGGAGAACTCCTCCAGGCAGATGGCGCACACCGGGGCGGAGCTGCAGCTGCTCCCAGAGTCTGGCCACTCCTTCCGGGCGCCCCGGCAGCCGGCCCGGTAACTCCTGGTGGCCAGCTGGCTGATGGCCCAGGCTGTTCGCTGCTGAAGGGGGTCCTGAGGAGAACAGTGGGCCAGAATGGGACCAGGGCTCCTCCCCCTGCACCCTGGCCTGTGCTCAGGTCCCTGTCACGCAGTTAGATCACACGACCACTGGACCACCCAGGGAGTTTGTACTCTCAGAGTCCTTCCACGGCCCTGTAAGCATTTCATCCCATTCCCCCATGCGTACTATTACCTTTCCTTCCCTTGATGACCCAGGAGAGGAACTTTTCTCCCAACTGCCCCGCCTTGACATGGCATCTTGAATATCTAATAGGCACGTCCAACTTCACAAGCCCCACACCCCTAATGCCATGAATCACCTCAACCACACACTTGTCCTTCCCCAGTCCTCCTCCCCTCAGTAAATGGCAATTGTTCTTTTAACCGCTCAGGCCAAAAATAACGGTGTCATTCTTAACTATTCTCAACTGATTCCTCCACGATCAATCCATTAGAAGACCTGTTGGCCCTGAGGTTCTATAGAAGTGATGGTTCCAGGAGTTAACTGTTTCTCCTAATAATATTTTGCCAATTTAGAACTTTACTGTTAGAGTGGAAGAAAATCCCTATGGAGGAAGATCCATTCATACCGTGGAGTAAGGATGCTTTGGGCATGGGTAATAGCTGGTGGTAAGACTTTGATGGTTTTGATCACTTGTTAAGGAATGCTAAGGGGGATCTGGATTGGCTGGAATGCTGCCATCTGATGGGCACTTGGGATCTTGTGTTTTTGAACACCAGGGGAGTAACTGTGGGTGTGGTGGACCCGTTTTATGGAAATCTATAGAAGGGAAGGCTGTGTTGTACAATGTTATGATCCATTAGGGTGGATGGAGTCTTCCTAATCCTGGCACCAAATACACTCAGTTAATCTTTTTATCAAATAGATTCATTAACTACAATAAGAGTCTCCGATTCTTGAATGGGTTATCAGTTCAGTTCAGTCGCTCAGTCATGTCCAACTCTTTGCGACCCCATGAATCCCAGCACGCCAGGCCTCCCTGTCCATCAACTCCCAGAGTTCACCCAAACTCATGTCCTTCGAGTCGGTGATGCCATCCAGCCATCTCATCCTCTATTGTCCCCTTCTCCTCCTGCCCCCAATCCTTCCCAGCATCAGGGTCTTTTCCAATGAGTCAACTCTTTGCATGAGGTGGCCAAAGTATTGCTGTTTCAGCTTCAGCACCAGTCCTTCCAATGAACACCCAGGACTGATCTCCTTTAGGATGGACTGGTTGGATCTCCTTGCAGTCCGAGGGACTCTCAAGAGTCTTCTCCAACACCACAGTTCAAAAGCATCAATTCTTCGGCACTCAGCTTTCTTCACAGTCCAACTCTCACATCCATACATGACCACTGGAAAAACCATAGCCTTGACTAGATGGACCTTTATTGGCAAAGTAATGTCTCTGCTTTTGAATATGCTATCTAGGTTGGTCATAACTTTTCTTCCAAAGTTATAGGTTTTGCATTTTCCTTTTTAGTTTACTAAAGTAGTACTACTAACTCTCTTATTTCAAAGAAAGAAAGAAAAAGAAAACCTGTTGGCTTTGCCTTCAAAGTATAGGGAGAATCTAATTCTCATCACTTTGACTCCTCCCTGAGCCAAGCTACGATTACTGTCACCTGGAATCTGGTAATAGCCTCTGTGCTGGTTGCTCTGTCTCCAGCCTTGCTGCCCTGTAATCTGGTCTCACCTCAGTGGCATGAGTGATCGTGTTAAAAGTTAAGTCAGATCATGGCTCTAGTTCTGCTCAAAACCATCCCATGGTTCCCATTTCATCCAGAGTGGAAAAAAAAAAAAAACTCATGACAACAGCCTAGACAGTCCAATACCACTGGGCCCCCATGAACTCTGTCCTCACCTCCTGCCCTGCCCTCTTACCCACTGTATTCCACCGCATGCCTTCGTGCTGATCCTCAGACATACCAGGTACACTTCTGTCTCAAGGGCTTGCAGTGTCCTGATTTCTCACCTCAATCACGTTCTCTCCAGGCATCTGCACGCATCACCCCCTCACCCACTGAGGGTCTTTCCTGTAAAGTCATCCTCTCAATGAGGCCTTCCTTGGCCTTGCTTTTAAAAACTAATGCTGCTCCCTTTGCATTCCTTCCCCTTTTTTATTTTTCTCCCTGGACTTACCACCATCTAAGGTATTCTATATTTTACTTATTTTGTTGTCTATTTCCACTAGAATGAAAGCTCCCTGAGGGGAGAGAGCTTTTGTCTTTTGCTCACTGCAGGAGCCCCAACACCTGGAACGTGCCTGACACATAACAGGAGCTCTCTATTTGTTGAATGTGTTGTTGAATGAATGAACAAATGAGGACACCTGTGCGGAGAGACTGCTGGAAATTAACGAAGTCATTTGCAAGCAGGGAGTGGGGGAGGGGACAGAAGGGGGGTTGATGTAAACTGTTTCATGGGCATAAGGGCACCTTCTTTCCTTACTTTTTCCCTTCCTGCTCCCCACCCTCCCCCACACATGCGCTTGCCCACCTCCACCAGGAAGCCCACCCTGCTCACCGGCCTGCTGTGGCGAGGGCGGCACCGGATACGCAGCACCAAGGCCAGGATGACCACAAAGATGATGCCCACCACCGTCAGGAGGATCCATACATCGTAATCTGGCTGGGGGAGTGAGCAGAGAGAGAAAGGGTCACACCTGTAGAAGGAGAGAGGCCAACTCGGGAGAAACACAGGAGACACACAGAGAACAGGGGGGCCCCTTGAGTCTCCAAGAGGGGGTAAGGTCGCAGGTGGGGTTAGGTGGTCCCTTTCTGCCCACAGACACTCACTGGGGAGGGTCCTCCAGATGCCAATTGTGAGAGGTACGATCTCAAGGTCTGTATGCTTGGGGAAAAGGGGACAGCAACCCCTCTGCAAGGTGGGAACTTCCCAGTGGGTGGAGAAATACCAGCCAGGCGTCAGGGGGCCCAGGGGTTCATTCTGGCTCTGCTACTGTGTTCCATGAAACCAAGATGCTGAAAAACCACTTCAGAACTCAGCCGGCCCAATCTGTTCATCCTGAAGATGCAGCCCAGAGTGGGGAAGAAAGGGGATAGAGTTGGCCTGGGGGGCTTCTAAGGTCTCTTGCGCTCCAGGAGTCTGAGGGCTTTCGGTGACAGTCACACAGGGAAAGGGGGTAGTGATTGCAGGTGCTGGGGCCAGGGCTGGAGACCTGGCCCGCTTACCCAGGTCGGGGGCTCCTTCAGCTCAATCCTCACGTGGGCCTTTCGGTTCTTGTACACAAACTCCATCAGCTTCTCGGCATCGTGACCCCAGATCAACACCACAGGCCACGTCAGCCCCAAAGGCTGCTGCAGCTGCAGGAGAGGAAGTGCCCACGAGGGCGGCTGTGTCCTGACTTCTGCTCCTGCAGCACCTCTCTCTTCCTCCCTCCAGCCCCCTCCTCAAGCACCCCTCATCCAGGGTACCTGCTCAGCAGCAGCGCGATCCTCCGTGATGTCAAAGAGGACGGCGCTGGCGCCCCGCTCCCCCGCCATCCGGGCCTGCAGAGACACACAGCAGAGGTCTGGCGAGGGTCAGACACAGCCCGTCCACACCCCAGCCTCACCCCCTCACACATCCACCCCTGCCTAAGGCGCACCCCACACCTCTGCACGCTCACCTCTAACACATGCAAGGGGTCAGTGTGGTTAGGGTCTCCCTGCCCCGCCCTGAGCTCACCCAGGGCCACTGCCTTCAAGGATCACATTCAGTCCTTCCTTTGTAAGGGAGCAAACCCTTAACAGGATTCAGTAGGTGCTAGGGGGTGGACTAGGCTCCAGGCCTGGGGACAAGTAAGATGGCCCTGCCATGGAGGTACCTCTAGTCTGCCTTTGCTAAGAAGGGTGAGAACCGAGAGCAGGGAGTGATCGCAGTCCCCCAACCCGGGGCGTTGGGGGTGACCGGTCCCCTGTTCAGAAAGGCGGAGAGCTCCTTCCGAACAGAACTGGGCTTTCCAGGGTCCAGCCTTGCCCGAGAAGAGGAGGGTGCAGGGCATCCCCTCGCCTCCGCAGGCCGATCCAGGAGCCCGGGGCGCTGCTCTCCCCCGGCGTCAAGGACAGCCCCGGGCTCAGCCCATCTCTGTCTCCCCGCCGCTGTCCAGTTGGCCAACTACCCCTCGGCTCCAGTTCAGGGCCTTACTGGAGGCCCCCGGCCGGTGCTTTCTGCCCTTCACCCCTCCCTGAGGGGGGCGACAGAGCCTGGGCTGGGGAGGCACCCAAGGGGCTGTTCCCACAAGGACGCCACAGGCGCGCTCGCCAAGCTCCCAGAGTCGAGCCAAGCGGGCGAGCAGACAAGCAGATGGCAGAGCCAGAGAGAGAACCAGAAGCCAGAGAGAGAACCAGAAGCGGGAGTCGAGGGGCTCTGGGGGTGCAGGAAGACGCGAGAGCTGAGAGCTGAGGCTGCGGTTGGGGCGCGCGGGCAGAGGACCGGCAGACGGAGCCCTCTGCGGCCTCCCTCGGGCGCACACGCCCTCCAGGCCGCAGGCCTGGGGCCTCGGGGGCCCGGGGCCTGCTGAGGGCCTGGGGCTGGGGCCTCGGGGCCGGGGCCTTCCTGCAGGCGCTGAAGGAGTTAACCGCTCCACACACGGTGGAGGCAGGAAGAGGAGCCCGCGCCGGGCTTACTCACTCGCTCACACCCCCAGCGCTTTGATCTCGGCTTCCCTTCCCGGGAGAGCCTGTCAGGGCAGGTCTCCGAACAGGTCTCCCGCAGGGCCGGCCGGGGGCACGGCTGCTGCTCCCTGCTCCCCACTCCCCGGGCAGCCGTAGGGGCCCCTCAGAACAGGCAGGGACGCCCCGGGAGGCTGGTGGAGACACTCAAGCGGGGCTTTTTCGGTCTGGAGGACAACTTCCCCCTTCCCTTACTCCTTCCCTGCGGAGCTGGGCCGGGCCCTCCACCAGCGCCCAGGCCCAGGCTCGCCAGGCTGTCCCTGTGCGAACTGCTAAAGAGGCGGAGAGCTCACAGCTTTCATCCTCCTCTTTAAGCTTATGCGCTGGAAGTCTCCCCTAGGAGACCCCCTAGGCCATCTAGGTGACCCCAGGGAAAAAAAATAAAAGTGGTCCAGGGACTTCCCTTGTGGTCCAGTGGTTAAGACTCTGCTCTTTTAATGCAAGGGGCGTGGATTCCATCCCTGGTTAAGGGACTAAGATCCCACATGCTGTGAAGGTGGCCAACCAAATTAAAAAAAAAAAAGTTGTCCAATCTTCAGAGGCCTCCAAACCACAGCATGGGAGCTACCCCAGGGGAATAGGAGAAGGACTCCTGCTAATCTCCTAGTCCATAAACGGGCCAAGAGGTGGGGTGGGGGTCACCCCAGCAGTCACAGAACTGAGACTCCTGGATCCTCAGTGCCACCAAGGCCTTCTGCTTCTCATCCCCAGGGTGAGACCTTGAACCCAGCCGAGCCGGGAAGAGCAGGAGGGAAGGGCACAGACTTCTTCCTCTAGAGATGTTCTGACTTCCCCACCCCTCTCTCTTTGAAGGGTTGGGGTAGGAACAGTGGAAGGTAATTACCCTGATGTTCAAACACCCCAGCCGAATACAGCCCATAATTACAAAGTTGTAAAAGTGATCAAAGAGAGAGGGTTGGCCAACAGGGAAAACAAACAGGACTTTCAGGCAGTGGGTGTCCATGTCCAGAATTCTAGGAATCAAAAAGCAACATATAGGGCCAGATGGCTGTCCCCTCGGGGGACTACCCATGCTGCCCTGCTGCACCCGAGCAAGAGGGAGGGAGGAAGAGAAGCACTTCTTCAGAGACGAGAACCTGGAAGAGAGAGGATGGGCAGGCCCTCAAGATAGATAAGCTTTAGAAAGACATCCCAGAGGCCTCTCTGGGAGCTGCAGAGGCAGCCGGCCTTCTAAGAGCAGCAAGCAGGCTGCCCATTGCCTAGAGCAGGGAGGCCAGTGTGTCCCAGGACTCGGGCACGTCTACGCTCTGCACTGCCCCGCACCTTAGATCTTCCTCTCCAGAAACATCACTGTGGATCTCCCCCTCATCACTGACTGAGCACCCACTGTGCCCAGGACACCAAGCCGGGGAAGGCCAAGCCCTCCAGAACAACTCATAATCTAGCTGTGGAGACAAGGCATATATGTAAAATTATAATGCTGATAACATTCTAGAGTACAAATAAATGAAACAGACCAGTCATTTCCAAACCTTTTTTCACTGCAGAAAGCCCTTTGCTCCATCTTCCCCACCACCACACACACACACACACACACACACACACACACACACACACTCACACACACACATGCACGCACACATTGACAAATCTTCAACACAAAAGAGATAAAAGTGAGTTGAGGTTGAGGGTGGGACTGGGGGTAAGAAGGACCCTTGGCTTCCCCGCTCCCACCCCAGCCCTGGACAAGGCCCTTTCATGAAGTCTGGTGTGAAAGCATGGCCAGAGACCCTGGGAGCATGCCTGGAGGTGAGGGCTTCTGCTCTCAGTGGCCTAGCTGGGCTGAGTCAGCCAGAACAGATTCAGTAGAAGAGGTGGGCTTCATCTCGGCTTGAAAGTGAGAGTAGGAGGAAGTAGAAGGGATAACACCTTTATTGAGATCCACTCTGCCCAGACTGAATCTGCTATCAGTTATTAGCTGTGAAACTTTGGGCAAGTCATTTAACTGCTCTGTGCCACAGTTTTCCTTTCTATAAACTAGGGGTAATAATTGAACCTACTTCATAGGGTTGTTTTGAGGGCTATATAATTTAATCCATGTAAAGCCTTATAATAAGTGCCTGGCACAGAGTAAGTGTTCCGTAAGTGTTATTATCGTATTAGCTATTATCATGTGATTTGCGTGCGTGATTTCATTTGCTCCTCACAACAACTCTATAAGACAGTCACCAGCCCCACTTCTGAATTGAGGAAACTGAGGCTCAGAGAGACTGAACAACTTGTCCAGGGTCACACAGCTGATAAGCAGTGGAAGCAGAATTCCCACCCAGGATTTCAGCCTTCTGAGTACCTGGTTACCAGGGGGTGGTCTCTATCGTAAAAGAAGCGGGGCTTATATCCATCTTTTTGTCTCTAGAGCCAGCTCCTTCCACCAGGCCAAAAGCCACTGTTCCGGTCCAGGCACAGGGTGGTAAGGGCCTGGGGAATCACAAGGGTGCTAACAGAGAAACAGAGACGGGGACTTCCCCGGTGGTCCAGTAGTGAAGACCCCACACTTCCAGCGCAGGGGGCTCCAAATTGATCCCTGGCTGGGGAACTAAGATCACACATGCCGTGAGGCATGGCCAAAAAAATATTAAATAAGAAGAAACCAATCTCGGTGACTGGGCAGGAGGAGGAAGGTGGTGGTGCTAACAAGAATGAAAGTCCAGAAGAACTACAGTGAGGGTTTCAGAGACAGAGCGAGGACAGTGAGAGAGAAAGACCAACCTTGATAACCAGCACAGGAGAAAGACGCCGATGACCAGGGCCACAGTGACCGCTGCAATCATTTGTTGGGTGATCGCTGTGTGCTAGGCACAGGGCAAGAGCTTCCATCTGCACTGTCTCTTCCACCCCTCCTAACTACTACATGACATCAGCCCCATCATTATTCCTCTTTTACAGACGGGAAACGGAGGCTCCAAGAGCTGAAATGTTCAAGTCACACTGAGGGCAGTGGAGACACCGGGCTCCAGGCACAGGGCTGCCTGGCTCCCGAGCCCCAGTTCTCGGGATCGTGACGGCACCCCCGACACTAACTGATACACCAATGCAGAGCTGATGGAGGTCAGTGGTTTTCAAATTTCCTCACCAAAGAGCCACCTTTCCCCTATTCCTCCCATGACCCTAGTTTTAAATATGTTTAACCAAGCTACGGAGAAGGCGATGGCACCCCACTCCAGTACTCTTGCCTGGAAAATCCCATGGACGGAGGAGCCTGGTGGGCCGCAGTCCATGGGGTCGCTAAGAGTCGGACGACTAAGTGACTTCACTTTGACTTTTCACTTTCATGCATTGGAGAAGGAAATGGCAACCCACTCCAGTGTTCTTGCCTGGAGAATCCCAGGGACGGCGGAGCCTGGTGGGCTGCCGTCTATGGGGTCGCACACTGCATTTCTTAGGCACAATTCATTTTCCTATGAGAAAACTTGTATTAACATATGGAACTGATAGAATTCCAACCAAAAGCAAAAAAAAAAACAAAAAAAAAACCACACTGAAGAGTTCAGTTAAGCCTGTGTGATGTTTAAAATATTGGGAGGTCAAGGTGCTTCTCCTGAGCTGTTGGTTTTGCATTTGATTTAGCTTAGGCACTACTTGGCACTTGACAGACACTACTTTCAACCTCACCTTGGTCACCGGGGTAGGAAATCAAAGTCCCATTTTATGGGAGTGGAAACAAAGGCCCAACCAGGTTACTTAAGTACTTCAGAGAGCACCAACCGATGTCCCTCATGACCCAGCGTCTCTGCACATGGCTCATGTCTCCTACAGAAACTTAGTCGTCTAAGGGCGACAGGAAGCCCCCTGTCCTACGTGGGCGCATCCTGACGGATTGCTGAGTGTCCACGTGCATGTGAAGTCACTCTCTGCTTCAAAGGGACAGCAGGGCGTCTCAGAACCCGTCCTCCCCATCCGTCCATCCCCCGACCCCCTGCTCACATTCCCCTACCTGACAGCAGGCAGTCATTTACCAAATGAACAATGAGTGATATTTGGCATACTTTGTCAAGCGATGGAAATGAAATAGCCAGAAGCAGGGCAGCTTCAGCCTAACAAAACGCTGCTGCCAGCAAGGCCCTGCACCGTCCTGCAGACACACCACACTCTCCAGTGCCTCTGGTGGGTCCTGACCCCCATCTCCCCCTCCCCGGGAGCCCCTTCGGCATCAGCATAACCAGAGAATATCTTCACCCATCCGTGGGCACCACACTCTGCCCACTGATTCCCCTGGGGAATCAGCAAAGAACCCAGGCTCTTCCCTTGAGACTCCTGGCCCAGGAAACAGCCCTCAGGAGGACCACGAACCCCCCCGGGAGGGCCCGGGCTTGAGCACAAGGAGAAGGCCCACAGGGTGGGGCTGTCACCCTCCTCTCTCACCTCCACCCTGGGAGCAGGACCCCCGCCCCGAAGTCTGCCTGACCGAGCCGCCCACAACCTAGCTACACTCTGGCTTGTGTCAGCATGAGAATTGTGCCACAGAGCTTCCGTTTTCCCATCCAGAACAGGAGGCAATAATCCCTGTGCCAGGGATTAAAAACGCGGGGCTGAGAACTGGACGAGGCTTGGTTCAAATCTCAGCTCCGCCCCTTGCTCACTACGTCCTCTGGCAAGTTACTCAAGTTTTCTGACCCTCACTTGTCTTCTACATCAAATAGAGGATAACAATGTCTAGTTTTCCTGATTGTTGTGGAACGTAAATGAGAATTAATATGCAAGAAGTATCTATGCTGGGTCCCACCCTCATATCAGCACAAAGAAAACAGTCACTGATGTGAAAGTAGGGGTTGTGACCGCAGATGTGTGCGGGTCCATGAGGTGGCAGGCCGGTGGGCAGCGTGCCAGCCAGAGAGCCCGTGACAGTGGACAGGTGGCAGCGGCTGCCAGCTCCAGCCAGGGGCGCCCCATGGAAGTGCATCCCACCACTCTGCAATCTCAGAGGAACAGTATTTTAAGGGGCACTGGCTTCTGTTTCTGCTCTCTTTGCATGGTGCTCAGTGAGTATATCCGAAAGATGGAAGAGCCCTCTGGCTGACCCCTTCTTGGCACTGATGCTGGGCAGGGGGCAGGGTGTCGGAATGTCCACATGCCAGGGAGGAGGCAGGATAGGGTCCAAGCCCTAGGTGACTCCAGGAGGTTCTGCTGCTACATGGTTGGTGGGGAAAGGACGGGGGGTTGCATTTCCACGTCTCTTAGACCCGTCATGGGCTATAAAAACCTCAGCTGAGCATATCCCTCTCGAGAAACGAGTAGACAACAAGCACAGGACCTCTCACAGCCCAGAGCTGGGTGAAGAGTGTGTGGGAGTCAAGGGTGACTCTACCTTGCTGGCCAGTGACAGGCAGGGGCGGGGGGCCCGTTGGGGACTCTCCAGCTTGACGATGCTGATGAACCCAGGCTCCAGATTGTCGTCATCACTGGCGTTGCACAGGTATAGGGGGTGAGACTGCAGGGAGAAGGAGAGAGACAGGTTAGGAGGTTCTAGGGAGCAGAAGGCACAGCTGGGAGAGCCGGGCACTTCCTCACTGTTCTCACAGGGGCCTGGCAGGCCTCTTGGTGCCACAATAGAGGAGGCTTCCTATCAGATGGTCTCACAGCAAGCTAGGACCCCCCGGACCAAGGATGCTCGGAGGTGGGGGCACACATGAGTGAGGGCTGTCCAAAACGGGCACCTAAGTGAAAAGCCTGTTGCAAAGCTGCTCCAGCAACCCTCAAGCCCTGCTTTTCCAAATGGGTCAGCTGCAAAGGGCCCTCCTGGCCCTAGCCTCTCCCACCTCCTAATTCTGCTCCAAGACCCCAGGTGCAGAGCCTCTCTCAGTGCACTCAGAATCTTGCCTTCCTCCCTTGCTCTCCAAGGGCAGTGCTGGGCACCGCTGGTGCCTCCTGTCCCTACGGCAGCTGTTGCCATGGAGATGCCCATCGCTCCTGTGGTTTGGGTCTTCTCACTGGGTGCTATCTTGCTCCCCTCAACATCCCCCTTTGCCTATCCTGGGAGTAAGCAGGTTGCTGATAGAGAGGAGAACTGTTTGGGGATAAGGTCTGGCTAAGAGTTAAGTCTCTTAGCCAAATTCCTGGAAGCACAATTCCTAGGAGCTCATCCTGTAACCTGGAAGAGTGGATAGGAGGATGCAGCCTGCTCTGCCCACCTGTTCTGAGGGTATGGCAGGTCCAGCCAAGACCTGGGGCCTCCAGCCTGGCTGGTGCAGAGCAGTGACTCAGAGGAAGCAGGCCAACAGGCCGAACAGAGACTACAGGTCCCCACGCCAAAGGGATGAAACTGCCCATCTGCACACTCTCTTCTTCTTCAGGGTGACTTTTTTTTTTTTTTTTTGGCCACACCTCATGGCACGCAGGGCTTTTCCGGTGGCTCAGCCGCCTGCAATGCAGGAGACGCAGGTTTAATCCCTGGGTTGGGAAGATTCCCTGGAGGAAGGTAGGGCAACCCACTCCAGTAGTCTTGGCTGGAGAATCTCACGGACGGAGGAGCCTGGCGGGCTACAGTCCATGGGGCCACAAAGAGTCAGCCACGACTGAAGCACTTGAGCACGCACACATGGCATGCAGGTTCCTCAGCCAGTGATTGAACCTGCTACCTCTGCCTTGGAAGTGTGAGTCTTAACCAAACTTCCCTGGACTTCCAGGGAAGTCCCTCCTTCAGGGTGATTCTAATACCCACTCAAACCTAATTTTCCCAGAGTACTGTGAGAGCAAAGCATAATGCTATGGGCCAGGGATTCCCACATGGTAGAAACCGAACGTATCCTGTCAAGAATGGGACTTCTTTCTAGGGAGTTGCCCATGATTCCCTGGCTCCTGCTGTTGAAGTCTAAAGGACTTCCAGGAAGAGCCAGAGAGAATTTGGTCACAGGAACCAGAGACAAATTTGAATTTATGAAGATGTTTATGAACATGATAATGCCAATCTGGATTTAAAAGCACAATCACTTTTTGAAAGCACTCATACTGTGTCACTGCAGCCGCCTGAACATAGTAGGTTCTCAGTAAGTATGCACTAGCTCACTTTGAATTGTATCCCTGTGAATAAAAATCTCTGAGCAGGGGATGTTGAGAGAGGAGTGAGTTCCATTCTTGCTGCCAGAAATTAAGGACTATCAGGCCGGTGGTGATCAAGATTTAGTGTGTGAGAAAGTTTCTATATCCCCCAGCCCCCAGAAATGGTCTGGGGCATAAAGTTGGGGGCTGTAGTGAAGCTGTAGCCCCATCTCAACAAGCTCTGCTAGTCTGTCCATCTGCTCATTCATTTCTTCATTTTACCAACACCGAAGGCCCTCCTGGTGCCAGGCACTGTTCAATGAATGGAGGAGGAGTCAACAATGAATACGGTAGGCTCTTTGCCTCAAAGAAGCTCAGAATACAAGAGTACTGTGCTGTAATGATGCAGGTTCCTTCAAGGGCCCCCTGGAGGGCCTGGGGATGGGGACCTACAATCCCACGGGGGAGGGCAGAGTGACTTGTGCTCCTTTGGGGACTTAATGATGTGTGTTCACCCAGTGGACCTACAACAAGGGGGAGGGTGGCTTCGTGGCAGAGGAAGCAGCCTGTGCTGAGGGTTGGGAGGGACTGCAAACCGAAGAAACCATGGACTGAGGAGCCTGGCGGGCTGCAGTCCATGGGGATGGGAAGAGTTGGACATGACTGAAGCAACTGAGCAAGCACGCAGGGCATGCATGTAGGATCTTACCTACCACGTAGGTGGTACGGCTAGTCCAACTTTCTCAAGATGACTCCAAGATGCTTCTCCCTGACCAGAGGTCAAGGGGGACAGGAGAAAGTCACTTTGGAGAGGAGCAGTCTTTGGAGAAGGATTTGCGAAAATGTAACCACCACACTGCCCCCAGGTCTTCTTGCAGGGGTGGGAACCAACATGCCCTCGCCTAGAGCGCTCAACAGAAGGTGCTGAGATGGAGGGGAAATATGGTACAGTGTCACCAGGCTTCCCTTGTCCTGAACTAACAGCTACAGAAGGAGGAGACGGAGGAAATGAGCCATCAGTAAACGCCTTTGGCTTGCCAGAGTCTGCAGATGTTATCTCACTACCAGGTAGGTGTGCTCACCCCCACTTGGAGGAAGAAGCTTGAGGCTCAGGGAAATCCTGATTAGATTAGAACCCAGCTCTGCCTGACTCCACTCCAAATGAGACACATAGTTGGACTTCGGGCTGGTCCAGGCATTAGGAATCCAGGGGACAAGGCTTCTATCCCTAGTCCTGGGAGATTCCACATGCCACAGGGCAACTAAGCCATGTGCCGCAACTACTGAGCCCACGCTCTGCAACAAGAGAAGCCACTGCAGTGAGCAGCCAGCGCGGCACAAGGCTCCTACAGAGTAGGCCTGCTTGCCGCAACTAGAGAGAGCCAGCCCGCGGCAACGAAGACCCAGCGCGGCCGTAAACAAAGTAAAAAGAAAAAAGAAAGGAAACACACAGTGAGTCTGCCGTTGTCCATCCAATGATGAGGATGACGATGAGAGTTCACCTGTGTTGAGCAAGCACGGTGGACCCGTGTCCTAACCACTTTTGTGTATTCTTTTTATCCTCCTAACAACCCTAAAATCATCTCCATTTTAAAAATGAGGAAACAGAAGCACAGAACAGTTAAGGAACATGCCCAGGATTACATAGCTGAGAGCAGACCATTAGAGAGATAGAAAGAAGTAAGATGAAGTTAAAAAAAAAGAACAGTCTTCATTTGACTGAAAACATGGTACCTTCCCCTAATTCATAACCAAGAAAATCTGCCTTCCTAATTATACATTGCTAAAGCATACGACCCAAACACAAGTCCCTGAACTTCCAGGAATATTCCAGGCTCTCTTTTAGTGAAGAGTGCTCTATGGTCCCCCTGGGTGACCCCAGCCAAACCCTCGACTTTGATTTCCACAATGAGGTGGTTAATTACATAAGTGCAGCCCAGACCTCTCTTGAGTTCCAGACCCTCAAGAGGGGCCTGGGCATTTCTGCCCTGAAGAACTTTAAATGCTATGCTATGCTATGCTAAGTCACTTCAGTCTTGTCCAACTCTGTGTGACCCCATAGACGGCAGCCTACCAGGCTCCCCCGTCCCTGGGATTCTCCAGGCAAGAACACTGGAGTGGGTTGCCATTTCCTTCTCCAACGCATGAAAGTGAAAAGTGAAACTGAAGTCACTCAGTCGTGTCCGACTCTTAGCAATCCCATGGACTGCAGCCTACCGGGCTCCTCTGTCCATGGGATTTTCCAGGCAAGAGTACTGGAGTGGGGTGCCATTGCCTTCTCCGGAAGAACCTTAAATGAGACACCTCAAACTCAGCATTTCACCATTAAACTAATCATTTTATGCCTCAAAACTACCCCTCCAGTGTTCCCTATTTGAGGGACTGGAACCACCATCCACCTATTACTCAAGTTAGATGACTTCCTAGTCTCCTCTGAGCTCCTTCATCTCCTACCACCACCTCCAACAACTGATCACCAAACTCTTTTCTTAATGTTGATTTATTTGGCTGTGTCCGGACTTGGTTGCAGCACATTGTCTCTTCACTGGGGCACATGAGGCATGCAGATCTTAGTTCCCGGACCAGGGATTGAAGCTGTGCCCTGCGTTGCAAGGCAGATTCTTAACCTCTGGACCACCAAGGAAGTCCCCAGTCATCAAATTCTAGTAATTCTATCTCCTAAACATTTCTATTCTTTGTCCTCTTTCTGCCATTCCCATACTAATTCTAACACAAGCCACCATCCAATTTAACCACTTAACTGGGGTCAACCCACCCCACTCAGTTAGTTCCCTATACTGAAGCCAAAGTAGTCTAATGTGGGCATCTCTCTTCCTCTCTGGGCTTCCCTGACACCTCAGTTGGTAAAGAACCCACCTGCAATGCAGAAGACCCTGGTTTGATTCCTGGATCAGGAAGATTCTCTGGCGAAGGGATAGGCTACCCACTCCAGTATTCCTGGGCTTCCGTTGTGGCTGGTAAAGAATCTGCCTGCAATGCGGGAGACCTGGGTTCGATCCCTGGGTTGGGAAGATCCCCTGGAGAAGGGAAAGGCTATCCACTCCAGTATTCTTGCCTGGAGAATTCCACGGAGTGTATAGTCCTTGGGGTTGCAAAGAGTCAGACATGACTGAGCGACTTTCACTTTCACTCACTCTTTCTCTCTAGGAGCTAAAAAGGCTCCTCATAGCTCTTAGAATAAAGTCTGCACTTATAAACACAGCTTAAAAGGTTCTGCCCACTCCACTTCAAGCCTTCATGCCTCCTCATGGCTTACCACCCTTCCAACACCTCTCCGCACTAGCAGCCCATGCTCCAGAAAGAACTTGTTTCATGTCTTCAAAAACTTTGGTGTTGCTGTTTTGTCAAGGTAGGTTGGAGACCCTCCTCGGAGCCCTTATGTGTGTGCTAAGTCACTGTGTCCGACTTAGGTGTCCGACTCTTTGCAATCCTACGGACTGCAGCCTGCCAGGCTCCTCTGTCCATAGGCCCTAAGAGTACTGTAATTCCCCAGGCCTAGGCTTACCCTGGCCTGCCAATGCAGGAGATGCAAGTTCTGTCCCAGGGTGGGGATGATCCCTTGCAGGAGAGCATGGCAACCCACTCCAGTATTCTTGTCTGGAGAATCCCATGGACAGAGGAGCCTGGCAGGCTATAGTCCATGGGGTCACAAAGAGTCAGACACAACTGAGCGTCTAAGCACACACACAGAGACTTACCCCAGGGTATTTTAGTTATCTACTCACTTCCCTCCCTCCCTCCCACAGCCTGTGACAGACCTCCACTGCCCCTCCAGTGCCTGCTACATAGGTTTTATTTATTTCTTTTCAGAAAGTATTTATTTGGCTGTGCCGGGTCTTAGTATTGGCATTCGGGATCTTTTCATTATGGCATGTGGGATCTAGTTCCTTGACCAGGGATCAAACCCAGGTCCCCTGTATTGGGAGCTCAGAGTCTTAGCCACTGAACCAGCAGGGAAGTCCCTGCTACATAGGTTTTAAAATTAAATATTGAATGCCTACAATCAGATAACTGACAGTAACCTATGAAGATAGCACGATGTACCAAAATCCTGATAACCATGGCTTTAGGAGAGGAATTAGAGAGGAGATGGAGAAGAGATTTTGGTGTTTTTCTCTGAGTACTTCAATCATAGGACAATGTGCAAAAGATATTAATTTGAGTTTTATTTTGTGTTGTTGTGGAAGAATAAAGAATGAGAGCTATTTATATACTGTTCCTGTCTTTTCTCTCCCCTCATTCCAAGAAGAGAGCCTTGTGTTCTATTTCCTTGCCTTGGGGGGCATTTACCAAAAGCAAAAGTTGCTAAAGGTCTCTCGTCCTGACTTTGGAGAAAGACTGTGGACAGAAGTCACTGAGGACAAGGAAGTATCCTGAGGGCAGAAAGGAGTCTGTCTGCGGAGCTGGGTGGGGGTAGCGGGTAGTCAGAGTCCCCAGAATCTGGAGGATGGGGAGGGGCCTGGAGAGTGCCACGTGCTGGGAATCTACAGTCTGTGCCCCAGAAGGAGGGACCCTGGAGGCTCAACCCTGGCAAAGATGCTGTGCCCACCTGGATTCCAAGGGAACACTTGTGCTCAGACAGTGGTCACATTGGTGGCGACCAGTGTGGACAACTAAAAAGTATTAGTTATCTCAGTTTTGGCTGCTCTGTGAGGGGGATGCTCAGTCGCTTCAGTCATGTCTGACTCTTTGCGACCCCATGGACTGTAGCCCCCCAAGCTCCTCTGTCCATGGGATTTTCCAGGCAAGGATACTGGAGAGGGTTGACATACCCATCTCCAGGGGATCTTCCCAACCCAGGGTTCGAACCTGGGTCTCCTGCAAAATGGGATAGGACCTTTAAATCAGGAATTCCATTTGAAAAAAATAAAGTACCATGGTATTTCTTGCAGAGTCATATCTGCGGTATGAAAATCATGCTGACTGTGCTTATGTATGGAGTCCTTTACAATGAGAGTTTCTCAAGTGCGCATTCTCAGTTTAAAAACAAAAGCCAAGAAAAGGTCATTCAACTCCCTAGCAAGGCAGGGTTGGTCTTACACCCCGGGGTATAACACTGGGGCTGTTTTTACCCTCTCCTCCAGGGAATCTTCAGCTGGGAAGAGGGCGCCTGAGAAAAAAGCAGATCTAAATGCATCCGCCTCCTTGGGAAGCAATGTCTCCTAATAACGCAGATGTAAACACGATTTCCACATTGGCCCCCCCGTCTGGTCAGTGATATCAGGAGAGGACCAAGAGAAATGGGCTTGCAGGACCTGGGGATGGTGTGGCTGGGAGGGCTCCTAGAACCCAAGCCAGCTTAAGGACTACTTGCTGAAAGGCCGGGAGACCCAATGCCCAATTCCAGACACTGCTATGAGAGGAGCAAATTACAAGGACTTCTTCCATAGGGTCCAGGCCACTCCGGCTGAGAACTCAACTCTGCACACACACTTTAAGCACCGAGGTAAGGGCGTAGGTCTTTGCTGGTGTGCGCTGTATTTCCTGCTCTGGTCTGTATGTTTCTGTCTTCCACCACCTTATTTGTTCTGATTTTTCCATTCCCTTCCCAGCCTTTAGGTTCATTTTCTGACTTCATCATTTAGCTGTGTGACCTGGGGTAGGTTGTCTCTTAGCTTTCTTGAACTTCCCATTCTTCACGTTCAGAATGGAATAAAAACTGCCTCCTGATTATCATGAAGTCTGGAGACAATGGCCCTAAGTGCCTAGCACGGAGCCTCCCAACACTCACTAAGTGCTCATTACTATTTTTTAAAATATTTACTTGTATGTATGTATTTATTTGGCTGCACCACGTCTTATTTGCAGCCTGCAGGATCTATAGTTGAAGTATACAAACTCTTAGTTGTGGCATGCGGGGTTTAGTTCCCCTGCATTGCAAGTACCAAGTCTTAGCGCCTGGATTATCAGGCTTGTCCCAATAAGTGCTCATTAAATGGTCGTTATTTTTATTGACACCGTTGCATCCGCACTAGTAAAATGCCTTCTTATTCTCGGAAGGGACAAAGCCTGTTCTGACAGCTTCTCCCTGGCGGTCGTCACAGCAGCTCTGAATGCCAGTGTTCCCCTCAGCCCAGTCTGGGACAGCTCGTTATCCACGGTCACTTCCCTCCTGGGCTCAGCCCTCCAACCCCACTGAACAAGCTCTTCCAGTTCTCAGCCCGCCTCCTTCTCATGTGATCTCATTACCTCCTCACAAAGGGCATTCCAGGGCTCAACTGAGCCCCGAACTTGACGCGGGTCTTATTTAATCCGCGGCATCTCCTCCTCTCAGGGTGTGTGCTCTTGCAAGCAATTCTCTGCTGTCTCCCGTTCCCCAGCCGCCCTCGTCCCTGCCCAGCTCAGCCGCAATCATCTCTTATTCTCTGAGTCCAGTCACAGACCTTCACCCAGGCCTTGGACGGGTAACTTTACTGCCTGCTACAATTTTGCCTTTGTAATCAGGAACATTGGCCAGGCATCAAAGGCACCTTCTCCCCATTTCCTCTTTTCAGATTTTATAATCATTGTCTCCCGTGCAACCTCCATTACCTGAACTTGGAACTACCTGACTTTTATCTCTGGCGACAGGACCCAGGAGCATCATAAAGTCACGCCCCTGGAGCTGGGCGTTGGGAAAAGCAGACTGGCCTGGAGTTGCTGCTGCTGCTGCTGTAGTCTCTGAGGGCCAGTGTGGGCATCTTGCCCGTTATTTAAAGAGGGCAATGCTCACCTCTACAGGGTAGATCCTAACGGGAATTGTTTAGGATTTGGAAACTTCTAGACTGCATTTCCATCCATCCTTAGACTACATCTCTGCCTCTTTGGGGTGGCTGAGTTTCCTAATCAGTTAACTTGGGAGGCTGGAGGATTGTCAAGAGGAGTTTCCTTTTATCTATTTGTTAAAATGCTTTTACAAGGAAAATGTATTCCTACTTGATTGTGTGATTTTTTTTTAAAGGTATGAAAGAAAATAACGTTGGTGGGAGGAGAGAAACAGAAGCATACCCTTGATGGAAAGGGACTAGCAGAGACAGGAGGGATGATAGAGGCCTCCAGTATCTCTTGCTTGATCCAGAGAAAACTTCCTGGGGGCAGGGGTGCTGGTGAGTAAGAGGGCTGATAAGAGAAGAGACGAAAGGACCTGCCAGCTTCCAGCAGAAGGCAGGGGCAGTCTGAAGTGAGGAGCTGAGCTCGCTGAGGGTCCAGTCTGGGGCTCTGCATCTGGTAGCTCTTGGTGGGCTTCCCTGGTGGCTCAGATGGTAAAGAATTCACCTGCAATGCAGGAGACCCAGGTCTGATCCCTGGGTCAGGAAGATCCGCTGGAGAAAAGAATGGCTACTCACTCCAGTATTCTTGCCTGGAGAATTCCATGGACAGAGGAGCCTGGCAGTCACCTAATCAATGGACATGAGTTTGAGCAAACTCCGGGAGATCGTGAAGGACAGGGGGGCCTGGTGTGTTGCAGTCCATGCAAGAGTCAGACACGACTTAGCAACTGAACAGCAAGAAAAACAGGCCCTTCATATTTGGCGAAAGAATGAATAAAACTAAACTTGAATCCAGTTGCCATACAGTTTATAAAAGAGATGTGAATTGCTAACAGTTGAGCCTGGTTCAGACCTGTACGGTGCCTTTAAAAGTTGCTTTACACAGACAAGGAATGTGAGCCTCATGCTCCAGACGGCCCATGGTTACATAAGGGAGTTAAAAGAGGCTGAAGTCTCCTAAATTCAACCCCAGTTCCCTGAATATTATACCATTTCGCCTCCAGGTCTATGTGTTGGGAAGTATTCTGTGTGGTATAACAAACATCAACTGAGTACTAGAATGCGTGGACGGAAGGCTTCAGGATCTACATTTCTAGAATTTTCCAACTTGAATCATTCTTAACAACAAGACAGGAGCCGTCTGCTCCTTTTCCCTCTGGGCCTAGGCTCTCTCTGCCCAGCAGTCTTAGCTTTCTTCTTCCCCTCTAGGGCTTATCTCATCTCTCCTAGCCACAACAAGAAAGTCAGACCCAGACGCTGCTCAGAGATGCTTTCCCAATGAATCGTCCATGTTTGTCTAGGATGAGAAAGGTGTGTCCTGAAATTAGAGGTCACACAAGCTCAGACCCAGATAATGGACATTCAGGCAGACTGCCACCTCTCTCACTCTCTCCTCCCACATTACAGTCTTCATTCTTCAAGTAAAAAAGTTACCTCCCCTTGTCTCAGATCGTGTCCAAGCTCCATGATGTGACTGGACTCCTTTACCCTACGATGGTCCTATGGTGGGCATTTCCTGACCCCACCCTCTGCCTGGCATCCTTGTGGTTCACAGGGTCATGCACGCTCATGCTCAGTTGCTCAGTCGTGTCCCACTTTTGCAACCCCATGGACTGTAGCCCACCAGGCTCCTCCGTCCATGGAATTTTCCAGGCAAGAATACAGGAGTGGATAGCCATTCCTTTCTCCACATGATCTCCCCAACCCAGGGATCAAACCTGCATCTCTTGCATGAGCAGGCAGATTCTTTACCACTGCATCACCTGAAAAGCCAAGGTTATCACCACCTATCTGTAATTTCTTTTAATAAAATACATACAAGGAGGAGGTATAATATTAAGTGTTGCTCTATCTTTCTGGAATTTTAAAATGACACGTGCACACATTTTAAAAAGTTACACATATTACATAGATACGAAGTGTAATTTTTAAAAAAATCTGTTTATTTATTTTGACTGCACCAAGTCTTAGTTGCGGCATGTGGGACCTAGTTTCCTGATCGGGGATCGAACCCAGGTCCCCTAAATTGGGAGTGCACAGTCTTAGCCACTGGACCACCAGGGAACTCCCCAAACTATAATTTCTAAAATATATCTTACAGATTAAGCAGGAAGGAAGGAAGAAGAAAGGGCGGAGAAAGAAGAAAGGACTATCTGAGTTGATTTTGAAATAAGCTGATATCAGAGAAGAAACCTTATTTGGTGGAAATCAGAAAGGAGAAAAACCGCAACCACCATAAGGTAGAGGTTTTTAAAAATTTTTGGCTGTACCCCATGATGTGCGGGGCTTAGTTCCCTGACTAGGGATCAAACCCGCGCCCCCTGCACTGGAAGGTGGGGTCCTAACCCTGGACCACCAGGGAAGCCCCTCAAGAGGTAGAGTGTTTGTCCATCATATTCCCATAGAGAAACAGTTTGTCCTGACTCAGTCCAGAAGGACCTCTAGTTACAGGGGCACCAAGAAGCTACGCATGATGTTGGGAGCAAATGAGAGGGAGGAGCCCATCAAATGTCATTTTAGTTACATCATTTTAGTGTGTTTTGGAAGGAAGGCTCGGAAATAGAATACTAAGGCTCTGAGGCCCACGAATGTCAAGACCTTAGAAGACACCTTGGTCATGTGGTTTGGAGTCTCTCCCTCCACCAGGGGACGAATTTACCTGGCCTCAAATGCTAACAATCCTACCAAGAGATCTGACATGTCAGCTGCATTTTGCTGCTCAGCTAATGACCACTGTCGTGGGAGATTTTGATGCCCACACTGACCTCCATCCTGTAGGAGGCACCGAGACCCCTCATTTAGCCAGGTCTTGTTCAAAGAGTCCCTGCAGGACGGCTGAGGTCTGGACATGGGTGGCAGCATCACAAGGGTTTAATACCTGCTCCACATACTTCCAGGATAAGGGTCTAAAGAGGCTTTGGTCAGGGCCCTTCCCAGGCCCGGCCTTCACTCTTCCCACACGTGAAAGTTCACTGAACTCTCACACTTAACCCAATGTGCTGTCTGCAAACAGCCTTGACACAGTCTGCTTTATTACTTTGCTTTTCTGTTCTAGCCAAATGCATGCCAGAGATGGAAGGAATTTAGAAACCTGCTGGAAGCAGGCCGTGTTTAAGTAATTATTTAGATTCAGATTTTAATGCTGCAAAGGCCAAAGACTAAAACCAAACAGTCCCTGTGGAAAAAATTTTTAAAAAAGACCAAAGACATGAAATTTGAGGAAGTCAGATTACTCACTTAAATATGCCATCGGTGTATCAGGAATATCAGCAGGGCTACTCAAGCATTGCTAAGTTCAGTGATTTCAGTGCAAGTGTGTGAAATGGCTACATAAATCTGGCCGTTTCACACACACTTTTCGTGTTTTTCTGCTCAGAGGTTGTAGGGACTTCCAGCTGCCCTGCAAACTCTGCTTCACACTGCTGTCTTCCACGACTGGCTTGGAGGCCCTCTGAGGGTGGATATTGTATTCAATACTATATTGTTCCAATACTTTGGCTACCTGATATAAAGAGCTGACTCATTGGAAAAGGTCCTGATGCTGGGAAAGATTGAAGGCAGGAGGAGAAGGGGGCATCAGAGGATGAAACGGTTGGATGGCATCATCAACTCAACAGATACGAGTTTGAGCAAACCCCGGGAGATAGTGAAGGACAGGGAAGCCTGGTGTGCTGCAGTCCATGGGGTGGCAAAGAGTCGGACACAACTGAGTGACTCAACAAAAAATTGTATTCAAGTGGGCCAGGTCACCAAATCCATGCCCAGGTTGTTTTGTTGTGGTTGTTGTTTTTTTGTCTTTATTGAATCTGTCACAACACTGCTTCTGTTTTATGTTTCGGTGTTTTGGCCAAGTGGCAGGTGGGATCTTAGCTCTCAGAGCAGGGACTGAACAACCCCTTGCGTTGGAAGGCAGTGGGCCACCAGGGAAGTCCCTCTGCCCAGTTTTAATGGCCATACTGTGAGTGGGGATGAAGTGAAGCTAGGGAGTATGCTTGGCTAATCCCAATCCCCAGATCCTGGGCAGTCACAGCCTGTTCCATTTACATTGCAAAGTGGAAAAAAATATGGATTATGGGCCCTGTGCTTCAATATAAAGAAACAGCAGAGGAAATACAGGGGTAGCTGCCTTGAGAAATTACATCAGGAGGAGGAGGACACAATGGTTCAGGCCACAGCCAACACAGATGCCCAGAGTCTCTCCTCGAAAGCCACTGGGGTTTGAGATCAGGCCAAAGAGGCTTCTGTTCAGAAGAGGCAGCAGCCGGGGGAGGCTTGTGTTGGAGACAGCCCGAGCGCTCCAGCCTGCCTGCTGACCGTCCTTTGGCCACAGCTCTGAACCCCCGTCCACAGGGTGGCCCTGGGGAAGAGGCCTGCTCTGGGGGCACTGTTTAATGATTTGCCAGCAAAGAACAAGGCAAACAGACTGCTGGCAGCTGCCTGGATGCAATGGGAGAGTCGATTTTTATTCCCACCCACAGTGCAGCCTTCTAGGCAGGGGATAAAAGAAAAAGTGAGAGAGGGTATCATGAGCGCCTAGGAGAGACTACCATTTTGGGCTCGGCATTTCACTGGCATTTCACTTGGGCTCGGCATTTCTATGGATGGAGCCTGAACATCTTGGCATTGGTGCCAGTTGGTACTTCCATTCTCTGAATACTTCAGTAATTCCTAATAGCATCTCTTGAGCTCCTAGGAACTATAAAGTAAGATATCGAAATGGCTTCTTATAGCAGAGTTCTAGACATGAAAGAGAATGAGACCAGAAAAACACTGTCTTTGCTTTAAGAAACCTTTTACAGGAAGTGTATAATATGGGAAAGCAGTTTGGTTCGCTAATAAATTCCTTTTACTTTCTCTTCCCGTGAACCTTTCCCCTATCTCCTTGGCTCTACAAAAAAAACCCAAGTGGCACCTCCCATTCTCCTGTGAGCCAGAGGCTCCGAGATCTAAGTCCTACAGCTCCCCACCCTTTTTATCCTTGACCTTGCAGCCCAGCCCAACAGGGCCCTTCTCTAACGCTCTCACCAGCCTTCAGTCCCCCCAATTACTTTCTCCCGTAGAGTCTCCTGGGCTTCCCTGCTGTCTCAGATAGTAAAGAATCTGCCTGCAATGCAGGAGGCCTGGGTTGGGAAGATCCCCTGAAGAAGGGCCTTGCTACCCACTCCAGTATTCTTTCCTGGAGAGTTCCAAGGACAGAGGAGCCTGGTGGGCCATCCAGGGGGTCACAAAGAGTGGGACGTGACTGAGTGACTAACACACACGTGGAGTGTCCTGAAGTGATATATTCAAAATTCTTAAATGACAGTTACCTCTTACAATTAGTTGTATCAGTGTTCCCCTGTGACCCGCCCTCTCTCCAATTTTCCTCCAGGAGAACACCTGGTTCTTAAGAGATGTTCGACGAAACTACTTCACTTCCTGTAAAGTCAACCCTGAGCTCCTTCAAGTAAGAAGGACTTGTACATGCTAGATGTTAAGAAAAATGCATGTTGAATTATCTGTTCTAATTACCATATTTGAGATAAATAAGTTTGGTGGTTGCCTTGTCATTTGATCAGGATATGATTATTTTCATATTTCTGCTTTCTCTTTAGAAACCTTCTGTATATTCCCTGTAAGTTTACATTTTAAAGCCAGTTTTATTGTATTTTGACCTCTAAGCAGGGGATAGTTCTCTTCTTTCCCTTTTATATGATGCTTAAATCTCTATAACCCTGAACAAAATCACTTATTTTAGGAAGAACTTTCTGCTAATAACCCATCCCCAGGTACTCTTATTTATTGTCTTTCTTCAGTATCAATGTGCAGAAATGAGCATGGTCCTTAATGCATTGCCTCACCCCAAAAAAGGGACTAGATTCTGCTCTCAAAAGACTAAAATCTGACAGTAGATCTATAGCCATGTATACACTCACTCATGTACAGGAATCCCAAAGCCATCTGTGAAGCAATACACAGGGTAAGTAAATCCACAGAGCACAGCACATACATGCAGGGAGCACATGACATGAACGTGGAGACTGTTACTCTCACTATGTCACTTTAGGTGATCCCGTCACTTCGGGTCCTTTGGTCTGTGCCCTAGATCTGACCGGAAGCTGTTTCAGGGCAGGAGCCGTTTAGAGACTATTAAAAACAATTCTATTATTTATCACCCCTCCAGAAATGACTCAAAGTTTTGCCTCCCATTGGCTTTAGCCCACAGTGTTGGCTGAGTATCTCTGGTGGCTTTAGTCTCTACTAAGATTTTACAAGAACTTGGACCAGTGATCTGCATGGAAAATTCAGAGTTGACTTACTCTCAACAGTATTCCATGTTTTTTCTGAGTGGTTTCTTTTATCTTACCTTTAGTGGAATGAGGGATGAATTATATTTTTTTCTCTATTTTCTTAAAGACATTTTAAAATGTGGACCATTTTTAAAGTCTTTACTGAATTTGTTACAATACTGCTACTGTTCTATGTTTTTAGTTTTTTGGCCACAAGGCGTGTGGGATCTGAGCTCCCAGACCAGGGATTGAACCTGTGCCGTCTGCTTTGGAAGGCGAAATCGTAACCACTGGCCCACCAGGGAAGTCCCTCTCTTTTCTTTATACCCTACAAAGTTGATGTATCTGAAGCCCAAAACGTAAAGACTGTAGTTGAGGGGCCATTTGCTTTCACCGCCCACTTGCCTTCGTTTCAGGTTCCCGGGAGCCCGATCAGCTGTCCAGTCTATGCTGGCCCTGAAGACACGGCATGAGGCTGCCTCACACCAAATGTGACTGTGTGTTCAAATATTCCAACATCTCCTGACTTGCTCTTTGAGAACTATAAGTTCTTTGTTACCTCATAATTGCCCAAACCTCTTTATTTTTCTTGCTAAGTGCAAATGGTAAGAGATACCAAAATATAATCAAAGTGCTGATAAACGGAAGAGGAACCCTCTCAGTTATCAAGTTAGCTCTGCTGAACACAAGTCCTGTTTGCATTTGTCAGGAGATGCGGGGAGGTACCATCATCAGACTGAGTGGGTGAGGGAAGTTCTTAGTTAGGGAGGTGAGCCAGATTCCTGGGTTGAGAGTTCATAGGGCAGTGAGGATCAATAGGAGCACTTCTGATTTGTACACTGATTACCAAGGTACAAAGCAACACTACCCTTTGTCCTTTTTATTTTTACTCTGCTAATCAAACCCTTCAACCTAAATTAAGACTATTATTCAGCTTTGATGTTACATTTTATATTAGCAAAGTGCTTTATAATCCTTCAATTAGCTATTTTATTCTCCTTTATTACTACCACCCATTTCAACAAATTAGGTTGAAGACACAACGCAATGCATATTGGGCTTGCAAGCAGGAATCCTGAATTTCAGGTGTGAATTTCATGTATAATGAAAGGAGACTGGATTGACCACAGGAAGCATCACAGAGTAAAAGAACAGAAGCATCAAAATTGTAAGAACTTTCTTGGGAACTAAACCTCCAACGATTTAGGGCAAGACTTGAATTTTTTTACTTTATTTTGGTAGCACAAAAACTGAGAGCTTTCACTAGCTTCAATCAAAACTGTGACTAGCAAACACGTCTTTAACAGACAATTCTCTTGACTGAATGTGGGGTGGTGGGCGCGGACGTGTCTGAGCCCAGTGGCGCCAGTTGGTTCCTAAGGAAAAGGACTGAGGCTGGAGGGAGACAGATATCTCTAAATTCCTTCTCATTTGTTGGATGCCCATTCTTGGCACCCTTCTTCACTTGCTGTTCGTGACATAACGCGACTTCTCCTAGGGCCCCTCATTTGTTGCCTCTTTTTCTTCTCTTCTTCTGCTCGTTTAAATATAAGGATATATTCTCTGATTTCTATTACAGCTCTATAGCGTTCTTATCATTCCAATATCTTCAATGATAATTCCAAAATTTGCTTCCAAAGTCAAATTCTCAGGCACTTCCAAAGGCCTGTTTGACATTATTTCTTAATCATCTTACTGGTACCCTCTACTCCACCCTAAACCAGTAAGCCCTCTTAATATACCCATTTTTGTTAATGGCACCATCATTTTCCTAGAGATCCAGCCTGAGCACCTCAGAGTCACTGTATCCAATCACTCAAACTCATAGTTGGAAACCTACCTTCTCTATGTCTCTGGGGTCTGAACAATTACAATAAACTTCTCACTGGTCTCCAATGTCTCCCTATTCTAAGTCACTATACAGTCTCCTAAAGATAGCCCTGATCATATCACTGTCCTATTCAAATACCATAATGATTCTTCTCTGCCTTCTGAATTAAACTCAAACTCAGCCTATTAAATCAGGGCTGTACACTGGCTCTGCAATCAGACAACTTGGTTTCATATCTCAACTCAGTCACATACAAGATGTGTGTGACTTTGAAGGGTGGCCTAATCTCTTGAGTCTTGGTTTCCTTGCGGGTAAAAAAAATGTGGGTACTACCACCTACCCAAGATCATTGCAGAGATTAAATGAAATGAATGTAATTAAAGTAGCAACCATTTCTGCACACAGTAGGTACTCAAAAAGTACTAATTCCTTCCTCTTTGCCTCTTCCTTTTCAGCTTTATCTCCACTTCCCTTCTAAACATACTATACCACTTGTCCAAACCAAATCGTGTTACTCACTCACCTCTTATATCCTCTTGGAATGCCTCTTGCTTCTATCCTGTCACTTTCAAACATCCTACTTATCCTTCAAGGACAAATGTACATGCCACCTCTTTCATGAAGACTCTCTTCTTCATCTGAAATGTCCCAATTGACTTGTTTGTATTTATTGAGGCACTTTACATCTTCAGCATAAATTTGTATTCTCATCTACCACATTGAGGTCAGGGGTTTCTTTATATCCCCATATATAACACAGTGCCCTAACAGGCAATCAATAAATGTGTGCTGAATTAAAACTGAAAGCTTGAGCTTTTGGTCTCCCGAGACTCCATTCATTTGTGATTCATACTTCACACTGAGAACTCTTTAGAAACAGTCTCTGGCGGGATATCAAAATTTCAAACAACTCTAACAGAGAAGCTGAGTCAGTCTAGGATTAAGTTCAGTCCTAGTTCAGCCAACAGGAATTGTCTAGACCCTGTTCCTGCTTGAGATATCATAATTTGGCAACTTGTGTGAACCATGGGGGCCCATTTGAACACATTTATTCATTTTTAATTTTTTGGCCATGCAGCACGTGGGATCTTAGTTCTCCAACTGCGGATTGAATCTGCACCTCCTGCATTGGAAGCACAGAATCTTAACCACTGGATTACCAGGGAAATCCCTCATTTGAATATATTTAAATGAGAACATATGTGTATTTAGTAGCTCAGTCATGTCTAACTCTTTGTGACCCCATGGACTGTGTAGCCCACCAGGCTCCTCTGTCCATGGGATTCTCCAGGCAAGAATACTGGAGTGGGTTGCCATGCCCTCCTCCAGGGGATCTTCCCAACCCAGGACTCCTCCATTGTAGGCGGATTGTTTACCATCTGAGCCACCAGGGAAGCCCATGAATACTGGAGTAGGTAGCCTATCCCTTCTCCAGAGGATCTTCCCAACCCAGGAATCGAACCAGGGTCTCCTACATTGCAGGCGGATTCTTCACCAGCTGACCTACCAGGGAAGCCCCAAATGCGAACATATATTTATCTTCAGAGTCAAGCAAAAATGCATAATACCTCTAAAAATCAACCATTACTAGGTTGACAATGACAATCACTTCACTGGTACAGAAAGGAGTCCTGAAAAGCCATCCAGCTTCATAGGTTCCGAATGTGGCTCAGCTAAGAGGTAACTATGCCTCACTCTGGCTTTCATCCAGTCCATTTCCTCTTGGCTTGGTTACAAATGGGTAATTATACGACATCAGCCACCATGGGGTGGCAGGAACATAAGGTGGCTTCATGGTGCCATATAATGTGGCACCAAGTTTCTGAATCACCAACCACAGGTGCATCGGTGCTCTTCCCCCACCACACCTCCCCCCATAAAAAAAGCACCTTATCTGATATCGCTGTTGACTCAGTGACTATACTGAGATCTTGGGCACTTTCCTTAGCTTCTTCTTAGTGTTTGTTCGGGTGGGTACCTCTGTGCGGATGACTATAAATGAGTTCTTACGGTGCAGGAGTCATCAGGCACCCAGGCACCAGGCCACGCTTTTGCTTTAGGTAGGCGTACCTCAGAAAGTGGCAGCGTATCTCATTGCTAAGCCCACACCTACCTGAGATGCTTCAGAGGCTGAACTCCCTTCCTAGCCAAATTCTTAACTCACAGAGTTGCTGTCTGTCACTAAATTTATCCTTAGCCTGGACTTTATCAAGCCTGTTTCTGGAGACATCTTTCTGCCTAAAATAGCAACTGCTACAATTTCCCCCCAAACCATTTATAACAGGGAAGATAAACAGCTCCCCAGTGTTCCTTGTCAAGATACAGAGTCACATGATGTTACTATTGAGTAGGATGCTAAACGGGGATGTGTGGAGATTCTCCCCATGGATACTTCAGGAAGGGGCTATAATATGGCCTCTTAGTTGGCAAGTATCTCCCTCTTAAAATTGTGTGAGGTCCTTCCCAGGAGTTACAGTTTTATCGGGAGATAACACACAAACTAAACGGTGGTACAAAACGATTTATTAGCAAGTGACACATGGTATGCTAGGTAAGTGTTAGTTGCCCAGTCATGCCTGACTCTTTGCAACCCCATGGATTGTAGCCTCCCAGGCTCCTCTGTCCATGGGATTCTCCGGGCAAGAACACTAGAGTGGGTTGTCATTTCCTTCTCCAGGGGATCTTCCCAACCCAGGGACTGAACTCAGGTCTCCTGCATTGCAGACATGGCACAGTACAGCCAGTAAGTCCTATGAGTTTTATGGAGGAGACAGATCTTAAGCTAACTCTTAAGGTTGCTGCTACTGCTGCTGCTAAGTTGCTTCAGTCATGTCTGACTCTGTGTGACCCCATAGACGGCAGTCCACCAGGCTTCCCCATCCCTGGGATTCTCCAGGCAAGAACACTGGAGTAGGTTGCCATTTCCTTCTCCAATGCATGAAAGTGAAAAGTGAAAGTGAAGTCGCTCAGTCGTGTCCCACTCTTCGCGACCCCATGGACTGCAGCCTACCAGGCTCCTCCATCCATGGGATTTTCTAGGCAAAAGTACTGGAGTAGGGTGTCATTGCCTTCTCCGTACTATTAAGGTTGACAGGATTTAAATAGGAGAGAAATAACTGCAAGAGTAAAACAAGTGGCATCTGGTCCACAGGCATCTGTCAGGGACCTCCCTGGCAGTACAGTGGTGAAGACTCTGTGTTTTCACTGCAGGGGGCATGGGTTCGATCCCTGGTTGGGGAACTAAGATCCTGCAAGCTGCATGGCCAAAAACAAAGACATACCAACAACAAAAAGACACGTCTATAGGCATCTGTCAAATGGATTTGGGAAATTTCCCATCTATGACCTTGAGAGAAAAACAAGGCCCAAGTGAGAGGAAAAGTAGGGTTCTTGACCAGTTTTTCTCAGGTCTTCAAGGTACATGATGTGATGACTTGAAAAAAAAAGAGGTCTGCAGAGACAGTTTGGATAGCTGAGGTAAGGTCTGCTTGCAAAGGCCACGACTGACAAGGCAAGAATTAGACCCTGCTGGCCATCTGTGAAAAAGGAATCATGCTCAATCCTGAAGCAAGGGGGGCTCGCGATCAAAAGAATACTCTAAGCACAACAATTTAGTATCAGAGTAAAAACTGCAGTGGAATGAAAAGAAAACTAGTGGTGGGAAAACCAATAAGATCTGTTCCAGTAACCTATTATTGGCATGATGAGAGCCTGAACTCTGGTGGTAATGGTTAAAAGGCAAAGGGATGAATCACAGAGATTGTGACCCAAGTGTTGAGAGTACTTGCTGACAGATTGAACTACAGAGGTGAAGGAGTTAAAAGTCCCTAAGCCTAGAGAACTGGGGCAAAATGTTGCATCAACCAGAAGAGGCATATTGGGGAAAGAAGTTAATTTTGAGCAGGGAAAATTTAATTTGGTCTTGTGAATGACAAATCTGAGATGAACATTCAAATCCTATATAGCAATTTGAAATAAAACCTGGAGTCTGAGTGAAAAGACAGGCCCGGAGCTATTAATACAAACTTGCCAAACACTGTTTGTATCTTCAGATATAGTAGTATTGATGTAACATATTAAATGTTCAATTTAATGCATGAAAACACTTAAGGTTAAAATGACTGCATAAATAAATCCTATTAAAAGTAGAGCTTGTGGTTGTTGGTTCCCTTGAGTAGGTCCACCCACAAAAAATCCACAAGGGCAGACGCTGTGTAGGCTGCTATGCTACAGTGAAACTTGAATGACTTAGCTTCTAAGATGATCAAATGTCAAACCTGAGGGGTCCTGTAGATCAGGGAAGTGGAAAGAAGAAAAATGAGAGTTCCGAAAGGCAAGGCAACCTTGGAATCTTTTCATTGAGGATGACAAAGAAACTAATCAAAAGCATTGGTTTTAACCTACTGTATTAGCACGTGAAACTCTGCTCAATGTTATGTGGCAGCCTGGATGGGAGGGGAGTTTGGGGGAGAATGGATACATGTATACATATGGCTGAGTCCCTTCACTGTTCATCTGAAACTATCATGACACTGTTCATCAGCTATACCCCAATACAAAATAAAAAGTTATAAAAATTAAAGTGTTATAAAAATCCATGGACCTAAAAAAAAAGCATAGGTTTTATTCCCCTTATGTCATATTATTAGTTCTGCAGTCCAGCTAGTAGATTTTCCAAAAGCACACTCCCCACCTGGTATCTGCAACCTGCTGCTTAGAAGAGTTGGTAAGCCATCTGCCTGATGCCTGCAGGTAAGTGACCCAGCCTTCAGGCCACTCTTAATCTCTGCAAGGAGGACAAAATCTCTCATAACTAAGTGTTCGCTTTCAGAGAGTAAAGCCTCAGTCACTTCAACACAAGCTGGATGTTCTGGCCCTGTGAAGATGGTCAATCTCTGTTAAAGTCATCATGGTTATAAAACAGGCAGTAACCTCAGCACACTTGATCTCAAAATGTGGTCCCTAAGACCCAGCAACATCACTATCAGCCGGGAATTTGTTCAAAAAGTGCAAATTTTCAGGGCTCACCTCCGACACACTGTATAAGAAACTCAGGGATAGAGCCCAGCCATCTGAGTTTTAGGAAGCTCTCTAAAACTGATTCTGCTACTTATTAAATTTTGTGAACCACTGACCTCAAGGGGCCAAATAACTTGAGGAAGTTTCTTTACTAACAGGTCCAAGGAAAGGAAGGAGGCTGGGGAGCCAGAATTTAAGGTCATTTCCCAAAAGACAGGCTCTAGTCAGGTGGAGAGAGCAGGGGCTTCCTCTATGATTCGCCATCATATTAAACCTGTAAATGACCTCAGAACTCACCAAGGCATTGAACTGAGTGGATCAGATAGTGTGCCTCAACGCTTCCTCGTAGAAGTGCCTTATACATTTTGTATTTCTACAATTCTACTGTACAAATGTGATTTAACACACCCTTTCAAATAACCACTGTTTACCATGAACAAATAACAATGCTGAGCAAATGGTAAAGAAACTTGATTTTGTTTGCTCTAGTGCCTTTTTTCTTCTAAAGGACTTAATTTCTTTAAGACAGAGCGTCTTTGAAAATACTGTCGACCTAGGTAAAAGAAAGGATTTACTGGAATTCGTCCTCGGCAGGCTGGTGAATCAGAAGCTGAGCCCAGGATGGAGTACAAGCGTGCACATCCTCAAGGCATGCCCTCTCTTTTCTTTTATCCACGCTCTTCTAAAGCTGCATTCAGAATCAAAAACTTGGGTGGTAGGACAGAGGCAAACCCCAAGTCCAAAATATGAAAAGGGGATAAGAAGGTGACCCAGAAAGCTGAGCAAAATGGAAAACGGAACAAAGAAAGTAAGAGGCATGAGATGAGAACTTTCTAACTAACAAATCATGAGGACCCCAGTCAAGTTAATTATATAAGGCCGCCCCCTCCACCCCTGAATACCCTTTTACCTCTGGAAGAATATCTTGGGCTCTATCACTTTCCTTCAGTTGAAGTTAAGCAGGGCAAGTGTTAAGACATTGCTTTGTAGAGGAAAAGAATACAGCTGCTTTATAGTTGGGATTCTGGTGTAAGGGGGCATAACCTGTGGCTTTGATGCTCACCCGTGATTACGAGGAGTGTAGGATTTTATTTCACATGTTTACTTAACATCTGTGGCCTAATCTAAATTTTGCTCCTATGCTTTGTGGAACATGGGCTTCCCAGGTGGCATTAGTGGTAAAGAACCTGCATGCCAATGCTGGAGACTTAAGAGACTCGGGTTCCATCCCTGGGTCAGCAAGATCCCCTGGAGGAGGGCATGGCAACCCACTCCAGTATTCTTGCCTGGAGAACCCTATGGACAGAGGAGCCTGGCCATCTACAGGCCATGAAGTTGCAAAGAGTTGGACAGGACTGGAGCAATTGAGCACACACATTCTTGATCCATATCTAGAAAGAGAACTGCTAGGCTGGAGAGGATGCACACATACGGAACAAACTGCTTCAGCAATAGCAACCTCACAACTAATCTGAAAAACTTAAAATACACTCATCAATAAAGGTGCCTCTGTAATGAAGATGCTTAGAATAAGCTGCGCTTGGTTTTCGGTTTTCCAGCTGTCTTGTAATACCAGAATGCTCAATAGGAAGACAAGTCCGTATTTCCACGTCTGTAAAATTCTACTTATCAGAATAATTCTAAAAGAGGCTTAGTGATTTCATTCACTAAATACCTAAAGCACTCAGTGTGTGCCTAGCATAAATATGCAATTTAATGAAAACAGCAAAAAAGTCAATGGATGAGAAGATGAAGGGAAAGAGGTTAATTTTTTTTAAGAACTGAAAACAGTTTCCTCACAGAATTGGAAAGGAGTTTCCTGGATCAGCCTTGTTCACACTGCTATGAACACCAGTAGAGACTCGGTGTACACCACGCTCAGCACTGGTATTTACCTCTAGTATATGTCTGGTATCATCTTCAAGTCTCAGTCGGTAAGCACCTTGAGGGCAGGAATGCTTGTAATTTTCATGCTCCTTTGGGCTCAGCACTATGGCTTGCACTTGGGATCTAGTAACACTGAATAACTTTAAAACTTAACTGGAGGCATGAGGTCCACTGAAGACCAAACTGCGAATCTGTCTGGAGGGACTTCCTTGGTGGTCCAGTGGCTAAGACTCCACACTCCCAGTGCAGGGGCCCAGGTTCAATCTCTGGTCAGGGAGATCCCGCAAGCTTCAACTAAGACCCAGTGCAGCCAAATGAATAAATATATTTTTAAAAAAAAATCAGTTTGGAGTAAAGGGGTAATAAAAAGGTCAATGGTTAGTTAGTTATAAAGCTTTCAAAACATGAATGTGGATTTAAAAAATTGAGCTGAAAAATAAATTTCTGATCCCAGATAATATAATTCCTTCCTCACTATTTTATTCCCGGTGAAGGGTTTTCTGCGGGGTTTTTTCGCCTCTTTTTTTCTTTTGTCCTTCCAGCATCATTCAGGTGTAGAACAAAAGGAAATGAATGGTTTAGTTGCTGCTCTAGTGCTGAAAGCTTGAAAGGTGGTCACTGGAGCAGCCTCCAGTGTCCATCCCCAGTGGCTTTGGCCTTGGTGGCTGTGCAGAGAATTCCGGGCTCCAGTGGCCACTGTAGGGCCAACGCTGGACGCCTGGCTTCTGAGCAAGAGAGATGAAAGGCTTCTTCTAATATAATAACTGACGGCCTCTCGGTGCCGTTTGAACTGTTTACAGACTGAGTTAACGATTACAGGCAATGTGTACCTTGGCCAGGCGCCCGAATTTGTTACCCACCCATCAGATAGTATCAAAAGAGCCCTTGCATGCCTGACTGGAGTCCTTCCAAATCACCTCACAGGGATGCCGACACAAAAGGAGGAGTGTTCAGAATGTGCTCTCTCTCTTGGGGCCTGAGTAAGAAAATCAGAGTACCGAGCATGAAGCAGGCACTGAGGGCCCAAGCTCCAGGATGGCGCGGGGCTGGGGAAGGGTCAAGGTCAGCTCTGGGGTCAGAAGAACCAGATTCTTTTCGAAGCAGTTCAGGAGGTGTAGGCAGGAGTCTTCACGGCTGACAGCTAGAGGATGATGGGGGTGGGTCACCTAGACCTGGAGTGAAGCAGAAATCCGCACTGCCACACGCACAGAAACCTGGGGGACGGCAGCCCTGCAAGGCTACTGCCACACGCACAGAAACCTGGGGGACGGCAGCCCTGCAAGGCTGGGTTTATTATTGGGGGGTAGCAGACGCAGGAGGGGGGACAGTATGTTGTATTTTCTTTTTCTTTTTTCTGAGAGCAATGTATAAGTTGAAAAAGAATATCACCTTGAGAATAAGATAGGATGAGAGACTTCAAAAATGATAGTAAATAAACTTGGAAGCTAAAGGTGACCCTCTTCATTAGGGTAACTCCCAAGAGACTGGCATCTGTTTGAACACTGTGAAAATGTTTTTTACACAGATACAAATGAGTTTCAGTATGAGTATTAATCGTGACTTAAATGGGAAACCAGCCAGCTTATGATGGGGAAACAGACCTAGCACCAATAACGCCAAAAAAGCTTTCTGGGGTCAGAAAATAGTAAAAGGAACTATTGAGGGAACATTGAGTCTAATTATCTTTGATTATATGCTAACTTATAGACTTCAAAGGAGAAGAGTAGAAACTTTGACTATTTCTTTATTAAGTACCTATTGGCCTCTGAATACATTTGCAAGCAGAGGAAACGGAGACCTATAAGTCTGAATATAAGCCAATATGTAAGATAGTTGCATATTTACTCCAAAATTATTACTACAAGTCTCTCAAAGGGGAATACCTATTTTCAAACTCTAAGGCAGGGTTAGATTTATGGCTTTTTAATTTCCATACCTGGTCTGATGTCGAGGGAACAGATACTGTATAATATCACAAAATGCTTTCACAAAAAACCCTGGGGACAGTGGATGCAATTCATGCTCTTCTATCCGTGTGTGTACGATAATAACGTATGAGATCAGTATTACATGGTGCTTCCTTGAATTCCTTTGCTGCTTCCGTTGGCCATGGTTGTTTTCTTCTCCCGTCCTAACTTGCTGGTGATGCTGCTGTTACGGAACAGTGAGTGACCCACACTGTGTAGTGGGAGATAGCCCTTCATGTTCAAAGACAGTTCTTCAGACTATCTACTTTGAGGTGGAGATGAACTTGACATTGCTATTTTGATTACAGTGTAGGTCAGGAAACTGACTGATTTTTGAGATTCATTCTAATGTTTTATACTTTCTGCAACAGAAACGAGCATTTACTCACACCGTCCCTTGAGAAGAAACACAAGCGGATATTGTTGTAGTGTTTCCAACATTCTCTGGACTCCTACCTAGTGAGGGTACCCTTTTCTCCTAGGGAAAGATTAGAGTTCATGTTAAGTTTTAAAATACAAATTTTAATCTTGGGTGCACTGAAACTGTAGGGAAAAAATGCATCAGGAGTAAGTTTGAGTAAAACTACAAAAATAAAACCTCTCCATTGATGGTGAATTTTATGAAGAAATTCCAGACGATCCCAAAGAATCTAGCCCCAAACACTTTGAGAAAAACAGCCTCCAAAAGGGAACAGAACACGTCTCCAGTCTTTCCCTATACTGGTGGTTAAAAATGACTTGACATCAGTTAGAAGGAAAAAAAAGTAATGCACTGGATATTATACAAATGGAGAGACAATCATTAGAAAATTATTAGGGAAACAGAAGAAATCAAGTGAGAAAGAACTTTTCTTTCACAGTTTTTAAATGCAGAAAACGACAGTTGGGCAATCCTCTTCACAGAGTTGTGGCTGAGAGTCTATCTGGAGCATTTACTACCCCCGGCTTAGGGCACTTACTTTGTAAGGGAGATTAATACACAGGAAGTTCAAAGCAGGGCTGCGAAAGGATAGAAGAACTTGAGGAAGTGATTCACAGGGAAGGGCAAGGGCCACCTAGATGAATACCTTCGAGGATAACAACGGAAGACCATGGGGCGACAGTTACCGTTCCAGCGACTGGGCCGCTGCTGATACACTGGCTCCACAATGCCAGCTGCATCTTTGAACTTTAGGGCTCTTTAAGGAAATGGCACCTGTTCATCTTCCAAATCCTCTCACCTTCAGGGTTTCGAAATATCTATGGAGGCTCAATGGTTCAGCTCTTTTACAGATATTCTGCCTTATCTAGAGAGCTGAAACTCTGCCATAGGGTTCTCCAAAGTGGGGCCTGGCGCTGAGTAGGCAAGTATATCAAGAGGAAAACAATGTTCCGTATCAGGTTTCCATATAGTAGGTTTGTTTGGACAGATTAACAATATATGGAAAATAGATAAGAAATACTGATTTCCTTCTTCATGAGAATACTACTACAACCTCTTTGCCTTGGTACCTAGCAAAACTGGCAAATATTAAACAGGATGTTATGGTAAGTTCCCTAACTTTAAATATACACATGACTCAATTATTCCAGAGATCTGGACCCATGGTAAGACGCATCCAAACCCACTATCATAGCAATAGCTGTGAAATTATTCCTTATTTCGAGGGACAGTTTATTGCCATGTACCCTTGAACTCCTATAGTCACAGTTCCCTGATAAGCAAATCGACCATGGCAGTGAAATTAGAAAGCCATAAAACACAAAAATCTGAGAAACATCCTTTTGCAAGGAAGATCATGTAACTTAAGTCTTTCATCATAAAGATCAAGTGTTATACTCAAAAAAAAAAAAAAAAAAAACAGACTGGTTTTGCAGCTTGAGAAAGAAAAGAAATGTGGTTTCCCTCGCTAAAAGTTTTCTAGATGATACAGGAACTTCTGCTTAGAAATTACGTTCTAAACAACTGCAAAGGGATGACTATAAACATTTCCTCAACCTATTACAATAAAATCCTCCAGGAAGCTGCCTAACCATTAAGGATAGAGAAAACCGCAGATGCTGTGATTTCAGTTCTTTTCTCTCATTTTCTGTATTTTGTAATTTTCTCTAAAATCTAAGCTTTCATTTGATAGGGAGGGAAAAAGGGTCCTTTTCTGATGGGAAGGCACAGCTGTCAGCATGCCATCTGGGATGCTGTCGCCTGTTGATGCAGCCTGCAGAAAGCAGTCTCCAGGTGAACCACGGCAGCAGCACGCTGATGTGTTCAACAAAGCGGTGGGTGTTTGCTGACATCCCCTGAGCACATACAGTGAACCTCGTGCAGCACATGACACGGGAGGGAGCAGACCTGCTCATCGGAATGCCAACTGAGTAAGACCAACGTAATATGGAGGAAACAGAAGTGACAACTTTCCATAGTGAGAAGAGACATTTGATCTGACAGTGGGCACAGATTTTTTTTTTTTAGTGGCTATGAGATGCAAATGAGGGAAAGGAAACAGAAGGACCATCATGTAGGTTAAAATTTTTAAGGAGCAAGACAGCCAATGCAACCTGGGTGAGATGAGGGAGCAAGACTTAGAAACTTAGCTCCCACACACTGAATCTGAGACAAGGCTGAAACAGAGAAGGAGGTCTATTTGTGGAGAGATTAGACCTGATTGTTTGCTGCTAAGTGATATTAACTAAAATCTTAAGTGGAAGAAGGGATTTCAGGAAAGAGAAAGGGGTGGGGGGCGGGGAGAGTGTACTAAATGTATCCATTCAGATGTGACCATCTTCTCAATATGCAAAATTTCTCAAAGGCCAGGTGATTAATTTGGCTGCAGGGTCTCCAAAGGCAGCTGTTTTCAGACACTGATCCTAGGTTTGCTTAAAGGAAGGAGTTTTCCCTAAAGGACTGAAAATACACAGTCATTTTCAGTGTATCATACAAACACATATATTAGCATAGTAGATTCAGGGTGGTTGTTTTTACATACAGCTAAAGATGATGTTAATTTCAAATAATTTTCTATTAGTGGTTAACAAACACCATCCTCATCTTCAATTTCTGTTGAGTTCCTTTGGTTCTGATGGAAATCTCAATTCTTTTTCCATCTTTACATTTATTTGGTGACATCTAAGCTTAGGGAAAAAAAAAAACCTGTCTATGCAGAGATGCTGAAATTAGGGTGGGGACTAAAAAAGAAAAAAAAACTCAACTGAAAAACTAGAGGGGGAAAAATATATGCGTGTATAAGCAAACTTGACTGTAGAATAAGTATTTTAAAAAATAATTCATTAACTAATTAACTAGAGTTATGAAGAATGTGTCCACTTTACAAAACATACAAACCCCACAAACTCAAAAAATAAAAAAGGATTAGCAGCATTTAAAAAAAAGAGATAATAATTGATCATTCTACTCAGTTCTCAAAAAGAACTGTCAATCAGGAAACAGGATATTCTGACTAGCACAAGTTCTTGAAGATAGAAGGCACAAAATAAAAGTTTGTGATTTATTCAACCCTCCGAAGACCTGAAGGAAGTCCTTTTAAATTCAATTCATACTAATGAAACCCTTTCATGTTTTTTTTTTTTTTAATTTAAATTTTTACAAAATTTACTTCTCTGGGGCTGTGCTGGGTCTTGGTTGCTGCACAGGTTTTTCTCCAGCTGCCGCGAGCGGGGCCGCTCTCCAGCTGCGGTGTGTGGGCTTCGCCTGCAGCGGAGCTCAGGTCCTAGAGCACGTGGGCTCAGTGCTGCAGTTCCTGGCTCTAGGTGTGAGCGCAGCCGTTGTGGTGCACAGGCTTCCTTGCTCCATGGCATGTGGGTATCTTCCCAGACCAGGGATCGAACCTGTCTCCTGCACTGGCAGGTGGATTCTTTACCACTTGAGCCACCAGAGAAATTCTGAAACCTTTTCTCAAATGTGTGGGTACTGGGACTTCCCTGTCAGGGCCCAGGTTCAATCCCTGGTTGGGGAACTAAGATCCTTAAGCCATGGTGCAGCCTAAATAAATGAAATGAAGTCTAATGGTACACTTTCCCATTTAAGTACACTATCCTGAGCATAATTTAGCCTTTATTTAGTATCTTTGATATCTTGTAACACTAGAAGGATATCATTATGGTCATTTTTAGCATGAAATAATTTACATTCTGATGTACAGGACATTGGAATGTACATGATCCCTAGAAAGTATTTATATTATTTCCAGAAGTTCTTATAGTATTTGTTTTTTAGATCTTTTATATCTGATTTATTCTTTTATCTCTAATTCATAAGCAAAGAATAGAAAAAAAACCTAGTTAATTTGGTGTTTATTCTATTTAATGAAAAATTTCCTTTAAAACTCTGGTTCTAAGGTAAAGAATAGAACTGGAAATTAAAAAAAAAAAAAATCAAAGTATGAGGTATTAAGTTTGCTACCAAGATTGTCAAACTTGAATAACAGGTGTCCAAAATAGAAATCTCTACTGTTCATTTTAAACACATTTTAAAAAATGGAGGCTAGCAGTTCATTCATTCTTAACACACCATATTGCTTAGGATCTCAAGACTTTGTCCAACAGCCTCAATAAATGTATAAAGATATCAAGAGGTAAAGGTCAAAAAAGGAACTAAGAACATCAAACAAGACCGCTGGAACTGACCCAAAACATCACATGCTGGGCTCTCCTTTTTAATGATAATAACAGTGATACTGAGTGTTTATCCATGACTTTATTTCAAAGAGCTTCAAACGCTTTGCAGACATCTCTCACTAATCTTTACTAGGCCTTGAGAAGAAAAGTTTTCCCCAAGAAGTACCTTCAGAGAAGGATGCTTCCCAAAACCAATAGAAGAGAAAACATTTGCCTCTTTCCATCATCCCCCAAACACACTGGCCTCCGGACTCCCACTATGTCACACTGCAATTGAAAGGGATTATAATACCATGCAAGTGTTGAAAGGATAATAATGGTAAGTGAGTTTGTTTCTAAAAGAGTTAGAAGCTATGTGTATTTAATCATAACAGCGAACAGGTAAGTAGAAAAGATGAGAAAACCCATAATTACACTTATCCCATTATTTACCTATTTGTGGGGGAGGTTTCAAATTGGTAAAGTTACAGGATGGAATACAGATTTTCCATACTGCATAATATTAGTCCCTGAGATGGCTCAATGATGATCTTTACCTGAAAATGATTTCCAGACCACAAGTACTTGACAGTTGCTACGTCTGAAACTGCTTACTCTCATTTTGATCCAGTACTTCTCAGATGGGGGGCTGGGAGTCACAGGGACTTGTGGGATAACTTCCAAGCAGGCTATAGAACCTCATCTGCTGAGCTTCAGAGACCTGCATGTTGAGACCAGCACAGCGCACGTATGAAGATCTGGGTGAATTGGTTCCCTTGATAATCTGAACTCCTTTTCTTCCAGCCCTTGGGAAACTGCTGCAAAGCTGGACAGCTGAACCTCCAGCAATCTGAGCAGCCGTTCCAGGGTAGCAGTCATTAAAACAATACTCTAAAAAGTTCAAAAATGAAAATGTAAAAGTGATGTGTAATACGGTTCTAGGATCCTCTGACTCTGAGAAGTAAAAATGTAAGACAGTAGCTGCTGTACGCCGTGTCCGTGATTATCACCTCACTGACCACGGGATGGTAATGGGCTTAGCAGTGTGCAAAGGTCCAGGGAGGACACGTGATTCACCAGGGCACAAGGAAGGCAGTTACAGAACTTCGGTTCCCACCCTAGAACCTCCACATTATCAGTCACTCTCTAAGTCACCATGGCTATCTGTTACTATTATGGTTAATTTAATCAGCTCTTTGGCCCACAAAATTTTTAATCTAAAGCTTAGTCTTCTTAGCTGCATAAAAAACACAAATGGTCTTGCTTAGTTACTTCGGGATAATGCCAATTGAATTCAAACAGGTCAAATGAGCCCAAATCAATAACCCTCAAACTTAATATTTCTTACAGTAATTAGGTGAATAAGAAATAGTTCACGTCAAATTACTATTGATAATAGTACCTTACATTTGCAATCTTCAAAGACAATTCTCATATATTATTTCATTTCAAGTAGGCAGGCTATTTATTACTATTATCCCCATTTTACTCATGAAGACACAGACTCAAAGAGGTTAAGCAAGTTTCCTTAAGGTCACAAAGCTTAGAAGGACCAGAGCTGAGACTGAACACAGGATTACTGAGAGCCCTTTTCACTCTAGGATGCTGCCACTCATTTTAGAATGTACTTTATGCCTTATTATCATATTATATCATCATATGTGGATACTGTGCAAAGAGCACTATTTGGTGGGCGTAATTAACTTCAATTACCTGATTGGTGATAGAAATTATGCACTTAGGCCAGAAGGTCTCCAGTTATACATAAAGTTAGAAGATAATGAAGTAACTCTACCCTAAGGGAACCCAAGAAATGCTCTGATAATTCAAAAGGAGAAAAGTCCTCATCAAGGGAGTTGGATTGCTTCCACAACAACTGCCTAATCAGGGAGCATTCAACAGGTGGCCCACGGGGTAATTTACATTTCTGGGAAAAAGAAAAAGCAGCAGGGACAATGGCGACTCCTCACTCCTGGAAATGCTGCCTGGCGTTCTGACTTTAGAGACACGCGCCTGCTACCTTTCGGGTAGATCATACCTTCCTTCATGCTTCCTAGGTGTATAACTGCACAAGAGAACTTCCAAATGATAAATTACCAAGTGATTCATCATCATTAATCAACCCTCACAAAAATCTTGAAAACCAAGTGGACCAGGGAGTTACATCTCCTCCATTTGTAACAGTAACCACTGAATGCTGTGCAAAGACTACCTTAGAGGTCAATGGGAGAACTAGCATTAGTCTTCCTGAACCGGAACATCCAAGTCCCAAGTTGGGGTGTATGCACCCACTGTTTGGGTGTCAGCTACTGTAGTTTCTGGGTAGAGGTTGGCAACAGGAGAAAATCAGAACTTCTGGCAGCATTTACAAGGCAGGTGCAGTCATAAAGAACTTGACTTTTGATTCCATTGTCTCTGCCAGGACAGGTGTTTTGGTAGACGTATGGAATCCTGCCAGACAGGCTCCAATTCAAACATCCCTTTAGAAAACAAAACAATAAAAATGGAAACAAAACACCAAATCCTGTTCCATACCTTGAAGACTGATACTGCCTGAAAAACGGCATTTTCTATAATAACATTAATGTGGTTCAATCATACATCAACTCGGGAAGAAATGACATGACGAAAATGAAGGGTCTGCTGCAGGTTGGGTGCTTCCCTTATATTTCAAGTTATTTCTGTATATAAGCTAAAGGGACACACATTTCAGTGAATTTTCTCCATATATTCTTAGTGTTTAAAAAACCTCAAACCAATATAGTGTGAACCCTATATAAACCATGGACTGCAGGTGACACCGATGTGTGGGTTCATCGACTGTGAGAAACGTGCCGCTCTCACGGAGGATGCTGATAATGGAGGAGGCTCTGCGAGCATGGAAAGCAGGGGTGTATGGTTGATAGACACCTTCCTCTCAGTTTCGCTGTGACCTAAAACTCCTGGGCCGTGCCGTGCTTAGCTGCTCAGTCATGTCTGACTCTTCGCAACCCCATGGACTGTAGCCCACCAGGCTCTTCTGGAATCGTGAAGTGGGTGGTCATGCCCTCCTCCAGGGGATCTTCCCAACCCAGTGATTGAACCCAGGTCTCCTGCATTGTAGATGGATTCTTTAGGCCTGAGCCACCAGAGAAGACCAAACCTAAAGCTCCTAATTAAATAAAGTCTTGGGACCTCCCGGTGGTCCACTAGCTGGGACTCCACGCTCCCAGCGTGGCAGGTGCTAGAGTTCAATCCCTGGTCGTTCACATACTGCAACTCAAGATCCCATGTGCTGCAGCCAAATACATAAGCATTTAAAAAAGTCTTACAACAATCAAAAATAAGTAAATGAAATAAAACCCCTCAAAATTACAATCTAATATCTGCATAGGAGTAACACAGGCAAGTTAGCACTACCGAGTAGAATAAAAACCTTTGGTAAATCCTGCTTACCCCACCCATTCTGACTGAGTTTCCTAGTACTATAAACTAGTGTACTTAAAGTTTTGTGAGAATGGTCAGTTAATGAGTCCATCAAAGAGGCTGTATTTCTCTCTTAAAAAAAAAAAAAGAAAGAAAACTATAGCATGTTAGTTCAGAACAGAGTAAAATATAAAGAACTGTTTCTGATGGCAAGGACAGATAACTGACATTTTTAGCAGGTCTGTCTTCAGGGCAAGCCTTTGTGATTGATGATGTAGGCTCCTAACCACGAGGAGGCCACAAGAAGGCCCCAAGGAGGAATGCCCAGAGAACCCTGTGGGGGCACTGTAGCTGCCACTACTGAAACTGAGAGCATTTTTGGTGTTCCTGGAATTCTATTTCCAACCACTACTTTGTGGTTGCAAGGAAGGAATAGAAAGAGATTGGAAATCTTCTAGAGCAATATTCTTTTCTGTTCATATCCACAGAGCCAAGAGTAAAATAACAAGAATGTACTTTACCCAGGGCATAATTCTGCCTAAATCTGCTTGATCCACCACTTTATTTTTCCTAATTCTTGTTTTTGTTGTTGTTAGAAGAAAAGTTAAGATAATCTGCAAATGGGTTCCAGAAAAACTGGAAAAAATTCGTGGATTCGAGAGAAGGATATTTAAGGAGCCATAATCTGAGAACAATACCCTATAAATGTCCCTAAGCGCAAGAACCAAAATATCAAGTGAATCATTGTTCTTACCCAGAAAATAATTTCTTAAAGTTACAGTCTTAATTTTCCCTAAATGATAAATTCTCCCTAGTCAGGCCCCAGAGATGAGACTACGAAGCTGGTGCTTAACATGGTCGTGCCTTTTTACGCCTGACTCAACCCAACAGTTTAAGTTCCTCCTTCATTTACCTGCCAAGACCTGAGTTCAGGCCCTGGGGTGCTGAGGGTTTCCTTTGTGGGAGAAAATGACATCATCAACACCTCGGAGGCAGTGGGGGAATGCAGGGAATGCGGCTCCCAACACTGGTGATATCATCAACCGTCCTGGGAGAAGTTAAGAGTTGAAGTACTGAAGGTTAAAAAAGAGGGGGTTTTGTTTCGAGGTTATCAGTAGTTTCTGATGTTCCCTAATACCAGATTTTAAAAGGGTAGGTGGAATAAAGGTACCTTTCCCCTTGCTAAGAACGTCAAAAACCAAACATACAGGAGTTAAGTCCTGACAGAGCTGCTCAGCTCATTTGTATCTTACCGGGGTACCTTACATCCAACCAAGGGAAAACAGAGCCTCGGTTATATTAGGCTCTCTCCCAGCCCTTAAATGAGTATATTCTTTGGGAAACTTGCTAATGTTGCAAGTTTGCATTCAAAATAAACTCTAGGCACTCACATAATCCCCCAGTCTCCTCCAAACTTTCTTTGATGTCCAACAACTAAGGACAAGAATCTTTGATTAGAAAACAATTTCTTTGGTTGGAAGAAAATTCTTTGCAGGGCGTGAACAGCAGGAGAAAGAAAAGATTTTTCTGAAGTGCAAACTAGTTGGAAACCCCCTGGGGAAAGAATCTGATTCCCAGTCTTTGAGAGGAACGGGCCTGCCTGTACAAGCCGCCTCCGCTGCTGGCCTCTGAGAAGGCGCTTTTGTGTCTACTGTAGGGCCCTCAGCAACAGCACGGCAGCCCTTCTCTTTATTTTTGCCAGCGGAAGTTTTCCAACTCTGGGGACACACAATGCAGAAAGTCACGGTTTAATAACAAGGCACAGTTACTAATCAGATGGCCCCACTTCCACTCCTTCCAAATGCCTCCATATGCTCACACACTAACGCTCTAACCCCCAACTCCACACAGGAACACCCATCAGCTATTCTGAAATTAGTCTAACTAGTCAGCTTACTTATAATAATTCAACTTTACAAATTATTTTAGGAGCAGGTTCATAATCTTCCTTTTACTACCATGGTTCTGGGCTCTCTCTGGCCTTTTCAAGCCTTTCCAAAGGTTTGGTCACATTCACTTAGACATAAGCCAGTCATTGATGTCAGTGTGGTTTGGTCACTGGGAGAGCCTTGATGAAAGATTTAGAATAGGGGTCCTCAATCTACTACACGTATTTTAAAACTCCCCCCAAAAACATCCTTTCTCTGTGTGTTAACTGAGTGCAAACACAGGATACGGCCGAAGGACTAAAGTGCAACTGAGCCTAGACCTTAGTTTGGCTGCTAATTGGTTGTGTGACTCTAAGGAATTTGGTCAGAATTTTTGGGGACCAAAAAAATCTGTGACCACCTACCAAATAAATCTTATCTCAAGGGGAAAAAAATAAGCAAATTACATGCCCTTTTGTTTAATAAGTCTACTTCTGAAATAAGTATAACCTCTAAATGTCTAGAGCTAGAAAGAAACTTAAAGGTTATTTACTTACCCCACCAACCCGAACCCAACAGATGAAAGGTTAAATGACTTGCCTTTATCTTTTAAATGGTCACAAGGCACCTGTGAACCTATGTCCTAAGGGAGACAACTAAATTTCAAATAATCTCTGACAACAATAAAAATATATGATGTATACAATACAGTTTACTAAGTTCACAGTAGAGAATAACCTAATGTTTTTGTCATAGCGGACAGGTAAATTACACTAAAACCAAGAGAATGAGAATAACAGTTAATATTGACTAAAGTCAATGATGATAATAAAAGCCTTGGCATTAAAGGCTTTTTTCTAAGTTTTCTAAATATAGATGATATTCAAATATTTTTCCTCCAATTAATTTTAAAAATATTTCTCACCTTCTATATAGTCCTAGTGTTTATTTTTTCTTTTGTGCAGTTTATGAAGATTTAAAATGAGCCAATGAGATCATCAATTCAAACAGAATTCCCAATGTGTTGAACTCTGTTTAAAGCTAAAATTTTTTATTTAATTTTACTACAATTTAACAGAAACTTCTCATTTTAGAAAGCCAGTTTGCGATTTGAAAAGAAAGCCATTGTGTTTAGTTATTTGGACCTCTAAAGAAAATGTTACTGATGAGTATTATACATACAGGAATATTTATACAGGCAATATTATAACCTATACTTAACTGATAAAAGTGAAAATTAGAAGGTATGACTGTTTGGGCTGTAACTGTCCTCTAGATTTCAACTACTTGAAGTTGCCTGGATTAAAATTTTACGTTTTTTGTTTACTTTTTCTCCAATCATAGAGGACCTCGAGACAGAATCACCACAGTCATTTGAATGCCTCCTGAGAAGATGAAAACTGGCACTATCATGGCATTTATGCCTGCACTTCTTGTTTGGCGTTCAGCACACACTGCTTTCCACTGTTAAAGCTGTATCTCCTCAGTCGGTCTAGGCAAGGGGGCTGGCCTTGGTATTCCCATAGGACCTGCCACAGAGTATGGAAGGGAAGACCCCACAGTAGAGACCCCAAGTATAAGACATGGAGAGACTCCAGGGCAGTCCCCACTCTCAATAAGGATCTTGGCCTGGAGTTCATAAAGAGCCTCTGTTGCTTTGAAAACACAACCCAGGACAAAAGGCCGCCTGGCGCAGTGACTCCCTGGCATAACTTCCTGTATGCACAGACACGGGTAAAGCAATGCTGAGTGCAGCAAGGGGTTTTTCTGTCCACTTGTTTTTAAGTATGCCTTCGAGTTGACTAGGGATCAAAGACGAAAGAGACCCTACGGCACTCCATAATATCTTCTTCATGGAATGTTCAGGGAGAAGATCTCTGCCAACATCTGCTTTTTAATCTTCCCACAATGACCCAAAGAAGTTTAAAATACATAAATAAGGTGTGCTAAAAATGCTGGCCAGTAAGATATGGCAGTAGATTGGCAGTCCTTTGACTGGCAAAGCACTAATCTGAGTTTATTTCTTCCTCTGTAAAATGAAATGATTGCATTAGGTTTTTTTCTAACTTGAAATCTGATGATTATATTTTAATTTCAAATGGGGGCTATTCCTCTGCCCTCCCACCCAGAACTGTATTTTATCCCAGGTAAGGAAAACTGAATAGGAACTAATTTCAGTAAAAGGCCAATAAAGTCCTTCACAAAATTTAAAAAGAATTTGGCCACAAGATTTTTAAAGTTAGATTAGCCAATATGATTCTAAGCAGAAGATATAACAGCGAAAGAACTCAAAACTGGAAGCATGTGAAAGATTTCTTTTTAAGAATGGATAACTTGTAATACTGTAGAAAGCAGGAGAAAAAAGAATGGAAATCTATGATCATTTTTTAGGAAACAGCAAGATTAGTAGGCACAAAACATAAGGTCTTCAGTCTTCTCCAAATTATTTTACAGAAATAAAGCAACAGAGTTTCTCAATTATCAATTATCATCAGTTAGTTATGCATAATAGTACCCTTTTGATATATTAGCATGCACAAAATTGATAGGTAATGGTAACTGACTATGCTATTTAAAATTACAGTAATATATGGTTGATTTCCATCATAATAGAAGTGCTCTAGATTTTTAAAAAACAAACAGGGGTCTTGAAGATAGTTATATCGCCATCCCAAAGAAAGATCACTGCTTCAGATTCAGGATCATAATATCTAAATAAGATAATTTCCTATCTCCAGGAAAAATGTGAGACTTTGTGTTTACCATTTTAAAAACCCTAATTTAAATCACTTTGATTATTTTGGTGTTTCTGAATTTGAAATTAAATACAAACTCTAATACATTAAATATATTTAAAAATATCAAAAGAAAATGAACTGTAATGTTTAGAAGCCAGATAAAAAGAAGAGTATGTAAAGTAGCTTATCTGTTATTTAAAAACAAACATGCAAGAAATAATGAATGTTTTTTAAAGAGATTCAAAGTTTTCCGTTATAGCAAACAGAAACTGAAGGGCCCAAGGCCTCCTACCTCAGGAAAAGCAATGGGGCTTAAAGGACAGAAGACAAACAGGTGTGGAAAAGTCACCAAAGTTGGCTGGTTTTACAGCCTCTGTTCTCTGACTTCAGGGACCAAACAGGCACCCAGGGCCACAACTGTTCTGCTTATATCAAAACAAATTAGTAAGATATCTTTTATTCTTATGTGTCTTTGAGTGAAACCACCATGATGAAGGGTTGTAAGGAAATGGCACCCCACTCCAGCACTCTTGCCTGGAAATTCCCACAGACCGGGGGGAGCCTGGCAGGCTACAGTCCATGGGGTCGCAAAGAGTCGGACCTGACTGAAGGGACTTAGCACACACATACATACACACACAGGCATTTCTTGATGCAGTTTCACTTAATATTTGGAGAGCACAATTCCTTAACTACACACAAGCAGTCTTTGTCAGATACCAATTTTTGTATCTAAGGTCATCTTAGGTCAGGCCAACCTTCTTATAACTGCACCGTAATACTGTTGTCTGTCTGACTTCTATTAATGTAGACAAAGACTTTTCAAATTAACTAAACTCAAAGGGACTTCCCAGGTGGTCTAGTGGCTAAGACTCTGCACTCCCAATGCAGGGGGCCCAGGTTCATTCCCTGGCCAGGGAACTAGGTCCCACATGCCATGACTAAGAGTCCTCATGCTGCAACTAAGACCCGGCGCAGCCAAATAAATAAATTTAAAAAAATAAATAAATAAATAAATAAACTCAAGGTAAGTTAGTTTTGAGAATTTGGTTTCATTTCTGAAATAACTGGGATTATTCTAGGATAACAGCTCTTGACCTAGAATCTTTAGATTCTTACATGTGTCTCAGAGATTCTCTCCACTGGGATTTTATGCAAAATTGTACATTAAGTACATATGGTCAATAACTTCCATCACATTTTCAAAGGGGCCAGTGACCCCCCCCTCCAAAAAAAAAGATTGAAAGCCACTGTGTTAGGGTATCTCAAGATCAGAATTGGGATTCACAAGCCCCAAGGACTAAGAAGGTAAGGTCCTTCGGATGCATGCTAATATCTTATAATTGGGTTTCCCAGGTGGTTCAGTGGTAAAGAATCTGCCTGCTAATGCAGAAGACATGGGTTCAAGATCCTTGGGTTGGGAAGATGCCCTGGAGGAGGAAATAATAGCCCACTCCAGTATTCTTCTTGCCTGGAAAATTCCATGGACAGAGGAGCCTGGTGGGCTACACCCCAGGGGGGTCACAAAGAATCAGACATGACTGAGCACAGCACACATGCACACACCATCTTATAATCACAGATTTTACATCAGTACCCCAAGACATTTTTCTTGGAAAATGACAATTTCCTAAAAAGTAGGGATTGGGCTAGTTATTAAAACTAAGTAAGTGCTGTGTAAAGGATATTGATTATACCAAACAAATCGTTTAAAGTCATGTTTACAGTTTGAAAATGACCATCAAGGAGACAGTATGCTGTCAGTGATAAGTCAGAGAGAGAACAGAGTGCAGCATGCTCTATCAAGCCCAAAGCACTCACAATAATCGACTTCAAAAAATGTACTTAAAAAATGTGATGAGATAAATAAGTCTGTTTCATCCTAGAGTGATCTCTGACCAATCACAGCCACTCGGCACCACCATAATGTTCCTTATATTCATTCAATAAATATTTATTGAGTTACTCCTATGGGAAAAGCACCAAGTACACTAAAGCCCTGTTCCCCAAAACACAGCTCTGAACTGAGAGATGAAAGCCCTGCTTTCACAGAGCTCACAGCCTCCTGAGGGGAGACAGCATAAAAGTGTGCCACACTGCAGGAAGTTTACAAAGCAAAGCAAAGCAGGGGCGGAGAAGAGGAGCCCTGGGGGAACAGGAAGACTCCCTCAGAACAGGCCCAGGAAGGCCTCACCAAGAAGGTGTATTTGACACTTGGGGCGGACGTTTGAGGGACTAAGAGAAGAAAGTGTTTGGGATGTAAGTGGGATGAGGAAGTGGAAAGGCCCTGAGGTGGGAGCAGGCCTGGCTTAGCTGAAGGACAACAAGGTCACAGCGACTGGAGCAGAGTGAGGGGTGAGGAGGCAAGAGGTGCAGGTGCCAGGCCAGATCCTGCAGGCCCTCAACAGCTCATTGTAAAAACTCTGGCTCCAACTCCAACAATTCTCAATGAAACAATGAATGCAGGTCACAGAGTCAGCTCAGAGGGCTTCTGAGACATAAAGTTGGCACCCTGCTTCACCAATAGCTGAATCACCAAATCGAGCAACACAGGTCCCAATAGAGGATATTGGGACCATATCCCACATCTCAACCATTGACAGAATTTTAGCTTTTGAGGATTTCCCTGAGAAAAGCACATCCTTGGATAACTTAAAAAGTGGACTATTCATCTATCTCCTGCAAAGTACACAGGGTCCATTTATTTCTGTGTGACTTTGTTCTAAGATAATTAACTTGCTTTCTCTGTCATTAAGTTTCCTTTTCTACAAAATGGAGTATCACCTGTATTTGGTTTGCAAGTATTTGTGAATCATTTTAAGCTCCTGGGAAGAAAATCACTACAGAAATTTGATGGAATATCATCATACACTTCTCTAACAACAATACCCTGCTATCAATTCTGGTTCCTGACAGAACATTTATAATAGTACATTGCTCATTTATAACACCTTTTCCTCTGTTGGAGAAGGAAATGGCAACCCACTCCAGTGTTCTTGCCTGGAGAATCCGAGGGACGGGTGAGCCTGGTGGGCTGCCATCTGTGGGGTTGCACAGAGTCGGGCACGACTGAAGCGACTTAGCAGCAGCAGCAGCAGCAAGGGAGAGGGGGAAGCACATAAAAGTTCCAATAAATACTTCTCAGTGGATAAAATGTAAAGGTTTTTTTTTATTGAAAACAAAAACAAAACCTTGAGCCTCAGGGATATCTTTAAAACTGTGTAAAAAGTTAACTATGACTAATTTGTAGATAAAGAAAATTACAACACACACACACACACACCGTTTACCACAAAAACCAAGGAAATGCCTACCCCTGGAATCAGCTCAAAGGACACTAAATAGCCTGATAGGGGCAATAACCAAGGGCACAGCTCATTCATTGCTTCCTACAACCAGACAGATTAATGAATTTGAACTTACAACAATTCTGCGGGATTTCCACATGAAGTACAGAATGATTATTTATACAAATCTGTCTGATGGGTACTTTTACATGAGATATCTCCTTAACCTGAAAAACTATCAATAAAAATATCTGCAGCTTCCTTCTCTCTTCCGGGTGCCACGCTTCTGACAACAAAGCCAAGTCAAGCTGGGATCCCAGGAGGCAAGCACCTCAGCCTGCTTGTGTGCACAGAGGGTTTACATCCGATGGTATACTTCTGACTACATTCCAAAGTCAACTATAAATTAACTGAATTTTCTGCACCCCCCACTAACATAAATAACTGAGAGTTGACTGTACTTCAAATAGTTATACTTCTTTTAAAGGCTGGCCTCAAAGCTACAAAATCTTTGAAATCTCTGCTTCCAAGAAGCTCTGACTTGAGCAATGACAGTTGGATGCATGCTACGTCAAAGTTTATTATTTCATGTTCCTATGTGAGATAACTTACTGTTATAAAATGAAGAGAAAGGTAATGATAATTGTTACACTAAAACAGATATACCAAGTAAATAACATTCTGATTTACAAATGTCTTTGTAAATTAAGCACAAATGAAGAGAAATAGAAGAAATACATACAGTTTGGATTAACTGCAGAGAACAGTACTCATCATCTGCATTCTCTTCTGTTCTGGAAATAAATTCATCATTTATATAAGGCCTACCCTGGTGTTCATCTGCAGCATTTTAGATGTACAAAATTTTAGAGTGAGGAAAGCATGAGCTCTGGGGTTCAAGCTCCAGCTGTGCCACTTACTTTTAGACTTTGGCAAATAGCTTGAGACTCACTTTGATCCTCCGTTTCTTTACCTATAATATGTGAAAATAAAAGTACTGTATGTCTACTGTATGATATCACTTATATGTGGAATCTAAAAAATACAACAACTAGTGAATATAACAACAACAAAAAAAGAAGCAGACTCACAGAGAACGAACTAGTGGCTCTCCCAGTGGGGGCAGGGAGGAGGAGCGGCAATACAGGGCTGGAAGAGTAGGAGGTACCAGTATTACGTATAAAATAAGCTACAAGGACATATTGTACAACACAGGGAATATAGCCAATATTTTATAATAACTATAAATGGAGTCATACCTTCAATAATTGTGAATCACTATATTGTATATTCGTAACTTATATGCTGTCCAGTGTGCGCTTAGTCGTGTCTGACTCTTGCAACCCCATAGACTGTAGCCTGCCAGGCTCCTCTGTTCATGGGGTTCTTCAGGCCAGAATACTGGGGTGGGTTGCCATTTCCTTCTCTAGGGCATCTTCCCGACCCAGGAATTGAACCCGGGTCTCCTGCATTGCAGGTAGACTCTTTACCGACTGAGCTACGAGGGAAGCCCTGTGACTTATACAATATTGTACATTAACTCTACTTCAGTTAAAAACACAATTAAAAAACATCTGCCCTAGTCTTAAAAAAAAAAAAGGACTGTATTTCTCTCTTGAAGGTATAATGAAGATTCAGTGAGCTAATACATGTAAAGTGCATGGCACGTTAAAGTTCAGTTATGCAGACGCAAATCTAAAGCCTAGAAAGGTAAAAAACTATCTTGTCACCCAACTACTTAGTGGCAGGATTGGAGCTAAAAGTCAAGTCCCTTTAGTTACAGTTTAATCACTTTGTCAACTGCAAGTTTGCTATACAGCATTGTCTCTCTGGCTTTGGCCAAAACTTAAACTATGAAGTTTCCTCTTCCTCCCCAAAACGTTCACTTCAGGCCCTGACTATAAATAAAGCGAGAATGCAAAGATAGGATAACTATGTGTTGACTAATAGGTAAATGGAGGGGCAAGCAGAGACACCACGCAAGGGGGAATTTGTGCAGGAGGTGTTCACTGCTGCTGGCCAAATGCTGCACTACCACAGCTTCCATTGTAGGTCTGAAGCCTCAGGGCAGCACATTCTAATCTTGATCATAACTTTAACCTGGAGTCTAAGAAAATCCAGGACAACCAGCTGAGCAGGAAGAATGTGATGGTGAAAGAATCAGTGACCTCTCCTGCACTACACTAAGATCCTCTTGGGCTTCTGCTTTGAGGAGAAGGAAAATGAATTTTGGGGTGTCCCTCTAAGTCACGTTTATTAATAAAGAGCAAGAATGGAGAAAGAAAACAGGACTGTAATCATTTTTAGAAGTGGTAGCAACAATATCACTAAGAAATAATATAAACAAATGTTGATAAGAGGTTAACAAACCAGAAAGCTGGACAATGGGACAGCGTGTAAACTCCAGCTCATTTTCCTTCTACAGTTGTATAAACCAGGAGAAAAAAAGAGTATATTCGAAAGAATGGTCGAAACAATAACAATAATAGTGTAATCACTCCCAGTGTCTTTATCACACTGCCAAGTAATTAGTTTCCTTGACATGAATTTGTGTGTGTGTGTGTCCCCCACATTCTGCTTTTTCTTTGAGATATAATTGATATATAACACTGTATTATTTTCAGGTGTATAATAAGATTTGACATACATATATATTGTGAAATGATCCCCACAATAAGTTTAGTTAACATCCATCATTACTTGTAATTATAAAAAAAATATTTTTTTGGACCTGGATTTTTGATGGCTAGTTAGGGAAATACTGAGATGGAAGAGTGGTAGAAGGTTATCCTAAATATAAACATTAAATGGGAAACAGATTTAAAAAGGAGCAGGAAATCAGAAGAGGGAGAGACACGATTTTGGCAAATATAGAGGAAAGCTAAGAAGTAGACACTTTAAAGACAATGGCAAACCCGCACAGGGATTTGAAATAATACGGTTGTGCAGAGAAGCAGCTCTTGGGCCAAATAGGAAGGAAAACAATATAATTTGGTCAAGACTCAGATGGGAGTTTTCAAACGGACAAGAGACGATTTGAGAAATGAAAGAAATATGGCAAGGCAACATTTCCTCTTTTATTTTGACTTTCTTATAGTACTTTAAAGAGAATATTATCATTTAAGACTCTGAACATATACTGTACAATGGATATAACTCTTGGTAAAGAGAAAACTGAGGAATAAGAATCAGGACAAAAATTCACCAAGACCTGGTCTTGTATATATAGTCATCAGATGAAGCTGAGACAGACAAAATAATTTTAGGAAAAAGTTCTGTGGTCTATTTTATTATTAAACAGAATAATAATAATATCTGGGGCACGCTGTCACAGATGTTTCTCTTTGTTTAAGGAAAATTCAAATTGTAATACAAATGAAAATCCAGTTAATTTGGTCCTTATGAAATAGTACATACACTGAAATAACTGAACAAAATGTAAAGACATGTCAGATATTAGGAAACTTCTGGAAATTACAGAAACCACAATAACGCAGTCATCAGTATTTTTTTAAATCATTGTCCTCATAATTTCACATTTCCCAATGCACTGCATGCCCAATTTTACAAAGCCTTAACTGTATCTTTGAAGATAATCAAGCTTAACAGGCAGCTAGAATAATTCATAGGTAGAAGGATATATAGAATTATCCAAAATTCTGCAACGCCAACAGAGAAAACTGTCTTTGGATTTGTGACACCAGGGGACAGATATCCACCAAGAAAGCTAAAGTGCAGCAAAGCACAGCTCTAGGACATTTAAACAGAACTTGAGCTGAGTGGAAGGCTTGGTTAACCACAGTTGAGTAAACCTGTGTTGCAGTATAATCTGATAAGGAACAAACAGCATGGATTCTAGAAGTGTACACCATGTGTCCCTAACACGCTAGACTTCTTTGAAAGAGTTAATCAAATAGTGGATAAAAAAGAACTGATGCATCTCATTCAAAAGTTTTTAAGTCTCTCATTAGAGATTATTAAGAAAATTTAGTAATTATTGTGGATTAAAACTTGATTAATAGACAATAAACCAGGACCAATACTGAAAATCTCCAAAGATTAATACTAAGCTAGTATATAAATTTATTATTGACCCTGACATAGAAGAAGCTTGCACGGAGAGAAAAGGCGAAGAAAAGACTGAAAATTGCCAATGATGCCAACTATCTACTGGAAAGCCTGGAAAGGTCCTGCTAAATAACAATGAAATTCGTTCTTCACAAAGTGAAGAAGCAATACTTAAAGGACAATGGTAGACTCAAAGTTAATATGTGGAAAAAAAGGATTAAGCAACACTTACCAGTATGAGAAAAAGGGCAAAATAGGAGAAGACATGATAAAGATTGACAAAGTAATAAATTGCAAAGAGAATGCCAGCTAATATCTCTTACATACCTTTTCCTTTATGAATATACAGAAACTTTACGTAGAGATGTATTATAATAGAAGACAAAAAATTTAAAATAAAAGAGGACACTATTTAACGCAGCATATAATTAACCCATTGAACATGCTGCCACAGGATATTAATAAGGCACAAAGTTTAGTACAGCTTCCAACGCCTCAGAGCTACCAGAATATGATTCCATCCTGAAATTACTTAGGGCAAGAAATGAAAATGGAGTACATACCTCATGCTTCAGGGTATTAACCAGGCAAAGTCAGGAAGGAAGTTTGTATTCAAAATGATTTATTGTTTCAACGTTTAGATATTCCTAAGTCTGTCCTAAAGTTCAAATTAAATAGACTCCTTTCCAAAAATTCTTACACTATTTTTTCCAGATACATTCTTTTTGCCTGTCTATTTATCTAAATAGCAGAGCCTTCCTTTTCACCCAATTCTTCTTCCACTTCACTTATCCCAGCTTCAAAACATTGCCCAAGAAGTGATCGTGAAAAGCCACTAAGATATACATAAAACTCTGTGTTGGGCAAAGAGAGTTCTATAATTTGTTAAATTTTCTCAGCTTTTCCCTTTGGGTGGACCAAAATTTAAATTTATACTATATTTTGGTTCTGTTCATATCACGCAATAAAAATCTGAGCTTGATTTAACAACATTTTCACCTGTGACCGAGAGCTACAGCAAGAAATGTCCTTTGATAAAATGAATTTTAATCAATAAGTAATATAATTTTATAGAATAAGATACTAAAATGCCACATTAAAAAGGCAGAGCCCTCCAGGCTCTACATTTGGAGGGTGGGGGTAGGGGGTATGAGCAATTCATCTATGAAATGCTATGGCCTCAGTCAGTTCATAAATTAAACACATATAGAGCAGGCTATGAATGAGTTATAGGCAAAATTCACAACTGCAAAGCCTAAGAAACTGTCTGAAAAACTCCGTGGGTCAATAAAACACAGATGTTAAATTTAAAATTTTTGAAAATAATAAAATTAAGTGTAGACAAGTCTAAAGTGGTCAGGAGGCAGGTTTACAGCTTGTGTCCATTTTGTAATCCAATCCTCTCCATTTGGGGCTTAGCAATAGGGGGCCACACATGGTATAAGGCCAACCGTAGCATTCAAGCTTGACTGATTTTTAAAAGTGACACAGTGATCAAATATGCTCCAAAGGCATTCTAGAACATCAGGATGCTGCTGACCATCAAAATCAACCTTAGTGCTCACCTCAAATCTAAAACAGGATATAAGTACACTCTTTGAGTTAATTAAATACAAGCCCATATATTTCATCTATTAAAAAAAAAAAAAAAGTGTCCAGAATATATCACTTGCAAAGAAAGGTCTTATTATGTAATATAGTGTAATACCAGAGTTAAAAATAAGCAGATGATCTTATAAAATACAGCATTTACGTTTCTTCTAGAGTATAAACTCAGAATTTGCTTTAGAATGTCAATAAGTAACATGTTTAACAAGATGAAACAAATAGAAAGCCAGGCAGCAGAGCCCTTCTGTGGAATTCGATTTGGAAGACAAAACAAGGAAGGTATATTTCAAACAGATGGAAAGTGAAAAATAATAAAAGTCATCCTTACCTGCATTAATTTTCCTTCTGCTGGAGTTATTTCAGCAACACCAGCAAACACGCCTTCCAAAGTGAGATTCAGTTTTCCTGTGGGGTCCATTTTCAAGGGGATCACTCTGATAATAGCCTTCTGCTCAGCTGATCTTTCAGACTCCACCGCTGCTGCCAGTACCAGTCCCGTGCGTCCAAATCCTGCCTGCAGGGTAGCCATCAGCAGCCAGGGCCAGAGGGCAGCCAGCTGTAGCTGGTGGCCACCACTCATGCTACCAGCTGCAGCGATGCACTTCGGCCATACATACTGCTTCCAGTAGCTAAGACCAAACGCAGGTTCTCAAATCCAGACAAATGGAGGAAAAGAAACTTCTGCGTCCGTTTCAGAAAGCCGAGTCGTAGTTTTGGCCCTTCCTTTCTCTAAAGTATATTCCCAAGGACAGGTGGTATTCCTGCTCAAGCAGGCAAGAAGGTTATTGTCAGCCTACTTCTGCTTCAGGTATGTCGTTTTCTCCCATCTTCACTACGATTAGTTAAGATACCGCACTTCTCTTTGGAATTTTCAGTGTTGCTTGAGGTTGAATGTCACATCCTGAATTTTTATTATGTCAGATCACCTGGTGCTGGTCTTCCATATGCAACAAGTCCTCGAGCCACTAAACCCAATGTTAATGAACAAAACAAGGCAAAGTAAACGACCAAGGCCATGCATCAAAGGTGAGAGTGAAAAACTCCAGCTCAGAAAATGAAGAGGTGGCCCCTTTAAGTTACAAAACTTGTCAATGGTAAAAGACTAAAGATCACAGAGCTTCTTTTTTAAGGGGAAGGAGAGGGAACAATATTTCAGACCACACCTTGAGAGATGGCCAAAGATGCTACATGTATTCATAAAAGTTTCAACATTAAACTCTATTTCAGTGTAGCCAAAGTTCCAGGCCCACTGAACCTATAACACTTTTCATGAACTTAAATATACTATGAGTTTTAAATTTTCTACCTAGATTTGCCAGTAAGTTAGGTGCTAATTTATGTCTTCACATATTCACAGGATAAATCTGAGCATCACAATCTTTTCCAATTTTCATAATTCGAAGAATATTTGAAAAGGTTGGCTTTCCAATTATCTTTTCCGGTTGAAATTCATATTTCTATCTTTATTTTCCTTTCTATCTTAGGGATTCCTCCTTTTATTCTCCTACTTGAGAATGCCAAGCACTGTGATTTCCCATGAGATGCTTTTGGAAACTACTTTATTATCCAGATCTTATAATCTGTAATTTTCTGGGTTCATAGTAAAACAAAGGACTATTCCTAACACGTTTTCAAATTCCTTGAGGGGGTAGGGAATAAAAGATAGGGGGAGTGAGGAGGTGATTAGTCTACAGGCTCTAAGTAGAATGCCCTGAAAAAGTAAAAATAATCCTGAGTAGAGTAGATCTGTGCTATTTCTAGGCGCACTTGAGAATTTGGGTCTTTGTACAAACAAAATCTTATTCTAAGATTTCAAAATGTGCACCCTTAAGTAAATATAAATGCACTTCAACCACAAAGCCCACTGTGTTCAGAGGTCAAGTTAAAAAATCTTATTAAGTCTTCAGAATAAGTGCTGAAAAGCCAAGCAATTGAATATGAACCTGTTATATAGATTCCTTTCTTTCGCTGAGGCAGAGGGAGAAAAAAAAAGAATTTCAAAAGAAATCTGCAAACCTGTTGTGCTGTCGGGCCCACTGGAATCCACGGGGGTGAAACAAATTCAATTATGCTTTTATAGATCCTGCTCAAGAAAAGGTTTCAACTGCTTAACCAAGTACAGTTCATTCTTCCACCTTCTTACTCTGCAACCAAACCAAGTGCCCCACACTGCAGGTAGGAGCCGAGAAATTCCGCAGCCTGAAAAAATAATCCATGCAGGTCAAAGGCAGAAACTTACTCCAAGGTTAGAGCTACTGTCCCCAAAGAATTCTAAAAACACTTAGAGAGGATCCAAAACCATTTCTGAAATCTCCTTTCTAACAAAAGTCCTTTTTCTCCCCAAACAGCATATAAAAATGATGAGATCTTGAAAGAGCAAAGCAAATACATCAGCAACAATTCACTACCAGGAACACAGACAATCCCAAAGGGAGAAGGCAAGGTCTCTGAATCATGGATAGACTTGGAAAGTTCGGAAGGATTCAAGTGCTTCCCTTCCAGAAAGACAATTCTGGATCAACTCCCTAGAGCAGGAAGCCTGTGGTTTGTAATTGGTGTTCTAGCTCGGACTCCCTCCCCTGGGACTGCAATCACGCTCTCTACCTGCTGACACAGTGAGGGTGGAGCAGCCAGAGGCAGCCGCCCCGTCCCGCCCCCTCCTCCTGGCTGCCTGGGGCACGGTGCGCGCACACTTCGCCAGACACGTTCCTGAGCTCGCTCTTCTCTCGGCTCCCCAACTCCCTCTATTGAGCCACGGCCAAACTGCACCCAGTTCAGTCCTCAATACCTTTCTTTGAGTAAGCAAGTTCCCACACGTAAATCAAGGCCACTTGAACAGATAGGTAAGCAGATTCTGCACCCAAGAGACAGAGATGGCGGGATGAGGAAATAAAGACCAAAAAAAAAAAAAAGGAAACCCATAAGATAAAATAATGGACACAACGTTTTGCAAATATAAGTTCAAAGTGATGTCTGCTCTTCCGGGTTTTAGTGTCTATAAAGGCCACAAAGCCAGAATAATGTGATCCTGTGCTGTAGTTCTCACTCACTGATTTATTGCTGTTTTAAGTCAGCTACCCTGGCAAGAATTCTGTCCATTTTATGAAGTTTTGCTTCAGCTCCTGCAAATTTAAATTCAGTAGCTCTTTTCTAAACTGTGCCTGTACCAGGCTTTTACATTAGGTGATGTCAGAGGGCTGGAATCTGTTATTTTCTTCTTACATCCCTGGGATGTGAAATAATACTATGGATCAGACCTGGGCCTTCAATGTGAAACTGAAAGTAAGTCTATATCATAAATACAAGTAAAGGGGTAAATATATATGCTTAATAAGAAGGGTGTAGACAAAAAGAAAACTAGTTTTTGGTTACTTACCACATTTGTGAAAAATAATCCTTCTGGTAACTTTTACCCGGAGAAGGCGATGGCACCCCACTCCAGTACTCTTACCTGGAAAATCCCATGGATGGAGGAGCCTGGTAGGCTGCAGTCCATGGGGTCACGAAGAGTCAAACACAACTGAGCAACTTCCCTTTCACTTTTCACTTTCATGCATTGGAGAAGGAAATGGCAACCCACTCCAGTGTTCTTGCCTGGAGAATCCCAGGGACAGGGGAGCCTGGTGGGCTGCCATCTATGGGGTCACACAGAGTCGGACACGACTGAAGTGACTTAGCAACAACAATAGCAACAAGTAACTTTTACCACATTTGTGAACCATAACCCTTCTAGTAACATTATCTTTAGAAAGAATGCAAACGTTTCTGATGTATGTTTCTAAAATTTGAATTTTCAAAATGACCAGATTGTATTTGACTGTGGCCAGACATTTTATTTTTAACCTGATGCCAATAATCTTTCCAAACTGTACAAATGAACAATGATGTGAATATGATTAACATTACACTTAAAAAAGGTTAAGATTTATGCTACATGCTTATTGTGGTAAAAAGTACATTTTAAATTGTGGTAAGAAGCACATAAAATTTAAAACAATTTCTAACATGCACAAAAGAATTGTGCAAATTGATCACCTGGAAAATGTGGAGAATAATAACTGCATTGTAGCTTGGTTGTCAAGATTAAATGACAATGCCTCTGAAGGCAAAAGGTATGAGTGACCTAGTCACCTTGAGAATTTTATCCCTAAAGAGGGTTTACAGTTTAATTTGAAAAGATACATTTACCCCAGTGTTCACAGCAGTACCATTTGCAATAGCCAAGACATGGAAGCAACCTGAATGTCCATCAACAGATAAATGGATAAAGATGTGGTACATTTATACAATGGAATATTACTCAGCCAATAAAAAAGAATGAAATAATGCCATTTACAGCAACACAGATGGACCTAGAGATTATCATACTAAGTGAGGCAAGCCAAAGACAAACATCATACGCTATCACTTGTATCTGGAATCTACAATGACACAGATGAACTTATCTGCAAAACAGAGAGAGACTCACAGACATGGAAACAAACCTACGGTTACCAAAGGGGAAAGTGCTGGAAGGGAGTAAATTAGGAGGTTGGGCTTAGCAGATACAAACTACTATATAACAAACACCTATTATATAGTACAGGGAACTATTTTCAGTATCTTGGAATAAACGATAATAGAAAAGAATCTGAAAAAAAATGTGTGTGTGTATATATATATATGTGTATCTGAGTCATTTTGTTGCACACTGAAACTAACACATTGTAATTCAATTATATTTCAATTAAAAATTTAATAAATTTTTAAAGAGAGTTTATGGGTATAGTTTTGGCATTTTAGGCCTAATAACACCTAGAGCTGAGAGATAAATTCTAAAGTAAATTCTTAATTTAGCACTTTTTCTTTATTGGTTGGACCATAAGAACATAATACAAATATAGACCTTTTATAGCTCCTTTCCTAAAAAATAGAAATAGGTCTAATTCTTCTGGAGATAATTTTTTTAAAGTCTGCTATGGTTTTATGTTTTTATGTATTCCATATAAAAGTATAACAAAAAATTTTAAATATATTTTATTACATATCTGATGTATGCAAAAACATCTTTAAACTTTAAACAAACAGTAACCTACTGATTGTTTTTGTCTCGCCTATTCCTGCTTGAAACCTGCAAAGGAATTAAGATACCCAACCTAAAAGGCCTAATACGGATACTTAGTTGAAAGGAAAAAAATACAGATGTGGTTGCTCTCTCTTGAGGAAACCCTGAGATCTGAGAACGATAATAGATATCATGAGGCTGGGTACCTCGAGTTACTCAGGATCAAACCAAACAGCTCTACAGGGCTTAGTTCACTGATATATTGTGCTTATTAAATACACAGTATTGACAAGAAAAGTCAGCAGAATTGATAAACAAGAGAAATTATTCTCTGGCTTCAAAGTTTTGGAGTCTTCCCTGAGCAGTTTCAACTTCCATAAAGATGGCATCACTGCAGTAATGAAGTGCCCACACTGACATCTACCACCAACCTTCCACAGGAGACAGATCACCCTTCACGACCTACCTTCACATCTGCACTGACTAAAGTTACTGAAGACTTTGGTTCTTTCCCCAAACCTAGGTTTCTAAAAGCATGTCTAAGAACCGTCCTTATCCTCAATGGCATTTTAATGATTCAATCTCTATTCAAGTGTGAATGAAGAAAACTCAGGACTTTTTAAGTCGGATTCTTTGAAAAACAGAGCGCATTTCCTTTTGAACTTTACTAATATGATGACTAGTCATAATGAATGAGGTTTCTATTGATCACCAATTCAATAGTAAAAACAAGCAAGACAACAAGTCTAGTTGAAACACTCACTTTATTGTTGACTGACTGAAATTTTTTGTGTATAAGGTGCTGAAATACTGAGGTGCTAGTCAGGAACCTTGTTAGCCTGTATCAGACCCTACTGACTAATTTACACAGAGATTTTATGTTATCTTTTGCCACTTTTCCAAGACAGTAATGATAGCTTTAGCTGATGAGTAGCAGGCATGTGAGTATAGCAGGAGATCCAGCTCCCCGATGTGTTGTATCAATATATAAAAAAACAGTTTGGAAAGCTGATAAAGGCATTTCATTAATTAAGCCTTAAAACAACTCAAACCAAATCCATGTCAAGGTTCCTGCTTGACACATGTTCCTCAAAAGATATTATCTCTTTCAACATATATGAAGCCAAGAAAGGCATAGTTGAGGGAAGGAATATCACTTACTTAGTGATATTTTACTTATCAGCTTTTTCAACATCACAGAAAAAAGGCAAAGTTCCTTCATTTAGAAACTGGGTCTCCTCTTCACATACTCTACCAAAATACAGAGTCTGACCAAAAGATGTAGGAGTCTTGATAATCCATTCATCTTTTAAACCTTGCTGATAAAGATAAATAAATGTTCATCACATCGACATGGACTAGTCTAATCAGATAGACCAAAGAGGTCACTTTTCAGAACCTATTTTCATATCTAAAGTGAGTCACTGCAGACCAAAACAGAGCTCATCCTTTTCTAAAATACTACTATGTCTGTAATACTTCCAGGGTTTGACATCAATGGGAAGGCACAACGCAATTTAAAAAATGTACTGTTACACCCACCATGGCTGAAAGAGTATTTACGTCACATATCACTATGTGCCTTTCCTTTCTCACTAGTTTCACATTCCTAGGCTTCCCTTTTGTTTCTGCAGTGCTTATAAGGAAAACTGAGGCAGAATCCAGTAAGAAAGTTCTAGTCAACTTTAAAATCAGAAAGCTTCTTGCTGTCATTGGATGAGCAAGTGAGGGATCAACCACAGAAACTGGATATCCAAGATACCTCTCCTAAAAACCAGTTCCACAATTCTACTATTCGAATTTAGGATCCTAAAGAGGGGATGAGATAAAAATGTTAAGTCTATCCCACTATCCAAACTTCTCTCAGAAGCTTAAACCATACATAAACTGTTAAAGGTATAGCTTCTGTTAGGTAACTACTAATCAGTTAGTCCCAAAATTTGCACACAGTATCTTTTACAGCTGAGAATTTATACTTACTGAATGTAAGTATAAACACTGTGTTAAATCTCTTAATGGTTTTGCTCACACATTGTACATTCCCCTTTAAAAATAAAAATATTACACAGGCATCCTTTATCCTTCTACCCACAATATAAATAAAAATATAAAGCTTTAAAACTTGAAATCTACCAGCATTTATAAATACAATTATATTAAACAAGTTAAAATACTTTCCTTTAGAAGATATATTAAACAAGTGATACATTAACAAAACCTTACCATTTATGATACTGTATCATTAAAATTAAAGAAAGATATGAAAATAGAAGAAAGTTCCCATTAATAGAAAAGAATAAGGGGCTGTTAAGTGTGATGGATGGTCCAAGTCCAGATGCCTTGCTCTTGAAACAGAACGCCGGGTGAGGAAGTGAGAGCATTTCCTGGTTAATCATTTAGAAAATTAACTCTTCCCCAGAGTTTCCTCCCTCGAATTCCTGACCCATTTAGACCTGTGATCTTGGTGACCTCACATGGCTTTGCTTCTCACACTCTTCTCTAAAAGGATCACACTGCGATTTGAAACAGATAGACTCAACTCCCCAGTGGAGCTGCACTGACTACTGTTTCAAAGTGGCAAGACGACAAATCAGCACACCCACACACAGACTACTCTCCGGGACCGTACACGCAGCTGTTTTTAGGTGCTTCTTGACTGTAACAGAAGGCCAGGACTTTTCATTTGAAAGGGATCTGGGCAGCAAACAAACAAACAAAAGACTGCTAGATGTCGTGTAGTTTGTCAAGGTGAACAATCTGAACGGAACAGCTGTAGTAAATATCAAATTCCAATTCTCAATTAACAAAATTCTCAATTAACAAAACAAAAATACTTTTTTTTCCTTAACAGAACTGAAAAAAATCCCAACAGTGTGTCACGTGCAAGGCTAGTCTGCCTCCAGCCACAGCTAGTGCACAATGTCACATTTGTCATCCATTCCTCACTCTCTTAATTCTTCCTCCTTTGGAAAGTGTTCCTGCTTGCAGGCAACATCCACCAGCAGATGAAGATCTAGAAAGAAAAAAAAGGTTTGTTTACGCTGTTTCTCAAATTGTAGAGTTCGACAGACAAGGCTTTCAACAAGAAGAATAAGCTGCCATGTTTCACCTGTAAAATGGGCTCTAAAATTACATTATCTCATCAGATTCTCAATTTTTAGGGCATTTCTGTACCTCTAAAGCACAGATGCAGCTCAGTCATTAACCCAAAGAGACTAACAAAGTTTAAAATGTCTCTCCTTTTAGTGATGTCACTAAGCCTTTTTTCATTTCAACTGACTTTTATTGTAAGTATAAAATTAAGAAAAAGTGTAAAAAAGATCAAAGTACAACAAACACACATATGAAAATTCATTTCTTCAATGTTATAAAAATAGGTTCCAGGATTATGAAGTAATGCCTTACGAAAAACAATGTTAAATTAAGTAAACACTACCTTTCCAAAGTTGATTGCCTCCATAAAATTTCTACCTATTGACTAATGCAGCTGATTTGCTTATAAAAGTGTCTATCTGAACTGTCTGTAAAAAAAAATAACCTTCAAGGAGGTCAAGAGACAAAAATTGGGTTCATTAAGAATGGGAAGAAGTAAAGAAGTGAGCTCTCAGCTCAGGTACTAGGTTCTATAACAAAAAAAGCTAAGGCTATGTATAGAAACAGAGTTAAACAGCCTCAGTAACCAATGTGACTTCCAGGCTTCCCAGGTGGCTCAGTGGTAAAAAAAAAAAAGCCGCCTGCCAACGCAGCAGCAGCAGGAGACATGGGTTCCATCCCTGGGTCAGGAAGATCCCTTGAAAAAACGAATAGCAACCCACTCCAGTACTCATGCCTGGAGAATCCCATGGACAGAGGAGCCTGGTGGGCTACAGTCCATGGGGTCACAAAGAGTTGGACAAGACTAAGCAACTGAACAAACGTGGCTTCTAGATTCAATCTAATTAGTTTACAACTTGTAGAATAGCATGGCTTCCCTTGTGGCTCAGCTGGAAAAGAATCCACCTGCAATGAGGGAAACCTGGGTTCCATCCCTGGGTTGGGAAGATCCCCAGGAGAAAGGAAAGACTACCCACTCCAGTATTCTGACCTGGAGAATTCCATGGACTGTAGTCCATGGAGTCGCAAAGAGTTGGACACGACTGAGTGACTTTCACTCACTCACTCTCTCACTCAGAATAACATGACCTGCGAGCCTTTTTAAGGTTGATTTTTAAGCTTACAATCTTGTCCTAGTAGCATTCTGGAGTTAAACTAAACTACACAGAATGAATCCTTAATTTCCTACTAGACATACAGAGACTTCTGTTACAATATTTGTAAAACACAACTTCTGTGGGACTGATCAACAGCCTGAGCAGGAGAGATGAGAGACAATAATTCTATCACCACCTTTGAGAAAATCTAGAGAGCATTTGGAACAGTACTTAATTTTTGCCCTCTTTTGTAAAAGGAAGATCAATTACTAAAGAAAAGTACTAGCTCATCTGGTGAACAGGAGTACAACCTATCCATGAAGAACAAGCAATTTCGAAATTCACTGGCAATCTGGTGGTTAAGAGCTCCACGCTTCCACTGCAGGGGGCATCGGTTCGATCCCTGGTTGGGGAACTAAGATCCTGCATGCTGTGCCTTGCAGCCAAAAAAAAAAATTAGTTAAAAAAAGAAAGTGTAAGTGCAAGTTGCTCAGTTGTGTCCGACTCTTTGTGACCCCATGGACTTTACATTCCATGGAATTCTCCAGGCCAGAATACTGGAGTGGGTAGCCTTTCCTTTCTCCAGGGGATTTTCCCAACCCAGGGATCGAACCCAGGTCTCCTGCATTAAGAACATGCAATTTATCCAGATAAGCATCTTGCAGAAGAACAGACATCAAGTTATCACTTAAAATGGGCTTCTTGTATATCTATGACCATGGCAGCATTATTTACAATAGCCAAAAGGTGAAAGTAATCCAGGAGTCCATCGATGGATGAATGGGAAAACAAGTGTGGTAGATATATACAAAGGGGTATTATTTAGCCTTAAAAAGGAAGGAAATTATGACACATGCTCCATGAATGAGTCTTCAACATGAATGATCTACAACATGAAATAGTCACAAAAGGACAAATATTGTACAATTCTACTCATATGAAGTAGTCAAATTCATAGAAATAAAAGTAGAATGGTGGTTGCCAGGGGCTTCAGGGAAGGATGTAATGGATATGGAGTTTCAGTTTGGGAAGACAAGAAAAGTTCTGGAGATGGATGGTGGTGGTGGTGGTATATAATGTGAATGTACTTAACGCCCCTCAACTGTACACTTAAAACAGTTAAAAAGGTAAATTTTATGTTATATATATTTTACCACAAAAATGGCTTTTTTTTTTTTTCCAAAAATGGCTTCTTTACAGTCTAAGTAACAGGGATAATGACTACAGTTATATCTTAATTTATAGAACATCTTTTTTTCAAGTAACTGAAATGCAGTTATATGGTCATCTAATTAATCCTGAGTAACAGAGAGATGACTGAAAGAACCTCTACACTAGATGATTCCTAAAGCCAATGGTTTCTAAATCTTGCTGCAAACTGGAATCACCCGGGGATCTTTAAAAAAAAAAAAATTGCGATTTAGGGCTTCTACCCCATACATTCTGATTTAATTGGTACAGAGTGCAACCTAGGCATCAGAATTTTAAAAAGCTGATCAAAGGATACAGAATGAGTAATATGTAAGTATGATCATTCTCTAAACACTTCAACTCCACATCAGAATAAGGAGGACAGGGCATGTAGTAATAGAAAATACTAAAACAAGATTTTGGAATATGAACCGACCTAACCGCAGCCCTCTTCTGAAAGCAGAGCAGGAATTCTCGATAATGACAAAGGCTGTTGTTGTTGTTCAGGTGCCAAGTTGTGTTCAACTCTTTGTGACCCCGTGGACTGCAGCAGGCCAGGCCTCCCTCTCCCTCACCATCTCCCGGAGTTTGCCCAAGTTCATGTCCACTGAATCGGTGACAAAGGGAAAGACTATAAAACAAGGCTTAAGACTATAAAACAACTGCAGACCTCTTATGGGGAGGTAGACTGAAGAACAACAACAAATCCTCTTTTTTTCAGTAGACAACTGTCATTTATTAAAAACTTTATCCTACTGATAGGTTCAAATAATGAACAAGAGCACATCACAGATAGGCATGTTTAAAGTAACAATAGCTCAGTGGATAACCAACAAGGTCCTACTGTGTAGCCCAGGGAACTGTGCTCAATGTTATACGTCAGCCTGGATGGGAGGGGAGTTTGGGGGAGAACAGATACATGTATGGTATAGGTATGGCCGAGTCCCTTCGTTGCCCACCTAAAACTATCACAACATTGTTAATTGGCAATATCCCAAAATAAGTTTTAAAAAAATAAAGTAACAATAGCCGGTATGGCTCTATAACAGCCTCAGAATGAGTTATGTAGTGTGAGCAACAAACCCTCTTAGCCTTAATGACTGGGATTTGTTGTTGTTCAGTTGCTCAGTCATGTCTGACTCTGCAACCCCATGGACTGCATCACGCCAGGCTTCCCTGTCCTTCACCACCTCCCAGAGCTTGCTCAAACTCACGTCCCTTGAGTCAGTGTTGCCATCCAACCATCTCATCCTCTGTCATCCCCTTCTCCTTCCGCCTTCAGTCTTTCCCAGCATCAGGGTCTTTTCTAATGAGTCAGCTCTTTGCATCAGGTGGCACAAGTAAGGGAGCTTCAGCTTCAGCATCAGTCCTACCAATGAATATTCAGGACTGATTTCCTTTAGGATTGACCAGTTTGATCTCCCTGCAGTCCAAGGGATTCTCAAGAGTTTTCTCCAACACCATAGTTCAAAAGTATCAATTCTTCAATGCTCAGCCTTCTTTATGGTCCGACTCTCACATCCATACATGACTACTGGAAAAACCACAGCTTTGACTAGACGGACCTTTGTTGGCAAAGTAAGGTCTCTGCTTCTTAATATGCTGTCTAGGTCTGTCATAGCTTTTCCTTCAAGGAGCAAATATCTTTTAATTTCATGACTGCATCACCATCTGCAGTGATTTTGAAGCTCAAAAAAATAAAGTCTCTCACTGTTTCCATTGTTTCCTCATCCTTTTGCCATGAAGTGATGGGACTGGATGCCATGATCTTCGCTTTCTGAATGTTGAGTTTTAAGCCAGTTTTTCACTCTCCTCTTTCACCTTCATCAAGGGCTCTTTAGCTCTTCTTCGCTTTCTGCCATAAGGGTGGTGTTATCTGCATACCTGAGGTTACTGATATTTCTCCCGGCAATCTTTGATTCCAGCTCTGCTTCATCCAGCCAAGCATTTAGCATGATGTACTCTGCATGTAAGTTAAATAAGCAGGGTGACAATATATAGCCTTGATGTATTCCCTTCCCAGTTTGGAACCAGTCCATTGTTCCATGTCCAGTTCTAACTGTTGCTTCTTGACCTGCATGCAGGTTTTTCAGGAGGCAGGTCAGGTGGTCTGGTATTCCCATCTCTTCAAGAATTTTCCACAGCTGGTTGTGATCCACACAGTCGAAAGCTTTAGTGTAGTCAATGAAGCAGATGTTTTTCTGGAACTCTCTTGCTTTTTCATGATCCAGCGGATGTTGGCAATTTGATCTCTGGTTCCTCTGCTTTTTCTAAATCCAGCTTGCACATCTGGAAGTTTTCAGTCACATACTATTGAAGCCTAGCTTGGAGAATTTTGAGCATTACTTTGCTAGCATGTGAAATTAGCGCAATTGTGCGGTAGTCTGAATATTCTTTGGCATTGCCTTTATTTGGGACTGGAATGAAAACTGACCTTTTCCAGTCCTGTGGCCACTGCAGAGTTTTTCAAATTTGCTGGCACACAGTCCCCAATTTGGGGCTGCCCAAGTCTCCAATTTGGCACATAGCTTCTAATAACAAGTATCTAAACCTGATAATTTTATTATTAAGGTGAGCTTCCTTCATTAACAAAGCTGCCAATCAAGGAATGAAGAGCATAGAGACCAATAAAAATGCAAAAAGACAGAAACTAGTCTGATGCTACTAGAGGTTTCTAGGACTTTATTCAAGAATCTTCTATACTCATCAGAGAAGTAAATATTTGAGAATCAAAGCAGCTGAGTTGATCTGAGAGCCAAGAGGCCTCCAGGGACAGGAGTATTGCATCTACTCATTTGGGAATTTTTTTTGACTGCATCTCACAGGATTTTACTTCCCCCATCAGGGATGGTACCCAGGTTCTCAGCAATAAAAGCACAGAGTCCTAACCACTGGACTGCCAGGGAATTCCCTGGAAATGCAAATTCCTACTAAGAGCACTCTCTAGGGCTTGGGGGCTATTACCTTAATGAAATCTCATCCAGAATCCTGCAATAGCTATAGAAAAATGAGAAGTCCTTTCTTCAGGAATGGACTGAACTTTGCTCTTAAACGTTCAATTTCCCTTAACTATAAAGTAACCTATCAAAACATAAGACAGTGTAGCTTCTACAACAAGACTAATATCTGGGTGTATTTGGTTTAGGGTAATTTGATTGTTGGAGAAGGAAATGGCACCCTACTCCAGTACTCGTGCCTGGAAAATCCCATGGATGGAGGAGCCTGGAAGGCTGCAGTCCATGGGGTCTCGAAGAGTCCGACAGGACTGAGCGACTTCACTTTCATGCACTGGAGAAGGAAATGGCAACCCACTCCAGTGTTCTTGCCTGGAGAATCCCAGGGACGGGGGAGCCCAGTGGGCTGCCATCTATGGGGTCGCACAGAATCAGTGTAGAAACTGGACGAGCATTATTGAGTCTAATTTTCAGTACTTGATTTTTTTTTTAATCTGAATGGTATTTTCTTAAGTCAACACGTGTTCAGACGGCCTACACAAGGCGTGGCAATGACTGTCGTTAACAGCCTCCTCCTAATAAAATGCACATCTACTGAAATCAGTACAATTGGGACACCTCATCAACTTGACACCTGTTACTTGGAAAAAAAAAGTCAAAGAAAAAGTGTGAGAAGATACATTTTCAAAACAGTTCAGTTACAGAAGGGTCTCAGATTCAGTCTCAGTTCAGTCTCAGATTAAGTTCTGAGATACAGGATGCCACAGTTCAGTGGGCTACTAAGCAACATAATGACATCCTAACAGTTAATGTTGGCATCACAGTACTTCAGAATTTGGGGCCAAAGAAGTCTTCAGAGATGATTTTAATAAACTTTCTTATTTTTACCATAAATAATGTGAAAGCTGGAACTTCACTGAGGGAAGATACTCTTAATGATACTTACAATTGAAATTCAAGTGATACTTTAGAAATTTTACTTTTAGTTCCTATCAATAATACTTTAAACTTGGAATTTAATATCTACTGAAATAAAAAATACTTAGTCATCTATGAGAACTAAACTGAATACTATAGTTCATTTTGAGTGTTCCCCACAAGTATCTACTGACTTTTTTTTTTTGGAGGATGCTGAAACCCAGGAACAAACCAAGGACCCCTCTTGATTCTTAAGGGCTTCTCTGGCCATCAGTGATCAGGGCTGTGAAAAAATTAGAAGCTAAGAATTAGGACTTTCTAATGCAGGGTGCAAAAGACTGAATGTTTGTATCTCCTCAAAATTCTTGTATTGATATTAAAACCTAACCCCCAATAGGATGGTGTTAGAAAACAGGACTTTGGGGAGGTGATTAAGTTCTGATGGTAGAGCTCTTATGAATGATATTAGAGTCCTTTATAAAAGAGACCCAGAGAGCTCCTCTGCCCCTTCTGCCACGTGAGGACACAGCAAGAAGGCAGGCTATGAGCCAGGAAGCAGACTCTCAGCAGACACTGAATCTGTTGGCACCTTGATCTTCGACTTCCCAGCCTCTGAGGCTGTGAGGAAACACACACACACACACACACACAGACTGTTATTTATAAGCCACCTGGTGTGTGTGTGCTCAGTTGTGTCCAACTCTTTGCGACCCCATGGCCTGTAGCCTGCCAGGTTCTTCTATTCATGGGACTTCCCTGGCAAGAATTCTGGACTCGGTTGCCTTTTCCTACTCCAGGGGGATCTTCCCAATCCAGGGATTGAACTTGCATCTCCTGCATCAACAGGTAGACTCTTTTCCACTGAGCCACCTGGGAATCCCTTATAAGCCATCTAGTCTATGGTATTTTTATTATAGCAGCAGAATGGAGTAAGACACAGAGTAGGCTACATGCTTAGCTTGCAGGCCATATAAAAACAAGTAGTGAGCTAGATTTGGTCCACTGGCTAGTTTACTGACTACTGCCCTAACAGCACACACTAGGGCTTTAATCCAGAGAAATTTAACCAAAACAGGAGAATATTTCATCAAATGGAGTATTATTATTCAGTTGTCAAAAATATCTTTTTCTCCAAAGAAGATCTACAAATGGCCAACAAGCACATGAAAAGATGCTTAACATCATCAATCATGAGGGAAATGGAATTAAAACTACAATAAGACAGATAAATCTACTTAGGATGACTATAGTGATGATAAAAAGTGAAAAATAACAAGTGTTAGGGAAGATGTGGAGAAATGAGGACTCTGGTACATTGCTGGTGGGGATGTAAAATGGTTCAGCCATTATTAAAAATAGTTTGGCAATTCCTCAATAGTTAAACATAGAAATACCATCAATTTAGTTCAGTTCAGTCGCTCAGCTGTGTCCGACTCTTTGTGCCCCCATGGACTGCAACAAACCAGGCTTCCCTGTCTATCACCAACTCCCAGAGTTTACTCAAACTCATGTCCATTGAGTTGGAGATGTCATCCAACCATCTCATCCTTCTGTGTCCCCTTCTCCTCTTGCCTTCAATCTTTCCCAGCATCAGGGTCTTTTCCAATGAGCCAGTTCTTCGCATCAGGTGGCCAAAATACTAGAGTTTCAGTTTCAGCATCAGTCCTTCCAATGTATATTCAGGATTGATTTCCTGTAGGATTGACTGGTTTGATCTCCTTGCAGTCCAAGGGACTCTCAAGAGTCTTCTCCAACACCACAGTTCAAAAGCATCAATTTTTTGGCACTCAGCTTTCTTTATGGTCCAATTCTCACATCCATACACGACTACTGGAAAAACCATAGCTTTGACTAGATGGACCTTTGTTGGCAAAGTAAGGTCTCTGCTTTTTAATATGCTGTCTAGGTTGGTCATAGCTTTTCTTCCAAGGAGCGTCTTTTAATTTCATGGCTGCAATCACCATCTGCAGTGATTTTGGAGCCCAAGAAAATAAAGTCTGTCACTGCTTCCATTGTTTCCCCATCTATTTGCCAAGAAGTGACAGGACCAGATGCCATGATCTTCATTTTTTGAATGTTGAGTTTTAAGCCAGCTTTTTTATTCTCTTCTTTCACTTCATCAAGAGGCTCTTTGATTCTTCTTCGCTTTCTGCCATAAGGGTTAGGTTACTGATATTTCTCCCGGCAATCTTGATTCCATATGATCACAGAAATACCATATGACCCAGCAATTTCACTCCTAGGTATACTCCCAAAAGGATTGAAAGAAGATATTTAAATATATGCACAATGTTTATAGCAGCACTATTCACAATAAGCAAAAAGTAGAAAAAGCCCAAATGCCCATCGGGAGATGAATGGATAAAAAACTGTCATATATATACATATAATGTATTAATAATATTGTTTAGCCATAAGAAGGAATGAAGATCTGATACACATTACCTTGTGGATGAACCTTGAAAACATCATGCTAAGTAAAATAAACTATTAGGTTGGTGAAAAAATAATTGTCGTTTTGCACTGCTGAACTGTGCCTTTTGATATTGGGATACATTCCTAAATAAATGTGGTTATATTACACATCATTTAAATGCACATTTCTCACTTTATGTTTTTTTGCTTATGACATTACTTGCTGTTTATTTTATACTCATTTCAGATTAGAGAAATGATGTTAGACAAAAAGCAAATTTGAGCATTTTTTGTTTGAATCCAAAATGGGTAGTAAAGCAGCAGAGACAACTTGCAATCTCAACAGTGCATTTGGCTCAGAAACTGCTCACACACATACAGTGCAGTGGTGGTTCAAGAAGTTCTGCAGAGGAGATGAGTGCCTCGAAGCTGAGGAGCACAGTGGACAGGCCATCGGAAGTTGACAACGACCAACTGAGAGCCTTCATCAAAGCGGATGCTCTTACAACTATATGAGAAGTTGCCAAAGAAATGGATGTCAACCATTCTACAGTCATCTGGCATTTGAAGCAAATTGGAAAGTTGAAAAAGTTCACTAAGTAGATGCCTCATAAGCTAACCAAAAATAAAAAATACTGTCATTTTGAAGTGCCGTCTTCTCTTATTCTACCCAACAACAGTGAACCATTTTTCAATTGAATTATGACGTGTGATGCAAAGTGGATTTTATACAACAACCAGCAATGATCAGGTCAATGTCTGGACCAAGAAGCTCCAAAGCACTTCCCAAAGCCAAGCTTGCACCAAAAAAAAGGGTCAGAGTCACTGTTTGGTGGTCTGCTGCTGGTCTGCTCCATACAGCTTCCTGAATCCCAGTGAAATCATTACATCTGAGAAGTATGCTCAGCAAATCGATGAGACGCACTGAAAATTGCAACACCTGCAGCTGGCACTGGTCAACAGAAAGGGCCCAATTCTTCTCCACAACAATGCCCAACCACATGTTGCACAACCAACACTTCCCCAGTTAAATTAATGGGGCTACAAAGTTTTGCCTCAACCACCATATTCACCTGACCTCTTGCCAGCCAACTACCACTTCAACCATCTCAACCACATTTGCAGGTATAACGCTTCCACAATCAGCAGGAGGTAGAAAATATTTTCCAAGAGTTCGTCAAATCCTGAAGCATGGATTTTTACACTCCAGGAATAAACAGTTTTATTCTTCATTGGCCAAAATGTGTTGATTATAATGGCTCCTGTTTTGATTAACAAAGATGTGTCTGAGCCTAGTTATAATGATTTAAAATTCATAGTCCAAAACCGCAATAACTTTTGTCCCAACCTAACAGACACAAAAGGTCATATATCCTATGATTTCGTTTATACAAACTATCCAGAATAGGTAAATCCATAGAGACAGAACACAGACTGGTGGTTGCCAAGGGCTTCGGAGAGGAGGGAACGGAGGGCAGCTGCTTAAGGAACGGGGTTTTCTTTTGGAGTGATGCCAAGTCTTGGATCCAGACAGACAGTGCACCGACACTGTGAACGTCCTAAATGACAGAACCTTTCACTTTAAAGTGGTTACTTTATGTTATGTGAATTTCCCCTAAAAATGTATACTTTCCTATCAGTTTGAAATGATGGGACAGAAAGGAGAGGAAAGCAGGAAATGGCTATAAAAACTAACTTATAACCACACATATCTCAGTTTTCACTGTCAGAGCACAATAACGAGATGCAGAACGTTTACCTTTAGTAAGACACGTGCAGTTCTTAGTTCCAGCAGAATAGAACTGCAGAGGACACTACTTCCGTATCCCTAGAGTCCCTAGCACTGGACTGACCCTAGGAAGTTATTAAAAAGCACTCATTAAAAGCAACCTATGGGGTGACTGACTCCTCAGATGTTCAAAACTTATCTTTTGGTGGCTAATTAAAGACTGTTCATAGAGACAGAAGGTAAGATAGGTTTTCCAGGTGCTGGCAGGTGAGAAGAAAAACAAGAATTGTTTAATAATCAGAGTTTCGGTTTTACAAAATGAAAAGAGTTCTGGAGATAGATGGTGGAGATGATACAGAACAGTATGAATGGACTGCAGGCCACTGAACTACACACTTAAAAAATAGTTAAGATACTGAACTTTGTTTTGTGTATTTTACCACGATTTTTTTAAAGATCATTTTTTCCCAGGATCTTTTAAGCATATGAGTAAGATCAAATGGTGCATAAACGCTGAGTGCCACAGGCAATCCTGCAGGGGCTGGAGATGAACACAACAGAATTCTTGTCCTCATGGAGCTTACCTTCAGAGGGAGAGAAAAATAATATAAAATGTCACGTAGTGATGAGCACTATAGAAGACAAACGAAGATCAATAAAGAATAGGGACTGAGGGAGGGCAGGCCACGGGGAATAGGGTACCTATTACAGACAGGATAATCAAGAAGGTTCCCACGATGACCTGGCATTTGAGTAGAGAACTGAATGTAATGAGAAAGCCATGTGACTACCTGGGTAAAGAAAAATTTCGGGGAGGGATAAGACCAAATAGGAAGGCAGGACCATGCTTGGTGTGTTCAGAGAATAGTGAAGAGGCTGCTGTGGCTGGAACAGATGAGGGAGATAGAAGGTGGTAGGAGATAAAGTCAGAGCAGTTGCCAAAATCATAGTATGAATTTTTACATTTTCCTCTAAATGTGAAAGAAAACCACTGGAAAAATTGAAGCAGGGAAATAATTTTAAGAGGATCACTCTGATTGCTGTGTGGAGAAAAAAAAAAACAAAAACAAAAACTGTAGGAGCACACAGTGGAAGAAGAAAGATTAGGCAAGAGATGCAGCGGCTTGGACCATGGTGACAGCATGTAAAGGTGGTAAGTGGTCAGATTCTGGATCTGCACTGAGATAGAGCTGATAGAATTTGCTGATGCATGGGATGTGAACAAAGAGAGTCAAGGAAGACTTCAAGACTTTTGGTTGACTAGAGGTAGCTAGAAGTACTATTTCCTGAAATAAGTAAAACTGGGGAAAGGAGTTACAATGTATTTGGGACACTACTGGACATACAAATGAAGAGGTAGCATGGGAAAAAAAGGTATGCACATTTGGAGTTCAGAGAAGATTGAGACTTAAGATATAAATTTAGGAGTCAGCACTATGAAGACGATAAAAGCAATGAGACTTGTTGATATAACCTAGGAACTGACTAGAGAGAGAAGAAAAGAGGTCCAAGAATTGAGCTCTGGGATTCATCAATATTTAGAAGTGAGGGCAGACAAAGAAGATTTAGTAAAATAAACTACAGAGTGGCCAGTGAAACTGAAGAAAATCCAGGAAAGGGTGATATTCCAGAAGCCAACTGAAGGCTGAGGTTGTCGGTTCAATGCTGCCGAGGTGCAGGGGACGGAGAACAGACCACTGGATTTGGCACCATGGCAGTAATAGAAAACTTTGATAAGAGCAGTTTCAGCTGAGTAGCAGGAATGAAAACCCGATTAGAAAATCTGGTTGAGATAAGGATATGCTTTCAAGGAGCTTTTCTCTAGGGGGTAGAGGAAAAAATGTAGTAGCTAGACGAAAATATGAATGAAGGGAAAGTGAGAGGAATTACTTTTAACACAGAACCTGTGTGATGGCATGGTGTATGCTAACGGGAATTATCTAATATAAAAGGTAAAACGTGATTATTGAAGAGTAAGGGGAGGATAACTGTTCAGGGCTAAGTCTGTGAGACACAGAAGGGGATTTTGTACACAAATGGAAGGATTGGCCTTTTCCCATTATAAAAGGAAGAAAGGCAAAGTGTAGAGTTACACAGTGGTAGACTGACAGATTTGTTGGTGGAGAGATATGAAAGTTCTCTTCTAGCTGCTTCTATTTTCTCAGTAAAACAAGAAACAAGCTCAAAGCTGAGAATGAAAAGAGAGGAGTTGTGTTGGAAGTTGGAGCGGAGATGATATGATACAGTGGCTTTGGAAAATGGGGAGTGTACTGACTAGGGAAATATTACTGGGCTGCCAAGAACACTAAGAGCTCTCATGAATTTAAAATGAGACCATTCATTTTGAAAAATATTTGACAGTAATAAACATCAAAGTAATAACTATTATGAAAATAACAATTTTGCTAAAATTCTATTGCTACCATGTATTTTCTATATATCAGGCACCATACTAAGCCAGTTATATGTTTTATATAAACATATGTCTTCTTATTATCCTCATTTTACAGATCAAACTGAGGCTCAGTAAACAGTCCGGATTTTAATTTAGTTTTTTCTAATATCAGAAGCTTTCTTCCTGTTGACTGTATTGTACAGCCTCTAACAATATGTAAATCTTACACTGAATGTGGTTAAAATCTTTTAATGCCATAGGACCTTATATGTACCAATGTTCTTATAGCCCAACTGTTTGTTAGACTAAGTTCTATCAAGGAAGAATAATTTGCAACTATTTCTCCCTATATTTGCATTACAAAAGCTAATTCCTGGAACTTCCCTGGTGGTCCAGTGGCTAAGACTCCATGTTACCAATGCAGGGGGCCTGGGTTTTATCCCTGGTCAGGGAACTAGGTCCCATGTGCTGCAACTAAAGATCCCACGTGACACAATGAAGACTGAGGGTCCTGTAGGTAGCAACTAAGACCCAGCAGCCAATAAATACATTTTTTAAAAAAAATATTTTTTCTAAAAGCCAACGTTTTATCATGGATGTTCTAGTTGAAGCATGTCATTTGCTCCCTGCCCCTAATAACATGAAAGTGTCATTAGATGTCATAATAATATCAACATTTCACAACTCCTCTGTTTCACGGCAGGAAGCCAAGGTCAATTAACACTCACCTATCAACACCACTGACCAAAGAATTAGGCTTTACTGAGGAATGGAGGCAGGGTTGGGGTGGGGTGGGGGGTGGGGTGAGGGGGTGAGGACATAAGAGTTAAAACAAATAATATGCTAACTACCTTATCAGTTACAACCATATTATGGAGGGAAAGAGAGGAAATTATTATTTTAACAGCAGGTACCAGAGTCCCTCCTGGGGAGGTAACTGTCTGTTGAAGAATATATCTTGACAATATATCCTGTTTTCGCTGGGCAAGATGAGGTCTCGAGGCCTCATTAGGAAACGGACACCTAACCTTCTCTGCCTATGACACAGAATTAAGGGCCTACTCATCTCACACGCTAGTAACGTAATGCTCAAAATTATCCAAGCAAGGCTTCACCAATACGTGAACCATGAACTTTCAGATGTTCAAGCTGGTTTTAGAAAAGGCAGAGGAACCAGAGATCAAATTGCCAACATCCGCTGGATCATCGAAAAAGCAAGAGAGGTCCAGAAAAACATCTATTTCTGCTTTATTGACTATGCCAAAGCCTTTGACTGTGTGGATCACAATAAACTGCGGAAAATTCTTCAAGAGATGGGAATACCAGACCACCTGTCAGGAAGCAACAGTTAGAACTGGACATGGAACAACAGACTGGTTCCAAATAGGAAAAGGAGTATGTCAAGGCTGTATATTGTCACCCTGCTTATTTAACTTATATGCAGCGTACATCATGAGAAACGCTGGGCTGGAAGAAGCACAAGCTGAAATCAAGATTGCCGGGAGAAATATCAATAACCTCAGATATGCAGATGACACCACCCTTATGGCAGAAAGTGAAGAGGAACTCAAAAGCCTCTTGATGAAAGTTAAAGAGGAGAGTGAAAAAGTTGGCTTAAAGCTCAACATTCAGAAAACTAAGATCATGGCATCTGGTCTCATCACTTCATGGGAAATAGATGGGGAAACAGTGGAAACAATGTCAGACTTTATTTTTGGGGGCTCCAAAATCACTGCAGATGGTGACTGCAGCCATGAAATTAAAAGACGCTTACTCCTTGGAAGGAAAGTTATGACCAACCTATATAGCATATTCAAAAGCAGAGACATTACTTTGCCAACAAAGGTCCGTCTAGTCAAGGCTATGGTTTTTCCTGTGGTCATGTACGGATGTGAGAGTTGGACTGTAAAGAAAGCTGAGCACCGAAGAATTGATGCTTCTGAACTGTGGTGTTGGAGAAGACTCTTGAGAGTCCCTTGGACTGCAAGGAGATCCAGCCAGTCCATTCAAAAGGAGATCAGTCCTGGGTGTTCTTTGGAAGGACTGATGCTGAAGCTGAAACTCAAATACTTTGGCCACCTCATGTGAAGAGTTGACTCATTGGAAAAGACTCTGATGCTGGGAGGGATTGGGAGCAGGAGGAGAAGGGACGACAGAGGATGAGATGTCTGGATGGCATCACCGACTCAATGGACATGAATTTGAGCGAACTCTGGGAGTTGGTGATGGATAGGGAGGCCTGACATGCTGTAATTCATGCGGTCGCAAAGAGTTGGACACAACTGAGCGACTGAACTGAACTGAACTGATAGAACAGAAAAAAAAAAAAAAAGGATATCAGAGAAGAGAAGCTATGGTCCCAGTACAAGGAAAGAGGATAATATGGCAGGAGTCCACATCGACTAGTAACAAGCAAAGATGAAAGACTGGTAAAGTAACTGAAGGTCTTTTAAAAAGAATAGTTAACGTTCCATTTTAAATTATTTGCAATATTTTAAATGCAAACCCTTTCTACTCCATCAAATCAGAACAGTGTGCAACACATATGAATACCTTACGTAACTGCTGGGGGTTGCGGGCAGAGCAGTGGTGGGCGGGGTGGCGGGTGGAGGGGGCAATCAAAGCTAGGGGGCTGACTCCACACGTGGTCCGGCAAGGAGCAAGCGGTGAGAAACTGATGAACTGAGAATTAAACAAAAGCAGAAACTCAAAACTAAAAGCCATTGTAAGCCCTGGAAGTTCTCAGAAATCCTGAAAAAGAATTTTTGGTGTGGGATAAGGTTAGCTTGAGTCAATCATATCTAAATCTCAAAAGTCACATTAATATTTGGCATATAAAAATTTTTTTCAAAACACTTTTTAAATTGATCTCTTCTATCATTTTGAAGCTTTTTAAATTCATACTATAAAGTATAAAGAAACTCTTTACAGTATTTAAACTATATTAAATTTTTTTCAATTTTAAAAAACTAGAAAAATACAAAAAGATTGATTTTCCCATAATCCCACCATTATGTATACTCATACACAAATTAAAAAGTAAAAAAAACCTTTCTACACCTCCTATTTTACTTCCTCAGAGGTAACCACTGTTACATGTATCAGTTTTATTCATTTCAGACTTTTTAATATAATTTTACAGTATGTATTTTTCTTTTTCCCTTTCTAGAAAGCAAGTTGTACTAGACACGTTGTACTGTAACTTGCTTCATTCACTTAACATACTGTGAACACTATCTTTCCAAGTAAAAACATATCAACCTACTTTATTTTGTTAAATGATTACATAGTATTTCATTACATGAATTTACCACAGTTTGTCTAGTTCTCCATTGTCAGGCATTTATGCTTTTTGCCAAATGTTTGTTACTATAAATAACACACTATACTGAACTTTATAAGAAAGATTCCTAGGAGTAGAGTTTCTAAGTCAAAGCATATGAGGACTTTAGTTATTTACAGACCATGCCAAACTGCCCTCCAAAAGGCTCTACAAATTTACATTCCAATTATCAAACAGTGTATCCTACATCTTTGTCAAACCTGGATATTATCAATAGTTCAAGTTTTGTCAATCAGATTGAAAAATAAATGTTTTTGGTTGATTTAGTACTTGCATTTCTCTCATTACTGATTTTGCTGAATTGGTTCAACATCCTTCTATACACTTACTGGTCAATTGTATCTCTTCAACTGAATTACACATTAATATAACTTTATTTCTTTTTATTGGATTGCATTCTTCTAGTTGTAGAAGCTTTTATGTATTATGAATACAATGTTCTATATTTCGTGTTGTAAATATTTTCTCAAAGTCCATAAAACAGAGACTTCTGGTTGTCTCCTAATATTTATTCTTCTTTTAAAAAGGCAAATAACCCCCAGCTAAAGATCATATTTCCAAGCTCCCCTGCAGCCTGTTCAACCAGGTGACCAAGTTCTAGTCAAACTGATGTGGTGTAGCCATGATTATGCTCATAAAAGAAAGGGATGTTTATAGCAATCTGCTGGCTGATGAGGGCAAAGTGATGAGCCGTCTTTAACCGTGTAACACCTGAGGGCCAGCAGAGAAGTGAAGCTGCCACAGCACCTCTGGACAGCTTACTCTCAGACTGTAACATGAGCAAGAAAATCAACTTCTAAATTGTTTAAGACACTGGTATTTTGCTTTTTACAGTAGCCTAATTCATACGTGGACTAATATGGAATTTGGAATCTACAGTGAGGTGCTGCTTGTAATTCAAATAAAAATATGTGATTCTAGCTCAGCAGTCAGAAGGCAGGTGGTTGAGACACAGTGGGCTAGAATGTTGGTGATCTCTGTAATCCACATCAAAACACTTGGTAAAATCATTGCCTGTGACACCCTGGAAAGCAGACCACATGCCAATGGGTATGTAACCAGAAGGGGAAAGGCTGAAAACATTCACAATGTGTTGGCTGTTTCCTGACACATTCAGCAAAGCCCAAAAAGATAAACTCTAGCTAGAGGTAGCTGGCATGCAAGTAGAGACGCAAGAAAATATTCCTCTGCCTGTGGTTGGTCACCAACTGACTAGCGTTCAGTAATGTGAGGTTTGCTGTAATATCCCAACTTGAAACAGTAGTAAGAGGTACCTCTAAGCTTTTCTCAAGTACTTCTGACTATGACGAAAATCAGATTAAGAGTCTTATCTTAAAAAAAAAGTGTTATCTTTCCAATCAAACCCATCTTTTCAGATATCTCAATATAAAGTGCCATTAGGTTGAGGGAAGAGGATGGGCAAAGTGCAAACAGTAAATCAAATACCAGACTTTTCAGGCTTAAAAACTACCTAGATGAGAAGTCTAACACACACTTGGAACGACCAAAGAGAAACAAAAGTCTTCCAAGTTCTTTCGAAAGAATTAAAATGCCAGAGGTATAAAAAGCCTGGCCTGTTAAAATGTGTGATTGTTCAGCCTCTGAAGTAATCCTCAGACCCTTTAGGTCCACTCTAGCAGAAGCAGGCAACAAAAACTGGATTGCTTCAAAAACATGCATATTCCCCAGCACCACTGCAACATAATGATTTGTGTGTATCAATAATGTGTTCCTTTTGATTGCTGAAAAGTACTCGATAGCATGGATATACTATAATCTATCTGTTCACTTTTTAATGGACATCTGCAGTAGTTTCTAGGGCTCTCTGTGTATGTGCGCTTAGTTGCTCAGTCCTGTCTGACTCTGCAACTCTATGGACTGGAGTCCGCCAGGCTCCTCTGTCCATGGAATTCTCCAGGCAAGAATAGTGCAGTGGGTTGCCATTCCCTTCTCCAGGGGATCCCTGGGTTGTAATATTTGACTGCACCTGGTCTTAGTTGCTGCAAAATGGATCTTCAGTTTTCACTGCGGCATGCTGGATCTTTAGGTGTGGCATTCAAACTCTTAGTTGTGGTATATGAGATCTAGTTCCTTGACCAGGGATCAAACCTGGGCCCCCTGCAGTAGGAGCTTGGAGTCTTAGTCATTAGACACCAAGGAAGTCTCTCTCATTGGAGTTTTAATCTGACTTCCCTGATGATTAAACATCTATTCATGTGCTTACTGGTCATCTGTATATCTTCTTTTGAAGAATGTCTCCTCCTGTTGTCGCCTCACCTTAAGAGTTCTTTTCACATTCGAGATACTATCTTTGTTTTGATATATGTGTTGTCAATATTTTCTGCTAGTTTTTGGCCTGCCTTTTCATTTTCTGAAAGATATCTTTCAAAGAGCAAAAGTTTTAAATTTTGATGAAATCCAATTTACCAATTTTTTCTTTATTGACCATATATTTTGTGTCCTAAGAAATTTTTGCCCAAAGCAAAGTTTGTCTTTCTTTTTTCCCAAGATGTTTTATAGCTGTAGGTTTTAAATTTAGGTCTGTAAAGCATGTTTCTTTATTCTTTTTTTTTTAAGTTAGTTAATTTTTGTGTGAGGTGTGAGGTATGCGTCAACGTTAATTTTGTTGGAAACACTTTCCTTTCCCCATTGCACTGCCTTAGCACCTTTGTTGAAACTCAATTGACCACATAGGTGTGGATCTATTTCTGGACTTCCTATTTTGTTTCATTCATCTGATTGCCTCCCTTTTCACCAATACCAAACTATTTTGATTATTATTGCTTTATGGCAAGTCTTCAGTTCAGTTCAGTTCAATCACTCAGTTGTGTCTGACTCTTTGCAACCCCATGGACTGCAACACACCAGGTTTCCCCGTCCATCCCCAACTCCCAGAGCTTGCTCAAACTCATGTCTATTGAGTCAGAGATGTCATCCAACCGTCTCATCCTCTATTGTCCCCTTGTCCTCCTGCCTTCAATCCTTCCCAGCATCAGGGTCTTTTCTAATGAGTCAGTTCTTCACATCAGGTGGCCAAAGTATTGGAGTTTCAGCTTCAACATCAGTCCTTCCAATGAATACCCAGGACCGATCTCCTTTAGGATTGACTGGTTGGACCTCCTTGCAGTCCAAGGGTCTCTCAAGAGTCTTCTCCAACTCCACAGTTCAAAAGCATCAATTCTTTGGCACTCAGCTTTATAGTCCAACTCTCACATCCATACATGACTACTGGAAAAACCATAGCTTTGACTAGATGGACCTTTGTCGGCAAAGTAATGTCTCTGCTTTTTAACATGCTGTCTAGGTTGGCCATAGCTTTTCTTCCAAGGAGTAAGCGTCTTTTAATTTCATGGCTGCAGTCAAAACCTGCAGTGATTTTGAAGCCCAAAAGAATAAAGTCTCTCGCTGTTTCCCCATCTACTTGCCATGAAATGATGGGACCAGATGCCATGATCTTAGTTTTCTGAACGTTAAGTTTTAAGTCCATGTTTTCACTCTCCTCTTTCACTTTCATCAAGAGGCTCTTTAGTTCTTCTTCTCTTTCTGCCATAAATGTGCTGTCATTTGCGTATCTGAGGTTATTGTTATTTCTTCCGGCAATCTTGATTCCAGCTTGTGCTTTCATCCAGCCAGGCATCTCGCATGATGTATTCTGCATATAAGTTAAATAATCAGGGTGACAATATACAGCCTAGATGTACTATCTGGAACCTGTCTGTTGTTCTGTGTCCGGTTCTAACTGTTGCTTCTTGACCTGCATACAGATTTCTCATGAGGCAGGTAAGGTGGGCTGGTATTCCCATCTCTTTTAAGAATTTTCCACAGTTTGATGCGATCCACACAGTCAAAGGCTTTGGCGTAGTCAATAAAGCAGAAGTAGATGTTTTTCTGGAACTCTCTTGCTTTTTTGATCATCCTAATGATTCAGGATGGTAAGTCTGGTAAAGCCTCCTCCAACTTTTTATTTTTAAAACTTGCTTTGGTTAATCTGTGTCCTTAGAATTTTCTTTTAAATTTTAGAATCAGCTTGTCATTAAAGAAAAAGTGTCTACTAGAATTCTGATTAGGATTGCATTGAGTTTACAGATCAATTTGGGGAGAACTGTCACTTTAACAACACTGGCTGTTCTTAAATTCATGAACATGGCACATCTTTGTATTTCTTTAATTAATTTTTATTAATTCCTTTCAGCAAAATTTGTAGCTTTCAGTGTCGAGGTCTTAGACATCTTTTGTTCAGTATATACCTAGGTATCTTTTGATTTTGGTCCTATTGTAACTGTTTGATTTTTTAAAATTTCATTTTCCAGTTGTGTGCTAATTTATAAAGAAGGAATTGTGTCTGCATATTAACTATATGGCCTGCTAAGTAAGACATAACCTTGCTAATTCATTTATTTGTTCTAGTAGTTTTGCTACATTCCTCAGATTTTTAACATAAGTAACCATATCATCTGCAAATACGGTTTCACTTCTCCCTTTCCCATCTATACATCTTTTACTTCTTTTTATTGCCTATTGCAATGGCTAGGTCCATGGGTACAATATTGAATACAAGTCATAAAAGTGGGCATCCTTGCCTTGTCCCCAATCTCAGGGGTAAACAGCTTAGTCTTTCACTATTGATCATGATCCTTTCTATACAGATTTTATAGATGTTTCTCTATCGGTTTGAAAAAGTTTCCACTATCCCTATGTTGTTGAGAGATTTTTATTACTAAAGTGTGCTGAAGTCTGTCAAGTGTGTTCCTTGCATCTACTGAAACTGTCATAGTTTTTCTCCTTTATTCTGTTAATATGATGAATAACATCATTTAACATTTGAAATACAATCAAGTCTTGCATTCTTGAGACAAATTCTATTTGGTTTGTCCATCATTATTTTTACACATTGTTGGAGTCAATTTACTAATAATATTTTGTTAATTATTTTTGCACATATATTCATGCAGATTATTAGTCTGTAATTTCCTTTCTTCTTGTGAGGAAAATATTTGATAACCAACTTCTTTAAAAGAAAGATGTAGGGCTATTCATCGGGTCTTCTTGTGTGAATTCTGTCAAGTTGTATTTTTTAAGAAACGTGTCTATTCCATTTATGTAGCTGTGTTCATTGACATAAGGCTGTCCGTGGTATTCTCTTATTATCATTTTACCATTCATAGATTCTGAGGTATTAGTCTCTTTTTCATTCTTAATAGTTATGATTTGTGTTCTGTTTGTAATCTCAGGGGATCAGTCTAGCTAAGAGTTTGTCAAAATTTTCGATCTTTTCAAAGAGCTAGTTTTACATTTGTTAGTCTTCTCAATTGTCTGTCTTCTATATCACTGACTTCTACTTTTAATTTATTTATTTTTGGCTGTGTTGTGTGGCTTGTGGGATCTTAGTTCTAGGGATCCTGGACTAGGGATAGAACCCACACCCTTGGAGTGTCCTTTGGAAAGTCCAAAGTTCTGAGTACTAACCACTGGACCACCAGGGAATTCCCTCTGCTTTTATTTTTAACATTTACTTTGGGTTTATTTTCCTCTTCTTTTTCTAGTTTCATATGGTAAAACCTCAGGTCATTGATTTTAGGTCTTACTTATTTTCTATTAGCCTTTAAAGCTGTATGTTTCATTCTAACACTGCTTTAGCTGCATCCCACAAACTCGGATATTGTATTTTGATTGTCACTCAATTAAAAATATTTTCTAATTTTTCTTGTGATTTTGTCTTTGACTCACAAATTATTTAGAAGTATGCTACTTTATTTCCAGATATTTGATCTTTTCCTAATTTGTTATTAATTTCTAATTTAATCTGTTATATTCAGAAAATACACTTTGTATGACTTCAATTCTTTTCAATGTATTGAGACTTGTCTTATGGCCCAGTGAATGACCTATCTGGTAAATGTACCGTATGCACTTGAGAACAATGTATATACTCTGCAAGCACTGGACGCTCAGTGTCCAAACATGCCAATTAGATCAAGGTGGTTACCTTGTTCATATCCTCTTTGTCTTTAACTGATATTTTGTCTGGTTATTCTATCAACTGCTCATATAAAAGTATTAAAATATCCTAGTACATTGAGGAATTGTCTGTTTCTCTCTTTAAATTTTGTTATTTTGTTTCATGTATTTTGAAGCTCCATTATTACACAAAACACATTTATAATTGGTGTGTTGCTGTTTTTCAGTCACTTAGTCAAATCCGACTCTTTGTGACCCCATGGACTGCAGCACACCAGGCTTCTCTGTCCTTCACTATCTCCCAGAGTCTGTTCAAACCCATGTCCATTGAGTCGATGATGCCATCCAACCATCTCATCCTCTGTCATCCCCTTGTCCTCATGCCCTCAATCTTTCCCAGCAGCAGGGTCTTTTCCACTGAGTTGGCTCTTTGCATCAAAGTGTAGGAGTAAGGAGCATCAGTCCTTCCAGGGAATATTCAGGGTTCATTTCCTTTAGGATCAACTGGTTTGATCTCCTTGCAGTCCAAGGGACTCTCAAGAGTCTTCTCCGGCACCACAGTTCAAAAATATCAATTCTTCGACAATCAGCCTTCTTTATAGTCCAACGCTCACATCTGTATATGACTACTGGAAAAACTATAGTTCTGACAATATGGACATTTGCCGGCAAAGTGATGCTTCTGCTTTTTAATATACTATCTAGTTTGTCACAGCTTTTCTTCCAAGGAGCAAGCGTCTTTTAATTTCATGGCTGCAGTCACTGTCCATAGTGATTTTGGAGCCCAAGAAAAGTCTGTCACTGTTTCCATTTTTCCCCATCTATTTGACATGAAGTGATGGGACCAGATGCCATGATCTTAGTTTTTTGAATGTTGAGATTTAAGCCAGCTTTTTCACTCTCCTCTTTCACCTTCATCAAGAGGCTCTTTATTTCCTCTTCACTTTCTGCTATTAGGAATCATCTGCATATCTAAGGTTACTGATATTTCTCCCAGCAATCGTAATTATAGCTTGGGATGCATCCACGGTGGCATTTCACATGATGCACTCTGCATGTAAGTTAAAAACGCAGGGTGACAATATACAGCCTTGATTTACTCCGTTTCCAATTTGGAACCAATCCATTGTTCCAAGTCCAGTTCTAACTACTGCTTCTTGACCTGCATACAGGTTTCTCAGGAGGCAGGTAAGGTGGTCTGATATTCCCATCTCTTTAAGTATTTTCCACAGTTGGTTGTGATCCACACAGTTGAAGGCTTTAGCATAGTCAATGAAGCAGATGTTTTTCTGGAATTCCCTTACTTTTTCTACGATCCAGCCGATGTTGGCAATTTGATCTCTGGTTCCTCTGCCTTTTCTAAATCCAGCTTGAACATCTGGAAGTTCTTGGTTCATGTACTGTTGAAGCCTTGGCTTGAAGGATTTGGAGCATTACCTTGGTAGCATGTGAAATGAACGCAAGTATGTGGTAGTTTGAACATTCTTTGTCCTACCTCCCTGATAAACTGTTCATCATTATGAAGTGGCCCTTGGCTTGAAGGATTTGGAGCATTACCTTGCTCGCATGTGAAATGAGCACAAGTATGTGATAGTTCAAACATTCTTTGTCCTACCTCCCTGATAAACTGTTCATCATTATGAAGTGGCCCTCTTTTGAACACTCTAGGTCTTAAGGTCTGTTTTATCTGATATTTAAGAATAATCATACCAGCCACCTCATACTTTCTGTTTGCATGTTCTTTTTCTATCCACTTACTTTCAATACATGTCTCCTGTAGTCAGCCTACAGTAGAAGTTTCCCCTTTAATCTACTCTAGCAATCTCTGCCTTTGACATCAAAGACCATTTATGTATATAATAGTTGTACTGGTTGAATTTGGGTCAACCACTTTATTACTTGTTTTCTCTTTTCCTTATTTTTCATTTCTTTCTTCCTCCTTTCCTGCCTTTTTTTTTTTTTTTTGGATTGTTTCTATTATGTTGGTGATTATCCTGGAAACTACAATATGTCTCCTTGTTTTCTTCTTACTGAAGAACACCCTGCAGAACTTTCTTTAATGTTTATCTGCTGTGGTGCATGCTCTTGATTTTGTGTTTATCTGAAAATGTCTTCATTTTTGCCTTCATCATTGAAGAATCTTTTTGCTGGGTAGAGATTTCCAGGACTCCAGATTTCTTTTAGTATATTTAAAATATGACTCTACTCCTTCTGGCTTCCATTGCTGTTGTTCAGAAATAAGCTGTTAGTCTAACTCAGGGCTTGGCAAATTACAACCTCTAGGTCAAACTGGGCCCAGCATCTGTTTTTTGTAAACAAAGTTTTACTGAAATATAGCCACAACCATTCACTTATGTATTATTTATGACTGCTTTAGTGCTACAACAGCAGAACTGAATAGTTAAACAGAGATCATATGGTACTGGCATAAACACAGAAAAACAGACCAATGGACTGGAATAGAGGCCTGAGATAAATCCTCATACATATGGTCAATCACCTTGAACAAGGATGCCAAAAACACTCAATGGGGAAAGGTCTCTGCAACAAATGTGCTGGGAAAACTGGATGTCCATATGCAAGAGAACCAAGGTGGAACCTTATCTTACATCATCTACAAATATTAACTCAAAATGGATTAAAGACCTAAATATGAGACCTAAAACTATAAAACATCTGAAGGAAAACACAGTGGAAAAACTGTATCATACTGGGCTTGGCAATGGTTTCTTGGATACGATACCAAAAACACAGGCAACAAAAGCAAAATTAGACACACGGGAGAATGTCAAACTTACAAACTTCTGTGCATCAAAGGACACAGTCAACAGAAGGACTGTGAGCAGAATATTAGCTAAATTAATGTGATCTTGAACAAGTTCCCTATCCTCTTCAAGCTTAAGTGTCCTGATCTTTAAGTAGATGACAATACCACTTTCATCAAGTTTGTAGTATGACATAAAAATGAGCATGCAGTGAATATTCACTACTGTCCTTTTCGAAATTGCCTTTAAAGTCCATGCCATTGTTTTGAACATCTTCAGTGGTAAGAAATCTTAAACTCTGATTACAGATTGGATCATATACCCAACTAAAAGCAACTGTACAAGTTAAGTTTACCAAATAAGACAAGTGGTCCAGATAGTTTTTGGTCAGTAGGGAAAGAGCAAATAAGCCAAGATGGTGGTGGTCATGCTCTCTCTCCTCACGCTCTCTCTCACCCCACGTTTCATGAATAATGATTATGTAACAACTGAGATCATTTATGGGGCTTCTCTTGTGGCTCAGCCTGCAATGCGGGAGACCTGGGTTCAGTCCCTGGGTTGAGAAGATCCCCTGGAGAAGGGAAAGGCTATCCACTCCAGTATTCTGGCCTGGAGAATTCCGTGGACTGTACAGTCCATGGGGTCGCAAAGAGTTGGATAGCACCGAGCATGTGTATCATGAGGTACTTGCTTGGCCATGGACTACTTTTGTTCTGTAAGCATATGTAAGTTCCACCTGGAAAGCCCTTGAGGGAGGTTATGTTATGTCTGCTGCTATGGCTGCTGTACCAGCCAGGAGAGAAGAAATAGCTGCAGTTCCTACAGCTCCTTCAGTTTTCTTCCAACCTCTTAGCTCACACCTTGCCTACCCTGCATTCAGCATAGAGTATGAACAGGGAGACATGGTCTAAATGGCACTTTGCAGAAAGAACCCTGTGAGTCTAAACAATACCTCGATCATATTACTATTAGCTTACTTTTGGGGAAAATTCTCCAGAAGTTCCCAAGATTCTTCCGATTTTTATAGGTTAAAATGACTGTTTGACCGGATTGCTTAATTCACTGAATTGCACACCTCTGACGTGCATATAATTTAATAATATTCACATTGTCTACTGAAGAATTTGATGACTTGGTTTTGGATCATGTAAGAAACATGTTTTGTTAGATGTCACTATTTTCTTAAAAAAGATTCTGACCTCCAATTACAATAAATAAATTTATATTAAAAAAAAAAAGATTCTGTCTATACCTCTAGAAAGAGTAACACCAACTGTACTAAAACAATCACCAACTCTGGGCTCCTACAAACCACAAGAAAAATCCCACTGATAGAGAGTCATACTTTATAATATGCTCAGGGTAATATCTTTAATGTCCATCTAATTTTTTCTTGCCACAATTTAAGAACATGCCCTTTTGTACTATACTTTGCTAATAAAAGAACAAGTACTTCTGTAATTACAGTCTTTGGCATCTGAAGCAGTTATTAAATTGTCTTTCATCCTTGCATTCTCCTAGTTAAGTAATCCAAATTCTTTTGCTTTTACTTACTATGTTCTCTTTTCAAAAGCTCATATTTTTACATGCAATACTGAAATATAATTTGTACTTTACAGGGATGATTAAGAAAAAACAGTTAAAATTACAGTTATATTAAACAGCAATGTGATAAGTATAATTATGAATAATAAATGAAGAGCATTCAGAAATTAATTCCACACTATGATTCTACTGTGAGCATTCCAGAGCACAACAATCCTTACCAGGGGACTTTCCTTGCTGTGAGTTGCTTCTTCGCTCTCTGTATCTCGCTGGAGTGGATAAACTCATGTCTTTACTAGGCTTGCTAGCAGGCCCCATTTCTGAAATAAGGAATCCCATTTGTTCTGAAGGCAAGATATTCTCAGGTGGACTGGTCTGGCATTTTATACTGGCATCCATCTAAAATATTAAAACCACTCATTATTCCAAATTTTCCCCAAACAGCTACTAAAAGTTAAGACACTTTATCAGAGGAGTTGTATTATAGAATAATGATCCAACAAACATGATCTTTTTAATATTTATGAATGATACTATCCAATTTTGCTAAGCTAATCTGAATCTTTGGTAGTAAGACATATATTTCCCCATACAGAAACCACTGAAATGCCTATGGAGCTAAAATATTTACTTATGACCAGAGGAAGATTCACCATGAAGTTTCATTTTTTTAATAAAATTCACACACACAATTTATAACTAGTTAATATCACTATCTTTTCCCATTCTAACATCTCTTCCATCAGATTTCCTCTCTTGGTGATACTGGAATGGCCCTAGGTATGATCCTGTTGGATGATGTCAGAGGGGCTGTGAATACTTTATTCTACTAATTTTGTTTTGTCTTAATAAAGCTTTCAAAATTCAAAATCTAGATCTGTCTTGCTTATGATACATAGATTTCTTTCTTGGAGTTCCTATGTTTTCTTCAGAATACCTAATCCCTTTGTCAAGTTGACCAATTTCTGAAATATTCTATTTATTAATGAATTTATTTTAAACTAAAACTATATAATGAAGTAGGGCTAGAAGTTCAAAATACAGCTTTCAAAAGCTGTGATATCCAAATTTTTTTTAAAGAAACTGTGTGAATGCAATTTTAAAATATGAAATCTATTTTGGATGTGACCATGAAGGAATAAAGACACATTTCACGGTCTTTTCACAGGCATATTTGAAACACAAAGGGCCTATCTTTGGTATACTGAATGTATAATATTATTTTAATACATAGTACTCTGGGTCTCAATGTTTGGGCTCAAAAAGGACAATGAGTTGATAGAAACCTTAAGACATTTGACCCTTAAGTTAGCCAGAAAAGAATGCATTAAAAAAAAACTGCCCAGGTGACTTCACTCACTGTCCAGAGGTTAGGACTCCATGCTCACACTCCTGAGGGCCCAGGTTCAATCCCTGGTTAGGGAACTAAAACCCCATGAGCCACATGGTGTGACCAAGATACACACACAACTGCCAAAAAATTATCTTGTGAACCTCTAAAAATGAAGACATTTTCAACTCCATTAAAGAAAAAAATCCAAAATGAAAAACATATATATATCAGACTAGGACTGAGAAAAAAAAATCACAAAAGTGATTTTAATTTGGATATACTTTTATTTTTTAGAATGCGAGTTTATTCATTTTCTGGTCATAAGCTAGCAGTGATCAAGGACTAGTCTCTACCTTCAGAATATATCTCTCAAACCAGAGTCAGAATTCCGCTTTAGGAATGAGAATATTAGCAAGGAAATTCACACACAGTATGCTCTCAAATCAAATTAGAATTCAGTAATGTTGTAACAAAGTATGAAAATACTTCCAACCATCTCCTTACCTCCATGCTACAAATGGCCAGGAAAGTCCTGATGTTATCTATGAGATAAACCATCCATCTGAGAAGTGGAATTTAATCAGGCAGGCACACCTAGTCCATTCAAATTAAATTTGGAAGCGAAACTCAAAGGATGTTTTTAACATGAAAATATTGATAAGTCTTATACCACACGCTCATTCAAACCATAACATAGTGAGAGCAAGCCTGACAGTTAAGGTTACTTCTTTCTGAAATGCTTTGTGCAGAATCACTGGGACATGATCCTTCTGGAAAGCATAATAAACTCGTATTAAACCCAGATAAAACTGGGACAGGGTCCCCACTACAACAGTCCTTAGCAAGAAGCACCAGGTACCTCTGAACATTACTAGGAATTTTTCTTTGCCTCTTACCTGGTGTGTGCTGAATGGTAGCCCTTCCTGAACAAATACTACTGAAGATGCAGCTGGATTATGACTTAGCTGCTCCTTCAGTTTGATGTGAGCTTGCTGGTTGATTGCAGACTCTTGCATTGTAGTATTTTCAACAGGCTGAGCTGGGTGGATGGTATAGATGTACTCAGGTGACTGTGGTAGAGAGCTGGTAATTGCCTGTTCTGTTCCGACCACAAAAGATGTAATATCTGAGCCTACAGGAGTAAGTGGCTCCAGCTGGCTAGCCTGACTTGTGGAAGATGGATTGCTGTTGTTTGAATTAGCTAGGATATGTTGGCTTCTATTAGACTGGGATGTTGAGCACTGATTCTCAACAGGCTCCACCTTGACCATCTCCAATTTAGGGGAGGAATGCAACTCATCTACTATCTGAAAAACAGCCTCTAGGTTTACTTCTGTCTTTTTATTTTCATCAGTAGCACTGCAAGGCCAATTAGAAGGCAGAAATTCAACTGGATAGGAAGACTGCATTGGAGGATTCTGGGAAAAGAGAAAATAGGATTCTTTGGATAGAAAATCAAATATGAGATTAAGGAGGAAAGCAAAAACATTTACACTGATGAATGCTAAACATAAACAAATTAATCTTAAAGTTCACTAAGAAAACTTGAATGCCAGTCAAGTTTTTGGCAGTGGTACCTTTAACTCTATTGTTAGCATTAGCACACGAGCTACTATACGTCAACCACTATGCTAAGTTTTAATATTGGAATGGACCAAAACTTCTCAGGGTTAAAGTATACAAAATCTAAAAAAAGCTACAGTATCCAAATACCTATTTGCTGATAAAATGTCTATGTATCAAAGTCTTTCGGAAAGGTTAACAGACAAAAACATACACTGTTTTAGGAATGTAGTAAGGAAATAAACACAGGCTGCTCACAAGTCCGCCAATGCTTCAATAGATTCAGGGGGAGATACCGATATTCCGTTCCAAATAATCTGGGGAAAAAATGGATGGAATATCGAATGTCCCTTGTTGAGATTATTTTAATACTAAAACAATTGATTAAAATAGCTGTCACTTTTAGACTGGTATCTTCAAGATGTATTCTCTTATACACAGTATTATGCACAATTACATCTGATGAAAAACAACCTCAAGCTATGAACACAGAATTCTGAAGTAATGATTAAACAAAACATGTAATGAGTTGTTGCCAAATGCAGAGCTTTGCAGAGTAGGTATTCAATAATTGTTTGTTGACTGTATCAGGTTATAAACACAAGATACGGAAGAGTTAAAATTGAATAAAATAGGTAGTGAGTCAATGTCGCCAAACACCCTACAAAGATTGTATCAATAATTCGAAGGCCACTAATGCCAAAATAACATAAATCTAAATGGCTTAAACATCTAGCTACTGTACTACAGCTGTATGCCATTTATTGAGTTCTTACTATGTGCCAGGCATACACAAAGTGCTTTCTGTACATTATTTCATTTAATCCTCATAAGAGGTCAATGAAATGTGATAATCTCCATTTCCAAATAGTGGAACTGAAGTTCAGAGAAACTTTATAATTTATTCAAAGTCACAATGAAATAACTAACAGAGCCAGCTTTCAAACCTAGGTTTGCCTGACTCCAGAATTCTTGCTGTTAACCATTACAATATACGGATCATTCATGCACAGTCACCACATCTACAATCCAACAAAACTTAACTCAATTATTTCCAGAACAGCATCTGAAACACTTCCCTTTTTTCCATTTAAAAATTTTATGTCAGACTTCCCTGGTGATGCAGTAGATAAGAATCTACCTGCCAGTGCAGGGGACATGGGTTCTATCCCTGGTCCAGGAAGATTCGACATGTTGCAGGGCAACTAAAGCCCACATGGCATGAGTACTGAGCCCGAGTGCTGCAACTCCTGAAGCCCAGGAGCACAGAGCCTGTCCTCCGCAACAGGAGAGAGTACAGCAATGGGAAGCCCTTGAACCATAAGGAAGAGTAGCCCCCACTTGTCACAGTAGAGAAAGTCAGAGCAAAGCAAGCAGTGAGGATCCACCATACCCAAAAATAAATAAATACATAATTTAAAAATGTTTTTTAAATAAACCTTTTATGTCTACTTATCTCTGTTTTCCTACAATCAACATGTATTGCCTTTGCAGTAAGAAAAAGTCTTTAAAGATGTTTTAAATGACTTATTTAAAACATCAGATCAGATCAGATCAGTCGATCAGTCGTGTCCAATTCTTTGCGACCCCGTGAATCGCAGCACGCCAGGCCTCCCTGTCCATCACCAACTCCCGGAGTTCACCCAGACTCATGTCCATCGAGTCAGTGATGCCATCTAGCCATCTCATCCTCTGTCGTCCCCTTCTCCTTCTGCCCCCAATCCCTCCCAGCATCAGGGTCTTTTCCAATGAATCAACTCTTCGCGTGAGGTGGCCAAAGTACTGGAGTTTCAGCTTTAGCATCATTCCTTCCAAAGAAATCCCAGGGCTGATCTCCTTCAGAATGGACTGGCTGGATCTCCTTGCAGTCCAAGGGACTCTCAAGAGTCTTCTCCAACACCACAATTCAAAAGCATCAATTCTTCGGTGCTCAGCCTTCTTCACAGTCCAACTCTCACATCCATACATGACCACAGGAAAAACCATAGCCTTGACTAGACGAACCTTTGTTGGAAAAGTAATGTCTGCTTTTGAATATGCTATCTAGGTTGGTCATAACTTTCCTTCCAAGGAGTAAGCGTCTTTTAATTTCATGGCTGCAGTCACCATCTGCAGTGATTTTGGAGCCCAGAAAAATAAAGTCTGACACTGTTTCCACTGTTTCCCCATCTATTTCCCATGAAGTGGTGGGACCGGATGCCATGATCTTCGTTTTCTGAATGTTGAGCTTTAAGCCAACTTTTTCACTCCCCACTTTCACTTTCCTCAAGAGGCTTTTGAGTTCCTCTTCACTTTCTGCCATAAGGATGGTGTCATCTGCATATCTGAGGTTATTGATATTTCTCCTGGCATTTCTTCCAGTCCAGCGTTTCTCATGATGTACTCTGCATAGAAGTTAAATAAACAGGGTGACAATATACAGCCTTGACGAACTCCTTTTCCTATTTGGAACCAGTGTGTTGTTCCATGTCCAGTTCTAACTGTTGCTTCCTGACCTGCATACAAATTTCTCAAGAGGCAGGTCAGGTGGTCTGGTATTCCCATCTCTTTCAGAATTTTCCACAGTTTATTGTGATCCACACAGTCAAAGGCTTTGGCATAGTCAATAAAGCAGAAATAGATGTTTTTCTGGACCTCTCTTGCTTTTTTGATGATCCAGCAGATGTTGGCAATTTGATCTCTGGTTCCTCTGCCTTTTCTAAAACCAGCTTGAACATCAGGAAGTTCACGGTTCACATATTGCTGAAGCCTGGCTTGGAGAATTTTGAGCATTACTTTACTAGCGTGTGAGATGAGTGCAATTGTGCTGTAGTTTGAGCATTCTTTGGCATTGCCTTTCTCTGGGATTGGAATGAAAACTGACCTTTTCCAGTCCTATGGCCACTGCTGAGTTTTCCAAATTAGCTGGCATATTGAGTGCAGCACTTTCACAGCATCATCTTTCAGGATTTGGAATAGCTCAACTGGAATTCCATCACCTCCACTAGCTTTGTTCGTAGTGATGCTTTCTAAAGCCCACTTGACTTCACATTCCAGGATGTCTGGCTCTAGGTGAGTAATCACACCATCGTGATTATCTGGGTCGTGAAGATCTTTTTTGTACAGTTCTTCTGTGTATTCTTGCCATCTCTTCTTAATATCTTCTGCTTCTGTTAGGTCCATACCATTTCTGTCCTTTATCGAGCTCATCTTTGCATGAAATGTTCCTTTGGTATCTCTGATTTTCTTGAAGAGATCTCTAGTCTTTCCCATTCTGTGTTTTCCTCTATTTCTTTGCATTGATCGCTGAAGAAGGCTGTCTTATCTTTTAACAAATTTAAAACATAAATATAATCAAAAAACACCAACAGAGTATCTCTAGTATAACCCAGGGGAGAGAATCCCTGAATCTACAGATAAGATCATCTAATTTGTGAGACAGACATGTCCTTCCAGTGAAAATGAAACAGCGAGACTAACATGCTTGATGATATCTGCCATTAAATATGTCCATCTAAGACCCCTTCATTGGATTCTGTGCTCTCCAAACAACAATCTGATTATAATTTGACTTCCAATGTATATTTTCTAAATTAAAAAAAGGAAAAAAGGAATGTTCTTTTGAGTACTGGAATGCCACTAATAAGTTATTTTCTTAAGAATGGAAACTATCATGATTACATGATATCAAAGGAAAACAATTCCATCTTTAAGCAACTGCAACATAAAAATACAAACAGGATTTAATTTTATCCTAAAACTGGTAGTCTACAACATTTCAATCAAATAAATTGCTTCCTAATAAATAATGAGAAAATGATTGAAGTGTGGTGTTTACAACACAGGGGTTTCTCATTTTTTACATCATTTTCCCTTTCTCCTTAAAAAAAAAAAAGTAATTATCTGTGCTATCTTGGAAGGATCTGTCATTTGGTGATTTATATACTTTTAGCGCTTACCTGGAAAAATGAATTATTTTACCACGGTAGTCAGTTTTACCACTGCTGACAGTTGAACAACACTGTTTCAACTAACTGTCAGCAATAATGAAAACGTTCTGTGCGCTATAAAATTCGGTAGCCCCTAGCCATACAAAACTATTAAGCATCTGAAATGTGGCTAGTGACTTGAGGAACGATTTTTAAATTTTATTTAATTTTAATTAATTTCTATTTAAATAGCCTACATGTGGCTAGTGTGCCTAACAGTTACATCAACTCTTTTTTTTTTTTAGAATTGAGAAAAACTGAGGCCATAATCCACAGCTTACCTCTGGCTACTCATTAAGATAAAACTACACGCTGAAACTCTGCATGGTCAACTGGTCAACCGTACTGTTCCTGATGCAGAGACTGTCCATGGCTCCCAGCCTCTTACCTGAAAGTAGCTGCAGTGTGCGTAGGAGGCGGCAGGCGGCGTGACACAGCTACTGAGCGCGTCCATGCGGGTGGGAGGCGAGCAGCACTGCAGCACAGCTGCAACAGACAGACACAGAGAGCTATCAACCCACGTGCGGCCCCACGGCCTTCAAGGCGCACCTCTCTTTCAACCTGGAGCAAAAACTTTCCCTTTGTGGGTGCAATATATTTAGTCCAACGAGGTGCCATTATTTGTTGAAAACAAACAGTAATAAAGCAATACTAAAAGTCAGTTGAAAGGGTCATTTCTACTTTTATAAATGAATCCTTCAGCACCTAAATATTTTGCTACATTTCTAATCAAAAGTCTATTCTTACTGAAAGTAGTAATTTCCTTTTATTGAAAATATCAGAACATATTCAAAATTCTAAAATAATTATTTCAATCATTTTAATAGTAACAAACATTTGGAGGAAGGTGTGCTTTTAAGTATAAAATAAGTATAAAAACTCTCCAAACACTCCTACTGTATATACAATGCATCCAGTTAAATCTATGGAAAAAAGTGTTTTATTCATTTAGCCAAGTGGTTAGGAATTCAGACCTAGAGCTAGACTGTCTGCCTTTGGAGCCTAGCTACATAAACCTGAGGCTTCCCCGGTGACTCAGTGGTAAAGAACCTGCCTACCAACGCAGGAGATGCAGATTCAATCCCTGGGTCAAGAAGACACCCTGGAGAAAAAAACGGCAACCCACTCCAGTATTCTTGCCTGGGAAATCCCAAGGACAGCGGAGCCTGGCGGGCTACAGTCCACGGGGTTGAAAAAGAGTCAGACACAACTTAGTGACTAAACAACAAGAACATAAACTGGAGTAAGGTTAATCCCTTTGGGCTTCCATTTCTGTATCCTATTATTAATAGAATAGGAATAATAACAGTACCTACTAAAAACAACACTGGCGTACAGTAAGCAATCAGTATACAAATAGCTAATGATTTAAGCTAAGGAAATACATTTTCCAAACTTCCTCTTTATAGTTAGGATACCTTGAAAAGATTGAATTCTTTGTACTGGTATAGTCATACTTACAGTGAAGTTAAAGTCACTCAGTCGTGTCCCACTCTTTGTGACCCCATGGAATAGTCCACAAAATTCTCCAGGCCAGAATACTGGAGTGGGTAGCCATTCCCTTCTCCAGGAGATCTTCAGGGATCTTCCCAACTCACAGATCAAACCCAAGTCTCCCACACTCCAGAAGGATTCTTTACCAGCTGAGCCACCAGGGAAGCCCAAGAATACTGGAGTGGGTAGCATATCCCTTCTCCAGCAGATCTTCCCAACTCAGGAATCAAACTGGGGTCTCCTGCATTGCAGGCAAATTCTTTACCAGCTGAGCTACCAGGGAAGTCCCCATACTTACAGATGCAGCCTTAATAATTGGTTGAGTCTCCTCTTTTCCAGAGAGAGAATCTCCAGAACGAATGAGAATCAGTTATAACATCACACCTTTGGATTAAAGAGAGTATGAGATTTACTGAGCACCTAACATATTCCAGGCACAGTCCAAGGTCCTTTAACATGTATTGCCTCATTTAATCCAAACAACTGAATGAGATATTAACATTACAAAAATCAGGAAATTAAAGCTCAGGGATGTTAAAAAATGTGCTGAAGGTTCACAAAGCTCATAGTGGCAGAGGCAATCATCAAACTGCAAAGTACATGCTCTTTAATGTATCATGATATTTCCTTAATCTTTCTTCCTAAGATGTAATACTTTAATTTGACTAGAACTCCACTTGTGGAATATTTTTAAGGTATCTTTATTTACAGGTGGCAACATTTTTGGTCCACATTTCTCATATTCTGAATACAGTAGTAAAATTACTGAATAATCTCATTCTATAATCTTTGAAATAAATTAGTCTAACAATTGCAAAAATTCATCAAAATGCTTCCCTTTTATCCATTACTGACTATGGATTTTTAAAATGTCAGAAGTTCATAAAGGTATAAGAGAAATATTTTATTATACATGTGCATTTTAAGGCATTAAATTTTACACATGGAAATAAAAAAATAATGGATAGAATTCTAGTTCAAGTAAGAACATAAGGGTTGATGTTTTCTGAATTACATAATTTTAACAATTCCAGTGGTTAAAAAAGCCAGATATTACTAGGATGGCCATATAAAATTCAAGCAGCTGTCACTTCCCATATCCTTTGAGATTATTCAAATACACAATAAAAAATTTTTGGATTGGAATTTGGTTTCCCAGAATATTTAAAAGCATAAATACCCTGGGAAATAAGTTAAATCCAAAAAGCTAAGGAGGGGTCTGCAGGGATTGCTGAAACTGAAAAAAACTGGGATCTTTTTCCAGTTTTAACAGCTAAGAAAAACAGCCCCCTAGTGGCAGAAAGGACTCAGTAAGATTTCCCCCTATCGCGTGTGTGTGTGCTCAGTCATGTTGGACTCTTTGTGAATCCACAGACAGCAGCTCCTCAGGCTCCTCTGTCCATGGAATTTTCCAGGCAAGAATGCTGGAGTGAGTTGCCATTTCCTCCTCCAAGGGATCTTTTCACCCATCAGGGCACCATAAAAGTGTTTTGTTACAAATAAATCAATGAAAGGTATTAGCTTTATTTTTCTGATAGTGCTATAATCAATCTGATGCCACAGTTTACATATTTTGAATAGCTGTTAAAGTGTACCTTAAAATAAGTTTCTTGAAAAAATAACATATAATATACAGCAATAAAATATAACATACAAGTCAAGAATATATTAATATATAGTTGATAGCTGACTTGGTATCTAAGGAAACAGCAAAGCAGTGACTGTCCTTTAAAGTGTCCAGTTACAAATGGGAAGTAGAAAGGTGCCTGCATGAAGACAGGGAGGTGAACAGCTAATCCAAAGACCCCTCAATGGCTAGTTCCTTACCAGAGCAGTCCCACCTCATACAGCCAACAAAACACAACAAAGTAAAGTATTAATAAGTTCACTGGATATGAAAATCTAGTTATAAAAATATAACTGTGTGCTTCATACATGAAAAATTAATCCAGTGTGTATTAGGAAAGCACTGTGAAAGTACTAACACTTCTAAAACTGAGTTTATCACTATGAAGACACATTCATCTCCATAAAGATCCTTCAGTATCTTTCTGAAGGCAGTGTTCATTTAAGGCACTGAATGAATAAAAAGCTGGAAATAGTGAACAATTTCTATTTCATATATAAGAGTTGATGACATCTTTTATGGTAAAAAATAGATTACTAAAAATTTATCTAAAGGTAAAAATTTTCACATCCACTATAGGTTAGGAAAACAAGTTCATATACTTTATCCAATGTAGGTAATTCATATTTATAATTTAAACGTTTTTAAAAATAAATAAATAAAAATAAAATGTTTTGGACTTGAAGCTACTCTGGAATAGTACAGTATCAACAGCAAAGAAATACTTAAAAGGAAAAATATCCTAATAGTAAAGTTAATTTCAAGGTAAGTTACGACAGCAACCAGAACCCCAACATCTCATCTACAGTGAGGTAAAGAAATGGTATTCGAGTCTATAACCAAAAGAAGTGAAAGCAGAACATATTATTGTAGAACCAAGTTCAGAGCACCAATAGCCAAAAGGTAGAAGCAACCCAGCGTCTATCAACAGGCCAACTGACAAAATGTGGTCCATGCATATGAAGTTTCAGAAAATCATTCAGCATTTAACGGAAGGAGATTTGACTCATCCCACTATATCAATGACTCGGAATAAGTGAAAGATGCCAATCACAAAAGGACAAATACGCAACTGCCCTCACATGAGGTTCCTAGAGTTAGCAGATTCTTCAAGACAGAGAGCAGGACGGCAGTCGCCACAAGACGGCGAGAGGGCAATGTGAAGTTAGTGTTTACTGGGTACAGAGTTTCAGCTGGGGAAAGACGAAAAAGTTCTAGAAAAGGATGGTGGTGATGCTAGTACAACAATGTGAATGTATTTAATGCCACAGAGCTATACACTTAAAAATGGCTAAAATGGTCAATCCTATATGTATTTTACTGCAATGAAAATAAAATATAATTGTGCTTTTACTTAAAAATCCTCCTAATGTATCTACGCCAAGTCCCTCTCTCCATAAGAACAAACTCAGACCTTTCCAGAGAAACTGACAATACAGGCTCCCAGAGCATCAGAAAGTTCTTATAACTTCATATTCTATACTTGTTTATGTACATTATGTAGAATGAAAAGCCTAAAGATCAAATGTTTAAAATTTAATGTACTTCAAAACAGTAATCATCAACCTTCTTTGCCCAAGAGTCAGTTCAGAAAATAATAAAACACATGCACCTTCGTGAGAAGGGTATGTTCTTTTAAATCACTTCAGTCAGCCTTTAAAGTGTTAGTAGCTAGCCTCATCTGAAATACAGCTTTTAAAATATGTTATCCTTTATATGTAAATATAAAGTTTTTAAGTGTTTTAAATTTTGAAGTCTATTCAAATTCTATACATTAATTCATTTAATCCCAGACCCAAATTATTACTGCCACTTTTTGGAAAGGGAAATTGAAACCGAGTGACATGAAATAATCCACAGAATGTCACAATGTCCATCATATGACTAACTGCAAAGCTGAGGCTAAAATTACTTCGTTTACTCAATAAATATTTACTGAGAGCCCATTATGGCCAAGCACTACACCAGGTGCAGGGGGATACAGAAATGAATTAGACACAGCTGCAGACTGAATGTCCCACTCTAGCAGCTGGATGGTGTCTGTCTCTCTGCTGGAGCAGAGAGTCAACAGCCCAGGGTCAGTACCCTGCCGTCGGTAGCACAGAAGGCGAGGTCCCCCTGACCAGTATCTGTCACCTACCCTATCTAGAAGGAACTAACTCTGGGGAAGAGGTATACCAGGAAAAAGTCTCTCAGAAGAAAAACAAAACAAACAAACGTCCTCTCTGTATTACAAGCAGGCCGGCAGCAACAAGCAGAACACAATGGCCGAAGGAATGAACTCGAGAGAATTTGCCTAGATTTGTTTCCTAGCCCTGCCTGTGCTGAGCTGTGCTTCAGCTTCTAATCTATGAAATGAGGATAACTACATTCCCTATCTTATAAAGTTGTTTTGAGGATTAAATGAATTAATATTTGGAAAGCACTCAGCATAGTACCTGGTCACAGTGACTGCTACACAAATATACGAGACAAAGGGCAGCTACAAATCACCAATCACTGCTTTGAGCTTAAAACTTAACTTGGGCAAAAAGTCAAAGTTAACTTTGAATCAGTTCAGCATTACAACATGAGTCAAAGGAAAACAATTCCTCAATACAGGATTCTGTATATAAATATGAATATACTAATATTCTTTTGTATGTTCAAATACATACAGAATGAGCAAAACAAAAAGGTCTAAAATAAAGTTTTTTTATAAAAAAGGGAAATTAAATTATAGTAGCACCCTGAAAACAGCATTAAAGAAGAAAACTGAATTCAAGATAGGGCAAGACTAAAAAGAGTCCACTGATGCTGGACTTATAACACTTTGCCTTTGAAGAAGCGGTTAAGAGTGGAAAAAATGTAAACGAGCAGGGCAAAGAAAACAGATGCCTCAAGAGAGGAAGGGCAAATGTGAGAAACAACTCATGTGAGTCCATTTATGAGTCAGTCTTGAGAGCAGTTTTTTAGTCTCAAAGTTTGGCTTTACTAGAGAAATAATTTATGAAATATTACAAAACACAAATTTTACTGGTTATACCACATGAAGACCAGATCCAAGTTTATTTTCAATATAACTGATTTTTAAATGAAGTTGAGTATTGTTTTTTTACTAAAATTTGATCCAAATCTCAAGTCATATAATTCACTTTGAAAGGATTCAAGTATGATCATTATTCCAAAATTAGTTACTTTATTAGGATTTGGAAAGCTGGATTGAGAGTGATTATTATCCTGCCTCTGAGAGTAGTATTTTACTTAACTTTGGTAAAGTCATTTGTAAAGCCCTTCACAAACAGGTATTCACTAAATATTGGTTAAACTGCTCACTATGTCTTGCCTCCTTCACCTAAGATTTGGAGGAATTAAGTACTTGTACACTTATTTCTTTGGCATTTTCTTTCCCTTCCATAGAAGGTCTTTCATATTTAACAATACAACTTTTTATTTCTATAGTACTTCAGAATGTTCAAAGCAATTTTCCTACATTACATCATAGAACTACTCTATATATTAGAATTCATTATGAAATCATGAGATTTCTTTCTTTTTCTCATAACCTCAGAACCTTCACAGTAATTTCAATCATCCATATCAAAGAAGACAAAACAAAAATTCAGATAATACAAGATTCTATTTCATATGCACTCTATACTATCAAAACATCAGCAGCACTTCTTCTTTTAATGTGTCTCTTTCCTAGTCCTTATCTTGGACTCCTGGAGACAATTTTCAATGTAATTATAAAATTAATAAGTTTATTTATAAATTTAAATCCAAGCTAACACAAAATATTTTTGAAATGACACAGATCCTAAATTATAATAATTTAACAAATAGTACTTCTATAACAAATTTGTAGTATTTTCTAATATCATACAACTAGTTCTCATAAAATTTAGAACTAGGAGTTTCTAAGAGGATTGTTCGGAACTTGGAATACATTTTCCCGTAGAAACATCATCATACAGGCTAGTTTGGCTCCTAAGCCAGACTATAACCATCCGTACCTTAACTGCAGCACTAATCGTAATATGGAACCTAAGCACCATATCTAATATGTACATAGGAAAATTTCTCCAAAATTCCAAGTTAGAAGGCCAAGCACATTTCTCTCTCTCTTGTAGTCCTCCTAAATTTCAACTCCCCAGTTTTTGAGTCTTTAGAAGTGTAGAGGAGGGGCGTTTAAGGGAGGTTAGGAAAAGAAAGAGAAACATTCATTGCTAAAAGGAAGAGAGACGGGGGTGTTGTCCAGTTGATGGGCTATAGAACGTAAAGCAAGTATAAGAAAAATATAGACTGTCTCTCTCATATATATATACTCTATGCATTTATGGAATGCAGCCAAATTATAATTTAGATAGAAATGCCTAATTTATCAAAATATTGATTAAAAATCCCTCAGGAAAGATCTGACACTATTTGTTGCTATACATAAGATATATAACATAAAATGTCATCTTCTAGCTTTCAAGATCACCCAGATATTTTTGTTCTTCAAAGAATTAGCTGAAAGTCTGAAAAAAAGAGAATTAGGTCTCCACTTTTTTTATATATAAGGTTAAAAAAAAGATTTTTAAAATTTCTAGTAGGCAAACAATTAAAGTGCTATATCATCTTACTCCATATAATTTCTTCCCCTTATCCTTCTCCATCCACCAAAACAGTAGCAGCTCCAAAAATCTATAGAATTCAATCTAATTTAACCTCTGGTTTTATTATTTTAATATTATTGAACTTAAGTGCTTTGAGAAAATAAAGCAATCCCTTTTACTGTCTGTATTTAGGTAGAATGCAATGAGCCAATAATAAATAAAAATGGTTGCATATTACCAGCATTATTATAAACGGAACAGTTTTCAAATTTATAGCTTTTAAAAGACAACCAATCATTTAACCCCCTTATCTAATTTACATGCCTCCCACTCATTTTAGTTTTTGATTTCAGCCTGCCTGGGAAAAGTGGTCTAACAAAAATACCTCTGGAGACTGCTTCCAGCTGTACTTAATTAATATGCCTACACTCTTAATTCAAAGGGCAAAGGACTGCCCCCTTTTTTCTCTTCCTGGTCTTTTCTGAAAGCCTTGACCCTTGACTTTTTTCTATTGCCCCATTTCATCACTCTGTGTAAACAATAATGAAAACACATATCACCTCTATGGTGCTTCTGCAAAACAATAAATTGTTTTTAATTAAATGGTAACATTATCATTCTGCAAAAATGTATCCCCGCAAAAACATCCCCTGGCCCCAAGAAGCTAAATGGATGGTCACTATCACATGGATTCCCAATGAGTGGCCTGAGCTCTACTGGCAGGTCTTCCACGCCCTTGGCGGAGCTCTAGGTCAGCTGTCATTGTCAGGCTCTTCTCTCAGCTACTCCCAGCTGTTCGCTGGCTGAGATTAACCCTGCAGGGATTGCACTGCCAAACCACACCATTACATTTTTATTAAAAGAATATAATTTAGTCTTAAGAGATGGTGAGTAGGCTCTTATATTAAACTTCATTACTGAGATACTAAGATTATTTCATTATGAGGTAGTCTCAGCTATATAACTAAAAAATAAACAATATGTAATATAAGTAGTTTTTTTCTAAAAGGAAAAAACCCAAAAAAACTACTACACCAAGAACAGTGTTATACCAAGATCTGGTGTACTAAGTCTTACCAGAACATATTTTGAGGATACCAAAGTTTCACTAAAATATACACTTCTATGCTCCAACAATTTTCACAGCCTTTAAGAACATAATGAAATTTCACATATTGTTAAAAAAATGAGTATTCATGAGAAATCTTTGACATTTCTTAGGTGTACATTCCTATTTTTGTTTAGGCATACAAAAATGCATTTAAAAAAATATAAGTTCTCATTATCAAGTACCTTAAAAGAAACCACTGAATTTGAATTTCTCATACCTGTTGGATAGTAGGCTTGGGAGTACTGCGCTGAGGGTGTGTAGTTACTATATTTTTGGGAGGAGCTGACCATTGTTTGAGGACCTTGCTGAACGTGTACAGATGTGGCACTGGGCTGCAGGGTATACGTAACCTCAGTTGGAAACCTCTGTAGTACAGGAAATGGAACCCCTTTATCTGAAAAAGTAGGAGACGTTTCCACTTGTCCTGGGTGCATTCCAAGAGAGTTCTGCCATGTTCTAGGAGGGATCGGGGTCCGATCTAAACCTTTCAGAGGAAAAGTACTGTGGTTGTGGGATGAAGTCGATACGTAGGAGTAAGGAGACAAACTATCTCGCCGGAACGACCGGTGAAATTGTCCTACAGCCACTGGTCCTGCATAAAAGAGGAAGAGCACATTTACTAATTTTATATTACACCACCAGATGTAGTAAACCAAAAGTCACAAAACATACACTACTCTTCACTTGTGAATATGCTGAGTTTCCAGCCATTCTCAACACAACAGAAATTTATTGGTAAAAACAAGTTCAGAATACACAACATGAAATTACAAATACAATGCTGAAAAAATAATCAAACAAATTTTGTTTGGTTGTTAATATGATTGTGATAAGAGACAAAGTGGCCAAACTCTAACATTAAATCAAATTAAATCAAAGGTTAAATGTCATCTTACCTGTCACCTCAACCGACTGACCCAGATTTTCCCAATCTATAAACTATCAGTACTTCCTAGAAGTTTTAGAAATTCCATTTGGTCTTTTAAATCATTTAGGTATCTTAATAATAGGTACAAAAATAAGCACTCAACCATATTCATGAAAGATATAAGTATGGAAAAAATAAAAATTATCCCAGAAAAAGAAATTTCATGTAAGAAATTTCATGCTCCCTTTCAATTTTTAAAAAAAATTTAGTAACAATCTTTGCAGAAAAGTCAAGCTTGGAAACTCTGACTTGGTCATTCCTGAATCAAAAATTTTCCATGGTCTCTTTTTCTTCAGAGTATCTCTAGTCCCTTCCTAGATATCAATGGCTCTCAAACATTGATTTACATTTGAATCACCTAGAGAGTCTGTTAAAAATCCACACACTCAAGACAACAGATTCCTATATTTGCTTTTTCTTATCTTGCAAGGTTGAAAGGAATTAATCAGTGGAGATGAGGAAGAGAGAGAAAGAGCAATACTACATAATGAAGAAAAGGAAAATATAAAAGTTGCAAGCTGAACTTATTTTAAAGACTGTGGTTCTTGAAGATAAAGCTAGTCTAATTTATTCCTAGGAAGGATTTTACCTATTAAATTTTGTGGTTCACAAAGGCTTTTCAATTTGTTTTTGTTGTATTAAGCTATATCTATAAAACTATATCTATATAAATAAAATATATATATAAACTATACCTATAATCTATAAAACAGAGGGAAAGTCTAATTTACGTGCTACTCATCTGCTAAAGATGGCACTCACCTACTTTTCCAAATATTTAAATGTTATACATCTTTTGTTCTAGTATTCCTATAATGTTTGATTTCTTCTAAAGAATGAAGCATTAAGAAGTGCTCATAATCACTTCTGTTTTGGTGCTGCCTGATTCAAATTGATTTTGCTCAAATAAACCCTTAAAATTTAAAAAGAATAAAGCATTAATGCCAAAAATAAACAAATATAGGAGTTTGGGGCAGACGTGTACACACAAAATGGATAACCAATAAGGACCTATTCTGTAGCACAGGGAACTCTGTTCAATGTTAGGTGGCAATCTGGATGCTAAGGGAGTTTAGAGGCAAATGGATACATGTAGACTGAGTCTCTTTGCTATTTGCTGAAACTGTCACAACATTGGTAATTGGCTATACTCCAATATCAAGTAAAAAGTTAAAATAAGAAAACAAAAAACAATTCTGGAAATCAAGAGCTAATGGAGAAAAAAATCTAATGGACAAAAAAACTTCTCCTTCAGAAGATTAAATGTATTTAAATGATACACCTTTTAAAAACTACTTTTAAAATACAAAATAGTTTTTATGCTGACTAGCAAACACATGTATACACACTTTGAACTACCACTGACAGTTCTTTGCTTTAAGACTTAAAGAAAAATTTTTTGTTTGTGAGGTCCCAAACTGCCCATCACTTGTTTGTTTTTTTTTTCTTTCTTGGATGATAAAACTTTATATTGCTAGAGTGTCAAATAGCTCACTAACCCTTCTTTACCCTCTTTAAGGTTAAATTGTTGATGAATTTTCAGACTGTCAATAACAATAGATAATTAAAGAATACTCTACCCTGATTTCTCAAATTCAAATTTAGATCTGAATTAAAATACATTTCTACTTCTACTATGATAAATTCTGAGTGATGCCCAAATATTTAAATATTTTAGATACTGCTAATGTAAGGACACAGGACACAAATTAGAAGGACATTTGTTTTCATTTTTAATTAAGAACTAAAACACGTCCAGCTCTTATTCTTCTGTTAGAGGTTACTTCGCAGGGTTCTAGTCTACCAACTTTATAGAACATCACCTACATGTCTTTAGGACATCTAAGACATATATTTGGCAAAGCTTAAATCCAGGATCCTAAAAATGTAAGGTAGGCTGAATTTCTGTTGTTCTTTCTATTCCATCTGTAAAAGTGAATCTGAGCTAGTCAGTCCCCAGGAGAGAACTTGCCTCTTTCCCAAAACTTGGTTCTTGAGAGTTAGTTTAGAAAGCTTTAACAAATATTATGAAATAAACTGCCAATAAAAACAAGATAACAATAGCGGGCAAACAAAAACAGGAAAAACATGTGACCCTCACATTTCTTATCAAGTACAGAGGGGTGACGGAGAAGGTGATGGCACCCCACTTCAGTACTCTTGCCTGGAAAATTCCATGGGCGGAGGAGCCTGGTGGGCTGCAGTCCATGGGGTTGCTAAGAGTCGGACACGACTGAGCGACTTCACTTTCACTTTTATGCATTGGAAAGGAAATGGCAACCCACTCCAGTATTCTTGCCTGGAGAATCCCAGGGACAGAGGAGCCTGGTGGGCTGCCGTCTATGGGGTCACACAGAGTCAGACACGACTAAAGCGACTTAGCAGCAGCAGCAGCAACAGAGGGGTGACAGAGGATAAGACGGTTGGATGGCATCACTGACTCAATGGACATGAGTTTGAGCAAACTCTGGGAGACAGTGAAGGACAGGGAAGTCTGGCATGTTGCAGTCCAGAGTCTCAGAGTCAGACGCGCCTTACCAACTGAACAACATTCTCAGAAGGTGAACAGGACAACTGGCTCAATGGACCTGGGTAAAAGAACCAGGTCCTAACACAGAGGATTCTACTGCAAAAGAGAAGTATTTAAATCAGAAGCTGCAGTAGAACACAGAACACAAAAAGGAAATGAAGAAGGAGCAGTATAGTCAGGCATATAATCAAGAATTAAGCAGAATAAAAATTAGTGAGCCAAAAGAGAACCAAGGACTTAGAACATGGAGATAAAGCAAAACAAAGTTGGACCTGTATTCTTAAACTTAGAATTACATTCCACCCAAGTCAGTAACACAATTTCCTAATGAACCAAGTCTATGTTGTGGACAATCCACACCTGACATATTTTCTATACATACCAACAGGCAGGATGTATGAAATGTATGAAAACTATGATAATGGAGATAATATGAACTTATGTATTAGCTATACCAAAAAAGTATGAATTACATTTATGTTTTTCAACAAGTAATCTTTAAAATGCTGACCAACTGAATTATAAGTGAGAAAAATCAGATTCTACATAGCCCCTGTGCTTCTTCAACTGAAATGAACTCTATACTTACAACTAGGTGTAGGATAGGGCAGGGAAAAAAGAAATCGGAGAAGAGGAAAAAGTGAGCAAGAATTGGTCTCTATGTATGCATGTGTGTTTCTTTCTTTGAAGTAGTGATCCTGTTTTTCCCAAGAACACATTTTCAGTCTTTTCTCCTTATGCCCACCAGATACACAATCTGAAAAAACAAGTATCTAAATGAATGACAAGGTATTGTATCCACTGCCTTTCTCCATTTGATTCCCCACAAAAATCAATGGACATCACATGGAAGTAAGTGGCTTAATATTCCTTTAGAATTCCTTTAGAACATTCCTATGCCACTGCTACTTTTCCAACTAGTTCCTAGAACTCTAACCTAATCCCTTATCTTCTAAACTCCATAGATACACAACCTAATCCATCTTCTAAATTCCAAATGAAGATTGCTCATTCCTAACCCTGGGCTTACATTAAACTGAACACAGTGTTACTTTTATTTGTATATTTAAAATTTTCCCATAAGTGAAAAGTAAGCCAGACACTTTTCTGTTAAATCTCTTGTTAACACGATGAAAACGTCTCTATTACTCTCCTGGTTGAAGGTAAAGAATGAATTCTCATAATCATATCCTGTTGCTTTCTTGGTATGCTGCTACACATCACCCACTCTTTAAACAAGGAAAGGAAATATTGCCACCCTCACCTTCCTGGAAGAAGGGGGAGGGTATTAGAAATCCAGTTGAAAATAGTTTTAAAAGTCAAAGTACTTTTCTATCACAGAGAGTTTTTTAAGTTTGAGTAAACATAGACTTGCAAGCAAAGATGGGCAATAATAAAGGACAGAAATGGTATGGACCTAACAGAGCAGAAGATATTAAGAAGAGGTGACAAGCACACACAGAAAAACTATACAAAAAAGATCTTAATGATACAGATAACCACGATGGTGTGATCACTCACCTAGAGCCAAACATCGTGGTGTGCAAAGTCAAGTCAGCCTTAAGAAGCATCGCTACAAACAAAGCTAGTGGAGGTGATGAAATTCCAGTTAAGCTATTTCAAATCCTAAAAGATGATGCTGTGAAAGTGCTGCACTCAATATGCCAGCAAATTTGGAAAACTCAGCAGTGGCCACAGGACCAGAAAAGGTGTTTTCATTCCAATCCCAAAGAAAGGCAGTGCCAGAGAATGTACAAACTATCGCACAATTGCACTCATCTCACATGCCAGCAAAGTAATGCTCAAAATTCTCCAAGCTAGGCTTCAACACAATACATGAACCGAGAACTTCTAGATGTTCAAGCTGGATTTAGAAAAGGCAGAAGAACCAGAGATCAAATTGCCAACAATCACTGGATCATAGAAAAAGAAAGAGAATTTCAGAAAAACATCTACTTCTGCTTCATTGATTATGCTAAAGCCTTTGACTGTGTGAATCACAACAAACTGTGGGAAATTTTTCAAGAGATGGGAATACCAGACGACCTGACCTGCCTCCTGAGAAACCTGTATACAGGTCAAGAAGCAACTGTTTAGAACCAGACACGGAACAAATTGAGACTGGTTCCAAATTGGGAAAGGAGTACGTCAAGGCTGTATATTGTCACCCTGCTTATTTAACTTATATGCAGAGTACATCATGTGAAATGCTGGGCTGGATGAAGCACAAGCTGGAATCAAGATTGCTGGGAGAGATATCAATAATTTCAGATATGCAGATTACATCATACTTATGCAATGGCACCCCACTCCGGTACTCTTGCCTGGAAAATCCCATGGATGGAGGAGCCTGGTAGGCTGCAGTCCTTGGGGTTGCTAAGAGTCAGACATGACTGAACGACTTCACTTTCACTGTTCACTTTCATGCATTGGAGAAGGAAATGGCAACCCACTCCAGTGTTCTTGCCTGGAGAATCCCAGGGATGGGGGAGCCTGGTGAGCTGCCGTCTACGGGGTCACACAGAGTTGGACACAACTGAAGTGACTTAGCAGCATGGCAGAAAGCGAAGAAGAACTAAAGGGCCTCTTAATGAAGGTGAAAGAAAAGAGTGAAAAAGCTGGCTTAAAACCCAACATTCAGAAAACTAAGATCATGGCATCTGGTCCCATCACTTCCTGGCAAATAGAGAAGGAAACAATGTAAACAGTGACAGACTTTATTTTTCTTGAGCTCCAAAATCACTGCAGATGGTGACTGCAGCCATTAAATTAAAAGATGCTTGCTCCTTGGAAGAAAAGCTATGACCAACCTAGACAGCATATTAAAAAGCAGAGACATTACTTTGCCAACAAAGATCTGTGTAGTCAAATGCTATGGTTTTTCCAGCTGTTATGTATGGATGTGAGAGTTGGACTGTGAAGAAGGCTGAGCACCGAAGAATTGATGCTTTTGAACTATGGTGTGGGAGAAGACTCTTGAGAGTCCTTTGGACTGCAAGAACCAGTCAGTCCTAAAGGAAATCAATCCTGAATATTCATGGGAAGGACTGATGCTGAAGCTCCAATACTTTGGCCCACCTGATGCAAAGAGCTGACTCATTAGAAAAGACTGATGCTGGAAAAGACTGAATGCAGGAGAAGAGGATGACAGAGGACAAGATGGTTGGATGGCATCTCAGACTCAATGAGTTTGAGCAAGCTCTGGGAGATGGTGAAGGACAGAGAAGCCTGGCAGGCTGCAGTCCATGGGGTCACAAAGAGTCTGACACAACTGAGCAACTGAACAGCAACAAAATACAGACTTACACATAGAAACTTCTTTCAAAACTGAAAGACTGAAGCCAACAGTGAAAAATTCCAAGGTTGTAAACATGAGCTTTATAATAGCATTTTAAACCAAAACTGGACATTTGTACACACACAAATTTGGTTTTACCTGTGTCTAACCATTACACCTTAAATAAGCATTGGGTCTAATCAGCTACTATGAAAGAACTGTTTAGCCAATTCATTCTACCTATGAGCAATACCTGGTAAAAACAGGAAAATATATTATTATATTTTTGCTTTCAAGTTATATAAACAACGCCTACGGTTCTACACATTACTCCGGAACCTAAAATATGATCACTGTGAGAACACTTCTTCCAAGATTTCTTAGATGTGTCAATGGGTGGAAGACGGCATGGCTCATCAAGGACAGACACTCACTCAAGGTACCTTGATCACCACTTTCCCTGGGCTAGCATAACTGTTCTACATTCTCTCGGCTGCGACTGTTCCTTCCCACCTTGACCTTTGCCATATCCTCACCCTGTAGAGGAACTCTGTTCTGCTTCCTATCAGAACGCAGGAGCCAGTTCTGTTTCTTCCAGACCCAGGGCTTCAACAAAGGCCTACTTATTTTTAGGTGTTCGCTGTGAAAAGACCGGGTCTCGAGAAGATACCTGGCGATAGAGGTTTGGAGCCCACGAGGGTTCCGAGAAGACTCAAGAAAGCCAGCCTAACGCGGAGGTCCCCGTGACCGCCAGTGGACACAGAAGGGCCTCATCGTCCATGGGCCCCGTCCAGGAGAGGTGCTGGCGGGAAGGGGGGTGATGCCAGTGCCGCGCCGACTTCTCGGTAAGCACGGCTGACAGCGGCTCCCGGGCGCTTCCCTGACACCACCAAGGAAATGCCCGCGGGCGTGGCAGTTGCCCCCTCACGGCCGAGCGCCCCGCCGCTGGCCGAGGACAGAGCAGGAGGGACGGGACTCACCCTGTGGCTCCGGCCGGGGCCCCGAGGGCGGCAGCGGCGGCTCCTGGTGCTGCAGCGGGGAGGTGGAGGCAGAGGCCGAGGCCGACGTGATGAGGAGCCTCTGGAAGCGGTTGGGCGGGCGGCAGGGCACCTCCAGGCCGGCCGCCAGCTTGGCCTTGTTGGCGCTGGTGAGCCTCTTGAGGTGCACGAGCAGCTGCGGCTGGTCGCGGCGGAAGTGCGGGCTGTGGAAGTGGTGGAGCGGCCCGTCGCCCGCCGGCCCGCCGCCCCCAGGCCCCGGCCCGGGCCCCGCCGCGCCCGGCCCGCCCAGCACCACCTTGCGGAAGCCGTAGAGGTTGAGCTGGCGGATGAAGCTGGTGAAGTTGGTGGTTTTGAAGAGCTCGGGCTCGGCCCCGGCGCCCCCGACGCCGCCCCCGCCGCCGGCGCCCCCGGCCCCGCCGCCCCCGGCCCCCGCCCCGGGCGGGCTGAGCAGCTCGGCCTCGAAGAGCGGCTGGTCGATGAGCAGCCCCTCACCACGGCCGTCCCAGCGGATCGAGCGGTACCGGGGACTGTTCACCAGCCGCCACAGCTTGGCGGGGAAGTTGTTGGGATTGATGGGGGTGGAGAGCAGCGCCTCCTCCATCGCCCCGCCCGGGCCCTGGGCCTCGCCCCGCCGAGCCTGGCTCTCCCACCCCGTTCTCGATCTCCCCCCTCCCCCCTCCGCGGCCTTCGCTCTGCCCTGCCCCCTCCAACCAGCACCCCGCCGTCGCGGACCCGGGGACCGTTGGCGCACGAGCCCCCCCGCGGCGCCTGCCAGCGCGGCCAATGGGGCCTCGAGTTGCCGCTGCGCGGCAGCACTTGGCGCGAGCCGACCCGCCCCTTACACCCGCGCCACGTGCACCACGGAGAAGGTACGCTCGCTCGGCGGCCTCCCGAGGGAGCCGGAGGCGCTGGGGCCCGGGGCCCGCGGGCCGGTGTCCCGTACTGCAGAGAGATCCGCTGGGGTATCCGCGGCGGAATGCGGAGACCTGTGTACTTCACCGCTACCGGCAGCGGGGCTGTGGGGCTTTAGAATTCAGGAAGTGTGAAGTGGGTGATAACAAATCCGGGCATTCTCAAAAACACATTCTATGCTCTTATTAGTCCTAACAGTTGAATTGATTGTCTCTCCAAATAAAAACGGCGATACCCTGAGTGCACAAATTGAAAAGAGTGGCATTTTATCTGTTCTGAAATATACTCTCTTCAGCCAATGCTTTGCTCAAGACCATTTACCCAAGGTGGAAAGAAAACAGGAGCCTATGAGGAGGGAACGGGGCAAAGATAAGTATAATCCTGTGTGACTGATCAAGCAGCTGGTGAACTTTTAGACAAAGAGAAATAAAGCTTACATCAGACGGAACCAAATTCAATAGTATCCATAAGGAAAACGGCCTATCTGATCAATAAATGACAATACAGCAGGAGCTGTGCTGATAAAAAAGAGAGGGCCATTTTAAACATGGAAATAGCTGGGAGATGGAGTAATGTTTCAGTCCTTTCTCAGGGTCAAAAGAAAAAAATGAGTGTTAAGTTTTCTTAGAAGTTAAAAATGAAGAAAAAGACCCAACAAAGCAGCACTAATATAGAGATTTTATTTAAATTGTATTGAGTTTTTACAGCACATTGCATGTTTGTCACAACGCAACTGCACAGTTTGGATTTTTGGCCACATCATGTCACTTACACCCACAAGAGCTCTGAAAGGAGTATTTGATGAATACATCTGAGCCAAGAGCCCAGAGTCTCTCTCCAAGGCCATGCAGTATGTTCATTGATGGGACAGTCCCTCAAAACAGCCATTCAAAGTAGACAGATACAGTCTCCTCAAATGTCACCAATCGAAGTGCAATGAAAGTCGAGTTAATTAAAAAGCCACTCACAACTGGCAGTAAATTGTAATGACTGAGAAAATGCTTATTTTACGTATTGGAGACAAGGAATAGTTTGTTACTTTTTCAATGAATTCAGGAATTTCCCAGACACAAATTCTCCATTATTCAACTCCATTTAAACGAAAAAAGTTCTGCTAGACTGACCTAGATACACCAAAACTTTTTAGGTTACATCCATGGCAAGTATAAAAAGCACAGATGCTTCTCTGTAGGGCTGAAGAAAAGGTCAGGACAAATAACATTTCTTGTTCTAAATGCAGATCCTAAGTATTTTCAAAGGAAAAATGTTTTTTCCAGGAAGCAACATGAACAAGTAGCAGTTAGACAGCTACCATCGTTTTAAAACAGGCTGAGCCTAAGTGTAATTTACCTTTTCTACACCAATGAATCAAGGAAAACGTATAAGGAAATCCTAGTGGTTTCATTATAAGTCAAGGAGACTGTATCTGTCCTAACCACTGCACATGGCTAATATCACTGTATCTTTTGGTTAAGTGCCACTGGTACATACTAAGATGAAAACAAACAAAACAAAAACAATGTTTGGTCCAAATGGACACATTTTTTCTCCCAATTTTGGTATCAAGGCTTTATTCTCTTCTGTTTGGGTTCCATTGTTAAGTGCACAGAAATAGACAGCAGCATTTGTACTGAAACCCTCACATACCAAACAGCATATTCTAGGAGGTAAAAACCAAACGCAAAATTCTACCCTCAACATGTCAAGTGTTCAGGATAAGAAGCAGTGTGACCCAGAGGAGGCAGCAGCCAAGGGAAAGACAACATGTGGGAAGTGGGCAATGGAACAAAGACCCCCCCTCCCAAAAAAAAAAAAACCATTGTTTTATTTTCATGCCAGGAGAGGATCAAGGTGTAGCTCCTGTGTTAGCACCAGGACAACTAGGAAAAGTCAGGTGCAAAGGGTAGGGCACAATCAGCAAATATTTCACAAGGATAATTTCTGCTTTTCCCTTCTCATTCTTCACAGTGCTTACCTCCAGAGCTGCCACTGAGTAACAAAGACTACTGCCTTCACAGCTCAAATAACTGATGTCTGCCAGAACTGAACATCAGCAGAGTTTTCTCTGCTCCCGAAAAGGTCTGTCTCACTCCCTAAAACTGTCCCCCTAAACTGAATGTTCACTGATGCTGGCTGATGAGCCAAGTGAAAAATACAGCAAAACCTCCACTAGCTGGACCGGTCTTTAAAACCAAACTCCACAGAAAGACAGAACTAATGCAACTAGAGGGAGTGCCTCTAAAGACTGAGCCTTCATGCACAGACACAGAGCACAGAGGTACAGGGTATAGTTCATTTCAAATAGGATAGGAATTCCTATCTTATATACTATAATCCGCTTTTTTCAAGGTGGAGGAGAGATGGATCTGGTTATCACTTGGAGTTTGGTTATACATATGCCTTTCTATTGCTGTTTAGGGCACACATCACCAGGCAGTATCTATGAAATCATCATCCTGTGACCCCAGGAGAAAGAAACTGGAGTCACCAACTCAACGTTAAGCTTCCAGACTCTGGGTCTGGATCAGGACCATTACTCCCAAGGTGAGAGTCTCACCAGGAGAGGACTCCCGCCAGATTGGAATTCCTCTGCTCCAGTCTCATGGTACCAAGGAGGATTTCTCAAGACTGTATCTTTGAGCTCTGTGATTTCATGAGCCACACCAAGGAACCTTCAAAAACTACACCTGAAGCACATCCTCCCTTCAAACCTGCTAAAACTGGACAGGTCTTCTCCTCTGGCATTCAACTGGAAGCTGTAGCAATGGGTTTCTTCAGATGTTGGCTCATGAGTTCCCTGGCCCGAGATACTTGGATATGTTCGTAACATGAGTTACAGACGAGAACTGGGTCATAGAGTTGTTGATCAGGAATGGGCAACTTCAGGTGGCAGCAGCCAGCACAAAATACATTTCCACAATTTCTGCCAAAGCATGAAGAAGGAAGAGTTCATCAGAGATGCCGACATACTGGGAATGAATCATACTCTAAAAGGCCTTACATGAGTAAATAAAAAGAAAAGTTGGGAAAAAACAAAACTAGTTCCTATAAAGGTATCTCCGTTATCAGATTAACTCAATTTAGTTCGTATCTACGTCCCTCTCTATGGCTTTCAAGCCCTACTGAATCACACAAAACACGTTACCTGCAATGGTGTCTGCGTTTGGCCAACCAGAATTCACAGTCACAATTATAGCAATGTGATGCCATGTGGTCTGGAACCCAGCGAGTCACCTAACAGAGGGCAAAAGGAAAAATTCCAGCAACACTGCAGCAAGGAAAGCATCCTGGAAGAAAAGGACAAGGTCTAGGTGGCTACTACTTGCCTACAGAGAGTCAACTGGGGGAGAACATGTGACTAGTCTCTGAAAATTATGAAAACTCCCTACGTTGCAGAAGGACCTGCCACGTATTTGCCTGGACATACCTCAGTCTCTTTCTTATCAACAGGTTCCCAGCTTGCTTCTGAAAGGCAGTCGTCACTGTGATCAGAGCCAAAATCTTCTGTATCACTGCCATCTGACTCCTTCAAACACGTCTAAAGAAAAAGCCAAGGCATTACCACCAGCGCCTTCATCATCTCTAACATTTATTGTTCACTATGTGTCAAGCACCGTTTCTAAGTACATCACATGCAGGCTGCTAACTCACTTCAGTCGTGTCCAACTCTGTGCAATCCCATAGATGGAAGCCAACCAGGCTCCCCCATCCCTGGGATTCTCCAGGCAAGAGTACTGGAGTGGGTTGCCATTTCCTTCTCCAATGCATGAAAGTGAAAAGTGAAAGTGAAGGCGCTCAGCCGTGTCTGACTCTTAGCGACCCCATGGACTGCAGCCTACCAGGCTCCGCCGCTCATGGGATTTTCCAGGCAAGAGTACTGGAGTGGGGTGCCATTGCCTTCTCCGATCACATGCAGGAACTTATTTAATTCCTGACAATCTTATAAATGTATGCTATTATTATCCCCACTTTTACAAACAAGGAAATTAAGCCACAGAGAGAATTAAGAGCTGATAGGCAGTAAATGTGGGATTTGGACCTAGCATTCTGGCTTCAGACCCATGCTCTTGACCAACATGCTGCATCACAGTATGGAAAGAATATTTCTCCTGTTACATTCTAAACCAGGAGTTTGCAAGCTCTGGCCCACAGGCCAAACTGGCCCACTGCCTGCTTCTGTAAGTCAGGTTTCTCTGGAAGACAGCCACACTCAATTCATTAACATATGGTCATTATGGCTGCTTCTGCGCTTTGACAGAAGAGCCTAGTAGCTGTAAAGAGACGATACGTCTCTCAGGGCCTAAATTATTTACTATCTGGCCCTTTACCAAACAAATCCGCTGACTCCTGTTCTAAACCATCACTCTAAACAGTAAGAAATAAGTTGTTAGCCCTGACCATCCCACCAGCAGAGAAGTATGCAGCAGGCAATTGGGAATGTTCTAGAGCTTCTTCCAAGAAGCTCCCTGAGGATTGCTGTGCCTCGTCATCTCTCACCTGGCTTATTCCAAGAGGTCCTAACCAGCCTCCCTGGTTTTCAACTGCTTCATCCACTTGACACACTGGTGCTAGGGTAGTACTCTTTTCAGCACTCTTTTTTTTTTTGGAGGGGGACAAGCCATGCCCTTAGTTTCCTGACCAGGGATGTAATCCAGGCCCCCTGCACTAGGAACTCAGAATCTTAACCACTGGACCACCAGGGAAGTCCCTCTGGGGCAGTACTCTGATCCTACGACTCACTAGCCAAAACTTTTACTGCCCTGAAGGTAGAATCCACACAAAACGAGCTCTCAAGCTGAGCTTTCTAATCCCTTCCCACTTCCCAATGTCACCTCCCACCACACTACTAACTCCCTCCCTCACAGTCCCAGCACAAGTGTGCACACATGCATGCACATGTGCAAACACATACACCTCTTTATTCAAGCTACACCCCCTGGAATACCTCCATGCTTCTGGAAATGGGGTTCCTTTTTCACTGTCTGTGTGGCTAAAAGTGACCCATCCTTCAGCACTCGGCTCAAGCACTATCTTCTTAGGAGAGCCTTCCCTGACCTTTGACTCCCCTATGGCCCCTGATACCTGACGCTTCCGACCATCATGTCACTTAAGAACAGCCTTCTAATGGTGGGCTTGACTCTCCCAATAGACTGTGAGCTCCCTGAGAGCAGAGCAAGGTCTCTCATCCTACAGCCCACCCCCTAACTCAGTGGCACGCAGCAAGTACCCAGTGAATGGCTGTGGGGCGGGTGAAAGGCTGGATGGGGGCAGGCCGTGAGTACTTACAAAGTCGTCCTCATAGTCCATGGGGGGCTCCGCTGGAGGGGCGCAGCAGTGGCGGATATCCAGCCTCATCTGAAGCTCACGCACCTGTCGGCGGAGCTGCTCCACCTCCTGCTTGTACCCTGCTTCGATCTGCCGTAACCTGTGCTGGATCACATCCGTGGGGAAGGGGAGTCCATCGTCGTCCAGGTAGAGGGGAGGCACTGGAGAAGGGCAGCTCAGGGCGACAGGCTTCATGCTGGGGACCTGCTTTGGGTGACCGGACAGCCACATCCGGTTGTTTTTTCCACCTGGACCAGTACAGTGTCCATTGGAATGACTAGAACAGACCGGCGACTTCACCCCTTCTCTCTGAGCCCACTGGCCCCCAAAGCAGGGCCCCGGTGCCCGCGTCTGCTTACTGCTCGCCCTCTTGCTACAACAGCCGTAGGAAAGCAGCCGTCGAGGGGTGGTCTCCCCACTGGGGAGTGAAGTCACCATCCCATGGAAGCTGTCCCAGTTGGACCCTAAGAAAGAGAACTCACTGATCTGGCTCTGAGAAATCGGCTTTCGGGCCAATTCCAATGGCACTTTTCCCAAGCGGGGGTTCTCCAGTAACTGCCCGTTCTTATGATTCCCTCTCTTGCCTGTGTCTTCCTCCCCGTGAATCGTATCTAGCACAGAACTAGGCGGTTCCTGGTGGGCGACACTTGCTGCACACCCCGGGGGGTCCTGGTTGGGAACGTAAGCACTGGGGTTTGGAGGAGTTTGGCAGGTAGCACTCGGTGGGTTGCAGAGGGTGCCCAGACCATGATCTGGGGCACGTCTGGAGGGCATGCCCAGCAGAGAGTCCAGCTGGGCCTGCTGGAGGGCCCCTGGGAGGGGGTTCTGGGAGGACTCAGGAAAGTCACCGGTTCCTTCACGCTTGTCCGAGACGACTTTAGAGAGTGTGTGGATAGCTGCTTTTTCAGGACAGCGTTCAGGTGGCTCCTCTGTGCCATCCGAAGTCCTATCCAGCTCGTCCTGGGCAGGAGGGCCTGGAGCTGGGGCCTGAGTCTCTGTGAGGGCTTTGGTCTCAGGCTCAGAAGTGCTGCTCTTCGTTTCCTGGGGCACTGTGGCACCAAGCGGTTTGTAACCTGGAGAACCGTTTCTGTGACTCTTGAAAGGTTTATTGCTCAAGTAGTCTTTCTGGCTGCTGGGCAGCGAGGGAGGACCCGCCATCTCCCCTATAGCCTGCTGGGGACCTCCGGCCCCAGACTCCACGAAGGCAGTCTGCGATGCCTCGGGATTGCCATGCCAGGGCTCCAGGCCTGCTCTGGCCTCCTGACAGTGGTTATTCAGGTTGGGGTCACTGGATGTGCGCGTCAGGGGGCTGCTTGTGTCACAGGCAGAAAGAAGATCATCCATAGATCTCGTTTTAGGTAATCTGCAAAGACAACACACCACCTCCAGGTCAGGAACTGAGAGCTACCTCCAACAGACAAAATTGGGTCACCAAAGCAATCAAAGCCAGAGTTCACAAGAAATAACATTTAAGATTACAAATAACCAATGTTCAAGTTTCCCTGGCAGTCCGGTGGTTAAGAATCTGCCTGTCGAGACGGGTCACAGGTTGAATCCCTCATCCAGGAAGAGCCCACATGCCGTTTGCCCAGAGCCTGTGCTCTGCAACAAGACAAGCCACTGGAGCGATAGGAAGCCCCTCTGCAGCCGAAAAAATAAAATACATAAATCAATCTTTAAAGAAAGATACAAATAGCCAATGTTCACTGCAAAAGTCTGTTCTAGAGCTCCCTGGCAGTGGTTAAGGTGCTATACTTCCACTGCCGGAGGTGTAGGTTCAATCCTTGGTCTGGGAGCTAAGACTCAGCATGGCCACAAAAAAGTAAAGAGTCTGCTCTGCAAAAGTGGAGGACTTGAACCCCCTCCTCAGGAACCCAACCCAGGGTCTGTCCTCAGTTTTCATCAGTCTTTCCTCACAGTCTCCCTTGAATCCTCAACCACTCCCATAACCTCAGCTGCCTTATAAGCTGATGCCTTCCAATCTACCCTTCCAGCCAGGAATACAATTCGGCCTCAAACCTTACATGCAACCGCCCCTATTACACACAGCAAGACAGAAAGATGGTAGGTCCTGGAGTTGGATGATACCAGTTCTGACACTGATTATAGATACATGACTCAAGTGAGCTATTTAACCTCTCAGACATTTGGTTTCTCTTCTCTATAAAATGACGATAAATTACCTTGCCGAGATGCTATGAGGATTCAAAGTATAGGCAACCAACCACAAACTTATTAAGGCCTCACTCATGACCTCATTTTTATAACCTTCCTTATTATAAATTATCCCTCCATCACAGCAGGGACCAGCATGGCTTTTTACAACCATTTAGCGGCAGCGTACTCCTCTGAGGCCCAAGTCACCATGGAAACTTCCCCAGTATACAGTTCTAGAGACATCCGTGTACACCAAATGGGCAACCAACATGTTCAAGAATGACTGCCCTCAGCCTGCATAGGAGGGGAGTTTGCAGGAGAACGAATACATGTATATGCATGGCTGGGTCCCTATGCTGTCCACCTGAAACTGTCACAACAGTGTTAATCAGCTGTACTCCAATATAAAATAAAACGTTGAAGAAAAAAAGAATGACCACCCTAATTTTTAATACAGTTCTATAAAGTGATCAGAGCAACAAAACTGAGGAAACTTTGCCAAGAAACTGGAGAATTTGCTGGACTTTCTTTTTCAGAGGCCTCACTCAGCCAAGCCCACACTGAAAAATCCTTCAAACACAGTTACAATAGAGCTGATTTTTTTTTAAGTGTTTGGTTTTTTAAAATTATTAGTACTTCTATAAAATTACTCTTGTGTTTGATTTTACTCTGTGATTGATTTTGATTGCTGTGTGTCGGTGTGGTTAACAGATTCCAAGAAGGCAATAACAACATTATGATCATAGCCTCTGGAGTCCCATAGTCCAAGCTTGAATCTCAGCTTGGCAACTTTTTAGTTTTTTTCTTTGTTTTATTTTTTATTATGAAACTTTCAAACACACAAAAGAAGTAGAAAGTATGAAGAATTCCAATGTACTCTTTAGTCAGACTCAACAATAGCAACAGCCTGCTGTCCTCCACAGCTGAGTCCTGTGTGCACCAAAGGTCTAATTAACAATGAGGGGAGCAAGAACGATGTCTGAGGAGTTTGGAACCACGAGAGAACTTATCCAGCAAATGTGGTCAGGGACAGCTACGCACAGAGGACAGAATCTGAGCTGGGGATGGAAGAATGTGTTGGACTTTAATGGAGAAGAGGAAAGAGAGCAGGATGTTTTTGATCTAGGGGAAGGTAGAACCGAAGGTGAGTCAGGTCAGCTGTGAGAGAAACCATTTCCTTTAAAACCCTTATCCATGAAATCCAACTCCACCTTGAACTGCCTACAGCACACCTCCTCTTTGTTGTCAAGATATTTCAGTCCCAACCTGCATGTATCTCTTCCATCTCTCCGAACTGACTCATCTTCTCAACTTTACAGTGTCTACGTGCAGGCGTGCTCAGTCGCTCCGTCGTGTCCAACTCTTTGTGATCCCATGACTGTAACCCGCCAGGCCCCTCTGTCCATGGAATTTTCCAGACAAAAATACTGGAGTGGGTTGTTATTTCCATCTCCAGAGGATCTTCCTGACCCAGGGATCAAACCCACATCTCCCACACTGCAGGCAGATTCTTTACCACTGAGCCACCTGGGAAGCCCCTCAGTTTCTACAGATGGTACAAATATCCTCCTGGTTTCTAAGCTCAGAGATTTGGGACCTGACTTTGGTCTCTTAACTCTTCACTTCCACCTTCCAACATTCAGTCAACACCACAGACTGCTAATGACTTCTCAACAACATCTGAATTTAATTCTTTCTCTTCCCTTCTTATCTGAATTACAACAGTCCTGGCTGGCCTCCGTGCTTCCAACTACCCTGCTCACTGGTTAATTCTTGAAAAATCCTTTTGTCACTAGGTCACAATGACTTACTACTGACACCTGAATCAAAATAAATTCCTCAGTATAAAAGCCCTCAAGGAACTATCCTGTTTATTTCTTTCTATTCTTCAAAATACCCCTTCCCAGGGATTCTCTGCTGGTCCCGTGGTTCAGAATCCACCTTCCAATGCAGGGGACTCGGGTTCGATCCCTGCTCAGGAAACTAAGATAAGCTCGCACATGCCTTGGGGCAACTAGGCCTGTGCGCTGCGACTACTGAGCCCACGCCTCCACCAGAGAGAAGCCTGCACGCTGCAACCAAGACCTCCCCTCCATGCTGAAACTAAGACCCAACACCCAGCCAGAGGTAAAGAAATAAATATTGTTTTTAAAATGCCCCTTTCCAATCCCTGCCAGCTCTAGCTCCAAAGCGGTGGTGCTTCTTTTTAAAAGAAATTCTCTCTTATGTATCCTATTCTTTTGGACCCCTCTCCACTAACCTTGTTACCAAGCTTATAACTCCCTTTACTCCATTCACTTGTTCATTTAAGCATTTACTAAAGCACCTATTATGTTCTAGGCCCTGAGCCAGGTACAAGGGACACTAAAAAGCCATGGTTCCTGGGACTTCCCTGGTGGTCCAGGGGCTAAGACTCTGTGCTGCCAATGCTGGGGCCCTGGGTTCAAATCCTGGTCAAGGAACTAGATCCCACATGCTGCAACTAAGACCAGATGTAGGCAAATAAATAAATATGAAAATAAGTAAGAAAATAAACTTAAACCAAAAAAAAAGCCATGGTTCCTGCTTGGTCATCCACAAAAACCTCTGCATTAACAGCAGTCACCAAATGACCCATTTCTTTTTTTTTTTTTTTTTAGTTCTACCAGTTTATTGCTACCAACCCGTGACCCTCCACCCTCATGCACACATGCTCAGTCATGTAACCCCGTGGACTGCAGCCAGCCAGGCTCCTCTGTCCATGGACTTTTCCAGGCAGGAATACTGGAGTGGGTTGCCATTTCCTTCTCCACAAATGACCCATTTCTTACTTCCCATTTCTCTAATGGCTTTGAACAAGACACATTCTATTTATCCACTTAGATGCTAATTTAGAACTGTCCTCCAGCTGTCCTATGCCTTATCTCACAGTTTTTAAAAAGTATCTTAAATAGGATGAATATCTGCTATGTCTTTCGTACAGCATGTAAAACTTAGTACAGTCCTAGGCAGCTTGTAGGTATTTAAAAAACATTTATTGATTTGAAAAATTAGATATTGATTTAAGGCAGTGGTTGTTAAATGGGTCACAGAATGTGCTGAGAATCTGATAAAAAGTTATGGCCCCTCTCCTGGAAAAGGAAACTTATGAACTGGTACCCCATTCTGCATAGTTCACGGAATATCACAGAATTCCTGAAGCCTATCTATAGGCCTTTGACAATGGACTCAGTTCCAAAGACCTAAAATTTATAGCTTAGGAGGTTGGGGGTTTTGTTTTCCTTTATAATATTCAACCAATTATGTTAAGTTATATTTTAATTTTAAAAACCTTCCACCAATAAACAAAGATCAAAATTTGAAATGCACATATCCTTTGAACCCAGTATTTTCATTTCTAAGCACGTATCTGGCAGAAACACTAGCATAAATGCAAGGTATATGGTAACACTACCATGTACAAAAATGGTTTAGATGGTAAATATTGTGTGTGTGTGCGCGTGTACATGCACTCAATCATATCTGATTCTGTGACCCCATGGACTGTGGCCCACCAGGCTCCTCTGTCCATAGAATTTTCCAGGCAAGAATACTGGAGTGGGTTGCCATTTCCTTCTCCAAGGGATCTTCCCCACCCAGGGATTGAACCCATGTCTCTTGCATCTCCTGCACTAGCACGCAGGTTCTTTACTAGCTGAGCCACGGGGGAAGCAAATATTGTGTATATTGTACCAAAAAACTTTTTAAATATATGTTAAGTAAAACACCCCCTATAATGATTAAAAAATGGAAATCACTTAAATGATCAATTGAAAATTGATTATGTAAATTTCCATACACTCTACTTTTCGACTTATGCAGCCACTAAAAACAATAAAGCAGCTTTATATGTGCTTTCATGGTTGACATCCTGATGCACAGTGGGGAAAACAATTTTCAGAACAATGTGAAAAATACGGTCATTGTATTTTAAAAAATGTTTTTATATGAAAGTGTGGATATGTCTGAGGAGAGATAAACATCTGGGAGGCACCAAAGTGGCAACAGTGAACACTGGGGGGACAAGGAGCAGGGGGGACTGTCATTTTCTACTTTTATATTGTTTGGCTTAAAAAAAAAGATATTACTCTTATAATTCAACCAATCTCCATTCTACTTCCCCCCAGATAGTCAGCCAGAATGTAACTTTAATTTTTATGTCTCCCTTTAAATTCTGAGGGAGTGATGTGAAGGCCGTTCCCCTTTAGGATACTCACTTCCCTGAGAGCCAGATGCTGCTGGGAGCTCTGGACACAGCAAAGGTTATTAGGGAGCTAGCATGCTCCGCATCTCTTCTATCAGTTAATATAAATCAGGACCATTCCCACAAACCTTCCTGAAACACTCCTTTTAGTTCTGTTCTCCTCTCCCCTGGGTGTGTCACAAAGGATGATGGCAGCTTGGAAAAAAGGTAACTACTCTTATCTTAAGAGAGGGCCTTGAGAACACACAGAGTGCCCTCCAAGCTAGCCAACAGCCCTGAGCCAAGTTTTGCCTTCAAATGACTCGAGAAGTTACTTTAAAGTATTTCATAAAAGGAAGAAAACAGCATGTAGGCAAGGCACAAAGCAGCCAATGCCTTCGTAGCGGAGAGGGGAGAGAAGCCCCTCTTACCTGTCCAGAGAGCGGCCGGAGAACTCCTGGCTCTGAGTCACCGGGGAAAGGTAGAGATCCATGCTCTCCTCCCCAAGTGTGCACGGAGATGACGCCGGCAGATACACGGCTGTCCAGAGGTGCAGCGCCCGGACATGACACACGGGATGCAGGACCTAGGGAAGCAGCCCCATACTCAGGTTCTGTGAGATGTCTCAGGTCCCCCTTCCTTCCCAAGCCTCTGGGTCCTTGTTCTTCCCGCTGCCTCGGGACAGTGCCCCCCAGGCCCCCGAGATGCACCTGGGGGATAAGGGTCGGGACTCACCATTTCTGAGCCAGGCGTGTAGAGGAAGTTGTGGAAGTTCTTGTTGCCGGCTCGCAGGAGGGCCCACACGGAGCAGGTCCGCTTATAGATGTTACGCTTCTCTCGCTCACAGGGGTTGTTGGCCAGGAAGGTGCCGTAGAGGCAGGAGTACGTGTGCTGCACCAGCTTCACCTAGACAGCGGGACAGTTGGCACCGGGCCAGGCCGCCCACCCCCGCCCCTGCCCCCGCCTCGGGTGCGCCACTTACCAGGAAGGCCTCGTTAAACTCAAACAGGCAGGGAAACTGCTTGAGCAGCTGGTGGACGGAGTCAAGCCACTGCAGGAACACGGGGCACTGCTCGTTCTGGTCCTCTGCGTTCTCCTGGTGGCCGCAGCGGTCTCCGAACTTGTGCCCGAAATCCAGCCAGTCAGATTCCACCAACACCTGGAAACCCTGCAACCAAGAAGGGGTTCGAGTAGAGGGCCTCTCTGGGAAGGCTGCGGTGCTCCCCGCCAGGGATGCCCAAAGCAGGGGGGCTGGCAGCTTCAGAGAAGAACAGGCCCAAACCTGGAAGAGGACTCCAAGCCACCCATGTCCTCCAGGGAAAGATCCCCAGGCAGACGCAGGGGGTTCAGTACCTCCCCAAACTCCCCTCCTCCTGCTCTTTCCCGCCCAACCCCTCTCAATACCTCCAGCGTCCTGTAATACGGGTCCAGGAGAATCTTGGCCAGCGCGACGATCTGTGGCGTGCGGTCCCAGCCGTCCGAGCAGTGCACCAGCACGGGCCGGCCCTCCCGGTCCACCGTGTTCGCCACGAGCACCGCCGCCTTCAGCATCACCGACAGGTGCTGCAGCCACTTGGTGCTCTCCAGAGCCGACAACCAGCTACGCGAGGGCAGAGGTCACATCTGTCACTAAGGGGGCCGAGGCTGCAGCAGTCTCTCTGCCAGCCCCGGCCCCTACACCGTAACAAAGTCCCCTGCAAGAGCTGACGCCAAGAGGTCTAGCCCAGGACCCTCCTGCCAAGAGACACCTAGCGAGATGGTAGGGAAGACAGAATGTCTGTCGGCTGGCAGACATCTAGCCAGCCGATCAACAGAGGATCTGGGAAACATCACATGTGCTTCCAGCCACTTTGCCTCCCAGTTCTCTGTGTTCTTGGAGGACAACTAATTCAAATAAAAGGAACCCAGTGTCCTGTAGCCGCGCCAAAGCATTGGCTGAGAAACGGAAGAAGCGTTCTTGGAACTGGCCCACCGCACACAGGCCCCGGAGTTTCCGGTACGTCACAACTCCCATCTCCCCACCGGATCCTCCCAGCACAAGCAGCACTGGGTAAGGGATGAAGCTCGAGGGCAGACAGAATCGGAGTTGGGCACACCTACTTGCTGGGATCCGGCATCTGGCTACACACAGCACGGAGGTACTGGAAGCTGTTCCGGATGGCGTGGATGTTGGCCATTCCCATGAACACGACCTCACAGTTGGGGTAGTACTCTGCACACACACAAGGAAAGCGCAGCGTGAGGACATCCTGGAAACAGGCCTCCAGGACAGGAGCGGTCCCGGCGGGTGAAGCTCCCCTGGCAGGGCAGGCCGCTCCAGGCTGGAGCTCAGTGTAGCCTGGGAATCTAAATACCTTTTTCTCTCTCAAGTGCCATATACTAACAGTGGGAACAACACCACAAATGACGATGATGCGTAAGTACGACTCCTAATGACAAGGGACAGTAAATCCTCAACAAACAGCGGCTGCTCTGTGCCACGAACTTTATACGTGTAACCTCTAATCGTCCGACAACTTTGTGAGGGATGTTCCATCCCCATTTTGCACATGGGAAAAGAAAACTCAGAGAGATTAAGCAATTTTGGCACAGTCACAGCAAGTGAGTGGGGTCCTGATCCCAGGCCGGGCTTGTTTGGCTGCTTCCACGCACAGGCTGCCCCCGAGGCCCCTGCACCCAGGCTGGCTGCAGACGTGGGTAACAGCAATACCTTCGCACTCACAACCGCCACCCTTGGCCCTGTTGGCCACCGCCGCCGTGTACGATCGGGCATCCAGGATCAGCAGCTTCTGGGGGGCAGCCGTGCTGCTCTCTACTCCAGAACACGCCGTCAGGGAGGAATCTGCATACACACAGGGCAGGGGGAAGACCCTGGGTCAGTTAGCGCCCAGGAGCACCCTGCCCAGGCCACTGCCTTTCACAAGACCCCTCACACCACCACCCCTGCCTCCTGAAAGGCAGGAACCCAGACGCCCTGTATGTTGTCTGCTTCTTCTCCCTCTTGCCCTGGGGTCTCCCTGGGAGCTGAGGAGGCCAAGATGGGGGCCTACTCCCCAGGGGGCTAGCACCACCCACACCTTACCGAAGTCAGTGTCACATGCCTCGCTGGCCTCACTACTCCCGGTGCTGAGGGAGCCCCCACTGGTCCTTGGCCCTGGGTCCAGGGCACAGGCTTTAGCGATGGATGTGACCAAGTACTCGTCATCAGCATTGCGCCAGCCCCACCAGCTGATCTCGGGCTGGCTGCAGCGGGCAATGGCAGCCCCGTTGCGTAGGTGTCTGACAAAACAGAACAAACGATCATGCCCTTGGTGTTCACAGCCCCCAGAGGCCTACTGCTGAGAGCTCAGGGGGCCAAGCCGAGATCTCCAGAGCCAGCGGGGACCACCCGATCATCCAGCCCACAATAAGAGGAACCAAAAGCCCTTAACATCTCTTGAGAGCTTTACAGTGTACAAAGCATGGTCACATACATTTCTCAGATGTGCTGTGTATTCCCATGGTGACACTGACTCATCACGTCTACACAGCCCCTGCTCCAGATAGAAACCTCTAGCAGGGGAACAAGCCCGAGCCCAGAGCATGAACAGCTCCAAACCTCCTGGCTGCAGCCTGCCTCGCAAATGTTTTCTGGTGTAGAACCAGGCAATAAAGTTTCAGTTTTGGGAGTCATAGCCAGTCTCTGTTGCGTATTCTTATGTTTTCTTTTTTAAAATAAAATTTTTAATTTTAAAATAAAAATGTAAAAATCATTCATAGCTCACAGGCTAAACATATAATAGGCTATAGGCCGGTTTGGTTCACAGGCCATGGTTTATCAACCCGTTTTAATGCGATATTTCACACACACACACACACACGTCCTCAAAAAGAGCAAAGAAAAAAAAAAAAGTGAATAGATTTCCCAAAAGCCTCATCCTTAGGAGAAAACAACAACTAAAGCAGCTTTTCTTATAAAATGATTCCACAGCCACTTCCTGAAGAGTGTCAGCTCCCAGTTAACCACACTACCGCAGACCTCCACCTCTGACTTTCCTCCTGCACGAAGAACGTCTCACTGACGCCTCGGTCCCCACTGCCTCACCTATACACAACCACAGGGATCCGCTTCCAGGAGCGGAAGGAAGCCACGTTCTCCAGCTCTTTATCTGTGATCCATACGGGAACCAGCAGCTTCTGGGGATAACTGGGGCACAACCTGCGGAAAGACCAGAGCGGGTCATGGAGCTTGATTAGAGACCTGTGATCACAAGGTCCTCGGGGATGGCTCTGTGGGGAGAGGGACCAGGAGCCCCCCGCCCTCAGGGAGCCAGGAGCTGCGCGCACCCTGCTCTACCCACCCAGGGAGGAGGTCTGGGTCCAGAATGGGGTTTGGGTTCCCCGCCCCCCAGCCCTCTCACTTGTAGTTACTGTTGATGTGCGAGACCCTCCAGACATTCTGCAGGTCAAAGCCCATCCTCGCCAGCTCGGCCTCCTGCCGACATCGTACGTGCTCGCCTGCAACACAGCCCCGCGCCTGTCAGCATCAAGGGCCCGGGGGCAAGAGGGGGAGGAGCAGGAGATAAGGAGTGAGCGCCGCAGGCCTCACCTGGCTGACACAGGTGGGCGTGCTGGTCCTCCTCGGTCAGCCCCAGGCACCAGGCATGGTAGGCAAAGGCAAAGAGGTCCTCGGGCTTGGCGGGGCTCGCTGTGGCCCGGCTGAGCCGCGACAGCCACTCTTGGCACTGCTTGAACGTGGAGAAGTGGCACCTGCCAGGCAAGAAGCCATGAAGTGAGGCAAGAGGAGAGTGTGTGCAGGGGCCAGGAGGGCCAAAGACCCAGCCCCGGGACGGTGTGGGGAGAGGAGACTGCAAAGCGGGAGCTAAGGCCTGAGGACCCCGGGGAGGACCAGGGAAACTGGCCAACACCCCAGAGACACTGTCATAGGGTGATAATTCTCTTCCCAAGAACTCCTGTTTCTGAAACATAAGAATCCCCTCTAGTGGAGCCTGACTGTTTCTCATATCAAATCCAAACGCTATCAAATCTGGCCCTGGGGTACTTCCCTGCCACCCAATGTAGGAGGTGTGGGTTCGATCCCTGGTCAGAGAGCAAAGATCCCACATGCTTCATGGCCCAAGTGCAAAACATAAAAATGAAACCATATTGTAACAAAAATCAGCAAAGACTTTAAAAATAAAAAAAGTTTTAAAACTCTGGCCCTGGATGTCTGCTACCCCTTGTATTATCTCCCACAACTCCCCAGCACAAGCCTTCTGTCTCAGGGAGGAAGTCCTGTCTCCTGGTGTTTTCACTTCACTTAATGGTCTCCTCTCAGCCTAGCCATGTCCTCCAGATACTCTGAAGATAGCTGCAGGCCCACCTCTTCCTTGAGGCCTTCCCAGCCTAACCCATTCCACAGATCCCTTCCTCTGTTATTCTTAATGTGCTGGGAGAATTAAACAGTAAGTTTTCCCAGAGCCTACTTGAGCTGGAGGGTTTTGCACACAAGAGTGACATGGTCTGATTATAGAATCACTCTGGCTACTATAATGAGAGTAGATGGAAGACCCTCTCCCACAGATTAAGTCTTCCTTTCGCAACTAGATTTTAATCTCCCTGAAGGGAAGGGCAATGCGAATTCCTGTTCTGAATGCCAACAGTCCTAAGTGCACAGCAAGCTCTAAACTGGGCGTCCTCTTCTTAAAACGTTAATTTTTATTGGAGTATAATTGATTTACAATGCTGTTAGTTTCAGGTGTATAGCAAAGTGAATCAGTTATACATACATCCACTCTTTTTTAGATTCTATTCTCGTATAGGTCATTACAGAGTATTTACTAGAGTTTCCTGTGCTGGAGAGTAGGTTATCAGTCTTATTATCCTTTTAATAATCCTTGGAGTCATCCCTCTTTCTCTCATAGCCAATCTGTCAGCAAACCCTGTCATCTCTACCTTCAAAATTCTGACTACTTCTCACCATTTTGTTTGCTACCAACCTGGACCAGCCATCATGACCTCCCACCTGGAGTAACTGCAACAGATTCTTAATTAGTCTCCCAGCTTCTGCCCTAGCTTTCACCCCCATCCTGCTTCCATCTCCTCTCAATACAGCAGCCAGAGTGATTCCATAATCAGACCATGTCATTCCTTTGTGCAAAACCCTCCAGTGGTTTTTTCACTTCCCTCAAGTAAAAGCCAATCATTATGACAGCCTGACACCCTCCCAGCCTCTCTGACCTCGTATCCCCCTATCCTAACCCACGTGCACTCCACTCCAGCCATGCTAGCCTCCTTGCCATTGTGCCAGGTTCCCGCCCGCCTCAGGGCCTTTGCACGCACTGGTCCTTCTGTCTGGCACACACTTCTCCCAAATACCCACAGGTCACTTTCTTCAGGTCTCAAACGTCACCTTTTCATTGCATCCATTCTCTGATCATTTTGTTTAAAGCTACAACCTTCACCCCCATAACACTCAATATCCCCTTTCCCTGCTATACTTTTTACCTTTACATTACTTCCCTGATAGCTCAGTTGGTAAAGAATCTGCCTGCAATGCAGGAGACCTCCTGGGTCAGGAAGATCCCCTGGAGAAGGTATAGGCTACCCACTCCAGTATTCTGGCCTGGAGAATTCCATGGACTGTACAGTTTATGGGGTTGCAAAGAGTTGGACACAACTGACCGACTTTCACTACCATTTAATATATTCTGCCACTGCTGCTGTTTAGTCGCTAAGTTGTGTCCAACTCTTTTGCGACTCCGTGGACGGTAGCCCACCAGGCTCCTCTGTCCATGGCATTTCCCAGGCAAGAATACTGGAGTGGGTTGCCATTTCCTTCTCCAGGGGATGTTCCCAACACAGAGATAGAACCCACATCTCCTTGGCAAGTGGGGTCTTTACCACTGAGCCACCTGGGAAGGCAATGTATTTTACTCACTTAATATTTACCACTCATATCTCCCCATTGGAATACAAGCTCTATGAGGGCAGAAAATTATGTCTATTTGTTCCCTGCTATATCCCTAGAACTTAGAACAGCCTGGCATAAAGTGCTCAATAAATTCATGTTAAATGGATAAATAAATGAGTCAAGAACAATGTGAGTGCTTTTTTTTCTTTTTAAAAACTATTTATTTACTTGGTCATGCTGGGTCTTAGTTGTGGCATCTGGGATCTAGTTCCCAGACCAGGGATCAAACCCAGGCTTCCTGCAGGGAGAGCTCAGAGTCTTAACCACTGGACCACCAGGAAAATCCCAAGGTGAGAGCTCTGTGCCAGGTAACACCCTAGGTGTTCTCGGGTGTGTCATCTCATTTAACCCTTATGAAAACCCCGGGGGCATTATCCCTATTTCTTTAGTCAAGACACTGTGCGTCAGAAAATTGATTCTGCCAACTAACACAGGGTTTTCACTGTTTGTTCCAAATGGGAAAGGGGAGGCAGTATTTTTCCCTTCTCGCTCCAGAGAAACCCTGCAGCAGGCGGTCTCAACAAGATTAAGGTAAGAGGACCTGAGCGAGGGCCCGCCATTCTCACCTCACCACTTTGGAGTCCTTGCAGGCAATGTGCAACTGGAACATATCCCGGCTCTCCACGCTGTCAATCATCCGGAGGGGGACCTGTAGAGGAAGGGCAGACTGGTGCTCAGATCCCCCTGCTCCACGTCACTCCTCACCCACCTCTGCCCAGAGGCTGATGTAGCAACAGAAGGAAGGAAACCGACATTTACAGACGGCCTGCTAAGGGCCTGGTAACTGTGCTGGGTCCTCCACATATGTGACCCCAGTTAAAAATCACCAGAAACCTCAAGGCATGTATTTGCACACCGTATTATTAAGGAGGAAACTGCACCTCAGCTGAGTGATTGATCAAGGTCACACAGTTGGTAAGTGGCACTCTTCCAACCAAGTCACTGTGTCCCTAGAAGGGCCAGCAACAGAATCAAGGGAAGAGAGAAGAAGGGGGAGGAGAGTGAAAGAGGTACAAAGACAGACCTTCCGCTAGGAGATAGGAAGAAAAAGAAGGGAACCCCAACTCTTTGGAGATACTACCAAATGGAGCACTGACACAGTCCCACCCTGAATTTCACAGGGATTGTGGCTTGGGTGTGGGAGAACAAGACGGGAACTCACGTTGATGACAGAGTCCTTGAACTTGATATGCAGCCGGTAGTTGGAGATGGCAATGAGTGCATCAGCTGCACGGCCCAGGAACTCCACTCCCTCGCCCTGTAGCACTGTGAAGGGCACCTGCCAGGGGGCAGCGGGACCTCAGTCCAGAAATGAGTCACCCCTTCACTCCCCTCTACAACCCTTGATTTGTAAGACCCCCTCTGGAAAAGCCGGGCCAAGGCAGGACAAGAGTCTTCTCCATGGTAACAGCACCAGGCAACAGCCATACAGAAAAGCTCTTGCCTTCCCTAGGGCCCAAGGCTCCACAACAGACAGACTCCCCTCCCTCCAGAGACCCAGGAGCAGGAAGCCAGAGCTCCCATAACAGATCCCCTTGGAGATATTTGGAGGTGGGGGGAGGAAAGGAAGGGTGTTTTCTGAACCCAGCAGGGAGCTCTACCCACCTCGGGCCCCCAGCTCTTCCTTACCTGCAGATTCTCCTCCTCTTTCACTAGTTCCTTGTGGGGGAACAGATCCTTGGCTTGGATGTACTCCAGGCTGGGGGGCCCCTCCTCACCCTGTGGGGAAGGCCTCAACCCTAAGTCATCAGGCTCCACCTGGCCCATCAGGCCTCATTCTGCTCCCCTCCCCACAATAACCCCACATACACCCTTTAAAAAGGTTCTGGTCTCCAGAGGAGGGGAGAGAGGCCCGGCGTGCTGTGTGAGGAGTGAAGTGGAGGGGGAACTCAAGCCTCTTAAGCCTAAGAGAAGAGCAAGGTCCACAGAGTCACTGGGAATCTGTGCTCCCTAAAGAGGGAATCTCCTGTAGAACCCAAACTGCCCAAACGAAGGAGAGGAAACAAAGCAAAAAAAGGGCGAACTGGAAAGGTAAGACAGAAGTGGGAAATGGGAAGTGCTGCCCTGAGGAGTAGGAACCAGGTGTGCAAGCTGGTCACAGAGACAGGAGGGGATGCAGGCTGCCCAGGCCACTCCTCTGAGGCTTCAATCTGGTGGGTGAAGGAGACAAAGAGGAGGGAGGCGCGGGATGCAGGCCCATGCCTCTAGAGGGCCTTCACGGATGCTTTCAAAAGGAGGATGTGTTTTGGAGTGGAGCTTCCTTTCCAGTTAGGCCCTCACTGCTAATAAGCCCCCTCCACCTGCCAAGCAACCTGCCCTGCCTGACGATCTGAGGGGAATTCCTGAGGAATCCCACAGCAAGCAGAAGTAACTCCTTTCCCAGCCACTAGGGAGGGCAGGGAGAGGAGGGGATCAGGCGCCTGGGAGGAACCAGGAGACCCAAGGACAGAGAGAGGAAGCCTGGCAGTCATGGGGGAGGGGGGCGTGGGGGGGGGGGGGACGGTGAGGAGGGGAGGGGTGGGAACATCTGAGCGGACAGATGGGAGAAGCTGGGAAGCAGCATTAAGCCAAAGGGGGAGGAGGGGAGGGCGGGGAATGATGCAGAGGCACGGAGGCCCGCAGAGGCAGAGTGGCAGGGAAGATGGAGAAGAGAGGCTGTTTGGGGGACAGTCAAGGAGAAAAGACTGGCGCGTCAGGTGAGGGGTGGAGTAGTGGAAGGGGGAGGGGACTGGGGCCAGGGAGACGGCTCAGACATCCTGTGCTCCCCGACCAGCCCCCGAACATCCCAGAAGGCCTACTGGCCATATCCCACACCCCCAAGCAAGGATGCGGCGGACGGGACCAAGACCGAGAGGCGGAGGTAGAGGAGGTACTCGCGCAGGGCGGGGCCTCAAGCTCTGCAGTCAAGGGCAGCGGCTTTGGGGCCAAGATGGGTCACAGAATTCCCATTCCCGGCCTTCAGCAATTCTCGGCACCCAAAGATGAAAGCAAGTCCAGTAAAGAAAAGGGGTAACATCCCCTCTCCCTGCCAGGGCCCTTGGGAAGGGGGATGGGCTGAAATTCGGAATCTCGAGGGCCGGCCCTGGGCGGGGCTGCGGGTGCAGCCGGCGTCGGGGTCCGGCCCCCCCCCGCCCCCCGCAGGCGGAGCAGGCACTTACGAAGCAGCTGAGCATGGAGCAGGAGACGCGGGCGGTCAGGCTCATGGTCGCGGGCGGTCTGGGCCAGCGCACATGTCCCCGGAGCCGCTGCGCTGCCCGCCCGTCCCGGGCGCCCGCCGCATCCCGGCTGCGGGGCCGGCCAGGTGCAGCCGCGGCGGCCAGGAGGCGAGCGCGGGCGGCGGGGCTCGGCGCGGCTCCCGCGCGCCTCTCCCCTCCGCTCCACAATGGAGCGAGCCCAGCTCCGCCCTCGCCCACGAGCGCGGAAGGGAGGGGAACCCGACGAGGGGAGCGCCCCGACCGCGCGGCTCGGGGAGGGCGGAGGCGGGGCGGCGCGGAAGGGGCGCCCCGGGCCCCGCCCACAGCCCCGGCTCCTCCCTCCCCACCGCCCCTCCGCGGCCTAGGAGCGCGTCCTCGGGGGTTTCTGGGGTCTCTCAGGAGGGGCTGAGCGACTGCGCCCCCACCCCCCAGACGGCGTGGGAGGGGACGGCGAGGCCGCCTACATCTTTTCATTCCCCTTCTTCTCAAGTGAGCCACCCCACACCCCTCTTTCACACGTCCGTCCCCACGCCCTCCCTTCTTTGCTGCTGCTGCTGCTAAGTCGCTTCAGTCGTTTCTGACTCTGTGCGACCCCATAGACGGCAGCCCAGCAGGCTCCCCCGTCCCTGGGATTCTCCAGGCAAGAACACTGGAGTGGGTTGCCATTTCCTTCTCCAATGCATGAAAGTGAAAAGTGAAAGTGAAGTCGCTCAGCCGTGTCCGACTGTTAGCGACCCCATGGACTGCAGCCTACCAGGCTCCTCCGTCTTGAGTCCCCCCAAAATCCTGCTGTGAGTCCCAAGATGGATCTCACCTCCCTCCACCGCGGGCCCTTTCCAGTTTCTAGGCTTCCTTCCTTTCCCTCCAAAACCACCACTCACCATTCCCCTGTCCATCAGTGTCTTCCAATCCCCGGACCTCACTAATCCGACTCCCCTTTTGCCCCTTAGAATGGACACAGGTCTAATGACAGTTGGGTCACTGCACACTCCTGAAAGGGAAATTCTCGGGGGTTTTTATCCTAAGGCCCCTGCCCAGCTCTACTCCTTCAGCTCCACCTCTCCCCTTGTTTCACATCCTCTGTCTTCTGGGTAAGAAAGTCCTAAGAAATTTCTTAGACTAAAAGAGAGGAGCTGGAACTATGAACCACAGAAGCTATGCAAACACAAAACTCAAAACCCAAGGGTAGGGGAATGGAGGGAGTTGCGTAGAGGGCCAGAGAATAAGGGCAGTGATAAGACGCTTGAAATGTCACTGAGAGTCACAGGAGGAACTGTTTGAAACCCTACACTCCCAGTGCCTGGTAGCTTTCAGAAACCAGGGCTTTTGTTTGGGTTTTGGTCTTGGGGGAAGGGAGGAATAGGAGAAACCTGACACTTTATTAAGCATCTACTATGAGCCAGACATGTTTCAAACATTATCTGGCTAAAACCATTCAACTCTGAAAGAATTTTGTGAGATTTGAGGCTTACAGAGAAAGTCAGTTCACCTCAAGTATTTAAGTGGTGGTGCCAGGATTCAAAATTAGATCAGGCTGACTCCTTTCATGGTATCACTGAGAAGAAAAAGGACAGGGGCTATCAGTGGGTGGGGGCCAGGACCAGCAGGCTTTCTGAGAAGAGACCAGAACAATACTATACACACCACACACCCACATGTCTATGGAGGGAAAAGAGCAAGTCTTCTCTTCACCTGAATGCTCTGACCTGTCCCTAAGCACTGGGGACACATGAAAGAACTAAAGAGATACAGCCAGAATCAGGGCCTGGTCTGAACCCGGGCCTGCAGCTCTCCACTCCCTTCTCAAGTCACTACTTCCTCCTCCCAGCCCTCAGGGATTAAGGGGTTCCTTGTATTTGAGGTGAAAAGAATGGCAGTTAGTGGAGAATGTATGGGATCATTATAACACACACACACAGCCCCCAGTGATATTCTGGGCACCTTGAGGGTGCTTCAGTCAGTGGCTGCCTATAGTAGCTTAATGGAGAGCAGCACTCTGGAGCTAGAGAAGCCCCACAGTTTTAGAGGGGTCACTCCTGATGTAGCACCCACAGTACTTCAGGGACTCAGTAGGAACTACAAGGGTCTTGATATAAACGAGGTCTAACTTTTAGACCAAAGCAGAGCGCTTCACCCAAGGACCAGGAGGAGCAAGACAAGGGCCAATATGAAGAACTAAGAGAGACAGTGGGGAAAGCACGTCAGAGCATGTGCAGGAAAAGACTTCCAGAGGCCTCCCCTCCCAGTGCTGTGTATCAGCTGATGTTTTGCAACCTAAGAAGCCCTAATTTATCTCCAGGGCAGATGAACCTGTTTAGTTGCTGAACAGAGTTGCCTGGAGCTCAAGGTCCAGGAGGGGCGGGCAGCTTCATGGAAAAAGACACCAGGATTACAGAAAACACTGCAGTCTGAGGAAAGAGTACTCACCATTCTACCGTGGTGAGGGTCCTGGCTGCCTGCTTCTCACTGTAAGGAGACAGAGAAACATAGGAGTCAAGAGCACGGTTAACATCACCATAGTATCAACAAATGCCACACAACTACTCCCGAAGTTCCCCACAACGCTTATCTGCCTCCCTCACAGAGAACCCAGCCTCTCCACAAGTCAGCATGCCAGACAGAGGCAATGGGACCTACGTGGGGAGAAAGCAACAAGTGGACTCTGCAGGGCATGAAGGCAGCCACGAAGTCCTGCAGCAGGACTCAAGAGTCCTGATTCCCAATCCCAGAAAGAGAATTAAAATGCTCCGAACCCCGTTCTTTTCGGGAAAGCAAAAGAACCGCCAGCTCTGTAGAGACGGAGGATGCCCAACCAGGGCTCACTTCTGGTCCTGGTGGAAACATGAATCCACAAGAGCACTCTGCCAGCCTCTGAGTCTGGGAGCAGCACCCACCTGACCTGTTTACTGGGGGCAGAGTCCAGAGCAGAGGCCAAGAGGGAGGGGACCACAACCTGTGATCAGAAGGCAGCAGGGCTGGACGTGTCCCTCTGAGGGCACTTGACTCCAAATGAGGTGCAGGTTAGTGGGAGGAGGCCACACAACAGGGACAGAATCAGGCAAGTGCAGGCCTCAGAGTCAGTACCTGTCAAGTGGCCCCAAGCAACAGGAATGTCAGGATGGGCCTCCTTGGCCCACCTAGGGAGCCACTGAGGTAACCAGGCCCAGGTTTCACTGACAGTTTTCTTCATGCCTGCTGTCCGAGCTCAGGGGGCAGTCCAGCAGTACCCCGAAGAAGGCTGTGTGGATATGTCTCCATCCGTGGCCCTGCCCGCCTCCATGGTCACAGCCCACCCTTTCCCATGGAGGCGGCAAGTCCGGGGTTGCTGCCTCACCGCCCACTGGCAAGCAGCCTCAGAGAAAGCGAGGGCGAGCGAGAAAAGGACAGGCCTGGGAGGCCCACGGTGTCCGGACCTCGGGGATCTAGTCACGGGGTGGGGGGGGGGGGCGGGTCAGGCTGACAGGGGAACCCAGGTGCCCAGGTTTTGGGGGCGGAGCCTAAAGGTTCGGAGGTGGAGCCCCGAATGACAGAAGGCGGGGCTCACGAAAGCCGGTGGGGCCGGGGAGGGGCCGGGCAAGACGCGGTGGTTGCGGTTCCCAGACCGGCAGTGCACGGGGCACGGTGACTCACCCAGCCGGCGTCCGCCCGACCCTCCGGAGGCCGCGCTCTCGCCACTTCCGTCTCCCGCAGCCGCGGAGGCCACGCAGCTCCGACCCACCGCGGCGCCCCTCGGCCCAACCAATCCTACCTCCGGCCCGTGCCCGCCCTGGCCAATAGCCACGCCGAGTCCCGCCCTGCCCCCACTACGTAGCCACCGCCCTCGCTCTTCGCGCCGCTCGTTGGTCCAGTGGAGCAGACGCCCTCCCAGCCTCTAGCCTATCGGCTTCCGGGAAACGGGGCTGCGCCTGGAGGGAGGAGGTGCGGCGCCGGGGTAGAGACGCGACCAATGGGAAATCACAGCGCGTCCCTGCGGTAGCCAATGGGAGAGCAGAAAAGGGGGGCTGCAGGCGAAGGCTCCAGGGACCGGAAGTGGGGGCGGCCCGTGGCCTCCCGGTAGAGCAGTGGGGGGGGGGGGGACGGAGCCTCGTAGGGGCCCGGGCTTTACATCCACTTCCGGTGACCAGCCAGCCTTAGGGCTACACCTCAGAGAAATCCCGGGAGGCACCTAAGCTTTATCCAGTTCTCCGCTTGGTTTCGCTGCGGTCGTGCGTCGCAAAGCCAGAAGGGAGAGAAAGATTCTGAATGCTGAGAGAGAAGGGGGACGGTCTGGGCCTGAGGCTCCGTCTCGGTCTTCGACTGGTGGGGGTGAAGAGTCTCCTTTTCCGCACCCTGACGTCTTCCTCCAACCCTCCCTTTGCGTCGGCGAGCCCGACGCAAGCCCTGTTCGTGACCTGAATGAATGGTGCTTTCCGTTTTGAGAAGCTTTCTCACCTGAGAGATGGGGCTGAGAATGCCACGAGCTAGTTGCGACTCTCTGGTCTGTAAAGGGTGTGGGGAGTCGGACTCCCCTGAAGATCCAGCTCTTGGCGCCTCCCTTCCTCTCTGCCCAGGGGAGCCAGAGCGGGCAGCAGGGCGGAGGATGGCCGCTGGAGGTCGCCCTGGCCCCGAGATACAACCCGACAGAAATGGAGAAGAGTTGGTTCAGATTCTCAACCGACAGCTTCAGTTAGAGTGGACCTGAATGCTTTAATATCAGGTCCTGGGACCAAAATGTCTTCACTGCTCTTTTGCAAATGGCATTGGCGCTTTTACTCCATATTTAGTAAATCCCAGGAGAACTGGAACCATACCTCTGTTCACTGTTAACTCCCAAGGTTTAAAATAGAGTCTGCAATCTAGCAGATGCTTAATAAATTATTTGTTAAATGAATACTGAATTCTTACAGGACGACGATTGTACTTTTTCCATTCCCAGCACTTACTATAGTGTTTGGTGATTACAGGGGTTTCAACATGTGTTCAGTGCTCTATCACAGGCTTCCTCGAGTGCAGAGTTTAATTCTGCATATCCTTTCCCCAAAACAGAGGAAATATGAAGTTGGGAGGCTGCATGCAATTAATACCATGTTTTCTTGAGAGCGGATATCAATTCTAAAACGTCTGTGGGATTCTCAGTACTATATGTGGGAAAGATGATGGGCTCCAGATAACAGAGGCAGGACAGATACCGTCAGGAAGATAGACTGGCCAGGCTGGATTCTAGGCAGGGACTGAACTCTTGGCATGGGAGGGGAAAGTTTTTCCTGTTCTCCTGCCCCTACTAAAAGCCAGAAACCAGCACCCTCCTCCAGCAACCTTTCAAAACTGGGTCCTAAGATCTTGGTTTCCATGAGATGGGAAAGATACAGACAGTGACACCAGAAGCCACCTACAGATTTGTTAAACTTTATTTCCTCTGAGTCTCTGGGGAGGCAGCAGGGATGTAAGGCGAAGTGGCAGTAGCTGCAGGGGCCTGAGCAGAGCTGGTGCTGGGAGGGGCCGACATAGGCAGGACGAAGAAGCGGCGTTTAAATATTCAGGGCTGAAAGTCAGCTAATGGGTCTCCTTCATCTGTCTCTGGATTTTGTGCAGCATCTCCTGCATCCGCCGCAGCTGGAACAGGCACACGCATCAAAGTGGGGCCTCTCAGAGTCCTACAGATTTAGGGAAATGCCCCCCTCTAATCCCTTCAGTCAGGCCCTTGGTAGCCCTGGGGTGTGATGGGGTCCTTGGGTAGAACCACTAATCCACCAATCCAGGGTCCAGATATGTACCAGGTTCAGGGATATTCCTATTCCCAAACCAAGACAGACAGGTTTATGATTAAACAGGGGTCCTCTCAGGCCGGCAACCCCTACCACCCCATACTACCCTCACCTCCTCATCTTTCTCTCGGATCAGCCTCTCAGTTTCTGGATCTGTCCCTGGTGGGACGGCAGGAAGGGGAAAGTCGGTACCACTCTCTAGAGTCAGTTTGCTGAAGGGAAGGGGGAAAGGAGGTTGGTAAGGGTAGGGGAACCCCAGTACCTGCTTGGACTGAGCCCAGAGCCTGCGGAACAAAGGAAGGGCTTGGTCTCATCCGAGGTGGCGCTTGGGACCCCACCCCTGCCAGCTCCGTCCTGGCCTTTGGCCATACTTGCGATTCCGTTCTTTCACCACCAGGCGGGTCATGCTCTGGATGCACTGTGCCCGGTAGTTCTCATAATGTGTCTCCCGCGTCACGTCCTTCAGGTCCTGCATGTGAGTACGCACCAGCATTGTCCTCAGCTTCACAAAGTCGCAGTGCCCTGGGTTTTCCACTGCACAGCAAGGCTAGGGGTCAGCCAGGGGCATGGGTAGAGGAGACCCATGGAGGGCAAGGAGATACCCTGGTCACAAGCTCAGAGCTTTACCTTCCACGATGCCCCAGGGGTAGAGCCGGCCCCGAACTCGACGCCCTCTGGCCTCTACCACAGTGTTGCTGCCAATGACAGCAAATGGGATGCTTTCCTGGAAGAAGTTAGGGGTGTTTCTCAACACCCCCATTCTCACCTGTTCCTTTGTGCCTGCGTCTTCATCTTCCTCTGCTTCGTTCTAGGAAACCAGGGTCCTCTTCCACCCCAAGAGCCCCTCCCCGTTGCATAGAATTCTACTCCCTCTTCCGCCCAGAAGAAACAAGCTGGGAAAGGGATCCCTGGGGTGGCCCCACCTTTAGGGCCAGGTCCTGTGATTTGAAGTCCTCATCCTCATCAGAGTCACAGTCTGGGAACTGGTAGACCTTGATTCCAAAGTGCTCAATCTCCTCCCGGATCTGGCAAACACACGAGGGGCCCATGGTTCTGGAGGGACTCCAACCTTTCCAGAAGCCCACCTGCTCCCTTCCCCCACCAGCTGCCCTCACTTTGCGTTTCTTGCGCTCCACTTCAGGAGGTGTCAGTGTGTCCGCCTTGGCCAAGATAGGCACGATGTTGACCCGCTGATGCAGGGCCTTCATAAATTCAACATCCAATGGCCGGAGCCTGGGGAACAGGAACCTGTGACCACCTGCTAGTGGCAGCCCTGCCCTGGGTAGTCCTGGCCTGTCCCCTTGGCAGCGCCTGGTGGGGCCAGGAGCACCAGGCTCAGACCGTACCCATGGCCGAAGGGCGAGATGAAGTACAGGCAGCAGTGCACCCTGTTGTCTTGAATGTTCTTGCGGTTCAGGCCACTCTCATCTCGGAAATACTGCTCAAACTGCTGGTCGATGTATTCGGCCACAGGCTTCCAGCTGGGGCAGGGACACAAGCAGAGAAACTGTGCAAGTGAGGACTGCCTAGTGAGCTCTGGGGCTACAAGGAGTCCACGCCCTGGGCAGTCTTTGCAAGACTTTGCTCTTCGCCGACTTGCTTTACCGCATCTTCAGGGAGGTACCTGGGTGGGTCATGGTACATCTCAAACATCCTGATAGAAAATCAGACTAGGCACATGGGCAGAGGTCATTAAACCCTTAGTTTGATGAGAAGAAGAGAGCCCAGGTGACCAAACAAAGCAGTAAGACTAGCAAGATGCGGTGAAAACCAACTGGAGGCCAGGGCAGCCCTAAGTCAGGTTCACAGTTCAGCCTCAGGGCCTTTATTCGAGTGGGTCCAGCCTCTCCTGCACCTCTCCAAGCCCACTCCGTCCTTCAAAGCCATGTCCAAGAACCATCTCTTCCACAAAGGTTCCTGTGACTATACCAATGCACACTGCTCTCCTTTCCCTTCACCACACATGAAGGTCATATACATTTATGGTATATATCATCCATATGTATATTCAACATATATATTCAAGAACCTCAGTTTTCAAGTCTCTTGCTCTGCTGTTCCTGAGTTTTGTCTTCACTGATAGATGCCCTGATAGGTGGACATTGTAAGTATCATTATTCTCATCTTATACATGAAGAAGTCAAATCCAGAGCAGCTGAGACTTAATGCAGATCATTTTAGCCAGCAAATTCTCTACCCATCCAAGTGCCTGGGCTCTGACTCCTAGTTCAGTGTGTTTGCCACTACACTGCCTGACCCATTTACTAACCTAAGTTTTTGCCTGATTGACACACATGCCAGAGACCTGCCCCCTCTCCTCTCCCACTGCCACTAGACTGTAAGCTTCCCAGTGACAAGGATTATTCATACTTGCTCTGTATCCCTTAAAATGTCCAGCATGGGCTGGACACCTAATCTGTGCTCAGTAAATTCTTGCCGCTGACTAAATGGGCACATGTGCGGATACACTGTAAACTGGGAGGGGCCGGGCGAGGGGAATTATTACTACAGTATGGAATGTCAGAGGAAGTAAGTAGACCGATTGAAGGAGGAAGCGCTACTTGCTAAAGCAGGAAACAGGCGTTGGTTGGGGCTAGAATTTCAAGGCAAGCCCAGTTGGCTGAGACATATTCCTGGATTAGGAAGGGTGATGACATGGAGGCCACCTCAGTCCAGCAGGAGTATTTACGGGGACCATGCACTACGTACTAGCCCAGCGCTATGGCAAGAATGTACGAAGTGGCCCTCCCCTCAAGGCTTCGATCAAGAAGCTGAAGGTGAACCAGCGTGCTGAGCCAAGGTCTCATGTTGTAATGATAAAGCATGTGAGGCGGGTTCAGAGCACAGAAGGATCTGTAAGATTCCGATCAGTCTGGGAGGCAACCATCCAGGGCCAGCTTCCTGGGCGTGTGACCTGTGCAGTCACATGTGGGCCCTGAGCTCAGAGGGGCCACACCTGGTTCACTCTCTGCTGTGGCCATCTTGAAATTCTTTATCATTTTGAACAAGGGACCCCACACTTTTCTTTTGCACTAATCCTGCAATTATCGTCTTTAAATTCATGAGTGTTGTGTACACAGCCTTTAACAGTTTTTAATGCACATTTACATGCATCTTTCTGGGATGATTTTTAGATCAACTGGTAAAGCCAGCATTTTTCAACTAAAGAAATGGAAATGCAGTCATTCGCTCAAGATCACGCAGTTACTTAATGCTGAATCAGGATCTGAGTTCTCAGTCCAGGAGTCTCAGCGCCACCCTACCTAATGTTCTTAACAAAGGCACCACCACCTTTTCCCCTGTTTCTATCCCCATTCTCCTCTCATCTACTCCCTTAGGTCAGACCACTATCTAAGCATCTTTCTAGTTCTTGAAAAAAAAAATGTCAGGGATGACTGGGGAGGTGGGCAGGTGTTGTTGTTTAGTCACTAAGTCGTGTTCGACTGTTTTGAGACCCCATAGACTTAGCCCCACCCCACTCCAGTGCTTTTGCCTGGAGAGTCCCATGGACGGAGGAGCCTGGTGGGCTGCAGTCCATGGGATCGCTAGAGTCAGACATGACTGAGCGACTTTACTTTCACTTTTCACTTTCCTGCATTGGAGAAGGAAATGGCAACCCACTCCAGTGTTCTTGCCTGGAGAATCCCAGGGACGGGGGAGCCTGGTGGGCTCCATGGGGTCGCGTAGAGTCGGACACGACTGAAGCAACTTAGCAGCAGCAGCAGCAGACCTAGCCTGCCAGGCTCCTCTGTCCATGGGATTTCCCAGGCAGGAATACTGGAGTGGGTTGCCATTTCCTTCTCCAGGGGATCTTCCCCACCCAGGGATCGAACCCGCATCTCCTGAACTGGCAGGCAGATTCTTTACCACTGAGACACCAGGGAAGCTTGACGGAGGGGTGGGGAGTGGCGAGTAGCCACTTTTCTTTTGGCAGGTAGCCCAGAGGGTGCTTGGAGTTTAAACGCAGTTCCACCCACACTTTCCTTTGCCTCTTCTTTCTCACCTTCCCCCACCCCTCCAGGCACTCTCACCCCTTTAATAACTTGCTTGTAGCACCTAAAACGTTGCTGGTGAAAGGAGCAGATGGAGGGAAGGGGGCCGTTATTGAGCACCTGCTCTATGTCAGGTCCTCTGCTACATGTTTTCACATGTTTGCTTCTTGAGGCTCCTCCCTCCAAAGAGGGGGTGCCCTCACCCCTATTCTAGAACTGTAGGTCAGAGTCAAAGGAACACTAGAAGTCATCTATCCCAAGGCTGTCCCTCTCACCTGACAGAGGAGACAGCTGTCCAGTAAGGGGCAGGGGCAGGCTCGAGGGCACACAGCCCTGCTTCCTGACATCGGGGATATGTCTGCACCTCTGTGTGCGAGCGTAGGGAATGGGCGGGCTGGGGGCAGGCTCTGTGCTTGGTCAGACCTACCACTCTGTGTTGTTGACGGCGTCCCCAAAACCTGGTGTGTCCACAATGGTAAGCCGCAGCTTCACGCCCTTCTCTTCTATGTCCACAGCGTGCTTAGTGATCTCCACCGTCTGCATGATACGCTCTGGAGAAGGGGGAAACTGAGGCCAGGGCTGGGGCAAGGACCTGCCCACTGGGACAACATGGCCCATCCCAACCAGCCCTGCTGCCCAGGCTGCCTCACCCACCCTGCCCCTTCCCCGCCCCCTGGGGCTGCCTGGGGCCTGTCTGTTCTCTGGGAACCAGCGAAGAGCACATTTCCCAACACAGGAAATGCCGGTGGCTGTTGGCTCCGGCCCCAGCCTCTTCTCTGCTCCGGCCTCTTTTCTCGGATTCCTGGAATCCTTTGGGGGGTCAGAGAGGATTCTGGCCCCTGCCCTGCTTCAGCACCCAAGTCTTTAGGGAGCTTGCTGGTGGGCTGCCAGGCTGGACAGCCCTCTGGAGAGATGTGGCAGGCTCTCTAGGAAGCCGAAGCTTCCTGTATCCCCCAGACCCCAAGTGAGCTCCATTTCCCAGGTCAGCTCTGCCCGCCTGTCCTCACGCTCCTTCCCTCACCTTCTGCACTGAGGAGCTTCCGGTCCCGGTACAGATCCGTGAGGAAGAGGCTGTTGACCAGCGTGGACTTCCCCAGGCCCGACTCTCCTGACGGGGGAGACAGGACAGAGGCACCAAGTCACAGCGGTCATCAAGAGGCCACCCCACTGGGCCGAGTGTGTGGAGGAGCTTCTTGCTTATCTCATTGGGAAGAGACTAACCCAAACACAGCAGAGCTGGAAGCAAGCAGAGATGAGAGCTCATCCAGCCAGTGAGGCCCAGAGAGGATAAGGGATTCCCCAGGGTCACACAGTAAAAGGCAAATGTTAGGAACCTGAGGGTTAAGGGTTCTCTGGACCTTGTCAATGACCCCTCCCCCACAACACATAGGATACAGACTTTGGATAGGATATGGATTTTGGGCCACCTACAGCTTCTGGCTCTTCTGCAAAAAGGCACAGCCACTTACTGCTTTCTCCTGCCCTGGCCATACCCCAGTGGCTCAGACAGTAAAGAAGCCGCCTGCAATGCAGGAGACCTGGGTTCCACCCCTGGGTCGGGAAGATCTGGGTTCCACCCCTGGAGAAGGAAATTGCAACCCATTCCAATGTTCTTGCCCGGAGAATCCCATGGACAGAGAAGACTGGCGAGCTACAGTCCATGGGTTCACAAAGAGTTGGACACGACTGAGCAACTAACACCCATATACCCCCCCAACACACACACACAGACCATCCCCACCTGAAACGCCTCTTGCCCAGCTCTGCCCGGCCCCTGCTCTACCTGCCACCATAAGGGTAAAGTCAAAGCCTTTCTTCACAGACTTCCGGTGGACCTGATTGGGGAGGGTCGCAAAGCCCACGTACTCCTTGTCATCCTGGGGGACAACAAGAAAGCAGAGTGCATTAGAGCAGAGGCAGAAGGACCCCAGGACCCAATGCCAGCCTTCTCCCCGCCTCTTGGGTCTTTGCCCAGCCTTCCAGGATCACTGCCACACTCCTCTGAGGCCCCAGGTGGGGCCACCAGCTGGGCTCCTGTCCCTGCTGACACTGTCGGGTTCCAATGCATGGGGGGCGCAGGGGTGACCCCACAGAACTGGGGCCAACACAGGACAGAGCACGTCTCCAGCCACATGTGGGTGCACACGCACGCGCGCGCACACACACACACAGACACACACTTCTGGGGCTCCCTCAGCTCCCTCCCCAGGTCCTCCTGCATCAGCCCATGGCACAGACGGGGGCTGGAGGCTCTACCTCGGAGGAGTCATAGGGATCGAGCTTGCCCCACGGGCTGCGGGGCCGGGCTGAGGGGCTGAGGGGGGCTGAGGCAGAGAAGTACTGCTGGCTGTCAGAGGGCTGGGGCCACGAGGGGGGTTTGAACTCCAGGTCATCCTGGCAGAGGTCTGAAGCCTGGGGCCTCGGCTCCTGGATTTGGGGCCTGGGCACCAAGGTCTTGGCCTCTGGTGGGTGGTAGGTCTCGCTTCCTGGGAAATCCGTCACGAACTTGTTCAGTTCTGCGTCATCCGAGTCCTCCAGAAAGCGCTTGATCTGAGGGGCAGGGGCGGGGTGGGGTAGGCGGGTCGGTGGCAGGAAGGGAAGAAGGAAGGAGCAAGATAGGAGAAGGCGAGAGGGAGAGAGGAAAGCACGTGTGGTTAGAAGGGAAAGGAGCTGCACAGGCGGCCAAGCCAGAGGAAGCGCTCGCCACCCTCCCCTGCTTACAGGCCTCCCGGCCCGAGGGTCCCGACAGCAGGAGAGACCCCAGGGAGCAGCGGCAGCCCCCGGCGCCCCAGCAGCCGCTCTGGGGACCCAGCAGCTCCGGTCTCCATGCTCCCTCGCAGCAGGGTGCTGGTCGAGGCTGCCCCTCCACGCCAGGGCCAGGGACTGCCCTAGAGGCCAGGAAGCCAGGCCGAATGAGCGGAGCAGACAGAGGCATTAGAGCGGAGAGGAGAACGTGGCTCAGGATGGAAGGAGAGTGCAGACCGTCAGGACGGGTAGGGGCGGGAGGCGGGAGGGAGCCAGGGCGGGGAGAAGGGAGCCTCCAGCTCCGGGCAACTTAGGAGCCAGCAGGGGGCTCCTCACCTCCGGCCGCTGCAGCTCTGAGCTCCGGGACTGGGAGCCGACTCTCCCGGAGGTGTTCACTCCCGGAGCGCAGAGCAGCTGACCTGAGACCCCTGACTCCAGACCCTGAGCCTGGGCTCCAGGGGCGAAGGGGAAACGTGCCAGGGATGCTCGTGAGGAACCGGGTGAGGGAGGGTGGGAGGACACTGCAGACAGCCCCCAGCCGTGAGGGTTGTAGAGGCGGAGGCACCCCCGGCTGCCCCCTGCCCCCTGCCCCGAGCTAGGCTTCAGCCAGAAGTACCGGAGGGGGTCTGGCCTCGACGGTGAAGCACACGGCGGGTGGGCAGACAGTGGCTGGCTCCTCTGCGGAGACCTGTTCCCCCACCATCTCCAGCTGGGAAGACAGGCCACGTCCCCCTTACTCTGACCCTCAGTTCTAGACCCTGAAGCTTCCTCTCTCCTTTGGGGGCCGGCCCCCTTCGTGGAGTGCCTGGCGGTGCTGGGCTCAGCTCTGCCTTACAATACCCACGTGCCACCCCCAGACAATGGACAAGGGCCGGCTTCACAGGCTGACTCACCCCCTGGGAATCGGCCAAGCTAGTGGGGGCTACCCCAGACCACTGTGGAGTCCCAGTCAGGGGAGATAAGACAGCCACCGTCTTCAGCAGGTTCCCGGCTACAGCGGGAAGAACGGAGGGATGCAGTCCTACGCACTGCCAGCTTTCTGCAGAGGGAAGGGACTAGAAGGGGGCTAGAGGGGAAAGCCGCCTAAGAGCTACTTCTGGGCTATAGCCTCTCAAGTGCCCCTGCCAGCTTAGAGCCACAGTCTCCAGGGCTTGCCTGGACAGGAAACTGCCCGTTTAGCCTGAAACTGGAACCAGCGTGTGGGGGCCAAATGGACAGAAGAGACTGTCCTGAGGCAGGCCTGACCCAACTGGCTTTTTCTCACCCACAATATCTTTGGGGGCCAGTGGGGTGACCATTCACTCCGGTTTATGTTTGCTGTCATAGCAGAATTGTCCCTTTCCACTCCTAAAAGGGTCCCAGTTCAGACGATTAATTATACAGCGATGGGGAAGGGATGTGGGTGGGGGGCGGGCGGAGTGTGTGTGACAGGTCTTGTTTTCTGGCAGCCCAGGAGTCTGGGGAATTTGGGGAAATCCTGTCCCTCTGCACAACCCTACAGGAACCCAGAAGTCTGTCTGGGGGGCAGACTGAGGGTGGGAGAGAGGGGACTGTCTCCACCTGGTTCCACCAGGAGCACTGAGCAGAGGGGCAGCAGGGAGGGGAGGAAGGAAGGCCCTGACGGGGACCCCCAGCCTCCTGCAAACCTTCCAGGAGAGCCGCCAGCACCACTCTCCCTCCAGTGAGCATGGGAGGGACCCACCAGAGCTCCAACCAAGGGGTCAGGACGCCAGGGGCCTCATCGGCCCCCAGCTCTGCCACGGACCCAATCCTTCTGCCACAGACCCAAACCTTCTCTGCCTTTGAGCTCCGATCCAGCCAACGCAAGGGAGAAGACGAGGCAGGTCCACCCTTTCCCGGAGCAGCCTTACCCCAGCTTCAGCCCTCTCCTCAGGGACAGAACCGCCTTGCCGTCCCAGGGAACGGTCCATGTCCCACGCTTCAGACTCCCTGTCAGCAAGCTCTAGGTCTAATTTTATCTGCCAGGCAGAGTTCCTCACGCACAGAAACGCCTGGTCTTGATGCTTTTGTAACCCGGCGTCCTGACTTGCTCCTCTCCCTTTCTCTCTGACCACCCTGTCTCTGTCAGGGGCCAAAAAAGCCTGTGGAATGTCCTTCCCCACCCCCTCCCTCCTCCCTTCCCTTGGCTCCCACCCTCCAAGGACAGCTCAGCTGCAGCGGGACCGCTGCTTTCCTCTGCAGTCCCATCCTCCTCTGATTGGCTCCCCATGAGGCCTGCCCGCTGCCTGCCCTGGTGGGCACAGCACCAGCTTCCCAAGTCCGTCTGCAGGCTCCTGATCCACTTGGCTTCTCTTGTTAACCCCCAAGGACGCCAAGGCCTGTCGGGGGGTTGAGCCCTGTCCCCAAAGTGACCTGGTCCAGGAGACATCATCCCGAAAGGATTCTGACCTCTCTTTTTCACCTTAACTTCAAGCAGTGCTGAAGTAGGGTGGGGTGTCCTAAGCCCCCTGCGTGTAGGTTCTCATGGGAATGGACCCACTTTTCTTCCCAGTGTCGCTGTGGGTTCCTCCCAGCAGAGAACTGCACTACCTTCAGAAATTGCCTTCAGAGATTTCCCTGCGGAGGGCCCCAGGCGCAGCGGGGCCTTTGCCACTCAGACGCCTTCCATCCTGGGATACCTGCCCTCTCAACTCAGCCAAATCCCTTCCATCCCCCCCGTCAGTCTCAGGGAGTCAGCTGCTAACGCTTGGTCTCTGTGGGGCATGACCTCAGGTGGAGGAGAGGCTGGCATCCCACAGGCTTCCAAGTTACCTATCAGGTGGGAGACGCATAGAGAGGGACCTGGCTGGGAGTGCACGCGTGGAGCACCTGATTGGCAGACAGCAGGCCAGTGTTTCTGGTTTGGCTAGAAACACCCTTTGTGATTCTGAACAGTGTCTTAATTTCAGGGCCTTAATGTCCAAATGTGAGTGGCCCTTCCCTGTCCCAGGAAGGCTGACACCCAGATGACAGGTACACCTCAAGCTGCTTTGAACCTGGGGAGAGAAGGGACAGCTCAAGTCACAGGATGGTTTTTAACATGAGCCGGTCATTCTTTCTGTATGCCAATTAAGCCCTCCTGGGAGGCTCCCAGGCTGGGGAGCTCTCCCCACTGATCTCCCAAGCACCTGGGTCCCTCATCTCCTTTCACAAAGAGACCCTCACAGACAAGTTTGGCTTGTCACAAACACGTCAGCCTAAAGACCAGGCTGGCTTGAGGCCAGGGGCCTGAGGCCGAGGACTCTGGTCGTGATAGGGTGTCTTTAATTACAGAGGAACAGGCCAATTACAACTCAGCCAAGTTGAAGCCCCAAGACCTCATTTGAACTGAACTTAATGTGTGGCAGAAAAAGCCTCCCTTGGCCCCTGCCCTAGGGACAATTGGCACTACGAACAATCAGAGCTCCCCTCGGCTCCCACCCTGGTACCATAAGTTGTCTGTCCCCACGTGGGGAGAAGGATGCAGGCAGGGATAAAGGCAGGCACCACTTGGCCTCTCCCAGGAACCCCCCTTGGGGAAGGTCACAATGTCACCCAGACTTCCTGGCCAAGACTTGGGCCTCGGCCTGGACACAGCTTGACAGAGGAGAGACCAAAAGGTTGGCCTGTCTAGACCTGGAAGCTCCTGATTCCACAGGGCCCGGGAAGCTCCTTTCTGGAGGCTGCCCACAGCCAACATCCTGCCCCACAGGCTGGCGACAGACCTCCTGCTGCTGTAAACAGCCCATGCCTCCCACGCAGAGGGCAAAGGCGAGGGGGCTTCCAGACCGGGAGCAGAAGCTGGCACAGGGCCTGAAGGCCCTGACACCCAGCACAGTGTGTTTGTGGCAGGCTCTGGCCTTGAGGGCAGGACAAGAGCTGGCATCCTCAGTCAAACCTCAACACTTCCTACCTGGGGGGTCTCCAGAGAGTCGGGCTGGGGTTACTGCTTCTCCGCCCATCGCAGGCAGGTGGCAGGAATGAGTTCCCTCCACCCCTCATCACTGCAGAGGGACCTGGTTTGGGGGGGTGGGGGGGGGTGCCAGGTAGGATGCTGCAGGAGGAAGATTCCCTAGGGTCCTTATCTCAGGGGCAGAGGGACGTAGGATGCTGGCTGGGCCGCCCTCTCTCAGAGGTCCCTGGGCAGAGGGTGGTGTGGGAAGGGCCTAGGAGCGGCCCCTTCCCAGACGGTGGGGAGGAGGGCCCAAGCGTCTCACCAGCCCTCTCGGGGAGGCAGGCAGTGTTTGTGAGCCTCCTGTGTATTTTCCAAAGGAAGTTGCTGCTGGTCCCTGAGCCCTGGCTAGGTGGGGGTGAGAAAGGGTCACCCAGGTAACAGCTGACCCAGGCAAGGGCGGGGACCCTCAACTCTGCCCCTGCCGGACTCGCTCGCCCCAGCCCACCTGCGCGTCTCGACCGGCGCCCTCTCCCCACCCTTCACGGACCCATCCCTTCGCCCAAGAACCGGGCAGCACCCCGGGGCCGGGGCCCACTCCGTGTCTGCTCGGATCAGGAGGAGAAACTTGGGAGCAGCGACGCAGTGCCGTCCGCCACCCGAGCCTGCCGGTGCCCGCGGCGGGCGACAGCGCCTCCAGCCCCGTGCAGCCGGGGCTGCAGCGCCGCGGGTCTCAGCGAAGCCGCCCGGGAGCGGCGGGCCCTGTGCGCCCAGCCCTGCCCCGCGCCCGCCCGCCTTACCATGGCTGCAGCCCGGGCCTGGCCGGCTCCGCCTGGACAGCGCCCGAGCGACCCGCGGCCGGAGCTGCGCGCCGACCTCGCCGCACCGCCAGCCCCCTCCCGCCGCCCGGAGAGCGGACCGGCTGGGGGCGGGGCCCGCAGCGGGGGCGGGGCGGGGCGGGGCGGCCCCGGGGCGGGGCCTGCACCTTTGCTGCGCGCGGGCTCGCGCTGGCTGAGCCTGGGGACTCTGGCCTGCGGGTGGGCCTTGCAGCTCGCGACCCCCGGAGTCAGGATGCGGAGAGGCGATCAGACAGAGCTTCGCTGGTCATCTGGCTCTCCCTGAGCCCCTCAAGAGTGGCCTGCCCAGGCGGCGCAGCACCGCGGGGGCTTGAGCCGGTCCCCAAAGAAAAAGGAAGGGCCCACCTGGCACCCCCTAGAGAAGCCTTTGGAAGGACAGGGGAGTTTGCCCCGTGGGTTAGAGAGAAACAGTTACCCCGGAGAGTCCACAGGGTTTGTGGGAATTGAACCCAGCTGCTGTCCAAGTTACTGATCGTCCATACCCTCTGTATACCTCCTAAGGTGGACGTCAGAGAGTCCCCACCTCCAGCCAAGCTGTGAAGGAGAGGCAGGAGGTTCCCTTCGTGCACCCTAGATTAAAGATTAAAGAGGATTTGCTGCATAAACTATCCTGGGATCATCTGCTGGAAGAGTGGAAGGGAGAGGCCGAGTGGCCTTTCTGGGCAGTGAAGCCTTGCCTGGGGCTGTGGAAGGTGCAGGGGGCCTCAGGAGAGGCCAGGCTGGGCAAGCAGGTGAGATGCTGTGGAGACAGATGCTCCAGCAGCTTTAGAGGCATTAGAGGCTCAGGAGGGTGAGCAGCAGCTCGCAGAAAGTAGACGCTTGGGGCGGGGAGTTGGTGGGGATTTCCTGAGCTAATACGGGTCTGAGCTGGTTAGGCTTCTGTAGAAGTTTCCAGAAGCATGCGCCTCTGTGACATCTAAGAGTCCTCCTCCAGGACAGACTGGGAGGCCCCAGTACACTTTGGACAAAACTAAGGCCACACATGGTCCCCTCTATTGGTAGGAGTGCCAGAGGCCAGCCTACACTCTGGGTCTGATTCACGGCCTGGTGATCTTGGTTGAGATCCGTCAAACGCAGCAAAAGAGAGGGATCTGTCACACTCAGCTGGGTACCCCGATGAGATCAGATTCAGAAAACATGGGGCTGCCATTAAATATCTGGCAGTGGTGGGAGGGAGGAAAGAAGGGGTGTCATTCCTTAAAGAAGTCAGGGCATTCAGGAGCCAGCAAGTCAAAGAGAAAACTTTCTATCTGGGTAACCTCACTTCACCTCTCTAGGCTCAGTTCCCATACCTCAAAATGAGGGAATTAAACTAAGCTAGAGACCAGCAGATTGGCTCCAATGAGAGGCAACCTCTGAAAATATAGGAGGTTCCTGGAAAAGGTCCAGGGCAGATCAGGAGATATGAAGCTCTACTCAGGAAAACAAATACATAAAGGAGTTCCTTTCGAGAGAAACCAGTGTCTGTTGGAAGTCTGCAGAAACGGCAGCACTTGCTGCCGTTGGATCCAAATGTCAAATTCGAGCTGCACAAAGCCCCTCTGTTGGGATCTAGCTGCAGCCACTAGTTACCATGTCTGCACTCCTCATAGGAAACCTCTCCAGTATTTCAGCCCTCGAGGCCTGGGCTGGGGGTGCTGGGCCCAAGGGAGAAAGCCTACATCAAGGAGGACAGGCCCCGTCACAGAGCCTTGTTTTTCACAATCATAATGTGCCTCCTCCCCGCCACCCCGGTTCTGGCTGCTGTCCAAGCATGGACACAGACACATCTCAGCTAGCAGCTCACCCTCTGCTGCAGCTGGAACCCCAGGCTTTGCTCTGGCACTGGCTGCCCAGACCCCAAAGAGCCCTGTTTCATGAGACATGTTGGTGCCCACTTGCTTGGAAGGCAGCGAAGCCCCAAGAGAGACTGGGAACCATGAAACTCATCTCTAAGCCAAGAATCTTGGGGTCTTGATGGCCATAGGCCCAGCATGAGGCATGGGCTGGGCAAAAATAAAAGCCTAAGACAGACTTTGGGTCACTCTACCTACACAACCCCACACGCTCACCCTGCTGAAATTCAGGAGTCTCGGTGAGAACTTGGCCTGTGAATAAGTCCCTGAGATAATTGCCAAAATTATCTCAATGTCTGCAATTCCCTTCCCTTCCCTGTGTTTCTGAAAGAGAGGACTGTTCTACCCTCAACACCAACTCTCATGTTCTGTCGGGACAGGTGGAGTTGGACACTTGGAAGCAGGGCTGAGATACAGCAGCCCTCATACGAGTCACTGACCACTGAGTGCTCAGTACCACCTCCAGCCAGCAGGTAGCCTGGCCAACCTTGCCTCAGTACCCTCAGCTCCTGGGGCTCTGGCTCTCTCTCCCTCTTGAAATTCAACATCCCGGGAGTTCCCTGGTGGCCTAGTGGTTCGGATTCCACGCTTTCACTGCTGGGGCCTGGGTTCAACCCCTGTTGGGGAACTGAGATCCCGCAAGCCATGCAGGCAGGAAAAGAGAAAAAGAAATCCAATATCCCACCAGGCATTGACGTCCTTGACTAGAGTAACATTTCTTGGATACTGCTGGAGTGAGGTATTCAAACCAAGTGTCTGGAGATTAGACACTTGTCTCGCACGGGGGTAACTCTTCTGGGAAACTTGTATCTGCAAAAACAGCCCCAGCCTGCTGTCCTGGGCTCCTTCCACTTAGGCCGGGCCAACATGGTCTGTATGGAAACCTCCTGGCCCCGCCTCCACTGGATCTTTGCTGCCCAACCCTGGGTGAAGGGTGCACAGCCCAGAGATGTCAAACAGGGATGCTGTACTTGGGCCAAGGCAGGGCCCAGATTCAAAGCCAAGATTAAAGAGTAATTACCACCAGAAATCAGGATTTCAGATCTGCCTGACTGGCAAAGGCCACTTTAGTCTCTCGGTAGCAGTTTCCTTTAAGCGGTGCAAGAGCTAATAGTACCTGTGCCCCAGAGGTGCTGAGTCAGTGATAATTTAAGTCAGTGAGCCCTGGCGGAGCCGAAGGTCTATCTATCTCTGGGTTGTATCTTTCAAGGAAACCTTAGCCAGTCTGTACATCAAGGTCTGAATAGAGAGGCAAGAAACCAAAATACCCTAAGCCCCACTCCTTCTCTCATTGTTCCCCAGTGTTCCATGATCCTGGGACAGGCGTGAGATGTAGGCGGCAAGGTCAGAGAACATGGTGTTTCCTGGCACCTGCTGAATGGCTGCAGCAAGGGACAGTAGCCAGCCAGAGAGCCCTTCCAACATTCTCTGTGCAGCAGGGCAGGGCACAGGAGGCCCAGGGGTGAAGAGACCTACACGCCTCCTAATACTGCTACCCACTGTGTGTCTGACACCCTCCAAGGCCCCCCTCCCTTGACCTTCCAGCCTCTGCTTAAATATCTTCCCTGGTCAAACCCTCACTGACTCTTAACAACTGCCCTTCAATCTTTGGGTGGTGAATTACCAACGTCTTCATTACTGAGCCAAAATCTGCCTCCTCCTGGTCGTTCCCCTCCAAGTGCCTCCATGCTAGAAGCTTTGCTGACTCATTGCCCTGGACTTTGTCCTTTGATATTCACTTCCTTTCAAGTGACCCATCTGTATGCTTTTCTCTCCAGGTCAACCACAAGCCCCTCAAGGACAGGAGAATGTTTTCTATTTTAACCTCTACTCATTTCCACTCAGCATATATGCCATGTGATGTCTGTCTAGGTGACCAGGCCTCTGCCCCCAAGAGATGTCTGATCAATATGGATGGACTGAGAGTATCCACTGATTAGTTTCCACTCTGATTTTGGAGGACAGACAAGCCCCAAGGCTCTGGGCTTTGCTGACCCATAGCCTGCCCTTTAATCTGGCAGTTTCCCAGCTCACACCCACCTCCCAGCCTCTCGGTTCAAATGCAGAGACACAGATCTTACCCCTACTACAACCTTTGCTCTCACAGTTCTTGATATCTAAAGGTGCTGCTGAAATATCACCAGTTATCTTCCAGGAACATGTGACTACAGAAAAAGGGTTTATATACCACATAACCCTTGAGGCAAGATGCTCCCCAGAGACTGAGCAAGCTCTGAGCCTTGGTGTCCTCATCTCTGAAACAGGGAGGAAAAAGTCTACCTCGTAGGTTTGCTATGAAGAGTTACTCAGACAACGCATGTAGTGTTGGGAGCATCACTGAAATGAATGGTGCCTACTATCTCAGCTAACACCAAAATTATCAACACCACACCAGCAACTGTCAACTGTGACTATTTCAAATGCCTTCCCTCCAAAGAATTAGGCACGTGCTTGTGTAATGGGTGTAGAGGGATGGGAGAAAAGCCTTCAAGTGACACTGGAATGACCACACTGCCACCAACTGTGGAGGCAGCTTCTCCAGTTAGCCAGCGCTCTATCTCTAGAGAACAGGTCTTGGTTTCAGACTTACTGAACTGAGTTCCCCAAAACAGCCACTGCTGAGATCCCAGGAGCGAGATGATTTTGCCAGCGGTAGGTGTGCCAAGGAAAGGGCTTTGGCTGGCCCAGCGCCCCCACCCAGGGTAGGAGTCAGCGCACCCCTCAGGAACTGCCTCCATCCTGTCCCCTCCTCCAGGCTGCCCTCAGCCCCCAAGGGGCAGCTGTCTCCTGCTTCTCCCCCCACCAACAGCAGCTGGGCCAAAGGCAGCTGAGCAGAGGCGGGGAAGGGGCATGGTCATTTCTGCTGCTCTGGGCAGCCTTCCTCTGGCTGAACAGCTGTCAGATGGCTTCTGCATTACTGACTTGCTTCTGCATCCAAGTAGGCATCTGAAGCGAAGCTCCCTAGTCGGCTGGGGTCCACTGCCTCTCATCTTCCTTGAAAAATCCACCATTTCAAATACCACCAAAACACTCCAACAGAAATGTGTGATGTTGGAGATGGGTTCCAGGCAGGGAACCAAGTAGCTTCTGGAAAGGCACTATCAAGTCCAAAACGGATGTGGCAGATCCTTCCCTACGTGTGCTCATTCTGGGCGGAACTATAAGCATAAAAGGACTTTGCCATCAAGCTGGGGAAGAAGGCAGAGCATCTTCCTGCCCTCACTTTGTAGACAGAGGAAGTGATCTGCCTGCGTCTCCCACGGGAGGTAGAGCACTATCCCCCTGCCCTGTGCTGCCAGAGGCGCTCACTGAGGTGCCACACCACCTGTCCTAGGGCGACCCACTGTCCAGGTTCGGCCAGCACTCAGGGACCTCCCAGGAAGCAGCACTTTCAGTGAGAAAGTCAGGAACATCCAGGGCAAACCCTGGGAGTTGGTCAACCTAGCCTGTCCCCAGAATAGCGAGTCTGGGCCGGAGGTCACCAGCCTCCCACCCTGCTCTCGATTTGGCTGCCCGTGGTAGCTGCAATGAACAGGGTAACATCTGACAGGAAAAGCAGCGGGGTGGGGAGGGTCAGGCTGCCATAAAAAGCCTCCCAAGGTGTCCTGCCCCATTTTCAGCAGCTTTGCTCCATCCTCTCAACAACCCCCTTTCCTCTCAACTCTGAGCCTCTGTACTTAGCAAGAGAAAATGAGGCGAGCAAAAAGATGGTTCTGGGGTTCCTTTCAGAGGGCCCATATCCGAGGATTCTGCTAACATCCCCAGGAACACAGAGCCTCCTGTGCTGCTCTACCTGAGCAAAGCTTCCTTGCGGCTCCGGAGCCGATGGGAAGCTGGCCATCCCATCCCCAAGGCCAAATGACACGGCTCCCTAAAGGTACTGAAGTCTACCGTAGGGAACCCTGAAACAGCCTCCTCTGGTTCCTGGCCTGTTTTCCAGAGTTGATTCCTTGCCTGACTGATGGATGTGGCAGGGAGTAAACCCCCTTGTCCCTTGACAGCCCGAGAAGGCACATCCAAGGGCAAGTCAGTTAGCTGCCTCAAGGACACAGGCTCTTGGGACCAGGGCAGCCTCTCCCAACAAGAACTGCTTTATTCCAGGGAATTCCCCCAGGGCTGTGTGAGAAGACAGCCCCCGCTGACCCCAGAGGCACCCTCAGGACCTTCCTGTTAGGCTGCTGCTAGTGCTGATACAAAAAAAAACAAACCCTCAGGAATGTTTCTCTTAGTCCAGCATAACCTCCTCCAGAAGACTCCATCCCTAAAGTCCCAGCCCAAGGATGAGAAGCATCTGTCGGTCCTGCTCCTCAGATAAAAACTTTGAGGGACCGCCTGGGAGGAGACTGACATGGAGAGACAGATAGGCAGAATCACGCTCTGTCCCCAGCTACAGACCCTGGAGGGTTCATGAAGCTCAACAACAGGCTGCCGTCCACGAGCCCGGCGCCGTGGTGGGGCCACCAGAGACTTCCTGCCGGGAGTGGAATCTGGAACAGACTCCACAGTCCGCCTGGCTTCTGGAGGAGAGGGGCCAGAGGACACCAGCTCCCCAGAGTCTCCATCCCGGGACCACGCTGCTGGGGGACAGCCTGAGGCCGGCCTCGCCTGTGCGTGTCCTGCAGGGAGAGTACCAGGCCCACCTCCGTGTCGCCCACTTCGAGTCCGGAGAAGACTGGCAGGCCCTGTTGCCGGCCGGAAAGCCTTCTCTTGCCGGCTTCTGGGGACAGCTCTGCTGCTGAGCAGGGCTGGAGAGCTGCAATTATGGAGACAGGATAAGAGCTATTTTGGGAAGGAGCCGTCGTGCTGCCAAGGCTTTTGACTTCCTAAACTAAAACAAGATGCACAAAGAAGAGGGTGAGGGTGAAGACCAACAGGGAGGGACTCTGTCAGAAGCATCCTATCCAGAATAAGGGGAAATATAACCCCTTCCCGGAGGTAGATTTGCATCAAGGGGGGATCAAGAGGCTGGCTGCTAAGCTCTCCGAGCCCTGGCTATGGGAAAGAGTAGTAACCTGACCACCTCCCCCACCGAATTCCCTGCTGACTCCCTCTCACCTAAGACCTCCCAAGAGCACTTCTTCAGTCTGTTGCATTTCTTTGGACCTTTGAGCACAGGTGATTTTGTATTGTTGTTGAAATATTTCCTGTCCATGTCTCATCTCCCCATCCAGACAGTAAGCCAAAGAACGTGCGTGTTGTGCGGCTTCGATGGTTTCCCCAACAGTGCCTAGCAGAGTGCTAAGCTTCTAATAAAAATTGCTGATGGAAGGAAGGGAGGGATAAAGGCAGGAGAGAGAGAAGGAGTACTGTCTTGCATGGAGATAATCTAAAAGAAGCTGCTCCCACCCAGAGCTGAGCTCAGGGTAGAGGGCGAGATAAGCAGCACGGCAGAGGGGGTGGCAACCCCATTCCTGGCACCTCCCCTGCAGCTGTGCCGTTATCAGAGTTCAGGCTGTTCTGCCTCCCAATTTTATGTACACACACATCTCATTTGTTTTCTATCTGCAGTCAACGGTCCATCCTGGGCTAGTCCACGAATGGGACCCATTACAGGCCATGCTGGGCTTTGGATAAGGGAGAGATAAGGCAAGAGAAAGAATAAAGGCAAGAGGGCTTGGACTGTCTTATCAGACACGGGTCAAGAAGAATGAAAGTACTTAGAGGAACAACACGCTGTGAAATCAGGACACTCTTTGCCAAATTCAGGACACGGGGCTGCCGAGAGCAGAGTTCACCTTGTCCCTTTCCAAGTTAAGGACTCAAATAGTGCGTAACCCAGAAAAGCAGCCCCTTTGTGGAGAGCCCTAGGCCAGAGAGGGGACAGCCAGTGGGGATGGATCCAACCTATGGCTCCCCAGACAGTCTTCCCACAGAGAACCTGGAAGGATTTGTCGTTTGCCAAAAGGTCTCTACTCTTTCTCTCCAGTGTTGCAGCGAGCTCTGGTGCCTTCGTGTGAATGTCTCTCTGGAGATGCCACCCCATAGGTGCCCAGGTTGGCAAGCGGAACACTTCAGCCCCTGCCTCTCTGCCAGGTACCCACATGCAAAGAACAACCTGCCCAACCACAGGGAGCACCTCTGTCTGTCTGCTTTCATATCTGCTTCCATGAAAGGGTGAGAGGGGGACTTGGATCAGGGGGAGCACAGGAAGACTGGAAGTAACTTCCCGGGGGCGTTCTTACCTCCTCATCTGTCATAATGGAGAGAGTAGAAGCCAGGCATTCCCAGGGGGCAGCAAATGGAATTCAGAGAGTGCCAACAGGAGGGGAAAAAGAGAATTTTACTAAAGACGTCCAGTGGACTTGGGCATAACCTGGCCCAAATTCCTTCCTAATCCAAAATGGCCCAAATAAAAACAGCTAGCATGTGTTTCCAGGCACAGTGAGCACTGTGCTTTACATGTAATAGCTTAGCGAGTCCTTGCAAGAACCTTCAAAGGAAGCCAATAATAGATGGGGGAACTAATGCCTGGAAAGGTAAAATGACTTACCCAAGGTCACAGTCAGAAAATAGAGAGACCAGGGGTCACACGCAGTAATATAGCTCGAGTCCTTATTCTAAAAACCTCTCCTTTGTGGAGCTTTGCTCCCTCTGAGGGGCAGAGCTGCTGGGGGGGACTGGGACTGCATCCCAGGGCTCTCCCCTCTCTAGAAATGTCTTCATCCAGAGCCCTGGCCTCCCTCACGCTCACAGGCTAGAGTCTGTTGTCCACAACACTTGAAGCAGGAATTCCTCGGCACTAAGATACTCGGTATTAAGATTGACCCCGGCCTTCCCTCCCACCAGAGAGGTCAAGAGCACAAAGTGAATAGGGGGTGGGCTCAGCTCCTGGGGGTTCTCCAGTTGGCTGAAGACCCACTGATGTTCTTAAAGGCTTTCGCCTGGACATCCCTGGAGATCCTGCTTTGCCCACAGCCAGTAAGTACTTCCCCGGTCCTGGGGTAGGGGTCTTGAGGAGGGTTCTGAGGAAGCAGAGAGACACACAAGGAGACCCCTCAAGCTGCATTAGTTTGGAGTTAGTCCTGAGTAAGACCGTGATCAGGCAGTTTGTGTTAGTGGGGCTTTTGACATTTGCTTTTTAATCACACGATAGGTTAAGACCAGCTTGTCTGAAAGGCCATGGGCTTACATCATTCTCCATTCCCAACGTGACTACTTCCCATCAAGAGGAGACTCTTGAAAATGAAAAGAGATTCCAAATCCCAAAGGAATGACTCTAATGGTAGGATTTTAGGCAAGGTGAGGAGCTCCTCTGCCCCTGGGGTCAGAGCCCCGGCAGGCACCGTGCTGACAGGCCTAGCTTTGGGATTCAGAGGCCGCCCTCCCACCTGTCCTCCTGCCCCCCAGCCCCCCAAAGAGGACCCACGGGAGGGAAAGCACAGACCTTTTAGCCACCAGAAGACACGATTGTACATTTCCTCAGAGACATCTGAAAGTAACAGAGATTGTTGCTTTTTTTTTCTCTCTGTGGGATGCGCCCCCCGCCCCTCACTACTTCACGGCTCCCTTCCTAGCTCTACTTTTCTCCACCCAAAGCTGCCCTCAGCCCTTGGCGCTCTCCCCAAGAGGCTCCTCCAACCTAAGACCAAATGCCGCGTTCCCGTCCTGCTGCCCCCCCTTCTCCCCCGCTCCCTCGTGCCCCCTCTGAGAAGCCTAAGTCCCAGCTCATTTACGCCCTACCTTCTCCACTTGGTTGCCAGAATATTTACCTGAGGACCTCTGTTCTCTTTACCAGCCCTCACCCAGCTCAGTTCTTCGTCTCTACCCCTGGGAAGTAGCTTCCCACCCTGCAGACCACTCTCTACTACCTTCCATTGAAAGGTTAAGCAGCGTTGCCTGGAAGAGTCAATGCCTGACGCCGGCCCAAGCATCGTCATCGGCGTCATTAGCTTGGAGCTCAGAGAAGCTGGTGGGGAAGGAAGGGAGCAGTGGGCTCAAGGATGGGTCTAGCTTTGGCACTGGCGGGAGGGCAGCTCTGAGGCCCAGAATGAGGAGGGGGACCTTTCTCCCACCCCGGCGTCCCACCTCACTAAATCGGGGCTGCACCTGGGCAGTCCGCTTCTGCACATACCCATGAAGAAAACACTAAACCTTTGAGTGGGGTGTCTGGAGGTGTGCTTGGGGGCCTGCGGCACTTCCCTCAATGGTGACGGGCTCGGAGACTCCTTTGGTGATGATAGTGGAGATGGACTTGCCTTCTCTCTCTGGAACATCAGATCCTCACAGAAAGGGCTGGTTTCCATTTCAAAAAAAGGCAGTGAAGGGTCTGGGGGAGGAGGGGACTTGGGCTCGATATCAGGTGTTGTTGGCCGACTGTTGGGCATTTCACCGTCAGGGCTGAGTAAGGCCCACCACGTGGAGTCTGGCCCGTATCTCGGTAAGCACCGAGGGGGCAAGGGCCGAGGGGTCAGTTCCAGCTCTACGCGGACAGAGTGCTTTCTAGAAGAGGGCTCCGGAGGCCTGAGTGTGGGTCGTGGGAACTCATAGATACTGTCTGAGGGTTTTGCGATATATTGCTTGTATTCGGGCTCCGGAGTGGCCAAGACAGAAGATTTGCGGGGACTCTCAGATGCTGCTCGAGACGTCCTGCGGGAAGCTGACTGTGCCCCGGGGGAGATGGTGACCCTACGGCCACCCTCACTCTCTCCGCGCGCTGAGGGCTTCGTGCTGGGCTCCACTTCTGATGGTGTTAAAACCTTTGGGGAGAACTTGATTTCGTTGTACACAGAGGGCCTGTGGCCAGGCTCAGGCTCAGGGCGCATCGAAGCCTTGTGTCCACTGTTCAAATCTTTAAGGACAGAGAGTGTGAGGGATGATTCCAAGTTCACACTTCTACGCAAGGCCTTAGGTTCTGCATAAATTGAGTTCTGACGGCCCGTGTCAGATTCTGGCCCAGGAATTCTTCTCTGGGTTGACCGAGAGTCTGGATAGGTGCGGTTGCCGCCACGTTCTGGGCTAGGGGGTCTCCTTGGTGATCTGATATCCCCAGCAGTCACATTCTTTCGAATGGGCTCAGTTTGGACTGCTTCATCCTTTGGGCAAATCAAAGGCCTCCGGGGAACTCTGACCCCTTGTGGGTATTGGACCTTGGAGGGTGGCTCGTCTTCTAAGAGTGTGAAGTCATCCTTCTGGTCGACAAAACTCAACCGGCGAGAGGATTTGGCCTCTGGAATTAACGAGAAACGATTACTGATGTCGCGTCCTGGCCTGATCTCAACCCCTCTTCTAGTTGCTTCCTCTCTGGACGGACTGACATTCTGCTGCATCTGACCCGTGTAGAGCATCGACTCGCCCTGAGTCAGCTTTCGAGAAGGAGAGGCCTGGCGGGATGTATCAGTTCTGGATCGGGTCTCGGTTCGAGGGTTGGGTGCTCCAGAGGGGCCTGGCCCTGACTGAGGGGAGCTAGAGCGAAGGTAGTCTGATGATAAATGGAGAGCAGTGGCGTGCCCAGCTTCTGATCTTCGATGGCCTATTGGGATCGTGGAGGCTGGACCACTCCGCTGGCTCGAGGAGATAAGGTACCCCTGTCCCCGTTGAGGGGTCATGCTAGTAACCTCGGCCCCTTTCTGTGTTGAAACTGCTACCCTGGACCCAGTTTTATTTGTCTTGACCACATGATACGTTGTGCCTCTTTGGGTAGAGCCCATATTTTACCAGCTGGCTTGTATTCAGGGTCCTAACAAAGCCTGAATATTTATCCTCAGTTTTAAAAGCTGCTGTTCTTGCACTCCCACAAAAGTGGCTGTTGTTCTCCAGGTGTCTCTACTAGTCCCCTTAGCTACCTGCCTGGTGATGTCATAAAGGAAGGAGCCTCCTATTAAATATTCTGGCATACAGACACAGTTCTTCAGACTCTCAAGCAGTAACGGCAACTGTGGATTGTCTTTCGTGTTGACACCACCAAAGCTTTGACCAAGTTCTTAGCAAATCCAGGATTTCCTGGTGTAGAACGAAGGCTCTAGATCCTCCCTTACTCTCCCCAGGTTCTAGGAACTCTCAGAGACTCATCCAGAGAGAAGGAACCAGTTTGAATATCCTACGAAGGCAGGGCTCCTCAAATCAATCCCACTGTGTTAGCCCCAATTTTAATAAGATGCAAGGTGCAAAACTGTCCCAATTTGGTTTGGAGCTGCCCTGAATATAAGTCACAAAATAGAATCCCAGCTTTCTACAGGTTTTGGGGGTGGTTTGGTTGGCCGTGGGGTGAAAATCCAGGTCGCTCAAATCATAAATTCTCACACATTCTTGGCCCAGGAGTGCACGTAGGCTTGTAGGAGTCAGTCATTGGTTTCAATCACAAATGGCTACTTGTGTACCTTGGACAAGTTACTTGACTCGCCTGAGACTTGGCTTCTTCATCCGGAAACCACTGCCTGGTAGATGCATGTCACACAATACATGGTACTCCTTTCTCACAAGCCCCTCCTCTCAGCTATCCTGATCAGCTTGACTCCAGTCCTTTCTTCATTTGCAGAAAGACTTTCCACCTTGGATGACCATTTATTTATTCATATTTCTGGTGGCCCTGGGTCTTCGCTGCCACCTGTGGGCTTTCTCTAGTTGCATCGAGTTGTAGCTACGCTCTCCTTGCAGTGCGTGGGCTTCTCACTGTGGGGGCTTCTCTTGTTGGGGAGCGCAGTCTTCAATAGTTGTGGTGCCTGGGCTCAGCTGCTCCACAGCATGTGGGACCTTCCTGAGGCAGGGCTCAAACTCATGTCCCCTCCACCGGCAGATGGATTCTTAATCACCAGGGAAGTCCTTGGATGATCATTTTGGATAAGAGAAAAACACAGTCATCTTTCTCTCCCTTTCGCATGCTGGTTCTCTCTCTCCCTCTCTGAGACAGAGCCCACGGTATCCAGCATTCCACTGTTGACTCTGAAGGGTCATGACAGTTATTGGATGTTTAGGATCACAGTTTCTGGATCTTTATATTCAGAATTGATTAGAGACATAAAGTCAAAATTTAAATTTTTTTGTTGTTGTTGCCACGCTGTGGGTCTTGCAGGATCTCAGTTCCCTGACCAGGGATTGAACCCAGGCAGTGGCATTGAAAGCACCAAATCCTAATCACTGGACCACCAGGGAATTCCCCAAACCAAAAAAAAAAAAACGTTTTTACATATCAGGTATCTCAATAGATTGAGGAACTTTGAGCTAGTCACACAGGTCTCAAGAATATAAAATTCTGGTCCTCAAACTTGCCAGGCCCCTGGAGCTGGGGGCCCAAGGGACTGCTTGGCCCTCTCTCACTCCTGAGTCCCGGGTCCTTCTCTCACTTCTGGTCCCTGCTGCCTGCCTGTGCCCCAGACTCAGGGAGGAGCTGCACCGGAGTGAGACACCATGCTCTGCCCTGGTGCCTGCTTCCGTGGTTGAAGTGATGCCACCAAGAAGAAATGGGAGATACAAATGCCTGTTCCACTTCCAAAAGGCAAGGTTCTGTATGACATAGAAGGAGAACAATGGGTACTGAGCAAGATGACTGGCTCTGGAGAATTTGGTTTGCTATATTTCACTTTCCCCACAAAGAAATTGGGCTTCCCAGGTGGCTCAGTGTGTAAAGAATCCACCTGCAATGCAGGAGACACAGGAGACATCAGTTTGATCCCTGGGTTGGGAAAAGCCCCTGGAGGAGGGCATGGCAACCCACTCCAGTATTCTTGCCTGGAGAATCCCATGGACAGAGAAGCCTGGCAGGCTATGGTCCACAGGGTCTCAAAGAGTCAGACACAATTGAAGCGACTGAGCGTGTATGCACAAGTAAACCAGATACAGGATATACATAATAAAAGCAGAATATCAAGAAAATGGCTGTTATAAGAATTTAAATTTTTTCAAGAGCTCCCCCCAAAATACTATCAAAAGGTGGATAGAACCAAACTACATCCTTATTTAGGAATTCCTCTTTTTACAGATCTGGTATTATGGAATTCAAGGGAAGAAGTTACAGATTTATGGTAATGGAAAGACTATGCTCTGAGCTTAGTCACTCAGTCATGTCCAACTCTTTACAACCCTATGGACTGTAGCCCCCCAGGCTCCTCTGTCCATGGGATTCTCCAGGCAAGAGTACTGGAATGGGTAGCCATGCCCTCCTCCAGGGGAAGTGAACTCATAGAAGATCTCAGACTAAAATGGTACTTTAAAAAAGGCAACTGTCTTGCAGCTAGGTATCCAAATGTTGGATATACTGGAAAATATACATGAAAATGAATATGCTCACAGTGATACAAAAGCAGTGAATCTACTTCCGGGTTACAGAAATCCAGATAGGGTTTATCTTACAGATTATGGCTTTTCCTACAGGTATTGTCCCACTGAGAACCACAAACAGTATCTGGAAAATCCTAATAAAGGCCATAATGGACTTAAGAGTTTATCAACTTGGATGCTCACAAAGGAACAGGTGAAATAGCCTAGTACTTGGCGTACACTCATAACTCACCATATGATGAATATGAGGAAAAGACAAACTATCAGTGCTCAAGACAGTTCTGAACACAAGTGGAATGAATACCTTTAAGGTCATTGGAATTTTCCACTAGAGGAGAGGGTGTAACTGCATACTCCAAACAGTCAAAAAATTGACTCATGAAAGGCTGCCCAAAGCAAGTTAATCAAACGCAAAATAGGTTAATGGAAAAAAGTACACAGTGAGAGAAGTGCTGAGTCCTGTGAAACATGGAGAAAAGAGCAAAAGAGAAGCTGATTGGACTGCTTAATAATGAAACAGCTCAGGAAAGACAAAAATATGGTGAGTCTCAAGAACTGTTGAAGTAAAAAGTTCTCCAAAAAATCCAACTGTATACAACTCCCAAACTCATTTTATGAACTCTATCAAGAGCTTACCAGTCCAGATGTATTCAATTGGTCAAGTTCTCCATTTTGATACACATACAGTTTTTTTAAACTTTTTATTTTGTGTTGGGGTATAGCTGATGAACAATGCTGTGGTAGTTTCAGGTGGACAGCAAAGGGATTTAGCCACACATGTGCATGTATCCATTCTCCCCCAAACTTCCCTCCCTTCCAGGCTGCCACATAACATTGAGCAGAGTTCCGTGGGTACACATACACTTCTTCAACTGGTGTGGAAGTAAGCTCAACGTTCAGAAAACGAAGATCATGAATCCGGTCCTATCACTTCATGGGAAATAGATGGGGAAACAGTGGAAACAGTGTCAGACTTTATTTTTTGGGGCTCCAAAATCACTGCAGATGGTGACTGCAGCCATGAAATTAAAAGACGCTTACTCCTTGGAAGGAAAGTTACGACCAATCTAGATAGCATATTCAAAAGCAGAGACGTTACTTTGCCAACAAAGGTTCGTCTAGTCAAGGCTATGGTTTTTCCTGTGGTCATGTATGGATGTGAGAGTTGGACTGTGAAGAAGGCTGAGCACCAAAGAATTGATGCTTTTGAACTGTGGTGTTGGAGAAGACTCTTAAGAGTCCCTTGGACTGCAAGGAGATCCAACCAGTCCATTCTGAAGGAGATCAGCCCTGGGATTTCTTTGGAGGGAATGATGCTGAAGCTGAAACTCCAGTACTTTGGCCACCTCATGGGAAGAGTTGACTCATTGGAAAAGACTGTGATGCTGGGAGGGATTGGGGGCAGGAGGAGAAGGGGACGACAGAGGATGAGATGGCTGGCTGGCATCACTGACTCGATGGACGTGAGTCTGAGTGAACTCCGGGAGTTGGTGATGGACAGGGAGGCCTGGCGTGCTGCGATTCATGGGGTCGCAAAGAGTCGGACACGACTGAGCGACTGACCTGAACTGAACTGATCTTGTTTTATAGAAAAGAAGTGTAAGGGTATTTACAAGTCAGCCATCTTGAGGCCCCTAAGGGTAAACCAGATTGAAGATAGTTATTGATTATGCTTATTTGATATCTTGTCATATCATAAAATTGAGACTGGTTGACTTGAATAAAGCTTTCTCATGAAATTTTACTTTAAATATGATGGTTACTTGTTTGTCTAGGAAGATTATACTTCTCTTTGCACGTTTGGAATTTGAATTTCCCTATCAACATGTAACATTGTGTGCTCTCACTTCTCTGATCTTACCAAAATCAGCTTGGTTGTTTGAACAATTTTTTGCATTTTCTTAATGCTGAAACTCCAGTACTTTGGCCACCTCATGCGAAGAGTTGACTCATTGGAAAAGACTGTGATGCTGGGAGGGATTGGGGGCAGGAGGAAAAGGGGACGACAGAGGATGAGATGGCTGGATGGCATCACCGACTCGATGGACGTGAGTTTGAGTTAACTCCGGGAGATGGTGATGGACAGGGAGGCCTGGCGTGCTGTGATTCATGGGGTCGCAAAGAGTCGGACACGACTGAGCGACTGAACTGAACTGAACTGAACTGAATGTTGGAGAAATAAATATTTTCCTTTTGGTGTTCAATTTAGGTACAAGTGAAGATAAAGGGTGACTTTAGCAAAAATGTTGCAAGATACAGACAAAGGAACACACGGCGGGGGGGGGGGGGGGGGGGGGGTGAGGGAAAAAAAAAAAAATGTTGCAAGATACAACACAGAATCTTGACACTTTCCTCATCACAAAATGTTTGCTTCTATTAGCCTGATACACAGATGGGTTTTTTGAGGATGACCCCCACTTTTCTTGCTCTCCCTACTGGCAGTATGAAGGTAAGAGGCGATGAGACAGGTGTAAACGCTATAATATACTCTTTTATTTTGAATGAAGACATGTAGTGAGCTCAGGGATGGCCACTTGGTTAATTGGTTCTGGGACAGCCAGTCTCTGAGATGGTTCCAGGGATCCTCACCTCCCAGCACTTACGCTTTTTTACAGCAGCCCGTCCCCATTCTGAATCAGGGCTTTCCCTGTGTGACTGGTAGAATATAACAGAAATGATGATACGTGGTTACTGAGACTAGATCATAATGACACTGTAACTTTTGCATTGGTATCTTGGATTTTCCCCATTCTATGGGTTGCCCCTTTACTCTGTGGATAGTAAAATTTTACATTTTCATTAAGTCCAACACGGCTATTTTTCCTTTTGTTGCCAGTGTCTTTGGTGTCATTACCAAAAAATCATCGCCAAATCCAGTGTCATAAAGCTTTTACCCTGTATTTTTATCTAAGAGTTTTGTTTTCGGTTTTACATTTAGGCCTTTGATCCATTTTACGTTGATTTTTGTACATGGTGGGACTTCCTTGGTGGTCCAGTGGTTAAGAATCCACCTGCCAATGTAGGGAAACACAGGTCCTGTCCCTGGTCTAGGAAGATTACACACACCATGAGGAAACTAAGCCCGTGCACCACAACTACTAAAGCCTGCACACCTGGAGCCCGTGTTCCACAACGAGAAACCCCACTCACCGCAACCAGAGGAAGCCTGCACCCAGCAATGAAGACCCAGCACAACCCAAAACAAAAATAAATAAAACTATAAAACCTTTTTGTATATGGTGTTAGATAAGGGTCCAATTTCATTCTTTTCTAGTTCTCTCAGCATCATTTGTTGAAAAGATTATCCTTCCCCCATGGTCCTGGTCCCCTTTGTCAACAATTATTTGACCATATATCAGATCAGATCAGATCAGTCGCTCAGTCGTGTCCGACTCTTTGCGACCCCATGAATCGCAGCACACCAGGCCTCCCTGTCCATCACCAACTCCCGGAGTTCACTCAGACTCATGTCCATCGAGTCAGTGATGCCATCCAGCCATCTCATCCTCTGTCGTCCCCTTCTCCTCCTGCCCCCAATCCCTCCCAGCATCAGGGTCTTTTCCAATGAATCAACTCTTCACATGAGGTGGCCAAAGTACTGGAGTTTCAGCTTTAGCATCATTCCTTCCAAAGAAATCCCAGGGCTGATCTCCTTCAGAATGGACTGGTTGGATCTCCTTGCAGTCCAAGGGACTCTCAAGAGTCTTCTCCAACACCACAGTTCAAAAGCATCAATTCTTCGGTGCTCAGCCTTCTTCACAGTTCAACTCTCACATCCATACATGACCATGGGAAAAACCATAGCCTTGATTAGACGGACCTTTGTTGGCAAAGTAATGTCTCTGCTTTTCAATATGCTATCTAGGTTGGTCGTAACTTTCCTTCCAAGGAGTAAGCGTCTTTTAATTTCATGGCTGCAGTCACCATCTGCAGTCATTTTGGAGCCCAGAATAATAAAGTCTGACACTGTTTCCCCATCTATTTGCCATGAAGTGATGGGACCGGATGCCACGATCTTCATTTTCTGAATGTTGAGCTTTAAGCCAACTATTTCACTCTCCACTTTCACTTTCATCAAGAGGCTTTTTAGTTCCTCTTCACTTTCTGCCATAAGAAGGTTAATTTATGGGCTCTCTAGTCTCTCCCATTGATCTGTATGTTCTGATTACTGTAACTTTGTAAGTTTTGAAATCAGGAAGTATGAGTATTCTAGTTTTATTTTCTCGCAAGATTGTTTGGACTACTCGGGGTCCACTAGGATTTCATATGAATTATAGGACTGAGATTTTGACAGGGGTTGCATTTAATCTGTAGATCCTTTGGATAGTATTATTTTAACAATATTATTCTTCCCTTACATGAACATGGTATGTGTTTCAATTTATTTGTCTTCTTTAATTTCTTTCAGCAATTTTTTGTAGTACATAGGTTTCACAGTACAAGCATTTTACCTTCTAGGTCAAGCTAATTCCCAAGTATTTTATTCTTTTTGATGCTGTTATGAATGGAATTGTTTTTATAATTCCCCTTTTAGATGGTTCATTGTTCATGTATGGAAATACAATTTATTTTTTGTATGTTTCCTTTTCATCCTGCTACTTAGCTGAATTAATTGATTAGTTCTAACAGCTTTTGTGGACTCTTTAGGGTTTCCCACATACAAGCCCATGTCATCTTCAGTGATAATTTTAATCTTTCCTTTTCAGTTTGGATGCACTTTATTTTTCTTGCCCAATTACTCTGGCTAGAACTCCCAAAATTATGAACAGAAGTGGTAAAAGCAAGAATCCTTCTCCTGTTACTGATCTTTGAGGAAAAGCTTTCAGTCTTTCCATATTATTGAGGATGATCTAGCCATGGAATTTTCATATATGGTTTTTACTATATTGAGGTAGTTTCCTTCTATTCCTAGTTTATTGACTGTTGAATTTTGTCAAATGTTTTTTCTGTATCAGTTGGGATAGTCATGTGGCCTTTTCCTTCATCATCTTGATATGGCATACTACATTTCTATTTTTGGCTGTGCTGGGTCTTCACTGCTGCATGCGGGCTTTCTCTAGTTGTGGCGAGCTGGAGCTACTCTCCAGGTGCAGTGCAAGGGCTTCTCTTTGCGGTGGCTTCTCTCGTGGAGAACGGGCTCTAGGGTGTGTGGGCTTCAGTAGTTGTGGTGCTTGAGATCAGCAGTTGCAGCTCGAGGGCTCCAGAGCACAGGCTCAGTTGCCCCGTGGTATGCGGGAGCTTCCCCCACCAGGGATCAAACCGGTGTGCCTTTCGTTGCAAGCCAGATTCTTAACTACTAAACCACCAGGGTTTACATTGATTTTTTTTTTTCATGGATGATTGCTTTTATTTATTTTACTATTTAATAGGTCTTTTTTTTTAAATTTTAACTTTACAATATTGTATTGGTTTTGCCATATATCAAAATGAATCTGCCACAGGCATACATGTGTTCCCCATCCTGAACCCTCCTCCCTCCTCCCTCCCCATACCATCCCTCTGGGTCGTCCCAGTGCACCAGCCCCAAGCATCCAGTATCGTGCATCGAACCTGGACTGGTGACTCATTTCATATATGATATTATACATATTTCAATGCCATTCTCCCAAATCATCCCACCCTCTCCCTCTCCCACAGAGTCCAAAAGACTGTTCTATACATCAGTGTCTCTTTTGCTGTCTCGTATACAGGGTTATTGTTACCATCTTTCTAAATTCCATATATATGCGTTAGTATACTGTATTGGTGTTTTTCTTTCTGGCTTACTTCACTCTGTATAATAGGCTCCAGTTTCATCCACCTCATTAGAACTGATTCAAGTGTATTCTTTTTAATGGCTGAGTAATACTCCATTGTGTATATGTACCACAGCTTTCTTATCCATTCATCTGCTGATGGATATCTAGGTTGCTTCCATGTCCTGGCTATTACAAACAGTGCTGCGATGAACACTGGGGTACACGTGTCTCTTTCAATTCTGGTTTCCTCGGTGTGTATGCCCAGCAGTGGGATTGCTACATTGATTTTTATATATTGAAACATCCTTACATTCCAGGAATAAATCCTAGTTGGTAATGGTGTATAATATTTTCAATATGCTAAATTCTATCTGCTAGTATTTTGTTGAGGATTTTCCCACCAATGTTCATAAAGGTTATTGGTTTCTATTTTCCTGTAGTGTCTTTGTCTGGCTTTGGTGTCACGGTAAAGCTGGCCTCAGAATAAGTTAGGAAGTGCCTCCTACGCTTCAGTTTTTTGGAAAAGTTTGAGAAGGATTGATATTAGTTCTTTAAATTTTTGGTAGAGGACTTTCCTGGTGGTTCAGTGGTTAAAACTCTGCACTCCCAATGCAGGGGTATGGCTTCAATCCCTGGTCGAGGAACTAAGGATCCCATATGCCACATGGTGTGGCCAAAAAAAAAATTTGGTCGAGTTCACCAGTGAAGCCATTAGGTCTAGGACTTTTCTTTGTTGGGAAATTTTTTAATATTGGTTCAATCTCCATAAATTTTAAGTCTATTCAGACTTTCTATTTCTTTGTGATTTAATCTTGCTAGGTTTTATGTTACGAGGAATATGTCCATTCATCTAGGTTATCCAATTTGTTGCATATAACTGTTTATAGTATTCTCTTATAATCCTTTTCCTTTCTGTAGAATCAGTAGCAATTGAGACTTTTAGAAGTTTGAGACTTCTTTTTTTCCTTAGTCCACCTAAAGGTTTGTCAATTTTACTGCTCTTTTTGAAGAGCCAACTTTTTGTTTCAATGGCTTTCTCTGTTGTTTTTCTCTTCTCTGTATCACTTATCTCTGCTCTAATCTTCAGTTTCTTTTCTTCTGCTAGTTTTAGGTTTAGTTCGTTCTTCTTTTTCTAGTTCCTTAAGTTATAAAGTTGCATATTTAACTTGAGATTGTTCTTATTTTTTAATGTAAACATTTATAGCTATAATTTTCCCACTGTTAGCAGTTTTTTTTCTGTGTCTCATAAGTTTTGGTGTGTTATGTTTTATTTTAATTCATCTTATAGTATTTTCTAATTTCTTATGATTTCTTCTTTGATCCATTGATTGTTTAAATGTATTATTTAATTTCCACAAGTTTGTGAGTTTTCCAGTTTCCCTTTAGTTACTGATTTCTAACTTCATCCCAATGCAGTTAAAGAAGATACTTCATATATCCATCTTTTAAAATCTATTTTTAAAGGGAGTTCCCTGGTGTTCCAGCTGCTAAGAATCTACCCTACAATGCAGGGATGTGGGTTCAATCCCTGGTCAGAGAACTAAGATCCCATATACCACAGGACAACTAAGCCTGCACACCACAACTAGAAAGCCTGCCTGCTCCAGTTTCCTATCTCTTTACTGATATTTCCTTTTGTTCACACATCATTTTCATGACTTTCTCTATACTTTAGTTCTTTAAGCTTCTTCAAAAGTCATTTTAAAGTCTCTGTCTAGTATATCTGCCATCAGGTACTTTTCAGACACAGTTTTTGTTAATTTCTTTCTTTCCTTTGAATAGGTCATACTTTCCTTTTTTGGCATGCTTTGTTGATTTGTCTTTTTTTTTTTTTTTTTTACCAGAAATTTGAACCTAATAATTTTGTAACACTGGAAATCACTTTTAACCAGGGTCTATAATCCCCCTAATCAATCTCCAGCCTTCTATCACTCTCCCCACAACTTACTTTGCTCAACCACACTGACCTTTTGCTGCTCTACCATAATGCTTCCTGTAGGGGAGCATTTGCTTTTCTTTGCAGTTGCTTTTCTCTTTGCTGGAATGCTCATCTCTCAGTGTCACAAAAACAGGCTCCTTCTCTTCATTCCAGTTGAAGTTCAAAGGTCACTTCTTCAGAGCAGCCTTCCCTTGAATATCCTTTCTAATGTTGTGTCCCCCTGCACCACCAGTATCACTTATACTTATTTTCTTCATAGCACTTATCACTATTAAAAGCATCTATTTATTCACTTAATGACTGTAGGCTCAAAGAGAGCGGGATTTCTGCTTTGTTCACTATTTCTCCAGCACCTAGAATGGTGCCTGGCACAGAGGTGTCATTCAAAAATTACTTGTTGAATGTGGGACTGGATGCAGTAGGCCAATCGAGGAGGCTGTTGCAGTGGCCCAAGTGAGAGTTGCTAGTGGTCAGATGAGGGTGGCAACAGCAGAGACACAAAGAAGTGGGTATAAAGAACATGTGTTTTGGGGGTTGAAACAAAGAAACCTTTTTTTTTCCTTCAGTGTTTAAAATTACAATGTTGTGCCAATCTCTGCTGTACAGCAAAATGACTCAGTTTTATATATATATGCACACACACTTTTAGTATTCTCTCCCATTATGGTTTATCACAGGATATTGAATATAGTTCCCTGGGCTGACCCTGTTGTTCATCTATTTTTATACATAGCAGTTTGTATCCGCTAATCCCAAACTCCTAATTTTTCTCTCCCCCACCCGCTTACCCCTTGGCCACCACAGGTCTGTTCTCTATGAGTCTTTTTCTCTTTTGTAGATAGGTTCATTTGTGCATATTTTATATTCCGCATATAAGTAATATCAGATAGTATTGTCTTTCTCTTTGTGACTTTCTTCACTTAGTATGATAATCCCTAGTTGCCTCCATGTTGCTGCAAATGACATTCTTTCTTTCTTTTTTATGCTGAGTATTATTCCACCATATATATGTACCATATCTTCAACCATTCATCTGTTGATGGATATTTAGGTTATTTCCATGTTTTGGCTATTGTGAATAGTGCTGCTATGAACACAGGGGTGCATATATCTTTTTGAATTATAGTTTTGTCCAGGTATATTCCCAGGAATGAGACTTATGGATCGTATGGTAATTCAATTTTTCGTTTTCTAAGGAACCTACATACTGTTTTCCATAGTGGCAGTATCAACTTACCTTCCCACCAACAGTGTAAGAGGACTCTCTTTTCTCCACATCCTCTCCTGCACTGAGACAAATAAGTCTTAATGACTGATATTTCAATGTAAGGAGTAAAGGAATGGGAGGAGTCAAGAATGACGCCTGGGTTTCTGGTTTGAGTGCCTGAGTGAACAGAAATATCATTAGCTGGAAGGGAAATTCTGGACATGAAGGAGGTTTGTGATTCAGACTATGGGTTTGGTTTTGGGTATTATCAGCAAGACATCTGAAAGAAACCCAAGTGGAGACACTGAATACTTCAGTAGATATATGAGCTGAGAGGAGAGGTCTGGTCATAGACTTCCAATACATATCTGGGAGTTGTCAGCATACAGAAGCTAAGCCAATGGATGTGAGCAAAATCTCTTAGGAAGAAAGCTTGAAGTAAGAAAAGGAAGAAGTAAAAGGGAAGGTAAAAAAAAACAATTCCTTTTAAATACATAAAAAAAAAAAAAAAACACAACTTAATGATAACCCTGACCAAAGAGATGAAAGACCTATATGCTGAGAACTAGAAAACATTAATTAAGGAAACTAAAGATGATTCAGAGAAATGGAAAGATAACCCATGATCTTGAACTGAAAGAATTAATTGTTAAAATGGCCATACCACCCAAAGCAATCTACAGATTTAATGTGATTCCTATCAAGTTACCCATGGCATATTTCATAGAATTAGAGCAAATAATCCTAAAATTTACATGGAACCATAAAAGACCCAGCATTGCCAAAACAATCCTGAGGGAAAAGAACAAAGTAGGAGGCATAACCCTCCCAGACTTAAGATGATACTGCAAAGCTACAGTAATCAGAACAGCGTGGTACTGGCACAAAAACAGACATATGGATCAATGGAACAGAATACAGTGCCCAGAAACAAGCCCACACACCCACGGTCAGTCTTCGACAAAGGCGGGAAGAAGAAACAAAGGAGAACAAGTGGTACCTTCAGCAAGCGGTGTTGGGAAAACTGGACAGCCTCGTGTAAATCAGTGAAGTTAGAACACATCCTCACACCACACACAAAAATAAACTCAAAATAACTTAAAGACTTAAATACAAGACAAGACACCATAAGACTCCTTGATGAGAACACAGGCAAAACATGCTCTGACATAAACTGTTCCAATACTTCCTTAGGTCAGTCTCCCAAGGCAATAGAAATAAAAGCAAAAATAAACAAATGGTACCCAATCAAACTTAATGGCTTTTGTACAGCAAAGGAAAACATAAAACAATGAAAAGCCAACCTACAGATCAGGAAAAAATATTTGCAAATGATGTGACTGACAAGGGCTTAATTTCCTTAATCTCCAAAATATACAGCTCATACAACTCAATAACAAAAAACAAACAACCTAGTTGGAAAATGGGCAGAAGAACTAAATAGACATTTCTCCAGAGAAGACATATAGAGAGGGCCAAAAGGCGCATGAAAAGATGCTCAACATTGCTAATTATTAGAGAAATGCAAATCAAAAGTACAATGAGGTACCATCTCACGTTGATCAGAATGACCATCATTAAAAAGCTGACAAATAACAAATGCCGGAGACATTTGCTGGTGTGGAGAAAAGGGGACCCTCCTTCACTGTTGGAGGGGATGTAAACTGGTGAAGCCACTATGGAGAACAGTATGGAGGATCCTTAAAATACTGAGAAGAGAGTAGTCGTATGATCCAGCATTCTCACTCCTGGGTATATATGCGGGCAAAACTATGATTCAAAAGACACATGCACCCCTACTATTCAGAACAGCCAAGACATGGAAACAATTTTATCTATCAACAGATGAATGGATAAACAAGATGTGGTACATGGGTATACAATGGATTACTACTCAGCCATTAAAAAAGAAAAGAATGCCATTTGCAGCAACATGGATGGACCTAGAATGATCACACTAGGTAAAGTCAGTCAGACAGAGAAAGACAAATACCGTATGATATCACTTATATGTGGGATATATAATATGGCACAGGGCTTCCCTGGTGGTTTGGTGGTGAAGAATCCACCTGTCAATGCAGGAGACAAGGGTTGGATCCCTGATCCCAGGAAGATCCCACAGGCTGAGTAGCAACTAAGCCTGTGCACCACAACTATTGAGCCTGTGCTCTAGAGCCCGCAAGCTGCAGCTACTGAAGCCCACGTGCCTAGAGCCTGTTCTCTGCAACAGGAGAAGGCACAGCAATGAGAGGTCCGTGTACCACAACTAGAGAGTGGCCCCCACCCACTGCAACCAGGGAAAAGCCTGAGCACAGCAACAAAGGGCCAGTGCAGCCTAAGAAAAAAAAATTAAAAAATGAGAACGCTAACTGCTGTGGGAGGAAAAAGAACAGTGACTGGAAAGGGATAAGGGACCCAGGGAATACTGGGTTTCCCTTTTTTTTTATTGGCCACACCATGCAGCATGAGGGATCTTAGTTCCCCACTCAGGGATCGAACCAACACCACTTGCAGTGGAAGCATGGCCTTCTAACCACTGGACCCCCAAGGAAGTCCAGGGAATACTTTTTAAGGATGGGAAAAATCCAAGGGTGTCAAGTGATGAAAAGAAGCTAATAAAGAAGGCGCTGAAGCTATTAAGAAGGGAGATGATAACCTGAGAAGGATAACTCTGAGCAGACGAAAGATGAGACTGTCCTTGGGTAAGAAGAGAGATGCCTCCTACAGGGTAGCATGGAGGGAAGTAGAAAGCATACGTGTAGAACAGGTGCACCTCGAGTTTAGGGCAGACTGCTTCACAACTCTCCTAGTCACAGAAACAGATGTGATCTTGTTAGTGCTTTTGGTGGTGCGAAGCTGAGTTTGTTCCCATCTGACGGCTTCTAATTTCTCCGTAAAGTTGGGGTTAAGTCATCTGTTAACTGGTGACAGGAAGCGACGAATCAGTTTGCAATAACCGCTGGTGAGAGTAGGAAAAGCAGCGTACTAAAGAAATACAGTGCGAGTGCCATGTGTAGGAAAAGTATCAAGTATATAAAGTACCGGGCATATAATAGGTGCTTCATAACTAATAACATTTGCCAACATTATTACTGTTAATGGCCGGTATTATGCAGTCACTGGCCAGACAGAAAGTCTACTCTGTAGACAAGAAGATTACAAACCACATCAGGGCAAGTTTGTGTAGGACCTGTAGCCTTTATGAGCACTAATAGATAATGCTCATCCTTTAAAAGTCATGATACGTCTGCTATGAGTTCTCACATTTTTATATATGTTGGTTTTGTCTCAATATATAAAATTTTATGAGAGGAATTACTGCATATGACCAAATCTCTATATTCCTCAAAGTTTCTTATACCTAGTATTATTTGTAATTTGTCTTGGTTTTCCTTTGATTACAATGGCTAGCGACTGTTTCCTTGCTTTTATTTATTTTTTTTGTAGGTAAACTTGAATTTATTAAACGTCAAAAACATTTGATTTTTTCAACCATTTAAAAATTCATACCTTTAGTTCACAGACCATACAAAAACAGGCAGGAGATCAGTTTGCCAAACCCTGGTTCACATCATAGAATAGCATATAAACATGCTTTTTATGGGACTTTCCTGGCAGCCAAGTGGGTTCAATCCCTGGTTGGGGAACTAGGATCCTGCATGTCTAGTGGCAAGCACCCCTCCCCACCACGGTTTATTTTAAAAAGGTGCTGCCTTCAGGTACAAGGATGACACATACGTGTACTTCCTATAACAGTAGGTGTAAGAGCTGCTAGTTATAGGGAACAATAAGACAACAAAACTTTTAAAAGCCGGTTCCTATTTTACTAGCTGTACTTCTAAGTACTTGGTAGCTAGAGAACATTTCTATCATTGGACAGGCCCATGTCCTAACTGACAGTATTTATTCAGTACGTCATCACAAACCATATAATACAATAACAATTCCAACGTTTCATATCTATTACTGGGTCTCAGACTGATAGTGAGGAAATAACATCAGGAGCCAAGCATTACAGTAGTGATGTTCTCATTGTGATTTGGCTGCTTAAAAAAGTGGTCTTAACATGTGTGCCACACATGTTAAGACCACTTCTTATAGACCCAGCTTGCTTCTTATAGACCCAGCTTGCTTCTTACAGACCCAGCTTGCTTCTTACAGACCCAGCTTGGTTCTTCTCCAGTGTCTTCTCTGGGAGTTGTACCTGATTTTATTGCCAGTTTTCATTCGAATCCATTGAGGAATGGGACGATTCTGCTTTTGTTTCTTGGCCAGGAATCGCTTGATCCTCAAAGTCTTGTGAGAAGACACGGTGAGGAGAGAACTCAACCGCACATAGGATGGCGGAGAAGAGAGTGTTTCCTTGCTTTTAAACGTTCATATTAACTTGTACCTTCCTGTTTTATTTGTGTAGGGTAAAATTTGAGGGAGCTAAGAACTGTATTGAATATGACCATCCACAACAGGAACTATCCAGTTTTCACAAACAAAAGATCTACTACTTACAAATAAAATGTTAGCTGGCTAGCACTGTACAAGAGGCTAAATTAGAGAAAATACTGTGATCTTTCTTACCATAGTTTCATTCTTCTGAGACACTAAGGATGTGAGGTATACAAACTGAAATACAGAGATGGTTTGTTCACTTAAAGAGTTCAAAATATCTTGGGCTTTTATTCCTGCCTATACTTTTATCATGTAAGTCAATTATAGCTGGAGTGGGAATATAGCAATTCTGGCAAAGAGGAGGGCCACATTTCTATAATAAAACACGGATGGGGTCCCTGATGGTCCAATGGTTAAGAATCCACCTTGCAACGCAGGGGACGCAGGTTTGATCCCTGGTCAGGGAACTAGGACCCCACATGCTGAGGCGCTACTAAGCCTGTGCCCACAGCTGCTGAGCCCTCACGCTCTGGAGCCCGTGCTCTGCAACAAAAGACCCCGTGTCCACAACAAAAGATGCCACATGACGAAACAAAGATCCCATGGGACGCAACTAAGACCTGATGCAAATAAATAAATAAAACTTAAAAAAAAAAAAAAAAAGCATGGATAAGTGGTGCGCATTTGTATGTTGGGTTGTGGTTGCTGTTTAGTTGCCAAGTTGTATCCAACTCTTTTGTGACCCCATGGACTGTAGCCTGCCAGGCTCTTCTGTCCATAGGGTTTTCCAGACAAGAATACTGGAGTGGGTTGCCATTTCCTCCTTCAGGGGATATTCTCAACCCAGGGATTAAACCTGAATCTCCTGCAGTGGAGGCAGATTCTTTACCACTGAGCCACCTGGGAAGCCCATGATAGATGGTAGCAATAGTTAATTATTTGTCAAATTTTATAACAGAAATTAAAACTTCTTTGGCTGGCAGTTCCTTTCTCAATAACTAAAATATAGAAATATATCTTACAGGGCTTCGCTGGTGGCTCAGCGGTAAAGAACCTGTCTGCCAGTGCAGGAGGCATAGGTTTGAACCCTGGTCTGAGAAGATCCCACTTGCTGCAGAGCAACTAAGCCCGTGCGCCATGACTACTGAGCCTGCGCGACTAGAGCCCACACTCTACAAGAGAAGCCATCACAGTGAGAAATCTGAGTACTCGGAGAGTAGTCTCCGCTCACCACAGGTAGGGGAAGCCCGCAGCAATGAAGACCTAGCAGAGCCAAAAATAAATAAATAAATAAACAATTTTTAAAGAAGAAATATATCTTACAAGTGAAATTTAACTGGTATTAAAAGGAAACGTTTTATTAGATATAACATGAATTTAAAGTTTTTGGAAATCTGTATCAAAAAAACCAAATGCCATTCGGGGCACAATGAGAAAGTTTTACAATCAAAACACCTTTTACTTTTCAGAAATCTGGCTGAAAACAAATGGTTAAATGTGCTGCAAACAAACAAGCCATTCTGTCTATAGTGGAAGCTGAACAAAGTGTGAGCTGCAGACCCACTGCCCTAATAGTGACCGCAGCAGACGAGGGAAGAAGGGAGCTCACGAGCAGGGCACTCAGACTCAGGCCAGGAGTCCACCTAGAGTCCACTTCCGGTCAGTCTGACAAGTCACTCTGATCCAACACGATTATCCTGAACGAAAAAAGGGAGTTTCAAGTTGGTGTGTATGCTTTTTAAAGACACAAACAACAGCCTCTTTCTATTCAACTGAATTCAAGGGAAAGAAACTTTGATCTTTATCATCAAAAGAGCTTATGATAAACTACTGTGTCCTGGAAATGCGAAATGCCCGCAAAGCAAGGGACAGCAGCGTCTTCTGTGCTCCCTCCACCCAGAACCTTCTTGTGCTGACTGCCAATTCCGTAATCCAAGTTGGCATGTTTCCCCTTCTGTTTTAATTAATTTTAAACATTAGCATTTCAAAACTGAGCAACTCTGAATTCAAGCCTTTGTCATTAATGTTTATTTAGATACTGGTAAATGTTTAAAGTCTGTTCGTGTTGTCTGTAAACAGTGGGCTCTGACTTACAAACATCTGGTATCTCATTACCTGGATGGTTCAGACCAACCCAGTCGCTTCCAAAAACAGGGTTTTAGTTCCTCTTGATGAAATATAGGAGGAAGAAAAAACAACTTGATTATTCTTTGGATCAAAGGATGCCAGCGTTCAGAAGTCCCACTAGTACTCTCTCCAGTTTAGGGTGGACTGTTTTACCTCCAACAACTGTTTGCTTCTACAGAGATGAAATATGTCTAAAAACAATTACTGGGCTTCCACTCCTAATATCCTACAGCTCCCTGTCATATCAACACATACCAATAATGCTAATTTCACAGGGTCCCTCCATCATGTTCTCAGTGAATTCAGTACTAGCTAAATGCTCACACAGTCAGGGTCCTGGAGGAAACAGAATGTATCCCCAGGCCCTTTCATGAAGTGCCTGCTTACAGAGGTGTTGGAGTTAAGGGTGCAAACAAGGGATGGCGAAGCATCCAGTGACCAGCAGCAGTGGGAAGCCTTGTCACCCCTAAGTCTGAAGGGGCTGGGGAGAGCAGCGGCAGGGCAGGACAGTTACTGGGACCCCGTGCAAGCCAGAAGTGGAAGGACGGGACAGAAGCTGTGGAGGGACACCATTTCCACACGGACACGAGGCGCAGAGGCCGTAGTCAGGCGGGCAAGTAACATCCAGCTACTTGTCAGCCCTCTGATCTGCGAGGGCCTCTCACTGGCCAACAGGGAGCCGGCTGACCAGCAAGCCCAGCAGATTCAGTTCATACAGGTCAGAGGGAGAATGAGAATGGACTGGGGAAGGGATGAAAGAGGTACCAGGTGATCTCAAAGAATTAATGACCGTAACTTCCTGAGTAGGAGGATCTTAAATGTAGGAAGGCACCATTTGCAGATGGTCCCTTAGAGCTCTATCAAAAGTTTTGAAATTAAGGTTAATTTATATTTCTCACATTACTTGTAGGCACCAGTTAAATTCCACAATTTATGATTTCTTATTGGATTCTTATTTAGCCTCTCCGTGAGATAAATCTAGAACTTTTTTGAAGATACATTAGGAGCAAAACATCTTTCCAGACAGTATATGTGGATGATGAGACTAGCTGAAGACTTGATTTAGAAATAAAATTGGATGTCATTACTGTTTTGTGATGAAGACATAATTGGCAATTAATAGAAAACCTGGGCTGAACTATAGGAGGAAAGTGTAGGAGGACTGTATACAGCATCTGGGAAATATTTGTAAATAACTCTGATGCTCACTGAAGCCCAAGGACTCCGGGTTACATTATAATGACCTTCACACCTTCTTCAGAAGTCCCTAAAAAGCTCTCCGGTTTCCTTTTCTCTGGCTTCGTGCTTTCTTCCCCCTTCCGCTTCTTTTCACCAACTTCTTGATCTTTGCTGCTTGCCTCCCTTCAATGACAATGATTTTGGTCATTAAATCATGTGCACAAAGGCCAGAGGGAGAAGACTGTGCTCCCAAGGAAATACAGCAATAGCTAGCACTAATTGTGTGGGTTCCCTCTGTGTCCAAGTGCTGTAATGTATATTAACTCATTTAATTCTCATCACAACTGTGTAAAGTAGTACAGCGGTGAGAAAACTGAGGTACAAAGAGGTTGAATTACATGCCCAGTACGTCCTAGAGCTGAGGTCAACCCAGAAAGTCTGACTCAGGACTCTGCTCTCAACCACTAGGCTATATCGTCTCAAAGGAAACAAACATTTCATTTATGTTGTAACTGATGTCCTTTTTACAACCACATATATTTTGTTACCTTATCTTCATTTCCTGAAACTCTCAAGTGAAATATCTAATTGCAGGATCTAACAATTGAAGACCACATCTGTCAGACTAGTAAGCAGAAACCATCTCCCCAACTCAGCTCTAAGTTCCCTAAGGGCAGAGATCTCCTATGGCTCTGCACCTCAAGAGCTCAGAACAGATGATGGCAGAATCAAACTGATATAGTATAGGGACTTTTCTTGCTTTCACTTGGTGGATATTCAAAACAAAATATGCAAAGTGAGAGAGAAAGTAAAGCCAGCTAGGAAGAAAAGGATTTTTTTCTTCCTAACCTCTCATCACCAGTAGAATCACAGGCTCTAAAGTTGGAGGAGGTTATCTCTTACCTCCGTCCAGATGCCCTGGACCAGAGTCATCCCCCTTATGCCTGGGTGGGAGGGGCTGCTGTTAAAGTAAAGGCAGCTGTTTTCTCTTTCTGATTGCTGTGGCTACTAGAAAACTTGTACTTTATTGAATAAACGTCTTTTGCTCTGCAGTTTCTAGTCAGTAGCTCTGTCCTTCGGGGCAGAGGAGAGTGAGCTGACTCTGTTCGCTTTACAGTATTTTGGGTATTCGGGAACAGCTATCTAATTCTCTATCCCATATGCTTTTCTCAGACTGAGCCTCCCCAGCAACTTTAGCTGTTCTCATATGACAAGGTTTCCAGACATCTAGCTGTTCTGTGGCCACCATCTTCTGTTTGTGACTGTCCCTTTTAAAATATGACACCCCACCAGGAGCCCCACAGTGACCAGAGTTCGAGGAGCTCTAGGAGCCTCTAGCCAGTCTGAGACGTCACCTTGATCTGGACAGTACATTTTCTGCCTGTTCAGTGTTAGTGCAGCATAGACCTTTTTAGCAACCATATCAAACTGAGGTCTCAGGGAGTCCCTGTCCATGCCTTCTTCAAGGAGAATGTCTTGAATTCTTACCATGTCTCAAAATGCATGTTAAATGCTTGGCATATAAAAATAAGACGTATTTCCCATTTTCAATGAAATTACAGTTGAGTACGAGCTTCTGGTCAAAAAATTCTCTATTAGGTCAGCCCTCTCACATTCAATACTTTTGGATCCAAACGCTCACCTTCATCTTGCAGAGAAATTTAACATTCCCACCTGTCAAGATCATTTTGAATACACAGTCTATCACCCATCACATTACCATCCATCCTTAGACCGTGTTATCTAAAAATTTGATAAGCACGCATTTTCTGATTTAATTCAAATGACCGATGAAAATGTTGAAGGTGACAGGGCCAAGATACAGCAATTTTAGAGGCCTCTCTCTGTTCTGATATCAATCTGCTAGTCAGCATTGGGAGCACGGTAGGTGGCTGGAAGGAGAGGCGCAGGCAGGAGGTGGGGCCGGCTTATCTACAGTGACATAATACCCTGGCCAAACATTCATTCTCCAAGAAGTTGCTGTACTTTCTAAAGAAATAATAAAATCTGTTAAAAAAAAAAAAGCGCAAAACTAAAATCTCATCCCCCTTCCTGAGAAAGAAGGAAAGGATGCCCTGGTGGAGAACAAGAACCTTGCCGGGCCCTTGGGCAGATCTGGTAGCTGTGTGCTGTCCTCAGGGGGCTGCAGCCATCTCTCCAGGTCCTCGTCGAGTGTAGAGTGAGCTCTGTCCAAGGCAAAGGAAGAGAATGAGACAGCGACCACTCCCCCTCTCCCCTGACAAGGAGACATGCCCTCTAGAGCAGGAAAGAACCTTCACACTGCACACACGAGAAAACGAGCTCGGTGAGACCGCACTGAGCTGTGGAGGTCACTGAGAGCCCATGTAAATGCGCACCAGGACCCTCTTTCAGGCTCTTGACAAAAAGCCTCAGCCCCGGGACTTCCCTGTTACCGGTACAGTGGTTATGCCACCTACCTGCCTCAAACCTGATCTTAGACCTCCAGCCTCCAGAACAGTGAGAAATAAATTTCTGTTGTTTATAAGCACACACAGGCTTCCCAGCTGGAACTAGTGGTAAAGAACCTGTCTGCCAATGCCAGAGACGTAAGAGACACGGGTTTGATCCCTGGGTCGGGAGGATCTCACGGAGGAAGGCATGGCAGCCCAGTCCAGTACTCTTGCCTGGAAAATCCCACGGACAGAGGAGCCTCTGCGGGGCTACAGTCCATAGGGTCACAGAGTCGGACACGACTGAAGCAACTCAGCAGGCACTCACAAGCATAAGTACAGACACAGAAAAGAATCCACCTGCCAATGCAGGGGACACAGGTTCGATCCCTGGTCCGAGAAGATCCCATATGCCACAGAGCAACTAAACCCACGCACCTCAACTACTGAAGCCCACACACCTGAACCTGTGCTCCACAACAAGAGAAGCCACGGCAGTAAGAAGCCTGAGCACCACAAAGAGTAGCCCCTGCTCCCGCAACCAGAGAGAGCCCGTGTGCACAGCAACGAATATCCAGTGTAGCCAAAAATAAATTATTTTTTTTTTAAAAGCCTCAGCACCCACAATATCACTGCCTCCCAAAGTGCAATCTAGACTCTGTCTCAATTCTAGGTCATTACGTCAACTTCCACCTGAGGCTAGAACTGCACACTCATTCCAGCAAGTTTTCCAGATTAAGAACTGCCTCTGAGGCTACAGGATGAGGATAATGTGTTTTCAGAGGCCTGAAAAGTCCCAACTGTCTGAAAAAAATATCTTCCACTCTGGCTTGGTGCAGGACTGAGATGACTGAGCAGCTGTGGCCATCGACCTGCGGCCAGCACAGCCAGCCCTTCGGGAAAAGGAGGAGGCAGTGATAACAGTAGCTAACTTTTGATCATGTGCAAAGCAGTTTGTATTTGTATAACTGAATGTAACTCAGCCTTCTTGGGATACTCTCCTCTTGCCTTAAATAAAGGCATAGATTTTTACTGAAGATGCACTGGAGAGAAGGAATGAATGGAGTTACAGCAGACATCACAGACAAAAGCTTGCCTCCTCCTTTGCCTCTTTGTCTTCTCTGTCTCCCCACTCAAAAAAACCCTCTCCCTCCTTCCTCTCAGGTCCCAGGGCTCTGGTCTCCTTATAAGACCTTCCCATCCAGGTCTCTCTCTTTTCCTTCTTTGTAAAGAATAGTTTAGCCCCTGAAGAGTGTGACAGAAACGGGATTCACTACCCAAAAGTTGTTCATAACCCTCTCCTCCCTTACCTTCCTCTTCTATAGCAGCTGAAAGCTAAAAACTCAATTTCCAGTCTCCCTGGCAACCAAGGGTGGCCATGTGTCCTATCTGGCCAAGAAGATATCATCTGCTGAAAAGGGCTTCTAGGAAAATTTTTTTTGCTTTCTGGATAAACAAGCACAGAGTGGGCTAGACTCTTGCCCTCCCCTCTTATTTCTGCCTGGAATGGGCACAGAAGCCACCTTGTCCAAAAGCTGACAAGTCTGAAAACAAAAGCCAACATGCTATGTCTGGCAGAGCAGAAAGATCAGAAGAGCCTAAGTCTCCAGAGGCATCACTGATTCTACATCAGCCAAGCCCTGCCAACCGCTGGTGAGACAAAATCATCTAAACAGGAGTGGTATTTTTAAGTGTATTTTTCTAATGTTTGCAGCTGAAAGTATTCTGCATGGCTTCCCCAGGTATCTGCTGGGCCAGGAGGAGACTGAGGCAAGTGGTGTTAAGTGCAGATTCATAGCCTCTCTTCCTTTAAAATGTAAATATTCTGTTCATCAAAATATGGTTTTTTTTTTTTTTTTTTTTTGCATTAGTATTGATTTTTACAAATACGGCATTAAAATAGTACTTTCTTGACTTCTGAGTTTCTTGGTGCCTCCTTCAATTTTGTCCCCACGGAGGGTGTCGCCTTCACCTCCCCCCAGTCCTGGCCCTGAGTTTGGGACAAAGTTTGACAGCTTGGACAAAGCTAGAGAAGTTGAGCTGAGGTGGTTTACCTTGCAATGCAGGTCCAAGGAGAGCTCCAAGTCAAGAACAGAATTGGGTCCCTTGAGGGAAACTTGTGTTTTTAGACTGAACTGTCTGGATCACTGCCCCCATCTTTTCTTATTTGGCTAGGAAGACCTAAAAATTCTCTTTAACTAAATGTTTTGAAAGAAACTGAAACCTATGTTTGCCTCACAAAATGAAGTAAAAACCAAAACAAAAAACAACTTGACGAGGAAAAAAAAAACAAATAATCCTATTTTAAAACTGGGCAATTTCTCCAAAGAAGATACATAAATGGCCATCCACATTCAAAAAGATGCTCAACATCACTAATCATTAGAGAAATGCAAATCAAAACCACAATAAGATACCACCTCACACCCATTAGGATGGCTACTAACAAAAAAAGAATAATAATAATAAAGCAATTATCTTCCAATTAACAATAAATTATAAAAAAGATAGTAAGTATTGGTAAGGATGTAGAGAAACTGGAACCCTTTTGCACTGTTTGTGGGAATGTAAAATGGTGCAGCTGCTGCAGAAAACGGGATGGCATTTCCTCGAAAAAATAAAAATAGATTTATCATATGATCCAGCAATACCACTCCTGCATATATATATATCCAAAAGAAACGAAAGCAGGGCATCTTGAAAAGGTATTTGTATACTCACATTCGCAGCAGCATTACTCACGACAGTGAAAAGGTGGAAGCAACCTAGTATCCACCAGCAGATGAGTGGATAAACAAAATGTGATACACATACACACCCTCTCAATGGAATTCAGTCTTAAGAAGAAAGGAAATTCTGACATGCTACATGGATGAACCTTGAGGACATTGTGCTAAGTGAAATAAGCCAGTGACAAGACAACGACAGCATGATTTCACCTACAGGAGGTATCAAGAGTGGTCCAATTCAGATAAAGAGAGTAGAATTGTGGTTGCTAGGGAATGAGGGGAGGAGGAAATGGGGAGTTGTTGTTTAATGGGTACAGAGTTTCAGTTTTGCAGGATGAAAAAGATCAGCTGCACAACAATGTGAACATACTTAGCACTACTGAATTGTACACTTAAAATGTTTATGCTGTATGTATTTTACCACAATTAAAAACTTGGTAAAAAAAAAAAAAACTTTTAGGAATAGGGGCTATAAGGATAACATGAAAAAAAGACCCTTTGTTCCTAATTTGTCAATATCAGAAGAAAAACTAACATAAATTAACACTACAGTTTTCGAAACCCTTAAAAAAAATCTAGCTTTTTCTGTTACCTCTCTGTGTCCTCTTCTAGATCCTGGGTTTCTTTGGTCCAAAGCATACTGCTGTCTTCTTTATTACTGTGAGTTTCTTGTTCTTCTAAATGCCTTTGATCTAGAAACAGTTGAAAGACTTTATTAGAGCAAAAAAAGTTTTTTTGAGAAAACCTGCCTTAAAATGGAGTGCAAAAAAATGAAGGCTAATCAGTGGACCCTGAAGTCTGCAAAGCACGAGTTCCCTTCTGCCCAGAAGAGCAGGGGGCCAGGTGGCAATCTACAGGGTGCCCGTATCCACAGCAGCTGCTTTGGAGGTCTGGGGAGCTCTCTGCCAGGTGAAACTACAGGAAAGCGTTCCTGTGCCAAGGCTCAAGAGAGACAGAGGAAAGAAATGGCACATAAAAGAGGCCGCAAGAGACCCAGAAAACAAGTTGTACAGATTTATTTCGGGGGACCACCCTCTTCCCACTTGTTAGATGTTTCCATATTGAAGCCAGGGAAAGAATTTGGGTGGGGAAGGGTAGAGCCCTTTAGTGTATGCCAGGCATTTTACATATGCTTTCCCATTTCATCCTGCCAGAAGTTCTATGAGAGGAAGGAGACTAACGCTTGCTAACTATCTTACAACGTACCAGGCACTGTGCATGAACACCATTAGGTGGAGTTATCACTCTCGTTTGACAAATGAGGATAACTGAGGCTCAGGTATATAAAACAGTTTGTCAGACCAAAATAAGCCATGGAGTCAGAACTGAAGTGGAGTGTGCCTGACTTCAAAGTCCACACCCCCAGGTGTACCACTATGCTGCCAAGGACAGTTACAGCAAAACCTGGTGAAAAGATCATATCCAATTCTTTGCGACCCCGTGGACTGCAGCCTGCCAGGCTCCTCTGTCCATGGGACTCTCCAGGCAAGAATGCTAGAGTAGGTTGCCATTTCCTCCTCCAGCGTATCTTCTTGACTCAGGGATCAAACCAACAACTTCTGTGTCCCCTGCATTGGCAGGTGGATTCTTTACCACTGAGCCACCTGAGCAGCCCGAAAAAGATCTGAGGATCTGGCTTACCATTTGCAGTGCTGCCCGGACGACTTGCTGTGTTCTCATCCAAGGCTGTGGATGAGACCTGCTGCCCCTTCAGGTGCTCTGTCACAACATAAAACAGATCTGCATGTCACGTCATCCTCTGGGGTAGTGGTTCTCAAAGAGTAGCTCTCAGACCCACAGCCTCAGTATCAACTGAGAACTTGTTATATATGCAGATTCTCAGGCCTCACCTCAGACTACTGAATCAGAAACTCTGGGGGTGTGGATGTTTTACCTAGCCCTCCAGATGAGTCTGATGCCTAATGGCACTTGAGAACCACTGTATTCAATCCCATGGAACACTAAACACAAACGTAAAAATGATGATCATGATAGGTAGCACTTGCAGAGCAGGTACTATTTCCAATCTGTATACATTAATTCAAGATTCCTTCCTGCATGCATGCTTAATCGTGTCCAACTCTGTGTGACCCCATGGACTATATAGCCTGCCAGGCTCCTTGGTCCATGGAATTTTCCAGACAAGAATACTAGAGTGGGCTGCCATTTCCTACTCCAAGGGAGCTTCCCAACACAGGAACTGAACTCGTGTCTCTTACATCTACCTACATTGACAGGCGGGTTCTTTACCACTAGAACTGCTAATCTCCTTAATTCAAGATTAATATATTGAATTAATCTTCACAACAACCCTATGAGATTGATCATATTATTGTTATTCCTGTTTGACAGATGAGCAAATTAAGGTAAAGAAAGGAAAAGAAATCCCAAAAGAGAGGGGATATATTATACCTATGGCTGATTCACGTTGAGGTTTGACAGAAAACAACAAAATTCTGTAAAGCAACTATCCTTCAATTAAAAAATAAATTGAAAGGTAAAGGAATTAGATAGTAATGTGATGGAATTAGGATTTGAGTACAGGCAGTCTAATTCTAAGGTTTATGCTCTTAATCTCTATTTTATATACTCTCGCAAAGAATATAATTTACAATTCCTAAAGAATTGACCACTAGACCAAGACAAGCATCTCCTAAACTCAGTATACTGCTTCACAAGTGTTAGGTCCTCCCTTTCCTCAAAGTGTTCCCCAGAGCCCAGCAGAGAGACAGCTGGGAGGCAGCACAGATGGGCCCCCAGGCTCACTGGCCCTGCTGTGTGTGGGCACAAGTTTCTCTCTTCTAGCAAGTCAGGAAGCAAGCCCTATCTGGCAGCTTCTGGGCACTAAGGGGCCCCATAAAGCTCATGTAATATAATCTGAAACTTAAAAATCCTTGTTATTGTTATCCTTGTTAAAGTAGTCCTTGCTGATCTTAGAGGATTCTAAATGACCCCCTGCTTGAGGCCCTGGACAGAAGCCTGGAGCTTTGCATAAGGGCCCTTCAAAGGAGCAGGTAACTCCCCACAGCTCTCCTGAGAGGAAATGATGACAATGATGATAAGCAATAATCAGGTAGGCACACCCATTATTAGGAGAAACTACTCAGGTGCCCTCTGCCCTTTATCTTTCTGGAAAATTACCGACCCATCTCAAAGTATAAGACATCGTCTAAAAACCTGGCCCAGAAAATTACCATAGGCGAAATGAGGGGGAGTTTCTGCAGAGCACACTGGGATATAGCAGTGCCAAGAGGCTGGGGCCCAGGAGGAAGCCTGTGACAGCTGCCGAGATGCGGGGGCGGTCCACATGCGGACAGCAGGGAGAGAGCAGGACCCAGAGGAAGGGCATCACTGAGGTCACACTGCACAGGAGCCTGCAACTGCCGTCCTCACCCATGGCCAGAAACCAGACGGCACCGAGAGCAGGACACGTGGGGGTGGCCGCTCCTCTCACCAGCAGCAGTTCCATTATTATATGAAGGACAGCAACTGGAGAGGAGGAATTTGCAAGGGTGCCATAGTGGGTTCCAGAGGACGAAAGCTGGAGTGGGGTGAGAGCCCGAGAGCCTGAGCCCACAGCCCTGTGGCACTGGGGAGGGCTGTGGCGGGGCAACAAGGGCCTGTGACTGCAGAAAGAGAAAGACGCCAGGGAAGGTTCTGGCAGGTCTGACCGCCTTCACCCAAGTTCACAAGGCCAGCAGCCGGGGGTTAGGGGTTGGGCAGCCTAGACCATATCTGTCCACTGAGTCAGACCAGGTTAAGGCCTCATTCACCTCTCTCTTCCTGATGAGACACCAGACTTCAGAGATGCTGAAAACCGAGAGATGCCCCTCAGGAGACCCCCTACTGGTCCTATACTAAGAACTGGACCATCAGAGGCCTGATGAAATGTACCCTCTGAGAGTGAGGTCAGCTAGGCTGTCAAGAAGAGAGCAGTCAGTCCTCCCTGCCTGGGGAAACAAAGCACCGGGCCCAAACGCTTCTAACACCTGCTCCGTTTACCCCAGCAGCAGCTCAGCTGGGCAGGGCCCACGGGTCAGCTGCAACTAAAATTGAGTGGGTGTCCCTCAGTCTCTGCCTCAAATGAAAAATTCTGGTGTCATTAGATCTTGTGCCACTGACTTCCCTGCCCTCAGGAAAGGGATTCTTCCACAATGCCAATACTTTAAAATCTCCTGCTAATGGCAGAATGGAAAGCACAGGATGTTTTGGCCCGAGATGCCAGAATTCAGTAGCGCTGAAGTATAGCTAGTTTGGTTCAAAAGGGAGGTGAGAATTCCTTTAATAAAAGAAGTTCATCATGATAAACCACTTGGATGTTGTTATTCCCTCTTAGAATCACTACCGTAGACCCTTAAGGAACAACATGACCACAGACACAGGCCACATATGCTGGCCAGGCTTTAGTAGTAGTCTGAGGCCTATCATTGGAAAACTGCCCCCTCCTGAATCCTGTCCATCCAAGCAGACCTTCACAGGGCCTTCTGCACTAGTGCTCACACCTGAAACAAAGCCCCATACGTGGTCCGTGACCACAGCAAGCAGGGCCAGGAAGGATATTCTGCACTGTGCGTGCCTTACCGATTTCGTCAAGCAGCTCCTGAGACGGTGGTGGTAGCTCATCGATGTGATGTTGAGAGATGGCTTCTACGAGTTCTTAAGAAAGATAAAGGGAAAGTGACTGAACACCTTCCTGGACCTGAACTAGACTTGCTAGGCTTCCATACGTATTTGACTTAGAATTTCTCAAGGATGAAACAAGCTAAGACAAGGAGAAATCCTCTTACATGAACAGTCCTATTGAGACTTCATATGTGAATGGCTTTACGCTCGCTTTTCCTCTAAACCCTCTCCTACCTCCCTGCTCACCTCAGTACCACTTGACCTGTGGCCCTCTCCAAGGATCTTTGGGGTAGGTGAGGTATAAATTCTTACTAAAAGGCCAGGGGTCCAATTTGGACCAAGGCGGCTGGAGGAATAAAGAAGCTCCAGACCCGTCAAAATGAATAAAACACAAAGTGGGGGTCTTTCTGTGTAGATTACCCAGCCAGGGGATATGGGAGACCATACTTTGGACCTTCACCTAAGGGATCAATTGTAACAGTAACCAAGACCCCTCAGCACAGCTTGAAATAACTCTATTCCCTTGAGGGAAATTCTAAGACTTATACCAAAGACACAAGACAACAAGATTAGTGGAGCAAAGGCCTTAAGATCGGTTAAAACTCTCAGACCCTTTGATCTGAAAATTGTCTTCTAAGACTCTATCCTAAAGAAAGACCAGAGGTTCAGATAAAGATTTCTGAAGACCAAAAATTAGAAAACAACATGAATTTTCAATATGAAAGCACGGTTAGGCAACATATATAGAATGGACTAGTACGCAGTCATCTCATACTTAGGAATAATTTTTACTGTCAAGTGCAAATTCTAAAATATATCACTGAAGAAAAAGCAGCAGCCAGAGCTGATATACCATGTTAGCTATGCTAAATATATATATGTGTGTGTGTGTGTGTGTATATAAATAAATAAATATACGGAGGGGTATAGTTCTAAAAACATAAAAAAGATAGGTACCAAAATAGTACAAGTTAAAAAACGATGCTAGAATGGTGGTAGTTTTCTAAGTTCTTTGAAAAAAAATTATTTATTTGGCTGCACCAAATCTTAGTTGCAGCATGTGGGATATTTAGTTGCTGCATGCAAACACTCAGTTATGACACGTGGCATCTAGTTCCCTGACCAGGGATTGAACCTGGGCCCCCTACCTTGGGAGCATCTTAGCTACTGGACCACCAGGGAAGTCCCTTAAGCTCTTCTTTAATCTCCAAGAAAGTCCCTTAAGCTCTTCTTTAATCTCCAAGTTTTTGATAACAAGTATGTTTAATTTGTATAATCAGGGGAAATAGCAGTTTTGTTGAAACCTACTATAGCATCAAAGATGAGATGAAGGCTCTCTTAAATGGGCTTACTAATTATGAGCTTATATTTTAATACTGAACACAGGGTACCTTTCGGCAGGCTCCTTCTCTGAGTGGCACAGTGTGATGTGTCAGGCGCCTTAGCAATGCTGGAGGAACCAGCCCCAGTAAAGGCAGGCAATCTTTTCTATAAATAAGACATAAACGTGGTAATTTACACACACATTATTAAGCTAAAAAGGCATGTTAAGCTCAGTCATTTCCAAAATTAAGCTTGTGTATCATTCATGGACGAAGCCACTTGTTTTGTTGATCGAGTAAAACTCATTCAAACGTCACCTTCTCTTGGAAGCTTCCCACCCTTCTTTGCCTCCACAGCACTCAGTTTTTACTGAGTCCCTCTCACTAGGCTCTGAGCTCCTTCAGGGCAGGGACTTTTTTAATTCACTTTTGGATGCCTATTAGAGGGCCTGGCATAGTGCCTGGCCCTTAGAACCTGCCCTATTGACAGTACATTGAACAAAAGCATACAATTTTTAAATTCCCTACTTCAGAATGAGGCTTTTTGTGAGTCAAATGCCCAAAGAAGATGAGAGTGGTTTTTTCACTGAGGGCCAAACAAGTAATCAGTCTGCCCATAGAATGGTCTGTTTGTTGTTTATTCACTAAGTCGTGTCCACCTCTTTTGCAAACCCATGGACTGTAGTCCTCCAGGCTTCTCTGTCCATGGGATTGCCCAGGCAAGAATACTGGAGTGGGTTGCCATTTCCTTCCCTAAGGGATTTTCCTGACCCGGAGATCAAACTCGCATCGCCTGCATCAGCAGATGGATTCTTTATCTTTGAGCCACCAGGGAAGCGACACTATGGTTAGTCAACGGATTTTTAATGAGCAGTACCGAGTAAGGAATTTGTAGTTTTCCTGAAAGGACTACATGTGAAATATGAAGGAGAGCAAGAGGGAAACAAGCAAATAGCACGGGAAAGGGGAGGAAGCAAGGAGAAGGCACCAGTAAGTGTTTTTACTGCAGATTACTGGTTCAGGAACAAGGTACAGATCAATCAGAACTCTCTGAGAACTAACCAGGGGAGGCTTCAAGGAAGAAGCAGAATGTAAAATATGGTTAGACTGAAAGAACAGTGCAGATGAAGGTAGCATCATAAGCTATGGCAGAGGCCGGCTCTTTAGAGAAATCGCCAAACATTATCTCTGGTGGGGTGGGGAGAGGAAAGGGTACAAAAGCCCAGGATCCAGTCTACAATACAGATCAGAAAGGAGCCCCAGGGAAGCCTGGGGAGGATCCAGCTTATTTCTTCCTTTCTCTGTAAAATAGATATGGAGAAACCTTGACCTTTTGATCACTGACACCTTTGGAATCACTCCATGAGGGTGCAACGCACAGTCTATATACTTACAAGATTAGTCAGTCTAGCAGGGAGAACTTCAGAGGAAGTAAGAAGGGAATCTAGGCTCTTTGCTTTCTCTCGGACACTTGTAAATTTATCAGACAAAGTCTGAGTAGATTCTTGACTGGTCCCGCACGAGGTAGATCCTGTTTTAGTATCCTGAAATGGGATACTCTCAAGGCAGTCCTTATACTGACTAGCAACTGAAGAAAGTGACCCTGTTGTAGAAAAGAGGGCAGTCAGTATCTGAATACTTTACATTATTTAAAAAGAACAATAACACACACACACACAAAACCCATAAAACTCTGTATCTATAATAGGAATTTCCCAAATTGTCAATAACTGAAATAATCACTGATTTGAGACAAAGCTCCATAAGGTATACAAAATGATAGTCTCTAAACTTGGCCATCAAAATAAAGGGAGATTATCTGAACCACAAATAAACTGAAAATAAGGACACTAAAGAGAGGGTATTTGATGCTGGCTGTATGCGGTTACAGGACTCAAACTATGTATGCTTAAGTACAAGATACTGTTTTAAGTTACTAACTCTATAAAAAATCCAATGTGAAAGTGGAAGTGTTAATCACTCAGTTATGTCCAACTCTTTGTGACCCCATGTGGCTCCTCTGTCCATGGGATTTTCCAGGCAAGAATACTAGAGTGGGTTGGTATTTCCTTTTCCAGGGGATCTTCCCAACACAGGGATGGAACCTGGGTCTCCTGCATTGCAGCCAGATTCTTTACCAGCTGAGCCACCAGGGAAGCCCTTGTAGAGAACCCAATGTATTTGCCCAGAATTCAACAGTGCTTCAAGTACAAAGTAGACTTGGCATTCACATGTCTCTATTGCTAGAATAAAAAAAATCTCCTTATAGCTGGTTGGATGGCATCACCAATTCAATGGACATGAGTTTGAGCAAACTCCGAGAGACAGTGAAGGACAGGGAAGCCTGGTGTGCTACAGTCCATGGGGTCGCAAAGAGTCAGATACGACTGAGCGACTGAACAATAACAACAATAGCTAATCACCACCACCATCACCATCACCATCACCACCTGGCCTCCCATGGGATTATCCCCTTCTGCTCTGGCCCTAAAGAAACCCCTCTGCACTGTGAGGAAACACCCATCTGCGGGTCTGCGCCCACAGCCTGGCTTCCCACAGCCAGTGAGACGGGAGCTGTTAGTTCCCCTCCCAGAACATCCCCCTGTGAGAGAGTACCTGGGCTGAGCGGGGTACTGACACTAGTAGGTGCGTGGTTTATTTTGGGTGTTTTGCATGAGACTTCCTTGAAAGAACCGTCGTGTTCACAGGAGATACTAGACAGGTCCTGAATGTCTGTCAATGATCTAAAGTATTAAAAGCACAGAGTTACTGGGAGATGCTTAGAAAAATCAAACTCTATATTTCTAAGAGGTACTTTTTAAAGATGCTCTTCACAAAAATCTTTATTTGGCAAGAGGCCAAAATCAGAGAATACTTCAGAATATCCATAAGATATCTATAAGATACTTAAGATATCTTAAAGAGAGTATCAGAGAATATCTTAGAAAGAGATACTAACTTCAAACATATCTCAGCAGCTAAAAATAAATCCCAAAGGTCAAAGTATATTAATGTGGGAAACAGATTTAATCTACCTTAAGTATAAGATTATATTCTTATTATCACTGTATTCCCTTGATTGTAAGATGCTATCAATTTAGATCGCATCATCACAGCAGCCTTTTGGTGAAAGGAGAAACAGGCTCACATTACATGTATACATAAAAATAGAAGAACACAGAAACTCTTACAAATAAGAAAACACCATTTCCCTAAAACCAAGACTTTGCACAGAATCCTTAAGTAATTTCTGGTGGCCATACATATCTTTCTCTTTCGATTCCTTTGGTGGCTCCTTTAATGTCTCATCTTGTTCGCCTTCAGGACTGTTAAGAGAGAAAGTGAGAAGATGACATAAATCTTCTGTCAGCAGAGTGCAACAACGTGGGCCAAGGGCAGTGTGAAAGGCCGTGGGAAGGACACTGAGCCCAGAGTGAAAAGGGAGGGCTCCAATCCTAACTCTGCTACTGATGAGCCACATGTGTACACGCATATCTGGGCCTCTGTTTCCTCTTCAGAGACTAAATAAATACTCTCGATGCTTTAGAGCTGTGGTGTTGGAGAAGATTCTTGAGAGTCCCTTGGACTGCAAGGAGATCCAACCAATCCATTCTAAAGGAAATCAGTCCTGAATATTCATTGGAAGGACTGATGCTGAAGCTGAAACTCCAATACTTTGGCACCTGATGGGAAGAACTGACTCACTGGAAAAGACCCTGATGCTGAGAAAGATTGAAGGCGGGAGGAAAAGGGGACGACAGAGGATGAGATGGTTGGATGGCATCACCGACTCAACGGACATGAGTCTGAGTAAGCTCTGGGAGTTGGTGATGGACAGGGAGGCCTGGCGTGCTGCAGTCCATGGGGTCGCAAAGAGTCGGACAGGACTGAGCGACTGAACTGAACTGAACTGAAAGGTCAGCCCACCTGAAATCAGCCTATGATGCTACTAGCTGAGCAAGCTCCTGAGGAAGTCAATGGAGTACTTTGCTGGGGATGGAGCTTGGAGCAAGAGGCACAGCCACGGGACCTCACCAACTGTGAGGCAGCTTCCTGGCATGGAGGATCAGGGGAGGCCAAGAAAGGCTTGTGTCAAAGAAAGGCTAGAAAAGAATTCTGAAGACAAAGTTGACTTGTTTCTATTTTAACCAATATTTAAGATACATTTTCAATACTCAAAACACAAACTATAAGCCATATCTCATGCTGTTGCTGCTACTGCTACTAAGTCACTTCAGTCATGTCTGACTCTGTGCGACCCCATAGACGGCAGCCCACCAGGCTCCCCCGTCCCTGGGATTCTCCAGGCAAGAACACTGGAGTGGGCTGCCATTTCCTTCTCCAAGATCTCATGCTAAATCCTCCCAAATGTTCCCATATTTCTAATCTTTGTAGCAATCGCTTTGAGACCAGTGGTATAAAGGAAAGAGAATGGATTTTGGATTGGGTTGTGACTATTAATTCATTCAAAAAATATTTCTTCTTCTGAGCACAACATAGGACAGTGCTTTCTGGTCCTCCTAATTTACATAAATGACCATATTGCTTGCTTTAACCAGTGAAATGGAAGTGAAAGTGATGTGATTCACTTTGGGGCAGAAACTTTTAAAAGTCCAGTGCACAATTCACTATGTTCTCTTTTTCCTGCCTCAGCAAGAAAGGAAGCATAAAGATGGAGTCTCCCGCACTGTGGATTTCCGAGAGAAAGTAATACAGCACAGAACACTTCTGGCCAATCCCTGATGGACATGGAACATGGACACGAAAGCAGTTTTTGTTGTTGTAAGTCACTAGAATCTGGGGGCTGTGTGCTACATACATTAAGTAGCTCAGCTGGTAAAGAATTCGCCTGCAATGCAGGAGACCCCAATTCGATTCCTGGGTCAGGAAGATCCACTGGAGAAGGGATAGGCTACACACTCCAGTATTCTTGGGCTTCCCTGGTGGCTCAGACGGTAAAGAATCCGCCTGCAATGCAGGAGACCTGGATTTGATCCCTGGTTGGTAAGATCCCCGGAGAAGGGAAAGGCTACCCACTCCAATATTCTTGCCTGGAGAATTCCATGGACAAAGGAACCTGAAAGGCTACAGTCCATGGGGCCACAGAGTTGGACACAAATGAGCAACTAACACACACACACAACTAGAAGAGAAATTTGACCAAGGTCGTACAGTTAGAAAAGCAAAGTCAAGATCTGGATACAGATGACAGCTCCTTTTCATGACCCTTCACAATTCTGCTGAACAAGTCCTAACAAATCTAAGCTGCCTAAAGCTTATTGTTATAACATGGTGGCTATTATATTTGAAGAAGAGCAACATATAAATATGGGGCATTGAGATACCAAGGGAACATTTCATGCAAAGATGGGCTCGATAAAAGACAGAAATGGTATGGACCTAACAGAAGCAGAAGATATTAAGACGAGGTAGCAAGAATACACAGAAGAACTGTACAAAAAAGATCTTCACAACCCAGATAATCACGATGGTGTGATCACTCACCTAGAGCCAGACATCCTGGAATGTAAAGTCAAGTGGGCCTTAGAAAGCATCACTATGAACAAAGCTAGTGGAGGTGATAGAATTCCAGTTGAGCTATTTCAAATCCTGAAAGATGATGCTGTGAAAGTGCTGCACTCAATATGCCAGCTAATTTGGAAAATTCAGCAGTGGCCACAGGACTGGAAAAGGTCAGTTTTCATTCCAATCCCAAAGAAAGGCAATGCCAAAGAATGCTCAAACTACCACACAATTGCACTCATCTCACACACTAGTAAAGTGATGCTCAAAATTCTCCAAGCCAGGCTTCAGCAGTACGTGAACTGTGAACTTCCAGATGTTCAAGCTGGTTTTAGAAAAGGCAGAGGAACCAGAGATCAAATTGCCAACATCCGCTAGATCATCGAAAAAGCAAGAGAGTCCCAGAAAAACATCTATTTCTGCTTTATTGACTATGCCAAAGCCTCTGACTGTGTGGATCACAAGAAACTGTGGAAAATTCTGAAAGAGATGGGAATACCAGACCACCTGACCTGCCTCCTGAGAAATCTGTATGCAGGTCAGGCAGCAACAGTTAGAACTGGACATGGAACAACAGACTGGTTCCAAATAGGAAAAGGAGTATGTCAAGGCTGTATATTGTCACCCTGATTATTTAACTGATATGCAGAGTACATCATGAAAAACGCTGGGCTGGAAGAAGCACAAGCTGGAATCAAGATTGCTGGGAAAAATATCAATAACCTCAGATATGCAGATGACACCACCCTTATGGCAGAAAGTGAAGAGGAACTCAAAAGCCTCTTGATGAAAGTGAAAGAGGAGAGTGAAAAAGTTGGCTTAAAGCTCAACATTCAGAAAACGAAGATCATGACATCCAGTCCCATCACTTCATGGCAAATAGATGGGGAAACAGTGGAAACAGTGTCAGACTTTTTTTTGGGCTCCAAAATCACTGCAGATGGTGATTGCAACCATGAAATTAAAAGACGCTTATTCCTTGGAAGGAAAGTTATGACCAACCTAGATAGCATATTCAAAAGCAGAGACATTACTTTGCCAACAAAGGTCTGTCTAGTCAAGGCTACAGTTTTCCCAGTGGTCGTGTATGGATGTGAAAGTTGGACTGTGAAGAAAGCTGAGCTCCAAAGAATTGATGCTTTTGAACTGTGGTGTTGGAGAAGACTCTTGAGAGTCCCTTGGACTGCAAGGAGATCCAACCAGTCCATTCTAAAGGAGATCAGCCCTGGGTGTTCTTTGGAAGGAATGATGCTAAAGCTGAAACCCCAGTACTTTGGCCACCTCATGCGAAGAGTTGGCTCGTTGGAAAAGACTCTGATGCTGGGAGGGACTGGGGGCAGGAGGAGAAGGGGACGACAGAGGATGAGATGGCTGGATGGCAACACTGACTCGATGGACGTGAATTTGAGTGAACTCCGGGAGTTGGTGATGGAGGGAGGCCTGGCATGCTGCAATTCATGGGGTCACAAAGAGTTGGACACGACTGAGTGACTGAACTGAACTGAACTGAACCATCAATTAACATTACTTCTATGAGTCTGAAACTGTGAATAAAATAATGGCATATACCTTCGTATAGGTTGGAATTGAGACTTGGTCAAAATTTCAGAGTTCTTTCCAAGGTTTTTTCTCATTTGGAACTTTTCTTCACCTGAAAGAATAAAGTAAACGCATTTTTAATAAATTTTTGCAAACCCAGATTATGATTTTCATTCTCTGGAGTTTTCTTGGTCTGGTCTAGAATAATAAATAATCTACATAAACAAAGTGTTTCCTAATTGGGCTTGGATTGAGTACTGTAGAAGAGGTTTTTGCTCTGAAAGTTTATTTTCCTTGCTCAGAGGGGACAACTATATTCTGACACTCAGAATACAATCAAGCCATTTACTGGCTTTTCAGTTATAGCCGCACAGTTACTTCCGGAGACAAATGGTGTTTTGTCTTTTCAGGAAGGCAAACTGACCTGATTCCTGTCAACAGACACCAGGGGGCGTTGAAACCAAGAACTGTTTGTTCATTGAAGATTCCAAGCAGAAAAGACCATTAGCTGGGCATTCCCAGGATGCTAACTGTGTCTCTTGGCCACCAAACACCACTTAAAGACTGGGGGTGGGGTCCTGAGTACTAATGAGCTAATTCAACTGTCTTCTGTTCTCCTTGGCCTCAAGCATCTCAAGTCCTCCCCAATTCTCAGGAAGATACTTTGTAGGCCTCTGGGCACACAGGACCAGTATCCAATTTTCCTTCCTACATTATACAGCTCTGGTTTATGGAGAAGTGGACCCACAGGCTAGCCTGCCCTATTGGCAAATGCTCACGATCCCCCTGCCATTCTTTAGGTCCAGAAGGTGGCCTGGTAGGCAATGGCAGGCCCACTATAAAAGTACCACCTTTAGCAAAAGCCAAGATACTGATAAAACCATTTGAATGCAGAGTTCCAAAGAATAGCAAGGAGAGATATGAAAGCCTTCCTCAGCGAACAATGCAAAGAAATAGAGGAAAACAGAATAGGAAAGACTAGAGATCTCTTCAAGTAAATTAGAGACACCAAGGGAACATTTCATGCAAAGATAGACACAGTGAAGGACAGAAATGGTATGGACCTAACAGAAGCAGAAGATATTAAGAAGAGGTGGCAAGAATACACCAAAAGCTGTACAAAAAAGACCTTCATGACCCAGATAGTCACGATGATGCGATCACTCACCTAGAGCCAGACATCGTGGAATGCGCAATCAAGTGGGTCTTAGGAAGCATCACTACGCACAAAGCTAGTGGAGGTGATGGAATTCCAGTTGAGCTATTTCAAATCCTAAAAGATGATGCTGTGAAAATGCTACGCTCAATATGCCAGCAAATTTGGAAAATTCAGCAGTGGCCACAGGACTGGAAAAGGTCAGTTTTCATTCCAATTCCAAAGAAAGGCAATGCCAAAGAATGTTCAAATTACCCCATAACGGCACTCATCTCACGCTAGTAAAGTAATGCTCAAAATTCTCCAAGCCAGGCTTCAGCAATATGTGAACCATGACCTTCCAGATGTTCAAGCTGGATTTAGAAAAGGCAGAGGAACCAGAGATCAAATTGCCAACATCCACTAGATCATCGAAAAAGCAAGAGAGTTCCAGAAAAACATCTGCTTTATTGACTCTGCCAAAGCCTTTGACTGTGTGGATCACAATAAACTGCAGAAAATTCTGAAAGAGATGGGAATACCAGACCACCTGACCTGCCTCCTGAGAAATCTGTATGCAGGTCAAGAAGCAACAGTTAGAACCGGGTGTGGAACAACAGACTGGTTCCAAATAGGAAAAGGAGTATGTCAAGGCTGTATATTGTCACCCTGATTATTTAACTTCTGTGTAGAGTACATCATGTGAAATGCTGGACTAGATGAAGGACAAGCTAGAATCAAGATTGGGAGAAATATCAATAACCTCAGATATGCAGATGACACCACCCTTATGGCAGAAAGCAAAGAACTAAAAAGCCTGTTGATAAAAGTGAGAGAGGAGAGTGAAAACATTGGCTTAAAACTCAACATTCGGAAAACTAAGATCACGGCATCTGGTCCCATCACTTCATGGCAAATAGATGGGGAAACAGTGGAAACAGTGATAGACTTTATTTTGGGGGGGGGGGCCCAAAATCATTGCAGATGGTGACTGCAGTCATGAAATTAAAAGATGCTTGCTTCTTGGAAGAAAAGTTATGACCAACCTAGATAGCATATTAAAAAGCAGAGACATTACTTTGCCGACAAAGGTCCATCTAGTCAAAGCTATGGTTTTTCCAGTAGTCCAGTGGTCATGTATGGATGTGAAAGTTGGACTACAAAGAAAGCTGAGCACCAAAGAATTGATGCTTTTCAACTGTGGTGTTGGAGGAGACTCTTGAGAGTCCCTTGGTGAGCAAGGAGGTCCAACCAGTCAATCCTAAAGGAAATCATTCCTGAATATTCATTGGAAGGACTGATGCTGAGGCTGAAACTGTAATACTTTGGCCACCTGATGCGAAGAGCTGACTCACTAGAAAAGACCCTGATACTGGGAAAGATTGAAGGAGGGAGGAAACGGGGACAAGAGAAGGTGAGATGGTTGGATGGCGTCACCAACTCGATGGACATGAATTTGAGCAAGCTCTGGGACTTGGTGATGGACAGGGAGGCCTGGTGTGCTGCAGTCCATGGGGTCACAAAGAGTCAGACATGACTGAGTGACTGAACTGAACCGAACTGAAGACACTGAAACCCCACCAGTGGAGAAGCATCACGTTTCTCCTTCTTGCTACTCTCTTCAAACGCCCTAGCAATCATAAATGAATTTCTAATAAGCACAATGCAGAGCTGGAGGGGAAGTTAGAGATTTGAGAGTCTAACTCTCTCCTTTATTTTATACGAAGGAAAGGTGGGGCCCTGGGGTGGAATGACATGCCCAAGATGCCAAAGGTCATGCAGAAAAAAAATCAGCAGCAGAACTGGGCGTGGAACCCAGTGTGTATCCAACTGTTACCCCTGTTGTACTGCCTGGTATGGAGAGGATGTATATCAGAGCCATAGTGGGAAAGCAGGAAGAGAAGGGCTAAAAGGAGGAAACGGAGTGGAAATCAGAGGCTTTTCCATGTACTTCAGATGTTTGCAGCCAACTAGCCATGGTTTTCTGATCTGCCTGCTCCATAATTTCTCTCTCCTACTCACCCCTCTTTCAAACACAAGTGAAGTGGCCATGCACAGGTCAGGCTCACACAGAGAGTGAGTGATCATGGGCAGAGGCTCCACACAAAGAACTGAGGGGCCAGAGACCTAGGTTTGGGAACTTCACATACATATTTTCCTGAGAAATTAACTGTTAATCTAAAAGCTTACAGCTTGTTAAAATGCTTGCAACTGTGAAGGAGGCCTGAATCAGGTTAGAGACGCAAGCTGGAGTATGCAACAGGAGGAAGGGGGTATGTTCAGAACCTAAACCTGCCCAGCCTGGGTTCAGACAGTGGAGACATGACCATAGACCAAGCTGCATGGTTCACGAGATGGATAACCCTGGTTTAAAAACAGATGGTTACATGCCTTAGAAGAGCGAAAGTGCACAATTTTTAAAATGTCTGTATCAGTACCTGTGGTCCATTTATATCTTGTCTTGTGCCACACCCCAGCTGCTGATCCAAGGTTAACTTCCCGTGTAACAGGCAGCAATTGCTAAGTTATACAGAACCCAAGGCCCAGAAAGGGCACGATGTTATACTGACTGTAGTATTGGCTATTATTAACCCTTTGCTAAGATGTCATGCAAGCAAAGGAAAATGATGGTAAGACTCAGTCTTCTGGAGTAGAGAAGGACACAGAAACCTAGTACTGGTTGTCACCGTGTCAATAACCAGCTGTGAGGCCCAGGCCAGTCCATCAGGTCAGCTCAGCACTGAAATCTAGGGAAAGAGACCACAAGGGAAAAGAGAAGCAGCAACTGCTGTAACGTTTGCTATATGAATGCAAGGTGGGGGGACTTCCCTGGTGGTCCAGTGTTTAAGACTCCACAATCACAAGGCAGGGGGCCTGGGTTCCATCCCTGGTCAAGGAATTAGATCCCACATTCCGTGACTAAAGAGTTCAAATCAGCAACTAAAGATCCTATGTGCCGAAACTAAGACGTGGCACAGCCAAATAAATACATACACAAATATTTATAAATAAATAAATGGCAAAGTTGAAAAGAATGCAAGGGGAAGTATATAAATAACATGATGTATGGATACCATGAGGCTAGTGAGCAGCTGGGGATTCATTCTAATGAGGGGAAATCACTGAGCCTAAGTTTTCTTATCTGTGAAATGAAAGATCTGGAAGGTTATCTCTAAGGACCTTTCCGGCTCTAAACATGTGTGATCCGACAGAAAGGGAACAGGAGGGATTCTCAAAGGAATCTGCCCTGAGGGCGTATTACCAGAGGCTTGAGGTCGGGCACAAGCATGTTGAATTCCTTCAAAGTCTTCATCAATGGGACTTGAGGTCTATAAAAGAAAGAAAGAGCAAAGAAAGGAAGTTCACTAGAGGAAGATACATCATCAAAAGATGGGGAGAGGATTTCTTGATGTTCTTAAACTTTGAAAATCTTTAAAGGTTCCTGCATCTTTTATAGAAAAAGAACAAACCTTCTTCACAGACATTAAGAATTTATTTGTACTATATGTTCCTCCTCAACAACAAGCCCTCCTCCACCTCCCATTGTGAGGTGGGATTGGGTTACTTTTCCCTTCTTTATATAACTATCCCCTCTCCTCACTCCAACCATCCAACAAAGATGTTTTAATTCCTGGGAGCTTTACTAGAAAAGCCAAAAAAGGTAGGAAAGATGGCCCAGGCTCTAAAGCTACTCTATGGGGTGAGAAGTCAGAACACTGGTTCCTTTGAGGAGAGGAGTGGGTGGGAGGAAACACAAGGTCTTCTAGGGGATCAGGAATGTTCTATTTCTTGATTTAGGTGCTGGCTCCATGAGTGTGTTCAGCATGTAAAAGTTCATGATCTGTACCCTAAAGATGCGTGTACTTTCCCCTGTTACCCTTTTTATATACATGTACATATATACGTATATAAACTTTATATTTTTTATTAACCATTTTCTTAATGTCCCAGTCCACAGTAATATTAAGAATGTTCAAAGGACTGATTATGGAAAACTGCTCTGAGTTTGCAGAAGTGCCGACAAGGGAGATCTATGCTTTTTGATGCATCACTGAATTCTTCCCGTCAGTCAAATGTGCTGACTGGCATGTATAATTCTCTTTCCTCCACTCTACCTTCCATATTGGTAAAGGGCCCCCAGAGGTGGCAGGTTAGGGGAGAGAGGAGGTAAAAAGTACAAGAGTAAATAAAAGACTCCCATGATTTTCATTTTATAAATGAAAATACTCTCTGCACAAACAGGTTCTTGCAAGAGCCAGGCACATCCCAGAGGAAGGGCCGTGTACTGGACAGCCTCACGTTCTCTGCGGACCCTGTGCCGCTGTTCCTGGCCCCCCCACGACTAAAGCCTGTCAGTCCCGGGCTAACTCCCTAGGCTGCTGTCACCAGTGCTTCTTCACGCAGAGCAGTAACAGCAGGCTGCCTTCTCTCCCCCCAAGAAAGGACTGCGAATTAAGCAACAAGAAGGAACAGGTTTTGAAAATGAAGTACAAAGTGCTGCACAAATGCAGGAACCACAATCCTGTGGTAAGACCTTCATTATGAAAAATCTTACTTTTCACACGTTTTTTTTCAAAACATATGAAAACACTGATAAATTGACAGGATATACTTTTACGTATAAGCTATTTTTCTTAATAAAAATAATTTTAAAGGAATAAAGCAACAGAGAAAGCTGGAGATGTACTTTATCCTGAACTTTGTAAATTTTTACCTCTAGAGCCAAATTTTCTTGAGCAATTGAGGAGTAAAAATATTCATGGTCTGGAGTTAAAAATTCATCTGTCATGTCTTCAGAAGACTCTGGTGAACAAGTTGATTGTGCAGACTGACCCTATTAATAACGCAGGAAATCACTTTTCAGTTGGTGTTTATTGTAAACAAATCCCTTTAGAGCTGGCTGCAGTGTTAGTAACAGGGCATCTAAAATCACCCTGCAGTCGGGCTGATGCTCTCAGAGCCCCTCCCGCCACGTGCGCACTGCTGCCCTCCTTCTGCACAGCCAGTCATGAACCCCAGAGCAAGTGTGACAAATCACAGTCCTGAATCTCAACATCCTTACCTGCACAATGGAAGTAGGGGAGGATGGGCAACCTTTTTGCTCTGAAATTCACAGGAAGAAGAAAGGCCCTAGACAATTCAAGCTGCGGACTGAATTTACATACCCTGATCCCCACGGGCACAGACAGTCCATGTGCTGGAGTCAACTCTAGGCTGAGGCTGCTCAGACCTGGGACTCCTTCAGGTATTCCCATTTAAAGGCAAGAGAAAGAGCATGATTTTAAAAATAGCAATGCAATCTCAATAATAAAACAGGGATTTCCCTGGTGGCCCAGCAGATAAGACTCCATGCTTCCACTGCAGGCAGTGTGTGTTTGATCCCTGGCTGGGGAATTAAAACCCCACAGCCATGCAGCCAAAAAATTTTTTTTTAATTTAGAAAAAAGGAGAACTATTTAAAAAATGAAATAATTTAAAGTAAGTTACTGGGATTTCTCTGGTGGTCCAGTGGCTAAACACACTCCCAATGCAGGGGGCCTGGGTTCTATCCCTGGTCAGGGAACTAGATCCCACATGCTGAAATTAAGACCCAGCACAGCCAAATAAATACATTAATTAAAAGCAAGTTATTTCATCAGCATCTCTGCTCTGCTCCTTCCTTTTCTGCTACTTCTCTACGTCCAGCCCTCATCACCACGTGGCCAGACAGCTGGCTCCTTTCCTTACCTTCAATCATCTCTTTGCAGAGGTTTTGTGGTTTTTTTCCCTGGACACTGCCTTTGCCACACTTCCTCTTTTGTGCACTTAGCAGCTGCTTTCCTTGACCTCTCATATCAAATTAAAATTTCTCAGACAAGCCTGGCCTCCCACACCTTCCCCACTTCCCTGAAAGACCTGCTTCTCCAGCCAAGCCAGTATGCTTAATGTGGTGCGTCCTCCCAGACCTCAAGGGAAAGAAAGAATAAGCTGCCCTGTGAGTGGTCTGTGTACTGATTAAAATACAAAGGTATATTCTTTGAAAAGCCTCAAATGTTATCACAATTGGCTTTTTACATTGTTTATTCTCAATTGCTGTTTATATTCTTCCATGTCAATGGTGATTACAAATTTTGGTTCCTTACGCTGGCTGGACCATGGCCCAATTGCACACTTGAAGAATGCATTAAATCCCTGAAGCAAGGCTGTAACCCCAGCGCAAATGCTGGGAAATAACTGAATCCTAGGGATCTTGCTGAGACATAGATTTCAGGCATGAACACACTCCTTCCACTGAGCTGAGAGCTGAATTTTGGTCTTAAATGACATCCCAGGCAAAGGTACTCTCATTGCAACCCTGGCCCTGCTTTTCCTACTTCAATCTGACTTCAGTCATGAGCTTTGGTAACTGACCTCACACTGAGCTTTACGAGGTGGTCTTTTCTACACAGTTAGACAGAAAGCTTGGGCTTCCCAGGTGGTATAGCAGTAAAGAATCTGTCTGGCAATGCAGGAAACACAAGAGACGTGGGCTAGATCCCTGGGTCAGAAGATCCTCTGGAGAAGGCAATGGCAACCCACTCCAGTACCCTTGCCTGGGAAATCCCATGGACAGAAGAGCCTGGTGGGCTACGGTCCATGGAGTTGCAAAGAATTAGACACGACTGAGTTACTGAGCGCGCACACAGACAGAAAGCTCAAGGGTCAGAGCTGAATCTAACACTGTGTTTTCCCCAAGCTCCAATATACACAGTGCTTTGAGCTGAACTAATTCAGAACGTATTAGACAGGGAGGAAAAACTTCTTCATTCATGTCAGAGACATGAGGGCACATGCTCCAACAAAAAAGAACTACTACAGATATTTCAATATCATAGTACGTAACAACCCAGTTTTACCCTACTAGGTCTTTGGGTTTGAGTTGGCTCTCCAGCTGTATGACTTACGCTGTAAGACTTCTCAACAGCCACAGATGCATCCGAATTTGCTTGAAAGACTTCACTGTGCTCTGGCTGCTCATCTTCTCTGGGGGGCAGGTGCCTGATACCTAATGATTATAACACAATAATTGTCATTCAGTCATTTTTAAATGGCACGAAGGGGCAAAGGATAGTGTGAGAGAGGAGATGCTTGCATTTTCTGCCGAATGCAACCATGTGTCATGCCAGATTCTGTCCAGACAGTGGAGACTGTTAGGTTAGCCTGGCTCTAGCACGTGGCCGTGAATCATTCTCCCTTTTAAATACCAAAAAAATCCATTCTAAGATGAATGATAATTTTGGATGTACCTATCCTTGATTTTCAAACAACTGTGAAATGATATCTCATGCCCTGACTGCAAGCAAATTAGCAGGTGGAAAGATACAGCATGCAGTTTTCACCCACAAATCTATAATAAAGTGATGGCAGTAAACATCATTTGTCTCTAGGTTCCTCAGGCACAGACTCTCTGAGAGACGGTGGAATTTTTCTGGCCTAAAATGCAATGCAAAGAAGTTGGCAGTAGGGGGTGGCCTGCCACCAATGCCCTCTGGTAGAAGGTTCAATTCTTTGCCAGGTTAGATCCAGGAGCAGGGTCAGTGCATGGAGACTATTTACTCATTTGGACAAAGCAATCTGCTCCAGTAATAGAAAAACTTGCGAGTCTCTAGACTTTTTCACCTGTCTGAAGGACAGTGGGATTAGATGGGTGTGCTACTTTCGCCTGGAATTCAGGATCCCCGGATAGACAGGAAAGGAGAGAAGCCAAAGGAAATATTCTAGGAGCTTTACTTATTGTTGAGAGCTGACAACTTGATAGAGCTCACCTACCCCAATTCCTCCATCTGAACTTACTGGTGAAACGCTGAGGCCCTGACTGTCTGCCACGCTGGTCACTGCTGTCTGTTTGGCCACACTTGTCATTTCCTCCTGGCTCATCGCTTTTCTTGAGATAGTCTGCAGCTTGCTGCCAATCCATATGCTCGGACACCCTAATGGGGAGCTGCGGCAGGGGGTCAGGCTCATTTTCAGCCTCACTGTCTAAAGCCACACCACTCCGAGGATGCCAAGGAGGTACTGTCAGCTGTCCAGTGGCTGCTTTTGCTGCCATTTCTTTCACTTCCGCTGGATGTAAGAGAAAGCAGCATTTAAAACAGCACTGTGAATGCTGGAAACAGAAGCTTTAGTTCCTTAAAGAGTTCCGTAATGGTTTATAGCTTATATTGTCACAATTATTCCCTTTTTAGAACTGCATCATCCTTAGCTTGGCTTGAAACAGAAAAGAGAAGAGAACTAATAACAGAGTGAGGGACAGGCAGACTTTCAGTTAGTTACAGCCCTTTATGCTGAATTAGACCAAACGGCAACAGAAATTTGTAGACAGACCTTCTCCCTGTAAAGATTTCGTAAGAAAATGACATGTGAAGCCCCTAGCCTGCAGAAACTAATGGAAGGCATTCTATTTGAGTTTCTATAGCCTTTCTAGACCAGACTGAGCTCATATTTTGGGAGTATGTATATATATGTGTGCATGTGTGTTTTCCTCAAAATTTTCTATCCTTTTTCAGTGTCACTTAGCATTACTATCAAAAAACATAGATGCTGTATTCTTTTAAGCTCATAAGATTAAACTGATACAAAAGAATAATACCCACAGGATAGGTGAAAGTGACACTGGAAGCTCTCTACCTTAACAACATTGTAAGAATCTATACCATGTATTTTTTTTACTACGTTTGTTACACAATATACATGTATACACATACACAGAGTGTAGGAAGATTTCCTATATAGTCCAGAGATTTAAAAAAGCACTTCTCTTTTACAGTTTGTAATCAGAAAGGTCTTACTTTTAAAATGGAATGATCTAACAAGAAAAGAATATGAGAAGACAGTAAAGATACTTTAAATTTCATTCTGTCCAACAGAACCCATGGCTTTATACTCACTTTTCCATTTTAAGTGTATCTCTCCATCATCTTTGTTATTTCGTGACTTTGCGTTATAGATTTCAGAAGACACAGATTGCATACTGATCCTGAATTGCATGTATTTGGGGGAAGAGGGCAAGTGAACACAAACACATCAGTTTACTCAGGTTCCTGACACAACCCCAAGTCCATGAGCCCACCCAGAGGCTGTCCCCTATTCTCTGAGCTGTTCTGAGGTTGCACTGACTCCTATGCACCACCAGGGGGCACCAGACCCCCTCCAACACTCAGCCCACAAGGCTGTACTACCTGGTAGAGTCCTGGCCAGGTTTGGATGAGGTGGGTGATCCCTGTGGGTGGCTTGGCACCGTGAGGAGTGCACTACTGAGCTGTGTCGTTTTGCTTTGAGGACTGGACTCTCTAGGCCTTCCCTGGCTAAGAAACAAAAGGACTGGTTTAGATGATCTTGAAATTCAGCTTCACAAACAGAACCCTGGTCCTTGGGCTGTAGCAGAGCAGAGCGTAGGTGATGGTTCAGTAGTTTCCTGCCCTTTTATCAGAATCCTCTGGTAACAGGCCACCCGCACATCAGTGATAGCGCAACAGCTAACACTTACAAAGATGGGCTTAAGGCACCAGGGACTCTGAAGATGATTCAGAGATCTTCATCCTAGTTTCACTGAGTTGTGGACCATGTCCTGCCACTAGTTAGCTGACTTTGGCAAACTTCAGTCTCTCTGCGCCAAGGTTTCCTCATCTGCACAAAAAAGAAGTCTCTTTTTCCTCTAAATATCCCATGATTATATACACTTTATCACCTATTAAACTAATTCTTTGAAAATGTATCATCTAGGGGACTCCCTGGTGATCCAGTGGCTAAGTCTTCACGCTCCCAATGCCGGGGCCCAGGTTTGATCCCTGGTCAGGGAACTAGATCCCACATGCCACAAGTAGGAGATGCCATGTGCTGCAACTTAAGACCTGGCACCGCCAAATAAGATAAAGAAAAAGAAAACGTGTGATTTATGCATACATAAGAATCCTCTTTTATCTAGAATAGCCCAGTCTCCTGCTGTATCAGAGTGCAAAGAGAGGCTGTTGAACTAGAAATGTCATGTCTGATCAGCTTCTTTGAAGAACAATTTGGCAACAGCTATCAAGCATCTTTCGGAGAAGGCAATGGCACCCCACTCCAGTCCTCTTGCCTGGAAAATCCCGTGGATGGAGGAGTCTGGAAGGCTGCAGTCCATGGGGTCGCTGAGGGTCGGACACGACTGAGCAACTTCACTTTCACTTTCACTTTCATGCATTGGAGAAGGAAATGGCAACCCACTCCAGTGTTCTTGCCTGGAGAATCCCAGGGACAGGGGAGCCTGGTGGGCTGCTGTCTATGGGGTCACACAGAGTCGGACATGACTGAAGTGACTTAGCAGCAGCATTAAGCATCTTTAAAATGTTCAAACCCTCTGTAACTCTGCTTCTGGGAGTCTATCAAGGACATAACCCAAAATGCGGAACAAAATTTACTGACACGTCACTATGGCCCTAGTCATAACAGAAAAAAGAAAGACTGAAACAACTTAAAATTCAACACTGGGGGAAAAAAATAATGGGGAAAATTCAATTTTTCCCCATTTCAAACTTACAATTTCAAAGTAAGTTTACAGGATGTTTTTAATAACAAAGGATAAAAACGTTTTAATGTAAAGTAAAAACTCAGGATACAAAATTGCCTTCTTGTTTAGTCACTCAACCATGTCCTACCCTTTGCGACCCCATGGACTGTAGCCCGCCAGGCTCCTCTGTCCATGGGATTCTCCAGGCAAGAATACTGGAGTGGGTTGCCATTCCTTTCTCCAGGGGATCTTCTCCAACCAGGGATCGAACCAGCGTCTCCTGCATTGGCAGGCAGATTATTTACCACTGAGTCACCCAGGAAGCCCACAAAAATGCCTACATGTATATAATTTAAGTGATTTTGAAAGCACACAAAAAGCCTAGGTGGCCTGGCAGCAAAGCCTTCAGCCTCTCCCTTTGGCACTGAGCAGGGCGGCCGCAGCTGCAGCTTCTGCCTCGTCCGCCAGCGGCCCTGTCTGCCGCTGTCAGTGATGTGCGTGCTAAACTCTCTGAGGCCGATTTGGTGGTTCTTCAGTTCATTCCCTTTGTAAAGGTACAATACACTAACCTAAAATGTCTGGGCATGTTCCTCGATTCCCTCTTTGGTACATATTTAACTGAAGTGAAGAGAACAGCAAATTCTTGTCATTATTCTCAGTCACCACTGAGGGCAGGAATACAAAAATTTTTTTCCAGGAAGATGGACTTCAAAGCTGTGGATTAATGCTGCCTTTTAACCACAGAAAAGGAAAACTAAGTTCATATATGACTCTGTCCTGAAAAACATTAATTGCTCCATTAATAATTCTTCCTATGCAAAAGAAAATTTGTTTTTCCTAAGTTCTTAAAAACCCAGCATATGTGTACACTTTCCTTCTACTGAAGGAAAATTGATTTGTGCTGAAATCAATTCATTTCATCAGTCTGGCTAAAAATCAGAGTCCAAAAGGTAACGATGATATTGTTCAACTTCCTCCTTCTGCCCCCCAGAGTCAGTGACGCTTATTTTGAACAACACTGGTTTTCACATAGTTTGGTTTCTGGAGCCCTGGTGTGTGGGATACCTGGCACTTCCTTTTCTCAGGAAAGCAATCTGGACAGTTTCAGGAAGACAGGGTGCTCTGCTCTGGACCACTGAGGAGTTCTGTCTGGCTGACCTGCCAGCAACTTCACCTCTGACGTCTCCTGCGAGTCTCCATTATACTGCTCTTCTCACTCACTCAACGGAGAGAACCTGCCAACATCTCTTTCTGTGTTACTACTCCTCAATGCTCACAATCTTTGTCACCAGCAACATGAAGATCATTAAAGTGGCCTAAGGGTCACATGGGCGTCTAAAGACATGATGACACAAAGAACAATGAAACGTTAACCCACCTGCTGGTATTCTGGTTCCTGTCTCTTTCCAAACTGGCCTTGGCTCCGTGAGTGGGCTGAAACTGTTCACCTCTGCTCTGTTTTCCAGGACCACAAAGAGTTGGCAGCTTAAAAATCGGGAGACATGTTTCAGTGCTTTGATGAAGGAATACCTCTTCCCTTCACTCTCACATTCTATTTTTAAAGTCATTCTCGCTCAGTATGTAGAACTAACCAGACCTCTCAAGACAACTTCAGTTTGCATGTTTCACATCTAATAACTCATCTCTTAGCTGGAGGCCTCTTCAGAGACATGTTGGCCCTCAGGACTTCAGTCCGAACAGGGTGCAAGTGGAAAATGAACAGACAAATTAGACATCAAAAGTCCCCAAACTTTCCCCTATATGATTATTAAGGCAGCAGGTTTTATGGCAGGAGCCCCAGGCCCTGGGTTCTCATCTGAACTTTACTCAGACTAACCTAAGTGAATGTTTTGGTTTCCTCATCCATAATACAGGGACAATAATATCTGCCTAAATCTACTGGGGTGCAAGGGGAGGAGAGGGGTGCTATGAAAATAAAACACAACCAAAAAAAAAAAAAAGGCTACAATACTTCAAAAACAGTAGAAGTAAAATCAATTAAAGCCAATGCCCTTTAGCCAAAAAAAGAGACCTGGGATCTGCTTACTGCAATTTCAACTAACTTAGTTTAATTGCATTTCCTAACCTACAGCAAATAAAAGCAACACATGTGAGATTTGGGGATGGCAGCAAGACACCTAAATGTGAGAAGATGCATAAAAATGATCACTGCCTCTGTGGAGTATGAGTTCCAGAGGCTGCTGAGTGGAGGCAACATTGTGTCACAGTAACAGATGTTCAAAAAATCGTCATGGTCACCAAGGAAAGGCTAGAATAGATTTAGAATATATTTAAATTGGCATTTAGAATAATGGCAAGTCTGTAGTGTTTTCATTCAGTATGATTAAAAATTTAAGAATGGAGAAATTAAAAGAATGAATTTCAAATGTTTGAAAATTTCACTTAGGTGAAAATGCCTTATTCCTTGATTATGCCAGAAAACCAGGGTAGGCTTTTTAAAGAACAATTAAAATATGGTAGAGTTGCTTTACACATAGTCATATGTACTAGTAGATGGTTTCCAACAACGGCTGCCTTCAATTCCTTCCCTCCCTGTCCACACTGCCATTGGAGACCTGGAATCTACTTCCCTCCCCTTGAATCCATGCTGGCTTCCTGTGACCATCAGAAAAGCAGCAAAAGTGATCTTGTCCTAGTTTTTAAGAGACCTGGCAGCTTCAGTTTCACTTGGGAAGCCAGCTGCCAGGCTGCAGAGAAGCTTGGGTGAGACTACTCAGTGAATCAAAAGAAACCAAGTGTGGAAAGAGGCCGCCTGGGGGAGCCAGGTAACTGAGGCCTTCCTGGAACTTCTTGCTCAACTCAGACTCCAGCTGAATGCAGTTGAGGGGGTGGTTCTGGCCAATGCCACAAGGAATGGAAGAATCAGTCAAGTTAGCCCTGTCATACTCAGAGCCCACAGAATTATGAGAAGTAATAAAACATTGTTATTTTATGTTATGCAGCAAAAGGTAATCAACATACAGTATACAAAAAAGTTATTTCTAGTAGTTTTCTCGTAAACTCTAACTTTCACTGTGCCTTCTCTTTGGGTGTGTATGTTAGTTGCTCAGTTGTGTCCGACTCTTTGTGACCCCATGGACTGTAGCCCACCAGGCTCCTCTGTCCATGGGGTTCTCCAGGCAAGAATACTGGAGTGAGTTGCCATTTCCTACTCCAAAATCACCTTCCTTCTCTTTACATAAAAACAAATGCCAAGGCTTTTCCAAATGTTCTGTGTGAGGACTAAAGTCTCACTGGAACGCAGCAAGGAAGTGCCAGAGCGCTAGCCTGGGAGTCAGAAACCCAGCTAGGGCTGGTCAGTAGCACAGCAAGGGGTGGGGTAGTGGGAGTCAGCTGCCCTGTGCAGGCCAAGAGGGTGCACTTTAGGTGGAGGATTTTAAAAGAATAATAAAACTTACTAAAAGTTAGCCTGTTTTTTTTTTTTTACCATGAGCCAGCAACTCTAAATAATTTCAGTAATAAGATCCTCCTTTCAGGGATACTGACCTCTCCCACTCCACCCTGCGCTCAGTCACATCCATGGATCTCAGAAAGTTTAAGTCTCTAAGCTTGAGCTTCACACTCTGGAAAAGGATGGGCTTGATCCAGCTCTAAAATTTTGATTCAACAGGCAGCCAGCTCTGCATGTGTGAACTTGTTAAAATTCATCCATTTATTCATTCCTTCAGTGACCACTTACAGAGTACCTTCTACTGCTAGGCCCCCTTCTATGTGTGGGGACACTTCCTCAGCCTTACTGGACGGATCTGTCCTTAAGAAGCCCAGAGCCTACAAGCCATGTGGTGTGGTCAAAAAAAAAAAAAAAAAGAAGAAACAGCAGCAGCTCACAGAGGAACCACTCTTCAACCCATGGTCATTTCCTTTGACTACCAAGTCCTTCCATTCCCATCGGTGTCTGAGCTGCTCCTAGCAGAGCGTGTGGCTCATTCATCAAATCCCAAGGTCTAATAAACAGCCTCTGAGAGCTCTATGCTTATCAAATGAGTCAATGAATGAATTAATAAGCAATTCAGAATGGGGATTAAATACCTGCCCAAAATACCATATTTGGTGAGTTGAACTATATAAAGTTGTCAATACTTGATTATTTTGACCTACAAAACAGCGATTTCACATAGTTTATGGAATTTTACAGAGGACAGGGCCCGTGAGCTGGGTTCGGGATAGGAGATGAAGAGTATCTACCTTGGAATTCCAACCTAGAGGCCTTGTTTCCCAAAGCAAAGAGGACTCATTAGGAGTTGGCCGTGCTGAGGCCACCCTTGCAGGCGGGTCAGGGTGCGCCGAGGCCGGCTCCAGACCCTGCGTGCTGCCCTGCCCCCACATCTCAGCCTCACCTGGTGGTCCTTCTCCGGCTGATCCCTGGTGATTTCTTCAGTGACTTGGGGGAAAGAAGCTAAAGGTGTCCAGCCACAGTCGCTTCTTTTCTTGGACCTTTTGCCAAAATGTCCTCCTCGAAAGTCTTTCACTGTTCTCGGAGACCTTGCTAGAGTCAGACCACTGCCCCCGGGGTCCAGCTGCTGGTCCCCCGGCCGCTGCACGACAGGAGGAAGGTAGCTGGAAGCCGGGGGGCCGAGGGCGGAAGGTGAGTCGTGGATGCCTGCAAACTCTCTCGAAGAAGCCCACAGAGACCTGCGCTCCGCCTGCTCCTTCTGTATCATCTCGAGCTTTTCTATCTTCTGCTGAACATTCCTCAGCAAATCAGCATTCTGGTGGATTAAGGTCTGCGAAATCTTCAGGTTCAGCACACACTTACTGATGTACTCCTCGGTCATGGAGCGGTTGTTCGCGGCGCCCTTGGCTCCTCGGGCTGGCTCAGGCCAGCTGGGGGAACACAGTGCATCATTCTGCCATTCCCAGTCCTCACAGGAGAGCTCTGTGTCAGCGTCCGAAGAGCTCTCATCTTCATCGCAAGAACAGCACACCTCTCTCTCCATCTTTTCCAGCTCTTCTTCCATGGACTTCAGCTCATCTGTCTGGTTTGGTATGGCCCCCTCAAGAGATGAGCCAGTTCCTGGGCACTCCTCCTCTGGGTCATCTGCTGTGTCCAGGCAGCCTGAGTAGATTTCATTGATTTCGAAGCTGCAGAGGCTTGTCTGATCTGGGCTGGGGTTCCTGGCCTCTTCTGCCACAGAACAGGCAGGAGAAGCAGCGTCTTGACGGTGAGTCTGCTGGGCCACTGGACTTACGTCTGGGACAGGAGGCTCTGGTGTTGCTTTCCCGGTGGGAGAAGAGTGACCCCTTGGGGAATGAAACTGACCACCTGCTGAAAAGAAAAGCAACATGCAGCTGATTAAAGTGACCACAGCAGCTCAGCACCTACGGCTGGTTGCTCAAGTGGCACACAGAAAGAAGTTTCTTATCATCTCACTCACTTTTCAGTTAGAAAAGACTGCCAGATACTCTCACAGAGAATGAGAGGGTATTTCGAACTTTTGACAAGGGTTGAGATAGAAAATTTGGGAAGGGCTTTCCTGGGTGGCTCGGCGGTAAAGAATCTGCCTGCCAATTCAGGAGACACAAGTTTTATCTTTGATTCAGGAAGATCCCACATGCCAAGGAGCAACCAAGCGAGCGTGCCACAACTATTGAGCCGGTGCTCTAGAGCCCAGGAACAGCAACTACTAAAGCCCATGAGTCCTAAAGCCCGAGCTCTGCAACAAGAGAAGCCGCCACAATGAGAAGCCTGCACACCGCAAACTAGAGAGTAGCCTCTACTCATTGCAACTAAAGAAAAACCCCACTGAGCAATGAAGACCCAGCACAGCCAAAAATAATAGGTAAATAAAATTATTTTAAAAACAAGAAAATTTGGGAAGGATCAAACCCAGGAAAAAATGCTTATGCTTAAGTTATAGTATGTTCAAAAATGCCTAACTATCAGGACAAGTGAATTATAGGCCCCTGAATCTTAGGACTAAATTCACACTTTCTTTACACACACAGTGTTTGAATATTCATGTCAGTTCAAGTCATGCTCTTTGTGAGCATCTGATAAAAGGAGCCAAGACACTGCCCAAGAAGCCACTGCACTGTGAGAGAAAGAATACCTTAAAAAATAACGCCAGGATTGACCACCCACCACCCCTGGTTGATGGTGTACAGCTTGCAGAAAATGGGATGGAGAAGTCAAAGTAATGAGACCTTGGAGAGCCATTCTGGAGGCCTCCAGGCCTGCGCAGAGTCAAGAGAAAAGTCACTTGGCTAGAATCCAAATGCCTGAATTCCAACTGGGTAATCAGCCTGGAATCATGAGCAAATCACACCTCTCTGAACCTTAGTTTTCTCATCTGGAATATGAGGGCATCAACCAGATGACTGCAAGGTTCTTTGCAGCTCTGAGTTCAAAGGTTTCCAAGTACACTAAAAAGTAGTAAGGCTTTAAGAAAAAGGTTAGAAGGAAATACCAAAATGTTAACAAATCATTTCTAAAAAATTAAAATCTTAAGTGATCTTTTTCTTCATATTATTTAAATTTTCTATAATGAACTGTAGTGGGAATTTCTAATAATGTACACTCACAGCCTTGAGAAATTTCATAGAAATGGCACCTGGAAAAACAGCATATATCAAGAAACTGTTGATGATGTATCAACAATGATGAAAAACATTTTTCATGTTTTTCTTAGAATAATAGCCTTCTAACAGACCCCAGGGCCAGACCCAGAAGGGAGTATGACTGGGGTCATGAAAGCATGGACCTTGGAACAGCGGGTTGGTGTTAGGTATGAACACCGCCTACACTCTTGCTGACTGTTCCCGAGACCATCCCATGAGGGAACGGCCTGGGGTGAAAACAAGGGGATCTGGACTATGTCAGTGCAGTGTCTTGGGAAAGATAGATCAAGGAAAGTTTTGTACTCTGCAGTCAGGAGTAACAACTGGACTCAGAGTGGACTCTGCACCTCAGTTCAATAGAGGCTGCAGGCCCCCTGACCCACTGCACCAGATTTCGTGTTCCGCTCTCATTCTTATTGCTTGCTCCCGGACCTTTAGGGCAACAATGAACAGATAATAATTTTAAATAAAAATCACCATGTTTACTTATGAAACAATTGAATACATTCCTAAATCATACTAGAAAGAAATACTGCCCAGTTCTGGAAAAGGTATATATGGAGCCCATAAAATTTAACTTAATTTTAAGGATCTTGATTTTGTTTCCTAAGGCAGTCATCGTTCCCAGTATAAGTTACGGGTACAATTTGGAGGAGTCGATTAGTCGCAGCTCTCAAAACACAGTTATGTCAAAACCTTGAGTTAAGGCCATACCTGTTTCCTTCAGCTCTTTTATTTCCAAGTTAGGGGTCTCTTTTGGATGTTCTGAAGTTAGTCCTAGACAGACATTGACATCAGGATGAAATTCGTATCTCTGCACCCTGGGACTCTCAGTTGGCTGAGTTCTCTGGGCTCCAATAAAATCCTGTAACAAGAGAAATACTGTTAAGGATATATATGCAATCATCTGAATGTCACTGGTATTTTAGAAACATATCTAGGTGTCAGATAAACTCCCTGTTACTCCTGTTGGGTAGACTCACTGTAGTTCTCATAAATGAACTCACTGTGATTACCAATACTTTGAAAAGTAGTAACAGAGGCCTCGCTGGTAGCTCAGTGGTAAAGAATCCACCTACCAAGGTAGGAGACACGGATTCAGTCTCTGATCTGGGAAGATCCTACATGCCATGGAGCAATGAAGCCCCTGCACTGCAACTTCTGAGCCTGTACTCTAGAGCCTGGGAGCTGCAACTACCGAAGCCCATACACCGAGAGCCCATGCTCTGCAACAAGAGAGGCCATCACAGTGAGAGCCGGTGCACCACAACTACAGAGTAGCCCCACTCACCACAACTAGAGGAAAAGCCTGTGCAGCAACGAAGACCCAGCACGGCCAAAAATAAAGAAATAAAGTTATTTGTTTTAAAGTAACTAAAGCTGCTATCCACTGAATCACACTATGTGCCTACAGGGTGCCCCTTTTACCAACTGACCCTCTCCAGCCTCCCTCTGCAATTTCCTGCTGCCCTCACCAAATTAGGCAATTAGGCTTTTCTTGGGAACACAGAAAGAGTGTCATGAAAGGATTTCCAAAACTTCCTACAACTCAATCTCTAGCTTCTTCTTGGTCTCTTAACTCCCTAATCTACCCTGAGATAGGTAAGCAAATACAGACCCCTAACAACTTTAGAGCTTACCTTTAAGTCATTCTTCATAATATACCGGATATCTTGAAGGTTCATAGTTCTATCTTTCTGCTTGACCTGGAGGCCTGACTTAACAATATCATAGTAAGGTTTCGGAAGCCTGACATCAGCTTCTAAATAATTTCCCAAGACTATGGTTTCTTTAATGACTGAGCCATCTAAGCCATCCCAAGGTATGTTGTCTGTTAAGGAAAAAGACAGAAGAAGAAACATTAAGAAATCAGATGAAACTGGCTAACTTTTGTCAAGTTGCTCAACCTTTTTAAAATTAATTTCTCTCTGTAGAAAAACTACTGGAAGCTCAATAACAAAGGAGAAACCATCTGACCCAAATAACAGGGAGATCCCTGTCACAGAGACAGGAAGAAGCAGTGTCAGACCGCTGTAGGTGTGGATTTCAGGCCGGCAGACCTGGGGACCACAAGGGAATGTTTCCTGTGTCGGGCTGGCCTGCCCAATGCATTCCTGTCACAGAAGGTGAGGCTCTGCCTCTGAGACGGTAAACACTACTCAATGGGGCTGAGTCTCACTCCGGCAGTGAATGTGGTATGTATACCTTCACCTCAGAGTCCTGTACATTTGGAAGGGCTTCTATTTCTTTTAAGTGACACTGCTTATATGTACAATGGATCCTGGGTGTGTTTGATTTCCATTTACTTCTCAGAGGCCAGTCCTTTCCTCTCGTTTGTAAATTCTTAACACAGAGAACAACTTGTGGTTGCCAATGGGGAGAGGGGAAAGAGGGGGATGGACTGGAAGTTTGGGGTTGGTAAACGCACACTATTACATTTAGAATGGAATGGATAAACAACAAGGTCCCACTGTATAGCACAAGAAACTACATTACTCAATATCCTGTGATAAACCATAATGGGAAAGAATATTAAAAAGAATGCACACGTATGTGTAACTGAGTCACTCTGCAGAGACTGGCACAACGCTGTAAATCAACTATACTTCAACAAAAATTAAAAAAGAAAAAGGAAACAGGTTCTCAAGGGGCACCTCACAGAGACCCCTAAGCACTGACAGCAATATTCAGTTTAAAAACTCTCCTTCGATTAAATGCACTACCACTGACAAGCCAATAGGTGGGCTTTGCTGAATCTTAAAGAACAGGTTAAAAGAGAATGATTTCTGAGGGATCATATCTTGCATCAACACAAAGAGGTTTCCTAAAGTCTTTTTTCCCTGTGTCCTGCATTCTCATAACACTAAGTGACTCTTCAGGGGGAAAAAACCCAACCTAGGAACAGGGACTTCGGTCACTGCTGGTGTGCTCTCTGACCCACCTGTTAAAATCTCCTGTACGATTACAGAAAAGCTGTAGATGTCCGACTTCACAGTGGCTGCCTTCTGTATGATCACCTCCGGGGCGGCCCAGTTGTACAGCTGGGTGGGGAGCGGCACTCGAGTCAGGCCCCTGTGCGCACCCCCATCCTGGCTACAGAAGGAAACGTAAGGTGGGGCTGGCGCCTGAAAGGGCCACCATGATCACCACGCAGCACACGAGGGAAACACTTGCTGATAACCTCCTTGAGCTTCTAGAAACCCAGCTAGACCCTGAAGCAACCCACACCGCCTGCTGTTTCAACTCCTTACTGTTGCTACCTGAGCAGGCCCTGCCCCACCTCAGCTGGCCACTCCCTCCTGCTCACTCACTCCCCAAGTCACAGGGGCCCTCTCGCAGTTTCTCCAATGGGCCAAACACATCACCACTTCAGGTTTTTGCACTGGTGGTTTCTTCTGAGAGCATGCTCTGCCCACAGATCCTAGCATGACTGGGTGCTTCTTATAATTAAAACATGAGCTCGAAAATCACCTCCTCAGAGAGGACTTACGGACCACCTAAAGTAGTCCCAATTTATTGGCTTCAGAGCGTTTATCTGAATTTCTTGTTTACTGATTTATTATTTATCATCTGCTATTATCTGCTCCATGAGGCAGGCCTCTTAACTCTTATATCATCAGAACTCTAAACTTACACCAAGGCCTCAATGCTTACTTTTGAATAAATGAACCTAAGACTTTTTCAAGAACCCCTTCAAGCCTCCCTCAAAGCCTTCTGGGACTCTTCCAACTCTTCACGATTGCTTCTTTTCTGAGCTCTGCCCTCTTGGAAATGAGCCCTTTTAGTTTATCCTCAAAGTTTCACTGATTTGCTTGAATAACTCAACTTTGCAACCAGGCTCCTTGAGAACTAAGTCAGTGTCCTAAATGTCCTCTGGGCCAACAAAAGCCCTCAGGATGAAATCAGCGCGGACTTCTGCCCACAGCTGTCATGAGCATCAAATGAGGTCACATGTGTGGAAACGCTCTGTGAGCCATAAAGCACTAAGCAAGTAAGGAATTAATATGAATGTTGTTGTTTAGTTGCTAAGTCATGTCTGACTCTTTGCGACCCCATAGACTGTAGCCCGTCAGGCTCTTTTGTCCATGGGATTTCCCAGGCAAGAATACTAAAGTGGGTTGCCACTTCCTTCTTCAGGGGATCTTCCCCACCCAGGGATCGAACCTGCATCTCTTGCACTGGCAGGCGCATTCGTTAGCACCGAGCCACCTGGAAAGTCCAGTATGAACGTAAATGGTAAGCATTTGGTAAAGACTTGATGACCACTGGTTGATAATTAAGAATTAAGTGTTTAGAAATTTCCTAGCAGTCCAGTGGTTAGGACTCAGCGATTTCACTGCCAGGCCCAGGGTCAATCCCTGGTCAGGGAACTAGAGATTCCACCGCCAGTGATGCAAGGCAGCCAGAAAAAGAATTAAGTTTCTATTCAAAAAGCAAGTAACTAGAAGTTCTTTTTGCTGACAGGGGAAAGCTTTTAGAGGATGGGATGAGCTTCTCAGACTTTGAACAAACTTCTCTAGGTAATACTTCTCCCAGCAGAACTTTTTTAAGAAATAATTTTATTTACTTTTGCCTGCGCTGGGACTTCATTGCTGTGCGGGCTTTTCTCTAGTTGTGGCGAGCGGGGGCTACTCTCCAGGTGTGGGGGGCGAGCTTCTTATCGTGGTGGTCTCCCTTCTTGCACAGGCTCCAGAGCACAGGCTCAGTAGTTGTGGCACACAGGCTTAGCTGCTCCATGGCATGTGGGATCTTTCTGGACCAGGGATTAAATTCGTGTCTCCTGCATTGGCAGACAGATTCTTTACCACCAAGCCACCAGGGAAGTCTGCTCTCAGCAGAACTTTTGATTGCAGGCAGTAAGTTTAGGAAGCCACAAAGCTATGTTATTTTTAGACTCTGTAGTTGTATTGCTGAATAGGCAGGTGTGGCCTGATGTTGTGTGAACAGCATGGATATACATGCAAAATATTACATTAGTATCATAGGAAAAGCAATGGAGTGTTTTATTGTCAGAGATATATTCTAAGAACCTAGCACACTTGGCTCTTCATATTGTAGGGTGATTGTACAAGGGAGACGCTCACTGACCTCCTCAGGCCTTTTAGGCTACCTAAGGCAAGGGACAAGTCATTTACAATCGGAATTTATGCCCTTTCTCTTTTACTTCCATTCACTTTCCTCTCTTACAATCCCTCTTCCTTCTCTGTTAATGTTAGTGGAATGTAGGAAAGGAGTTTTTTATTAATATTTATTTATTTGGCTGCTTCGGGTATTAATTGCGGCATGCAGGATCTTTAGTTGAGGTATGTGAACTCTTAGTGACAGCATGTGGGATCTACTTTCCGGACCAGGGATCAAACCTGGGCTGCTGCTTTGAAAGCACACGGTCTTAGCCAGTGGACTAGGAAAGTCCCAGGGAATTCTTTTCAGCTTCGGCTTTGACATCAACAAATTTACATTTGGCTATGGCTATATGATACCACTTGCGAGGTCAATTCCAGCTCTAAAGACTCCATTAAGAAGGAGTTGAAGAATAGGAGAAACTGCTGTATCATTTTTACATCAAGAGATGGAATGCTACTCTAGACAATAAATAGCCCTCCAAGTTCCTCCGTCCATGGGATTCTCCAGGTAAGAATACTGGAATGGGTTGTCATGCCATCCTCCAGGGGATCTTCCTTGCCCAGGGAACAAACCAGCGTCTCTTGCGTCTCCTGCACTGGCAGGTGGGTTCTTTACCACTAGAGCCACCTGAAAGCCCCAGGGTTGAGGCTGTGTGTGTGTGTGTTGCTCAGTCATGTCCAACTCTTTCTGATCCTATGGACTGTAGTCCCCCAGGCTCCTTTGTCCATGGAATTTTCCAGGCAAGAATACTGGAGTGGATTGCCATTCCCTTCTCCAGGGGATAGGGGATCTTCCTGACCCAGGGACAGAACCCAGGTCTCCTGCACTGCAGGCAGATTCTTTCCTATCTGAACCACCAGGGAAGCCCAGGGTTGAGGCTGCTGCTGCTGCTGCTGCTAAGTCACTTCAGTCGTGTCCGACTCTGTGCGACCCCATAGACGGCAGCCCACCAGGCTCCCCCGTCCCTTGGGATTCTGCAGGCAAGAACATTGGAATGGGTTGCCATTTTCTTCTCCAATGTATGAAAGTGAAAAGTGAAAGTGAAGTCGCTCAGTCATGTCCAACCCTCAGCAACCCCATGGACTGCAGCTTTCCAGGCTCCTCCGTCCATGGGATTTTCCAGGCAAGAGTACTGGAGTGGGGTGCCATTGCCTCCTCCGAGGGTTAAGGCTGGCCATCTCCAAATCCCCATTTCACTCTTAAGATTCGTATTTCTATTGGAGAGCGCGTCAAAGAAACTGTTATACCTCCATGAGAACAACAGGTGGCGCTGCATCACTGGCAAACATCTTGGATTTTGTCAACCTTGAAAAGTCTATTATCAACGGTAAAAATGTCCAAACCCTTCGGCTCTTGAACACATAGCCAAAGTGGTGAACCTTGTTCTGAATCACTTCAAGGATTCCCTTCAAATGCTTTCTGAGCACTTCCTATGTGGCAGGCCCTGAGCTGGGTGGTAAAGATGAACAAGCCGTAGCATGGGTCCTGCTCACCATTCAGAGGGGCCGACACTTGACTGCTGGGCAGGAAAGCATGCTCGGTGATTCGGGGAAAGGGCTTTGGTATAGGCTTCATAGCGGGGGGGCGGGGGTTGGTGTGGTGGAATTTAAAAGGATAAACAGGAGTGCCAGATACTCCAGGCATGAGGAGCAGCCCTGAGAAATAGCATGGCCTGCCTCAGACGGCCAGGCAGAGTGGTAAGTGATGAGGGCGACGCTGCGGGCGAAGCCCCCACCACGGAAGGCTTCCCACTCTAGAAAGTGCGGGGGCTTAATCTTGTAGGCAGAGGGAGACACTGGGATTAAGAATGGACCAGGTCTGAGACTCAGCAGCTCAACTGGCGAGAGCTATCTGGCCTCCACCGGTTTCCAATGGAAAATGGCTCCAGTCACAGCTAACTGCTCCCCTGTTTCTCTCTCGTCCCATCACCGCCCTGCGCCATGCAAGAGTGAGGAGGATCTTCTTAACCTGTAAATCAGCCAGAACATCATTCTGCTCAAAAAAAAAAAATCCTTCACAGTATCCTAGTGTTTTAAGAATTAAATTCAAACCCTTTGCCAAGGCCCACAAGGGGAAGCCCAATCTGACCGGCGCTCTCCTCTCCAGACAGAGAGACAAGGGGCACACGAGGCCCAGGGAGCTGATAGTCTTTCCACTTCATTCATTTAAAAAACATGTTGAGGAACTTCCCTGGTGGTCCAGTGGTTAAGACTCCACGCTGCCAACGCAGGGGGTGTGGCTTCAATCCCTGGGCAGGGAACTACGATTCCACAAACAGCACGGAATGGCCATAAATAAATAAATAAACAAAATCGTCTGTAAATAAATAAAATAGAATTTTTAAAATAAAAAGGAATTTCCCTGGTGGTCCACTGGCTAAGACTCCACCCTCCTAATGCAGGGAGCCTGGGCTCCATCCCTGCTCAGAGAACTAGATCCCACCTGCCGCAACTAAAGATCCCACATGTCACGACTAAAAATCCTGTGTGCTGCAACTGAGACCCGGCGCAGCCAAATAAATACATTGTTTTAAAATAAATTTTTAAAAAAAATTTTAAATTAAAAAAATAAAGAACATGCTGAGCTCCCGCTGTGTGGAGGCCTGCTCTAGGTATCTGAGATATGGCAGCAGATAAAACAGAAATCCCTGTCCTCATAGAGCTTTTCTAAGAAGTAAATTATGAGATGTTAGACCTGCCAGGGGCTTCCCAGGTGGCATTAGTGGTAAAGAACTCGCCTGCCAACGCAGGAGACATAAGGGATGAGGGTTTGATCCCTGGATCGGAAAGATCCCCTGGAGGAGGGCATGGCAACCCACTCCAGCATTCTTGCCTGGAAAATCCCACAGACAGAGGAGCCTGGCAGGCAACAGTCCATGGGGTTGCAAAGAGTCAGACATAACTGAAGTGACTTAGCAGGTATGCACGTAAGACCTGCCAGAGACTCAGAAATAAAACCTCGGTGATGGTGGTGGGTGAGGACCAGGCTCAGCGGAGGTGAGCAGGTCTCAGCCAGGGGTCTAACCATGGCTCAGGCCTCACAGCTGCACCCGAGCAGCCCTGGGCCCAGGGCTCAGAGCTGTGGAGGACAGTAAGGAAGCACAGGGTAGATCCTCTGCCCCCCAGAACTGAGGGGCAGGAGATGAGGGCCAGCCCTCCACTCTCGGGAGGACTCTGACTTCTGCCAAATGGGAAATGAAACCCATGCCCGGAACCTCGAGTAAGGATGACGTTTTCATCACTACTTCCCTCCCTGCACTGAGCCCCACCTACTCAGGTCAGGATCGTAAGGCTCACCAGCACCCACCACCTTCTCACATCTTCCAGGATGCACAGCTGTGGTGCATTTCCCAGCCTGCCTGCAGGGAAGAGGTAACTGGGTGCTGGGCCCTGTAAAGTGGGAAGTAATGATACACCCACTTCCGGTAGTCCCTAAACCCCGCCACGCGTCCCTCCAGGCTTGCTCTTTCTCACTGAGCAGCAATGCAGAGGACACAGTGGGAGGCTGAGGCCTGGGGGGCAGTGGAGCCCTGGAAGGGAGGAACACAGAGCACGGTGAATGCCACCCCTTCCCAACACACACACACTGCACGGCAAGGTGAGTGAGAAATACTTGGGCTGTGTGAAGCCACAGAAAATTTTGAAAACTTACAGTCTGGCTAACTTGTGCTCACGCTTGTCAAATGTTTATTATAATGAACAGAAGTAACTGTCCAAAGTCCCTCTAACCTGGGCTGACAGGAGAAGACACTGGAAAACCTCTTCCTCCATTGATAAGGCAGTTCAGCCCCCCAATGAGGGATCCTGCCCAGATCAGATTCTCTCTCTACAGCAAAGCACCCACCCCGGGGAGACCCTGTTTGGAAGTCATGATCGAGGTGCACCCACCTTTCCATCATGTACTCCAGGTTGGTCAGCCTCGCTTCCCCTGTGGAGACAATGTGGATGGCGTAGGAGCTGAGGGAGCGGTGGATAAAGCCCCGGGAATGCAGGTATCTCAGGGCGTCGGAGATCTGGAGCAGCAGGTGCACGATCACCTCCATGTGCAACACGGGGAACTGGGCCCGCTGCAAGCAAGAACAAAGGATGCTGCAGAAGGCTTCGTAGTTTCCAGTCTTTGGTACTGACCTTCATGACAGCCACCTGGTGTCATGACAGACACCTGCTGTCATGGTGGGGAACCTAAGACTCAATGAGGTTAAGTGACCGGCCTGAGGTCCCACTGACTCAGGCCCCCTGACTCCAAACCTGGGTTCCTCTCCCTTAGCCAAGCTGCTTGATACTACGAAAAAAATGAGGATAAAAGTCCTCAAACCTGGTCCGCACCTCCAGCGTGGGCCCCACCGCCACTGGCAATGCCAAGCCTGTGCTCCGGGAGAACTTGACACATAAAGGACAATCCAGCCCCTACCGCGGTCAGAGGACCTAGAAAGTTCACTCCAGGACAGAAATCCCCTCATACTAAGATACCCAGTCACAACTGTTCTCTTCTCTCCCCAGAAGTGACATTGTAAGTCAATGCCCTCCCCCGAGAAGAGGAAAGGGAACTCTAACACTGAGAGGCGAAACCCGGGCAGGAGGAAGGGTGAGCCGTTTCAGGGAAGGGCCCTTCCTGCAGGCTCTCTTCTCGCTCCAGCCCAGGGTCTTCAAAACAAAGCCATGGAGAAAGAAAAACCACTCTGTCAGGACCTTTTGGAAGTCACATTTCAGGCCAAAGCAAGCTCCCAAGGAGTCTGTGTGCCCCATACCCTCCACTAGGAAAGCTGAAAAGTAGGAAGGGACAGACAAGGCCTTGCATATCAAGGTCCCAGAGGGGAGCGGTCCCCAACCTTTCCGGCACCAGGGACCAGTTTTGTGGAAGACAATTTTTCCAAGGAGGGGGTGGGGGAGATAATGTCTCCAGATACTTCAAGACCATTGCATTTATTGTGCACTTTATTTCTATTATTATTACATCAGCACCATCTTAGATCATCTTAGATCATCTAAGATCCCCCTTAGATCTGGGAAGCTGAGGGCCCCTGTGGTAGGGCACAAGTAAAAATGCCAGGAAATAGGGCCAGAGACTGTTTGGTTACTGTGAGCTAAAAGTGTGGCTGTGTGTTTTCTGGGTCTACTGAGCTCTCAGATGTGTGATTAAAGAAGCCAGACTAACAATAATAAAGTCACACTAGTTCCAATGTGCTGATTAGCTTTAAATGGCGCATTATATAGCCCCCCTCAGAGCAAAGAATTAAGAGATTTCTCTTCTATGCGTGCACGGATGGGAACTCTGCTCCTGGGGTAAAAGAAGAGAGAGAAAGGGAAAGGAGAGCTGGAGTGGCGGGGAAAGGCAGCAAGGGGAGAATGCAGGGCAACAGGCATTTACCCGTTCGTGGAGGACACTGAACAGCGTGCCCACCGTGACGCGCTCGTACACGAGGCGGGTTTTCTCCAGGTCCGGGGACAGGCACACAGCCATCAGCTGCAGCACGTGGGGGTGCCGCAACTTGCTGCAGAGGCAGAGAGACAGGATGAAACGACGGGTGCTTTTCTCTCTTCTGGGCTCCCTGAACACACTCCAGACAAATTCTATTTACACACAATGTTTTGCTAAGAAAGTGGGATGGGGTAGGGGTCGAGTTTTCTGTTGATGGAATTCTTGGCTTTTCACTGATCAGAACCTGAAGGCTTAGGGTCATGAATGACAATGTCACTAAGAGCTACTAAGCTAGGGACTCGACATATATCACCTTGATCCTAACAACTAGCTACAGGAAAGGTGCCATTACAGTTACACTCACAGAGATAAGGAAGCAAAGGCCAGGGAGAGGTCAAGCCCAAGGTCACACATCCCACCCAGCCTCACATCAGAATCCACACTATGAGCCTGTCCAGCCTCCTTGAGTCCCTTTAGGCTGACTTCCCCAAAACGAAGGGTTTGGCTTTATAGGAGCTGAGTGAACTTGATGAGTCAGGGACTATTCCAAGGCCTCAGTAGTGCTGGTATACAACCAAGGATGAAGTTCCTGCCCCAGCAAGACCTGAAGGACTAACCCCTGAGCCACAGGAAACCTAGGGTACTGAGACCCATGGGCGTGTCTTCCAAGGAGAGACAGCGCACGTGGTCCTGATGGTGGGCCTTGAGGGCTGCAGATGAACCAGCCAGGCCTGAGGCTGGACCTCAGAGACATGCAGGGAGTCTATTAGCAGACAGACTTGAGCTTCTCACTACCACCATCCCCAGCACTCAGGCTATTCAAGAATGCTTCTTTTTCCTTCTTGGCAGCCCTGGGAAGTCAAATCAACCCACCAGGAGGAAATGGTGAGGCTAAGGAGGCTGGTCTCCACCCTCAGGTTCAGCCCTGCATAGCCCTGAACCTGGATCTGAGACACTCTTGGGTTTTCTTTCTTACCTGCTGTGCTCTTGCTCGGCGATTAATAAGTCGGCCAGCCGCAGCCTGCTGCAGTGCGGGTGGGTGGAGAGGTGCAGCTCCTTCACTGTGACCCTGCTCCCATTCCACACCAGGCTGCCAGGGCAGGAGAGAGTGTGAGCAGGAGGGGGTGTGAGCAGGAGGGAGTGAACAGCCACCTCTGCAGACACGTGATCAGAGGAACAGTGTTTACACAGGTTCTATACAGCTCCCCCGACCCCGTGCCCTGCCCCCGCAACGTTGTGTCCTTCCCGCTCCTACCCCCAGGGCCTAAAGCACTTCGGGGACTTAGTACAGGTGGCAGGGAATCACTGAGGGATTTAAGGGAGGGAGTGACTTGTCAGGTTTGCATGGTAGAAAGACTGGGGCACCAACCATGTGGGGAGTGGTGGGCCGGGGTGTCTGGAGAATGAGAGGCCTGTGGGGAGGCTGGTCTGGGGAGGGACACGATGTGGATGGAAGAAGAGAGGACGTGACAAATTCATGGCTCAGGCAGGAAAACAAGAAGCACGTCTGCACGAGATACAGAGCTGTGCAGATCTGCAGAGGCCTTCTCAGACAGCTGTGACTGCTAAGCAGGGAAGCAGCAGCCAGGTTCAAGGGGGACAAGAGACCTTGGACAGGACAACTCAGGTGATCCTGTAGGACGCTGGTCGATGGAGACTGAGCCCATCCCAGGGACTTTCGTCAGAGTCCGATCCTATTACTGCCATCTCTGCTGCATCAGCTGGAGAGAGCCATTAGCTGATGCCTGCAGGGCTTCAGTGCCCTTTGACCTGTATCAGAGGCCAGTTGCCACTCTGCTGCCTCTAATTCTCTAGAGAGCAGAGAGGCTGCAACACTGATATGAGTAATCTTTCAGAGCAGTTGTTCTCAACAAGGAGCCATCTGGCCTGTCTGTAGACATTCTGGTTGTCACAGTCATAAATGCTGGGGATGGGGGTGCAGGCAGAGCTGCTACTGGAATCTAGTGAGGAGAAACCAGGGACACTCCTAAACATCCTACGGTGTACAGGACCACCCCCAACAACACGGGGGAACAAAAATGTCAATGGTGTCCAGATTGAGAAATCCTGATGGAGACATTTGCATTTCAGTATGTCCCTGTGTTCAGGCAGAAACCCTCCCCACACAGGGAAGTCACACAAAGTCCATTCTTTCTGTGGGACTAAATCCGACTTCCACTGGCCAGCTTCTGCTTACTTGGTCATGACCATGTAGGGGCCACTGAAGAAAGAGAAGGTGGGCTCATCGTCAGCTTGAATCACTTCCTTTTCTCCAATTACTGGAAGAGATCCTAGATAGGCCAGCTGTGTGCCTCCTGTGAGATAAAACTGAAAGCAAAGCACAGTTTCAAATAGTGGGAAAAAAGGGAGAAACTTAACTACTTCTAGAATCTTGTCATCTAGCTAAAAATAAAGGTAGCTGCTATTTACCAATTTGCTGGATACCTCTATGCACTGGGTGTAATTCTTTTTATTATCTTTAATCTTCCAAGAAACCCTGCAAGATTGTGATACTCTTTCCCTCTTGCCGGTGAGGAAACTGAGGCTCACACAAAGAGGTCAGACGCCTACAGGAAGCACCAGGCCTCAAGGGTCCCTTGAGGCCCCACAGAACATGTCTGGGGCCTTCACTGGGAATTAAAGGCTCAGTTCCTAAAACTCCCCAAATCTAGCCCAGAGTCATTCAAAAGAACTCTCCGGGACTTTCATCACTTTTCAGTAAGGACAGAAACACTGAGGGGTACTTGTCCTGCAAAAGCAGTAAAGAAGAAAACACTTTGGGGAGGACGTGGGAGGCCATGTTGGACAAAGCTGTGGGGCCCGAGGCCAAAGCCGGGCCAGGGAATTCCCCAGTGAGTCCCGCAAACAGTGGCTGCTGGTGGCAACCTCTTACCTTTCCAAAGCCAAAGCTGTAGATATTTTGGGCAGAAATGACTCCAGCCTTAGGCGGTCGGTTAGGAGAGCCATTAGGGTTTCTAAATATTGAAAAGAGGAGGGGAAAGTAAGGAGGAACCATACCCAGAGGACAGTGCTGAACCAAGCTGTCAGCATGTGTAGCTGGTTTCGTTGTTACTACTTAACAGCCAGCCATCTGAAAGGACCCCCATGATACGCATTTCCTGGTGTCCATGCCCTTGTGTAGCGATGCACAGGTCAGAGAGGGCTGACCTGTTAACCCAGCAGGACACTGCGGAAATGACCGAGTGGTGTGAGTTCCAAAGCTTGGCCCCCAGGATTTCTGCCCTGATCTCTCTCGCAGCCCTTGCTCTGGAGAAGGCCAGCTGCCATGTTGTGAGGATGCTCCAGCAGCCTCAAGGGGGCGACCAACACCCAGCACCAATCTGCCAGCCGTGCGAGTGACCATCTTGGAACTGGACCCTCCAGTCCCAGAACGCTGCAGCCCACACTGCATCTTGACCACATCGTCGTGAGATGCCCTGAGCCAGAACCACGCAGCTAAGCCACTCCCTAATTCCTGACCTGCAGCAACCGTGTGAGATTTTTACTGTTGTTCGAAGTCACTAAGTTTGGGCTTAGTGCGACAGACAACGCATACAGATGGTCAAAGTTGGAACAAACCATCAAGAGTATCTTGTCCAACTTTCTCATTTTACAGACGGGAAAAAATGGAGCCAGAAAGGGGAAATCTGCTGGCCTGAGGTCACAAAACAGCAGCAGGGACTAGGCTTCGGCTCTGTTAAGACGAAATTTGGTCTGCCAAGATCCTAACTCTGGCAGGAGAGGAGGTGGAAGACCAGAACCAAGTAGGGGCTCCAAGGCCGGATGAGGGATTCAGGCGCTTAAACCTGACAGCCCTGGGAAGACCCTAAAAGGGTTTTGAGTAGTGAGTGGCACGATTCCGTTTTCATTTTTAAGAGGTCATTCTCCACGTTGAATAAAGAACCAAGATGGGCAAGAGTAGCACCAAGGAGGGCAGTTGGGAGTAACTGGTCCTTAAGGGAATCATGAACTTATCTCTCATGAGAAGCATCCAAGTCATGAGAAGAAAACCAGGACTTGATGTGCAGAATGAGATGCAGGAGCCTGTGAAAAGTGTGACAAGTCTGCTGCTGCTGCTGCTGCTAAGTCGCTTCAGTCGTGTCCGACTCTGTGCGACCCCATAGATGGCAGCCTACCAGGCTCCCCCATCCCTGGGATTCTCAAGGCAAGACACTGGAGTGGGTTGCCATTTCCTTCTCCAATGCATGAAAGTGAAAAGTGAAAGTGAAGTCGCTCAGTCGTGTCCGACTCTTAGCGACCCTATGGACTGCAGCCCACCAGGCTCCTCCGTCCATGGGATTTTCCAGGCAAGAGTACTGGAGTGGGGTGCCATTGCCTTCTCCGGTGACAAGTCTAGCCATCCCAATAACAGGAAAAGATGCCATCAGAGAAAATCACAAGGGACACAATTTTCCACATATAAATCCTAAGTTAATAAAGCCCAGAAAATTTAAAATAATTCTCCTGAGCATGAGGAGAAGCCTGGATGGAGCCCACCTCCTGCAGCTGTGATGGGGGCTGGGGAGGTTGCCCACCCAGGTGACAGCAAGTCTTAGGCCAGCTTAAAACAGCCTGAGGAACCTTAAATTAAGCATTTGCAGTCTTCTGCAACCTTAGTATTAAAGGAACATGCTTTCCACGGTTCTGAGATGACCAAAAAAAAAGCTAGCCAGTTGTTCTGCTGAGAAAGGGTTTTCTGCGGGGCAGCCCAGACCTGAAAAGTTCCTTCCTTCCCTGCTAATCATATGGTGCTTCCCACTGGAGCCCAGAACTCATTTCCCCCGACATTCCTGGAAGCGGGGAGCAGGAGTGGATGGCACACTGATGGATTTCAGAGGCCACATCCTTTCCCTCGAAGCTCACCCCTTTGGGTGGACAGGTGCTGGAAGGAACTGGTGTGGGGGGACCAAGGTGGCCCAGGTTGCAGGGCTCCCACAGGGAAGGCTGGGTGATGCAGAACATCCGACTCTGCCTGAGGCAGCACTCACCCCTGCATGAGGCCCCCAAACCGGGGCACGCCACTAATGAGCCGCTGAGGGGAGTCAATCTTCTTCAGGAGGTCAGAGAAGCCCTGGATGATGGCCTGCATGTGTGCAGCACAGCGCTGCATGAACTCCACCATCTGCAACAGACGGCAGGGACGGTCAACCTCACACGACTAACGGCCAGCCTGGCTTTCAATGGCACCAGAATGGTCTGAGGAGACAGGAGCCCCCACAGGGAAATCTCTGGCAAGGGAAGGGGCCAAGGGATTGCCTAAAGATACAGAATGAGATGATTCCATTTTCAGGGAGTTTATTTGATGATAGTTTCCTCCAAATCCTTCATTCAACAGATGACGAAACTGAGGCAGGAGTATTATTTTAACTTGTTTCCAAGGCCCAGTAGCTAATGAGCAGGAGAACCAGAGGGAGGGGACTCTGCCCATCTCCCCCTTCCCTCCATGTGCCCAGCACTGTGCAAGTCCTTTATTCTTTCCACTTGTTAGATTATTTAGCCCTCATTAAAATACATCACGCCTGCCAGCATGTGGCTACAGACAAGTTACTTAATGTCAATGCACTTCAGTTTCCCCATCTGTAAAATGGAGACAATAATAGGACCTACCTGAGAATTGTTGTAAAGATTAAATGAGTTAATATTTAACTAGTTTAATTAAGAACATCTGATGCAGGGTAAGTGCTAGTTAAGGGTCAGACAAAATCACATTTGTCCTCTCTGCCCACTGACTGGATGACCAGAAAAACTGACTGAGGTTTTACAGTTGGTTAACTTGCTTCATCCCAGGCGTGTGTGCCCAGTGCTGATGGCAAGGCCACTGCAAGCCCTGTGCTGTCCCCAGACTGGCCTCTGGCCCTGCAAGGCCACTGCAAGCCCTGTGCTGTCCCCAGACTGGCCTCTGGCCCTGCGCTCTGCCACGGGCGTGTCTGCAGAGCAGGCCCACCCTTACCACGGTGCTGCGCTCCTTCCCTGCTGCCAGAGCCCAGGTCTGCGGGTTTCGACCCTTCTCGTCGTGGAGTCGAAGATCACCCCCTGCATCCAGCAGTTTGCTGAGGATCCACTGGTTGCCTGAAAATGCTGCTGCATGGACAGGAGTGCTCCCATCAAAGCAGCGGCTGGAGGAGGGGAGGGGTACAGTGAGTGTCCATAGAAACACTCCTCCCCTTCCATGGATAACACAGGGCTCCCTTACTGCAAAGGCAACCTTTGGTAATAGGAGAACTGTATTAACACCATTAGTGACACACCAGTAACACCGTTAACACTCCCATCTTTACACACCTCCCCCTCTCCCATCTTCACCGCCACTGTTCAAGGAGTAAATTTCTCAATTTACAGATGAGGAAAAAAAGAGGGCAAAGCCAAGATTCACACCCAAGCATGGATCTGGTTCAAAACCCAGTGTTCTATCTCCACTGTCCCCTGACGCTGGCTGCCCTGAAACCTTCATGTCTATAGTGCCACATGGTCAGGCTGGTGAAGCACAGCCTAAGCAGAGATCATCTCATGTGAGAATGTCTCTATCTCCCAAGTGCTGTGGTAGAGGCCCACACACCTTGACATCAGCAATGTGGTCAAGCACCTACAATTCAGAAAAATTTAACCAAAGCCAATAAACTATCTGAGACATGAAGGGACACCCTTCATGAGCTGTGAAGATGTGATATGCAGCTGTGGTTTCCGAACATGGTTGCACATCAGGATCACCTACAGAGTTTGCTTTTTTTTTTTTTTTTTTTTGGCCATGCCAAGCAGCATGCAAGATTTTAAGTTTCCCAACCAGGGGATCAAACCTGAGCTCCCTGCATGGAGTCTGAACCACCAGGGAAGTTCTAGAGCTTGCTCTCTTTAATTTAAAAAGAAACAAAAATGGGAGAAGGAAGGGGAAAATAAAGAAGAAATTTTAAAAATAATAATAAAAAAAGGAAGAGGAAAAGAAGATAAGAAAGTCTCCCAATTCCAGACCCACAATTCTCTTGCCTAGAGGCAACTACTATTACCAGTTTTTGTATCCTTCCAGAAATTTTTTATGCATGTACAAGTAGGAATAATAATATGCTGTATTGGGAATTCCCTGGTGGTCCAGTGGTTAGGACTTGGCACTTTCACCACTGCTGAGAGCCTGGGTTCAATCTCCAGCCAGGTAATTAAGATCCCACAAACCACATAACGTGACCAAAAAAACAAAACAAAGAATGTTATTTAACTGTTATGCATTTAAATTTTTTCTTTTAACAATATATCTAGGAGAAATTTCAATATGAAAACATACAAGCCACCTCAATTCCTTTTTAATAGCTGCATAGTATTCCAATATACAGACATACCATAATTTATTTAATAAGTCATTGGGATATTTGTCAAAAATACAGATATCAGACTACACAGCAGACTGAATCAGAATCTGCAAGCATGGCACTCAGGAATGAGTACTTTTGTACAAGTGCCCCAGGGGTGCCCACGAGGCAGTGGACTAGCTCATTGTGAGTGCTCGCCTCTCCTTAGCCCTGATGCGCAGTCTAGCACACTGTACTACGGGATCTGTAGCATTCTCCTTGCTTTAAAAATACATTTGTATATGATGTTTTACAGCTTTCTAATCATTCTTCCCATAAACAGTAAGACAGCTGAGTAGGAAGAGAGAAGATATTATTTTTTTATTTCTCATAAATGCTAAGGAAGAAAGGAATAGTGTTTCTTATGTCCAACTAATCATACAAGAGAATCCAGGTTCAAGTGGTATCAAAATGTGTTGCTTTGTTAATTTATCCTAGAGGCTGAAAATTGGAGGCCCACAGACTGATTTGGCAACCCAGAGGCATGTTTTATTTGGTCCATATAGTATTTTAAAATAAGAATTTAAAGTAATGGACAATATTTAACACTTTGGAGATTTCACAATAAAAGTTGGGATTTTTAGTCTCTTGGAAAATCTGGCCTCCATGGCTTCCTTTTCTGCCCAGTTGCATCAGATGCTACTTAGAGCCTGTACCCAGTGAGCCCACTTAATCCTGCAGGCATCTTACTCTGTGACCTCAAGAAGCCCAGGCCATCACAGCATTTCCATGGAGCCCTTAGGAATACATTCTTCCCCCAGAAATTTCCTTTCACCTAGATGGAAGATATTTTTAAAGTACATGAAAGTTTTTATTTTTAAATATTTTTATTTTTTATTTATTTTTTTAATTTTTATTTATTTATTTATTTTAAATATTTTTTATTTTTTAATATTTTTTATTTATTTATTTATTTTTATTTATTTTATTTATTTATTTTAAATATTTTTAAAGTTTCTATCACAAAATTAAAAGCTAAGGGGTCTACCTTCTTCCTCCTGATATTGTCCTTTCCCGCCTCCTCCTATTATGATGGGGATTTCTAAAAAGGGAATTTCTGAATTCTTCAGGTGCTGGGCTCCTGGTCTCAGACTTGTCATTAACACAATGCACCATTATGGACCAGCCATTTAAACTTTCTAGGGGGTCAGTCCCCTAATCAGGAGTATTAAAGATTATTTTTATTTTGCTTTTTTTATTATTATAATTTTATTTTTTTATTTACTTATTTTTGCTGCAGAATTGCAGGCAGGGCTATTTCTGAGTTTCCATACAGTAGAGACAGAGTGTATGTGAGTCCAGAAAAATTCTGGAAGGAAACAAAGCAAAATGTTCATTATGTTATCTCTGGGTTACAGAATTCTCATACTGATTAGTTTTTCCCTTATACTTCTCCAAGTTTCCTTTTTTTTTCCTTCTAAGTAAACAATCTTATAACAACAACAACAAACTCCCAAAATCAGTACTTTAAAAAAATATACATTAAGTAGGGCCTCCTTATCGGAGAAGGCAATGGCACCCCACTCTAGTACTCTTGTCTGGAAAATCCCATGGGCAGAGGAGCCTGTTAGGCTTCAGTCCATGGGGTGGAGAAGAGTCGGACATGACTGAGCTACTTCGATTTTCATTTTCATGCATTGAAGAAGGAAATGGCAACCCACTCCAGTGTTCTTGCCTGGAGAATCCCAGGGACAGGGGAGCCTGGTGGGCTGCCGTCTATGGGGTCGCACAGAGTCGGACACGACTGAAGCGACTTAGCAACAGGGCCTCCTTATATTAGATACAAAAGCTATTTTATGACTTATGATTGTACATATTCTGGCATTTCTGTGAAAATTAGATGGAATCATGTAAATGCTCAAAATTTGTTTCTGGTTCTGTTCAATGGAAACTGTAAAAATATCTGCTTTTGCCTGTTACCTGGGAAGGCCCTGGGCAAAGCAAAAAGTCCTATGGGGACAGAAGAAATGTTCACTTTTAGCTGCCTCATTACAGTGTGTTGCTCTTTCATATTAAAATTTGGACCATTACTCAAACTCTTCTGAACCACAACTACAAATGTCATCCTGACAAGGCAATGCTGAGTATCACTGATTAAGAACTTAGCTGTTGGTATGTTAAAGTGCTTTTAAATGAGTCATACAAAGAATAATGTGGATGGAACTATACAAGCAGTACTTGTTAATGACTAAATTAATTAATGAGTAGTGAGGTTCACTTATTTCATAGGGCCTAGTAAAACTGCTCAGAAAACTATTAACAGTTTAAAAATCACGTTTCTGGTAATTCCCTGGTGGTCTAGTGGGTTTTTTAAGAGGCTTTTAAAGAAATCGATCAGTAGTGTCTCTTTGCAACACCATGGACTGTAGTTTATCAGGCTCCTCCGTCCATGGGGCTTTCCAAGCCATGGGATTTTCCAGGCAAGAGTACTGGAGTGGATTACCATTTCCTTCTCCAGGGGATCTTCCAGACCCAGAGATCAAACCCAGGTTTCCCAAATTGCAGGCAGATGCTTTACCATCTGAGCCACAGCACTCTAGTGGTTAGGACTCCAATTTTCCACTGGGGGCCTGGGATTAATTCCTGGTCAGGGGACTAAGATCCGGCAAGCTGTGCAACCAGTAAAATAAAATAAAGCATATTTCAATATAAGTGTACAAATGTAGTTCATCAACATACATTAGTAAAGCTTCTTTTAATATCTTGTTAAATTAGTTTCCAAACACTCCAATTCATCTTTAGTGTGTATTTTCTAGATAGTGATCTTATTATACTTACTGATTTGGATCTGCTCCATAATCCACCAGGACATCAACTAATTTTGTAAGGCCTAATAATGCTGCAATGAAAAGGGCTGTCTGGCCCAAGGAGTTAACTGCATCAACATAAATTCCTGCAAAGCAAATATCAGGATCAATGCAAATACAAGAGAAAAATTAAAATTCCTTTATACAGTATTTTTTAATTAAAGTGAAAATGAAAGCCCTCATTACTGATAGTAACACAAAAGGACACAGAATCAACTAAAGAGAAACTAGGGTTTACACACTCAAAATGTTGTTTCCAGAAAATGCCTGCTGAAAACTACACTCCACTACATGAACAAAAGAAAAGGGATGAAAAATGTTCTCAGTCTTCAAACAACATAAAAGGGAATTCATGATACCTTGAGATGTGTACACACAACAAACTCAGCAAACTAAAAAGACATGGGATCAAAAGGCGGTAACATAAACGTAACTGAAAAAATGTTTAAAAGTCACTCAGTCGTGTCCAACTGTTTGTGACCCAAAGGACTGAAACTTGTCAATATCCTCAAAATCACTGTAGATGGTGACTGCAGCCATAAAATTCAGACACTTGCTCCTTCGAAAAGTTACGATCAACCTAGACAGCTTACTAAAAAGCAGAGGCATTACTTTGCTAACAAAGAAAGGTCCATCTAGTCAAAGCTATGGTTTTTCCTGTAATCATGTATGGATGTGAGAGGTGGGCTATAATGAAAGCTGAGTACCAAAGAATTGATGTTTTTGAACTGTGGTGTTGGAAAAGACTCTTGAGAGCCCCTTGGACTGCAAGGAGATCCAACTAGTCCACTCTGAAGAAAATCCGTCCTGAATATTCATTGGAAGGATTGACGCTGAAGCTGAAACCCCAACGATTCACTAGAAAAAGGACCCCGACGCTGGGTGAGATTAAAGGCGGGAGAAAAGGGAACGACAAAGAATGAGACGGTTAGATGACGTCATCGACCCGATAGACAGGAGTTTGGATGGAGTCCGAGCTGGTGATGGACAGGGAGGCCTGGCGGGCTGCAGCCGATGGAGTCGGCAAGTGTCGGACACGACTAAGCAACTGAACTGAATCGCGGCTTATAAGCGTAAACCACAAACACAGAAACCACACTACTCCATAAGTAATAACCTACAATAACTTAGAATGAAAAACCACATACCCCAAGTAAAAAGTACTAATAAAAAGCTACTCATACAACACCATCATAAAAAATACCCGAAACCACTCAGATTACGTTCTCTCCCTCTTCATCTCCTAAAAGGAAAAGAAGAACGATCATCAATGGCTAACGGCAGCTGCAGAAGCAACACCAAAAGCCGACTTCACGCTCAGAAGAGAACGCTTTATCTCCTCCTCGTGGTTTCGGGTGCTCTACACGTTCAGAGAAACTTCTCTAGTAACGAACTATAGAAATGATCCCTGAAAGTATAGTCTTAATCACACTCTCCCCGTGTTCAAGAGGTGTACAAAAGGCACACATATTGCACTGATGGTGAGTTGTTTTTTTTTTTAAAGCGCATTTCCTCTGAAAATATACACTGGCATGTGGTATGTGTTTTCTAAAGAATCCTTGCATTACCAAAGACTGACAAATCTTTTTGAACACTCTCACCGGTTCAGAGGCCAGTTCTAATTGCTACTTAATTAACATACGGCTTTTAAGCAGCCAATCACACGCCAGTTCTTTCCAACCCCTCCCCGTTTGTCCCCGCAGACCCGCAGCATCAGGATTACGTAAAAGGCTGACGACTACAGACTGCGCGGTAAGCTGAGCCTTCCGTCTCTTCTGAAATGGGCGGCCGAAGCAAGGAGGCCTTTTCACGAGAGGACCAAGTGGATAGTGAAAGGAACAAACTGAAGCCAAAACCTATTACATTTGCAGACCGCTTTATGCTATGATCAAAAGGCCAAAATAGAAATATTGTTCGGGATCTTTTTTTCCCCAAACCAAGGAATTTTTATGTAGATAAAAATTACGTTTAAATAAGCAGAACGGTAGGTCATTCCCCTGCTTAAAGCTTTGGTAGTGTCAGCTACAATCTGGCGCTTGCCATGGGTGCTTGCTACCTACCTCTACAGGATTTAAATCATGTGCTGCTGATCTTTAACACACCCTGAAGGAGTTCGAGGTGGAGAGCAGAAATGAGGCACTCTGTGCTTGGAGAAAACTGGCAGGATAGGTCCTCAGACAGATGTTCTAGGAGCTCACTTTATGAGCCCAATTCTTGTATCTCCTCATAGTTAGAAAAGCACTAAAATCCTTCATGGTGACAACACTTTCTCGTGACTCGCAGAAGCTTCACGAGATCAGCAGAAACTTTCTAAGAAAAAAAAATGTGCTTGATTGAATGTACCCTCCCTTTACCAAAATCACGTATATACTGACCTTTCCCGCTACCTCTATGGATCAGTTTCTCTGAGCTATCTGAAATCCTGTCTCCCAGGCTGCAGTCCTCATATTACTCCAAATAAAACTTGACTCACAACTCTCACGTTGTGCATTTTTTTTAGTTCAGAGTTACTTCCCACCTCTTGGGCTAAAGATAGCCTTTCTCTAAACAGTTTACCAAGTCCCATAGGGTCTGGCCCACACTAGTCTATCCAGCCTTATTTTGCACCAAATCCCCCCTCACTTCAGCCATAATGTGTGTGCATGTGTGCTAAGTCACTTCAGTCGTGTCCAACTCTTTGAGACCATATGGACTGTAGTCTCTCAGCCCCTCGTGTTCATCACGTTCCTTTGCACAAGCTGTTCTGCCATGAATGTTGGAAATGATGGATATTTCACCCTACTCTGGAATATTCAATAAACCAATACAACATGATGTCTGAGTTCAAACAGTGGGAAGAAGAATAAACTTCCTCTAAAGCTTGAAAAAAAATTGAAAAATGAGAAAATATTCAGTGCTGCAGAAGAGGTGGGAACACGGGACACTTTCCTAAATGCAACTGGAAGTGTGAACAGTTACAATGCCTTTGGAAAGCAACGTAGCGATATTTATTAAAAATTTGACCCAGAAATCCCACTTTGAGTATTAAAAACCCATTATGTAAAAATTTATTACAAAGTACTTTATCAAAGCATTGTTTCTAATAAAACAAACAGCCAAAAAAGAAATCTTAATATCTACTAGTACAGGCACAGTTGAATAAATTATGGTAATGCAGATAATAAAATCTTGCAGTTAACTAAAATGAATTACATCTCTATCAGTTAGAATACAGATAGACAAAATGTACTATTAAATGGGAAAAGCAAAAATCTAAGCAAGCAGGCAACATTAGGGGGTTCAATCAATGAGTGGATATGAGCTAAAATGATGGATTTGAAGTATCTAACAGAGTTTAGCAAATAACACCTACTTTATAAATATTAAAAATTAAAATTTCAACACTTTTTTTTAGGTATTTTTTAAAATTTACTTTATTTTTAAACTTTACAATATTGTATTGGTTTTGCCAAATATTGAAATGAATACGCCACAGGTATACACGTGTTCCCCATCCTGAACCCTCCTCCCTGCTCCCTCCCCATACCATCCCTCTGGGTGTCCCAATGCACCAGCCCCAAGCATCCAGTATCGTGCATCGAACCTGGACTGGCGACTCGTTTCATACATGATAGTATACATGTTTCAATGTCATTCTCCCAGATCTTCCCACCCTCTCCCTCTCCCACAGAGTCCATAAGACTGTTCTATACATCAGTGTCTCTTCTGCTGTCTGGTATACAGGGTTATTGTTACCATCTTTCTAAATTCCATATATATGCGTTAGTATACTGTATTGGTGTTTTTCTTTCTGGCTTACTTCACTCTGTATAATAGGCTTCAGTTTCATCCACCTCATTAGAACTGATTCAAATGTATTCTTTTTAATGGCTGAGTAATACTCCATTGTGTATATGTACCATAGCTTTCTTATTCATTCATCTGCTGATGGACATCTAGGTTGCTTCCATGCCTGGCTATTATAAACAGTGCTGCGATGAACATTGGGGTACACGTGTCTCTTTCCCTTCTGGTTTCCTCAGTGTGTATGCCCAGCAGTGGGATTGCTGGATCATAAGGCAGTTCTATTTCCAGTTTTCTAAGGAATCTCCACACTGTTCTCCATAGTGGCTGTACTAGTTTGCATTCCCACCAACAGTGTAAGAGGGTTCCCTTTTCTCCACACCCTCTCCAGCATTTATTGCTTGTAGACTTTTGGATCGCAGCCATTCTGACTGGCTCCAACACTTTTTTAACCAGTAATGGGATTTAAGCTTAAAAAATAATCCATTTTGGACTTCTTTGGTGGTCCAATGGTTAAGAATCTGCCTGCCAATGCAGGGGACACAAGTTGGGTCCCTGGTTTGGGAAGACCCCACATGCTGCAGGCAACTAAGTCCCTGCACCACAACTACTGCGCTGGCGCTCCGCAACCAGAAGAGTCAACACAACAAGGAGCCTCTACACCGCAACTAGAGAGGTGCCCCCTTCCCACCGCGACTAGAGAAATCTCAGGCACAGCAACAAAAACCCAGCACAGCCAAAAATGAATACATAAAGTTTTTCAAATGATAATCTATTTTGTGCAAGTGATACAGGTGCTCTCAGATGTCCACCACCCTCCAAGTTGCTGGCATCTGAAATAAAATAAATTTTTCTTTCCACCAACCTGGCCTATTTACTGGCTTTTGAGCGGCGAGCAGCTGGACCCCCCCCCCCCCCCCGCCACACACACACACACACTAGGTAACACAGGTTTTCCAAAGACAAAAGGCAGGCTGAAGACACGAGTGGCAAGGATTATGGGGCCCCACTGCGTTTCAGGAGAAGCTCTTTAGCCTGGAATTTATGGCATTCTAGAGTCTGGTCCAATTTGCCTTTCAGTGCTTACTTCCTAAAACATCTTGTACATACTCTATCCTTCAGACACACACACACACACACACACACACACTAAACTAACTGCTATTTGTTCACTCCTTTATTGTTTTCTCCAATATAAAATCCTTTTGATCATGTTTGTTAAATGAACAATCAAATGAATAAACTTACAGTATCAACTTACCCACTACTTTTTTATCCACTACTACTTTCTTAAGCATTAAAAACAAAACAAGGCGAAAAAAAAACAAAAACAAAAACAAGGCGAAACAAACACCATCAGAGAGGGCTCTGAATTTCTTCTGATAGTGATTTTGAATGATTTTGTTGTCTTTTCCTGTTTCTTGAAATAAATATATGAATTTCAAAAAAATGAGAAAAGCAACTTACAGAACATTATAGTGTGATACCAATTTCATAAAGGCAGATTAGCAATTTTAGACTATATTGTATATCTTTGATTCCACTGGTTAAAATAGCTTATTTTTTGTAACAAAAGATTGAAGGACATCCCAGCTACCAACCTGCTTTGTCAAAGCCCTGGGAATGTGTGCTCAGTTGTGTCTGAATCTTTGTGACCCCCTGGACTGTAGCTCACCAGGCTCCTCTGTCCATGGGATTCTCCAGGCAAGACTACTGGAGTGGGTTACCATTTCCTTCTCCAGGGGATCTTCCCAGCCCAGGGATCAAACCCTCATCTCTTGAGTCTCCTACATTAGCAGGAGGATTCTTTACCACTGCATCAGGGCTTCCCAATAAAAACATTTTTCTTTAATATTTATTTATTTGGCTGCACCAGGAGCTTCCCAGGTAGCACAGTGGTAAAGAATCTGCCTACCAATGTAGGAGGCACAAGACACTCAGGTTTGATCCCTGGGTAGGGAGGATCCCCTGGAGGAGGAAACGGCAACCCACTCCAGTATTTCTTGCCTGGAAAATTCCATGGACAGAGGAGCCTGGTGGGCTACAGTCCAGGGGGCTGAAAAGAGTCAGACATGACTAAGTATGCACCCACAGTGGGTCTTCATCACAGCACATGGAATCTTTAGCTGAGATATCTGAACTCTGAGTAGTGGCATGTGGGATCTAGTTCCCTGACCAGGGATAGAACTGGGCTCCCTGCACCAACAGGGAAGTCCCTGGACCAACTGGACCAACAGGGAAGTCCTAATTTTTGTAATAAAAACATTTTTAACAGGGACTTCCCTGTTGGTCCAGTGGTTAGGAGTCCATGCTTCCACTGCAAGGAGCATGGGTTCAATCTTTGGTCAGGTAATTAAGACCTTGCAGGCTGCACAGCAGCCAAAAAAAAACAAAAACAAAAACAATTTTTTTAACAGAAAAATACTTTTTTAAAAAATCACTCAAGAAAGCATGTTCCAGATATTTCCTGACAAGTGATTTCTTAAAGCCATGAACTCAAGTGAAAAGTAAAAATAGGACAAAAGTGATAATTAAAAATTTAAGTACAGGGACCAGGGTAAGTGAAACTGCAAGGGGAAACTGGCTTAACTTACTGGCATGAAAACTGAATTGGCTGAATATATGCTGTTGCTGTGGATTTAAAAAAATATTCACAACCGAAAAGTGGAGAGTTGTTTTATGTGGTGGGAAATTTTAGGTCTTCCAGGCCTGGGAGATAGCATCTCAACTGACCCTGAGAGAACTGCTCTGAGGAGGCGAGGGGAGGAGCCAGGTTCTATAGAAGTGTTGCAACAAAGGGCAGGTAGTCTGAACGTCAAAAGATTATTCTTAATTAAAGAAAACCAGGTATCTCAAGTGAAGGAATTTAGTGCTTGTCTATGGATGAGGCAAGAGCCTGGGCTCACGGAAACACTCCTTTGATACTCACTCAGCTAACTGGGGCCAGCAGTCTCGGTTCTGAGCTTCCTCAGAGCTCACCATGGGGAGTTGATGCGGTCTGACAGCTGCTCAACGGATGGTAGATGTTCTTCCTGAGTTTCCTCAGGGCTCACAGCTCACATCTGTGGGGGCTGCGATTGCTGGTTACTGTGACATCCTTGTTTACTTATATGACAGGAAATATTTTATTTCTCACTGTTTATCTCTCTTCTTTTCTTGGCTGCACCACTTGACTTGTGGGATCTTAGTTCCCCAACAAGGATTGAACCCTTGGCAGTGGCAACATGGAGTCCTAACCAGTGGTTGTTGTTCAGTCACTCAGTCATGTCTGACTCTTTGCAACCCCAGGCTTCCCTGTCCTTCACCACTCCTGCTGGAGTTTGCTCAAACTCATGTCCATTGAATTGGTGATGCCATCCAACCATCTCTACCAGGGAATTCCCTGAATGTAAGCACTTAAATAAGGGCAGTTTTCAAAAGGCATTACTACCTCTAACAGGAAATTAAGCCTGCTTTTACCTAAAGAGAACAATATATAATAATCAGTAGAATTAAGAGATTTTGCTGATTTCTCTAGCTCAGGGTGCAATGACGAGTGTAATGTATTAACAGCCCCAGCATAAAGTTAGAGTAGCTTTTGAAGATAGATGTCAGGAAAAATATATGATCTATTAGCCTGAAATAATTTAAAAGGGAGGTTCAAAAGAAAAATATTTAGATGAAGAAAATAAAAATATCAGCATACTATATATTAAAAAGGCTGATTTTAAAATGCACTTAGTTAAACTAACCTAATAAAAGAAAAAATCAACACTGAGGGGGTAAAGAAACCATCTTAAAACAACTAAGGATATATCAATATTAAGTTTAAAGCTACTTTGAATCCATTTTTCCAAGCAATTTCCTATCCTATTACTCATAACAAGATCGGAGTGTCAGCTAATTTTGTATCAAAGCCTAGACTGCATATGTATTTCCCTGCAGCCTGTGGGAAATGCTCAGTGACTTCAGTCGTGTCTGACTCTTTGCAACCCTACGGACTGTAGCCCACCAGGCTCCTCTGTCCATGGCAGTTCCCAGGCAAGAATCCTGGAGTGGGTTGCCAAGTCCTCCAGGGGATCTTCCCCACCTATGGATCAAACCCACCTGCATTGCAAGCTTATCCTTTACCTCAGAAGCCCTCCTTACAGCATATTTCAAACCTAATCTACCCAGGAAAAGGTAAACCACAAAAACCCTTCACTCAAAAAAATCAAATGAAGGATACTTCAGTACCCATTGACCAGAACAGGCGGGAGAAAAAAAAGGCTCAGCTGCTAGAGATAGACAAACTTCACCTCCAGAAATACATGAAATGAAAACCAAAAAACAAGATACTAGCAGAAAAATCTACTTAACCACATAAAGAACATATGTATGGAAACCACATATGGGGAAACAATGGAAATAGTAAGAGATTTTTTTTGGGGGGGGGCCCTCCTAAATTACTGCAGATGGTGACTGCAGCCATGAAATGAAAAGACACTTGCTCCTTGGAAGAAAAGCTATGTCCAATCTGGACAGCATATTAGTAAAGCAGAGACACTGCTTTGCCAACAAAGGCCCATCTAGTCAAAGCTAGTCATGTATGGATGTGAGAGTTGAACTTTAAAAAGAAAGCTGAGTTCCAAAGAATTGATGCTTTTGAATTGTGGTGGTGGAGAAAACTCTTCAGAGTCCCTTAGACTGCAAGGAGATCCAACCAGTCCATTCTAAAGGAAATCAGTCCTGCTGAATATTCATTGGAAGAACTGATGCTGAAACTGAAACTCCAACCTGATGCAGAGAACTGACTCACTGGAAAAAACTCAGATGCTGGGGAAGATTGAAGGAGGAGAAAAAGGGGACAACAGAATGAGATGGTTGGATGGCATCCCTAACTCAATGGACTTGAGTTTGAGCAAGCTGTGGGAGTTGATGATGGATTGGGAAACCCAGTGTGCTGCAATCCATGTGATTGCAGAGTCAGATACAACTGAGCAACTGAAGGAAACCACTCACAAGATTTCTCTCAGTGAAAATAAACACATTCAGATTAATAACTCTGAAGACAACAAATAAAACCAAAAAAAAGGCAACATCTAATATAAAACAGTTATAAACAAAACCACTCAGACGGTGTCAGCAGCTGCAGAAACAAGACCAAGGACCAGCTTCACGCTCAGGAGAGGACACTGCATCTCCTCCTCATGGTTTTGGGTGCTCTACATTCAGAGAAACTTCTCTAGTAACAAACTATAGAAATGATCCCTGAAAGTATAGTCTTAACCTCCAGCCCCCGGCCGCTGCCAGGTCTGTGCTAGCTGTGAACTTTTCACTGAGGGCAACACAGTTTACCCCCGGCCGCTGCCAGGTCTGTGCTAGCTGTGAACTTTTCACTGAGGGCAACACAGTTTCCCCACCACTTCGCCATTTTTTCTTCTGCTGGGAAAAAAAGCAGAAAGAGCTCTTGCAATACAGCTTTCAAATGCTGTCACTTATTAATTCATTTGAAGATTTTCACTGAAAATGTAATTTAACGTTTTTAAAAAATCAAACTTAATTTACATAATACAGAGTGATAGCCACTCACAACCCCAGTCTTTAAAGCCCAGGATGCATTTGCTGCACAGATGGACTAAAGCCGCCCCGCCCCTGAAAGCTGTACAGGAAAGGGCAGGTCTCTGCCTTTGCTCCTGAGAACCTAGCTGATTCCACTGATTACTCAATCTCAGCCGCTGCATTCAAGCCTGTCCAAGTCAGACTTTCAAACTCTCGTAAGAGGTCACCATGACTGAGGCAGAGACGAGGACTGGGTGGCTGACAACCAGCTCTGGAAAACAGAACCTTTGGGGTTTTGGCCACAGGATTGCACTACCTGTTCACACTTTCTGATTTTTTAAAATAAAGCTGACTGCTGTCTTTGACATCATTTCTTCTCCTGACAAATACCTGAGTGCTAACTCTGACAAAACTAGCTACTATTTATTGTGAGTTTGCCAGCACCATTCATCATTTTAACTGCTTTAACTATGAGACCAATACGAGTATAATCGTCCCATTTTTATGGATGGGGGACTAAGGCACAGAAAGGCCTCGGGTAACTGGCCTGAGGTCTGTCAATAGCAGAGCTGGTAGGTGTCACCTTAACCATCATTCTGGTTTGGCTTTCTATGTGCTAAAGATTACTCTAGGTACTGGGCAAACAGAGGTCCCTACTCTCACAAAAAGCTTACACCCTGCTAGGGGAGAGAGATGGCAACAATTACCCAGAGGATGAGATGATGAGGCATGCAGAGGATGATAAGAGTCCAGAGAGGGATTTGACGGCCACTTCAGATTTGGGTGCTCAGGGAAGGCCTCTCTTTGGAGGTTGCATTTAAGTGGGGAAAACAATGAATACAATGACCCAAAGAAAGGAACAAGGTTGTGTGTTCCAGCAACTGGAAGACAGCTAGAGAACACAGGGTAGGAGAAAGAGCAAGCAGGCTAATGTCTGAGGATTTTCTAGGCAAGTCCAACTCCCGGGGAGTCTGGATTTTAAGTGTGAGGGAAGCCATTGAGAGGCTGGAAGCTGTGAAGACCAGTTCCGAGGCCACTGCAAGCAAGGTGTCTGAAGGAGAGATCATGGTAGCTTGCAAGGAAGGAGGAGAAACGTGGGCTGCTCTGGAAATTCAGTTAGTAGGATGGGACTCACTGGTGGGCTTGCTGCAGGAGAAGGGGTGGGGTGTCAGGGAAAGAGGTTTCAAAGATTGACATGTTGGCAATTCAGTGGGTGGTGCTGCTACAGCAAAGACTGGAGAAAGAGGGATTTCTCATTTAAAGGAGGGGCATTCTCACAAAGGGGGAAAGGAGTGCTCACCTATTGTCCTTGCTTTATCTAATTTCACCCTTAATGACAGCTCTATGTGTTAATGCTATTTATATTCATTTACACAGAGAGACAGATTGGGGTCAAGGAACTTCCCAGGAACCCACAACTAGTAAATGACAGACCAAGGCATATTCCTGGGGCTTCCCTGGTGGCTCAGAGGTTAAAGCGTCTGCCTGCAATGTGGGGGACCCAGGTTCGATCCCTGGGTCGGGAAGATCCCCTGGAGAAGGAAATGGTACCCCACTCCAGTATTCTTGCCTGGAGAATCCCATGGACGGACAAGCCTGGTGGGCTACAGTCCATGGGGTCGCAAAGAGTCGGACACGACTGAGCGACTTCACAGAACAGAAAAGAACAGGAGGCATATTCCAGAGCATAAACTGCTCCTCTCACCGCTCCCAATATTTCAAGAGGACCGAGAACTAATTTAGGCTTACAATGAAAGCTTGGCCACTATAGATCCATAAAGAGAAACTCATGGAAGAACTACAGACATTTAATAGCAATGAGAGTAAAAGAGGTTTAACACTGACTAATAATGGCGATAGTGGTAAAGAGCAAAAAGAGACGCGGGTTCAATCCCTGGCTGGGGAAAAATACCCTGGAAAGAAGATGGCAACCCATTTCAGTGCATTTGCCTAGGGAACCCATGATAAACTTGTCAGGTTAGAGACAGCTCACATGACACACAGACAAATATGACTGGAATGACTCAGCACACACAGAGCTATAAAAGAGAAACCCTCCAGCGCTGTGACAAAGGCCACTGGCAATAAGGTCAGTCAGTTCAGTCATTCAGTAGTGTCTGACTCTTTTCGACCCCATGAACCACAGCACGCCAGGCCTCCCTGTCCATCACCAACTCCCGGAGTTCACTCAGACTCACGTCCATAGAGTCAGTGATGCCATCCAGCCATCTCATCCTCTGTCGTCCCCTTCTCCTCCTGCCCCCAATCCCTCCCAGCATCACAGTCTTTTCCAATGAGTCAACTCTTCGCATGAGGTGGCCAAAGTACTGTGTTTCAGCTTTAGCATCATTCCTTCCAGAGAAATCCCAGGGCTGATCTCCTTTAGAATGGACTGGTTGGATCTCCTTGCAGTCCAAGGGACTCTCAAGAGTCTTCTCCAACACCACAGTTCAAAAGCATCAATTCTTTGGCGCTCAGCCTTCTTCACAGTCCAACTTTCACATCCATACATGACCACTGGGTCATAGCCTTGACTAGACGGACCTTTGTTGGCAAAGTAATGTCTCTGCTTTTGAATATGCTATCTAGGTTGGTCATAACTTTCCTTCCAAGGAGTAAGTGTCAGTCAGCATCCGCAGTGATTTTGGAGCCCAAAAAAATAAAGTCTGACACTGTTTCCCCATCTATTTCCCATGAAGTGATGGGACCAGATGCCATGAACTTCGTTTTCTGAATGTTGAGCTTGAAGCCAACTTTTTCACTCTCCTCTTTCTTCAAGAGGCATCTGCATATCTGAGGTTATTGACATATCTCCCGGCAATCTTGATTCCAGCTTGTGCTTCTTCCAGCCCAGTGTTTCTCATGATGTACTCCACATATAAGTTAAATAATCAAGGTGACAATATACAGCCTTGACGTACTCCTTTTCCTATCTGGAACCAGTCCGTTGTTCTAACAGTCAGTCCAGTTCTAACCGTTGCTTCCTGACCTGAATATAGATTTCTCAAAAGGCATGTCATTTGGTCAGGTATTCACATCTGTTTCCTTTACAGCTTTCAGGGGCGGGGCCCGCATTAGTCAATCTATGCAGCAAATGCCTTCCGGGCTTATAAAGACTTGGGTTGTGACTGGCTGTCACTCTACATTATGTAAATTAAGCCTGATGAGGTACACGTTTTTAAAACATAGCTAAAACACAGGTGAGTTAAATAAGAAACATAAAATGATTCCTTTTCTTAGGGAAAGATCAATTGTAAGTGAAACCACTCAGACGGTGTCCTCTCCCTCTTACTCTCCCAAAGGAAGAGAAGAACGATCATCAATGGCCAGTGGCAGCTGCAGACGCAACACCAAGGACCAGCTTCACGCTCAGGAGAGGACACTACATCTCCTCCTCATGGTTTCGGGTGCTCTACACATTCAGAGAAACTTCTCTAGTAACAAACTATAGAAATGATCCCTGAAAGTATAGTCTTAACCTCCAGCCCCCGGCCGCTGCCAGGTCTGTGCTAGCTGTGCACTTTTCACTGAGGGCAACACAGTTTCCCCACCACTTCGTCATTTTTTCTTCTGCTGGGAAAAAAAGCAGAAAGAGCTCTTGCAATACAGCTTTCAAATGCTGTCACTTATCAACTCATTTGAACATTTTCACTGAAAATGTAATTTAACACTTTTTAAAAAATCAAACTTAATTTACATAATACAGAGTGACAGCCAATCACAACCCCAGTCTTTAAAGCCCAGGAGGCGCTTGCTGCACAGATGGACTAAAGCCGCCCTGCCCCTGAAAAGGAAAGGGAGGGTCTTTGCTCCTGAGAACCTAGCTGATTCCACTGATTACTCAACCTTCAGTCAGTTCAGTTTAGTTCAGTTGCTCAGTCGTGTCCAACTCTGAGACCCCATGAATCGCAGCACGCCAGGCCTCCCTGTCCATCACCAACTCCAGGAGTTCACTCAAACTCACGAGCGGCTGCATTCAAGCCTATTCAAGAAGTCAGACTTTAAAACTCTCATAAGAGATCACCATGACTAAGGCAGAGACGAGGACTGGGTGGCTGACAACCAGCTCTGGAAAACAGAACCTTTGGGGTTTTGGCCACAGGATTGCACTACCTGTTCACACTTTCTGATTTTTTAAAATAAAGCTGGCTGCTGTCTTTGACATCATTTCTTCTCCTGACAAATACCTGAGTGCTAACTCTGACAAAACTAGCTACTATTTATTGTGAGTTTGCCAGCACCATTCATCATTTTAACTGCTTTAACTATGAGACCAATACGAGTATAATCGTCCCATTTTTATGGATGGGGGACTAAGGCACAGAAAGGCCTCGGGTAACTGGCCTGAGGTCTGTCAATAGCAGAGCTGGTAGGTGTCACCTTAACCATCATTCTGGTTTGGCTTTCTATGTGCTAAAGATTACTCTAGGTACTAGGCAAACAGAGGCCCCTACTCTCACAAAAAGCTTACACCCTGCTAGGGGAGAGAGATGGCAACAATTACCCAGAGGATGAGACGATGAGGCATGCAGAGGATGATAAGAGTCCAGAGAGGGATTTGACGGCCACTTCAGATTTGGGTGCTCAGGGAAGGCCTCTCTTTGGAGGTTGCATTTAAGTGGAGAAAACAACATCAACAAGCAGGGCTACTCTTCGCTGCGGTGTTTAGGTTTTTAGGTTTTTCTTTCTTGAGGCAGAGCTCGGGCTCTAGAGCAGTTGGGCTTAGTTGCTCTGTGGAGGTTGCAAAAAACCATGTTTTTTCCTTCTAACACTTGCAATGAGACTTCTTAAAAGAATTGTATTCTTGCTCTACTCTATAGCAGAGGCTGGTCACTTACTGCTTACTTTGTACCTGTTCCAGTTCACCTGGACTACCTGTTCTTCGGTGAACTTTATGTAAAATATTAATATTTACTTTTTAAAAATCATTTTAAAATTTATTTATTTTTGGTTGCCCAGGTTATTCGTTGCTGTGCTCAGGGTCTTGAGATGTAGTGAGTGGGGTCTACTCTTCATTTTCTCTTGTTTCAGAGCGTGGACTCTGCGGCGTGGGGCGGGAGTGGCGCAGTTCACTGGTTGTGGCACACAGGATTTAGTTGCCCTTGGCATGAGGAATCTTCCTGGACCAGGGATGGAACCTATGTCTCCTGCCAACACTGTACACTGTACCACCAGAGAAGCCCTCAGTATGTCATTTTGATGCACAATTCTTTGAAGAAGGTATGTAATTGTGTCTTTACCTTCTAATTGCTTTCTGAGAATCTGCTTCTCAAGTTATAACCTTCAGACTGGTTAAAATAAAATTTTTGTTTCTTCTTGACATTGAATTGAAGTTTCATCAACAAACCAACCCCCAAGTCCTGTCAACCCTGCCACTTAACATCTCTTTCAGATCTCGTCTTTCTCTATCATCCCTACCATCATCTGCCAGGGAGATGCATGCAGTATGTTTCAGTGGTCCCCACATTGGGCACCCCACCCCTCCCCAGAAGTATAATCACAACATAGCTTTTATTTATTTTTATTAATTAATTTATTTATTCATTTCATTTTTGATTGTGCAGGTCTTCATTGCAGCACGGGGGCTTTCTGTAGTTGCAACGAGCAGGGGCTATTCTTCGTTGCAGTGTGCAGGCTTCTCCTTCTCCCGATGAAGAACACAGGCTGCAGAGCACACAGACTTAATTGCTCTGTGGCATGTGGAGCCTTCCCAGAGCAAGGGTGGAATCTGTGTCCCCTACATTGGCAGGTGGGTTCTTAACCACTGGTCCACCAGGAACTCCCGCCACACAGCCTTTAGAGTGACCTTCAAATGTACAGCTGATGTCACTCTTTCAACAGTGCCCACCACCTTTAGTTTTCTGTCCACCACCTTTTGCCAAATTCTGCCTTCCGTCATTCCTCTTTTGGGCTAAAGTCCTGTGGGCTTCCCAGGTGGCACTAGTGGCCGAGAACCTGCCTGCCAATGCAGGAGACATCAGACACAAGGGGTTCGATCCCCGGGTTGGATGATCCCCCCGGAGGAGAAAACTGCAACCGACTCCAGTGTTCTTGCCTAGAGAATCCCAAGGACAGAGGAGCCTGGCAGGCTATGGTCCGTAGTGTCACGAAGGGTCAGACAGGACTGAAGTGACTTAGCATTCACACACACGTCTTATTTCCTTACCTTGAACTGAGATATGGAGAAATAAATCACCGTAAAGGACAGGAAGGGGTCTGCCTACATGTGTCAGGAAGGAGTGACCTGGCTAATAGGAGAGTAGAGAAGGGGAAAGTAACTGTTTCAATACCCTTGGTCGGCCCACCCAAGCATGAAAATAAACCCTCAAATCATAATACCCATAAATTCAATCAGGAAACTAAAACACCAAACTGCATCCGACAAATTTTCCTTCATTTCAAGGAAAAATCACAGTTTAGGACGTCCCTGGTGGTCCAGTGGTTAAGACTCCATGCTTTCACTGCAGGCAGTGTGGGTTCCATCCCTGGTCAGGGAACTAAGATCCCATAGGCCGCATGGTGTGGTCAAAAGAAAGAAAAACCACAGCTTACACAAAAGTTAGGTAGGGGAAAAAAACACAACATCTATTACATAGGTTAAAAAGTATTGTATAACTTGAACATGTGAAAAAAAAAAAACAGAAAACAGCTCCTAATGGCAAATATCCATCTACCTTCTGGGACAGTAACAGGGGGTGAACCACTCAGAAGAGTCCCCTGCCTCATACTCCTCCCGAGGAAATGCACAGTCATCAGCGGCAAATGGCAATTAGCAGCACCAACAGCTGAGCTGACACTCAAGAGAACGTACCTCCTTGTGGATTTCAGATTTCGAGGACTCCACACAGAAACGTCTCTAGTAACAGCAGATTATAGAAATAATAACTCCTAAAACCAGTCTTGACTTTAACCTGGCAACCTCCGTTGGATCCATGGCAGCCACACACTTTTTATGGATGGCAGCATTTTCCAACATTCTTCTTATTTCAGAAATACCATATAAATGATTTTCAAACTGTTGGTACCAAACCAAACTTGGGTCCACATGCAGTAAAGCCAATCTACTGACACAGGCTGTGGTGAAGAAAGGCACAGGGTTTATCCCAGAGCACCAAGGAGTTTGGGCCTTTTAAGCACTGGCTACCTGGCCTCCTTTTCATACTGTCCGAGTCAAAGCTATGATTTTTCCAGCAGTCATGTACGGATGGGAGAGTTAGACCATAAAGAAGGCTGAGGCCCGAGGAATAAAGGCTTTCAATCTGTGGTGTTGGAGATAACTCTTGAGAATCCCTGGGACTGCAAGGAGACCAAACCAGTCAATCCTAAAGGAAATCAACCTTAAATATTCATTGGAAGGACTGATGATGAAGCTGAAGTTTCTATTCTATTCTCTGGCCACGTAATGGGAAGAGTCGACTCATTGGAAAAGACCTTGATGCTGGTAAATTTTTTAAGCAAAAGGAGAAGAGGGAGGCAGAAGATGAGATGGTCAGAGAGTATCACTGACTCAATGGACATGAATTTGAGCAAACTCTGGGAGAGAGCAGAAGACAGAGGAGCCGAGGTAGGCTGCTGGCCATTAAGGTCCAAAGAGTCGGACATGAGTAAAAAGAACAAAAAATCTGTCAGGTAAGTAAGAAAGATTATGTACCTCAACTCCTAACAAAATAAAAAAATTACTTAAGTGTGGTTTCCCTCGTTCATTAGGAAACTACTATTTCTATAGTACTGTAATAGTATTTCTAAGCACTACTTCTACAGTGCTTCCAGGCCATGTACATGGATCACACCATTTAATCTTCAAAATAACCCTAAAAATAGAGGAAATGGAAATTTATGTAAAATAAAAGTAATCAAAAACTTTGAAGAAGCAAATACAATCAAGCAAATATCCTTGATGAAATAAATGAAAATGTGAGAAAAGGAATATGCGATAAATAGGATTAAAGGATTAATTTTCAAGGTTCAACAATCTCTTGAAAAGGTACAGATACAAGTTTTTTTAAGTACAGCCATGAAAATCCTTCCAGACCCCAGAGGATGAGGAATAGTAACAGAGAATAAAAGGGGTTTAACATTAATGAACAGCGATAGTGGGAACAAACCCGCCTGCCTATGAAGGAGATGTAAGAGATGTGGTTGATCCCTGGCTCGGGAAAATCCCCTGGAAGAGAGCATGGTAACCCACTCCAACGTTCTTGCCTGGAAAACCCCATGGACAGAGAAACCTGGCTGGTTACAACCCACAGGGTCACAGTCAAACAACACTGAAGCGACTTCACACACACATACACATATATTAAATATATACATGACACATACATGTTTAAAAAAACAAAAAACGAGTTTCATGTTGAACGACCCCGCTGCTACACTAGCACGTAAGACTGAAAATAGTAACCTTAAGAGAGCGCTTAAGATCACGAACTCCTTATTGCCAAATTCAAATTTAAACTGAAGGAACTACAGAAAACTACTAGACCATTCAGGTATGATCTAAATCACGGTAATAGGGTGGAAGTGACAAATAGATTCAAGGCATTAGAATCTGATAGAGTGCCTGAAGAACTATGGATGGAGGTTCATGACAGTGTACAGGAGGCAGTGATCAAGACCATCCCCAAGAAAAAGAAATGCAAAAGGGCAAAAACGTTGTCTGCAGAGGCTGAGAAAAGAAGAGAAGCTAAAGGCAAAGGAGAAAGGGAAAGATATATCCATCTGAATGCCGAGTTCCAAAGAATAGCAAGGAGAGATAAGAAAGCCTTCCTCAGCGATCAAGGCAAAGAAACAGAGGAAAACAAAAGAATGGGAAAGACTAGAGATCTCTTCAAGAAAATTAGAGATACCAAGGGAACACATTTCATGCAAAGATGGGCTCGATAAAGGACAGAAATGGTATGGACCTAACAGAAGCAGAAGATACTAAGAAGAGATGGCAAGAATACACAGAAGAACTATACAAAAAAGATCTTCGTGACACAGACAACCACGATGGTGTGATCACTCATCTAGAGCCAGACATCCTGGAGTGCAAAGTCAAGTGGGCCTTAGGAAGCATCACTACGAGCAAAGCTAGTGGAGGTGATGGGATTCCAGTTGAGCTATTTCAAATCCTAGAAGATGATGCTCTTAAATTTCTGCATTCAATATGACAGCAAATTTGGAAAACTCAGCCATGGCCACAGAACTGAAAAAGGTCAGTTTTCACTCCAATCCCAAAGAAAGGCAATGCCAAAGAATGTTCAAACTACTGCACAATTGTACTCCTCTCACACTCTAGCAAAGTAATGCTCAAAATTATCCAAGCTATGCTTCAACAGTACAGGAACTGAGAGCTTCCAGATGTTCAAGCTGGATTTAGAAAAAGCAGAAGAACCAGAGATCAAATTGCCAACATCTGTTGGATCATAGAATAAGCAAGAGAATTCGAGAAAAACATCTACATCTGCTTCATCGACTACGCTAAGGATCACAACAAACTGGAAAATTCTTGAAGAGATGGGAATACCAGACCACCTGACCTGTGTCCCAAGAAATCTGTATGCAGGTCAAGAAGCAAGTTAGAACCAAACATGGAACAACAAATTGGTTCAAAATTGGGAAAAGAGTATGTGAAGGGTGTATATTGTCACCCTGCTTATTTAACTTACATGCGGAGTACATCATGCGAAAAGGTGGGCTGAATGAAGTTCAAGCTAGAATCAAGATTGCCAGGAGAAATATCAACAATCTCAGATAGGCAGATAACACCACCCTTATGGCAAAAAGCAAAGAGGAACTAAAGAGGCTCTTGATGAAGTGAAAGAGGAGTGGAAAAGTTGGCTTAAAACTCAACATTCAGAAATCTAAGATCATGGCATCTGGTTCCATCACTTCACAGCAAATAGATGGGAAAACAATGGAAACAATGATAAACTGTTTTCTTGGGCTCCAAAAACAGTGCAAATGGTGACTGCAGCTATGAAAGTAAAAGACACCTTCACTCCTTGAAGGAAAAACCATAACTAACCCTAAACAGTCCACTCCAGTCAAAGAAAGAGTTTTGCCAGTAGTCACATATAGATGTGAGAATTCGACTACTAAAAAAAGCTGAGTGCCGAAGACCTGAACTATGGTGTTGAAAAAGTCCCTTTGTACTGCAAGGAGATCCAGCCGCTCAGTCCCTAAAAGAAATCAGACCTGAACATTCACTGGAATGACTAGATGCTGAAGCTACAGTCCACAGCGGTAAACTAACTCTAACGTTCATTTTTACAAATAAGACAACCACTGAAAAACCCTTACAGTGCTCCGCAAACGCTTGCCATGTGTTCCACTTCCTGAAACAGGAGGAAGCCAAGCCAAGCCTACTCCAAACACAACACCGCGTAACAGAACCTAAGAAAAATCTCATACAGATAACAAGATTACCAAAGCCAACGAAGTCTCATTTTTCAGAACATCAAATAGAAACGAAACCACTCAGACGGCGTTTTCTCCCTCTAACTCTCCCAGACGGGAGAGAAGAACGATCATCAACGGCCGATGGCAGCTGCATCAAACAGCACCAAACGCCAACTTCACGCTCAGGAGAAAACGCTGCGTCTCTTCCTCGTGGTTTCGGGTGCTCTACACGATCAGAGAAACTTCTCTAGTAACAAACTATAGAAATGATCCCTGAAAGTATAGTCTTAACTTCTACCGGCCAGCCGCTGCTGGGTCTGCGGGAGCCGCTCACTTTCTACTGACGGCCACACTTGTGTCGCTCCCCTCGCCGCCTCACAAACATTTTCCATATTACATCCTGAAACTTGGTAAAACGGCAAACTTCAAAATACCATATTCGCTCGGAAATAGCCCAGAAACACTTCAAAGCCGCAGTACGCCTCATTAGCATACGGCTTCCTGGCACCCAATCGCAGGCGGCCGCTTCCGACTCCTACTCCAGCCTGCCGTCGCCCCAGCCACCGCATCCCGAGCTCCGCACCCAGGCAGGGTCGCCGCGCCCCTCTGCAGGCCGAGCGCACGCTTCCTGCCACCGGTCCGCGTGGACGGCCTCTGCCTGCTGAAGTCCGCCTGCTTGGAGAGGCCAGGTTTCTTTTGTCTTGAAAGAGAGGTGGGGGCGAGGGGGGAGGAGAAAACACAGAGAACTAGTCTAATCCTGCATAGTAACAAAGGCACCCACGGTGGTTTATGAACGTCTTCTCCACGAATAAGGCATTTTAACCCATGGTCTCACTTCCTGCTCTAAAGGGAAAGGGTGTGGTTATGTCCCCATTCTCACACAGCTGGCTGGAGCACCTGTCACAAAGCTCCTCAAGGGAACCACAGGTGCTACTAGGTACCTGTGGCACTTGATCAAGCCCGGTTCTTTCTGGAAAACCACGGTGTCTGCATCAGGCGGCCTGAGCTCCAGTCAAGTTCATTTCTCTAAGAAAGCATTACATACACCATCTCAAACTTTGGTCGTGAATGACTGATCTTCCTGGCTTCCACATCTCACAGGAAGCCAACCATTTACTTGTGGCAAAAGTTAGTCCCAGCTTCTCCTCAAAGAACACACCTTACCTACGATGCTGTGTAACTGTCACTTAACTTCCTGTTGTAAAGAGGTTTCTGCCCCAGGTCTTCCAGCATGCCAGAAAGCACAGTGCTCTGTGAACATGCAGTCCGTGGTTTTCTGAATCAACCACATTTTTTCATTGCATCACAGTAACATGATTGGGGGCAGGAGCAAAAGGGGACGACAGAGGATGAGATGGCTGGATGGCATCACTGACTCGATGGACGTGAGTCTGAGTGAACTCTGGGAGTTGGTGATGGACAGGGAGGCCTGGCATGCTGTAATTCATGGGGTCGTAAAGACTGAGCGACTGAACTGAACTGAAATGAACATGAATAAGGTGACTATCATTTCATCTCATCCTACCACCTCTAGTTGAGCAGTTCCTTAAGTCTTAAAGAGTTATAAGGTCCCTTCCAGTCATTTTCACACAAGAGCCCCTTGTCTCTGGTCTCAGCCCTTCCGCATCCTTTCTCCTTTCCTCCAACCTTTCTGGGGACCCCTCACATTCCACGCCAACCTTTGGCCTCCTTTGAGCAGTTTCTCAGCTCTCCTTACCTCTTTGGATGCTTCCCGTCAGCTTCCCAGCTAACAGTGACCACACTGTGTTTTGTTTCCCTAATTACCTTTCTAAGTGCCTCTACCTACTGTGTTATAAATGCATTTACTTCTCCCTTCTAAACTGTGAGGTGTTTAAAGCAAAAAGAGTGCGCACCTTTTGGCAGCTCTTTGCAGGAGCTCTTTGCAGGAGGTCCCCTTTGTCTTGTCACTTTAGCAAAGCTATACAGCAAGTAACCTTAAACTAGGCATCCCCACACTCCACTCATCTCCTGGCCCTAGCACACCTTCCAAATCTTTTTTTTTTCCCTTCCGTATCTTTTGATCACACAATACCTTGCCTAACCTGTTGGTTCTCTCTGTATATCAAAGATGTAGAAATGAAGAATAAATAATTAACAGGTGGCCAGATCTCTTCCCCAGTTTCCCCTTTAGTAATCTTCAAACTGTATGGAACAAACTGTGTAAACAAGATAGCATCTAAACAAAAATAACAAGAAGTCAACAAGCCTGCAAGCAGGGGGGATAATGATGATGACTCTGACCCCCTATCTCCAACCATTAACTGAGCTTACGTCCCTTTTCCCTGTTAAAAACTTTTATGGCCCAGCAGAACCTAGGAGCTGGTTTTCAGGGCTGTGAGTCCAGCTTCTCCCCAGATTGCTGGTATTCTGATTAAAAGCAATGTTTTCCATTTCTACCAACACTTGCCTCTTGAGCACTGATTTTCAAGCAGCCGGCTGCCAGACCTGAGTTCAGTAACAGATTCAGGTCTTGTTTACCACTGTATCTCTAGCCCCTTACCTTGCTGCAGTCTCCCACATTTTATTGATGGTGGCATTTTTTCCACATTCTTCTCTTTTCAGAAATAACATATAAATGCATTTTCAAAATGCCGTTTTATATACAACTTTTAAAAATCTGAATACTCTTTAAGAGTTTTTATTTTTTCTTTAAGGAACTAAGACTTCACATTCTTAGCCTATTACAAATCAGTACTTAATCTGAAGCTCTTATCTTCTGTCTCTAAAAGACACTAACACTTCTTCCTGACTCCTATAAGACCAAGGTGTGCTGGGATGTATCAAATTAGTTTTCTAACCTTATAAATATGACACCAAGCATCTGTGGATGAGGTTATTTATTACTGTCATTTTTAATTTAACCTTCTAAAATCCTGAATTTTAATTTGACTCTTTACTTTTAGAACCTCTGCTGGTTACTCACTTGAACGTAGATATGAGCAGTACATATCGGTGATGAAAAAAAAATTACTTTTAAGACAGAACAAGAAAAGTATACCAAATTTTCCCTGCCATTTGAGCCACTAACACTCCCCTTTAGCGTGCATTATGTATCTGTATTATACATTAATAGATTGCCTTTGACACAAGAATTCCTATGTACCTCCCCCCTAAAAAAAATTGATTTCCTCCTGGCACCAGTAAGGTAACTTGTTAGGGGTCCTTTTCTCAATCCTGTAAGGGGTCACGATGACCCACAATTCACCTTGCTGGACTATATAAACTGTCAACGTGTTAATCTGAGGTATAATCCTTTGTCTCAAAAACTTCTGTAACTGTACTTTGACCTCTAATAGCAGAATAGTCCTCAGAACTTTCTGAGAGACTGTCTCATAGGTTATAATCCTCAGGTTGGCGCGAATAAAATTTTCCATTTCTTTCTTAAGATTGAAAAAAATTTTTTTTGTTGGCTGCACTTGAAGACATGTGGGATCTTAGTTTCCTGACCAGGGACTGAACCCAGGCCACTGAACTGCCCTGGAAGTCTATCTTAGATTGACTGTTTATTTTTTCTTGGCTGATTTTAAATTGCATTTAGTTAAACCAACATAATAATAAAAGAAAAAGTCATACCACTGAGGGGGAGAAAGAACAAACCATCTTAAAACAACTAATGAAAGTCCCTCAGTTGCATCTGACTCTTTGTGACCTCACGGACCTCATGAACCATAGACTGCGAGGCTTCTCTGTCCATGGAATTCTCCAGGCCAGAATACTGGAATGGGTAGCCATTCCCTTCTCCAGGGGATCTTCCCAACCCAGGGACTGAACCCAGGTCTCCCTCATTGCAGGTGGATTCTTTACCATCTGAGCCACAAAGGGAAGCCCTAAAACAAAATTATGTTTAAAGCTACTTTGAATCCATTTTCCTTGTAACTCTTCCTATCCTATTACTCATAACAAGACCTGTATGTCAACCAGTTGAGTATCAAAGGTGTGTATGTATTTCCCTGCAATATGTGGGAAATGCTCAGTCACTTAGTCCGGTGTCCGACTCTTTGCGACCCTATTGAATGTAGCCCACCAGGATCCTTTGGCCAGGGGGATGGATTCTCCAGACAAGGATACTGGAGTAAAAAAAAAAAAACGCTGCAGTGGCTTCCTGACCCAAGGACTGAACTCACGTCTACTGCATCTCTTGCACTGCAGGGGATTCTTTACCCACTTAGCCATCCAGAAAGCCATTCCTATGGCTTGTTCCTAGCCTCATCCACCCAGAAAAAGGTAAAACACAAAAAGCCTTTACTCAAAAAGAAAAACACAGGATACTTGGGTGGAGGGTATTTTAAACTGCATTTAGTTAAACCAACAGGCGATTATACCATGGAAGTGACAGATTCAGGGGATTAAAATCTGATAGAGTGCTTAAAGAACTATGGATGGAGGTTCATGACATTCTACAGGAGGCAGTGATCAAGCCACCCGCAAGAAATAGAAATGCAAAAAGGCAAAATGGTTGTCTGAGGAGGCCTTACAAATAGCTGAGAAAAGAAGAGAAGCAAAAGGCAAAGGAGAAAAGGAAAGATATATCCATCTGAATGCAGAGTTCCAAAGGATAGCAAGGAGAGATAAGAAAGCCTTCCTCAGTGATCAATGCAAAGAAATAGAGGAAAACAATAGAATGGGAAAGACTAGAGATCTCTTCAAGAAAATTAGAGACACCAAGGGAACATTAATGTAAAGATGGACATGGTGAAGGACAGAAATGGTATGGACCTAACAGAAGCAGAAGATAGTAAAAAGAGGTAGCAAAAATACACAGAAGAACTATACAAAAAAGATCTTAACAACCCAGATAATCACAATGGTGTGATCACTCATCTAGAGCCAGACATCCTGGAGTGCAAAGTCAAGTGGGCCTCAGGAGGCATCAGTATACACAAAGCTAGTGGAGGTGACAGAATTCCAGCTGAGCTATAGAAAATTCTAACGTCATGCTGTGAAAGTGCTGCACTCAATATGCCAGCACATTTGGAAAACTCAGCAGTGGCCACAGGACTGGAAAAGGTCAGTTTTCATTCCAATCCCAAAGAAAGGCAATGCCAAAGAATGTTCAAACTACCGCACAATTGCACTCCTCTCACACTCCAGGAAAGTAATGCTCAAAATTCTCCAAGCCAGGCTTCAACAGTACGTGAACTGTGAACTTCCAGATGTTCAAGCTGGATTTAGAAAAAGCAGAGGAACCAGAGATCAAATTGCCAACATCCGTTGGATCATCGTAAAAAGCAAGAGGGTTCCAGAAAAAATATCTACTTGTGCTTTATTGACTACACCAAAGCCTTTGACTGTGTGGATCACCATAAACCGTGGAAAATTCTGAATGAGGTGGGAATACCAGACTACCTGACCTGCCTCCTGAGAAATATGTATGCAGGTCAAGAAGCAACAGTTAGAACCAGACATGGAACGACAGACTGGTTCCAAATTGGGAACGGAGTATGTCAAAGCTGTATATTGTCACCTTGCTTATTTAACTTATATACAGAATACATCATGAGAAATGCCAGGCTGGATGAAGCACAAGCTGGAATCAAGATTGCCGGGAAAAATACCAATAACCTCAATATGCAGATGACACCACCCTTATGGCAGAAAGCGAAAAAGAACTAAAGAGCCTCTTAATGAAAGTGAAAGAGGAGACTGAAAAAGTTGGCTTAAAACTCAACATTCAAAAAACTAAGATTATGCCATCTGGTCCCATCACTTCGGCTTCCCTGATAGAATCCACCTGCAACTTGGGAGACCTGGGCTCGATCCCTGGGTTGGGAACATTTCCTGGAGAAGGGAAAGACTACCCACTCCAGTATTCTGGTCTGGAGAAGGATCTCAAAGAGTCGAACATGACTTTCACCCATCACTTCATGGCAAATAGATGGGGAAATGATGGAATCAGTAAGAGAATTTATTTTCTTGGGCTCCAGAATCACTGCAGATGGTGACTATAGCCATGAAATTAAAAGATACTTGTTCTTTGGAAGAAAAGATATGACCAACCTAGACAGCATATTAAAAAGCAGAGACATTACTTTGCCAACAAAGGTCTGTCTAGTCAAAGCTATGTTTTTTCCAGTAGTCACATATGCATAAGCTGAGGAACAAAGAATTGACGCTTTTGAACTGTGATGCTGGAGAAGACTGTCGAGAGTCCCTTGGACTGCAAGGAGATCCAACCAGTCCATCCTAAAGGAAATCAGTCCTGAATATTCATTGGAAGGACTGATGCTGAAGCTGAAACTCCAATACTTTGACCACCTGGTGTGAAAAACCAACTCATTGGAAAAGACCCTGATGCTGGGAAAGACTGACGGCGGAAGGAGAAGGGGATGACAGAGGACAAGACAGTTGGATGGCATCACCGACTCAATGGACATGAGTCTGAGCAAGCTCCAGGAGCTGGTGATGAACAGGGAAGCCTGGTATGCTGTAGTCGCAAAGAGTGGGACACAACTGAACAACTGAACTGAAGCCAACATGATTATAAAAGAAAAAAATCATAATACTGAGAGGGGAAGAGAACAAACCATCTTTGTGGAGGGTGGGGGGAGGGAGGAATGGCTTACCTGCCAGAGATCAACGAATCACCTTGAAAAATACTATGAAAGAAAGCACTGAAAAACTACTAACAGGAAAGGAGAATAGCAAAAAAAAAAAAAAAAAAAAGTAAAGAAAAATACCCCTGCTTAAATATATGCAGAAACCACACACACAACATTCTCCTCCTTCAAAGAAAAAATAAAAACATTCAGAAACAAAAACACGCTTAAAAACCCCAGAGAATAAGACTCAGTTCAGTTCATTTCAGTGGCTCAGTTGTGTCTGACTCTTTGTGACCCCCATGGACTGCAGCACGCCAGGCCTCCCTGTCCATCACCAACTCCCGGAGCTTAGTCTGTGATGCCATCCAACCATCTCATCCTCTCTCATCCCCTTCTCCTCTCGCCTTCAATCTTTCCCAGCATCATGGTCTTTTCAAATGAGTCAGCTCTTCGCATCAGGTGGTCAAAGTATTGGAGTTTCAGCTTCAACATCAGTGCTTCCAATGAACATTCAAGGACTGATTTCCTTTAGGCTGGACTAGTTGGATCTCCTTGCAGTCCAAGGGACTCTCAAGAGTCTTCTCCAACACCACACTTCAAAAGCATCAATTCTTCGGTGCTCAGCTTTCTTTATAGTCCAACTTTCACATCCATATATGACCACTGGAAAAACCATAGCCTTGACCAGACAGACCTTTGTTGGCAAAGTAATGTCTCTGCTTTTTAATATGCTAAGTTGGTCATAACTTTTCTTCCAAGGAACAAGCGACTTTTTATTTCATGGCTGCAGTCACCGTCTGCAGGGATTTAGGAGCCCAAAAAATAAAGTCTGCCACTGTTTCTGAATCTATTTGCCATGAAGTGATGGGACCAGATGCCATGATCTTAGTTTTCTGAATGTTGAGCTTTAAGCCAACTTTTTCCCTCTCCTCTTTCACTGTCATCAAGAGGCTTTTGAGTTCCTCTTCACTTTCTGCCATAAGGGTGGTGTCATCTGCATATCTGAGGTTATTGATATTTCTCCCGGCAATCTTGGTTCCAACTTGTGCTTCATCCAGTCCAGTGTTTCTCATCATGTACTCTGCATATAAATTAAATAAGCAGGGTGACAATATATAGCCTTGAGGTACTCCTTTTCCTATTTGGAGCCAGTCTGTTGTTCCATGTCCAGCTCTAACTGTTGCTTCCTGACCTGCAATACATATTTCTCAGAAGGCAGGTCAAGTGGTCTGGTATTTCCATCACTTTAGGAATTTTTCATAGTTTATTGTGATCCACACAGTCAAAGGCTTTGGCATAGTCAATAAAGCAGAAATAGATGTTTTTTTCTGGAACTCTCTTGCTTTTTCGATGATCCAGCGGATGTTGGCAATTTGATCTCTGGTTCCTCTGCCTTTTCTAAAACCAGCTTGAACATCTGGAAGTTCACAGTTCACATAATTCTTGAAGCCTGGCTTGGAGAATTTTGAGCATTACTTTGCTAGCATTTGAGATGACTGCAATTGTGCGGTAGTTTGAGCATTCTTTGGCATTGCATTTCCTTGGGATTGGAATGAAAACTGACCTTTTCCAGTCCTGTGGCCACTGCTGAGTTTTCCAAATGTGCTGGCATATTGAGTGCAGCACTTTCACAGCACCATCTTTTAGGATTTGAAATAGCTCAGCTGGAATTCCATCACCTCCACTAAGGGCCCACTTGACTTCACATTCCAAGATGTCTGGCCCTAGGTGAGTGATCACACCATCGTGATTGTCTGGGTCATGAAAATCTTTTTTGTACGGTTCTTTTGTGTATTCTTACCACCTCTTCTTACTATCTTCTGCTTGTTAGGTTCATACCATTTCTGTCCTTTATTAAGCCCATCTTTGCATGAAATGTTCCCTTGGTATCTCTAATTTTCTTGAAGAGATCTCTAGTCTTTCCCATTCTATTGTTTTCCTCTATTTCTTTGCACTGATCACTAAGGAAGGGTTTCTTATCTCTCCTTGCTATTCTTTAGAACTCTGCATTCAAATGGGTATATCTTTCCTTTTCTCCTTTGCTTTAGGCTTCTCTTTGCACAGCTATTTTAAGGCCTCCTCGGACAGCCATTTTGCTTTCTTGCATTTCTTTTTCTTGGGGATGGTCTTGCTTCCTGTCTCCTGTACAGTGTCATGAACCTCCATTCATAGTTCATCAGTCACTCTATCAGATCTAGTCCCTTAAATCTATATTTCACTGCCACTGTATAATTGTTAGGGATTTGATTTAGGTCATATCTGAATGGTCTAGTCATTTTCCCTACTTTCTTCAACTTAAGTCTGAATTTGGCAATAAGTAATCATGATCTGAGCCACAGTCAGCACCCGGTCTTGTTTTTGCAAACTGTATAGAGCTTCTCCCGGAGAAGGCAATGGCACCCCACTCCAGTACTCTTGCCTGGAAAATCCCATGGATGGAGGAGCCTAGTGGGCTTCAGTCCATGGGGTCTAGAAGAGTCGGACACGACTGAGCGACTTCACTTTCACTTTTCACTTTCCTGAGTTGGAGAAGGAAATGGCAACCCACTCCAGCGTTCTTGCCTGGAGAATCCCAGGGACGGGCAAGCCTGGTGGGCTGCCATCTACGGGGTCACACAGAGTCAGACACGACTGAAGTGACTTAGCAATAGCAATAGAGCTTCTCCATCGTTGGCTGCAAAGAATATAATCAATCTGATTTCAGTGTTGACCATCTGTTGATTTCCATCTGTCCAACACACAGTTGTGGATGTGACTGGTGATGGAATCAAGGTCCGATGCTATTAAGAGCAATATTGCATAGGAACCTGGAAAGTTAGGTCCATGAATCAAGGCAAATTGGAAGTGATCAAACAGGAGATGGCAAGAGTGAACGTTGACATTTTAGGAATCAGCAAAATAAAATATACTGGAATGGGGGAATTTAACTCAGATGATCACTATATCTACTACTGTGGGCAAGAATCCCTTAGAAGAAATGGAGTAGCCATCATAACAACAGGAGTCCAAAATGCAATACATGGATGCAATCTCAAAAACAACAGAATGATCTCTGTTTATTTTCAAGGCGAACCATTCAATATCATGGTAATCCAAGTCTATGCCCCCAACTAGTAATACTGAGGAAGCTAAAGTCAAAAGGTTTTACGAAAACCTACAGGACCTCCTAGAATTAATACCCCCCCAAAAGATGTCCTTTTCATTATAGAGGAGTGAAGAAACATGTGGAGTCAATAGGAAAATTTGACCAGAGTACAGAGAACAAAGGCTAATAGAATTCTGCCAAGAATATGCACTGGTCATAGCAAACACCAGACCCATTCCACAAACACTTAAAACATAACCCAACAAGCCTAATTATATCACATAAAAGTGACAGTACACTGCTTTCAACAAACCAGTTATAAACAAAACCACTCAGATGGTGTCTTCTCCCTCTTACTCTCCCAAAGGAAGAGAAGAACGATCACCAATGGTCAGTGGCAGCTGCAGAAGCAACACCAAGGACCAGCTTCACGCTCAGGAGAGAACACTACATCTCCTCCTCATGGTTTCGGGTGCTCTACACATTCAGAGAAACTTCTCTAGTAACAAACTATAGAAATGATCCCTGAAAGTATAGTCTTAAACCCCAGCCCCCGGCCGCTGCCGGGTCTGTGCTAGCTGTGAACTTTTCACTGAGGGCAACACAGTTTCCCCACCACTTGGCCATTTTTTCTTCAGCTGGGAAAAAAAGCAGAAAGAGCTCTTACAATACAGCTTTCAAATGCTGTCACTTACCAACTCATTTGAACATTGTCACTGAAAATGTAATTTAACATTTTTAAAAAATCAAACTTAATTTACATAATACAGAGTGACAGCCAATCACAACAATGCCAGTAGGCATTTGCTACACAGATGGACTAAAGCTGCCCCGCCCCTGAAAGCTGTAAAGGAAAGGGCGGGTGTCTGCCTTTGCTCCTGAGAACCTAGCTGATTCCACTGATAACTCAACCTTAGCAGCTGCATTCAACCCTGTCCAAGAAGTAATAAGAGGTCACCATGACTGAGGCAGAGACGGGGACTGGGTGGCTGACAACCAGCTCTGGAAAACAGAACCTTTGGGGGTTTTGCCACAGGATTACACTACCTGTTCACACTTTCTGAATTTTTAAAATAAAGCTGGCTTCTGTCTTTGACATTATTTCTTCTCCTGACAAATACCTGAGTGCCAACTATGACAATACTGCTGCTGCTACTGCTAAGTGGCTTCAGTCGTGTCCAACTCTGTGTGACCCCATAGATGGCAGGCTCCCCCCTCCCTGGGATTCTCCAGGCAAGAACAGTGGAGTGCGTTGCCATTTCCTTCTCCAATGCATGAAAGTGAAAAGTGAAAGTGAAGTCACTCAGTTGTGCCCGACTCTTAGCGACCCCATGGACTGCAGCCTACCAGGCTCCTCTGTCCATGGGATTTTCCAGGCAAGAGTACTGGAGTGGGGTGCCATTGCCAATACTAGCTACTATTTATTGTGAGTTTGCCAGCACCATTCATCATTTTAACTGCTTTAACTATGAGACCAATACGAGTATAATCGTCCCATTTTTATGGATGGGGGACTAAGGCACAGAAAGGCCTTGGGTAACTGGCCTGAGGTCTGTCAATAGCAGAGCTGGTAGGTGTCACCTTAACCATCATCCTGGTTTGGCTTTCTATGTGCTAAAGATTACTCTAGGTACTGGGCAAACAGAGGTCCCTACTCTCACAAAAAGCTTACACCCTGCTAGGGGAGAGAGATGGCAACAATCACCCAGAGGATGAGATGATGAGGAATGCAGAGGATGATAAGAGTCCAGAGAGGGATTTGACGGCCACTTCAGATTTGGGTGCTCAGGGAAGGCCTCTCTTTGGAGGTTGCATTTAAGTGGGGAAAACAATGAATACAATGACCCAAAGAAACGAACAAGGTTGTGTGTTCCAGCAACTGGAAGACAGCTAGAGAACACAGGGTAGGAGGAAGAGCAGGCAGGCCAATGTCTGAGGATTTTCTAGGCAAGTCCAACTCCCGGGCAGTCTGGATTTTAAGTGTGAGGGAAGCCATTGAGAGGCTGGAAGCTGTGAAGACCAGTTCCGAGGCCACTGCAAGCAAGGTGTCTGAAGGAGAGATCATGGTAGCTTGCAAGGAAGGAGGAGAAACATGGGCTGCTCTGGAAATTCAGTTAGTAGGATGGGACTCACTGGTGGGCTTGCTGCAGGAGGAGGAGTGGGGTGTCAGGGAAAGAGATTTCAAAGATTGACATGTTGGCAATTCAGTGGGTGGTGCTGCTACAGCAAAGACTGGAGAAAGAGGGATTTCTCATTTAAAGGAGGGGCATTCTCACAAAGGGGGAAAGGAGTGCTCACCTATTGTCCTTGCTTTATCTAATTTCACCCTTAATGACAGCTCTATGTGTTAATGCTATTTATATTCATTTACACAGAGAGACAGATTGGGGTCAAGGAACTTCCCAGGAACCCACAACTAGTAAATGACAGACCAAGGCATATTCCTGGGGCTTCCCTGGTGGCTCAGAGGTTAAAGCGTCTGCCTGCAATGTGGGGGACCCAGGTTCGATCCCTGGGTCGGGAAGATCCCCTGGAGAAGGAAATGGTACCCCACTCCAGTATTCTTGCCTGGAGAATCCCATGGACGGACAAGCCTGGTGGGCTACAGTCCATGGGGTCGCAAAGAGTCGGACACGACTGAGCGACTTCACAGAACAGAAAAGAACAGGAGGCATATTCCAGAGCATAAACTGCTCCTCTCACCGCTCCCAATATTTCAAGAGGACCGAGAACTAATTTAGGCTTACAATGAAAGCTTGGCCACTATAGATCCATAAAGAGAAACTCATGGAAGAACTACAGACATTTAATAGCAATGAGAGTAAAAGAGGTTTAACACTGACTAATAATGGCGATAGTGGTAAAGAGCAAAAAGAGACGCGGGTTCAATCCCTGGCTGGGGAAAAATACCCTGGAAAGAAGATGGCAACCCATTTCAGTGCATTTGCCTAGGGAACCCATGATAAACTTGTCAGGTTAGAGACAGCTCACATGACACACAGACAAATATGACTGGAATGACTCAGCACACACAGAGCTATAAAAGAGAAACCCTCCAGCGCTGTGCAAAGGCCACTGGCAATAAGGTCAGTCAGTTCAGTCACTCAGTAGTGTCTGACTCTTTTCGACCCCATGAACCACAGCACGCCAGGCCTCCCTGTCCATCACCAACTCCCGGAGTTCACTCAGACTCACGTCCATAGAGTCAGTGATGCCATCCAGCCATCTCATCCTCTGTCGTCCCTTTCTCCTCCTGCCCCCAATCCCTCCCAGCATCAGTCTTTTCCAATGAGTCAACTCTTCGCATGAGGTGGCCAAAGTACTGTGTTTCAGCTTTAGCATCATTCCTTCCAGAGAAATCCCAGGGCTGATCTCCTTTAGAATGGACTGGTTGGATCTCCTTGCAGTCCAAGGGACTCTCAAGAGTCTTCTCCAACACCACACTTCAAAAGCATCAATTCTTCGGCGCTCAGCCTTCACAGTTCAACTTTCACATCCATACATGACCACTGGGAAAACCATAGCCTTGACTAGATGGACCTTTGCTGGCAAAGTAATGTCTCTGCTTTTGAATATGCTATCTAGGTTGGTCATAACTTTCCTTCCAAGGAGTAAGTGTCAGTCAGCATCCACAGTGATTTTGGAGCCCAAAAAAATAAAGTCTGACACTGTTTCCCCATCTATTTCCCATGAAGTGATGGGACCAGATGCCATGAACTTCGTTTTCTGAATGTTGAGCTTGAAGCCAACTTTTTCACTCTCCTCTTTCTTCAAGAGGCATCTGCATATCTGAGGTTATTGACATATCTGCCAGCAATCTTGATTCCAGCTTGTGCTTCTTCCAGCCCAGCGTTTCTCATGATGTACTCCACATATAAGTTAAATAATCAAGGTGACAATATACAGCCTTGACGTACTCCTTTTCCTATCTGGAACCAGTCCGTTGTTCTAACAGTCAGTCCAGTTCTAACCGTTGCTTCCTGACCTGAATATAGATTTCTCAAAAGGCATGTCATTTGGTCAGGTATTCACATCTGTTTCCTTTACAGCTTTCAGGGGCAGGGCCGCATTAGTCAGTCTATGCAGCAAATGCCTTCTGGGCTTATAAAGACTTGGGTTGTGACTGGCTGTCACTCTACATTATGTAAATTAAGCCTGATGAGGTACACGTTTTTAAAACATAGCTAAAACACGGGTGAGTTAAATAAGAAACATAAAATGATTCCTTTTCTTAGGGAAAGATCAATTGTAAGTGAAACCACTCAGACGGTGTCCTCTCCCTCTTACTCTCCCAAAGGAAGAGAAGAACGATCATCAATGGCCAGTGGCAGCTGCAGAAGCAACACCAAGGACCAGCTTCACGCTCAGGAGAGGACACTACATCTCCTCCTCATGGTTTCGGGTGCTCTACACATTCAGAGAAACTTCTCTAGTAACAAACTATAGAAATGATCCCTGAAAGTATAGTCTTAACCTCCAGCCCCCGGCCGCTGCCGGGTCTGTGCTAGCTGTGAACTTTTCACTGAGGGCAACACAGTTTCCCCACCACTTGGCCATTTTTTCTTCTACTGGGAAAAAAACAGAAAGAGCTCTTGCAATACAGCTTTCAAATGCTGTCACTTATCACCTCATTTGAGCATTTTCACTGAAAATATAATTTACCAGTTTTTAAAAATCAAACTTAATTTACATAATACAGAGTGACAGCCAGCCAATCACAACCCCAGTCTTTAAAGCCCAGGAGGCACTCGCTGCACAGATGGACTAAAGCAGCCCCGCCCCTGAAAGCTGTACAGGAAAGGGCGGGTGTCTGCCTTTGCTCCTGAGAACCTAGCTGATTCCACTGATTACTCAGTCTTAGCAGCTGCATTCAAGGCTCTCGAAGAAGTCAGAGTTTCAAACTCTGTTAAGAGGTTACCATGACTAAAGCAGAGATGGGGGCTGGGTGGGTGAGAATCAGAGCTGGAAAACAGAACCTTTGGGGTTTTTGCCATAGGACTGCACTACCAGTTCACACTTCATCAGTTTTTAAAATGAAGCTGGTTGTTGCGTTGACATCCTTCTTCCCTTCGCAAATAATGAGTGCTAACTATGAAACTGTTGTTATCGTTCAGTCGTTAAGTCATATCTGACACTTTGCAACCCCGAGTGCTGCACTGCAGCACCTCGGGCTTCCCTGTCTTCACTTTTTCTCTGAGTTTGCTCAAACTCTTGTCCATTGAGTCGGTGATGCCATCCAACCATCTCATCCTCCGTCACCCCCTTCTCCTCCTGCCTTCAATCTTTCCCAGCATCAGGGTCTTTCCGATGAGTTGGCTCTTCGCATCAGGTGGCAAAAGTATTCAAGCTTCAGCTTCAGCATCAGTCCTTCCAATGAATATTCAGGGATGATTTCCTTTAGGACTGACTGGTTTGGTCTCTTTGCAGTTTAAAGGACTCTCAAGAGTCTTCCCCAGCATCCCAATTAGAAAGAGTGAAACTATAAAACTGCTACCTAGTATTTGCACCAGCTTGCCAGCCACCAGTCATCATTTTAAGTGATTATACAAATATCATCCCATTTTTACAGACAGGGGGACTGAGGCACATAAAGACTAAGGAACCTGTTGAGGTCTGTTAATAGCAGAGCTGGTAGGTTTCACCCAGATGTGTTTTCTATGTGCTAAAGATTACTCTAGGTACTGGGCAAACAGAGGTCCCTACTCTCACAAAAGCTTACACTCTGGTAGGGGAGGGAGATGACAACAATTACCTGAGAGGATGAGATGATGAGGCATGCAGAGGATAAGAGTTCAAACAGAGAGGGATTTGACGGCCACTTCAGATTTGGGTGCTCAGGGAAGGCGTCCTTTTGGAGGTTGCATTTAAGTGGAGAAAACAATGAATACAATGACCCAAAGAAAGGAACAAGGTTGTGTGTTACAGCAACTGGAAGACAGCTAGAGAACACAGGGTAGGAGGAAGAGGGGAGGGCAGGCAGGCCAATGTCTGAGGATTTTCTAGGTAAGGCCAAGGCCTGGGGAGTCTGCTTCTTCAGGGTCTGCTGTGGGAGTTCTAACTCCTTTGCCATTCATTTGCTGAAGGTCAGAAATTTCTCCTAAACCTGCTCCAACTGAACTCTGTCATCACTGCTCACCCCATTGCTCTACCTAATTCAGTTCCTCCTCCATTTCCCCCATTAACACAAGGAATTATTATCCACACATTTGATCAAGTCAGAAGACCTGACAGTTATCCTTGACAGCTCCCCTCACTCATGTCTTCAGTGATCCCAATGAAATGAAATTTATGGTTTATATTTCAAAGCAGAACATGAAAAAATTAAACCTAAAATTCTGTGTGTTTGTTTGGGCTTCCTCCATCAAATGCAATGTGCATCATTACACATTAATCAGAGTCCCTCAAAAATGGGAGTGCTGGTCAACCATAAATTTTTTTTTTCTTTCTTTTGACATTAGCAATGGGATTTCTTAAAAGAATTTCATTCTTTCTCACCTCTGTAGGAGGGCATGGTGACTTGCTGCTTACTTTGTACAAGTTCACTGGGACTACCTGGTTCCTTGGTGAACTTTATATAAAATATCAGTATGTCATTTTGATGTACAATTCTTTGGAAAATGTATATGACTGTCTTCGACTTCTAACAGCTTTCTGAGAGTCTGCTTCTCAGGTTAATCCTCAGATTAGCTCAAATAAAACTCCCATTTTTTCCCCTTCTTCTTGTTAGTTGAATTTTGTCAACAAATCAATCCCAATTCCTGTCAACTTTACCACTTACATATCTCACAGATCTCCTCTTTCTCTATCATCACTTCACCTTCTCCCAAGCAGATGAATGCAGCAGGTGCCTAACTGGCCTTCACACTTGCCACCTCATTGCTGTTGTTTAGGCACTAAGTCATGTTTTACTCTTTGTGACTCCATAAACTGTAGCCCGCCAGGTTCCTCTGTGCAAACTCACCCCTCCCGAAAAGTATAACTGCCATAGAGCTTTTAGAGTGACCTTAAAACACACAGCAGATGCGGTCACTCTCGTTCAATAGCTGCCCTTAGCTTTCTGTCCACCATGGTTCGACCAAATTCTGCCTTCTTTCACTCCTCCTCTGGACTAAAGTCTTATAAATCCTAAGCCTACACATATTCTATTTCCTTAGCTTAGACTGAGATACAAAGAAAGAAATCACTATAGAGGACAGGAAGTGATGTCTGCCTACATGTTTCAGAAGAGTGACTTGACTGACAGGAGAGTACAGGAAGCAAAGTAACTTTGTTTTAATACCCTTGAAAGTGAAAGTGAAAGTCAGTCAATCCTGTCTGACTCTTTGAGACCCCATGGATTATACAGTTCAAAACACTAGAGTGGGTAGTGCGGGGAGCCGGTGAGGCATTCTGCTCATGACAAAGGTCATGAGGAAGGAGGCTCGGCATACGCAAAGGCGGGATCGAGCCTCAGGAGTCCCCCCGGATATTCTCGAGCATTTCCCCCCCAAAAACCAGAGTCTGCCTACTTTATTGCTTTGTGCTCTCACCTCTGACTTTACTGGGGGCTGTCCCCTACCACCATCTCGCTCTCTCTCTGTCAAAGAGTTAACTTACAGCTCCAATTAATAATGTCCCTGGGCAATTAGGAGTGTTTAAATCCAAACCCCTCAGATGGCTCTCTAACTCGCCTGACAAGTTTACCCGGACTCCTGCAGCTATGCATACGATTGTTTACAGTCTCCTAGCCTCCAGAGGCACGGGAAGCTTAAGATATTCAAATAGCTTAGAGCCTCTCAGAGAGTTAAAAACTGTCAGAATAAACTAGTAAAGGATTTCATTGATGAGTCAATGCTTGTTGCCAAGTTTTCACATCCCCTGAATTGTATCCTTGAATGTGTATTAATTAATAGTTGGTATATAGTAAAAAATAAGTAGTGGCCTTGGTGTTAGTAACTTTAGACCCTTAAGGTAATAAATTCTTTCCTTTGTTGTAAACCCATTACACATCCGCCCTATAGGAATGCAATTTTATCTTTGGAAGATGGTGCCAAACCTTAAAATAATTACTCTTAGAGAAAATAAGTCTTTGTTGATAAGTCCTTGTCAAGAGTCATAAAATGTTAGTAGGCCTTCTGGCCAGAAGATGATATAAATCACCTAAACCATTTGTATACGATAAATTTGCAGGAAAGAAACCTTGGTTTTTGATAAGAATCAAAGACTGCTGACTTTGCATCCCCTATTATCCTCTATGTGTAACTTAGGGTATAAAAGCCCCTGTTAAAAATAAAGCTACGGGCCTTGTTCACCAGCGCTTGGTCTCCCCATGTCATTCTTCCCTTTAACTTCCAGCTGAGTCTCCATCTGGAGCGCGGAACCCACCACGCTTACTAATTATGCCTGGGCTTCTAAGACCCACTCGAGAAGGTGTCTAGGGTGAGGCACCTTCCGCTATTTGAGAGGGCGCCTGCGGCCTACGTAAGTGGTGCAAACTTCTTGTCTTGAAGTTTTATTGGTCTCCTGCGTAAACCAAGCTACTCAGCTTCTTTTCTCCACTGAATTTTCCTACTGAGCTATCCTCATTCTATTGTTCTCTATATCTCTAATTAGCATATAAATAGTCGCCTAGGCCGTCTCTCCTTCGAATACCCTGGATCAGCTGGGGCTGGTCCCCAGCAGGGTAGCCTATCCCTTCTCCAGCAGATCTTCCCAACCCAGGAATCAGGGAATCGAACTGATATCTCCTGCATTGCAGGCGGATTCTGTACCAACTGAGCTGTGAGGGAAGCCCTTAATACCCTTGGGCCACCCCTAATGTGTGAAGGAGCTCATGACCTGTAAATCCAATCAGAAAACAAAAACTTAAAATTGCATCAGAGAAACTCCCCCCTCGTTTCATTGGAAAAATCACAGATAGTGTTCCCCGCCTCTTACTCCTCCAGGGGAAAAGAACAGTCATCAAAGGCAAAAGGCAGTTACAAATGCAACATCAAGAGATGACTTCACATTCTGGAAGAAAACCTGCCTCCTTGTGGCCTTTGAGGACTCCACACAGAAACCTTCCAGTAACAATCTAGAGAAATCTCTTAAAACATACAGTTGCTTTAACCCCAGAACCTCTGCTGGGGTCATGGCAGTCAGTTCAGTTGCTCAGTCGCGTCTGGCTGTTTGCGACCCCAGGCACTGCAGCACGTGAGGCCTCCCTGTCCATCAACAACTCCCGGAGTTTACTCAAACTCACATCCATCGAGTAGGTGATGCCATCCAACCATCTCATTTTCTGTCATCCCCTTCTACTCCTGCCTTCAATCTTTTCCAGCATCAGGGTCTTTTCCAATGAGTCAGTTCTCAGCAAGTGGCCAGAGTACTGGAATTTCAGTTTGAGCATCAGCATCAGTCCTGCTAATGAATAATCAGGACTTATTTCCTTTAGGGATCACAGCAGCCACACACTTTGTATAGATAGTGACATTTCTCATATAAAGGCAGATTCTTTTGGGGGGGGGAGTGCACACGGTGTGGCTTTCCCTCATGCCTCAGACAATTAAAAAAAAAAACAAAACCTGCAACGTGGGAGATGTGGGCTCAATCCTTGGCTTGGAAAGATCCCCTAGAAAAGAGCACGGCTACCTACTCTGGTACTCTTGCCTGGAGAATCCCTATGGATAGAGAAGACTAGCACACTACATACAGCCCAAGAGGTCGCAAAGAATTGGACGAGACTAAAAATCTATGGTTTTTCCAGTAGTCATGTGTGGATGTGATTTGAACTATAAAGAAAGCTAAGCACCGAAAAATTGAGGCTTTTGAACTGTTGTTGGAGGGGACTGTTCAGAGTCCCTTGGACTGCAAGGAGATCCAAACCATCCTTCCTGAACAAAATCAATCCTGAATATTCCCTGTAAGGACTGATGCTGAAACTGAAATTCCAGTAGCTTGGTCAGCCGATATAAAGAACTGACTCTTGGAAAACCACTCTAACGCTGAGAAAGCTTCCTCAAACCAAAATTAAAGCCTAAACCTCAACGATATACTCCAGTTCAGTCATGTACGACTCTGCGACCCCTTAAACCACAGCATGCCATACCTCCTTGTTCATCCTCAACTCCTAAAACCCAGCAAATCTCAGCGACATAGAAAACTCAAACTCAATTCTCCATATAGCTAAAAAACTAACACCACAGAAATCTTACTTTTCAGAACATCAAAATAGGAACGAAACCACTCAGACGGCGTTTTCTCCCTCTAACTCTCCCAGACGGGAGAGAAGAACGATCATCAACGGCCGATGGCAGCTGCATCAAGCAGCACCAAACGCCAACTTCACGCTCAGGAGAAAACGCTGCGTCTCTTCCTCGTGGTTTCGGGTGCTCTACACGATCAGAGAAACTTCTCTAGTAACAAACTATAGAAATGATCCCTGAAAGTATAGTCTTAACTTCTACCGGCCAGCCGCTGCTGGGTCTGCGGGAGCCGCTCACTTTCTACTGACGGCCACACTTGTGTCGCTCCCCTCGCCGCCTCACAAACATTTTCCATATTACATCCTGAAACTTGGTAAAACGGCAAACTTCAAAATACCATATTCGCTCGGAAATAGCCCAGAAACACTTCAAAGCCGCAGTACGCCTCATTAGCATACGGCTTCCTGGCACCCAATCGCAGGCGGCCGCTTCCGACTCCTACTCCAGCCTGCCGTCGCCCCAGCCACCGCATCCCGAGCTCCGCACCCAGGCAGGGTCGCCGCGCCCCTCTGCAGGCCGAGCGCACGCTTCCTGCCACCGGTCCGCGTGGACGGCCTCTGCCTGCTGAAGTCCGCCTGCTTGGAGAGGCCAGGTTTCTTTTGTCTTGAAAGAGAGGTGGGGGCGAGGGGGGAGGAGAAAACACAGAGAACTAGTCTAATCCTGCATAGTAACAAAGGCACCCACGGTGGTTTATGAACGTCTTCTCCACGAATAAGGCATTTTAACCCATGGTCTCACTTCCTGCTCTAAAGGGAAAGGGTGTGGTTATGTCCCCATTCTCACACAGCTGGCTGGAGCACCTGTCACAAAGCTCCTCAAGGGAACCACAGGTGCTACTAGGTACCTGTGGCACTTGATCAAGCCCGGTTCTTTCTGGAAAACCACGGTGTCTGCATCAGGCGGCCTGAGCTCCAGTCAAGTTCATTTCTCTAAGAAAGCATTACATACACCATCTCAAACTTTGGTCGTGAATGACTGATCTTCCTGGCTTCCACATCTCACAGGAAGCCAAACCATTTACTTGTGGCAAAAGTTAGTCCCAGCTTCTCCTCAAAGAACACACCTTACCTACGATGCTGTGTAACTGTCACTTAACTTCCTGTTGTAAAGAGGTTTCTGCCCCAGGTCTTCCAGCATGCCAGAAAGCACAGTGCTCTGTGAACATGCAGTCCGTGGTTTTCTGAATCAACCACATTTTTTCATGTTACTGTGATGCATTTCATCTCATCCTACCACCTCTAGTTGAGCAGTTCCTTAAGTCTTAAAGAATTTTAAGGTCCCTTCCAGTCACTTTCACACAAGAACCCCTTGTCTCTGGTCTCAGCCCTTCCGTATACATTCTCTGCTCCTCTAACCTTTCTGTGGACTTCTCTCTATGCATGCCAATCTTGGCCTCCTATGAGCAGATTCTCAGTTCTTCTCATCTCTCCTGGATGCCTCCCTTCAGCTTCCCAGCTAACAGTGACCACACTGTGCTTTGTGTACATAGCTCTCTGAGTTATAAATGCATTTTTTCCCCTACTCAACTGTGAGGTCTTTAAAAGCAGGAAGCAGGTCATATTGCTCTCTGCATCTCCAGCCAGTTGCCAGCCACTGTAGCTGCCCAGCAAATGCATACTACTGAATGAATGATGAATCAATGAATGTATCATTCTTTCCCTCAACCTGGTTACTGATATAATTATTTCCAACCACCTCCCCTCCCTTTTTCTCTACTCTTGCTCCAATAAGGGCAACCTGTCTATAAGAGAGTGAGGTTCCTACCAGCAGGGTTCTTGGCCATCTTCTCTAGATCATCCTTGGTTTCAGCATGGATTTGCAGACAGGTCTATTCTGGGCTGCGGGCTCATATACTCCGCCTTCCATTTGACACGCCACTTGCCTAAATCTCAGGTGTCTAACTCAGGTGGCCCAGACTGACTTCCAATAGCTTTTTTCCCAAACCTACTTCTCTTTCAGGCCGTGATACCACATTCAACCCAGTTGCTCAAACCAAAAACAAGTCATCCTACTCTTTTCTTTTTTTAATCTTATTTATTCATTTATGTATTTATTGTTTACTTTTGGCTGTGCTGGGTCTTCTGTGCTGCGCAGGCTTTCTTCTAGTTGTGGCAAATAGGAGCTACTCTTTGTTGCGGTGTGCAGGCTTCTCACTGCAGTGGCTTCTCTGGTTGTGGAGCACAGGCTCTAGGGCACATAGGCTTAGTAACTGTGGCTCCTGGGCTCCAGAGCACAGGCTCAACAGCTGCGGTGCGCAGTCTTAGTTGCTCTGCAGCACGTGGAATCTTCCCAGATCAAGGACTGAACCTGGGTCTCCTGCACTGGCAGGAGGATTCTTTACCACTGAGTCACTAGGGAAGCCACATCCTACTCTTTTTTTTCCTCCGCTTAAATATGTCATTGCCTTCTGTAGCCAGAGCAATCATTTACAAAACTAGAAATCTACTCTCAGGTACTTGGCACAAGAGCTCCTAAAATCCTTGGAATGTCCTTAGTATTAGGAATGACAAGTGTCTTTGGTATGCTGCTGAAATGACTCTTGGCTGAGGGGTTCTGAGACAGCTTCAGTATGGGGCTGGTCACAAGAAAGACCACGATTTTCAGCTCTGCCACAGCCCTCCACTTCAAATCTTGTCCCGCCTCCAGCAGGAGAGAGGGGCTGGAGACTGAGATCAGTCACCAGTGGTTGAATCAATCATGCCTGAATAATGAAATCTTCATAAAACCCTAACTGATTATATTTGGAGAACTTCCAGGTTGGTAAACAGATTGAAGTGCTGGAATTGTGCTTTGACCTACACCTCGGACTTTACGGGGGGCTGTCCCCCACTACCTCTCTGAAAAAAGAGTTAGCTTACAGCTCCAGTTAATAATTCCTGGGTGTGACAGTGTTTCAACCTACAAACTCCTTTGGAAATCCTCTAGCCTGCCTGAATAGGTTTTTCTGGCCACATGTGATTGTTCAGAGCCTCCCAACTGTGAGAGGCAGGAGATGTTCTAAACTGTCTAAACACAGATTCTTTTGAGTAGTTAAAAGATTGATTAGAAATTGTATTGGTGAAGGGATTTTCACTTGTTGGGCCAATGTTTGCTGCTGTGTTTCCATATCCCTTACCTGCTGTGTCCCTGGCAGTGTATTGATTAATATAATTGGTGTAAGTAGTAGCTTTAATGTTTGTAACCTGGGACCCTTGAGTTAATTCTTTTTCTTGTTATAGCCCACCACACCTTTGCTCTGTAGGAATGCAACTTTATCTAATGCTTTTGGAGGGTGGCTCCTGACCAATCACCTTTAGAGAAAAATAAGTTTTCTGAAGAAAGGGTCTTAAAATGTTAACAGGCCTCCGGGCCAGAAGATGATGCAAATCACCTAAGCTTTTGCATATGATAAGTTTGCAGGAAGAAAGCCTGGCTTGCTGCATGACTCTACCCCTTCCCCCATTATCCTCTATGCATAACTTAAGGTATAAAAACTACTTTGGAAAATAAAGTGCGGGCCTTGTTCACCAAAACTTGGTCTCACCATGTCGTTCTTTCTCTTACCTTCTGGCTGAATTATTCAGCCTCTTTTCTCCACTGAATTTCCTCACTGAGCTATCCTTATTCCATTACTCTTTATATCCTTAATTAAAGTTTAATTAAGCAGTTGTTTCCTGATCCTCGCCGACACCGTCCCCGCTTCAAATTCCCTGGATCCACCGGGGCTGGACCCCGGCAATAAACCATATCAGTAATTACATTAAATGTTAATGGACTAAACACTCCAATTAAAAGGCAGAGAGTATCAGAATGCACTTTAAAATACGAGTGTCAACTCAATGCACTCTACAGAAGACATATTTTAACTCTATAGTGATAGTGATAGTGAAGTTGCTCAGTCATATCCAACTCTTTGCAACCCCATGGACTGTAGACTGCCAGGCTCCTCTGACCATAGGATTTTCCAGGCAAGGATACTGGAGTGGGTTGCCATTTCCTTCTCCAGGGGGGGTCTTCCCGACCCAGGGATCGAATCCAGGTCTCCCACATTGCAGGCAGTCTCTTTACCATCTGAGCCACCAGGGAAGACTTTTAACTCTATAAAGATATTTTATAAGGAGCTTAAAGTGGCTGTATTAATAGCAGAAAAATTAGACTTCAAGGTAAGAAATATTACCAGAGATAAATAAGGAGAGACATCTCATAATGATAATAGGGTCAATTCACCAGGAAGATGTAACAATCCTAAATACAGATGCACCTATTACGAAAATCCTTCCAACAGCCCATGAAGCCTCCTCGAGCTGCAGCTTACCTTGACAACTTCACCCCGTGCCACTCTCCTGCCACTTTGCCTTCTTCTCTAGCTCAAATCATCCACACACTTTTCCATCCTCTGAGCTCTGCATCACTTTAATCTTCCCTTGCTTCCAACTTTTACCTTTTACTTCTCTCACTTCAACTTTCCTTCTTTAGGGTCTAAGCCTAAATATTACTTTCTCTAAGAATTTTCCTTTGACTACCTCCCAGACAGGAGGCTGAAATATACTTGTGTGCTTCCTTCACACCCTGCCCGTCTCAGGACTTCAATTACTATCTCATGTCTCTGTCTCCTGCTGGATTATATTCATGGAAGCCAGGACTGTACATTTTTTCTTGGCTGCTCTAATCCCAAGGCTCAATTACTATACATATAATTAAAAACATGAGGAATGAGGGACTTCCTTGGTGGTGAGTGGTTGAGACTCTGTCTTCCGATGCAGGGGGTGTGGGTTTGAACCCTGGTCGGGAAGCTACGATCCCATATACCTTCCTTGTGGGCAAAAAAACCCCCCACAAGACAGAAGCAATATATAACAAATTCTAGAAAGATTTTTAAAGTGGTCCACACACAAAAAAATTCTTAAAAAAAATGAGTAAGGTCTGGGCTGAGGTTCTAGAACTCATCCATTGGGTTTTAGAACTCATAATCTGTAGTATCTGGTCTACTGAGTGGGACGAACTAAGTAGGATACAATCAGGAAAGTTTTTCTCCTTCTGCTGCCCTCCAGGACATTCTGTCAGTTCTCTCTTCCCCTCTCCTGAGAGGCACCCCAGGCAGATACCACACTCTTTTATCCCTTTGAGGCACTGAAAGCACAGATTCATTTTAGGCAATAAGTTGTTCTGCCATTTGAAATCAAAACTTCTTCCTTGCTCTTCCATTCTTCTAATCTCAAAGCTGTTTCTGACAACTCCAGAGCTGAAGTAGGGAGAGGACCAATGAGATGACAAGGGGCGAAGGCCTGTGTACTTAGCTGATGCTCTTTATAGCCTTTGGCTTTGTCCTAATGCCTGCTCTTTTGTGGGAGGGGTTAGTGGGTCCTTCAGGTATCTCCACCTGACTACATACCGCCCTAATGCAGGCCACTTCGCTCTTCTCGTGACTTTTTGTTTTTAATTTTTATTGGACTTTAGTTGATTTACAATGTTGTGTTAGTTTCTGCTGTGCAGAAAAGTGAATCAGTTATCCACATACATGTTGTTGTTGTTCAGTCACTAAGTCCATGTGACCTCATGGATCAAAGCATAATGGGCTTCCCTGTCCTTCACTATCTCCTGGAGTTTGTTGAAACTCATGTCCATTGAGTCGGTGATGCCATCCAATCATCTCATTCTCCATCACCCCCTTCTCCTCCTGCCCTCAATCTTTTCCAGCATCAGGGTCTTTCCAATGACTCGGCTCTTTGCATCAGGTGGCCAAGGTATTGCAGCTTCAGCATCAGTCCTTCCACTGAATATTTAAGACTGATTTCCTTTAGGATTGACTGGTTTGGTTTCTTTGCAGTTGAAGGGACTCTCAAGAGTCTTCTCCGGCACCACAATTCAGAAGTATCAATTCTTCAGCAATCAGCCTTCTATATGGTCCAAATCTCACATCTATATATGACTACTGGAAAAACCATAGCTTTGACTATACAGACTTTTGTTGGCAAAGTGAGGTCTCTGCTTTTTATATGCTGTCTAGGTTTGTCATAGCTTGCCTTCCAAGGAGCAAGCATCTTTTTAATTTCACGTATATCACCCATTTTTTTTAAGATTATTTTCCCATAAAGGACATTATAGGTATTGAGTAGAGTTCCCTGTTCTTATTATTTATTATATATATATATATATGTAGTAGTGTGCATACGTCAATCCCAATCTCCCAATTTATCCCTCCAATCCCTTTTCCCACTGGTAACCATAAGCTCTGTATCAGTGACTCTGTTTTGTAAGTAAGTTCATTTGTATCATTTTTTTTTTTTAGATTCTACATATAAGCAGTATCATATGGTATTTGTCTTTCTCTGTCTGACTTACTTCATTTAGTATGATAATCTCTAGGTCCATCCATGCTGCTGCAAATCACATTATTTCATTCTTTTTATGGCTGAATAATATGCTGGGAGGGATTGGGGGCAGGAGGAGAAGGGGACGACAGAGGATGAGATGGCTGGATGGCATCACCAACTCTATGGACGTGAGTTTGAGTGAACTCCGGGAGTTGGTGATGGACAGGGAGGCCTGGTGTGCTGCTATTCATGGGGTCGCAGGGAGTCGGACACAACTGAGTGACTGAACTGAACTGAATATTCCATTATATGTAAGTACTATATCTTCTTTATCCATTCACCTCTCAATGGACGTTTAGGTTGCTTCCATGTCTTGGCTATTGTAAATAGTGCTGTTATGATCACCAGGGTGCACGCGTCTTTTTGAATTAGAGTTTTCTCTGGATATATACCCAGGACTGGGATTGGTGGATCATATGGTAGTTCTTCCCAGGTAGCTCAGTGGTAAAGAATCTGCCTGCCAAGTGGGAGATGCAGGTTCAATCCCTGGGTCAGAAAGATCCCCTGGAGAAGGAAATGGCAACCCACTCCAGTATTCTTGCCTGGGAAATCCCAACAGAGAAGCCTGGCAGGCTACAGCCTATGGGGTCACAAAAGAGTTGAATATGACTTAGCGACTAAACAACAACAATGGTAGTTGTATTTTTAGTTTTCTCAGTTCAGTTCAGTCGCTCAGTTATGTCCGACTCTTTGCGACCCCATGAATCGCAGCACCCCAGGCCTCCTTGTCCATCACCAACTCCCGGAGTTCACTCAGACTCACGTCCATAGAGTCAGTGATGCCATCCAGCCATCTCATCCTCTGTCGTCCCCTTCTCCTTCTGCCCCCAATCCTTCCCAGCCTCAGAGTTTTTTCCAATGAGTCAACTCTTCGCATGAGGCAGCCAAAGTACTGGAGTTTCAGCTTCAGCATCATTCTTTCCAAAGAAATCCTAGGGCTTATCTCCTTCAGAATGGACTGGTTAGATCTCCTTGCAGTCCAAGGGAGTCTCAAGAGTCTTCTCCAACACCACAGTTCAAAGGCATCAATTTTTTGGCGCTCAGCTTTCTTCACAGTCCAACTCTCACATCCATATATGACCACTGGAAAAACCATAGCCTTGACTAGACGGACCTTTGTTGGCAAAGTAATGTCTCTGCTTTTCAATATGCTATCTAGGTTGGTCATAACTTTCCTTCCAAAACCACCCTAATTATTCTCCATATGGTTGTACTAATTTACATTCCCACCAACAATATAGGAGGGTTCCCTTTTCTCCATACCCTCTTCAGCATTTATTGTTTGTAGACTTTTTGATGATGGCCATTCTGACCAGTGCGAAGTCATACCTCATTATAGTTTTGATTTACATTTCTGCTGATTTCTTGCTATAGCTCCAGCCTCTCCATTGGAATTCTTCCTTCCTTCATAGCTGAGGTCCCTTCAAATGCTCAGCTACCCTCCAGAGTCTAACTACCCCACAGCTGATGAAAGTACGGCTACTCCAACTGCTGGTCTCTCGTGCTCATTCGGCCATCAAGGACTGCTCCAGGTAGGAGGCAGATGGCAGTCCTCTTGATCTCTAAATTCCAGGTAACATGTCAGACTCAATTAATGCCACCTTGGTGGCAGCTGGGGTTGGCTGGCATGTTTCTACTGTTCACCAGGCTGAGACACTGGCTCCCAACTCCCGGCACCAGAATTCTCTCCAGGAGGTTCACCTGTACTTGGTTTCCTGTGAATGCCTTTGGAACAGCCTTTTCCTCTGACACTCACACCACTGCCCCATCACCTTCTCTTAGACAGCCTGAGGTGGGTAATGGAGTTGAAGGTCCAAGATCATTTTGGCCATCTCCTAAGAAGTGTTGCTTTAGATCGTGGGGATATGTATCACTCCCTGTTTTTCACTCTGAGGCTTTAGACAAAATTGCCAAGCACAGATGAGGTCCTGCTTCATATCCAGTTATACCTGTCAACCTCACCGCCTGTTCTAGTTTAATATCAAGAATTTGAAGACGCATTAAGAAGTCAGACAGAGAAAGACAAGTATGATATCACTTATATGTGGAAGCTAAAAAACAAACAAGTGAATCTGACAGAGACTCACAGACATAGAGAACAAACTAGTGGTTACTGGTGAGGAGAGGGAAGAGGGAGGGAAAGAAGGGGGAGGGAATTAAGAGGTACAAACTACATGGATAAAATTAATAAGCTACAAGGATATGTTACACAACACAGGGAATATACCCAATAGCTTATGATAACTATAACTGGAGTAGAGTACAACATTTACAAATTGTAAATCACTATGTGGTACACTTGAAACTTACACACTGTACATTAACTATGTGTGCTAAGTCACTTCGATTGTGTCCAACTCTGTGACTCTATGGACTGTAGCCCACCAGGTTCCTCTGTCCATGGGGTTTCTCCAGGCAAGAATACTGGAGTGGGTTGCCATGCCCTCCTTCAGGGGATCTTCCCAACCCAGGGACCAAACCCACATCTCTTAAGTCTCCTGCATTGATAGGCAGGTTCTTTACCATTAGTGCTACCTGGGAAGCCCACATTAACTATACCTCCAAAAAAAAAAAAAAAAAAAGAGTTAAAAAAAAAAAAAGAATATGAAGATACAGAACATTCAGGAGATGTCTAGGAGACAGATAAAAAATGTCACAGAACTCTGCTTCTCATATTGGAGGATATGGATAGACAGACACTAGAAGTCATAGCATACCCATCTTGAACATCAATTTTCATATTAAAACACACACAGATCCGTCATGAGTAAAATGAAAAATTTTGGAGGCGGTAAAAAACAGAACCTTTTAAATAAATTTAGTTTACCATCAGCCACTTTATCTACAGATTCTAGGGATGGTAGAGAACTTTTTGAGAGAAATATTTTGGAGAAAGTTGAATCCTTAAAAAATGGGTGCTGCCCTTCTGGAAGTTGTCAGGAATCCTGTTGAGGCAAATGGAGAAACACTGTAGAGAAATTAGGTCACCTTGACTGCTCCATAAACCAGCTGAGAGAAACTTTCTAAGCCTTCTTTTTAATACTAAGATTGAAGAGAGAAGAGGGGGAATCTAACTGGACTTCTGGTTACTCTTGAAAAAGCAGGTCTGGATCTCTAGATCAGGAGCAAAATACCAACAGAGTTTCCGTTTGAGTATGATTTTCTGTGTGTGTGTTCTTTTGAAGATTGCCTGAGCTATGTTTGTTGTTTCTGTCTGCCCAACAGCAAAACAAAAACAAAACACCTTGAAAATAATTGGGTCATTTGTAGTCACATGGATGGACCTAGAGTCTGTCATACAGAGTGATGGAAATCAGAAAGAAAAAATCAAACGCATATATATTATCTGTATGGAATCTAGAAAAATGGTACAGATGAACCTATTTGCTAGCAGGAATGCAGATGAAGAAGTAGAGAACAAACTTTTGGACGAACCAGGGGAAAGAGAGGGTGGAATGAATTGAGCAGCATGGACACATATATACACTGCTGCTGCTGCTGCTGCTGCTGCTAAGTCTCTTCAGTCGTGTCCGACTCTGTGCGACCCCATAGACAGCAGCCCACCAGGCTCCGCTGTCCCTGGAATTCTCCAGGCAAGAATGCTGGAGTGGGTTGCCATTTCCTTCTCCAATGCATGAAAGTGAAAAGTGAAAGTGAAGTCGCTCAGTCGTGTCCGACTCTTAGTGACCCCATGGGCTGCAGCCTACCAGGCTCCTCCGTCCATGGGATTTTCCAGGTGAGAGTACTGGAGTGGGGTGCCATCGCCTTCTCTGCATATATACACTACCATGCATAAAATACTAGTGGGAGGATAGCTCTGCAACACAGGGAGCTCAGCTCTGCGCACTGTGATGACCTGGAGCCGTAGGATGGGGTTGGGGGTGGGAAGGAGGCTCAAGAGGGAAGGAATATATGTTTACTCATAGCTGATTCACATTGTTGTACACAGCAGAAACTAACAACACTGTAAAGCCATTATACACCAATTATAAAACAAAACAAACAAAAACACCTTGAAAACAAAAGTATCAAGTACCTCTAAGGAGCAAGGAAGAAGAGAACCATGAAAACTGGCCTTCTCACTCCACCACAGCCCTCAGAAGACTTAGTAGATGGGGTAGATTCGACGGAGAAAAGAGAAACAGGCAGAATCTAAAGTGGGTGGCTGGGGCCTGAAGCGAAACCTTTAGGGGCTTAAAGAATGGAAGACTTCATGGTTCCTTAGCACAAAACAAAACCAACAGCCTCCAGCGATTTACGACCTCTGTTGAGCAATCCAACTGCACTGATAGAGAACAGCTCATTTCTAAATTTAACTTCCAATTCCCCCAAGAATTCATAGTCTTATGATATACCTGGTTTTCCTTCCAATGCTATTCAGTAATGTGAATCAAGTTGCATGCGCTATTTTAATACGATGCCTACCTTTCTTAAGAATCCTCTTCACTTTCACATAGTTCCCCTGTTTGACATACTCATGAAGCTGTGCTTCCAAGGAGTCATTTCTTAAGGAACCAAGCTGAACAGGACAGGGGACTGGAAGGTGAACAGCCCGAGACATCCTGTTTCAAAAGAAAGCAACATACTTATTTCTAACTGAACCAGAAATGCAAGGAAAAAGCCTCGATTCTTTCACATTTCTTTCACTTCTTGTCCATTTTCATTTATAATGAATAGGATTGAGGGACAATTATGGAAATTCTCCAAGATTAGGGATTTCTCTGACAGTCCGGCAGTTAAGACCCCGAGCTCCTGAAGCAGGGGATCTGAATTTGATCTCTGGTCAGGGAGCTAAAATCCTGCATACCTTGAGGCATGGCCAAAATTAAATAAATAAAAATAAATTCTAAAAGATTAAATTTTATTCTCAATGTTACTGTTGAAATTGAAGAACTCAATATTTTTGTCAATTCCTGGGAGTGAAAACGGAGAAGGTAATGGCAACCCACTCCAGTATTTCTGCCTTGAGAATCCCAGGGATGGGGGAGCCTGGTGGGCTGCAGTCTATGGGGTCACACAGACACAAGTGAAGCGACTTAGCAGCAGCAGTAGGGAGTGAAAAAGTGATGATACCAAGAAGTAGAATTAGAAATACACATTTATTGCATCATCAAGACCATTAGGAGAGTATTAACTTTTTGAGTGTGTGTTTTGTTTTGTTTTGGCCTTGAGGCTTATGGGATCCTATTTTCCAGACCACGGATTGAACTCGAACCCTTAAAAGTGGGAAGTCCTAACTGCTGGACTACCAGGGAATTCCCAGGAGGGCATTCACTTTGAAAAGTTAGGGGACTTCCTTGGGGGTCAAGCGGCTAAGACTTGGCACTCCCAATGCAGGGTGCCCAGGTTTAATCCCTGGTAGGAGAACTAGATCTCATGCCAAGACCAGAAGATCCAGCATGTTGCAACTAAGACCCAGTGCAGCCAAAATAAATACAAATAAATATTTAAAAAATTCTGCACCACAGTAACTCTGGTCCAAAAAAGAACAAACAGTATACAAATGCAGTCATTTATGCAGAGGGTAGACAGTCTGTGGATTGGGTTCATAGTTCAGACTCTGAAGTTCTCAACCTGGCTGTGTCACTTCCCTGTGTGACCTTGAAGAAATTATTTAACCTTTCATGGGCCTCAATTTCCTCATCTATAAATGGGAGTACTCTGTAAAGTGCTTAGAACTCTGCCTGGAACCAAGGAACTCTCTATAGTTGTTAGCTGCTGTCATGCACACTAGAACCTATGCACACTAGAATGGTGACTGCACCATTTCACATTACCACCAGCAGTGAAAAAGGGTCCAAATTTTCCCAGATCTTCATCAATATTTAATTCTTGTTTTGTTCTTTAAATAATAGTCATTTTAGAACATCCCTGATGGTTCAATGGTCAAGAATCCACCTATCAATGCACAGAATCCGGGTTGGATCCCTGGTCTGGGAAGATCCCACATGCCATGGGGCAACTAGGTCCCTGGGCAACAACTACTGAGCCCACACTCTACAAGAAACCCGCGCACTGCAACAAGTGGCCCCCATTTCCCCAACTAGAGAAAAACCTCCAGCAGTAACTAAGACCCAGTGCTGGCAAAAATAATTATTTTAAAAGTGATTTTAACGTTGACCTTAAAAATTTTTTTATTTAATTGCATTTACACCAATGTATGACATTTTGACATAAAATATTCAAATCTCCAGACCTGCTTCTTTCATATGTTTCCTAAAGCTGCAAAAATTAAGCGTCGACTGTTAATCATGTATATGCTAACTTCCACTTCCTGTGTACTTTTCAGTTTACTTCCTTTTAGAATTTTTTTCCAGTCACCCTCAGAGATTCTTTTAAAAAAAATATCATTGTGGAGTAATAGCATTTAAAACGGTTCTGATGGAGAAGGAAATGGCAACCCACTCCAGTACCCTTGCTTGGGAAATCCCATGGGGAGTCTAGTGTGCAACGGTCCATGGAGTACAACAGGGCCGGACACGGCTTAGCGACTAACAGCAGCAAATGGCAGTTCTAACCAATGTGTGAGAACAAAGACTTGTAAGGAATCGGGGGTTGGGGCTGAAACCAACATCCTATTGTTTACAGATGTGAATGTCTATTTAGAAAAACCAAAATAAACTGCAAGCAAATATTAAAAAAAAATAAATAAAACGGTTCTGAACATTACTAAAACATATTTTTAACCAACCAGCTCCTGCAACTACTTAATCGGTAATTCCCCCTGAAAACTGAAGCTAAACGATCACTTCAGTACTGTAAATTTGGCCGACTAACCCAATAAGACTCAAGAGAAGACTCTTGAGAGTCCCTTGGACTGCAAGGAGATCCAACCAGTCCATTCTAAAGGAGATCAGTCCTGGGTGTTCTTTGTAAGAACTGATGCTAAAGCTTCACTCCCAATACTTCGGCCACCTCATGCGAAGAGCTAACTCATTGGAAAAAAACTGAGGCTAGGAGGGACTGGGGGGCAAGAGGAGAAGGGGACGACAGAGGATGAGATGGCTAGATGGCATCACTGACTCGATGGACGTGAGTCTGAGTGAACTCCGGGAGTTGGTGATGGACAGGGAGGCCTGGCGTGCTGCAACTCATGGGGTCGCAAAGAGTCGGACACGACTGAGCGACTGAACTGAACCCAATAACTAAACGGATTTCGACTTGCCCTAGTGGCTCAGACGAAAGAATCCGCCCCAAATGCCGGTATACCCTGGTTAGTATTCCTGGGTTGGGAAGATCCGCTGGATAAAAAAATAGACTACCCACTTGAGTATTCTTGGGCTTTAGTATTCTTGGTCTTTTAGTAGCTCAGTTAGTAAAAAATCCACATGCAATACAGAATATAGGGATTTGGAAAACCCCCCGAAAAATGATAAATGCTACCCCACTCCAGTACTCTCACCTGAAAAATGGAGTCACTACCCCATATCTGCTGTTGCTAGGTCGCTTCAGTCGTATCCGACTCTATGCAACCCCCATAAACAGCACAACCTACCACATTCCACCATTCCTGTTTTTTTTCCCCAGACAAGAGTACCAGCAAAGGGTTTTCACTGCTTCTTTCCTATCCCACAACTTAACATCGATCATAGATTCAGCTTTACGGGGTTATTATAAACCTAATATTCATCTAAAAACTATATAATCTTTTTTTAGACCAATAGACTGTCAGGGGAAAGCGCGAACGCAGTCCCCCACTACCACAAATTATGCAGTCGAGTTTCCCACATTTGGGGAAATCGCAGGGGTCAGCACATCCGGAGTGCAATGGATAAGCCTCGCCCTGGGAAAACCACCTTCGTGATCATGGTATCTCCCCTGCCAGGTAAGTATGAGTTGCTCGCCCTGCCTGCCGCCTCAGCCTCACGTTTCAAACACTTCGCAGTTACGGTCACTCTCTTCACCGAAAACTCTACACCCTCACTTACGAAATAACGGCTTCTCCCAACTATAAAGGCCTGACAAACACATTGCGAGTACCGCAATATTTGCAAAATAATACAAACACTTTACAATTCTGAACCGAGCCAGCCTACGCCGAGCTCATTTACATACTCCGCGCACCTTAGTGACGTCACTCCGTAGCGCCGACTGTACCAGGGGCCTCGTGATAGGCTGACTGACAGACACGGAGGCGCTCTGGGCCTAATCCCCGGGGCCGGGAATGTAACCCACCTTTGTGACAGAACAGATTGTAGGGATGCGATTAGCTTTGAGACTGGGTGGGGCGGGAATAGTCCGAATTATCCAGGTGCGCCTAATGTAATCAACGGCCCTCTTTATAAGAGGAAGCAGGCAGCTAAAAAGGCAGCTGTGGCGGCGGCGGCAACAACAGCGACGACGGAGAGAGCAGAAGGCGGACACGACGGATGAAACAGAAGATGGCTGATTTCTTGAAAGGGCTGCCTGTCGACGACAAAAGCAATTTTAGTAGCTTCCATGCCAACTGTCTAAGCAAAGCCTCGAACCGACGTCTACCAGTCTACCTGCCCACTCAGGAGTACCCGTCTGAACAGATAATTGTGACAGAAAAAACAAACATTCTTTTGCGCTACCTACAACAGCAACGAGACAAAAAGAATGCCGCCGAAAAGACAGACCAGGAGCAAGTGAACCTCGAGGCTGAGAGCTGGGCGTCCCCGTGCAAGATCCCACGGATCTACAGCCAGGACTGGGACGACTGAGACGAGGACCCTTGAGACTCACGGTCCCACTCAGACGCTTCCTGTGCTGTCTGCTCCTCGCCTGCCCGCCGGTCTGCCCACGTCCCACCGTTCACACCACTTCCAATATGATAAAGCCAATGTATTTATTTTCCTTGTGTTTTTATTGATGTTGTAAGTTTACCAACTTATGATTTAAGGGGATGTCAGACCCACTAGTGTGATGTTGGTAGGTGTATTTTTTTTTTTTTTTTAACAAATAAATTGTTATTCGCTGCCTCCTCCTTCAGCTCCCCCGTCCTCTTGCTCCCTGCTGCTGCTGCTGCTAAGTCGCTTCAGTCGTGTCCGACTCTGTGCGACCCCATAGACGGCAGCCCACCAGGCTCCCCAGTCCCTTGGATTCTCCAGGCAAGAACACTGGAGTGGTTTGCCATTTCCTTCTCCAATGCATGAAAGTGAAAAAATAAAGTGAAGTTGCTCAGTCGTGTCCGACTCCTAGCGACCCCATGGACTGCAGCCCACCAGGCCCCTCCGCCCATGGGATTTTCCAGGCCAAGAGTACTGGAGTGGGTTGCCATTGCCTTCTCCCTCTTGCCGCCTAGTCCTCTGGAAAACTGGAGCCTCTCTCCGAGGGTCTAGATTCAGGGTCCTGCTGCAGCTGGTCCTCATGGGTGGGGGCTCTTCTCTTGGTTCCCATCTGCTGGTCCAGGTCTCAAACACTTCGCCTTGTCACACGTTCCACAGGGACTTACTCTGCCCAGACCTTGCTCTGAGCTTGAATAAGTGGGAGAAGTCAGCTCTTCCCAATCTTGTTCAGTTGCTAAGGCACCAACTCCATGGACTGCAGCATGCCAGGCTTCCCTGTCCTTCACTATCTCCCAGAAATTGCTCAAACTCACGTCCATTGAGTTGGTGATGCCATCCAATCATCTCATCCTCTGTCGTCCCCTTCTCCTCCCACCTTCAATCTTTCCCAGCATCAGGGTCTTTTCTAATGAGTCAGCTCTTTGCATCAGGTGGCCAAAGGACTGGAGCTTCAGCTTCACCATCAGTCCTTCCAATGAATCCTCAGAGTTGATTTCCTTTCGTATCCACTGGTTTGATCTCTTTGCTGTCTCAAGAGTGTTCTCCAGCACCACAGTCCGAAAGCATCAATTTTTCGGCACTCAGCTTTCTTTATGGTCCAACTCTCACATCCATCCATACATGACTACTGGAAAACTCATAGCTTTGACTATACAGAACTTTGTCAGCAAAGTGATGTCTCTGGTCTTAAATACGCTGTATAGGTTTGTCACAACTTTTCTTCCAAGGAGTGTGTCTTTTAATTTCGTGGCTTAGCCTTTTCATTCCTTCTGGAGCTATTTCTCCACTCTTCCCCAGTAGCATATTGTACACCTACCAACCTGGGGAGTTCATCTTTCAGTGTCCTTTCTTTTTGCCTTTTCATACTGTTCATGGAGTTCAGCAAGAAGGCTGAAGGAGTTTGCCATTCCTTTCCCCAGTGGACCACATTTTGTCATAACTTTCCACTATGACCTGGCCATCTTGTGTGGCCTTCCAGAGCATGGCTCATAGCTTCACTGATTTACATAAGGCTGTGATCCATGTGATGATTTTGATCATTATAGTTAAGTATCATCTCCATATCTTGAAGATCTAAGTATTTTTGTCAGGGACTAGTTTGGTGCATCATTTCCACCCCAATAAAAGGAGCTTTCTCATCTGGAAAAAATAAAAGGTGGTGGATGGAAGGTTGATGGCAGCAGATGAAAAATTACTGGTTTTGAAAACACAGAAAGGGGACCATAAAGCCAAAATGTATAGAAATCGCCTTCTACAGTCTTTCCCACAGAATAAAGAAAACAGCCCATTTCATTCCTAGAATAGTGAAAGCTTACTTTTAAACCATTTTTTAAAAACTCATTCAGTTGTGTTTGACTCTGTGACCCCAAGAGCTATACAGTCGATGGAATACTCCAGGCCAGAATACAGGAGTGGGTAGCCTTTTTGCTGCTCCAGAGGATCTTCCCAGTCCAGGAATCGAATCCAGGTCTTTAGCATTGCTGGCAGATTCTTTACCAGCAGAGCCACACGAGAGGTTGAATTCAGCTCTTTGAAAGTGCATGGATTAGCCCAGCAGATTTGTCTATCCATATAATATTCCTCACTTGATACCAGAAATAGACTGCTGCCTTGCTTCTAAGTGAAGTGAAAGTCGCTCAGTCGTGTCCATCTCTTTGCGACTTTATAGTCCATGGAATTCTCCAGGCCAGAGTTAGAGTGGAGTAACCTGGCAAACACACTGAAACCATACTCACAGAAAACTAGTCAATCTAATCACACTAGGACCACAGCCTTGTCTAACTCAATGAAACTAAGCCATGCCTGTGGGGCAACCCAAGACGGGTGGGTCATGGTGGAGAGATCTGACAGAATGTGGTCCACTGGAGAAGGGAATGGCAAACCACTTCAGTATTCTTGCCTTGAGAACCCCATGAACAGTATGAAAAGGCAAAATGATAGGATACTGAAAGAGAAACTCCCCAGGTCAGTAGGTGCCCAATATGCTACTGGAGATCAGTGGAGAAATAACTCCAGGAAGAATGAAGGGATGGAGCCAAAGCAAAAAGAATACCCAGCTGTGGATGGGACTGGTGATAGAAGCAAGGTCCGATGCTGTAAAGAGCAATATTGCATAGGAACCTGGAATGTCAGGTCGATGAATCAAGGCAAATTGGAAGTGGTCAAACAAGAGATGGCAAGAGTGAATGCTGATATTCTAGGAATCAACGAACTGAAATGCACTGGAATGGGTGAATTTAACTCAGATGACCATTATATCTACTACTGCAGGCAGGAATCCCTCAGAAGAAATGGAGTGGCCATCATGGTCAACAAAAGAGTCCGAAATGCAGTACTTGGATGCAATCTCAAAAACGACAGAATGATCTCTGTTCGTTTCCAAGGCAAACCATCCAATATCACAGTAATCCAAGTCTATGCCCCAACCAGTAATGCTGAAGAAGCTGAAGTTGAACGGTTCTATGAAGATCTACAAGACCTTTTAGAACTAACACCCAAAAAAGATGTCCTTTTCATTATAGGGGACTGGAATGCAAAAGTAGGAAGTCAAGAAACACCTGAAGTAACAGGCAAATTTGGCCTTGGAATATGGAATGAAGCAGGGCAAAGACTAATAGAGTTTTGCCAAGAAAATGCACTGGTCATAACAAACACCCTCTTCCAACAACACAAGAGAAGACTCTATACATGGACATCACCAGATGGTCAACACCAAAATCAGATTGATTATATACTTTGCAGTCAAAGATAGAGAAGCTCAATACAGTCAGCAAAAACAAGACCAGGAGCTGACTGTGGCTCAGACCATGAACTCCTTAATGCCAAATTCAGACTTAAATTGAAGAAAGTAGGGAAAACCACTAGACCATTCAGGTATGACCTAAATCAAATCCCTTATGATTATACAGCGGAAGTGAGAAATAGATTTAAGGGCCTAGATCTGATAGATAGACTGCCTGATGAATTATGGAATGAGGTTCGTGACATTGTACAGGAGACAGGGATCAAGACCATCCCCATGGAAAAGAAATGCAAAAAAGCAAAATGGCTGTCTGGGGAGGCCTTACAAATAGCTGTGGAAAAGAAGAGAAGCGAAAAGCAAAGGAGAAAAGGAAAGATATAAACATCTGAATGCAGAGTTCCAAAGAATAGCAAGAAGAGATAAAAAAGCCTTCTTCAGGGATCAATGCAAAGAAATAGACGAAAACAACAGAATGGGAAAGACTAGGAATCTCTTCAAGAAAATCAGAGATACCAAAGGAACATTTCATGCAAAGATGGGTTCGATAAAGGACAGAAACGGTATGGACCTAAGAGAAGCAGAAGGTATTAAGAAGAGATGGCAAGAATACACAGAAGAACTGTACAAAAAAGATCTTCACGACCCAGATAATCACGATGGTGTGATCACTCCTGGAATGTGATGTCAAGTGGGCCTTAGAAAGCATCACTACGAACAAAGCTAGTGGAGGTGATGGAATTCCAGTTGAGCTATTCCAAATCCTGAAAGATGATGCTGTGAAAGTGCTGCACTCAATATGCCAGCAACTTTGGAAAACTCAGCAGTGGCCACAAGACTGGAAAAGTTCAGTTTTCATTCCAATCCCAAAGAATGCTCAAACTACCGCATGATTGCACTCATTTCATACGCTAATCAAGTAATGCTCAAAATTCTCTAAGCCAGGCTTCAGCAATATGTGAACCGTGAACTTCCAGATGTTCAAGCTGGTTTTAGAAAAGGCAGAGGAACCAGAGATCAAATTGCCAACATCCGCTGGATCATGGAAAAAGCAAGAGAGTTCCAGAAAAACATCTATTGCTGCTTTATTGACTATGCCAAAGCCTTTGACTGTGTGGATCACAATAAACTGTGGAAAATTCTGAAAGAGATGGGAATACCAGACCACCTGATCTGCCTCTTGAGAAATCTGTATGCAGGTCAGGAAGCAACAGTTAGAACTGGACATGGGACAACAGACTAGTTCCAAATAGGAAAAGGAGTTCATCAAGGCTGTATATTGTCACTTTGCTTATTTAACTTATATGCAGAGTACATCATGAGAAACGCTGGACTGGAAGAAAAACAAGCTGGAATCAAGATTGCCGGGAGAAATATCAATAACCTCAGATATGCAGATGACACCACCCTTGTGGTAGAAAGTGAAGAGGAACTTTAAAAAGCCTCTTGATGAAAGTGAAAGAGGAGAGTGAAAAAGTTGGCTTCAAGCTCAACATTCAGAAAACTAAGATTATGGCATCTGGTCCCATCACTTCATGGGAAATAGATGGGGAAACAGTGGAAACAGTGTCAGACTTTATTTTTCTGGGCTCCAAAATCACTGCAGGTGGTGACTGCAGCCATGAAATTAAAAGATGCTTACTCCTTGCAAGGAAAGTTATGACCAACCTAGATAGCATATTCAAAAGCAGAGACATTACTTTGCCAACAAAGGTCCGTCTAGTCAAGGCTATGGTTTTTCCAGTGGTCATGTATGGATATCAGAGTTGGACTGTGAATAAAGCTGAGCACCAAACAACTGATGCTTTTGAACTGTGGTATTGGAGAAGACTCTTGAGAGTCCCTTGGACTGCAAGGAGATCCAACCAGTCCATTCTGAAGGAGATCAGCCCTGGGATTTCTTTGGAAGGAATGATGCTAAAGCTGAAACTCCAGTACTTTGGCCACCTCATGAGAAGAGTTGACTCATTGGAAAAGACTCTGATGCTTGGAGGGATCGGGGGCAAGAGGAGAAGGGGACGACAGAGGATGAGATGGCTGGATGGCATCCGGGAGTTGGTGATGGACAGGGAGGCCTGGCGTGCTGAAAAAAAGTCGGACACGACTGAGTTACTGATCTGATCTGAACCTATCCCCTTTCCAAGAGAATGACCCAAACCAGGGATCAAACCCAGGACTCCGCATTACAAGCAAATCCTTTACCAGCTGAGCCACAAAGGAAGTCCAAATCAGGTTTTCCACATTGCTGAAGGGGAAAATGCATATCATTTGAGCCTCAGGAAAACCAAAACTACAAAACAGAAGATAGGTACATCAAAGCTGCACAACAAGAATCTATGTCTTTCCTTTCACAAATCATACCAGGAGAAAGCGCGAACGCAGTCCCCCACTACCACAAATTATGCAGTCGAGTTTCCCACATTTGGGGAAATCGCAGGGGTCAGCACATCCGGAGTGCAATGGATAAGCCTCGCCCTGGGAAAACCACCTTCGTGATCATGGTATCTCCCCTGCCAGGTAAGTATGAGTTGGAACTTTTGTCTGGGACGTCACCCTCGAACTCAGCACACTACAGAGTTATGGTCAATTATATTCCAAGCTCTTTCGGCCTTCGATGGGAAACTGAAGGACTATTTATATGACAGTGACCAAGATACATCCTTTGGACGTTCAGGGGAAATTCTACCCGGCGAAAAATGAAATCGAGACAGCAGCCACCGCGCCCCTCATCTACATATCCCCACCTCTTGTCACTTGTCATTTGACGTCACTGCTTTTGGAGAAGCGTCTAGTTCGTTCTAGCTCTGCCTGGCGCCCGACCCCAAAGACCAAGTGTAGCTGAGATTTTTCAATTCTTCGTCTTCGCAGACAGACGCAAAATTCGGTGGAGCTTCGTTACGGGGGTGGAGTCCGAGCAGCGTGCGGAGGGCAGAGCAGGGCACGGCGGGGGCGCGGCCCTCAGTGGAAGAGGGTAGCAAGATTGGTTGCTGAGTCTGAATCGCCGCACCACTCTGTAACTAGGTGATACCCGCAAGTCTCTCTCAATCACCGTTTCCCAAAAGTGTAAAGTGGGAATAATACTCCCTGCCTCACAGGGTTTCTGTGAGAGCTGAACAGAATGCGCGTCAAATGCGACCTCCAGCCTTGCCACCCCACCCAAGCCACTGCTCTCCTGGGCAGGTGTCCGTGTCTTTGGGGCACAAATCCGACTTCTACAAGATTCAAGTCTTGCAGTTCTCAGCGCAAAGGCAAGCAGCATCTGGCCTGGACTGAGTAACAAAGCAAGTGCTCCTCTGTTCTTCTTAAGACAGCGAAAATTGACAAGGCACTGTGTTTTCCTTTCTACCCTTGCTAGCTAGGCGCTCTGGGCAAAACAACTCTGCAGCAACTATAGTGTCAAGGGTTTAGTAGTGTGCGGGAGGCAAACCTTTACCTCTATTCTATTGGAGTCTCTGGCCCAGCCTGAAAATTACATTGGAATACACAATTTAACAGGACAAACCATACTAATTTATGTAACTTAAGTTTATCTGACACAAGAGCCCTCATAAGGAAATGAAGACCCAAAGAAGTGGAAACCTAAATGTTTTTATATTAAGTTGAACAAAAGAGAGACAATTGTGGAGAAGCAAGTAGCATACATGGGGAGGTTAAAAAAGATAATGATTTTAACAAGACCTGTTTGTGCAGAAATCTCTGGGCGTTATCCCTCTTCTCTGAAATATTTCTTTCCCCTGTGTTAGAAAGGGAGGCCAGACCACTCTTTTTACATATTTGCTGTTTTTCAATGCTTCTGGCTTAAAAATAATCCTTATGCCACAGTGACACAGTTGGGAGTGGCATATTTTGCAACCTCTTGGCAGTTATTTTCCTCTTAGTCTGTATGATTTTTTAAGTGCTTTGTTTTGTATTTTGGGAGAGTATTTTTAATTATTATAATAGTGATAAAATTTCCCCTGTAGGGAATCAGGAAAATACAGAAAAGCATTTAAGATGCTTAAAGGAAATGAATCAAAATGCAAAGTAACATATGTTAGTATAACACACAAGAATGGATTAATGTGTTTTTCCTACATACTCGGAAACATGACTATAATATTGGGTTTCCCTGGTGGCTCAGGGAAACTTTAACCCTAATTATATACATCTATTGCCCAAAGTATGTTCGTACATTTTGAATGGTAAATGTCATTTAACTGTAGAAAGTAAGAGAAAGACAGTGCCCTATGCACATGGTATTTATTATATTATTACAAAAAATCAAAATCACCCCCAAATCCTAGAATCAAAGCAGCAGGGAAATGGAGTATTAAACATACAATAGTAAGAACATGAAAGACACATTATATTATAATGAACAACATGAAAGACAAAAGGTTAAGAGGAAAAAAAGATATGAAATGGTATGTATACCATGACTGCAGTTTTGTAAAAATGTATATCCTTAAGGAAAAGCACTGAAAAGAAGCGCACTGAAATGATATCAGTGTAACAGGTTGTGAAATACAGGAGGCAGACTTTCAATAATATTGTTAGACTCCTTTTTTCTTCATAATGAGAAGACCAAGTCCTGGTGGAACCACTATAAGAAATATGTGGCACCGTATTTAGTTCTAAACACAGGCTTTAGCATCAGATAGACTTAGGTTCAAATTGTGACTCTACCATATTTTAGGTATCTGTGCTTGATTTTACCCTCTCAGAACAATGATAATTATTAGTACACTCAATATGCCAGCAAATTTGGAAAACTCAGCAGTGGCCACAGGACTGGAAAAGGTCAGTTTTCATTCCAATCCCAAAGAAAGGCAATGCCAAAGAATGCTCAAACTACCGCATGATTGCACTCATCTCACACGCTAGTCAAGTAACGCTCAAAATTCTCCAAGCCAGGCTTCAGCAATACGTGAACTGTGAACTTCCAGATGTTCAAGCTGGTTTTAGAAAAGGCAGAGGAACCAGAGATCAAATTGCCAACATCCGCTGGATCATCGAGAAAGCAAGAGAGTTCCAGAAAAACATCTACTTCTGCTTTATTGACTATGCCAAAGTCTTTGACTGTGTGGATCACAAGAAACTGGAAAATTCTGAAAGAGATGGGAATACCAGACCACCTGACATGCCTCTTGAGAAACCTATATGCGGGTCAGGAAGCAACAGTTAGAACTGGACATGGAACAACAGACTAGTTCCAAATAGGAAAAGGAGTACATCAAGGCTGTATATTGTCACCCTGCTTATTTAACTTATATGCAGAGTACATCATTCGAAATGCCAGGCTGAATGAAGCTCACTCAAGCTGGAATCAAGATTGCCAGGAGAAATATCAACAACCTCAGATATGACACCACCCTAATGTCAGGAAACAAATAGGAACTAAAGAGCCTCTTGATGAAGATGATAAAGTGAAAAAAACTGGCTTAAAACTCAACATTCCAAAAACAAAGATCATGTTATCTGGTCCCATCCTTAATGGCAAATAGATGGGGAAACAATGATAGACCATGAAATTAAAAGACGCTTGCTCCTTGGAAGAAAAGCTATGACAAACATAGACAGTGTATTTAAAAGCAGAGACATTACTTTCCAGTGGTCATGTATGGATGAGAGAGTTGGACTATAAAGAAGCCTGAGCACCGAAGAATTAATGCTTTTGAACTGTGGTGTTGGAGAAGACTCTTGAGAGTCCTTTGGACTGCAAGATCACACCAATCAATCCTAAAGGAAATCAACCCTGAGTATTCATTAGAGCAAGATGCTGAAGAAGCCAAAGCTCCATTACTCTGGCCACCTGATGCAAAGAGCCGACTCACTGGAAAAGACCTTGATGCTGGGAAAGACTGAGGCTAGAAGAAGGGGACAACAGAGGATGAGATGGTTGGATGGCATTGCCAACTCAATGGACATGAGTTTGAGCAAGCTCCGGGAGTTGGTGAAGGACAGGGAAGCCTGGTGCTGCAGTCCATGGGATGGCAAAGAGTTGGACATGACTGGGCAACTGAACATGAACAATAATAATTATAGTGAATATATGTCTGTGTGTGTGTGTGTGTGTGTGTGTCTGTATATATACATATTAATATATTGACACACAGAATAAAACAACTCAGTGACCAACTAACTCAGGCCCCAAATAAGCCAGGGTGGAGAGGCACAGCCCGCCCCTCAGCAGAGCAGGTGTTTGGCGCATTCCTGCACTCCTGGGGAGGGGCAGCACCAGCACACCCACCCACCTCTCTCAGATCACGGCTGCCTCTGCCAGCTAAGATGTTCTGTCCCAACAGACATGGCCCTCAGTCTGTGAGTCTCACCCATCTCTGAATTTCCACTCATATCTTTGCCTCATGGGAGTCAAGGAGAGAGTGTGTTCAGAAATATGATGTGTGGCAGTAATTTTTGAAAGCTGCCTTTTGTTATATAAGCTCACTGAGCAGGTCTGATAGTTAAGAAGTCCATGGTGCTGACAACTGAATCTAAATGTCTATTACCAGCTTGAGCAACTCTATAGACACTCGACACACACACACCCTATGTTTTGGGGAGCAAACCCATTCTGAGGCACTTGAGATGCACACTGGCCCTGGTTTTATACATTTCCCATCCACAGGGCTCTGCAGTATAAACCACAGTCACTCTACTTAGACACCTGCTAGATACTGTCATCCACAAAGTGTGACCCAGCCCACCTCAGTTATATGTTATAATTTCATTATTGATCTACCATCCTAATTTCATTCCAGATGGTGTGCTGTTTCCATGGTATTGCTGTTTCCATGAATGCCAGGCTGACCACAGCTCTGAGTCCTCTATGACTGTGTCCCCCAAGGTATGATTTCATAGACATTCTAAGGCTCTTTTTGCTATGGTGAGGAAGTCTTTTTCTTTCTTTTTTTAAATTTTATTGGTATATAGTTGATTTATAATGTTGTATTAGTTTATACTGTAGAGCAAAGTGAATCAGTAATACATATACATAGATCCACTCTTTTAGAGATTCTTTTCCCATATATGCCATTACACAGTATTGAGTGGACTTCCCTGTGTTATACAATAAATCCTCATGGGAACTTTATTTCTGATGACCACATTGCCTACTCCAGTATTTTCAACATTCACAAGGTATCCATGAGTTTCTATGAGTGCTACTAATGATGAAAAAAAACAAAACCAAAAACCTGTTCTCAAGCTGTTACTCATATGTAACTAGTCACTTACAGCCCCCTAAACTTAAGGTGCCAGCGACTAGCCTAAGGCACTGGAGATACTAAGAGTAATCATGTGGAGATAGAGTCTCCCTTCCACCAACTGTAGAGGAAACAGACCTGCCAGAATTAGAGGGAAAGAGTAAAGGGCACCAATCAAAGGGCTAAGGACCACATTATGACTGAAGGACAGAATTAGAGGGAAAGAGTAATGGGCACCAATCAAAGGGCTAAGGACATTATGACCGAAGGGTCCTGTACACCCTTGCCTTTGTGGGCCCTTCCGCCATGAAAAACCTATTAATATAAAAAGATGACGTCGCTATATACATTTTTCCACCTAAAAATTCATCTTTTCTTCTTCTGATTTTAAAAGAAGTGCCTTATGCAGCACTGTGCCTACAGTAATGTTTAAGTCCATCTTAGGTTCTGTGGCAGTTTGGGTGGATCCCAGGCAGCTGCAACAAGAGAGAGCAGAATGTCAAAGACTGATGAGGGAAGGCAGGGCATTCCAGGAAGGGGCAGCATGTTATAGAAGTAACACAGCAAGACCTCCTGAGACTTTTTCAAAATAAGGGAGAAACGACGTCCAACAGAATATAATGTGAACAACGTGTAATTTTACAAGTTTTGGTAACCACATATAAAAGGCTAAAATAACTGAAAATAGTTTTAATAACATTTTTTTCTTATCCCCATACACCCAAAATGGTATATCACACTGCAAAATATAACCAGCCTAAAAAAATTTGAGATATTGTAACACTCCAAAACTAAAAACGTTCAAAACCATTCAGGTAAACCCAGATCCTAAAGCTCAGACAGCTGAAGTTAAATAAATAATCCTGACAAAACCCAAAAAACCTGTACTTGGCAGAAGAATGTTTCATAGTGGTTTAGTATTTAAGATCTCTATTTCACTACGTCCGCGTATCATACTCACCACTACCCACCTACCTTATGTGATAACCCCTTCAGCATTAGAGATGAGCCACTAGATCCTTTTTAGAAAACATCTTGAACGATTTAAGATACCAAGAGGACAGGGGAAAGCACCAACACAGTCCCCCACTACCACAAATTCTGCAACCGAGTTCGCCACATCTGGGGAACTGGCTGGGGTCAGCACATCTGGGGTACAATGGATGAGCCTCGCCCCGGGAAAACCACCTGACCCTGGTTATCTTCCCCGAGGCCGACCTTGGCACTACCCGCTGCTGCATGCACCACTATAAGGTCTGGGTCACTCCTGAAACGACTCCAAATGGTCTTTATCTTAGCGATCCAAATAAACATATTTTCGAACTATATGTTAACATATATTTTATATTAATAGATAAGCCCGTATTTCCGGGGAACGCCGTTCCAAACGCCCTGAGCCATCCGTGTACCTACACCACCGCCGCCTCGCGGCCCGCGACCCCTGCCGGCCGCTTCCTCCAACAACTCGCCGCGCCCGGATCCTTTGCCGACAGAAACCCATCGCGTCCCAAGGCGGGCTAACTGAAGGTCTCCGGATGTCCCAGTGTGGAGTCCCATGGGGCACTCCCACGCGGAGGAGTTTTTTAGTCGTCAGTCGACTTCATCCTTGCCTGGCTCCCAACGCTTCAGACCAGCCCACGGAGAGGAGCCGGGCATCCGACTCGAGAGTATCTTGGCTACGGGCTTGACGTTGGACTCCGGTGTTCATGCTGCACGATTCGAGATAAGCTTCTCCTTGCAGAATCAGTTTGTGCAGAATGAAGAGGAAACAGCTAGTCAGATCCCTCACTGAGCGCAGGCCTCACCCAGGCTTTATCTCCTGCCCCTGCTCTGTTAACATCCCGCATCCTCCTCTGAGAATGAGTCCATTCCTACCTTTGCCCTCTGGATTTTTCCTTTCTCCTCATCTCTGTGTTGGGCTAAGTTATATATAGATATATAAAACCTGTTTTGTTGCTGTTCTATTCTCCCAGCATTTTATGTTTTGAAGCAAGGTAAGTTTCTCTTGCCTCCTGACTACTTATTGACAGAGGGGAGTCTGACCTTTCAGTTCACTAGATTCTTCAGACTCTTAATACCACGTGACCCACTAGCCCCTCAGCCACCTCATCTTCCTCCCGCTGCAGCAGAGCACACTTACTGCATGTGGTCCTAGATCCTACTCTTGTTCTCCCCAGCACTGCTGGAGGAAGTTGTGATCCTTCTACCCCAATTTCATGCGAACTGCAGTCACATCACTGCCATTTGGCATTCTTCTTATGCACATCTTTTCAGTCCCCTCTACCCTGATGTTTTAAACCTCCACCTAAACCAGTGCTTCTCAGTGACTATGCCACTGCTCTCAAGGGGTGATTTTTAAAGTTTGTGGGGACATTTCAGCTTCCTTGGGTAGCCAGGCCAAGCATTTACATATTAAAACACTTTATTATAATATTTTATTTCTCCTTTATATTACAGTTAGAACATTTACATCAATTGTGGGGGAACTTACATAACTTACATTTTCTAGGAACATCTTGAATATTCATATTTTCCATGAATATACTATGAACAGTAAAGGAAATATTACTATTTGTTGTAAAAAGGGACCCTAAGGTTTTACAGATGACACTACCCTTATGGCAGAAAGTGAAGAGGAACTAAAAAGCCTCTTGATGAAAGTCAAAGTGGAGAGTAAAAAGTTGGCTTAAAGCTCAACATTCAGAAAACAAAGATCACGGCATCTGTTCCCATCACTTCATGGGAAATAGATGGGGAAACAGTGGGAACAGTGTCAGACTTTATTTTTTGGGGCTCCAAAATCACTGCAGATGGTGACTGCAGCCATGAAATTAAAAGATGCTTACTCCTTGGAAGAAAAGTTATGACCAACCTAGATAGCATATTGAAAAGCAAAGACATTACTTTGCCAACAAAGGTCCGTCTAGTCAAGGCTATGGTTTTTCCCGTGGTCATGTATGGATGTGAGAGTTGGACTATAAAGAAAGCTGAGCACCAAAGAATTGATGCTTTTGAACTGTGGTGTTGGAGAAGACTCTTGAGAGTCCCTTGGACTGCAAGGAGATCCAACCAGTCCATTCTAAAGGAGATCAGCCCTGGGTGTTCTTTGGAAGGAATGATGCTAAAGCTGAAACTCCAGTACTCTGGCCACCTCATGAGAAGAGCTGACTCATTGGAAAAGACTCTGATGCTGTGGGGCAAGAGGAGAAGGGGACGACAGAGGATGAGATGGCTGGATGGCATCACTGACTCGATGGACGTGAGTCTGCGTGAACTCCGGGAGTTGGTGATGGACAGGGAGGCCTGGCGTGCTGCGATTCATGGGGTCGCGAAGAGTCGGACATGACTGAGCGACTGAACTGAACTGAAGGTTTTACAGAATTGAGAACCACGAAAAAAAAAAAAAAAAGAATTGAGAACCACGATCCTAATCCAATCACACCCATTCTTCTTATAGGAAAACAATTTAGCTTCTCCTTTATTTCCAAAGTACAAATGAATGCTTTTCCCACCAGTGTTTCTCAAAGTGAAAGCATCAACATCATCTGCTGAACCGATGTCTGGCTATGAGATCTTGGTGTCGCCGTGCCCTCCTCCAGCGGATCGAGGGGGATCTTCCCCACCCAGGGATCAAACCTGCATCTCTTATATCTCCTGCATTGGCAGGTGGGTTCTTTACCACTAGCGTCACCTTGGAAGCCCCTCATTCCACATGCGCTCCCAATTCCATCCTCTGTGATCTTAGCCCTTTCCGCTGACCTGGCTTTAGCACCTCTCCTTTCAAACACATACAAGTGTCCTTTATCGAGAAAATTAAACTTTTGTCAACCCCACAGTCCCCCTGCAGTGCTATTCTCTTATTTCTCTTCCCTGGATCTTAAGAGTTCAGAATTCATTGGTTTAACATCACATTTTTGGAGGAGCTCCGACATGTTAAGACACTATTCTGTGGCTTTACAGATATTATCTCATTTAATGCTCAACAATTACTGTTTAGGTTGTACAAACAAAAAAAAGCAGAGTGTTTTGCTCATCAGTGAGTTCGACAAGGATGAATTAACCTGCTGCAGTCACTGACCAACAGTGCACTCTGTGTCTCAGAGGAGAGTAAGGCGATAAAAGGATGAAGCACTCTGTGCTCCCGACCTAGGAAATTAAGACAATAAGAGGATGCTCTGTGCTTTGGGCAAACAGGCCCTGAGATAGTTACCCAGCTTCCTGCTATTTTCCCATACAGAGAAAAGCCCTGAAGTCATTAACTTGTGATATCTATTCTTTGTAAACTAGCAGTAATCCTTTACCAAGACACCTACTTGACTGCATTCCCCACCAAAAAACATCATACATAAACTAGCCTCTCTCTTGCCTCTTCAGAGCAGTTTCTCAGAGCTACTGAGAAGCTGTTTCCTTGGCTGTAGTCCTCAGTAAGACCCCGGTACAAATTTAACTCACAATGCTTACACTGCATTTTTCTTCCCATAGGCAGTTGCACAATTATTGTCCACTTTGGAGATGAAGAAAATGAGGCAGAAGACAGTTAACTAATTTACCGAAAACCATTCAGTTCAACAGTAGCAGAACTAGTGACTTCATGCTCTTAACCTCTATACTCAGTGGTTTATAGACTGATATACAACAGACCCTTGATCAACATGGGGTTCACTTATGTGCGGATTTTTTTCCGTAAATAAGTACCACAGTACTACAGGACCTGAGGGTGTGGATACAGAAGAACTGCAGATACGGAGGGCCAACTATAAATTATACACAGATTTATGACTACATGGAGGGTTGGTGCTCCTGACCCTCTCACATTTTCAAGGGTCAAAGCCTCATTACAGTTAGGGTCTACTAACCTGTGGAGAACATCAGGTTAGAAAAACTGGGAATATTCATCTCCCCAGAGCAAAACTGGAAAATCCTCCAAAACAGTTACAGTCTGTTTGGCATCAGAGAACCTAGGAGAACAAAAGATTAGGATCCTCTCAATGTGATGTGGTCAGTGAGAAAAAGGAAGGTATTCTCAAGCCCTGGGACCAAGGGGAGTCTCCAAAATATACTGATTGTTTAATTTGAAGCAGCCTTCAAACTGATCACCTTGGCCTTCACTCCATCCATGAGAAATTAATGTGGCCAACACACACTGTACTTGTTTTCTTGCCATTTCCCCCTACTCCATCAAAAGCAGAAAATGACTGCATTTTTTTCAAAGGTCACTACTGCCTACTGATTATGAAAGTGCTCACCTCTGCTCTTTCTCCAGCTTTTTTCAGGAAGGTTTGTTCTCCTCTCTTGTTTCCTAATTGGGGCAATTCTGCAAAGCCCAGTCCTTGCCTGTTGTATTTCTCAGCTTGCATGCTCCTTCTTCAAAAACTAATCGCACCTCCCAGATGTCTCCCTGGTGCCTAAGTGGTAAAGAATCCACCTGCCAATGCAGGAGACATGGGTTCGATCCCTGGGTTGGGAAGGACCCCTGGAGAAGGAAAAGGCAACCCATGCCAGTATTCTTGCCTGGCAAATCTCATGGACAGGGGAGCCTGGCGGGCTACAGTCCCTGGGGTTGCAAAAACAGTTAGACATGACTTAGCAACAAAACAGCAAACAACAACTATTCAACTAGGCCCGTTCTATAGCTTGCTTCCACATCATCATTTCATACCTTTACATCTCAGCCCCAGCAGAGACAGGGCAGCCACACCCACGGCCTGGGCTGCTGGTTAACTGAATGGCCTGCCATCTCTCCAGTATAAACAGCCAAGAGCAGACTCCAGACAAATGAGAGTGACTGGTAACTAAACACTGCTGGGAGTGGGAATGGCAGAGTATCTTCTGGACTAGACTTTCAATTGACCATGACCAAAAGAAAGTCTCTGCTACCACAAACTATCATTTGGAAGAGTCAGGCGATGAGCTGCAAACTGGGAAAGCAATTCTGTGATCTCTTCACAGAGACAGCTGTGTGACTTGGGCTTTTTTACTACATAAACTTGGTAATCACCATACCTTGCCTATACTTTCTACTCCATCCACGTTTATTTCTCACTTCCCCAAATACTTGTTCTTGGATTTACTTCTCCAAGTAAAGTAGCACAACTCCTTTAAAACAGTAGCACATTTGATGTTTCAAGTAGGATGCGCATGTGCATGTTCAGTCGCTTCAGTTGTGTCCAAGTCTTTGTGACCCTGTGGACCACCAGGCTCCTCTGCCCTCTCCAGGGGATCTTCCCGACCCAGGAATGGAACTGGGGTCTCCTGCACTGCAGGCGGATTCTTTACCAGCTGAGCTATCAGGGAAGCCCAACAACAACAAAGATTATTACAAAATAGTGGCTATATTGCCCCTGTGCCATACAATTTATCCTTGTTTATTTATTTTATACATATGAATTTGTACTCGTATCTATACCTATCTTGCCACTCCCTCCTTCCCTCTCCCACTGGTAACCACTAGTTTTTTCTCTGTATCTGTGAGTCTGCTTCCTTTTTGTCATATATACTAGTTTGTTGTATCTTTTAGATTCCATATGTAAGTGACAACAGAGTATTTGTCTTTCTCCGTTTGACTTATTTCACTAGCATTGTATACTCTAGGTCTATCCATGTCGTTGCAAATTGCAGAATTTCAGTCTTTTTGATGATTCGTTAATATTCCATTGTGTGTGTATATATCTATATCTATATAGATACAAATATATAAATCTTTATCCATCATCTGCTGATAGACACTTAAATTGCTTCTATATATTAGCTACTGTAAATAATGCTGTTATGAACATTGGGGTGCATGCTATCTTCTTGAATTAGTGTTTTCATTTTCTTTGGATATATACTGAGGAATGGAATTGCTGGATCATATAGTAGTTCTATTTTTAATGTTTTGAGGACCCTCTATACTGTTTTCCACAGTGGATGCACCAATTTACATTTTCATCAAAGGTGTCCAAGCGTTCCCTTTTCTCTACATTCTCCCCAACACTTGTTATTTGTAGTCTTTTTGATGATAACCATTCTGACAACTGTGAAAATCATTGTGATTTTGATCTGCATTTCTCTGATGATTAGCAACATTGAGCTAACATTCATTTGCCTGTTATCTTCTTCGGAAAAATATCTATTCAGGTCTTCTGCCCATTTTTAAATTGGGTTTGTTTTTCAATACGAGTTATATGAGCTGCTTATATATATTTTGGATATTAACCTCCTATCAGTCACATTATTTGTAAATACTTTCTCCTCATTAGGTTGTCTGTTTTAACAGTTGATGGTTTCCTTTGCTGTGTAAAAGTCTGTAAGCTTAGTTAGGTCCCATTTGTTTATTCTTGCTTGCTTTTGTTTCTTTTGCCTTAGGAGTCAGATCTTAAAAATATCACTATGATTTATGCCAAAGGGTGTTCTGCCTATGTTCTTTTCTACGAGCTTTTTGGTTTCAGGTCTGAAATGATAGTTTTGAATGGATCAGTCTTCAGTTCAGTTCAGTTGCTCAGTCGTTCTTTGCGACCCCATGGATAAACTTAGGTTCTGATATGTTTTCTTTTTTTTTAAAGGGGGAATTATAAAAGCACACAGATTGTTTTCATAATCTAGCAAGGTTAAGGGGCTCCCCTGGTGGCTCAGATGGTAAAGAATCCATATCTGCAATGCAGGAGATCGGGGTTTGATCCCTGGGTTGGAAAGATCCCCTGGAGAAGGAAATGGCTACCCACTCCAGTATTCTTGCCTGGGAGATCCCATGAACAAAGGAAAACATCTATACCCAGTAGTACAAACAACTCCACAACTCAGAGGAAATGTCTTTTGAGACTTGCGTCTATTTTGTGCGTGTGAAGTTTTTTACATTAGGCTATGGGCCAACAACTGCCTCAATCACTGGAGCCTACTTCTTTATCCCCGCTTATCCACGGAGCTGCTGCTGCTAAGTCGCTTCAGTCGTGTCCGACTCTGTGCGACCCCATAGGTGGCAGCCCACCAGGCTCCGCTGTCCCTGGGATTCTCCAGGCAAGAACACTGGAGTGGGTTGCCATTTCCTTCTCCAATGCATGAAAGCGAAAAGTGAGTGTGAAGTCGCTCAGTCGTGTCCGGCTCTTCACGACCCCATGGACTGAAGCCTACCAGGCTCCTCCGTCCGTGGGATTTTCCAGGCAAGAGTACTGGAGTGGGTTGCCATTGCCTTCTACATCCACGGAGCTAACGGGACTGATTATAAATAGAGTGAAAAGCAGCCACCAAAACTACTAAACAGCAATATAACCCTGGTAAAATCACTTGGGAGGTCAAGAGAGGTTGGCCTGGTTTCTGTCAGTCAATTTTAGGACACAGCAATACCTCTGTGTGACCTTGAGCACAGTCTAGTCCGTGCCTAAATTGTTGTTCAGTCACTCAGTCGTGTCCAGCTCTTTTGCAACCCCATGAACTGTAGTCTGCCAGGCATCTTTGTCCATGGGATTTCCCAGGCAAGAATACTGGACTGGGCTGCCAGTTCCTTCTCCAACCCAGGATCGAACTCACGTCTCCTGCGTTGAAGGTGGGTTCTTTACCACTGAACCACCAGGGAAGCCCTGTGCCTATATTACTGCCTCACTTTTTCTTGCCTGGCATTCAGAGCTACTGCACCCACTAGACTGCATACCTCCAGATCAGGGTTTTTCTTGTTTCTTTTAAAATAGTTGAAATATGGGAATTTCCTGGTGGTTCAAACTCTGTGCTTCCACTTCAGAGGGCCTGGATTCCATCTCTGGTTGGGGAACTAAACAAGCCACTCAGCCAAAAAAAAAAAAAAAAACAGCAAAATAATACAACATGTAACTACTGTGTGTATTACTTTACCCATTAACTTCAAACAGTCATTAAAAGCTTACAGGAAGCATAAAATTTCTTCATAACAGTCCATCTGATGACTGGACTGTAACTTATACAGTCGTTCCTCTGTTGCTGGACATTTAAGCTGGTTCAGTTTTTCACTACTGTAAATAATTCTGGGTTCTAGGAAAAGATGGTATATTGAATAAAATTTCACTCTCTCCCAAAATCCCATGGAAACTGCAAAAAAGCAATTTTTAAAAGGCAACAGTTTTCAAGAATGGAGAGGACAGAAGGCACAACAGCGACATGTTTTTGACAGTTAAAAATGAGAAATAACTGCACTAGACCAGGAACCCCCAACTCTTAAGCCAGTTCTGGACAAAGCTGAAAACTAACCCAATTGATACTACAGAATATTCAACTGATACTGCAGACCCAGTTGAGACTGCAGAATACTCAATACTCAAAACACTCCAGATTTAAGGTGAAATGGAGATTAAAAGAAACCAAGCTGATGGAAAGCTGTTTCAGAAGAGATGGCCAGACTTCTCTCCCCATGCTGCTGGATAACCAGCCCATGCTGGCACTATTCAGAGTGGTGATACTGGAGGAAGGTACACCTGAGGCTCTCTGGAGAAATCTTGAAACTCAGGTAAAAGTTCAAACAGTTACTGAAAAGAAGATGTACATATGCATTCCAAAGGCTGAATGCAGACACCTCCTCCCTCTCATCCTTCATTTGGTTTCCAGAACACTGGTAACTAAGCCTTTACCTTCCAGAATACTGAAGGGTTCCTCTGAGGAATGTAAACACCCTAGAAGAAAGTCCCATAGATGTCGACATGGGTGTCCCCTACAAAGGTGTAGGCAGATCACTCTGCAGGGAAGCAGAGAGACCATACTACCTCACCTTGGCACTCAGAGCTTCCAACCAGCTCCCTATTTGTTAACATGAGGACACAATTGTAACAGCAGCTCAGCCAACCAACCAAAGGAAGACAATATGGCGGAGATAGACTATGCAGAAAGAAGAAAACTTAAAAAGAAAATAAAAAATAATCATTAAAATCTTCAGAGATATAAAAGAAGAATTTGCATCTGAAAAACATGTATTAGAAGCTATACAGGACTTCCCTAGTGGCACAGTGGATAACAATCCATCTGCCAGTGCAGGGGACACAGGTTCAATCCCTGGTCCGGCAAGATTCCACATGCCTTGGAGCAACTAAAGCCCATGGGCCACAACTATGGAAGCCTGAGTGCCTAGAGCCTGTGCTCCACAACAAGAGAAGCTACTACAGTGAGAAACCAGAGCACCACAAGGAAGAGCAGCCCCAGCTCACAACTAGAGAAAGCCCGTGCAAAGCAACAAAGACCCAGCACAGCCAGAGGAAAGAAAATATAGAAAAAAGAGGCTATACAAAGCAGAAACTTAGAACAAAAGAAAAAAGAGGTCCTAAAGATATGATTGTAGAAATAAAAAACTGAATACACAGGTTCAGCAAAAAAGATGAATATATATATATATATATATATATATATATATGTTTTTTCCCTAATCAGAGGACCACTGTAGGAGTTCTAATATCCAAATATGGAAAGTTTTTGAAAAATTATAAACCAAGGGGAGGAAATCACTGATGAAACAATCCAAGACAACTTCCCAACATAGAAAGGCTTTCTAAAAAAAAAAAAAAGAAAGGCTTTCTAAAGGTCGAAAGGGCTTTCATTAAGTGCCCCATACAATGAATGGCTGTAAGATACACTAAGGCGCAAAATTAGGAAATTGCAGAAAAATGAAAATAAAAGAGATAATTCACTTTTTCTAAGAATGAAAAGATCAGTCACACATATCACATAAATAGTATAAAGAATCAGAAATTCTTCTCAATAGCTTCCAGAGGTTTTAAGTCAAAAAAGTGATGCCTTTGAAATAATGAAGAAAATTTTAATTCCAACCAGTAGAATTTGATACCCATTTAAACTATTTCACCTATGCAGCAGTCTGAAAGAACAATGGTTTTAGGTAGAGGAAAAACAGAAGTAGATAGACCTCCAGGAAAAACAAAACAAAACAACATTTAAACTAATAAGATTACTTGATATGATTGGTCTTGCAGAAAACAAGAGGCTATAATGCCAACCAACTCCAGTGTTCTTGCCTGGAAAATCCCATGGACAGAGGAGCCTGGCAGGACAGAGGAGCCTACAGTCCACGGGGTCGCGAAAGTTGGACACGACTTAGTGACTAACCCACCACCACCCACTGCAGTCCAGTGGTTAGGATTCTGTGCTTCCACTGCAGGGGACATGGGTTCAATCCCAGGTGGCAGAACTAAGATCCTGCATGCCTTGATGCATGGCCAAAAACAGAAAAGAAAAAGAAGAAGGAAAAAAAAAAGCAGAAGGGAAAAAAAAACTAACCAGAAGAACAATAAAATTAAAGGGAACAATGGTATTCAATGACAATGCTCTGTTGCGAATAATGTTTGCCTAAGAATAATATAAACTGAACACTGATTTAACCAAATGGTTTTTAAACTATATTAGGAAAAAATAGAGAAGAAATGGTGGTGCAAGAGATCTAAATCTTTATTTACCATTATCAAACATAGACAATGTCAAAAATAGCATTGAAGCATGTATATTACCATATGTGAAACAGATCGCCAGTCCAGGTTCGATGCATGAGATAGGGTGCTCGGGGCTGGTGCACTGGGATGACCCTGAGGGATAGGATGAGGAAGGAGGTGGGAGGGAGGTTCAGGATGGGGGACACACCATGTATACCTATGACTGATTCATGTCAATGTATGGCAAAAACCACTACTATACTGTAATAATAATAAATTACAGTTAAAATAAATTAAATTAAATTAAAATTTAAAAATTGTTAACTGGCCATACTATAATACAAAATAAAAAGTTTAATTAAAAAAAAAGAAATAGTTTGTCCAACTGCACAGTTACAATGCATTGCATTAAGTAATAACATCAGAACACATTTGGGCCACTCGGTACTAGTTGGGGGGGAAAAAAAAAAAGAATAAAAAAAAAAAAAAAAGAATGGATGCGTTAAAGCAGAGGTCCCCAACCTTTCTGATACCAGGGACTGGTTTCATGGAAGAAAATTTTTACACAGACCAGGGTTGGGGGATTGCGGGGTTGTGTGCGGATGGTTCAGGCGGTAATGAGAGCAGTAGGGAGTGGGCAAATGAAGCTTTGCTTGCTCACTGATTACCTCCTTCTGTAGGTACAGCGAGAGGGGGACGCCTGCATTGAAGAATATCCTGCACACTAGTTTAGAAACAAAGAGGTTCATAAATGTCACAAGAATAAAATTTTAGTTGTTTTTAGAGTGGAAAGTGTCTCCCTTTGAACGGGACCTGGAGAATGGGAAGAAGCAGAACAACTTAGTTTAGAAACCTAAAAGGACTGGACTTCCTGGTGGTACAGAGGCTAAGAATCCGCCAATGGGAAGCCCTGGCACCGCAGTGAAGAGTAGCCCCTCCCTCTCGCTGCAACTAGAGAAAGCCCCAGTTTAGCAATGAAGACCCACCACAACGAAAAACAAATAAAAATTTTAAATAGTAAAAATGAATTTAAAAATAAGAAACCTAAAAGAACTATTTGAAATATGTTATTTTGATACAAATTTTAAAAACATGCTGCAAAATATATGTACTTTGTGTCTCTCATGTTCCCTTTCAAACAAAGGCTCCAGAACTCAGGTAAGTATTGTTAATTACCAGGTGCAGATGGACAAGATTTGTTCTAGGAGAGAAGCAGCAGGAACTGCTTCTGCAAGACAAGTAAGTTACGAGTGTGAAGGTCACTAGAAATCTAAACAGCTACATCGGGAAACTAGGCAGAACCAGAATATATCATATCCTGAAAATGAAATACAGTGAATCTGCAGCATATACAGGAATTGGTTGCCTGCAGAGACATTCTAGTTTTCAGCAACAGAACAGGTTCTCAAAGACACTAGTTGGGGACCTTTAGAAATACCCACATTCAATCCAGATGCAGCATTCCTTAGGTAATAAAGAAGAAACGAATCTGCTCAATTTAACTTTCCGAAGTAGAAAGGATTAACAGAATAGCCTCCTAAAACAGTATAAAAGTCCCAAATTTTGACTGTGCTGCAGAGAAAAATGGCTACTTATGAGAATATTTCAACAGCCTCAAAAATCCAGATTTCAAACTGACCTAAGAGAACAACAGAGCAGTCAGAAATAAACATTAGTCCTCTTTTTCTACCAGAGGTAAAAATCAGAAAAGAAGCAAGATTAACGTTCACTTCACTGTCACTTGAAAGCTCAGCTGGTAAAGAATCCGCCTGCAATGCAGGAGACCCTTTTTCGATTCCTGGGTGGGCAAGATCCTCTGGGGGAAAAAAATGGCAACGCACTCCTGTATTCTCAGCTGGAAAATCCCATGGACAAAAAAGCCTGACAGGGTCACAAAAAGTCAGACAGACTGGGGGACTAAGCACGATATTCTGAAAATAAGGGCAAAAACCAAAGTTCAAGCCATAAAACATAAAATATACCTGCTGCTGCTAAGTCACCCCAGTCGTGTCCAACTGTGTGACCCCATAGACGACAGCCCACCAGGCTCCCCCGTCCCTGGGATTCTCCAGGCAACAACACTGGAGTGGGTTGCCATTTCCTTCTCCAATGCATGACAGTGAGAAGTGAAAGGAAGTCGCTCAGTCGTGTCCGACTTTTCGCGACCCCATAGACTGCAGCCTACCAGGCTCCTCCGTCCATGGGATTTTCCCGGCCAGAGTACTGGAGTGGGGTGCCATCGCCTCCTTCTGAGTACCTAGATCTGCACTATTCACCCGTACACCTCAATACTGCCTTTGAGACTCCCCTTAATCTCCGAACCCGTTACAAGAAAAATTCGGCTAAAACCTCATTTCTCAAACAGTAAACTAAAAGTTCGCCGGTCACATAGACCTCCAATAAACCCTGAAAATTAAAACTCACCAAATCTCAATAAACAAAACTAAAGCCACCACCTCTCATACACGATACTACCAAAAAAACACACGACTTACAATAAAAAAACAAACAAGCAAAAAAAAAAAAACAAAACTGGAAAACCGGATCAGCAGTTTCGAAAACCCCACGTCTAGAAACAAACTCCACCATTATATTCTTCCCTAGTAAAAACTACTCAACTTCCTTTTAACCACAAAAGAGACAGGGGAAAGCGCGAACGCAGTCCCCCACTACCACAAATTATGCAGTCGAGTTTCCCACATTTGGGGAAATCGCAGGGGTCAGCACATCCGGAGTGCAATGGATAAGCCTCGCCCTGGGAAAACCACCTTCGTGATCATGGTATCTCCCCTGCCAGGTAAGTATGAGTTGCTTGCCCTGCCTGCCGCCTCAGCCTCACGTTCCAAACACTTCGCACTTACGGTCACTCTCTTCACCGAAAACTCTACACCCTCACTTACGAAATAACGGCTTCTCCCAACTATAAGGCCCGACAAGCACATTGCGAGTACCGCAATATTTGCAAAATAATAAAAACGCTTCATAGTACATTCTGAACATGGCCAGCCGAAGCCGAGCTCATTTACATACTTCGCGCACCTTAGTTACGTCACTCTGTAGCGCCGACTGTACCCGGGCCTCGTGATAGGCTGACTGACAGCCACGGAGGCGCTCTGGGCCTAATCCCCGGGGCCGGGAATGTGACCCACCTTTGTGACAGAACAGACTGTAGGGATGCGATTAGCTTTGAGACTGGGTGGGGCGGGAATAGTCCGAATTATCCAGGTGCGCCTAATGTAATCAAAGGCTCTTATGGAGAGGAGTTACATTATCAACTGACCGAAGACACTAAACTGGTGGCTTTGAAAATGGAGAGGTGAAGTGAAGTGGCTCAGTCGTGTCCGATTCTTTGCGACCCCGTGGACTGTAGCTTACAAGGCTCCTCTGCCCATGGAATTTTCCAGGCAAGAGTACTGGAGTGGGTTGCCATTTCCTTCTCCAGGGAATCTTCCTGACCTAAGGATCGAACCTGGGTCTCCAGCATTACAGGCAGACACTTTACTGTCTGAGCCACCAGGGAAGCCACCTGAAAATGGAGAAACGGACTACAAAGCAAGGACAGGTTGCTTTCAAGAGGTTCCCTCTATACCTACTGGTGAAGAAAGAAAAGGTCATAAAACGATCCTCCGGCTCAGAGAAAGGAAAACCGAAACCAAAAAAACCATAACAGAAGAAAAAGATAATCACAGCCCCTTAAAGAAGCCGAACTAATTCCCATAGTTTAAAACTGGGATTTACAGCGTCAACTCACAACAGCCACCACTAGCAACAAACAAAAGAAAACGTCAATCTACAGCCTTTTCTTAAACAAGCCACACCAGGGGAAAGCGCGAACGCAGTCCCCCACTACCACAAATTATGCAGTCGAGTTTCCCACATTTGGGGAAATCGCAGGGGTCAGCACATCCGGAGTGCAATGGATAAGCCTCGCCCTGGGAAAACCACCTTCGTGATCATGGTATCTCCCCTGCCAGGTAAGTATGGGTTGTTATCGGCCTCTACCATGTCACCCACATATTCTAATCACTCTAAAGAGAGGGTCACTTTTCTTGTGCATTTTACAAACCTCTACCCTCATTTCTGGAATTAAGCCTTAAAACTATAATTACAAAGAAGGAATACTTTGTAGATCTCAATATTGCCAAATCATAGGAAATAAATGCCTAGTGTAAGCATTAAGGCAGTCACTGCGCTCATCTGCATGTTCCACACCCCTTTTGCTGATCTCATTTAGCGTGTCCTTTTCCTCGTATAGTTACTGGAATGAAATTTAAAGGCAAAGACTCTACAGATATAAAAGTAAGAAATTCGTTCTTTCCTTCAAGGGTTTGGAGCTAATGACCTCGCTGTGATTCTGTGGTAGTTCAGCAAGCCGGTATGACGCAACAGATATAGCAAGTCTGAAAGATGAAATTTGGTAAAAGTACGTTTTAAAATTCAGTCGATGTAGTTAGAGCTGCAAATAACTTGAGCGTTCAAAGCTTCGAGCACAAGTACAAAATAGGCTCTTTTTCAAATGTGGGGCAAATGATCACCTTTACAAGAATAGCTGCACAAATACTAATTTTGAACTGAGTTAGTGGAAAGCTCTTGCAGTAACCCCTCCTACAGCAGATATTTGGGTAAGTTGTAGGGGTCCATTAGCTGGAATGTGATCATCCTCACCGGTGGAAATCACTTTTGTGATCAAGAGTGTCTCCTCTCCTAATAGAGACTAAGTTGTGTTTTGACTTATCCTTAAACTCTCTTGTGCTCAACACTACAAGCACAGGGTCATTCTTTTGCTTTTTCATGGGTGTCTGAAATCCACAAGACTACTAGAGATTCAACCCATCCTACAAGAAATTCCTGACCTCTCCAAGACTATCTCAGACCCTTTGAAAAGAGCAAATCCCGTTTTAGGCAGCGGTTAGTACTTCATGTATTACATGTTCACATAATTAATATCATCAAACTTCTCAGTCCTCTCCTTTCTGCCTCAGTGTATGTTAGAACTGGAGTTCCCATGTTTAACTATTCTTCAGTTGCCCAAGATCACACTAGAACCAACCTATTTCTCACATTTTTATCTTACAGAAGGACTCTTCTAATATTGTCTCCTCCACCAACATAAATCAGCCAGCTTTTATATCTTTTTTTTTTCTGGCCACACTGGGCTGCTTGCAGGATCTTAGTTCCTCCACTACAGATTGAACATAGGCTCACAGTAGTGAAAGCATGGAGTCCTAACCACTGGACCACCAGGGAATTCCCAAGCTTTATATCGTTAAAACAGGAAGAAGTAATGCTATTTGTAAAAATCGTATTAAAAATTAACAAGCAATAACTGAGAACAGAGGTAACTGAGATGGAGAGAGAGGAAAAAAATACTGGGGTGGAAGAAGGAGATCATGAAGTCTGAAGTCTGACCTTTGACACCCTACCAGTTTGATTTTTATAAACTCTCTCCCCCAAAAGAAAGAACTATTATATGTAATACATATATAAAATATATACTCAGATATACATACCTGCATATGTAATCTAGAAACATTTTGTGTGTCTGTGAAATAAAAGTTAGCTATCCTGGGGCTTCCCTGGTAGTCCAGTGTTTAAGGATCCTCCTGCCAATTCAGGAGACACAAGTTTGATCCCGGGTCTGGGATGATTCCACAGGCCGAGGGGCAGCTAAGCCAGTGTGCCACAACTACGGAAGCCCACGAGCCCCACAACCTGTGCTCCGCAACAAGAGACAACTCCACGACGAGTAGCCCGCGCTCACGGAAACTAGAGAAAGCCCACACACAGAAACCCAGGGCAGCCAAAAGATTAATAATTTTTTTTCTAAAGTTAGAGATCTTGAAATCTGGCTGGGAACCACACTTGTAAGGGGAAAATGGTATCTGTGAACTAGACTACTATTATCACCAAACAACTTTTAAATTCAAAATGCCATTTTCAGAAGATTTGTGACTAGCAGTGCCTTCTTTTTATTTGTAAGATATAGTTGATTTACAATATTGTGTCACTTGCGGGTGTACAGCAAAGTGATTCAGTTATTTTTTTTTTCAGATTTTTTTTTCCCACTATAGGTTGTTACAAGATATTGAATTTAGTTCTGTGTGTTATATATTAAGTCCTTAATGCTTATCTGTTTTATATATAGTAGTTTATATCTGTTAATCTCATACTACTAATTTATCCCTTCCCACCTCCATTTCCCCTTTGGTAACGATAAGTTTGTTTTCTGGCTGACTCTGCTTCTGTTTTTTTATATAGATTCATTTGTATTATTTTTTAGATTTCATATATGTGATATCATATAGTATTTGTCTTTTACTTCACATAGTATGATATTCTCTAGATCCGTCCACATTACTATAAAAGGTAATATTTCATTCTTTTTTATGACAGAATGATAGTCCATTGTGTGTGTATACACACACACCACATCTTAAACCAATCATCTGTTGATGGGCACTTGGATTGTTTCCAGGTGTTTGATACTGTAAGTAGTACTAACAGTGTTTTCTTTTTATCTTTTCTTTTTTGACCATGAGGCTTTTTGGATCTTACCTCCCTAGATCAAACCTGAGCCCTCAACAGTGAAAGCGCCAAGTTCTAACCACTGGACCATCAGGGAGTTTCCTAGTGGTGCTTTCTTAAGTAACACAGAGCCCTTCACAAGGTTAGTTTCACTATTTCATGGGAACTTCATTGTTTTGGGCCCAGTTATCAAAATATATGTCCAAGGCAATCTGCCTTGGGGCAAAAGCATGACTGTCTTTCATGCTCTTATAGCTCAAGCAGGTTAAAACATTAATGCTACATCCTCACAGAAGCCCTGTGAAGTTTAACATCCTTTGAAGAAAGCCACAACATTCCTTAGAAAAATACAAGGAAATACTTACATAAGTTTATATTAAATACAAACATAAGTTAGCCAAAACCAAAGTAGATGTAATCATCTCACAGATTAATCTCATTTACGAACAAAAATAAATGCCCCCACTGGCAGCAACTAGAGAAAGCCCACACAGCAACGAAGACTCAGTGCAGCCAAAAATAAGTACATAAAAGAACAGTACGCAATAACCAAATAGGTTTTATACCAGGTATGTAGCACCTACATATATAAAAGTATCTTAGGGACTTCCTTTGCAGTCCAGTGGTTAAAAACCCACCCTTCCATTGCAGGGGGCAAAGGTTTGAGAAACTCAGATCCTACAAACTGCTTGACCCGGCCGGAAAAAAAAAAGCATATGATAAAAACAGCATTTTATACAGGTGGGGGAAAAGATCAGTTGCCTTATAAAGAGTATTTAGAAAACTGTCTTACCACTGGAGAGAAGGGGAAAAAATGCTTTCTTTCTCCTACATTTAAAAAAAAAACCAGATAGATTAAAATATTCAAATTAAATCATAAACCATATGTAAAAAATGCAGATGATTATGTTTACAATAATTTTGAAGAAAATAAAGACTTCTTTTTGGCCTTGTGAAAGGGCTTGGGGGATCTTAGTTCCCAGTGCCACCTGCAGTGGAGTCCTAACCACTGAACACTAGGGAACTAAAAAGAAAAGACTTTCTAAGCATGTTACCAAAGTAAGAATCAAATATAAACTTTGCATATACATAACATCAATAAAGTAGAAAACCTCATAAAGTCTGAATACATGTGACAAAGTGGGAAAATATCTGCAATATAGTGATTAGGTAAATAGCCTGTATAATATAATATGCATATGAGAGAGCTGGCAGCTAAAGAATTTGGGGTTTTAATGCCAGACAAAACTGAGCAGAATGCTGGGCCTACCATAATAAATGTTAGTTATCATTTCTGATAATAAAAACAAATACATATTTTAAATTAAAAGTAGCCTAGTTAAAAAGTCAGAAAGGAACATGCACCCATGTTCCTAGCACTATTACAATAGTCAAGAGGTAGTAGCAACTCGAGTGTCTATCTACAGATGAATGTAAATACATACAATGGAATGTTTTTCAACCTTAAGAAGGAAAGAAATTCTGATAGATGCTATAACATGAGTGTATTATACCTTGAAAACATTATGTTAAGTGAAATAAATCAAGCACAAAAAGATAAATTCTATATGATTCCGTTTGTATAAGGAAATGAAAAATGGTGAGTTGTTCAAAGGGTACAGAGTTTCAGGTGTGCAAGATAAAAAAGTTGTGGACATAAGTTGCACAACACTGTGAATATAATTAACACTACTGAAACTTACACTTAAAGATGGTTAAGATGGTAAATTTCTTTTGACCACGTCACACAGCTTTCGGGATCTTAGTTCCCTGGCCAGGGATTGAACCCAGGCAACTGCAATGAAAGTACCAAGTCCTAACCACTGAACTGCCAGGGAATTCCCAAAGATGGTAAATTTTACGTTATGTATATTTCACCACCATTAAAAATAAAAAGTGGGCAAAGGATATAATGGGATAGTTGCAATAATAAAATACACTTGGCCAATAAAGTTATATGAAAAGATCTTTAACCTTAGTCATAATAAATGATAATAGCCATTTAAAGTCAATTATACCTCAATTAAAAAAAAAACCAACCAACCATTTAAAGACTGCTAAAGGCTAGTACTGGGCTTCCCAGGTGCTGCTAGTGGTAAAGAACCCGTCTACCAATGCAGGAGACACAAGAGTTGAGGGTTCAATCCCTGGGTTGGGAAGATTCCCCTGGAGTAGGAAATGGCAACCCAGTCCAGTGTTCTTGCCTTGAAAATTCCATGGACAGAGAAGCCTGTCTGGTTAGTCTTTGGAGCCTCAAAGACTGGGACACGACTGAGCACATATACACACTACATACAAAGGCCTGTGCCAGGGTTGGGGCTGGAAAACCAGTTCCCATATACTGTTAATAGGACTCTAAGTGGTCCAAACGCTTGGCGAGAAGTTTCAAAATGGGGAATTCCCTGGCCGTCCAATGGTCAGGACTCAGGGCTTCCACTAACGTGCCGTGAGGTTCAAAAAAAAAGAAGATTCAAAATGAAAATGTGTGTGCTTTTTGACCTAGGAATTCTACTACCAGAAATGTATTGAGAGAAAGGGCACAAGCAAGCTCAAGAGCCCAGATGGGCATGCTTGAACAAGTGAGCTCCAAAGCACACCTACTTCATCACAGTAAAAAAACGGGAAATAATTTCAGTTATTAATAACTGTCCAATTATAGGCCACTGATTAGAAAGATGGGCCTCAAGACAGAATAGTATCCAACCATTAAACTTAATTTTTTGGGGGGGGGGGCGCTGCATTGTGGCATGTGGGATCTTAGCTTCTGACCAGGGATCAAACCCATGCCCCCTATAGTGGAAGTACAGTCTTAACCACTGGACCTCCATGGAAGTCCCAAACTTAATTTTAAAATAGTTTTTTAATCATACAATTTTTGACAAAATATTAAGTGAAAAACAAAAGATATATAAGATATATACATTTCTTCACAATTTCATCATAACTCAAATAAATATATATGAAGTTGTAGGGTCATTAAAATAAACTGAAATGTTAACATTATTATCTTTGAATGAAATTGAGCCCCCTTAAAACCAAGTTCCTCTGCTGAGTTTATGATTAACCTCTCAATCCAGAACTTTATTCCCTTTCCTTTCCTGTACCTGTTCCCACTCAAGACAGGAATATCAAAGAAAAGGGGTAAATTGTAACTGAGCAGGACCCTAAGGGGCCTTCCCAGGACAGAGCCCACCTATCTTTTGTCTGTAGAAAAACTTTAGCCTCCTAGGCCTTCTTTAAGTTCCAAAGAGCAAATTTAATCAGAGAAGTGAGAAAACACAGAAAGAAAGGAAAACAGGCAAAACAAAACAGTAATAGTTTAGCCATTAAACAAAGTTAAGGTAGTTCCGCCATAAGAGCTATAGATAATATTCCAAGCCATATCCTTGGGTTGTTTTGCAGATACTGACACCCCCACTAGGTGGAAGACGTTAACAGCACTCTGACCACAAGTACAGAGACTCCACACAGGTTGGAACCAGAAGGTTGATGATGTTGACTCCAAATTACCTCAGCACCAACCAATGAGAATGAAATTCATGAGCTGATCAAGTACCACACAACTCTCTCCCTCACCCTGTCGTTAACCCATAGGGAAGTCTGGGTCTTCTGAGAAGTAGTTGCCCGTAGTCCTTGCTTGACCTTGCAGTAAATGCTGTACTTTCCTTCAGCACAACCCAGTGTCAGTAGACTTGCTTTACTGTGCATGGTGAGTTTACCCGGGTTTGACTCAGCAACAAGAAGTGAAGAAAAGATCTAGGAACATGGAGGTACCCTTAATGCCCACCGACAGATGAATGGAAAAAGAAGACTTGGTGTACACACACACACACTCACACAATGGAATAGTACAAAGCCATAACAAAGAATGAAATAATGCCATTTGCACAACATGGATGGACCTATGGTTATCATACTAAGTGAAGTAAATCAGTTAAAGATGAATATCATACAATATCACTTACATGTGGAATCTAAAAAACTGGATACAAACGAACTTATTTATGAAACAGAAATGGGGTCACAGACATAGAAAACAAGGTAATGGTTACCAAAGCAGAAAAGTGGTGGGGAGGGATAAATTAGGAATTTGGGATTAACAGATACACACTACTAAATATAAAATTGTTAAACAATAGGGAACTATATTTAATTATCCTGTAATAGTGTATAATGGAAAAGACTGAAAAAAATATATGTATAACTGAATCACTTTGCTATATTCTGTAAGTCAATAATACTTTAATTAAAATATTTAAAAAATAAAAGAGGTCTATGAATAAGTTTTATAGTATATTTTTTGTATTTTGTTTTCTACTTCCAACACATAGATATTTTCCACCTATTTTAGAGTGCAAAACAAAAAAAATGGGAGAGAGGAGCAGGTCAGTCATCTAATCATCCATTCTTTTAACAAATATATACTAAACAACTCCTGTAAGCCCTATACAGTGCTAGGGGTTCTAGAAAAACGACGAGTAAAATCCACATGGTCCCCATTTGACTGAATCTCATTCTAGTTGGAGGGACATATGCTAAATAAATGATCACACAAAGACATCTGGTGCTATGAGATCCTTAGCAGAGGGATCTGATCTAGTTTTGAGGGGGTTTGTTGGAAGTAGAGGTTCAAAGCCAGATAAGGGGTCAATGTATGCTAAGATTTGAAGGATAAATAGTAGTTAACTGGGTATAGCAGAGAGGTATGTGCAAAGGTTCTGTTGTGGCACCCACAAGAAATTAATGCCAGAATGGCTGGAGTATAAAGAGTAAAAGGGAGATAGGAAAAAGATACAGCCAAAGATGTAAACAGAATCCAGAACATGCAAGACTTTTTGTCTTATTAAGAAATTTGGTTTTATCCTAAGAGCAAAATAGGAAATTACATAAAATGAAATTCACTCAAGAAAGGGCTATTGCAGTACCTCTAAGAGAAATGGTGACAGCTTGGCTTAAAAAAAAGAAAGGAGACATGAACATAATCAAGATATTTTAGAGAGAAAATTGATAAGAGTTTGTGGTTATATTGAATGTGGACAGTTAAAGGGGAGGAGGTGTGGAAGATTCCTAGGTTTCTGGTTTGTGCAGATGGAAGGATGGATATTCAGTTCACAGAGGCAAGGAATGCAGGAAGAGGACAAAGATTTTTTGGTGTGCTGAAGAAAATGAGTTAGGTTTAAGATAGGCTGAGTTGGAGATTTAGCATTGTGCTGCAGTTAGATATTTCCATCAGGAGGTCAGAGAACAGGTTAGAGCTAGAAAAATAAATTTACAAATTATTGGCATATAAATAGTCACTGAACTGTGAATGTGAATAAGATAGCAGAGAGAGAAGGAGAGAACCAGAGAGGGGAGCACAGTACAGCGTAGTCGGTGAAAGGTCAGTTATGGGGCCTTAAAAGAATGGGAACATTTCCTGCTCTAGTTACAAAGGATGAAAAGTAAGGGAGACAAAAAAGCCAGATGCCTAGGAAGGATATCAGTGTGGGATCACAGAAGTCAAGTGAGAATAATGTCTCAAGAGTTTGTGGATAACAAATATTTTGAGCTCCCATTAAGTGCAAGGCCTTGTGCGAAGCTTTACCACAACCATCTCTAAAGCTGAACTCTGACTCAGAGTTTTTTCTTAGTCCAAACTGCACTCATTTATCTTTCCTATTCTCATTCACTTGAACACACAAAGTCGCCAGTTTTAAAAGTTCTATGTTTTTAGGCTAAAAGAAAGTAAACTGCTCAGCTATAACAAATATTATTATTCTTCTCCCACATCTTTAGAAAACAGCCCCATTCTGCATGAAAATGTGTCTGTATTTGATTACTTAGATCACTTGTAAATATTGACAGCATTTTGGTAGCTCATTCCTACACTTAGTTGTATCTAGATAACAAGTCAGAAATGCAACACAACTCAGTAATAATGATTGACTAAGGCTCCATGGTGCTTTCCTGGTGGCTTAGTGGTAAAGAACCTGCCTACCAACATTGAACCAACACAGATGCTGGTTCAGTCCTGGGTTGGGACTATCCCCTGGAGAAGGAAATGGCAACCCACTCCAGTATTCTTCCCTGGGAAATCCCATGAACAGAGGAGCCTGATGGAATACAGTCCATGAGTTTGCAAGAGTGGGACAACGACTTAGGGAATAAAACACAAGGCTCCAGGAAGGCATAGATTCTTTTATTTGCCATGTCATTCTGTACAAAACTAGTGATTAAATATTTAATGTTGCTTAAGTATTCAAATCTTCAATGAGTAAATTTTAAATGGAGACCTTGGTAAACTGTTCACAAGATTACTATAAGGATCAAGTGAAATAAAATAAAATACGTAAAAGCACTTTTCTTTGGCACTTTACAATTGTAGGATTTTTTTTTTTTTTTTTGAGGCTCACACCATTAGTACTCTGCTGAGCTAGGTGTTCAATAAGGCTTTATTCAACTGTATACACGTTAGAATATTTTTAAATGGAGAAAAAAACAAGATTATGCACCTTTTCTGGGTTAGTTTCTATATGTTAATTTAATCTTTCCTACAACCCCATGAAATATTATTAATTTCCATTTGCAGGTGAGGAAACTAACTTGCTTAAAGTCTTGGTTGGTAATTTCCCGAGATGTGATACAAACCCAAATTTGTATGACTCCAAAGCTCAAGTTTGATTTTTCATAAAAATACTGCATTTTTTCCCCCCTCTGATGGGGGAACCAACCCATACCCCCACCACCCTCTTCCCCCTGCCCCAGTGAAATCCCGAATTCCCAACGACTGGACCTCCAGGGAAATACTGCGGTAACAGTATTCTCAAGATCAAGTAACCCCACGTCGCAATGGAAAATAATAACATACTTCCAGGAAAATTTAGGCTACCAGTTTGAAAGCCTGACTATCGAGCAAACTGCATTAAAGAAATCTTAAGAATGAGGATGAAAATAATAACTACCATAGCAACCCAATGTTCCGAATAAGGTAATAATAATAAATAACAGAATGGCTACAGAGTGGACTGGTTTCTTAACTCCATTCTGCTAACGAAAATTCTAAACACAACCGATTCCACTGAATTTGACCAAACTACCTGAAGTGCTATCCCTGAATATATTAACACCATCTCCTCTTCAGCCAGGACTCTGGTTACTTGATAAGCATAAGCCCGAATTCTCCCAGCGGACAACATTTATGTAATGCCCCCTGCATGTCCACATGTGGATCATACTAGAAGGTAAGCCATGTAGAGTGGCAAATAAACTGCATTTTGATTAGTCCTACCAGACTTTCCCTGCCCTACCAAATGGGGAACAAATACTTCTCGAATTTTTCCCCCACCGCCACTCCGAGAGCTACCTCACTATTTGAAGGTAGCTCTGGTAAGAAAAAAAGGTACTAGGTCTTAACTTTAGCTTGAAGAAAACTATGCTCTATGAGTCCGTCCCAGTCCTATTTTCCTCGCGGCATGGCTGTGAGTATTGGAAATGCGTAGGATTTGCTAAAGTGGTCAGCACATTTCCTTCCTTAGATCTTCCGTACTTAAAGGGCTCTGATTCGCAACATTTAGGGAATTCCTTTAAGTTAGGAAGAAAAGTCAAGGCCAAGAATTTTTCCCTAAAAGTAAGGAATGAGTTACTCCCTTAAGTAAATTATACTCTCCTAGGCAAGGGAAGCGGAGAAGGCAATGGCACCCCACTCCAGTACTCTTGCCTGGAAAATCTCATGGACGGCGGAGCCTGGTGGGCTGCATGCAGTCCATGGGGTGGCTGAGAGTCGGACACGACTGAAGCGACTTAGCAGCAGCAGCAGCAGGCAAGGGAAGACTTCCTAAGCCAACTTCCAAACCGCCTCTCAATTTCCTCAAACGTCTCTATTTTAGTAAGCCGTCCCTTCGAAACCCTGTACCCGAACAGGAGCTCTTGCGTAACCCGACGCCTCCCTCTCGACGACCAGGGGAGCCCATGTCCAGCCCACTCGGGGGCAAGACTCGCTTACTTTTGCAGTTAACTTCTGGGCAGGCTGTGAAGAACTAACGGTCTCAGAAACCACCACGCTCCAGACTTGACTCGCGGGAAGCCGTAGGTGGGCGCGGGGATCGCACGGCGAGCGTGCCCCGCGGCTGTGGGGGGCTGGCCCACAATCCCTCGCGAGGGCGAGGGCGAGGGCGGGAAAGGTGAGGGGCCTAGCAACGGGGGACAGCCGCAAGAAGAGCCAAAACTATTCGACTGTTCCAGACTCCAAACCGGTAACACGCGCGTGTGTGTGTGTGTGTGTGTGTGTGTGTGTGTGTGTGTGTGTGTGTGTGTGTGTGAAATTCCCATTCGGAGAGATCATTCCTGCTAACAACGCGAGGCCTCCACCCAGAGGGTCAGGGCAGAGGTGAAGAAATGTGGTAAGACCAACTGAGCCTGGGCTTTTTGCATCCTGCGGGCTCCATCCATCTTTTTTTTTTTTAAACTGTCAGGATATACGCTTGATGTGGAAACTTTAAATGAGAGTTGAAAGAATCACGGAAGAAGAGGGACAAGTGAGTCAAAATGTATTCGAGTTCCTTAGAGCCCCAGAGCCCGAGGCCTCGTGCAGCCAGGCCGCGGACGCCTCCCCTTCCGTCTTCCGTCTGACGTCACAGGGCGCGGCCGATGCGGGTGTCCGGGCTCGGCTAGCTCTGGGAGCGCGCGAGTGCGCGCGGAGGTGGTTTGAAATGCAGCGGGATTTAGTGAGTTTGCCGCTGTCCCCGGCCGTGCGAGTGAAGCTGGCGTCTGCAGGTTTCCAGACTGCTGAGGAACTCCTAGAGGTGAAACCCTCCGAGCTCAGCAAAGGTAACGACTCCTGACGACAAGCTGAGGCACGCTGGCCGCCGTCGGTGCCGCCTCCATCTCTTCGGTCTTCAGGCTTAAGCACTATCTCGGTCAGAGTCTTCTGCCGCGTTTACACCACGAAACAGCGCCTCGATTTCGCTTAAGAGTACTTTGAATGGTTAGAACTGTGGTCTTGGAAATATTCACCAGTTGCTTTGTCTACCAGTGCCTGCTGAAAGTTCCGAGGAATCTCTCATTTACCCATTTAAAAGAAATAACGTGGGTTATTATATCCAATATGTTTGGAAAGGAACTGATGCTAGGGGAAGCTAAGTAACTTTTCATTATGAGCGGGCTAGGAAGTTGTGCAGCCAGGATTGGAATTCAAACGGCTGTCTGTTTTCACTGTTCCAAAATCCAAGGGGCAGGGATTCAATTTAAGGAATGCACGATTCGTGGTAGGATGAGATAAATTAAGAGAAAGGGAGTAGAATCACCAGAACCTGGAGAAAGCAGTAGAAAAAAGACACCACTTTTCTTCATGTAATTCACTGAGAAAAAACCCAAACCTCATATTACGGAACCCTGTAGATTATAAATTGGTGGGAACCACTACCCCGTGAGGTAAACAGAAGCTCTGTCACTCTGCTCTCGCTGTGCACCTTACACTACGGTATGCGCAGAACTGTTACTGAGATGGAACAGTCATTTACCCTTATCAATGGAAAATAAGGTTTCAACTCTCCACTCTAAAACAAATGTTATAGATCCAGTATTACTGTTTGTCTTAAATATTACACCGAAGACTGTATCCCTCAACCTTTGATGGGCTCATTTTCTCTCAACAGGTTGGTTTTACCTGAGCAAATCTAAATGATAGTAATAGCTAACAATTACTGAGCATTTTGGATGGCTTCCGCAGTCTACCAAGGTTTTATGTGTACTTCATTCCCATTTTATAGAAGAAAAGTGTGAGGCATAAAAAAGTAACTTGCCTATGCGTAGTGACTACATCATGATGCAGTCAGGATTAACAGATCTAAGAAATCCAGAGTGAAGGCTCTTAGATTGTATAGAATATTCACTTCTTTAGCACCATTATTGTCTTTTTTTTTTTTTTTCTTTTGGTCACAGGGCTTGTGGGATCTTAGTTTCCCCACCAGGGATTCAATCCCGCCCTTGGCAGTGAGAGCGCAGAGTCCTAACCGCTCCAGAATGGCCACCATTTTTGTCTTTTGTTAGTATCAGGTTGATAGTTCATAGCCTTACCCAGTTAAGCACTGACACATCACACTCATAAGTGATACCATCCTCACAATTATTTCTTCTATCAGCAGCTTGTTTTGTACTTTGCATTTTCAGGCCGTGTTGTCAGGAATGAAGTTGTGTAGTTGAGGAAGTATTGTTGTTTGAACTATTTGTGCATCAGATAATTTTCCTTACTAAACAGTTTGCAGTGATCCATGAATTTTTCATGAAAAATTTTCACTGTGAATAATACACACACATGCACTTCTTAAATATGCATCTTGTTTTAGGCAAAAAGGCAATTTTCATTATTTTCTAGAAAATAATTTGTATACCTTATGAGAACAAGTTTTTTTTTTTCCAATGTACTTCCCACTTTTACTGGACAGAACAGATACATATTTTTTAAATTGGCTTTACAATATATGGTTTTATCACTGGCTTACAACTAAACATACTGTGAACATTTTCTTTTACCACCACTGAAATAATTGCATAGTATAGAGAAATCATAATGTATTAAGCAATCTTTATATATTGGGGGAATTTAGATAGTTTTTTTAAAGGAGACTATTATTTTTACAAATCCTTCAGAAAACAGGTGGCCTTGTCTCATATAGCTTCCTATAGATGATAGAAACTTGCCCTTCAACGTAGCCTTTTAACTTCTCTGTAGCCACCGGATCAACCAAGACATGCATTTTATTTTCTCAGATCTCTCCCATTTGCTCCCACTTTTCTACCTACTCACCCAGGATACACACACACCTCCATTACTCTAGCACCCTGTCTCTCACCATGGGTATCTGCCCCCTCCCTTCTCCTCTGCTCCCCTTACAGGTCCTTCTTTTCCAAGATACTATCTTAACTGATGTCAATCAATTCCATTCAAAGCTTATGCTCAGTTCCACATTAAGAGTAACCTTTAATAATCTGAATATAGAATTCAACTATTTAAAGGAAATTATTCATAAGCCCTTGGTAGTTACATGTATCAGAAACACAGGAGTTGGGCACAAGATATGGCTTACTCTTTTTTTTTTTTTTAATTAGTGTTTTGGAGAGGGCAGGGCAGAGGAAAGTAATTGGTGCTTCAAGGAAATCTTTTTAGGGACCACAGGGAAATCTATTCACTATTTCAAGGCAACTAACAAATTATCATCTTTCAGTTGGGACATTAGAGAGACAGCCTTTACAGATCATGAAATCTGCATGACAAATGTTGAAAACAAATGTGGGTTAATAATAACTTTGTATAGCAAGGCAGATGCCAGGTAGCATAAGAGCACACGCAGACAGTGTTAATTCTGAAGTCCTGGAAGCTGTGAGGTGCTCATCCATCACATGGTTGTCACAACCAGGTAGGAATGACTGAGGAAAGCAGCGAAGCTGGCCATGCCAGCATTTACACATGGAACACTTCCTGGGCAGCCAGGTGTCATGGGGCACAGACCCACAGTTCTCTTTGCAAGAGTCATGCTCACAGTTGCGTCCATAGAAAGAGGGAGGGCAGGCACAAAAGGACCCTAGCATGCAGGTGCCCCCATTCAGACAGCAGGTTCTTCTCAGCTTCTTACTCTCTTGGATTCCCATGGATGCTACAAACTGGGAAGGCTGCTGACGAATTGCAGGCTCCTCTTGGGACCAAAGGCCATCGTCTCTGAAGGCCAGCTCTCCCTGTGACGGACGGGCAAGTTCAAGGTCTCCCAATCCAGCGACTAATCCCAGTTCAAGTGCTCTGGAAAAGGCCATGATCAAAATCACACTGTAAGAGAAGCGCTCCATCTTCCTCTGGTCTGTGGCCCCTTCAGGGAGATTTGCCTTCCTCAGTCGCAAGCCCCGGGGTTCAAGAACAAGTTTATCATGGCTTCATAAGACCCAAAGAAATAGCAGAAGACCAAAGAGATAGTAAAAGGACCAAAAGGGAAAAAAAGTACATTTTTATTTCTACCTTTGAGATACTCTTGTAGGTACTCAGAAATGCTTAAGGGGTTTAGGTTTCTGAATTCTGTTTCTGGGGTAATAGATAAATCTTTTAAGTATGCAAAGACTAAGAAAACAAAGATAAATGCCTTTATTAACTTGAAAAATAGTTAATCGAATGTTAAATTTTTATGTTTATCTACTCTTGGCATCACTCTTGTTATTTAAAAATTAATAAAGACAATGGTGTATCAGACTGTTTTAAATCTCTAAAATCAAGTGTTTTTGTTTCTGTTTCTTTCAGAAGTTGGAATATCTAAAGAGGAAGCCTTAGAAACTCTGCAAATTATAAGAAGAGAATGTCTTACAAATAAAACAAGTTATTCTGTTACAGCTGAGTCAGGCAGGAAGTGTACAGCCCTGGAACTTCTTGAACAGGAGCATACCCAGAACTTCATAATTACCTTCTGTTCAGCACTGGATAATATTCTTGGGGGTGGAATACCCTTAACCAAAACAACAGAAATTTGTGGTGCACCAGGTGTTGGAAAAACACAACTATGGTAAAATGTTCTCCCCTTAAGGGTGGGCTTACTAACGTTTTATGAAAGTAGCAGAGTATTGTGTGGCGGGTATACAGTTAGGAGACCAGAAAAGGCATGTATGTGCTCATTTTTTTTTTATGGTAAGTTCTGTTTTAAAAAGATTATTTTATTTTTGGCCTTGCTGAATCTTCACTGCTGCTCGGACTTTTCTCTAGTGTGGCAAGCAGGGGCTCCTGTCTAGTGGCAGTGTGTGGGCTTCTCATCGCAGTAGCTTCTCTTATTGAGGAGCACAGGTTCTGGGTATGAGGGCTTTAGTAGCTGTGGCTCGAGACCTCAGTAGTTGTGCTTCCCGGGCTGTAGAGCACAGACTCAGTAGTGTGCACGGGCTTAGTTGCTCAACGGCACATGGGATCTTCCCCGACCAGGGATCGAACCTGCGTCTCCTGCATTGGCAGCCGGATTCTTTATCACTGAGCCACCAGGGAAGCCCAGCATATATGTGCTCTTAATTTTGTGTATGTGTGCATCAGACAAACCAGTATGCGCCTTACTTCACCCCATCTTGATAAATTGATACAATTATTTTGATATTAAAAAGGGTTTCTTTTGCAAAAGTTTAGTGTGGTCAGTGGGGTAAACAGGCAGTCTTCTACTTTATTATAGAATTAACTCCTGAGAATATATTTGAAAGCCAAATGTTTGAAAGTAGACTTCTTATAATAAAAAGGTCTATACCCAGAAGTCTAAAAAAACCACTAAAGAATCCTTAATTGTGGTTTTATAGGTACACCCCCCCCCCCCAATCCATGCATCAACTAATTGACATATGTTTGGAACTATGGAGAGTCAACCATCTCTGTTGCCTTGCAGAGTATATTTATGCCTATAAAATATTTACTGGTATCTAAAGGTTAGTGATCTGGAGTTTGAACAGCACTGCTTTGATGATTATGATAATGATTTGGTCATTTCAGTTCTTCTCTTGACAGTATGCAGCTGGCAATAGATGTGCAGATACCAGAATGTTTTGGAGGAGTGGAAGGTGAAGCAGTTTTTATTGATACAGAGGGGAGTTTTATGGTTGATAGAGTGGTAGACCTTGCTACTGCCTGCATTCAGCACCTGCAGCTTATAGCAGGAACACATATGGAAGAAGGTAAGTTAGCCAAGTGCTCTTTTTTCAGGATAATGAAAGTAGTTTGCATTTGTATCCATCTCAAGCCTTAATAGGGCTTCCCTTGTGGCTCAGCTGGTAAAGAATCCACCTGCAATGTGGGAGGCCTAGGTTGGGAAGATCCCCTGGAGAAGGAAAAGACAACCCATTCCAGTATTCTGGCCTGGAGAATTCCATGGACTGTATAGTCTGTAGGGTTGCAAAGAGTTGGTCAGGATTGAGGGGCTTTTACTTTTAAGCCTTAATAAGAGACCACTTAGAACATGAATGGAGAAGGAAATGGCAACCCACTCCAGTATTCTTGCCTGGAAAATTCCATGGACTGAGGAGCCTGGTAGGCTGCAGTCCATGGGGTTGCAAAGACTCTGACACGATTGAGTGACTTCACTTTCACTTTCACTTTAGAACATGAAGCTTAATAACTTGACTGTGTACTAGTATTAAACTCATACTTCTCTTACAAATTGAAAATGCTGCACCTGGGGTTGCCTCTTCTTCATCTTATATGGCCCTCACTTTTTACTGCAGGAGCTCTGGGAGAAAACCTGTGTGTATGTCAGTGTATGACTTCAAATCATCATGCTCTGGCCTGCCAGGTGTAAGCTAGTGTTGTTGGACACCTTAATATAAGTAAGGGTTGTCTCAATGTATTCAGTGTATGTTGACTTTTGTACTGGTTTTTCTGAAAACCAAGGGTGACCTTGAAAAATCATGTCTGGAAATGTTTGGAACATTAAGCCAATTGACCTTATATGGCTCTGTGTAGTATGTAATTGACTTTCAACTGTATTAATTGTACTGTTAAAGTGTTGGGAAGATTTTTTGTCCTTATTATGTGGAAATATAGTGTTTTGCTTAAAGATTTTTTTTTTTAAGTTTTTTTAAAGGTAATTTGTATTCGAGTTCTTGTCCTTTAGTTCAGTTCAGTTGCTCAGTCGTGTCCGACTCTTTGTGACCCCATGGACTCCAGCACATTAGGCTTCCCTGTCCATCACCACCTCCCGGAGCTTGCTCAAACTCATGTGCAAGGAGTCGGTGATGCCATCCAACCATCTCATTCTCTGTTGTCCCCTTCTCCTCCTGCCCTCAATCTTTCCCAGCATCAGGGTCTTTTCCAATGAGTCGGTTCTTTGTATCAAGCGGCCAAAGTATTGGAGTTTCAGCTTCAGCATCAGTCCTTCCAATGAATATTCAGGACTGATTTCCTTTAGGATTGACTGGTTTCATCTCCTTGCAGTCCAAGGAATTACTCGTATTACCTGGTTTCTGGTTTGACTGGTTTCTTTTGGTTTATTGTATTTTATTTTTTGGATGTGTGGTCCTTATTATTTTTTCTAGAAATGTTAAAAAACATAATGTTTTTCATAAAATGTTTGTATTCCCTTTAAGTGAATATAATCAGCTAGATATTTTTATTTTCACTGGAGTACTAGGTGTCCTTTTTAACCAGTGACCAATATGTCTACTGAAAGTCTGTCAAGCTGTCCATGTCACAGGTGTAATTTGTAATAGTGTATTAGGATCTTATTTTAAATACTGTGGATGTAGCACTGGAATATAGTTCTTAATGACTGCTATGTGATTAAGTTTTTAACTTTTTGGTTAAAAATTAATTTCTTAAATATATATTTGTAATAGGCAGTGTTCTCTGAAATTTAATTTATTGTTTTTTATTTCAGTGTTAAAACTTAAGTACATTTTAAAATGCAATGATCTTTAGCTAGTTTCTCTCTGAAATATGTACAGAACCAATCTGGTTATTTTTAAAAATCCAATCTAAGGGAATTTTATTTTATATCATTGTTTCTACTTAAATATAAAATTATGCTATGGCTTTTAAGGGAAAAATATGCTTCTTTTGAACATTTTTCCTTTTAACTCTTAATTTGGAGTCTTATGAAAAAAACAAGAAAGAAATTCCATTATGATACTTCTATTCAATGGAAGGCAGTAACAAATACGAAAACGTAGATGTTAAAATTCTAGTCTTAATATGTACAGACAATTTCTGGATAGCATAATCTGTAAGGAAACAGTGGAAAAGGTGAAAATAAGAGGTCAGGAGTTTTGAAATGATAGTTTGTGAAATGACAGGTAAAACTAATTATTTTAAAATTGTTTTGTTACTTATTTCAGAGCACCCAAAGGCTTTGCAGGATTTCACTCTTGAAAATATTCTTTCCCATATTTATTATTTTCGTTGTCGTGACTACACAGAACTACTGGCACAAGTTTATCTGCTTTCAGACTTCCTTTCAGAACACTCAAAGGTATGGCTCCATCTTCATCAGGCTGTTTTTTATCCCTAATTTGTTGATTACTTTTATCATGAGAGGTGTTAGAGTTTATCAAATGCTTTTTCTGAGTCAATTGAGACTGTCATGTGGGTTTTTTCCCCCCCCCATTGCTCTGTCAATCTGGCGTGTTTCATTGATTGATTTTCATATTAAACTACCTTTGTACTCCTAAGGATAAATCTTGCTTGATCGTGGTATATAATCTTTTCAGTATACTAAAGGACTGAGTTTGCTAATATTTTATTGAGAATTTTGTGTCTGTCACCAATCTCTGGTTTTCTTTGCTGGGGATGTCTTTTTGTAGCTTTGGTATAAGTGTAATACTGGATTCATAAAATGAGTTAGAAAGTTTCCTTCTCTACTTTTCAGAGTAGTTTGAAAAGGATTGGTATAAATTCTTTAAACATTTTATAGAATTCATTGATGAAGTTATCTGTTCCTGTTCTTTTCTTTATTGAAAGGCTTTTGATTACTGATTCAGTCTCTTTTGGGCTACTCAGGTGACTCAGATGGTAAAGAACCTGCCTGCAATGGAGAAGACCCAGGTTTGATTCTTGGGTTGGGAAGATCCCCCAGAGAAGGGAATTCCTGGAGAATTCCATGGACAGAGGAGCCTGGTGGGCTAGACTCCATAGGGTTGTAAAGAGTTGGACGCCACTGAGCAACTGTCACTTTCCATTCTCTTTACTTATTGTAAATCTATTCAGATGTTCTGTTTCTTTAGCAGGTTTTAGTAGTTTGTTTCTTTCAGTGAATTTGTCCACTTCATCTAGGTTATCTAATTTTTTGGCATACAGTTGTTCACTGTATTCCTCTTTGTTATTTTTATAAGGTTGGTAGTAATGTCCCTATTTTCATTCCTGATTGGAGTGGTTTGCATCTTTTCTGTTTTTCTTAATCATTTTAGTTAAAGGCTTGTCAATTTTGTTGATCTTTTCAAAGAATCAACTTTTGATTTCAGTGATTTTTTCCAGTTGTTTCTCTTTTGTCTGTTTTGATTATTTCCACTTTAATGTGTATTACTTTTTTCTACTTTCTTTGGGGTTAGTTTGCTGTTTTTTTCCTAGTTCTTTAGAGTACAAGTTTAGGATATTGGTTTAGGATGGGGATTTACAGTCACATCAACAATGTAGGAGGATTCTTTTTTCTCTACATCTTCCCCAACATTTATTTTTCCTAGACTTTGATAATGACCATTCTGACCAGTGTGAGCTGATTACCTCATTGAAGCTTTTATATACATTTCTCTAGTAATTGGCATATTTTCATGTGCTTTTTGGCTATCTTTATGTCCTCTTTGGATAAATTTCTACTTATATCTTCTGCCCATTTTTTGATTGGTTTGTTTTTTTTGATATTGAGCTGCATGAGCTGTTAGTATATTTTGAAGATAAATATATTTTGGTCACATCGTTTGCAAATATTTCCTCCCATTCTGTGGGTTGTCTTTTCATTTTGTTTATGGTTTCTTTTGCTATGCAAAAACTTTTAAGTTTAATTAGGTCCCATTTGTTTATTTTTATTTTCATTGCTCTAGGAGGTATAATGATCCAAAAGGCAATACTGCAATTTATGGCAAAGAGTGTTCTGCCTGTACTTTCCTCTGAGGGTTTTATAGCATCTGGTCTTACATTTAGATCTTTAATCCATTTGGAGTTTATTTTTGTGTGTGATGTTAGAGAATGTTCTAATTTCATTCTTTTACATGTGGCTGTCCAGCTTTCCCCAGCACCACTTATTGACAAGACTGTCTTTTCTTCATTGAATACTCTTGCCTCCTCTGTGGTAGATTAATTGGTCATAGATGCATGGGTTTATTTCTGAGCTTTCTGTCCTGTTCCATTGATCTATAAGCCTGTCTTTGTGTTAGCACCACACGTTTTTGATTACTGTACCATTATAGTAGAGTCAGAAGTTATGGAGCCTGCTTTCTCCAGCTCTGTTTTCCTTAAGATTGCTATGGTTATTTGAGGCCTTTTGTGTTTCCTTACAAATTAAAAATTTTCCCTTCTAGATCTGTGAAAAATGCCCTTGGTAATTTGATAGGAATTGCATTGCATCTATAGATTACCTTGGATAGTATAGTCATTTTGACAATACTGATTCGTCCAGTCTAAGAACATGATATATCTTTCCATCTGTGACATCTTCAGTTTCTTTCATTAACATTTTATAGTTTTTAGAATACACATCTTTTTCCTCCTTAGGTAGGTTTATTATTATATATTTTATTCTTTTGATGAGACAGCAAATAGGATTATTTCCTTAGTTTCTCTTTCTGATCTTTTGTTGTTCAGTTCAGTTCAGTCGCTCAGTTGTGTCCGACTCTTTGCGACCCCATGAATCGCAGCACGCCAGGCCTTCCTGTCCATCATCAACTCCCGGAGTTCACTCAAACTCACGTCCATCGAGTCAGTGATGCCATCCAGCCATCTCATCCTCTGTCATCCCCTTTTCCTCCTGCCCCCAATCCTCCCAGCATCAGAGTCTTTTCCAGTGAGTCAGCTCTTCGCATGAGGTGGCCAAAGTACTGGAGTTTCAGCTTTAGCATCATTCCTTCCAAAGAAATCCCAGGGCTAATCTCCTTTAGAATGGACTGGTTGGATCTCCTTGCAGTCCAAGGGACTCTCAAGAGTCTTCTCCAACACCACAGTTCAAAAGCATTAATTCTTTGGCGCTCAGCTTTCTTCACAGTCCAACTCTCACATCCGTACATGCCCACTGGTAAAACCATAGCCTTGACTAGACGGACCTTTGTTGGCAAAGTAATGTCTCTGCTTTTCAGTACGCTATCTAGGTTGGTCATAACTTTCCTTCCAAGGAGTAAGCATCTTTTAATTTCATGGCTGCAGTCACCATCTGCAGTGATTTTGGAGCCCAAAAAATAAAGTCTGACACTGTTCCCACTGTTTCCCCATCTATTTCCCATGAAGTGATGGGACCAGTTGCCATGATCTTCGTTTTCTGAATATTGAGCTTTAAGCCAGCTTTTTCACTCTCCTCTTTCACTTTCATCAAGAGGCTTTTTTAGTTCCTCTTCACTTTCTGCCATAAGGGTGGTGTCACCTGCATATCTGAGGTTATTGATATTTCTCCCGGCAATCTTGATACCAGCCTGTGCTTCTTCCAGCTTTTGTTGTTAGTGTATGGAAATGCAGCACATTTCTGTGTATTAATCTCTTATCTTGCAGCTTAACCACATTCATTGATAAGCTCTAGTTACCATTTATTTCTGGTTATAAATTATTTTCTGGGGAATTCCCTGGCAGTTCAGTGGTCAGGGCTCTGCCCTTTCACTGCTAAGAAAGCTAACATTCAGTCCCTGGTTTGGAAGCTAAGATTCTGCAAGCTACAGGGTGAGGCCAAAAAAAAAAAAGAGAAATTCACGTTGGTAACTGTTTAATTTCAGCTGTAGAATGACAGCTTGAATTGAATGACAGTGCTTGGGTTTTTTGACAATGCTTGTTTTATCCTTCCCTCTCAAACTCTGTCATTCATTGAGTTTCCTTTATTCAGTATAATCTCCTTTTTGCGATATCAAGGAAACTCACCAGAGTATATTCAGGAACTTGCTCTCTAAACTTGGAGAAGAATCATCAGTGTAACAGTTACTACTTAGCAGAAGGTCCAGATCTTTGTAATTCGGCCAGTTTCAATAAAATCTGTACTGTGGAGAGGAAAATAGACTTATTTCTGTTCTTCCATTATAGATTAGATATGTAGCTGCTCTGATTTGAGCAGAGAGGTCCTTGGATGCCCTTGGTATTAGGGACTCCTTGCAAATACCCTAGAACAAAAACATGTAATTATATAGTATTTTCCTTCTTTTGATTTAATGATCACTCCTAGTTATTGAATTCCTTTTCCAAAAGTAGTAGCTTATTTCCTCAATTTTTTTGTGTAGTTCGCAATGTAATAGATGTAGGCACAATAATTTAGAAAAAGTTTTATTGACATATAGTTGATTTGTAATGTGTTAATTTCTGCTGTACTGCAGTGATTCACTTATACATATTCTTCTCATATTCTTTTCCATTATGATTTATCAAAGCATATTGAATATAGTTCCCTGTGCTATACAGCAAGCCCTTGTTGTTTATCCGTCTTACGTATAATGTTGATAGTTTGCATCTGCCAGTCTCAGACTTCCAGACCACCCCTCCCTCATCCTGCTCCCCCTTGGCAACCACTAGTCTGTTCCCTACGGACACATTTTTAAGATCAATCTGATTATGACATTTTTTTCCATCACTTTATTAGAAGTCTGGACAGCAAAACAAATCAAATCTTGATCTGTAGCTTATTTGCTTGCTGGTTTCCATGTAGAAAATACTCCTATCATAGCTGATTTCAAGTATGTCATTGGACATGGAGTAGAGAAGAAACCATGCACATCATTATGTTTCCACTATAAAGGTAAAATAGATGTAAGTAACCTTAAGAGCATAGATAATAGTAAAATGTAGTTGGGGTAAGTTTTCAGTATTTATTATCCCTATTTTAATATAATTCATTTACTCATAAATTTGTATAGTTTAATTGTTACAGATGACTATATTTGATGATGGATTTGTAAAACTCCTAAAAATTTAGCTCTTGGCTCAAGAGCTGTAGCATTTGGCCTCAGCACTATTCCTTTCTGTCAATTCCTATTGCTCCTCCTCACTACTTTTCTGACCCTTTAAACATACCAAACCTATTTGTGTCTTAGGGCCTTTGACTTTCTGTTTCGTAATATATGTGAGTTGTCTTTCTCTCCTAGAAGTTCTTATCCAGGAGTCAGTTCTTTTTTTTTTTTTTAATAATTAATTAATTTTTTTAAACAACTTAGTCTTTTATTTGCCCAAGGCCAGCTGTTGCAGGCACTGAGGCCCTAAGACTTCCAGAAGGGATGGGGGTGGGGGGCGCCATCCTACCTTCTAGGTGCTGCCTGCCCCATCCTGCTTCCTGCAGGAGATGGGAGAGATAAAGTGTACCCTTGCACCATCAAGCATCTCCTCAATTTAGTGTGTTGGTCGCTCAGTCATGTCTGACTCTGCAACCCCATGGACTATAGCCCATCAGGCTTCTCTGTCCAAGGGATTCTCCAGGCAAGAGTACCGGAGTGGGTTGCCATTTCCTTCTCCACCAGGAGTCAGTTCTATTGCCTGCCTTCTTATTGATGTCTCCTCACATCTAGTCTAAGTTTCCCTCTACTCACCACCTACTTATTTGTCATTTCACCTGGTTTGAGTTTCTTTATAGCCCCTATCATTATCATAAAGTATCTTATTCACAACTTCTGAGTTGGTGAACCTGTGGAAGTGCTAGGAGAATGGCTCTGGGAGAGATCGTGGAAGCTCTGTGTCCCTTCCCCATACCTTCTCTATGCATCTGTTCCATCTGACTATTCCTGAATTATGTCCTTCATATTTTTTCTAATCGACACATAGTTGATTTACAATGTTGTGTTAGTTTCTGGTGTAGAGCAAAGTGATTCAGTTATACGTATATATACATACTCTCTATGATATTCTTTACCATTATGGTTTATTCAGTTCAGTTCAGTCGCTCAGTCATGTACAACTCTTGGCAACCACATAAACTGTACAGCATGCCAGGTCTCCCTGTCCATCACCAGCTCCTGGAGTTTACCCAAACTGATGCCCATTGAGTTGGTGATGCTATCCAACCATCTCATCCTCTGTCATCCCTTTCTCCTCCTGCCCTTTATCTTTCCCAGCATCAAGGTCTTTTCAAATGAATCAGCTCTTCGCATCAGGTGGCCAAAGTATTGGAGTTTCAGCTTCAACATCAGTCCTTTCAATGAACACTCAGGATTAATCTCCTTTAGGATGGACTGGTTGAATCTCCTTGCAGTCCAAGGGACTCTCAAGAGTCTTCTCCAACACCATAGTTCGAAAGCATCGGTTCTTCGGCACTCAGCCTTCTTTATAGTTCAACTCTCACATCCATACATGACTACTGGAAAAACCATAGCCTTGACTAGACGGACCTTTGTTGGCAAAGTAATGTCTCTGCTTTTGAATATGCTATCTAGGTTGGTCATAACTTTTCTTCCAAGGAGTAAGTGTCTTTCAATTTCATGGCTGCAGTCACCATCTGCAGTGATTTTGGAGCCCAAAAAATAAAGTCAGCCACTGTTTCCACTGTTTCCCCATCTATTTGCCATGAAGTGGTGGGACTGGATGCCATGATCTTAGTTTTCTGAATGTTGAGCTTTAAGCCTACTTTTTCACTCTCCTCTTTTACTTTCATCAAGAGGCTCTTTAGTTCTTCACTTTCTGCCATAAGGGTGATGTCATCTGCATATGTGAGGTTATTGATATTTCTCCCAGAAATCTTGATTCCAGCTTGTGCTTCTTCCAGCCCAGTGTTTTTCATGATGTACTCTGCAATATAAGTTAAATAAGCAGGGTAACAATATACAGCCTTGACGTACTCCTTTTCCTCTTTGGAACCAGTCTGTTGTTCCTTGTCCAGTTCTAACTGTTGCTTCCTGACCTGCATATAGGTGTCTCAAGAGGCAGGTCAGGTGGTCTGGTATTCCCGTCTCTTTCAGAATTTTCCACAGTTTATTGTTTATGGTTTATTACAGGATAGTAAATATAATTCCCTGTTCTATACGGTAGGACCTTGTTGTTTAAATATTTTTATATATAGTAGTTTGTATCTGCTAATCCCATACTCTTGATTTATCCCTCCACTACTTTCCCCCTTAGTAACCATGTTTTTTTCTATGTCTGTGAGTCTGTTTCTATTTTGTAAGTAAGTTGATTTGTGTCATATTTTAGATTATACATATAAGTGGTATCATATGATATTTGTCTTTTTCTGACTTACTTCACTTAGTATGATAATCTCTAGTTCCATCTGTATTGTTGCACATGGCATTATTTCATTTTTCATGGCCGAGTAGTATTCCATTGAATGTATATGTTTATACATTATGCATGGATATATATATGTATGTGTGTGTACACACACACACATACATATATACACACTCCACAGGTTCTTTATCCACTCATCTGTTGATGGACATTTTTGTTGCTTTCTTGTCCTGGCTACTATGATAGTGCTGCTATGAACACTGGGATGCATGTGTCTTTTGAATTACAGTTTTCTCCAGATATATGCCCAGGAGTGGGCTTGCTGGATCATATGGTGCTGAGTTATATCTTTTGTAATCTATTGAGTTTAAAAAAAAAAATTATTCATATATTTGTTTGCATATAAATTGTCCCTTACTCCACTAGAATATGAGCTCCAAAAGATCAAAGATCTTGTCTCTTGTTCCCCAGTGCATGGAACAGTAACTAGCATATAGTAGGTGTCAAATATTTGTTGAATGAAGTAATGAATGAAAGATATAAAAACAGCCTACTTAGTGCTTCACAAAAGCTTCTCCTTTTGTCTAGTCCTTATAAAAATATATAATTTTGTCATATTTTGTTTACAATTGGATTAGTTTCCAGATTCTGTTTGTTCTTGGATCTTAGGTTATATATTATTCTAACTTCACCATAGGAGCCATTATTTAGATCCTATTAGAAATGAAACTATCATGAAAATGTTTATTTATCATCTGTAAGTAAACTTTGTTGATTAGAATTCAAAACAGACTTGCCTCTTGCTGAATTCTGTAATGGTTAGTTGCCCTATAGTGTATTTTAAATTAAAGAAAAATATACCAAAAATTAAGCATTTGAAAAAACCTTTATAATTTAATATTTGAGAGGGTTTTTTTTTTTTGCTTTGTTTTTTAACATAAAAAGAATCCTGATTATAAAATTGACATTTAATTGAAAAATTGATTTTACTAAGATTTTAAAAGTTTTTTATTGGTCCACCTCTGTGAAGACTGGGTATAGTGGCAAATTATGAGAAAATTGTAATTGCTTTTTTTATTGAATTATTTTTTTAAGATGATAAATTATAAAACTAGAGTTTATTCTAACTTCTGGTGACTAGTGCAGAAAGCACTGAATAGCTTTCTACCTGACCAAAATAAAGTCTTTGGAGAGTAGGAAATAGAACGCTGGATTTTAAAATTTTGTTTCTTTTTTTTCTGTAATGGACTCTGCTTTGTGGTTGCCATTTATTATTTTATTTTAAATACCAAACCTAATATCATTCTCTCTTTTGTAATTAGGTTCGATTAGTGATAGTGGATGGTATCGCTTTTCCTTTTCGTCATGACCTAGATGACCTGTCCCTTCGTACTCGATTATTAAATGGCCTAGCCCAGCAGATGATCAGCCTTGCAAACAACCACAGATTAGCTGTAAGTATTATTAGTAAAGGGAGTTTTGTTATAAAGTCCCGATTATATAAAATGTTCACATGTAGGGAATTCCCTGGTGGTTCAGTGTTTAGGATTCTACTTTTCTGGTGCAGGGGGTACAGGTTTGATTCCTGGTCAAGTATCTAAGATCTTGCATGTTGTGCAATATGACAGAAAAACCCAGAAATTAAATGTTAAAGTCTAGAAATAGCAAAATATAAAATTTGTCTGAAAGCAAATAATATGGACATACAGTTCTTTTTTTATTAATATTTATATATTTTTTTGGCTGTCTTTGTTGCTGCACATGGGCTTTTCCTAGTTGCAGCAAGCAGGGGTACTTTCATTGCAGTGTGAGGGCTCGTCATTGTGGTAGCTTCTCTTGTTGCAGAGCACAGGCTCTAAGTGCGTGGGCTTCAGTACCTGTGGCTTGCAGGCTCTAGAGTGCTGGCTCAGTAATTTTGGCTTACTTGCCATATAGCATGTGGAATCTTCCCAAACCAGGGGTTGAATGTGTGTCCCCTGCATTGGCAGGTGGATTCTTAATCACCGGACCATCAGGGAAGCCCCAGTATACAATTGTGAATGTAGTTTTGTTTCAGTTTGGTTTCTGTAAGACAAATTAAATCTAGTCGGAGTGTTGTGTATCAGTTTTCCTGGAAAGTAAAAAGCATAATTAAAATGCTGAATTATAAAAATGGACTTTGATAAAGAAATGCCACCTTTGATAATTACATTGTTTTCTTTGTAATATACTTGATGTTCTCAGGTAAGCTCTTCCAACATTGCCATTTTTCTTTTATTCTTGAGCCTTTGATTAATACATAATGTAGAATCACACACTCGGATGGGTAAAAAAATTGTGTAAACAGCCTAAATATTTAGAGGAGAAACTAACTCTTCCAGATATGTAATGTGAGGAGAGAGGTAAAGATGAGCTCAGAAGTAAAGAGATAAAAAAAGAGTGAGGTAAAAACTTTTTTTTTAACTGCCTGTTTACACTTCCCTCTCTGCAGCTTCATCCCACCTCTGACACACACACACACACACACACACACACACACACGTCTGGGAGGGAGAAGGGAGGTCAAACTACTTACCTTGATTTTCTTGTCTGTACCTCAGTTAGAATCCTAAGCACAAAGTTGTAAATAACTCCTCATTAAAATCACTTCAAAACGTACATTTTTTCTTTTGAGTTTTTCTTTTTCTTTTCTTTTTTGCATATCCTCAAAACATGGTGTCCTGTCTTGAATTATTTCTTGTCATTAATTTGTAATTTCTTGCATGTTCAGTTGTGTCCAACTCTTTGTGACCCCATAAACTAGCCCACCAGGCAGGCCTATCTTTCCAAGGGATTTTTTTTTAGGCAAGAATACTGAAGAGGGTTGCCATTTCCACCTCCAGGGGATCTTCCCAACCCAGGGATCAAACCTTTCTCCTACACTGGCAGGCGGGTTCTTCACCCCTTGAGCTACCTGGGAAGCCCGATTTGTAATGTAGCATTGTGTTAGTATCAGTGATGGAGAAGGCAGTGGCACCCCACTCCAGTACTCTTGTCTGGAAAGTCCCATGGACAGAGGAGCCTGGTAGGCTGCAGTCCATGGGGTTGCTAGGAGTCAGACGTGACTGAGCAACTTCACTTTCACTTTTCACTTTCATGCATTGGAGAAGGAAATGGCAACCCATGCCAGTGTTCTTGCCTGGAGAATCCCAGGGACCGGGGAGCCTGATGGGCTGCCGTCAGTGGGGTCGCACAGAGTCCAACATGACTGAAGCAACTTAGCAGCAGCAGCAGTATCAGCGAAGAGTCCCCAGTAGGGGGCACTCAAGGATAATGGGTTGTATAGTTCCTTAGGTTTTTGCTTTTGTTTTTTAACAGAGCTCCATCTTTTCTGATTAAAAAAGTAATCTAGGGAGTTCCCTGGTGTCTTAGTGATTAGGGTTCCAGGCTTTCATTGCCATGGCTCAGGTTCAGTCCTTGGTCAGGTTACTGAGGTGCTGCCAGCTGTGAAGTGCAGCTCCCCACTGCCACCACTGCGAAAAAAAGAGTAGTCTAAACAACATGAAATGTCACCCGTTGTTTAGAGTCAACAACTTAATATATGCTTCTTTGTCCATGTGTCCAATTACTTGTGAAAATATTAAGCCAAACAGGATATCTCTATTTTTAAACCTTTTGTTATATATTAGCAAAATGCTCCCAGAAAGTGTATTCCAAAGTATGTTCTGTACATCAATGAATGGGAATTCTTTTTTTTGTTGTTTATAGTTCAGTGGGAAAAAGATAAAATTTATTTTGCTGATTTGGATAGTATAAAGAATTCCTATATAACATTTCCCAAGATTTGCTTTTTCATTCTTATTCTCTCTCCCCACTCTCTTTCTGTACACACACACAGACACAGATACACACACACACAGTTTATGTGTATATTTTTCTGAACTGTTTAAAAACTGTTTAAAATGTATGCACACATCATATCCGTTTGTCTAATAATACTTCAGTGTATATTTCCTAAGAATGAGAACAGTCTCATACGGTATCCAGAGTATAATTATCAAATTGAGGACATTTAATATTATATTGCACTTTAATATTTAATCCATATTTTAGTTCAGTCACTTATCTCAGTTATGTCCTTCATAACAATTTTTTCCCCAGTTCATTTTGCCAGCTGGAATCACATATTGCTTTTAACTTGTCATATCTCTTTAGTTGCCTTTCTTTACTTTTGTGCTGTTGCTGTTTTAAGAATACAGGCCAGGACTTTTAGAGAATATCTCTGCAGTTTGGGTTTCTGTGATGTTTCCTCCTGATTAGATTCCAATTATACTTTTTTGTGTGTGTGGCTAAAATATAAGATAGACTTTTTTTCTTGAGGTATAGTTCACCTTTTAGAGATACATTTATTTTTAGCAGAAAAAATTTTAACAGCCCTATTAGATATAGTTAATAAACCATAAAATTTACCATTTTAAAGTGTAGCTCAGTGCATTTTGGTGTATTCAGAACTGTACAACCATCACAGCTATCTAATTTTAGAACATTTCCACCACCTCAAAAAGAACTTTCATACCCGTTCACCATCATTCCCCATCGCACCCTCCCTATAGCCACTAACAACCACTAGTCTGCTGTCTCTATGGATTTGTCGTCTTTGGATATTTTATATAAATTCATATAATATATGGTCTTTTATGTCTGGCTTCTTTCACTTAGCATAATATTCTCAAGGTTCATCCATGTTGTAGCATGTATCAGTATGCTTTTTATGACTGAATAATTTTGCATTTTATTTGTATACCGTATTTTGTTTATCTGTTCATTCATTTAAGGACATTTGGACAGCAGAAGTATCCTTAAAGCACTGAAGTTCATAATTTCAAAGTGATTGTTACTTCACTACTTTAAGATGCTTTTTTTTTTTTTTTTTTTGGCACCATCCATCACAGTTTGCAGGAAAGCCTAGAATCCTGACCACTAGTCCACCAGGGAGGTCCCAGGACTCATTCTTTTAAGAGCTTGGAGTAATTACGCAATAACTTTCATTTATATCATGGTAAACCCAACATTTGCAGAAAGAGTATTAATTATTTTATAAATATTTTCTAGTGATGGAAATTCTGATTTTGGGATGTTGAACAACTGGTAAGCCAGTATGTCTATTTACATTTGCCTCAAGGTGTGTAGTGGATAATGTGTAAGATGTGTAATAGTCTGTAAAGCAATGTTGTCTGATTGAACTTTCTGTAAAGAAAAAATGCTCAGTCTGATATAATAGTTGCATGGTTGTTGAGCACTTCAAATGTGGCTAATGCTGTGGAAGAACTGAATTTCTAGTTTTAATTAATTTAGTTTTTAAAAGCTATATGGCTAATGGCTACAGAATTGAATAGTGCACCTTTAATCAAAAGGTGTTGGTGTAAGTAAATATCCCACTTGCTAAAGATGAAACACTTGGTAGTATGTAAAGAGTATTACGTGTTGTAGATGCCAGTTAGACATATTTCAGTTAATTACCAATTTAAGTTCCTACTTAGCTTAACACACGGGAAAACCACTGTGGCATTCAGAGGAGAGAGACTAGAGGAAGTTGTTGTCATCCAGTTTGTGCCTGCCTGAAATCTAGATCACACATTTCTCCTTTGTAGATGAAAATTTTATGGTGTTGATCACTACGGTGGGAACAGCCAAATAGCCTTTTCTTCCTCAGTTTTCTTAAAGAATTGGTGGCTTTTTTAGATCTTTTCTCATTGCTTTTTTAGAAGTTCTTTACCAGTTTCAGCTTGCAGTAGTATCTGTCTTATTTCTGGAGAGAAGATCTATATTGGAACAGTATTTAAAATAACCGTTTCTGGAGAATTTTCGATGAGAAGGTGCCAGATAATCTGACTTTTACTGTGTTCAGTTAGCCTTAAACACTTTTTGTCTCTGCTTTCAAATTGCTGTCTTGTGGGACTTCCCTGGTGGTCCATTGGTTAAGAATTGAGATTCCACTGCAGGGGGCACAGATTTGATTCCTGGTTGAGGAACTAAGATCCCTATATGCTACGTGGTGCAGCCAAAAACTAAATACACCAAAAAAATAAAATTGCTACCTTTTTAAATACATTATCTTTTCTGTAGGCCACTATATGTAAAAGAATTAGCAATATCGTTAGCCTTGAGGCCATCTATGAGTAAGACAATACCTGTATCTCTATTATCTGAGCAGTCTAGTATAGTTATAATTTGGGGTCATTTGATCTGTTATTGGATTTTATTCTTTCCTAGTTCTTTTAATTATACTGTGCTCTCTATATGGTTTTAGGTCTCTCCTCATTCTTTGCCTCAGTTTCTTTTTTTATTCCTGTAAAATCGTAAATGATTATATTGTCTCTCCCCTAACAGTATAAACACTGAGTTAATTTTATTAAGGATTTTATTTTTTAATTTGGGCACACCATGCAGCATGTGGGATCTTAGTTCCCCCACCAAGGATCAAACCCGTGGCCAAACTGCATTGAAAGCATGAAGTCTTAACTACTGGACTGCCAGAGATTTATTAAGGATTTTATATTCCTTTAAATAAATATATTCTAGAGAGGAAATAGTGATAAAGAATACACATTCCCTGGTTTCCAGTGCTCCTAGTTATTAAGTTTTTACACATGATGTCTTTAGACCTTGTAATTTTGGGGGGAGACTCACCTAATATTCTCACATTTTGCTTTTGTAGGTAATTTTAACCAATCAGATGACAACAAAGTTTGATAGAAATCAGGCCTTGCTGGTTCCTGCACTGGGTAGGCAATTAATACAAAATTTGTAGTTAAATTCATTTTTTTCTCTCTCTTTGGTGTGATGCTTATTGAGTATTGTAAGTTCCAAGAAAGCAGAGAAGACTCTCTCTTATTTGCTGATAAATCTTAGCGTGGAACACAGTGCCCTGAGATACTGACTCATCCTTTCAATTGTTTAACATTTATTGAGCATCTACTCTCTGACAACTCTTGTGTCAGGTCCATAGTGTATAAATATTCATAAGATGATTCTTGTTCTCAGAAATCACATACTCGTAAGCAGGAGAAGGGGTGAATCCATTTTAAATACAAATCACACTATTACGAATAAGGTTATAACTCTGTTTCTAACCTTCAGTTCAGTTCAGTCGCTCAGTCGTGTCTGACTCTGCGACCCCATGAATCGCAGCACGCCAGGCCTCACTGTCCATCACCAACTCCCGGAGTTCACTCAAACTCACGTCCATTGAGTCAGTGATGCCATCCAGCCATCTCATCCTCTGTCGTCTCCTTTTCCTCCTGCCTCCAATCCCTCCCAGCATCAGAGTCTTTTCCAATGAGTCAATTCTTTGCATGAGGTGGCCAAAGTACTGGAGTTTCAGCTTCAGCATCATTCCTTCCAAACAACACCCAGGGCTGATCTCCTTTAGGATGGACTGGTTGGATCTCCTTGCAGTCCAAGGGACTCTCAAGAGTCTTCTCCAACACCACAGTTCAAAAGCATCAATTCTTCGGCCCTCAGCTTTCTTCACAGTCCAACTCACATCCATACATGACTATTGGAAAAACCATAGCCTTGACTAGATGGACCTTTGTTGGCAAAGTAATGTCTCTGCTTTTCAATATGCTATCTAGGTTGATCATAACTCCTCTTCCAAGGAGTAAGGGTCTTTTAATTTCATGGCTGCGGTCACCATCTGCAGTGGTTTTGGAGCCCAAAAAAATAAAGTCTGACACTGTTTTCACTGTTTCCCCATTTATTTCCCATGAAATGATGGGACTGGATGCCATGATCTTTGTTTTCTGAATGTTGAGCTTTAAGCCAACTTTTTCACTCTCCTCTTTCATCAAGAGGCTTTTTAGTTCCTTTTCACTTTCTGCCATAAGGGTGGTGTCACCTGCATATCTGAGGTTATTGATATTTCTCCCAGCAATCTTGATTCCAGCTTGTGCTTCTTCCAGCCCAGCATTTCTCATGATGTACTCTGCATATAAGTTAAATAAGCAGGGTGGCAATATGCAGCCTTGACGTACTCCTTTTCCTATTTGGAACCAGTCTGTTGTTCCATGTCCAGTTCTAACTGTTGCTTTCTGACCTGCATACAGATTTCTCAAGAGGCAGGTCAGGTGGTCTGGTATTCCCATCTCTTTCAGAATTTTCCACAGTTTATTGTGATCCATACAGTCAAAGGCTTTGGCATAGTCAATAAAGCAGGAATAGATGTTTTTCTGGGACTCTCTTGCTTTTTCGATGATCCAGCGGATGTTGGCAATTTGATCTCTGGTTGCTCTGCCTTTTCTAAAACCAGCTTGAACATCTGGAAGTTCACGGTTCACGTATTGCTGAAGCCTGGCTTGGAGAATTTTGAGCATTACTTTACTAGCGTGTGAGATGAGTTCAATTGTGTGGTAGTTTGAGCATTCTTTGGCATTGCCTTTCTTTGGGATTGGAATGAAAACTGAACTTTTCCAGTCTTGTGGCCACTGCTGAGTTTTCCAAATTTTTACTCATGGTTTTATTAGGACACAGTGCTTCAAGATTTGTCTCTACTAAAATCTTTAAAAATATTCTGTCAGAGGTTTTGCTTTTCTACTGGTGGTCAAAATATGTCAGTAAGCCTGTTGATAAGGAAGATTGACAAATGGATTGACTCAATAAAGTTTTCTGAAAGCAAGAAGAGGGTAGTGATAATGCTCTCCAGTATTTCCACAGACAGGTAAAAATCAATTAATTTCAGGATGTTAGCCAAAACCTGGTTTTTTGAAACCAGATATACTTTCATTATGTTAAATTGAGTAAAGAAAAATTGCTTTTGGTCAGAGGCGTTCTCAGAGACTTACACTCTAGTCAGTTATCCTGTTCTTTTTCCCTCAGGGGAAAGTTGGGGACATGCTGCTACAATACGGCTTATCTTTCACTGGGACCAAAAGCAAAGGTTAGTATAGAAACAGGTTAGTAATTCTAAATATTGGGTAAATTACACTGAACATTTATCAGTTCCTTAGAGCTAGATGAGCTCTACAGTGCCCCGTGAACTAAAGCTTCTGTTGCCTTCTCCCAAAGCAGGCATAAAAACATGTTGTTATACTGCACAGTTAGCTATATAGGAAGTTCTTTGGAATATTTAAACCATGGGGTGCACCTGAAATGAGTAGGTGGCCAAAGAATGCCACCTTCTAAAGCTCTTTGAAATCAAGTACCATTTATTAACCGTGCAGAGGGATCTGAGTACTCTGTGTTCCTGGAACGGATTGAAAGAAGAGTAAAATCAGGACAAAAGGAAAACTTCTGAGGTTAGCTTTAGGACTTTAATTTATGTGGAAAATAGGATGGTTTTTCTTAGTTTCTTAATATATTTCTTATATGAAAATGTGTCTATTTTTGTTTTCTTTTATATTTCCCTACCCTACTTTTGTTATACCTTTCACAAGTATTGTTCTTGAAAATAAAACTATGGCAGCATGAAACCTTTGTGTTTGTTTTTAAAGCTACTAAGCAAGTGAACAAACCACTTTTCATTTTCTTCAAAATAGGCAATTGAAAGCTATGGAGCCTAGAAATGTCAGATTTATGCTAGCCTTTCTGCTTTGAAATTAATTGGTATAACCAAGAAAACTTGGTTTGGGAATGCTCCAGTAAAATGGGGAAATTGAGACAGCATGTGGATAAAGAAAAGATTGCTTTAACACATACTGGGTTTGGTCAGATATACTATTTCTTTATCTGCATTTCTTCATTCTTGTACAAAGTGAAAAAAATCAAGCCTGACCAAGTTAGGTCTTACTGACCCTGAGCTCATAGCAGAACTGATTACATTTCTGTACATCTTTTGTAACTAGTTCATGCAGTTTGTGTTGCTTTTAAAGATGGCATTTCCCTGGAGAAGGAATTGGCAACCCGCTCCAGTAATCTTGCTTGGAAAACACCATGGACAGAGGAGCCTGGCAGGCTACAGCCCGTGGGATCACAAGAGTCAGACACGACTTAGTGACTAAACCATCCACCACTACAAAGTGAATATATGCCTAAAGATAATATGTGAAAAGGATATTTGCCATATACTAGCTAGTTTTTTGGTGGGAGGGTGGGAGTCAAGGAAGACTTGGGGTTATTTTTTCATGAACTTCCATTTTATACTTATTTATAATGGTCATTATTTTTACTAATACTGTAAAACTATGAAAATGAATAAAATACTAAAAGTTTCATATAGCCACGAATTTATAATATGACTTTATTTTATATGATAATATGAATTAAAACATGTATCTGCCACCAAAAAAAAACCGATGGCATTTCCAAAGACTTCAGGTAACTTTCCCCCCCCATAATGCATAGTGTTTTACCATTGACTCCCATCCCCCCAACTCTATAAATAAGTCATTGTATACTGGATTCACAAAAGCAGTTCTTTTCTCAGCGACAAACCCTATTGTAAAGATTTGGCAACAGTTCTCCAGATGAGAGTCTTTTGAACGTATTGTTTATATTTTTCCAGATTGAGGTTTTCTGTAAAGTACATCTCACTATTTAAATGTTTTTAGAAATTCCTCCTGAGCAAGTGTACTATAGTGGTCTTCTTCTACTATTCTAGTATTAAATACTCAATAACAGAATACATCTAAGAAGTGAGAAAAATAGGAGTAAAGAAAAATACTTCTTTCATCTTTTTCTTCGTTTCTTTCATCTGTTTATGCACTCATCAGAAGAAGTTTCCCTTTGTCAAATCATAGAAGCATTGGTTGGAAAATCATGCTTACTTTCTTCAGAGTTAACCATTTTATGACTTCAGCCTCTTACTAATCCTTCCCAAGAAATTAGTGGTGTAGAACGCTGACATTGAATAGATAGATTTAGGGGAAATCTACTGCTCTATGAATGTTTTTCCTATGTCTTGTATTGTTTTAATGAGTGCTTGCTTGTGCTAGGTATTTAACTGTGCACCTTATATACAGCATTGCATATAATCCATTCAATATCTCTTTTTAACCAAATTTAACTATAGTTGATATACAATATTATATGTTACAGGTATACAATATAATGATTCAAAATTTTTAAAAGGTTATGCTCCATTTAAAGTTATTATAAAATATTGGCTATATTTGTTGTATTGTACAGGATATCCTTGTAGCTTATTTTATACATAATAGTTTGTACCTCTTAATCCCCTATTCCTATACTGCTGTTCCCCCCCTCCCCACTGGTAACCACTCATTTGTTCTCTATGTCTGTGAGTCCTTCAGTAACTCTTTGAAGGCTCTATACCTATTATCATTAACAGTGAGAAGATCAAGGCCCAGGAAGATTAAAACATAGTAAATAGCAGCTACCATTTTTTGAATATTAACTGTTCTTCATTGTGCTAAGTACTCTTTGTGTGTGTATACATAAAATTTCATTTTATTTCACAAATAACTCTATGACACAGATACAGTATCCACATTTTATAGATGGCTTTATAAGAGTCCATTCCTTTTCTCCTATAATTGCTGTTTCTTGAAAGTAATTATATTACTGCATTGATTGCTAGTGAATCTGAAGGTATATCTTATCCTCCTTTTTAGGTAAAAACCTTTTTTTCCAAACTGCTTTTTTCCCTAGGCTGTGGATATATGATAAGTAGTATGCATACTTTTTTATAATTAGAAGTAGTTGACTTCATCTAATAAAATCAACATTGTTTTATTCTTCATTGTTTGAAATTAGATATCTTTAAGTTATTAAAGTTGCATGAAATTTTGTATGCTTTTTAAAATATAGTGTGTCTTGAAAGGATCGAAATAGAAATTTATGCTGGGGGAAAATAGTTTATAAAAATGAACACTTCTAGTCTGAGCAGAAAAATGAAAACCTTGACTAGCCAGATTTATACTGAGATTGAACTTCAGTGTCCCATCTCATGCCCCAGTCCCTGTTCTTCACCAGGATTTTTAGCCTTTGACTAGTAACAGAATAACATTTCAACAGTTATTAAAAGAAATACTTTTGTCTCTGTCCTGTATATTGTGTGGGTTTTCCTCCAATTTGCATATTCATGATAATATGAGGCCAAGATTGTTCAGAATTATACCGTGCTTTGCCAAGAAGATCTGGTGGTGGAGTGGAGTAATACATCAACACCCCCACACACTGTTTCATATGTGTCTCAGCTTTAGAGCACAAACTGTGCTTCTGTCTTGTTTCTTCCTGACCTAAACTATGCAGTTCAGCCATATGTTAAGCTTCATCTCAGCTGGGGCCACGAGCCAAGTGATTCTTCAGTTTAGTTTGTTGTTTAAAAAGATATCTTGAGATGCAGACATGAAATAAATTTTGTTTTTACCTAGAAATTCGAGGAAGATTTTTCCATCTGAATACGTAATGTCCCTTTGATTTTAGGATTCTTAATAAACTTGTAAATTCTTCTTAAAAGCTTATTTCCTTTTTAATAATTTTCTCAGGAAAATCGGATATACTGGGTACCTTTTTGGACATATGGTGATATGAGGTGATTTAGATACTCATTTTTCAGAAGATTAGCTAATTTTTGTTTTATTGGATCAAAATGTGTCATTTTTTTAATTTTAAGGAGGTGCCTCTATTTTTCCTGTTTCATTTTGCATTAAAGATAGACAGTCAACCCTAAAGCATCATAAAAGTTGATGATTTCACTCCCTAACACAACTAACAGAACATAACTCCTTAACATAACATTCTTTCAGGATGGGGAGCACGTGTATTCAGGATGGGGAGCACGTGTACACCCGTGGCGGATTCATGTTGATATATGGCAAAACCAATACAATATTGTAAATTAATTAACCTCCAATTAAAATAAATAAATAAAACCCCATAACATTCTTATGTTACATATTACTTTGCAGTTATTTTATTTATGCATACAGTTGCAATTACAAAGATGACATTTTGAATTCTTGTTTTCATCCTGAAAGAACAAACCTAAAAACTATTGAGTGGATGATGGTCTTTGATTGCTTCTTTTTTGAATTATGCCTGAGGAGCAGGGCAGTTTCAAAACAGAGAATAACAGATCATAAACAAAAATGGCCTTCATAAATTATCTTTGAAAACAAATTAACATTATATGTAAACAAATAATCTTTTAAGAGAGTCTGATTTTTCTCTTAGCATCTTCATTGTGTACAGTTACATCAGTTTTTAAAAATTGTGTTACAGTATTATAACATAAAATTTACCATTTTAACCCTGTAAGTGTATAATTCAGTGGCATGAAGTACATTCATATTATTGTACAACTATCCCACCATCCATCTCCAGAACTTTTTCATCTTTCCATACTGAAACTCCATGCCTATTAAATAGTAACTACCTATTCTCCCCCCACACCAGCCTCTGGCAACCACCGTGCTACCTTCTGTCTCTGTGAATCTGACTAGTCTAGGCACTCATTAATATAAGCGGAAGCATACAATATTGTTCCTGTTGTGACTGGCTTTATTTGACTTGGTGTAATGTCTTCAAGGTTCATTGCAGCAAATGTTAGAATTTCTTTCCTTTTTAAGACTAATATTCCATGGTATGTATATACCACATTTTGTTTATCCAGTCATCTGTCAAACACTTGAGCTGTAGCTTCTACCTTTAGCTTTTGTGAATAAGTTATATCAGTTCTAAAGTAATTTTTAAAAGACACTTTAAAAGTTTTTTCTTGTAAAGTTGACCCATGAACGGGAATTTGAATTGCGTGGGTCCACTTATAGATGTATTTTTTTCAATAAATATAGTTTCTGTATTTTCATTTTGGTAGTGGTGGTTTAGTCACTAAGTTGTGTCTGACTCTTGTGACCCCATGGACTGTAGCCTGCCAGGCTCCTCGGTCCATGGGATTCTCCAGGCAGGAATACTGGAGTGGGTTGCCATGGATCTTCCTGACCTAGGATTGAACCTGGGTCTCCTGCTTGGCAGGCCAATTCTTTAGCAACTGAGCTATGAGGGAAGCCAGTGAGATCACAATATGTGGAATTAAAAGAACTGGAGTTGAGTCCTAAGTCTCTCTCACCTTCCTGTTCTTGGATAAATCAATCAATTCCTTTGTTTTTGAAGCAGAGTATTTGCATTTTGGGGGTTCCCAGGTGGCACTAGTGGTAAAGAATTTGCCTGCCAAAGCAGGAAACATAAGAGACTCCGGTTTGATCCTTGGGTTGGGAAGATCCTCTAGAGGTGGGCATGGCAACCTACTCTAGTATTCTTCCCTGGAGAATCCCATGGACAGAGGAGCCTGGCAGGCTATGGTCCATAGGGTCGCAAAGAGTTGGACACCACTGAAGCAACTTAGCATGCGTGCACATTCAGGTTTTTGATTGCAGGATTGGTATGCCTAACCTTGCATTGTTCAAGGGTCAGCTATATTTGTTGCTATTATAGTATTTGAGTATAGGTAATAAGAATTTAGAATTTTGTTTCTCAACCACTTTGAGCTTTCAGTTTTAGAGTACACAATAAAATTGTACCTAATCAGACCTTGTCCTGTTATAACAATGATTTTTCTGAACATATTCATTTTGAAAGAATGTGTTTTCCTAGATTGATTGTATTAGTATAATGAGTATGTGTTAATGCTTCTCATACATAAAAAATACACAATTACTGTAGAAAGTTTGAAAGATATAGATAATCAAACAAAAAAATAACCTTCACCTTGTAATAGCAACTTCACTTTGTGGTTGTAGTCTTCTAGTAATTTTTCTGTATAAAATATGTATGCAAGCTTACTCATAAATGTGGGATCATACAGTATAACTTATACTTTGTGTATTATTAATATTTTCCCATCTCATTAAATATTTTCTTCCACCTTATTTTACGTGTAAATAATATCTTGTCATTCATAAAATGATTTATTTTAATTAGTCATTGTCTTTTTAGGTTGTTTTAAAATTTCAGTTATGCAAACAATTCTATTGTTATTATATATAATAGTTATTATATATATTATATATATAGTTATTGTTTTAAGGAAGTATTTTTTATATTTCTTTGTGTGTTCTTAGACAACAAAATAATAGAATTATAATGAAAAACTATAAATTATGAACTCAGTCATCTGAACTAATTAAGACATGTGTTTGTGTATATTTATTTTTCTCTAAGCAGGTTGGCGACATTGTACAAATCACCAAGCCAGAAGGAATCTACAGTACCATTTCAGATCACAGTCAGTATTACTTGATTAGAGTGGGATTTTGGTGTTAGTGGGCAGTAATTATTTGAAGAAAGCATTTACAAATTGCTTCTGTTAACTTCTGTAGGCAGTGAACATATTTGAGGACAGATTTTGATGTTTAGAACATTATCCCCCAAATAGTAGTATATATAAAGAATACTCTAGTCACAATTGAACTGAAATTTATTCTTAAGAACAGAGGAAATGCTTATTTGTAGGGTAGTGTGTTCCATGTCCTGGGTAATGTCAGGATATTAAAGATTTTTTTTCAGCCATGCCTTGTGGCATGTGGGATACTTTCTTTCATTTCTTCCAGTAAAGCTACCATAAAGTTTGTTAGGATTGACCTTTAGAGATTATTTTTATAATGCACTATTATTTCTGCATATGTGTATATATAAGTAAATACATAAGAGACTCTAGATAAAAATAGTATAGTCCTGGCTTGGACACCTGTCTTTGAGGTTTATCCTCTTCACTCACAGTGGTTGATAACTTCTATCCCAAGAATAAAGTAGCTCTCTTATTACTTTAAAGTATTTGGAAGACCAGTTGTTATTTTAGATGTTCTTAAAGCATACTTGTATACTTTTTCATCTTGCAGCCCCAGGGATTTAGAGATGCTATTGTTGCTACTGCATATTCATTGCAAACAGAAGGTTCATTGAATTCCCGGAAGCGATCACGGGACTCAGAGGAAGAACAGGAATCCAAAGACTAGTCTCAAAGTATACATGTGTATTGATGCTATGAAAGATGCAATGTTTACAAGTAGTAGACTCTTACTTTAGAGTATAAACACACTATGGTGTGAATGAATTAGGTCTATATATTAAGTGAATGGTGAATGAACAAATCAGGTCTATACTAAGTGAAACTACTTAACAAATATGATTCTCTAAAGGAGTTCTTCTAAATTAAGCATTGTTCTATAGTTATATGTGACCCTGTTTTCATTGTTAATAACATTGAGTAGAGATATTACAGGTACTGTGTTTTGCAAATGTGGAAAGCTGATCTCATGTGGCTAATCTGAATTTATTATTCAGACTGTTTTTTTCCCTCGTTTCTTTGCCAGTTGCCTAGACATTTCTAGGAAGAAAAGATTTTTTTCACACTACCATTGTGCTCTTCTCTTTAAATGTAGCTTTGATAACTCTTAAAAATGACCTATTTCTATAAAGAAAAGCCAGCACCATGAGTCAGCATATTATTACATCCAGTTGATTGGTAGGATACAAATTTTAGATGACCACTCTGATTTTAGTGACCTCAATCCTAAAATTGAAGTCATTGGTTCATTTTTTAATGTTATTTTATAATGTTGAAAGACTTAGAAGTTGTTATCCCATCTAGAACATTGACTGGGAACCTACATCTTCCAGTATATTCAGGTTGATAAGCTCACAGTCATTTATTTCTGTATTTTTGAAACATGATGTGATCCAGTTCTAGGTGTATTGACATTTTCCTTTGAATAATCTTAACACTGCTTGAATAAATTAAAAATCTGAATTCTTGAGTGGTTTCAAAATCTAAAAATGTTTTGGTACCTGGTTTGTCTTAGTACTTTTTTTTTTTTTGTCTTAGTACTTCTTAATTCATTTACAAGATTTACTTTGACTCCTAGAGAAGAAAATTATTTAAGTGATGGAATATTATATAATGTGACAACCATATTTTCCAGATTTTAGTGACAGTTGGTATTTCCTGTCCCAGACTGAACACTAAATTCATAAAATTTTAAACATGTAATTATTCTGTAATTGATTATACACAATCTTAACTATAGTTTGCAAAGACTTTTTAAGAAGCAAAAGAAGGCTCTGCTAGCCATTATACCAGGACATAAATCAGGACTATCCCAGGAAAATCAGGTTTATGGGCATCCTAATTATCTAAGACTAATTTCAATTGATTACTTTAGGATAACCAAGTGTAGCTATCTTATTTTGGAGTACTTTAAGGCATATATTTTTATTATAATTAATGCAGTCATTGTAAAAATTTACTTGTCATTTTATATTCTGTCTATTCAAATCATAACATTAGGAGAGTAAAGGGGTTGTTAAGTGATAATTATCAGTGTTACCAGGCATCGGATACTGTAAGAACTCATTTTATAAAGCATTATGACACTGTACTTTAAAAGAACTGTAGGACTCTGAATATAGACAAAGCCAAGTGTATTTCTTTTGTTTGCAACTTTTTAAATAAAATTTATATATCATAGCTTTTCAAAATTGTTGCTATTGCTGAAAAGATATTTATTTTTCTAGTTATAAACTCAGTCTGCCTGGGCTGTAATAAAAAAAATACCACTGAATTACACAACAGAATTTTCTCATGGTTTTTCACAGTGTCCTGGCATGGTCTGGTTCTGGTGAGGGCTGTCTCCCTTGCTTGCAGACAGCTCCTTCTTACAGTGTGCTTACAAAGATTTTCCTAGGTGGATGTGTGTGGAGAAAGATCATTCTCTCTTCCTTGTCTTATATGGCCACCATTCGTATGAAAAATCCACTCTTATAACCTCATTTAACATTAATTACCTCCTAAAAGTCCTGTCCCCAAATAGTAGGGCTTCAGCATATGAATTTTGAGAGAACACAATCAGTCCATAGCATTCTGCCCCTGGTCCCCCCAAATTCATGTCTTTCTCACACAGAATATGTATAGTCATCCCAACAGCCCCAACTCATTCCAGCATCAACTGTAAAGTACATAGTCTCATTAAAATATCCTCTTGAGGCTTCCCTCGTGGTCCAGTGGTTAAGAACCTGCCTTCCAATGCAGTATATGTGGGTTCAGTCCCTGGTTGGGGAACTAAGATACCACACGCCATGGGGCAAGTAAGCCCATGTGTCGCAACTAAGACCCAACAGGGCTAAATAAATAAATATTTTAAAAGATATCATCTAAATTAGACACATGTGGGATTCCAAATACAATTTTAAAATTTTATTTATTTGGCCACATTGGGTCTTAGTTGTGGCACATGGGATCTTCACTGCAGTGCATGAACTCTCTAGTTGTGGCGTGCAGGCTCAGTAGCTCTGCAGCATGTAGGATCTTAGTTCCCTGACCAGGGGTCGACCCCTGTTTCCTGCACTGCAAGGCAGATTCTTAACCACTGGACGACCAGGGAAGTCCCCAGGTACATTTTGGCTGTGAACATGTGAAACCTGACACGTGTTTCCAAAATACAGTGACAGGACAATGATAGAATAGACATTCTAAAGGGAGAAATCAGGAGGAAAAGCGGAGTGATGGGTCCCAAGAAGTCCAAAGCCTAGCAAGGTAAATTCCACTAGATCTTAAGGGTTGATATTAATCCTTTTTGGTTTGATACTCTGCCTTCCAGCCCTGCTGGCATGGCAGTATCACCCCACAGCTCTATGTGGGGGTTTTGCCCCTGAACTCTGGCCAGAGGCCATCTGACCTGTTGAAAATGAGGCAGTAGTCTTGATGGCCTCTGAATAGCCCTCATGTTTAGTTTTCCTCCTTCTTAAAGAATACCTGATGTTTGCAGCAAAACAGCTCTCAAGTTCTGTCAAATCCAAGAAGTCAGCCTTCCTTCATTTTGTCCTGTCTCTGCCCCTGACAGTTCAAACTAGCGATGTTTCTGCTCTTATAATTCCGTAAGCTTTTCATGGAGTGATGGATGGTCCAGCCACACCCCTGATGTCCTCTTCAGAACATGTTGTCTACTTTTTTGCAATATGGATCGGCTGAGAATTTTCCAAATCTTTAGGTTCTGGTTCCTTTTTGATTGTCAATTTCTTCTTCAATTCATGTACTTCATTTTGCATTTTACTATTAAATAAGGAACCAAGCCACTTCTTCAGTACTTTGCTTAGACTCCCCAGCTAAACAGCCAGTTTCATTACCTGCAAGTTCTAAATTCCATAAAGCCTGTGTCCTGCCATGTTATAACAAGGGTCATCTTTTCTCCAGTTCCTGATAACACATTCCTTATTTCTGTTTGAAATCTTACCAGAATCACCTTTAATATCCATATTTCTAGCTTGCCACCTCCAAACTCTTTCAGCCTCCATTACTGTCCCAAAGCTTCTTGCCCATTTTAGGTATTCCTTAAAGCTATGCTCCGCTTCTCAATACTAAAATCTGTAGTGATAGTTTGTGTTGCCATGGCAAAATCCCATAGATTGGGTGGCTTAAAACAAGTTTATTTTCTCACAGTTCTAGAGTCTAGAAGTCCCAGATCATGGTGCTTGCATTGTTTCTGATGTGGTGAGAGATCTCTTCCACGGCCTGTTCTCACTATATTCTCACATGATAGAGGTTGAGAGCACACGTGAGCAAGCTTTCAGTTGTCCTTGTAAGGGGGCCAATCTTAGCATGAGGACCCTGCTCTTATGACCTCATGGGTGTGCATGCTAAGTCGCTTCAGTCATGTCTGACTCTTTGCAACCCTATGGACTGTAGCCTGCCAGGCTCCTCTGTCTATGGGATTCTCCAGGCAAGAATACTGGAGTGGGTTGCCATGGCCTCCAGGGGATCTTCCCAACCCTCGAACCTTTGTCTCTTACGTCTCCTGCATTGGCAGGTGGGTTCCTTACCACTAGTGCCACCTGGGAAGCCCCAACCAAGTCTCCTGCATTGCAGGCAGATTCTTCATGGAATAAGCCACCAGGGAAGACCACTTATGACCTCAGTTCAGTTCAGTTCAGCTTGCTCAGTCGTGTCTTGACTCTTTGAGACTCCATGGACTAAAGCATTGCCAGGCTTCCCTGTCCATCACCAGCTCCTGGAGCTTGCTCAAACTCATGTTCATCGAGTCAGTGATGCCATCCAACCATCTCATCCTCTGTCGTCCCCTTCTCCTCCTGCCTTCAATCTTCCCCAGCGTCAGGATCTTTTATAGTGAGTCAGTTCTTCACATCAGTTGGCCAAAGTATTGGAGTTTCAGCTTTAGCATCAGTCCTTCCAGTGAATATTCAGGACTGATTTCGTTTAGGATGGATTGCTTGGATCTCCTTGCAATCCAAGGGACTCTAAAGAGTCTTCAACAACACAGTTCAAACTGAATCCCAGAGCCCAGTTAACCTTCAGTTCAGTTCAGTCACTCAGTCGTGTCCGACTCTGCGACCCCATGAATCACAGCACGCCAGGCCTCCCTGTCCATCACGAACTCCTTTTCTATAATATTTCTCAATGGTTGTGCCTAAGGGGATAGCTACCTACTCCAGTAATCTTGCCTGGAGAATTCCATGGACTGAGGAGCCTGGCGGGCTACACTCCAAAAGGTCACAAAGAGTCAAGACAGCTGAGCAACTAACACACATACTTTACGAGACAGCAAAAGAGACACTGATGTATAGAACAGTCTTATGGACTCTGTGGGAGAGGGAGAGGGTGGGAAGATTTGGGAAAATGACATTGAAACATGTAAAATATCATGTAAGAAACGAGATGCCAGTCCAGGTTCGATGCACGATACTGGATGCTTGGGGCTAGTGCACTGGGACGACCCAGAGGGATGGTATGGGGAGGGAGGAGGGAGGAGGGTTCAGGATGGGGAACACATGTATACCTGTGGCAGATTTATTTTGATATTTGGCAGAACTAATACAATTATGTAAAGTTTAAAAATAAAATTAAAAAAAATTTTCTTTTGGAGGTTTAGTTATTACTGTATTTTTACTGTTATAAACAACACTTCTAATAAGCATATATGTTCCTTTTAACAGAAATTGAAATTAGGGCTTCCCTGGTGGCTCAGTGGTGAAGAATCTGTTTGCCAAGGCAGGAGACACAGGTTCAGTCCCTGGGCTGGGAAGATCCCACATGTAGCAACTAAGCCCATGTGCCACAACTTTTAAGCCTCTGTTCCAGAGGCTGCAACAACAGAAGCCACTGAAATCAGAAGTCCATGCACCACAATTAGAGAAAGCCTGTACAGCAACAAAGACCCAGCACAGCCAAAATAAATATGATGAAAAAAATTTTTTAAAGAAATTGAAATTATGATTTGTATTAATTTCCTTTTTCTGCTGTCATAAATTACTGCAGATTAGTGGCTTAAAAGAACACGAGTCTGAAATCATTTGTTGTTCAGTCACTCAATCGTGTCCGGCTGTTTGCAACCCTGTGAACTGCAGCATGCCTGGCTTCCCTGTCCGTCATCAACTCCTGGAGTTTACTCAAACTCATGTCCATTGAGTCAGTGATGCCATCCAACCATCTCATCCTCTCGTCCCCTTCTCCTTCTGCCTTCAATCTTTCCCAGCATCAGGGTCTTTTCCAATGAGTCAGTTCTTCACATCAGGTGACCAAAGTATTGGAGTTTCAGCTTCAGCATCCGTCCTTCCAATGAATATTCAGGACTGATCTCCTTCAGAATGGACTGGTTGGATCTCCTTGCAGTCCAAGGGACTCTCAAGGGTCTTCTCCAACACCGCAGTTCAAAAGCATCAATTCTTCGGCACTCAGCTTTCTTCACAGTCCAACTCTCACATCCATACATGACTGCTGGTAAAACCATTGCCTTGACTAGACGGACCTTTGTTGGTAAAGTAACGTGTCTGCTTTTTAATATGCTGTCTAGGTTGGTCATCACAAAGGCCTAAAATCAAGGTGTCAGCAGGCCTGCATTCCATTGGGAGGGTCTATGGAAAAATCTGTTTCCTTGCCTTTTCTAGCTTCTAGAAGCTGCCTGCATTCTTTGACTCATAGTCCATCTTTAAAGACTTCAGCATAGCATCTCCCAGTCTATTTCTGGGTTTTTATTGTCTTTTTCTCACACTGTCTCCTCCTGCCTCCCCCTTAAAAGGACACTTGTGATTGCATTTAGGGACCAGTCAGACAATTCAGGATAATATCCCCATCTCCAGGTCCTTAATCACATCTGCAGAGTCCCTTTTGGCACGTAAATTAGCATTTACAAATTTCAAGGATTAGATTGTAAACATTTTGGGGGAAGCCACTATTCAGCCCTTTTAAATTATGTGGCAACATGATTCAAGAAATCATGATCCTTGAGTAATGCATAAAATTTCAAAAGCATTGGGATATTTTACTCTTTTCTTAACTTTTCATAGATATTATTCCCAGGTATGAAACTGAAAGAAAGGATGTTTTCTTAGGTTTTTGAAAGCTTTATTTTTTTTTTTGAAGAGTATTACTTTTTCTTAATTATAAAATACGTAGTATAGGCATACTTCTAAAATAGTGCAGTTTGGAAAAAAAAAAAAAACGTGCAGTTTGGTACCAGACCACCGCAATAAAGCAAATAAATCACACAAACTTGTATAGTTTCCCAGTACATACAAAAGTTTTATTTACACTTTACTGTGGTTTAAGTGTGCAAAAGCATGTGTCTAAAAATACAATGTATATACCTTAATTAATAATAATTTATTGCTTGGAGTAGGAAATGGCAAGCCACTCCAATATTTTTGCCAGGAAAATTCCATGAACAGAGAGCCTGGTGGGCTACAGTCCATGGGATTGCAAGAGTCAGACTGGACTGAGTGACTAACTTTCAAAAGAAAGAATGAGAAAGAAAAAAGAGTATCACCAGCTAACAGTCACATATTTGGTTCTGAAGGATAACTTATTTGTTTTGATTTCTGGAGAAGATCAGATTTTTTTAGTACTCATGTATAGGTTTTCTCCTTTCCTTTAGTATTAAAGGACAAAGTTGAAAGAGTATTTATATATATCTATGAAAATTAAAGTGCATTCCAAATGCATATCCTGTCCCACAAGGATTGATTTATTCGTACTTGCACAGCCTTGTGAAAAGTGCATGATGCGCCAGGTCCCTGTGGGGCACATTCATGCTCATAGAAAAGAGTAGCATTTCAGGGTCAGGAACTGCAATTTCAAGCAGAGAAGTTCTGTAACTGACATAAAAAATATTTTGGAAAACAATTATGTTCAAAACTTAAATGGGAAATGTATGCCTTAAAAAGACACACACACAAAAATACTTAATTGCTAAAAGAAAACTTTGTTGCTAAAAACTGCCAGCTTTGAGCAAGTCATAATCCCGCAAGAGTTAACAAAGATCAATGATCATAACATAGCAAATACAACAATAAGGAAGTTTGAGCTATTATAAGAATTGCCAAAATGTGGCACAGAGATAGAAGGTGAATGAATGCTGTTGGGAAAATGGTGCAATAGACTTGCTCAATGAAGGGTTGTTGCAAACCTTCAGTTTGTAAAAAAACAGTATCTTCGAGATGAAATAGAAATAAAATGAGATATGCCTGTAATTGTTCAAATATGCAAACACTTTTTAAAAGTAACTCTTTCTTGGTTTTACAAACATTTATCCTTTATTGAAATTTTTTTTTTTGGCAGAATATTATGACTTTGCAGAATATTATCTGAGCTGATTGTGGCTCAGATCATGAACTCTTTATTGCCAAATTCAGACTTACATTGAAGAAAGTAGGGAAAACCACTAGACCATTCAGGTATGACCTAAATCAAATCCCTTATGATTATACAGTGGAAGTGAGAAATAGATTTAAAGGACTAGATCTGATAGACAGAGTGCCTGATGAACTATGAATGGAGGTTCATGACATTGTACAGGAGACAGGGATCAAGACCATCCCCAAGAAAAAGAAATGCAAAAAAGCAAAATGGATGTCTGAGGAGGCCTTACAAGTAGCTGTGAAAAGAAGAGAAGTGAAAAGCAAAGGAGAAAAGGAAAGATGTACCCATTTGAATGCAGAGTTCCAAAGAATAGCAAGGAGAGATAAAAAAGCCTTCCTCAGCAGTCAGTGCAAAGAAATAGAGGAAAGCAATAGAATGGGAAAGAGTAGAGATCTCTTCAAGAAAATTAGAGATACCAAGGGAACATTTCACGCAAAGATGAGCTCGATAAAGGACAGAAATGGTATGGACCTAACAGAAGCAGAAGATAGTAAGAAGAGGTGGCAAGAGTACACAGAAGAACTGTACAAAAAAGATCTTCATGACCCAGATAATCACGATGTTGTGATCACCGACCTAGAGTCAGACATCCTGGAATGTGAAGTCAAGTGGGCCTTAGGAAGTATCATTATGAACAAAGCTAGTGGAGGTGATGGAATTCCAGTTGAGCTATTTCAAATTTTAAAAGATGATGCTATGAAAGTGCTGCACTCAATATGCCAGCAAATTTGGAAAACTCAGCAGTGGCCACAAGACTGGAAAAGTTCAGTTTTCATTCCAATCCCAAAGAAAGGCAATGCCAAAGAATGCTCAAACTACTGCACAATTGCACTCATCTCACACGCTAGTAAAGTAATGCTCAAAATTCTTCAAGCCAGGCTTCAGCAATACGTGAACCGTGAACTTCCAGATGTTCAAGCTGGATTTAGAAAAGGCAGAGGAACCAGAGATCAAATTGCCAACATCTGCTGGATCATCGAAAAAGCAAGAGAATTCCAGAAAAACATCTATTTCTGCTTTATTGACTATGCCAAAGCCTTTGACTGTGGATCACAATAAACTGTGGAAAATTCTTCAAGAGATGGGAATACCAGACCACCTGACCTGCTTCTTGAGAAACCTATATGCAGGTCAGGAAGCAACAGTTAGAACTGGACAAGGAACAACAGACTGGTTCCAAAGAGGAAAAGGAGTATGTCAAGGCTGCATATTGTCACTGTGCTTATTTAACTTATATGCAGAGTACATCATGAGAAATACTGGGCTGGATGAAGCACAAGCTGTAATCAAGATTGCCGGGAGAAATATCAATAACCTCAGATATGCAGATGACACCACCCTTATTGCAGAAAGTGAAGAAGAACTAAAGAGCCTCTTGATGAAAGTGAAAGAGGAGAGTGAAAAATTTGGCTTAAAGCTCAACATTCAGAAAACTAAGATCATGGCATCTGGCCCCATCACTTAATGGGAAATAAATGGGGAAACAGTGGAAACAGTGTCAGACTTTATTTTTGGGGGCTCCAAAATCACTGCAGATGGTGACTGCAGCCATGAAATTAAAAGACGCTTACTCCTTGGAAGGCAAGTTATGACCAACCTAGACAGCGTATTAAAAAGCAGAGACATTACTTTGTCAACAAAGGTCCGTCTAGTCAAGGCTGTGGTTTTTCCAGTGGTCATGTATGGATGTGAGAGTTGGACTATAAAGAAAGCTGAGTGCCGAAGAATTGATGCTTTTGAACTGTGGTGTTGGAGAAGACTCTTGAGAGTCCCTTGGACTGCAAGGAGATCCAACCAGTCCATCCTAAAGGAGATCAGTCTTGAGTGTTCATTGGAAGGACTGAGGTTGAAGCTGAAACTCCAATACTTTGGCCACCTCATGTGAAGAGCTGACTCATTGGAAAAGACCCTGATGCCGGGAAAAATTGAAGGCAGGAGAAGAAGGGGACGACAGGATGAGATGGTTGGATGGCATCACCGACTCAATGGACATCAGTTTGGGTAAACTCTGGGAGTTGGTGATGGACAGGGAGGCCTGGCATACTGCGGTTCATGTGGTCACAAACAGTCGGACGTGACTGAGCGACTGAACTGAACTGAACTGATGACTTTTAGCTTCAATTTGGAGATTTATAACTTGTGTGCGTGTGCTTATTCAGTGGTGTCTTGATTCTGCCACCCCATGGACTGGAGCCCACCAGGCCTCTCTGTCCATGGAATTTTCCAGGTAAGAAAGCAGGCTGCCATTTCCTCCTCCAGAGGATCTTTCTGACCTAGGGATTGAAACTATATCTCCAGCATCTCCTGCATTGGCAGGCAGATTCTTTGCCACTGAGCCACTGGGGGCCCAATATATAACTTAAATCATACGTATATAGTGCCTTATGATTTTTGAAACACTTTTACGTCATTTAATTTGATCTTTTTGTCAACTCCAAGTACGCGTGATAGGCTGGCCTGCGTACTTACATTCCTTTCATCCGTCAATCCAGCCATCCATTTACTGCATAACACACGTTTCACAACGACTTGTTGCATGAATAAATATTTCAAATAAATTAAAATATTTATTTGGCGTGCCAGGTCTTAGACTGATGCTGAAGCTGAATCTCCAGTACTTTGGCCACCTAATGTAAAGAGCTGACTCATTAGAAAAGACCTTGATGCTGGAAAAGATTAAAGGCATGAGGAGAAGAGGGCAACAGAGGATGAGATGGTTGGTGGCATCATCAACTCAACGGACGTGAGTCTGAGCAAACTCCAAGGAGATGTGGACAGGGAAGCCTGGTGTGCTGCAGTACATGGGGTTGCCAAGAGTCGGACGTGACTGAGCAACTGAACAGCAACAAAGGTCTTTGTGGACCAGCAGGGAAGTCCCTCAAACAAAATTTAGAATTTTTGGTCATACATGGGATGGTGTTTCTAAACACTTTTTAATTATAAAATAAATATGTGTAATAGTCGTTTTTTTTTTTTTTTTACTTTTAAAAATTGGAGTAAAACAGTACTTAAAATTTTGCCATTTTAACCATTTGTAAGTGTACAATTCAGTGGCATTTTTAATAATCGTAGGAATATCTCCATTTTTAAAACATTTTTCATCACCCCTAACAGATTACCTATTAAGCAATAGCTCTTCATTATTTCTTCCTCTAAGCTCCTTATAATCTTCAATCTACTATTTCTTTGATTTGCTTATCATACGTATTTCATATAAATGAAATCATACTGTATTTTTCCTTTTGTCTCTGGCTTAATGTTTTCTTGGTTCATCCATGTTGGAGCATGTAAAAGAACTTCAGTTCTTTTTATGAGGCTGAGTAATATCCCATTGTATGTAGGTATATAATGTATTTTGCTTATCTGTTCATTTGTTTGATGGACATTTGGGTTGTTTCTAATAGTGTTTTAATGGTTTATAAGTTTATATGAGCAACACTTTTTGTTCCTTGAAACTTCTATTGATTTTTAATGTTTATTAAGTTTAGGTCAGTTGATTTGTCCTTGAAATATTTTAAAGCTCTTCCTAGTAGCTTAAATTTTAACCCTAGTAGACTTATTTTCATTTTGTAGATCAGCTATTTTAATTTTCTAATTACTTTGTTTTTTCTTAATAATGTTCTTACAAAAATGTTTACAACCAGTTACTAGTGATAAAATTACAATACAATGTGGTAGTAAGAACATAGGATTAAAGTCAGAAGACCTAGATCCTAATTCTAGCTGAGACATTAATAAGCCATGTCAATTTAAACACCTTTATTTTCTCATTTCTTTCTTTTATTTTTAAAACAGGATAGGACTAAATGAGTGTTAAATTCATTGGTCAAAATTTTGTGGTTTCTGTCTTTGTAGAGGCATTTATTGAATATTCACTTTAAATGAACAATTCTGGAAATACAGAAGTGACATTTACACATTTTTAATTTTCAAAATCAATAATTCTAGGGTTTCCATTCCAATACATGGCATTTCAGGTTTGAGACATAATGTTGAAATGTTCTATTACTTAAAAAATTGAGTTACGGGAGAGAGGCTGGCTGTTCATAATAAGTATTTTTAGTTAACGTCAGTGCCTAAATTTACTGTTAAAATTTATAGAACATTTTGCTCCCTCAGAACTGATTTTGGCATAAAACATGTTGATGAGTTTTCATGTGTTTTTGACCATAATATATTCTGTTTTCTGTTTTCAGATTTAGTTCACCTAGGCCTTTTTGTGTTTCAGCTGTCCTTTTGACTCTCATTATGTATAGTAAGATGTGAGTTTTTTTAAATACACCAATACTCAGATAGTGATTTTACGTGTGGCTTATTTTGTGAGAACATAAAAGTTGGATTCACTCAGAAGAGCTTCAGAACTTATGGAAATTATGTCCTACCTACTTTCAAAAGTTAAAAATGAACAGAGATTTTTTAAAAGTGAAGATTTTTTAAAAGTAAAGAGAATTTATATTAAGTCATGTGAACTAAGGCAAAGAGAAAAACATAACTGATTATATAACTCTTGTTCTAATGATGTGAAATATAATCGCTATCATTAGTTCTTCAAGAGAAAAATGTTTTTCTGGTCTTTGTTATTTTTTAATATTTTTTTTTACTAAGAAGTATTTGCAGAAGACTTGAAATTCAGTGAAAACTAAGTCTTCTTTCCTCCCCTGTATTTCAGTTGCTCAGTTCATTTTTAGGAGGCAATCAGCATTACCAGTTTCTTGTGTGACCTTCTAGAGCTATTACATGTATCTAAAATACAGTTTTCTTCAACACCTAAATCTTAACCCCAGACTTCAACACTCAAATCTGCACCTATTTTTGTACTGGTACATATAGAATTTTCTCAATTAAAAATTTCTGTGTGATATTCCATTGTACAGATATCCTTTTACTTAATCACTCTGAAATTGATGGATATTTAGTTTTTTTTGTGAGGCTATAAGGAATTTGTAGAGTATATGTACATTTAGAATTTCGATAGATGTTGCACACATATCCTCCAGAGATACTACTAATGTATACCTCTATCAGTGTTGTTTCAGAATGGCTGTTTATGCCCTCAACATAGTATTTTATCTTTTTTGCCAATTTGATGTTTATTAAAATGACATCTCACAGTGTGATATTAACATTTTCTTGTTCTTTTCTCTTTTTAAAGTGAGGTTGAATGCTTTTTGACTCATATTTCCTTTTCTATCAACTTGCTGTTCTTATTTTTTTGTTCATTTATTTATTAGGTGGTTGGTGTTATTAATCTGTGGGAGCTCTTTCCATTTTAATGAAGGTATTAGGCCTTCATGATATGGCAAATATTTTCCTCAGTTTGTCTTATTTTTTTGCCTTGTGGAAATCAGATTTTTATGTAGTCAATTTTTTACTTTTTATTTTGTTTGTGTGTCCTATTTCGACCTTCCCACTCCTTGATTATTAAATTCTCTTTTTTTTTCTTATGGAACTGTCAACAAGTTTTATGTTTAAATCTCTCCATCTGGAATTTATTTGGATGTAAACCAGGGCCTTGAGTTTTGAATTTGGCAGAGGGCTTGTGATTAAAGAGGGCACTAGGTGATATCTCAGAAAACAATTAGGGGAAAATGTCAGTGTACTCTCTGTTTGATTTTTGGCTGCACTCCATGGCATGTGGGACCTCAGTTGCCCAACTAGGGATTGAACCCACACCCTCTGCATTGAAAGGCAGAGTCTTAACCACTGGACCACTGGGAAAGTCCCTGTTTTCCATCCTGTATCAGTCAAATTCTAAAAGCAAGTTGTATACCGGACAATTGGTAGAATATGGTAGGTAGTATTATAGCTAATGCATTTTTCTTCATGAATTTCGGGGTTTTTTGATTCATTTATTTAATAAATATTAAGTATTTTTTGTTTAAATCAGCCAGAATTGGCTTCTGTTTGTAGTGAATGAATCCTTTGGATGTCCACTGTTCTCTCTATAACCTCAGAAGAATTGTTGTAGTTCCTTATTTCACTTGTCATGTTAAATTCTCTTTTGTGTCCCAGATCAACATATTAAGCTCTATCACTCGTGCTCCAAACCTGCTGCAATCTGTTTGAAATTAACAATGTCATGATTTTATCAAATATTTGACACATATAAAACCAAACCCATTTTCCCCTAAATTGGTTTTCTTTTTCTGCTTCATTTCTCTTAATGTCAGAACCTTTCTCAAAGACTAACTCAAAATGACTACGTATCTAGTCAGTTGCCAAATTATTAATTCCATAAGTGGTGTGCTCAAGTGTCAGCAAGTTGTTCTCTAAGAACTTGGAGATTAGAGATATAAATTTGCTCTCAGAATTAAACTATGTAATCTTCAAGATCCCTTACTAATAGTTGTTGTTTAGTCCCTAATATTAATTGTATGTCACAGAAACAATAGGAAGGCAGAATAAGCCCACTTGGGAATGTAAAACCTAGTTAGTTCCAGAACCCCAGACAGCAGGGAGAGTCTCACTGTAGGAGCCCGCAGAGATGAATGAACTATCACCCTTCTCTATTCTTATTTCTTGGTCAAGATTCAAAGTTGGGTAGAGAGTATTCTGTTGACCTAACTTAGGTCCGTGTCTGACCCCAGGATGTGATAGCATCTGGGGGAGAAAGTCAGTACAGTTATCTTTGGCTTCTGCAAGAGGAGGCCCGGAGGCTTACCAAAACTGCCTATAGTGGAAGAGAGGTGATTGCCTAAAAGAGATGCAAATGCTGCTAGGAAAGGGATATAGCTGCTGGGCAACCAAAAACAAGGGAGGTACATTGTAATTTATGACTTGCTCAAAGTCTTATTATTAGGAAACAGCCTATCAGAAAGTCAGTCTAACTCCAATCTTTGCTCTTATATGAATGAAGTGGTTCTCTACTTGGGATGATTTTGCCTCCCAGGGGACATTTAGCATTGTGAAGATATTTTGCTCATCTCAACGCTAAGAACAGGTGCCACCGGCTTCTAGTGGATAAATATCAGGTATGCGGCTAAACATCATAATATGTACCTTACAGCCCCCAATAACACAATGGACAGGGAAGCCTGGCATGCTGCAGTCCATGGGGTCACAAAGAGTCCGGACACGACTGAGCGACTGAACTGAACTATCATTAATGCTTAGGTCAGAAACTCTAACCTGAGACACTATGGCCTGGGCCATATTCTTTAAGTGTGTCCATCAGAAGTGTCAACATCCTATACAGCACGGTAGAAAAAGGAGGATGAAAATGGCACTAACTTTGATTTAACCACTCAAGCCCTGTTCATGGGAATGAGGGTCCTAGTTAGATTGGTCCTGATAACTAATCCTGATTGTAGAAATGGTTGCATCAGGCTATCTCAGTTTGATGCTTTAGATATTTGAATCATAATGAACTCTGATTCTATGCATATCAGTTATCAGTTGATAGTTTGATTTCCCAATTATTAATACTTTGGTTATAGCCAGATGGATAGAATTGTCTGGTCTCAATGGAAGTAATAGTTCTCATTGTAAATTTCTATATTGTCATTGTGATTTTTATACATCATTTCCTTCTGAGATTTGTCAGTGTCAGTTAATATACTTCTGTAGTAATTTTGAACACCCAAATTTCTTTTTTTCCCCAGATTAAAACAAATTTATATATTTACCTGGCCATGCTAGGTCTTACTTGGAGCACCCAGGATCTTCAGTCTTCGCCTGTGGCATGTAGGATCTTTAGTTTCAGCACGTGAACTCTTAATTGCAGCATGTGGGGTCTAGTTCCCTGACCCGTGATTGAACCCAGGCCCCCTACATTGGGAGTGTGGAGTCTTAGCCACTGGACCACCAAGGAAGTCCTTTTACCTGTTTTACCGAGGAATGAAAGGAATAAAAGAGTCCCAGTTTTACTGATATAATTGACATACATCAATGTATAAACTTAAGGTATACAGCCTAATGGCTTGACTTACATTATATTGTAAATACTGCAGTAAGTTTAGTTGCTGCTGCCGCCAAGTCACTTCAGTCATGTCTGACTCTGTGCGACCCCATAGACGGCAGCCCACCAGGCTTCCCCGTCCCTGGGATTCTCCAGGGAAGAACAATGGAGTGGGTTGCCATTTCCTTCTCCAGTGCATGAAAGTGAAAAGCAAAAGTGAAGTCGCTCAGTCATGTCCGACTCTAGCGACCCCATGGACTGCAGCCTACCAGGCTCCTCCATCCATGGGATTTTCCAGGCAAGAGTACTGGAGTGGGGTGCCATTGCCTTCTCCGTAAGTTTAGTTAGCATCCGTCATTTCATATAGATAGAATTAAAAAGAAAAAATTTTTTCCTTGGAACGAGAACTGTTAGGATTTACTCTCTTGAATTTCATGTACATCATATAGCAGTGTTAACTATAATCATGCTGTACATTATCTCCCTGATACTTATTTATCTTGTAACTAGAAGTTTGTACCTTTCTACCACCTTTCTCTAATTGCCCCTCTCCCAACACTCTTTCTCTGGTAACCACAAATCTGATCTCATTTTCTATGAGTTTGTTTTAAATTCTATATAGAGAGATCGTACAGTGTGTTTCTCTGTGTGACATATTTCACTTAGTGTACTGCTCCCAAGGCCCATCAATACTGTTGCAAATGGCAGGATTTCCTCAACCTGCCCCCTACCTCCGGAGAAGGCAATGGCACCCCACTCCAGTACTCTTGCCTGGAAAATCCCATGGACAGAGGAACCTGGTAGGCTGCAGTCCATGGGGTCTCTGAGGGTCGGACATGACTGAGCGACTTCACTTTCACTTTTCACTTTCATGCACTGGAGAAGGAAATGGCAACCCACTCCAGTGTTCTTGCCTGGAGAATCCCAGGGACGGGGGAGCCTGGTGGGTTTGCCGTCTCTGGGGTCGCACAGAGTCGGACACGACTGAAGCAACTTAGCAGCAGCAGCAGCAGCAGCCCCCTACCTCAGAGTCCTAACCACTGGACTGTCAGGGAAGTTCCCAGGATTTCCTCATTTTGTGTGTGTGTGGCTGAATAATATTTCATTGTATGTATATATGTATGTGTGTGTGTGTATAAATACATACACGTGTGTGTGTATATATATATCACAACTTCTTCATCCAATAATCTGTTGGGTTTTAGAACACTCAAATTTCTGAGCTTTCAAGTTTGTTTTATTTTTTAAAATATTTATTTATTTATTTTGGCTGTATCAGATCTTAGTTGTGGCATGTGGGATCTTTCCTTGCAGCATAGGCTTCTCTCTAGTTGTGGTATATGCAGGCTCCAGAGCACATGGACTCTAGTTTGCAGCAGGTGGGCTCTCTAGTTGAGGCATACAAGCTCATTTGCATGGGATCTTGGTTCCCTGACCAGGGATCGAACCCCTGTCCCCTGCATTGGAAGGTGGATTCTTAACCTACTGGACCACCAGGGAAGTGCCCTGAGCTTCCAAGTTTAAATTGATAAATTTTTATCATAAATTTATACAGGTAAATGTCACTATGGTAGTTTCAAGATGAATTCTTTGACACTCCTCCCATCAGGAAATGGGGTGTATTTTGTCCCCTTTTATTGAAAGTAATGTGCCTGTAACTGCTTTGACCAATAGAGTTATTACTCAATCGCTAAGTCACGCTCAACTCTTTGCAACCCTATGGACTGCAGCACTCCAGGCTCTTCTGTCCTCCACTATCCCCTGAGTTTGCTCAAATTCATGTCCATTGAGTTGGGGATGCTATCTAACCATGTCATCCTCTGCCGCCCCCTTCTTTTGCCTTCAATCTTTCCTAGCATCAGGGTGTTTTCCAATGAGTCAGTTCTTCGCATCAGATAGCCAAAGAATTGGAGTGTCAGCTTCAGCATCAGTCCTTCCAATGAATGTTCAGGACTGATTTCCTTTAGAATTGACTAGTTTGATCTCTTTGCAGTCCAAGGGACTCTCAAGAGTCTTCTTCAGCACCACAGTTCAAAAGCATCAATTCTTTGATGTTCATAACTGTACGTGACTACTGGAAAAACCATAGCATTGATTATACGGACTTTTTTTTTTTAATTGGAGGCTAATTACTTTATAATATTGTAGTGGTTTTTGCCATACATTGACATGAATCAGCCATAGGTGTACATGCGTTCTCCATTCTGAACCCCCCTCCCTCTTCCCTCCCCATCCCATCCCTCAAGGTCATCCCAGTGCACCAGCCCTGAGCGCCCTTTCTCATCCATTGAACCTGGGCTGGCGATCTATTTTACTTATGGTAATATACATGCTTCAATGCTATTCTCTCAAATCATCCCACCCTCGCCTTCTCCCACAGAGTCCAAAAGTCTGCTCTTTTCATCTGTGTCTCTTTTGCTGTCTCACATAGACTATACAGACTTTTACGGCAAAGTGATGGCTCTGTTTTTTAATATGCTGTTTAGGTTGGTCATACTTCCCAGGTGGCTCAGTGGTAAAGAATCTGCCTATCAATGCAGGAGATGTGAGTTCGATCCCCGAGTCAGGAAGATCCCTTGGAGGAGGAAATGGCAACCCACTCTAGTATTCTTGCCTGGAAAATCCCATGGACAGAGGAGCCTGGTGGCCTACAGTCCATGGGGTCTCGGAGAGTCAGACATGACTGAGCCACTGAGCACGGACATGCATGCATGCATGCTAGGTTTGCCTTAGCTTTCCTTCCAAGGAGCAAGCATCTTTTCATTTCATGACTGCCGTCACTGTCTACAGTGACTTTGGAGCCCAATAAAATAAAATCTGTCACTGCTTCCACTCTCCCCCCTTCTATTTGCCATGAAACGATGGGGCTAGATGCCATGATCTTAATTTTTTAATGTTGAATTTCAAGCCAACTTTTTCACTCTTTTTCACCCTCATCAAGAGGCTCTTTAGTGCCTCTTTTCTTTCTGCCATTAGAGAATTATTATCTGCATATCTGAGATTGTTGGTATTTCTCCTGGCAGTCTTGATTCCAGCTTGTGCTTCTGCCAGCCCAGCATTTCGCATGATGTATTCTGCATATGTTTAATAAGCAGGGTGACAATATATAGCCTTGTCATACTCCTTTCCCAATTTTGAACCCGTCTGTTGTTCCATCTCCAGTTCTGTTCCTTCTTGACCCGCATACAAGTTTCTCAGGAGACAGATAAGGTGGTCTGATACTCCCATCTCTTTAAGAATTTTCAGGTTTGTTGTGATCCACACAAAGGCTTTAGCATAGTCAAATGAAACAAAAGTAGATGTTTTTCTGGAACTCTTTCGCTTTCTCTATGATCCAATGAATGTTGGCAATTTGATCTCTGGTTCCTTTGCCTTTTCTAAATCCAGGTTGTACATCTGGAAGTTCTTGGTTCATGTACTGCTGAAGCCTAGCTTGAAGGATTTTGAGCATAACCTTGCTAACATGTGAGATGAGCAGAATTAGTGGCTCAGACTGTAAAGAATCTGCCTGCAATGGAGGAGACCTAGGTTTGATCCCTGGGTTATGAAGATTCCCCTGGAGGAGGGCATAGCAACCCACTCTAGTATTCTTGCCTGGAGAATCCCCAGGGACAGAGGAGCCTGGCAGGCTACAGTCCCTGGGGTCGTAAAGAGTCGGACACGACTGAGCGACTCAGCACAGCACATACAAGAGTTTAAACATTCTTTGGCGTTGCCTTTCATTGGGATTGGAGTGAAAACTGTGACCACTGCTGAGTTTTCTAAATTTGCTGACATATTGAGTGCAGCACTTTCACAACATCATCTTTTAGGATTTGAAATAGCTCAGCTGAATTCCATCACCTCCACTAGCTTTGTTTATAGTAATGTTTCCTAAGACCTACTTGACTTTACATTCCAGGATGTCCAACTCTAGATGAGTGACCACACCATCATGGTTATCTGGGTCATTGAGACCTTTCTTGTATAGTTCTTCTGTGTATTCTTGCCATCTCTTCTTAATCTCTTCTGCTTCTTTTAGGCCCTTACCGTACCACAGAATTAATGCTATTGATTTATGACACCAGTTCACACCTTCTGTCTTATTCATTGAAACACTCATTCTTGGAACTCAGGTACCATGTAAGACATCTGATTACCATAAGACTATTATAATAGAGACGTTATGTGTGGACATTGGAATTGACAGTCCCAGCTGAGCTCTCGGTTAATAACCTGCCTCAGCACAATCAAATTAATATCTTGAAAATAATTTATATATTAGTCATTTTCCACTCAATTTTTTTCAATATCACTGGAAAAAAGGTAGAATGTGAATGAGTCTCTGGACATTTAGCCTAGTTGAGCCTTCAGATGATTTTATCCCTAACCAACTGCTATCAGACTCCAACCTCATGAGACCTACAAGTGAGAGCCACCTATGTGAGCCCAGTCATCCTACGGGGCTGTGAAATACAGTAAAGTGGGTTTTTAAAATAATTTTTGTGCTATATATTCAACCTATAATGTTCTATTTTAATTATCCTAATTGTTTTCAAATTTGTTCCTCAGTTGCAAGGTAGAGTTTTGTTTTTTTTTTTAATTTTTATTGGAATATATTTGGTTTACAATGTATTCGTTTCAGGTATATAGCAAAGTGAATCAGTAATACATATACATGTGTCTATTCTTTTTTAGATTCTTTTCCCATAGAGACCATTACAGAGTGCTGAGTAGAGTTCCCTTGCTATACAGTAGACCCTTTTTAAGGTGGTTTTTGTTCTGGCCACTAAGTTTGGCGGTAATTTGTTTTGCAGCAATAGATAGCCACAGTGGTTAGTTGTGAGCCTCTCTGGGTGGTTTACTGGTCTTCTGAAGTTGGGTCATCAGGTGTCCTGTTAGAATTTCCGATCTTCCTATAGAGTGTCTTAGTCTCTTCTGGTCATCTTCATTTCCACTGACACTCTTCTTTTCTGTACTCCTTATCTCCCACTGCCCAACTGACCTTTCAGCCTTCAGTGTTTCTTCTGAAAGAGTATGTGTATATTAAATTTTCTTAAAATACAGTTTTCATGTCTCTTTCAAAATCAATATTTTTGCCAATACTTACAACAAGTAATTGTAATTCCATCTCCCAGTACTCTAATCTTGAGCTTTTGCCATGCCCGTAAGCTTTATACCTTAAAGATTCATGAAATTATTTTTTCCAGAGATACAAAATTCCAGGATTTTATATGACACCTGAAAAAGATATTTGATGGTTTTATATATGAATGGTCCAAGTTTATTTTGCATCGATATTTTGGCTTGCTGCCTTTGTGCCAATAGCTGCAATGCATTGTACTGACATTTAGGTATATGGAGGTTCTTCAAATCTTAATAGTCCCCAGCTTGCAAAATTACTGGAAACCACGTGTGCTACATTGGTGCCAGATATGTCATTTATAGATCACTCTTTCATAAGCCAGTAAGTCAATTCATATGCCCAAATCATTTCCCTTCTGGAAAAGCTACATTGTATCAGCATGGTTACCATGTGTGGTAATTGATAATGTCTGTGCCACATGGCTTACTTTACCCTTGTCCAACCCAGCTATTCTACCACCTATGATTACCATATGTTACAGCACTCTAGGTTAATGGAATCATTTCCATCTTCCCCTCTAGTCACAAATGTCATTGTGGCTCAATTCCATCAGCTCCACACTGGATGAAAAATAAAGTTGTTGGTACTATCTGAGCACAGGAGATAACTTTGTGAGGAGTTTTCATATTTAGTTGTCTGCTTCCTTTTCATTTAAAAAAGCAGTTGGACTTTTAATGAATACTCTGGAGTGGGTAACGGGCATCTGCTGACTAAAAGAGAATACAATTAATATCACTCTTTAATTCTTGCTTGTATTTATTCTAAATAAATATATAAAGGGAATAAAAAATTAGATGATAATAATATAGACTTTTTTATCACCATAAAGTGCTTTTCGGTTTTTATAAAGTAAAAACTAGAAGCAAAATATTGAAGTGGATTTTTAAAAAGGAGTCAGTTTGTTTGAGAAGGACCATTTATTATAGAAGGAATATATTACATCTCAGCCACTTATAGTATCCTTATCAGAAATTGCCATCAACCCCTGCCCTCTTCCTGTTTCATAAGTATGTCATAGTAAGTTAAAAAAAGTTTGATTCCTCAAAGAACTAAGCAAAATAAAAACAAAAGTTTGTTATCATCAGTGGTTAAAGCATTAAGAAAGAAAAGTTAGAACCTGTTTTGGGGACTTCTTTGCTTTTTAAAACTGATGAAAATAGTGCATGTGGACCTGTTATTACCTGATGTGAATTCTAATTTTGACAGCTGTGGACTGTTGCTGCAATATGACCATAGTAGCCAGCAAAAGAAGAGGAATAAAAATTAATATAGTAGTCATATTTTTGGCAGCAAATGGATGTGATTTAACAGTTGTTAAATCACAACTATTCATACAATAGAATACTACTCATCAATAAAAAAAATCAATTACCGATAAACACAACAACATGGGTGAATCTCAAAAACATGATGAATGAAAAAAGTCTAGGCACAAAAGAGCACATATCTCATGATTCTGTTTATATGAAATTCTAGAATAGGCAAAACTAATCTATAGTTAATTATCCTTATCTTCTACATCTTCCAGGATGTAGAAGATGTAGGTAGGGTATATTGAGAAGGGAGGAAGATGCTCTTATTTGAAAACATTTATGTGCTCATTTTTTCCAGTTGACAGGTATTCTCTTGCTCCCTACTAGTCAGTTTGACAATGCAATCAAATTAATATCTCCAAAGTACTTATTTATTAGTTATCCTTCCATCAATTTAAAAAATATGAATGGAACATTTCTCTAGGCACAGATCAGAGATATATGTAAGACCCCTACACAGTTTCCCCAATTATTATTAACATTTTACATTAGTGAGGTACATCTGTTACAACTGATGAGCCCAAATTGATATATTATTATTAACCAAAGTACATAGTTTACACTTGGGTTCACTCTGTGTTGTATGTCCTGTGGTTTTTCACAAATGTCTAATGATTTGTATCCACCATTATAGTATCATACAGAATAGTCTTTGCTTCCCTAAAAATCCTATGTTCTGTCTATTCATCTTTACCCTCCCTACCTTTGAACCACTGGCAACCTATTCATAATTTTTTTTAAGGTTTTAAAAATAACATGTATTTCTTAAAAGTTAACATATGCATAATAGGAAATCATTTACTGCTATCGTCAAGTAAACTCACTGTTCAAGTAGCACCTTTGAAAATCTAGACTTGCCTTAATGTTAACTTAATCCATTTATAATTGTTTTATATATTTTTATCACTCTTTAAAATATTATTTGTTATTGTATTAATTGAGATCCAGTTAAGAAAACAGAGGGAATAGAATACAGGAAATTAGTTACACACATGATAAGAGAGCTAAAAAGCCAAAAGGGAAGGTATCTTAGTCTGACTGGGCTGCTATAATGAAAAAATCATAAGTGGGGTGGCTTACAAGCAACAGAACTTTATTTCTCGCAGTTCTGGAGGCTGGAGTTCAGTAATCAGGGCGCTGGTAGATTCAGTGTTTGGGACAGACAGTGGTCTTCTTATTGTGTTTTCACATTTGGAAAGGGAGAGGCATCTCTCTTGCACCTCATCTTATTAAAGATGGCACTAATCCCATTCATGAGGGCTGTGCCCTCATAACCTAATTACCTTCCAAAGACCCCCACCTTCTAATTAATACTTTCACCTTGGGGGTTAGGATTTAAACATACGAATTTTTGGAGCACACAAGTCATCCATCCATAGCAGGCAAGATTAGGCAGCTAAAGCCAGCCACCATCTCTAGGCTGATGGACAAATGGAAGATGATGTTTCTGGAGCTCTAGGACTGGTGTCACAGAGAAAAGCTGGAAGGACAGGTTCAGGGGGAGAAAAGCTGTAAAGGAGAAGCAGCAAGCATTAGGACTGAGGTAGGGGACAGGGAAGAAATATCTTGGCTTTTTGCCTTTCCTTCCACCTTCTAGTTTCCTGCTGATGTCTCCCACTGGGCAAATCACAGCTGGAACTCAGCTGTCCAGGAACCTGGTGAATGCAGCTTGAAAGAGTCAGCACCCCTGTAATACCAAGGAGAGCAAAGTAGGGGAAGAAATGGATGTGAGAACAAAAAAAGGACTAAGCAGTAATCAATTCTTTTTAACTTTAAAAATAAACCTTATTGAGGTATAATTTACGTAACAATACACTTATTTAAAATGTACACTTGGATCCTTTCTGACAAATGAATACACCTATATAAAACACCCAGTCAAGATATAGAACATTCTAATCCCTCCCACAAAGTTCTACTTACTCCTTTTCCATGAATCCTCTATTCCACGTCAGTCCTAGACAACCACTAATCTGCTTTCTGTGACTATAGATTAGTTTTGCCTATTCTAGAATTTCATATAAATGGAATCATGAGGTTTGTTCTCTTTTGTGCCTAGACTTTTCTCATTCAGCATGTTTTTGAGATTCACCCATGTTGTTGTGTTTATCAGTAGTTTTTTTTTAATTGATTAGTATTCTGTTGTATGAATACACCACAATTTGTTTATCCGCTCACTATTGATGTACACCTGGGTTTTGTCCAAGTTTGAGCTGTTATGAATAAAAGTATTGTAAAAAATTTATATACAAGGGTTTTTTTGGTGATGTGTGTCTGCGTGTGTGTTTGGTGGACACGTTTTCATTTCTTGCGGGTAAATATCTGGGAGATGGATTACTGGGTCATATAAGAAACTAACTGCCCAACTCAACACTTTTATTTAACCTTTTTTTTTTTAAGTTTTTTATGATTTTGGCCATACCTCATGGCCTGTGGGATCTTAGTTCCCCAACTGAGGATTGAACCTGGGCCCTCAGCAGTGAAAGCACCAAATCCTAACCACCATGGGATTCCCCTTTTTAATCTTGAAATGTCATCCTTAATCATGAATGTCCTTGAAAGAACATGTGCATTTCCTCCAAAGAGCTAAGGCTTAGAGAACAATTTTTATGACAAATCTTAAAAAAAAAAAAAAAACTTTAAAAAGTTAACTGCTCTTAATACATATGTTTTTTATAGCTCTATTTTAAAATAGACAACAAGAAAGGGGATTAGGGAAGTATAAGAGGAGAGGAACTGAAAAGGAAAGTAAAGCCATGCAAAATAATGACTAAAAAGACTTGACAATGGCAGAATCATCCTACACAGCTGCTCTGAGATCCCAGCACTGCTGTCAGCAACCTTCTGGCGAAGCTCCTCTGTCAAATGGATGCAGCAGGATCCATATTGATCTTTTGTAAAGGAATATCTTCATTAATATAAGCAAACACACCTCTCATTTATAATAATGTAGAGGTGTAGGCTTTTTCTTTTACTCTTAGTAGTAATGTTTCCCCAACACAGAACACTTCCTTTTGATATGTGGGTTGAGTCATAAATTAACGTCACAAATAAATGTCACCTAGAGGAGGGAGGCAACTACATTACAAAGTAGGAAGGTGTAGCTTAGATGTGAATTGTTAACAGTTGACAGCCTTGTGCTCTTGAACTAAATGTCATTGTGTCAAATTCTGAGATATTAAATAGTTGTTGCAATGTAAAATTGCAGACATTTAGGTTTTGTAGCCTTGTAAGTTATGTCAATCTTTTCTAGACATTCTGAAATGGAAATGAACAGGTGGATTGAAAACAAAGGCAAATAAAGAGTTTAAAGACTTTCTTGGCATTGCATAAAGAAGTCGCTCTACACTGGTGATGTTTTAAACAAAACATGTATAAATACAGTTAGCTTGTCTGGAAACAGACTTATTTATTGGGTCTTACCATTTACCTTTGAGACAAAAATAAGTAGTTATAGAGGACTCATGCATTACTCAGTATACACTTTCTATCATGTATTATTTAATCTCAAGCTAAGAAAGAGAATGGACGTCTATTTTACATGATGCCATAATGTACATTAGGGAGCTCAACCCACTTATTCTTAAAATAACAGTATCACATCAGGGATTTAGAATACAGTATTATATGAAAACAGTTGGCAGGGAGACTCCTTCTGCCATTAATAACTGACTAGAAATGTTATTTCAGACTCTAAATCCAACTGAAATCCAGAAGGAATAAATGGAGAGGATGGGGTGGATATTTTGTGAACATGTTTTTCAAAGTAGAGAAAGAATCACTATGTTTTTGCTGAATTACATGTTGCCATGGACATGGCAGTATGCAGTAACGATGCTGTCATCTATACAGCTGTATAACAACACAGCTTCTCCCTCTCCCACTCCCCTCAGTAAGGCTTGAAAATAATAGGTTTGTGTGTAGTTTGGTAAGAAAATTAGAATAATTTAAAGTTGTTTCACTTTCAGTCTACAAAAATAGAGACTCAGGGGGATGGGGAAGAAGAGCAAACAAAATGTACCAAAAAATACAGATTATGTAATAAAGTATATATTTGTTGTTGAGTCACTAAGTCATGTCGGACTCTTGCGACTCCATGGACTGTAGCCCCCCAGGTTCTTCTGTCTTCTGTCCATGGGGTTTCCCAGGCAAGAATACTGGAGTGGGTTGCCTGCAGACACTCAAGAAGGGTGTCTTGATGTGCTGGAAATCTGATGGCTTTGCAGTAAAAAGAGCTGTTTTTAGTCCTTGTTGCATCGCAATATCTTGAAGTTTCAGTTTTTTCATCCATGGAATGGAATCATGGTAATACCTTCTACCTTGAGGCGCTATTACAAGGATTAAGAGGATAAATATAATGCATAAACTATAAAGCTTTTTAAAAATAAGGCTTGATAGATGTATTACACTGTTGAGTCTTTAAAAGTCAGAGAAGAATACAGGAAAAAGGGTCTAGAAAGGCTTTAGAAGCTGACAATCTGGGTTCCAATTCCAATGCCACGACTAGGAGCTTCCACACCTTGAAAAAACAAATGTACTTAATCCTGCTTCCTCTTTTTGGGAAGTGAGGATAACACCACTTCACAGAATCAGATGAGAGAATGGAGGCAAAGGAACCTACCTTTGTAGATGTTGAATGCCTTCCCCTGCAAACTACTTATTAAATTAATGTCATCGACAACAGAAGGTGTTCACACTGTGGTATCTTTCCGCACATACGGACCCTAAGACAAGACAGGACAGATAAGGAAAACTGAGGTGAATCCAAATCAGGAGACCAACAGCTAGACAGGGCGAACGTCTTAGTTCCCTCTTAACCACTTTGAGGTTAGGGTATCCACACAGTGAAGGCATTCAGAGTTGGAGAGGAGACCAAGTCGAGTGCCCCTTTCGACTCCGTGGACTCGACGGCAGGGACCCTGAAATTGTTCCTTAGAGGCCGGTTGCCATGGCGACGGTCTCTAGGCAGCTTGGGCTGCGCTCTCCGTAGGGCTAGAGGGTGGGCCTCCGCCGGACCCCGCGCGCGCGCCCGAGACCAACTTTCCCTCCAGACCCATGAGGGGCGGCGCGCTCCGCCCCCCGGCCCCGGGCCGCGCACGTCCGGGCTCGGCGGCGCGCACGCCTGCGGGAGCCCTCTCCAGGCAACCTAGTGCTGATCGCTCGTGCCGGTGCGGCCGTTAACCGCCCTTGCGGGAGCCGGAGGCTCGCCAGCAGCCCCCCTCCCCTTCCTGGGCCTCCCCCACCCGTTTCCCCGATCGGCCCAGGGGCATGAGCAGCGATGGCCGGCTGCAGCCCTGAGGAGAAAACTTACCGGCGCTTCCTGGAGCTATTCCTGGGCGAGTTTCGCGGACCGTGCGGCGGCGGCGAGCCCCAGCCGGAACCCGAACCCGAAGAGTCGGAGCCCGAGCCAGAGCCCGAACTGGTGGCGGCTGAGGCGCGCGAGGCGTCGGTCGAGGAAGCCGGGGAGGCGGCGGCCGCGGGGGCCGCGTCGGAGGAGGGGGAGCACGAGCAGGAGCGAGAAGACCCCGAGCCCGAGGAGGAGGCGGTGGAGGAGGAGGCGGCGGCGGCGGCGGCGGCGGCGGGCGAGGAGGCGGCGGCCCGGGGGCAGTCGGCCGTGCCGCCGCCGCAGCCCCGGCTGCCGCCGCTGCCCCCGCTGCCGCGGCCGCTGTCGGAGCGCATCACCCGCGAGGAGGTGGAGGGCGAGAGTCTGGACCTGTGCCTGCAGCAGCTCTACAAATAGTTAAGTAGCGGGGCTCGGCCGGGGGGTGGGCCGCCGTCCCCGCCGCGCCGGCCTCGACGCGGCTCCCTCTGCCGCGCGAACTGCTCGCTTTTCCGCTCCTCATCCCCCCCGCCCGCCTCACGCCGGCGCCCTGGAGAGGTTGGAAGCGCCCCCGCTGCTCGGACTCGAGCGGTCGGCGGCGAGATGCCCACGCCCGCCGCGGCCCCCGCGCCTCCCGCCGGGGCCTGGGAGCCGCCCCCCGCGCCCTCCTGCCGGGCTCCCGGCTTCCCGCTTCTCCCCGGCCGCCCACTTCTTTCTCCACTTCTCACACCTTTTCTGCTTGGTGCCCGGGAAGGTCCTTCCTTCTAGTCTTGAGAGCTCCCTCTTCCCAGCCCTCTCCTTCCTCCTGGAGGTCTTCCTCCCACCCGGGTCTGTCTTTTTCCCGGCGCGAGTCCCCCCCCTGTTGTTTGGCGGCGGAGAGACGCGGTCTCCTTTCTAGGCAGGAGCTGCTTGCTAGGTGCCTCCTGCGTAACCGCAACAAAGATGATAATCCCGGCCCAAGATCCACAGGAGGGGAGACGAGTCGATTTTCTTCTGTTGGGCGCTCAGTGTTGAAAGTGTAGATGGCTTAATACACGGAAGCCTCGTATCGTAGTTTAATGATACTTGATAACTCATAATTGAGGGAGGTGGGAAGGAAATGGGGAGGGACGGATAAAGAAAATTTTACCTGCGAGCCTTCAGGTGAAAGACAGAGTCGTAATTCGTTAAAGTGGAAAACTCTGGCTGGTTTGATAAAATTGCAATTAGGTGCAGTATTTTCAGTCCATTAAGTAGATGGGGTAGAGAGAAAGCAGATGGCTTAGCTACACAGATGAAAGTCTAAAATAGAAAGGTCAAGGCTTTGCCTTTCATCCCAGTTTTTATGGGCCTGAAATAGAAGCAGTTTACAATTGCGTTTCTTTCTAAATGGAATTGTTCTGAAATAATGACAGAGGAGAATACTAACAAGTTTCTGAGAACACTGGTAAACCTCGACAGCCTTTTGCCATTCTGCTGATAGTTGTAATGAAAGATGTTACTCTGTCCCCATCAAAAAGTTTGCTACTGCAAGATTCACTGCAGTTAAGATCACTTCTTGGATTTTTTTAAAAGCTTAGATTAAGAGAAGGACCTGGAAAATAAAGGTTTTGTCTTTTTCCAACTTAACAGACACCTGATCAAATCATTCTTCCTGTTAAAACAGAAGCTTGTCAACAGGAAAAAAACACTGAACATATATGCTGTAAAAGTGGACTGTGTTGATGTGTCCCATGTTTTATACACTATTGAAATTTCAATTTTGAAATCCTATCTGGTTACCAAAGTCATACTGCTTTTTGGGAAATGTAAAATGGCATGTAAAAACATCTTAGGAGTATTTTTTCTTCCTAGTGTTTGTAAACAATCGTAGAATAGAGTTTATGAAATATTTTTAATACTATATAGACACTTAAGACTTCTTGCTTAAAATAAAATGGAATTGTTTACTGAAGTGGAAAGATTATCTCAGCATCAGACTAACTCTATTTTGACAATTTTACCTTTACAAATGCAATTGCAGAATTAAAGAAATACACATTTAAACATTAGAGAAGGTCCATTTCAAAAAAAAGAGTGTCATTAGCTTAGAACATCTTTGAATATGTACCATTCAAGGTTTTTTAAAAATGAAATCTGTATGATGATGGTAGGTAGATGTGTGTTTTGCCACATGGAAAGGGAGCAAGATTTTCCATACATGTATAAACTAGAAAAGTATTCACATTATAAAATGGCCATCTAATTGAGAAGTTTAGATTTGAAGTAAAACTAGCAAAATTGAAGTTGGAAAACAAACTGTTTTGTGCAGAAGCTGTTAACTTATGTTTTACTCAGATACAAAATGTCTGGCTTGTTTATGTAAAGTATCTTCAAGGTTGTTAACAGACTGAAAACAAAACAAAACAAAACCCCAAAACCTAAAAGTCTCATAGTTTAAAAACACATACTTTTTGTGCTTTATTATTTATGAAAGAAAATCATACAACTTGGCCACAAGAATCAGTACTGGAAGACATTGTAGAGAGAGATCATTTTCCTGTTCGCTTCATTTTACAGAAGAGAAAACTGAGGATCCCGATTCAGAAATGACAAATTATGTACAAATGGTTTTCCAGCATTTTTCAATATAATTTTTGAACCTCAAAACTCTCAGAGTTGTCAAATTTCTTAGGAAAAATTGAGTTATCAAATTTCCTAGGAAACACTTTGAAATCATTCTGATTAGGAATATGTTGGAATTACTAATTTGGCGGAGGTGAAGTTTTTTTTTTTTTTTTTTTTTAATATTTTCTCAGATACCCACTCTCTCTTTATTTTGGGGATTCTTAATATTCTTTAGAAACTGTCATGCTTGTCAGAGTGTCCTATAATACTTAAATGAAGTTACTTGAAATATATATTCACTAATTTCACAGTTGAAACTAATGTAAGAAGAAACTAGAACCAGTTTCATAAGTCTCTAGACTATTTTTTCTGTCAGTGCTTTGTAAATACATAGTATGAAGCTACAGAGAAAAATAAAGATGCTTACTTTCCCAATACTGTTTATGTGTACACTGGCTGAAATTTTACTTCAAAAAATATAGTGAATGTTTTTCCCAGTGTTTTGCTTCTCTCAGAGTTTAAGAACAGCAGATATATTTATCATTCTTCATTTTGGTAAACTCAAAGCTTAGGATTAACTTGAGATAAGCAGTTACTTAGGTAAGTAAAGGATCAAGGTTTAAATGGACAAAATATAGTTATAATTAGCAACTTAAAAGTTTTTCAGTATTTGTGTTAGAGTTTTTGCTGTTAGGCTTCAAAATGGGAACTATGTACTTAATATTTCTCTACTAGATAAAAACATGTAACATTTTGAAAGAAAAATTATTTGAAATGTTAAAAATCCCCTAGGATGAGAAAGATCTCTGTTGTGGGCTATAAATACTTTTTTTTAAAGGACCATTTAAACAGTTTTGTTTCAAATAATTAAATCTTTAAGAATGAATAATAAATTCAGGCAGTTCTTTAGAACTGTTTAACTGAATTAGTCTATTCTATGTCAATAAAAAATTCCAGTGATTTGGAATCTTCAGCTGCTCATGTAAAAATTATCTCCTTTACTCCTGTAAACTAAAATGCCCCCCAAGAGAGTAAAATAAATTCTAATGACACAAAATTAGGAGTTTTGAGGTTAATGGATCTCTTTGAAAAGGTGGAGGTGAGATATTTTATAGCTTTGAAATAATTTCAAATAAAATTTACAGCTGATCTTATAGCAGATATGAATAACCTTGGATAGGTTGCATAGGTCAATGCTGTATTTTATTTCTCTGTATTATTGTATGGAGGATAAATGTATTTGTTTTAACCCAGAGGAAACAAATACCCTGAAGTCTGTAAGAGCTGCATGTCAGTACATTTTTAGAGCAATTGTCTTCTCAGTTATTCATTTAGTCTGGGTTGGACTTCTCAAGGAGGGGGAGATATTTTGGTAGCCTGGCAAAGTTAAATACTTGCAGATGGTTTACAGTAGTAACGAGGGTGGCCACTTTAAAAATGGCTTGGGAAAGAAAATCATTGTTTATAGACACTAATAATTCAGTTGTATTGAATTATGTGACTCATTAATGACTTTGAGATAGATTAGAAAGCCATTAACCTTTGTCTGTGTATATATATATATGAAAAAATACATGGATGGGAGTTATGCCACTCATTTAGAATACCCCCCCCCCCCCCTTTTTTTTATTCTTAAAAGTAGTAAGAAGTAGCAGAAAAAAGAAAATACCAACCGTTCGGTGTAAGCCATAATTTTCGGGGTTTTCTCCTACGTCTTAGACTGCCACTTCTCTGTGAGCTTTTAATACTCTGCCTAACCCTTTTATATTGTTGTTTGCTCCTTGGCCTTTTCAAGTTTGGTTGGCTTAGTTGTCTGTGGTCAACATCAGTCTCTCCCTTGATGTGATTTTGGTTATTGTAGTTATGCTAATAGCTCCCAACTCTGTCTCCATCCTTGCTTTGACTGCTTATGGAATGGCTCTATCCAGATGTCTAAAAGTCTTCTCAAATGAAAATGTCCAAAACTGAATTTGATCTTCCGTCTCTCTCTGTCTCCCCCACAGAAGACAAAACTTGATTCTCTTTTTGGTGGGTTTATTCATGAGGTCACAAAAAGTCGGACATGTCTGAGTGACTGAACTGAACTGAACTGATCCTTGATTTCTCCTTCTCTCCTCCTCACATTCAGTCAAATTTTGCTTTATAAATACCTCCTAAATATGTCCTTCACCGTCCCTACTGTCATTGCTATTTCTTCCTAGTCTTTTCCAATATATTCTCCCCAGTGTATTAATAGTAAAGTGATTTCTCTAGAATCTAGATTATGTAGATTGATTAATTGTCACCCATTGCTTAAATATTTTACTGTTTATCTGGTATTAGCCAAACTGAGGTCAAAGGCACAGTTCTCCAGTCAGATACAGCTGAGTCTGCCTGAGGCAGAAGTTGCTAGGAGTTAGGGTCCAACTATAAGTTAGAGGAAAGAGTCTGCACAAGACCACCCTCACTTCTGACACTGACTATAATTTTCAGGTTTCTCAAAACTACTTTCAGATTTGGTAATTTACTACAAAGACTCACAGAACTCACTGAAAGCTTAATATATTAATGGATTATGGTTCAGTATAAGAAAAAGCTAGAACTTAGAACCAGCCAAAGAAAGGGTTGCATGAACTGCAATCTGGAAGGGTTTTAGTTGTGAAGCTTCCATTGTCCTCAGGGATGTGTTCCTCTCTCATGGAGTCCTGACAGCCCAAAAAGCTCACCTAAGTTTCGCTGTCCAGTTTTTATTGGGATTTATTGGTAGATTGCTCACCTGGTTGAACTTACTAATAGTTTCAAGTCTCCCACCCCAGGCTGATACCATGTGATCCAAGGGGCCCACTATGAATAACAAAGACACTGCTATTACTCTAGAAATTCCAGGGATTTAGAGGTTACCTCCCAGGAGCTGGGGACAAAGGCCAGACTTCTTTTTGGCAAGGCCAGTTCTTTATTGTGTACCTTCATCACCTATTTCTCCATTGCCCTCTAGATAAAATCCAAACAAGCCTGTATAATCTTATCAGCCATCCCAGAATCTGTCCACCCACTTCACCCCTAGAAACTATCCTTCAGCTGTTGTAGACTATTAATATATTAGTTTGAATGCATGGTGTTTGCTCTTACCTCTGCACCTTTGGACATAACATGCTTGATCTACCCTGCTCTCCCACTCCGACTTGAATCTGTCCAGTCATTAACCCATTGTTCAGGTCTCCATTTCACATCACTTCCTTTGTTCACCAACCCCACGCTCATAATGAATTACATGTCTCTTCCGTGTCTCCTTAGAGAATACCTAGTGCTCATTCCTCTTGTTCAGTTCAGCTGCTCAGTCATGTCCGACTCTCTGCAACCCCGTGAGTCGCAGGACGCCAGGCCTCCCCGTCCATCACCAACTCCTGGAGTTCACCCAAACTCATGTCCATCGAGTCGGTGATGCCATCCAGCCATCTCATCCTCTGTCATCCCCTTCTCCTGCTCTCAATCTTTCCCAGCATCAGGGTCTTCTCCAGTGAGTCAGCTCTTCGTATCAGGTGGCCAAAGTATTGGAGTTTAGGCTTCAGGATCAGTCCTTCCAATGAACACCCAGGACTGATCTCCTTTAGGATGGACTGGGTGGATCTCCTTGCAGTCCAAGGGACTCTCAAGAGTCTTCTCCAACACCACACTTGAAAAGCATCAATTCTTCAGTGCTCAGCTTCCTTCACAGTCCAACTCTCACATCCATACATGACCACTGGAAAAACCATAGCCTTGACTAGACGGACCTTTGTTGACAAAGTAATGTCTCTGCTTTTCGATATGCTGTCTAGGTTAGTCGTAACTTTCCTTCCAAGGAGTAAGCATCTTGTAATTTCATGGCTACACTCACCATCTGCAGTGACTTTGGAGCCCAAAAAAATAAAGTCTGACATTGTTTCCACTGTTGCCCCATCTATTTCCCGTGAAGTGATGGGACCAGATGCCATAATCTTAGTTTTCTGAATGTTGAGCTTGAAGCCAACTTTTTCACTCTCCTCTTTCACTTTCATCAAGAGGCTTTTTAAAGTTCCTCTTCACTTTCTACCACAAGGGTGGTGTCATCTGCATATCTGAGGTTATTGATACTTCTCCTGGCAATCTTGACTGCAGCTTGTGCTTCATCCAGCCCAGCATTTCTCATGATGTATGCTGCATATAATTAAATAAGCAGGGTGACAATATGCAGCCTTGATGTATTTCTTTTCCTATTTGGAACCAGTCTGTTGTTCCATGTCCAGTTCTAACTGTTACTTCCTCACCTGCATATAGGTCTCAAGAGGCAGGTCAGGTGGTCTGATATTCCGATCTCTTTGAGAATTTTCCACAGTTTATTGTGATCCATACAATATTGTGATCAAAGGCTTTGGCATAGTCAATAAAGCAGAAATAGATGTTTTTTCTGGAACTGTCTTGCTTTTTCAGTGATCCAGCGGATGTTGGCAATTTGATCTCTGGTTCCTCTGCCTTTTCTAAAACCAGCTTGAACATCTGGAAGTTCACGGGTCACGTATTGCTGAAGCCTAGGGCGGAGAATTGTGAGCATTACTTGACTTGCGTGTGAGATGAGTGCAATTGTGCGGTAGTTTGAGCATTCTTTGGCATTGCCTTTCTTTGGGATTGGAATGAAAACTGACCTTTTCCAGTCCTGTGGCCACTGCTGAGTTCTCCAAATTTGCTGGCATATTGAGTGCAATACTTTCACAGCATCATCTTTCAGGATCTGAAATAGCTCTACTGGAATTCCATCACCTCCACTAGCTTTGTTTGTAGTGATCTTTCTAAGGCCTACTTGACTTCAGATTCCAGGATGTCTGGCTCTAGGTGAGTGATCACACTATTGTGATTATCTGGGTCGTGAAAATCTTTTTTGTACAGTTCTTCTGTGTATTCTTGCCACCTCTTCTTAATATCTTCTGCTTCTATTAGGTCCATACCATTTCTGCCCTTTATTAAGCCCATCTTTGCATGAAATGTTCCCTTGGTATCTCTAATTTTCTTGGAGAGATCTCTAGTCTTTCCCATTCTGTTGTTTTCCTCTATTTCCTTGCATTGATCGCTGAGGAAGGCTTTCTTATCTCTCCTTGCTATTCTTTGGAACTCTGCATTCAGATGCTTATATCTTACCTTTTCTCCTTCGCTTTTTGCTTCGCTTCTTTTCACAGCTATTTGTAAGGCTCCTCTTGTAGCACTTGTTTAATTTTTTTCCCCCACAGATATTTATGTATCTTGACTAGTGGTCTTCAAAATAAGGTGTACCCAAAATAATCCATTTCCATGAAGGAATAAAATATTAAAATCTATTTCTTTGTGTACAAAATATGAACTTAAGAGCATTCCCTCGCAGTCCAGTGCTTCGGATTTGACGTTTTCACTGCCGTGGCCCAAGTTCAGTCCCTGTTTGGGGAACTAAGATCCCGAAAGACAGGTGGCATGACCAAAAAAAAAAAAATAGAATTAAGTGCTAGTAATACTTGACATATTAATTGAGAATGGCAGCTTGTTCTGTGTGCCAGCTGACTTCATGTTAAACACTGTACATGAAGTATCCTGATGACGTGCAAGTTTCTTGGCTTAGAGTTGACAGTGGCACCTTTCCACCAATTTTAAGAACGTCATGGATTATTACTGTTTACCTTCTCTCATTAAATGGATTCCTTGGTTGTATTTAACAGAGTTCAGTTCAGTTCAGTTCAGTTGCTCAGTTGTGTCCGACTCTGCGACCCTGTGAATCGCAGCACGCCAGGCCTCCCTGTCCATCACCAACTCCCGGAGTTCACTCAGACTCATGTCCATCGAGTCGGTGATGCCATCCAGCCATCTCATCCTCTCTCGTCCCCTTCTCCTCCTGCCCCCAGTCCCTCCCAGCATCAGAGTCTTTTCCAATGAGTCAACTGTTTGCATGAGGTGGCCAGAGTACTGGAGTTTCAGCTTCAGCATCATTCCCTCCAAAGAAATCCCAGGGCTGATCTCCTTTAGAATGGACTGGTTGGACCTCCTTGTAGTCCAAGGAACTCTCAAGAGTCTTCTCCCAACGCCACAGTTCAAAAGCATCAATTCTTCGGCGCTCAGCTTTCTTCACAGTCCAACTCTCACGTCCATACATGACCACTGGAAAAACCATAGCCTTGACTAGATGGATCTTTGTTGGCAAAGTAACGTCTCTGCTTTCAGTATGCTATCTAGGTTGGTCATAACTTTCCTTGCAAGGAGTAAGCATCTTTTAATTTCATGGCTGCAGTCACCATCTGCAGTGATTTTGGAGCACAAAAAAATAAAATCTAACACTGTTTTCACTGTTTCCCCATCTATTTCCCATGAAGTGATGGGACCGGATGCCATGATCTTCATTTTCTGAATGTTGAGCTTTAAGACGACTTTTTCACTCTCCTCTTTCACTTTCATCAAGAGGCTTTTTAGTTCCTCTTCACTTTCTGCCCTAAGGGTGGTGTCATCTGCATATCTGAGGTTATTGATATTTCTCCCGGCAATCTTGATTCCAGCTTGTGCTTCTTCCAGCCCAGTGTTTCTCATGATGTACTCTGCATAGAAGTTAAATAAGCAGGGTGACAAAATACAGCCTTGAAGTACTCCTTTTCATATTTAGAACGAGTCTGTAGTTCCGTGTCCAGTTCTAACTGTTGCTTCCTGACCAGCATATAGGTTTCTCAAGAGGCAGGTCAGGTGGTCTGGTATTCTCATCTCTTTCAGAATTTTCCACAGTTTATTGTGATCCACACAAAGGCTTTGGCATACAAAATAGATAATTGACTTAAAAAATTCCTGCAGAGAAATCATAGGTTGAACATATTATTTGTAATGCAAGTGTAAAAAGCAACAAAACTTCTATCTTTATTTTTATTAGATTTTTTAAAGGGCAATTATATTTGATGAGGAATCTGTGAATATGTAGCTGTTAATTAGATTATGTAGAATACAGCTTACTCAAAGAAATACTGATAATATTGCTGGTGAGAGTGGTATGTATGCATGGGTATGCATGTATGAAATTTATACATGTATATATACACACATCCACACATGAGAAATGTATATCTACATTGAAAGTGTGGTATTCATAATGTTCCAAATGATTTTGATAAAGTGCTTGAAGGCAGTTGCAATCGATTATTAGCTACATGTTTGCCATCAAATTCCTAGACCAGCAATGACGGGGACATATGCAACACAGATAAATCCAGTGAATGAGCCAAGAGATTAAACACAAAATATTATTCATAACTATTTTAAACTGCTTTTTGAAAAACTTAGTAAAGTTCTGTATTCACATATTTCAGAACATTTTATTGTAAAAAATTTAAAGTATATAAAAAATTGTGTACTTATTGCTCAACCTCAGCAGTGATCAATTTGTGGCCAGTCTTTTTTTCATCTATACCTTCACACATCTCACCCTACCTCCCATGTAATTTTTAAATGAATACACAGTAATTTAATCACAATGCTATTAGACATTTTAGGTGTTACCAGTTTTTGGTTGCTCTAAGAATATTTTGATGGTCATCCTTTGAGCAAACCTTTGATTTTCTTAGTGTATATTTATATATAGTATATAGTGTTGGGATTATATTAAAGATATTCACATATTTAAGGCTTTTGGTATATAGTTTTTAAATGTCTTCTAACAAAGTTTTGTTGTTTACTCTCTAAGAAGATATATATAAGAAAAAGATTATTGATTTTAATGATTTAAACATTTACAAAATAACAGAATAATAAAAATATACCCCCCAATCCATTTTCAGAAATTATCATGATTAAGATTATTTTAAGGAAGTAAAACATTTCATATATAAATTACCATTTCATATGAAATTGAAGACTTTGTCACTCTCTTCTATGAACTCATTTCCTTTTCTTTCTTTCTAGAGGTAATCTGTGAATTTAGGGAATGTAACCCTCTGCTCTATATTTTTATATTTTTACTACCCACATATTTGTATGGTCAAAATATGGGTGGCTTTTTTGTTTTTGTTTTCATAAGTAGCTTTCTTGAGACTAACGTTTTTAAAAAGGATTTATTCATTTGATACATACAGAGTTTTTTCATTTTAGCTACTATATAGAGTCTGTATGAATATACTATGATTTATTTATCCAATTTCCTATTGAAGGACAGTTGAGTTGTTTCCAATTTTTGCATGTTCTGTACTATAATGGCTAAAAATTGCTGCTCTTGTGGGTAAATCCTGAAATCTCAAAAGCTTAATGTAATGTTAGTTTATTTCTTGCTCAGAGAGTACTTTCAATGGAGAAGGCACTGTGTTCTATGGAGTGATTAATGGACTCAGGCTAGTAGAGTTTTTCATCTTCAGTCTGTGGTTTCCAGGGTTGCTCTAGGCATCAGCATACGTCTAGCAAACATAGGAGTGGAGAATGATATTGGAGGTTTTTAGATGCCAGACCTTAGAAATGGCATGTGTAAGTTTGTTCACTTTCCATTGACTAGAATTAACCCCATTTTAAAAATTGAAAGACACAGTGAATTTATTTTATTTTTTTAACCCAGTATATTCACATATACAGAAAGGGAAAGACTAAAGATCTCTTCAGAAAAATTGGAAATATCAAGGGAACATTTCACCCAAAGATTGCCAAAATAAAGGACAGAAATGATAGTGACCTAGTAGATGCTGAAGAGAGCAAGAAGAGATGGAAGGAATACATGGAAGAACTGTACAAAAAAGATCTTAATGAACCAGATAACTATGATGGTGTGGTCAGTCACCCAGAGCTAGACATTCTGGAGTGTGAAGTCAAGTGGGCCTTAGGAAGCACTGCTGTTAATAAAGCTAGTGGATGTGATGAAATTCCAGTAAAGCTGTTAAAAAACCCAAAGGATGATGCTATCAAAGTGTTGCACTCAATATGTTAGCAAATCTCTAAGACCCAGCAGTGGCCACAGGACCGGAAAAGGTCAGTTCTCATCCCACTTCCCAAGACAGGTAGTACTGAAGAATGTTCAAACCTTTGGACAATTGCACTCATCTCCCTCGCTAGTAAAATCATGCTTAAAATCTTGCATGCTAGGCTTCAGCATTATGTAAACTAGAACTTGCAGAACTTTCTTCAACCATGCAATCAGAAGACATTTGCATCTTGGCAGGAAAGCTGTGACAAACCTAGACAGTGTGTTGAAAAGCAGAGACATTACTCTGCTGACAAAGGTCCATATAGTCAAGACTATGGTCTTCTCAGTGGTCACCTGCAGTTGTGAGAACTGGACCATAAAGAAGTCAGAGCACCAAAGAATTGATGCCTTTGAACTGTGGTGCTGGAAAAGACTCCTGAGAGTCCCTTGAACAGCATGGAGATCAAACCAGTCAATGTTAGAGGAAATCAACCCTGATTACTTGTTGGAAGGACTGAAGCTGCATCTGTAGTATTTTGGTCCCCTGGTGCAAATAGGCAACTCATTGGAAAAGTCCCTGATGCTGGGAAAGATTGAGGGCAGAAGAAGAGGGTGTCAGAGGATGAAATGGTTGGATGGCATCACTGATGCAATGGACTTGAACTTGGGCAAACTTTGGGAGATGATGAGGGACAGGGAGGCCTGGTGTGCTGCAGTCCATGGGGTCACAAAGAGCCGGACACGTCTGGGTGACTGAACAACAACAACAATCCAAATATTTTACCGTTTAAACATATGATAAATATTGAAATACTGAATTTTTTTCATTTTTTATACCAAGTTTTCAAAATCCTGTTTATATTTTACACTTAAAGCACATCTCAAATGGAATATCACATTTAAAATACTTAGCCACATGGGGCTACCATATTGAGTGGCACAGGTTTAGACTTAATAACAGAAATTTGAATTCTATAAAACATATCTGACATTTAATTTCAAAGTCATATTTAAATAAGTGCTCACTCCAGTCACCAAATTCATATTTATCTAGCCTTTGAAGTAATAACAAGTTAAATTTGTTTTTCTTAGATTTCTTTCTGTGACTGCATACACACACACACACACACACACACACACACACACACACACAGCTTTTTTTATTTATTTATTTTGGTCACTCTGTACCATACGCAGAATCTTAGTACTGCAACCAGGGATCAGACCCGTGCCCCTCTGCAGTGAAGTACAGAGTCCTAACCACTAGACCTCCTGGGAAGTTCCTAGAATAATATGGTTTAGATTTAGATGATCAGATTGTTAATCTCTCCTCACATAGTTTATGGGGCGGTAGTTCTCTATTGCTTTGTAACATGCTACTGAAATTTAGTGACTTGAAACGACATCCATTTGTTATCTTACAGTTTTGTAGGTCAGAAGCCCGGGTATGTTCAGCTGGATACTCTGCTTAAGGTCTTCAGTCAAAGTGTTGGAGAGGTAGGACCCTAATCTAGAGACTCAGGGAAAAAGACTCCACTTCTAGCCCATTCAGGTTAACAATCTCGATCTTTGTTGTAGATCTGAGGTTTCCGTTTCCTTGCTGGTTGTTAGGTTGGGGAGGGGCACTGATTATCTATTGACAGAAGCCATCCACTTTCCTTCGCGTTTGCCCTCCTTTGTCTTCATACCAGCAGCGTTACATCAAGTGTTTCCGTGCTTCAATCTGTCTGGCTTCTCCTGCTGTCAGAGAAATCTCTATGCTTGTAAGGGGTCATTTGATTAGATCAGGCCCACCAAGATAATCTCCCTGTCTTAAGATCAACTTGCCATATAACATAGCACAATCACCGGAGTGATATCAAGTTAATATTCACAGATTTTAGCAATTAGTTCAGGGCATCTTTGGAAGACCATTTCAGTACTTCTTTTGCTGCAGGAGAGAAGCAAGATGGAAAGAGCATTAATTATTTTGAGGTCTTTTGATTTCACTTCTAAATGAAAGAAAAATACTTTTTGCCCATTTCTTTTTGTCTCTACTCCCACCAGTGTGGTCCAAACTTCCATCAAGTCTTAGCAACCCATAGCAACTCTCCTAACTGTGCTTTAATCACAGTGGTCTTGACTTTGTTCCCAGAAACTGCCATGCTCTGTCCTGCCTCAGGGACTCTGCACTTTTTTTTTCTTTGCCCAAGCAACTTTCCCCCTTCTCTCCAACTGTCCAGCTCAACTGTTAGGTCTTGCTTAAAATATATCTTCCTCATAGAGGTGTTTCTTTACCAGAGGTCTAAATTAAGTCTTGGTTTTTGGTTTCCATAGTATCTTTTTGCTTTTTCTTTATATCCACTTATCATAATTTATATATATATATATTATTTGATATCTCTGTCCCAGACTGAGGGCAATAGATAAAGCATGTTTTGTTTACCTTTGTGTATCCAGCACCTAGTACAGGTCCTGGCACACGGTAGGCACCCATTAAATATTTATTGAGTAAATCAGTGAATCTTCAACTTCTTCTCTGCTCTGTCCAAGTTGTTTCCTTTCTAGATTTTTATAGGCCTATTCTCATTACCTTCTTTCTCTTTGTTATTATTTTCTTCCTTTCCTCTACTCTGAATGGTGAAGGAGCTTGGCTTCTATTTTATGTGGTTATTGGTATGTGTTAACATTTTCATCTAGCTGCAGAAATATGCTTGCAGTTTTCATTTGTACTGCAAACTGTACAGTACAAAATGAAAAATTTTGTGAACTTGAGTATTCTTATGTAAATTATTTGAGAATATTGTGAACAATGACAGTTTTGAAGCAAAATAATGCTTTATAGAGAGTCAGTGAAAGTCACTTAGTTGCATTTGACTCTTTGCGACCCCATGAACTATACAGTCCATGGAATTCTCCAGGCCAGAATACTGGACTGGGTAGCCTTTCTTTTTCCAGGAGATCTTCCCAACCCAGGGATCGAACCCAGATTTCCCGCACTGCAGGTGGATTCTTTACCAGCTGAGCCACAAGGGAAGCCCCTATCGAGAGTCATGAGCTAGTGAAAGGGCTTCCCAGGTGGCACAGTGGGAAAGAATCCGCCTGTCAATGCAGGAGGCAAGAGACACGGGTTCTATCCCTGGGTTGGGAAGATCCCCTGGAGTAGGAAATGGCAACCCACTCCAGTATTCTTACCTGGAAAATTCTGTGGACAGAGGAGCCTGGTGGGCTGTGGGGTCACAAAGAGTCAGACATGACTGAGCGCAAACACACATTACATTACCTTCTTTGAGCTAGTTAAAAGGTTGAGATTGTTCTTAATTCCTTGTGTGTATTTTCACTTAAGATTTTACCTTCCAGCGTATAGCTCTGAGGAAAACTAGTCCGTTACTTCCTGTTTAAGTCATCAAAGAAAAAGAGCCAAAAGACTTGAACACAACACTGTAAATCAACTATGCTTAAGTTTTAAAAAAAAACAACAACAAAGACTAATCTGCTGGGTTAGAAATATCAAAGGTAATTTTTTTCCTAGTGTCTTGATTTCATAATGAATTATAAGATTCCTACAGAAGCATTACAGTTTTTGTCTTTTATGGATTTGAATCTTTTGACCTACTTTCTATGGAACCACAAGGCACAGCCTCTGATCTTTGATATTTATACAGTGATTTCTTATTCACATTTTTTCTACTTTGTGAATCTTAGAAACTAAAATAAAAACTGGTTTTTAGTACGTTGTTTTTTGAGAAGTGTATTGTGCTACATCCAGTTTTCACATTTGTGTATAAAAACTAGCAACAAAAAATGTAATGCTTTTAAATTGATATATGTGGTATTTATAAAATTGTGTTTGAGGTATGATATATATAAAATTCTTAGGCTAAAAATCTAGAGGGCAAGAATCATATTGTAAGCATGTTCTTTACTGAACCTAACAAGTTATGGTGTAAATATGAGAGGTGCTGCTGCTGCTGCTAAGTTGCTTTAGTCGTGTCCAACTCTGTGCGACCCCATAGACGACAGCCCACCAGGCTCCCCCGTCCCTGGGATTCTCCAGGCAAGAATACTGGAGTGGATTGCCATTGCCTTCTCCAATATGAGAGGTGAGAGTCATTAAATTTCAGGTTATCATGGATTTTACAATGGGAATGACCTCTGAAGTTTTGCAATTTGATTTCCGGCAACACTGAATATTTATTAGTTCGTATAGTCTTGGGTTCAGTTCAGTTCAGTTCAGTTGCTCAGTCGTGTCCGACTCTTTGCGACCCCATGAATTGCAGCACGCCAGGCCTCCATCACCAACTCCCAGAGTTCACTCAAACTCACGTCCATCGAGTCGGAGATGCCATCCCGCCATCTCATCCTCTGTTGTTCCCTTCTCCTCCTGCCCCCAATCCCTCCCAGCATCAGAGTCTTTTCCAGTGAGTCAACTCTTTGCATGAGGTGGCCAAAGTACTGGAGTTTCAGCTTTAGCATCATTCCTTCCAAAGAAATCCCAGGGCTGATCTCCTTCAGAATGGACTGGTTGGATCTCCTTGCAGTCCAAGGGACTCTCAAGAGTCTTCTCCAACACCACAGTTCTAAAGCATCAATTCTTCAGCTTAGGCAACTTATTAATAATCTCATATATTACTTAGAAAGAGACTTATTCACAGTTTATGTACACACAATTGGAGGAACAAAAACATTTTTAGTTTTCCAAGGTCATATGGAAAGTTAACTGTGCATCTAAAAATAATTTTCAGTCTTTTAAAACAAATAAATACAACATTGCATTTAAATGCCCTTTACCAGGGTAGTCTCTAATCATAAATATCTTTCTGTAAGACTTAGTTAACAGTGTAAACTTGCAGAGCTTTACACCTCTGTACCTGAAATAATAATTGTACAGTTAGTAATAAGTAACAAGTAAGTAGTAAGCTGCTCCTATTTCTGTTATTGGTGCTGCATTTATTGAGAGCTTGTTCAGGCCCTGCTTTATATTTAATAGCCAAGGCACAGAAAACTGAGAGAACTCAAGTTTTTACTATCAGTGGTGTCACTAGGGCATGAACCCAGGCTGACTGATTTGAAGGGTTGTGGCTTTGACATTCATGTCATGGTTTTCATGCTATGTTACAAACATGTTTCTGTAGGGAAAAATCTCAATAAAGATGCAGTTCAGTTGTTTGAATTTTGAGCACCACCATTTCCGAGTTTAGGCTCTTGTTTCTTGCCTTGATTACTTTGGTAGCCTCCCAACTAACGTGCCTGCCATTAGTCTCTTTCCTTCTATTCTAGGCTCTCTGAGTTTTCTGACATAATTGAATTCACCACAGTTCTCTAAAGATACCAGATTATTTCTTGCCTCTCTGTTTTTGTAAATGCTATTTCTTCCTCATGAAAATCACTTTCTTGGCTAACTTAATTTACTTTCTGAGGTAGAGAGGATGGTTGGATTTTTATCTTCAACCTGTAAGCATCCTGTATTTAACTGTAAATAAAGAACATGCTAGGTTTTTGCACCAAATATTTTTCTAAAATCTTGCCTCTAATGAAAGATAAGGAAAAACTAAAATTGTATTTGCTTATTAAAAACACAATTTGAAATCCAGAAACTCTTTAAATAATAAACTGAAAGAAGTTCACAACTTGGGATAAAGCTCATAATAATGGCAAACAAGCAAACATCACTATTCACTCACTAAGGTGCCTGGAGATATTTTTTTCTGTATTGTAGTTGTCTAATCCTGCAGTGTGTTTCAGTTTTTAAAACTTTAGTGTTAATTGTTGAAGTAGCCAAAGGCACCTCTTTTCTATACAGCTTTCATGCCTAATATCATAACTATCTACTCAACACAGTGGAAAGAAATCCTTTCAAAAATTTTAAGTATAAACAGTAGTAGTTTTTGTTCAATTAATTTGTAGTGTAAATTCATGTCATATATTCAGTATGTGGTCTTTTAGAAGCCTGTAAAATACATACTGGTCATTAATAAGCAGTGGATTATAAATTAAACCTGTGATTGCTTGTATTCTAGAACTGTTCCAAAGTCATTTTTGTTGTAAACCATTATTTCTTTGCATAATGCACTCAAGAATGGTTCAAAGACAAGAATGGCTTATCCCTCAGAATCAGAATTTCATTTTAAGATTTTTTTTGTACGCACTGCTTTATTTTTGGCTGTGCTGGGTCTTTGTTGCTGCACATGGGCTCTTTCTAGTGGCGGCAAGTACGGGCCACTCTCTAGTGGTGGTGCGTGGGGTTCTCATCTCAGTGGCTTCTCTTGTGAAGAACGGGCTCTAGGCCCAGAGGCTCAGTTGTTGCGAGTTGCTGGCTCTAGGGAATGCTAGCGTCTCACAGGCCCTCAAGGGTGCAGGCTTCAGTAGTTGTGGTGCTCAGGCTCAGTAACTGTGGTGCACAGGCTCAGTTGCTTCACAGCATGTGGAATCTTCCCGAATCAGGTATCGGACCCATGTTGCCTGCATTAACAGGCAGATTGTTATCCATTGTGCCACCAGTAATTCCAAAATTCCACTTTATATGTTAACATATCCAGTTTATGGATATGTTAAGATCAAAATACATTGAAAGTCAAATATAAAAAAAAGCATTCTCTCAGAATGAGGCCTTTTATAAATATTTGATCAAACGAGTTAAACATAGGATGGAAAAGTTCATTAAATATAACACTAAGTAATTAGTAATTTTTGTATTCCTACATAGGTCAAAATTACCAAATCATGAAAACTGAATTTCTTCTCATTTCCCCAAGGACTATGAGAGATTTTAATTACAGTTTGATGTGTTGAGAATTTCCTTGATTTAAGAAAGCTATTTATTTTTCTGCAGCTTTTCCAAGTGATTGTCTAAAAAAAATAACCTTATGTGTGACTTGGTGATTTTGTGGTTAATATATACCATGAAAAAATTATTATAGTATTCAGTTCATGAAGCATTTAGATCAGCATTTATGAGCATTTATGTTCAAGCAGGATATTGAATCATTTGGTATTTTGTAGTATGTATCAGTTCAGTTCAGTCACTCAGTCGTGTCCGACTCTTTGCGACCCCATGAATTGCAGCACGCCAGGCCTCCCTGTCCATCACCAACTCCCGGAGTTCACTCAGACTCACATCCATCGAGTCAGCGATGCCATCCAGCCATCTCATCCTCTGTCGTCCCCTTCTCCAATTAGTAGTAAATCCTAAAAGTAGTATGATTAAAGACAGTGTCCTTTATTGAAACCGATATTAATGGCATTTATTTTCTTTACTTATTCACTTGTTTTCCACCTCATTACAGAAAGGATTTCAAGTGGCAAATTAATTTTACAATAATGGGAGTAATATTTAGTCATTAAAAAAATTAAGTATCTACCATGTGCTAAGCATTGTGCTAGATGCTGCTTATACAGAAATAAAATACATGTTCCTTTCCTCAAGAAGTGTGCGGTTTAGAGGAAAAGCCAGACAAGTTAACCAGCAAGTATAGTTAATAATAAAAATTATTAACTCTGTTATGTATGAGGTGATATACTAAGCACGTTGCATTGTTATTTTCTATTTTTAAATCAAGAAATTAATGTTTAGCAAGATTGGTTAACTTACCTAAGGTTACAGAGGAAGCGGTGGGGTGGAATCAGAATTTGAATTCAGATGTGCCTGACTCTGAAGCTCTTTATCTTGGTGTCTGTACTGGAGAGTAAAGACACAGTGCTGCAGAGGATTTTATGGGGACTGGAAGGTGGGTGTGCCAATGTAGGCTATTAGATTCTAGAAGAAGATGCTTAAATTCAAGTTGAGAAGACTAAATAGGAATTAGCCAAGAAGAGGAGGGAGCTAGCTGAGAAGCATTCCAGAGGAGAGATTACCTTGTGCAGAGGCATGGAGATGAGAAAGTGTAGCCCAGTTGGGACTTGTCTGATAAGCCCTTATTTTTCTGAATAAAGGGGAGTAAGTCTGTAAGAAAAACTGGAAAAATAACCTCTAAATCATTCATTCAGTCAGTCAATATTGGGCATTGTAGGCTCTGTATTCACTGCATCTCTGGGATGATACTGGACTTTTTAAAACTACAAGTCATAGAAATACCAGTAATGTTAAAATGCCACATAATCAGGAACCATAAAAACCTTAAGCTTTCTCTTCTGTCCTCTAATTTTTTTTGGCTTTTAGAACAATGGCTTCTAAATTATAAAATCTCCCTCTTTTCTGATCATTTCTTTCATCATGCTGCCTGATGCCAACTGGTGTGAAGGTTTTAGAACTGAAGACCGCCTAAAGTGTTCTCAGTTGAACTATGCTTAAGTTTTGTTTATTGCCTAAAAATTTATGAAAGGCTGAGTATGCTTCTCTGGGTCAGTATCCACTGTATGAACTTATCTTTCAGAGGATAAATGTACTGAAAGTATGAAACAGATCCTTTCAAGGACATGTTTAGAGAGAGAGAAGCATGTCAAGCTGCTGGGTGGAGATACAGGACAACACGAGACCATGACCCAGATCAACACGTAAGATCTAGGAGGTAGGGAATGGTTTTTCTGAGTTTGAAGGAATGATGTTTATCATTAGACATATTTATCATTCAGTGATATGATTGATTATTATTTTTCTCCATCTTTAAAATCTGAAGAGACAAATTTCAACACTCATTTCAAATGCTGTCTTCTAGTAGAAGAATTTCCCTGAGGTCAGCTAGAAGTAATTATTCCCTCTCTTGAAGTCCCCAGCATTTTATCTGTATCTTTTTAAAAACATCCAATAATTCCTGCATTTTTATCATGTCATTTATATGCATGTCTTATCTCCTCTATTAAACTGTGTATACCTTCCTTGAAGCAAAATTCATATTTGATCCCCAGCACTAAGCTTTGTACATATAAGGCATTGAGCTAATATTTAATGAATTAAAGCATAGCATCCCTATCATAAACTAAATCATGCAGGCAGTGTTTCTTTTCTCGGCCACATAGTATGGCCTGCGGGATCTTGATTCCCCAATGAGGCATCGAACCTGTGCTCCCTGTAGTGGAAGCATGGAGTCCTAACCACTGAACCACCGGGGAAGTCCCAGGGCAGTGTTTCTTAAAGTGTTGGACATGAATCCCTTACTTCAGAATCATCTGGAATGTTTTATTCAAAATGCAAGTTCCTATACTCCTGCCCACACCTACTGAATAAGAATTTCTGTGGTTTCCAGGAATCTTGTGAGGAAAACACTGGATAATTATGATGTACGCTAAAGTTTGAGAACCCACTGCCTTAGGGAGAATGTAAGAATCCAAATTAAATTTGAGTTTACATTAAATTACAGATGTACTTATTAATAATAAAGTATAAACCAGACTTTAAAAAAGAATGAATATATAACTTAGTCACTTTGCTATACAGCAGAGATTGGCGCAACATGGTAAATTAACTATACTTCAATAAAAAATAAAAAACAAAGTAACATTTTGTAGGTAGCATGTAAAATGAAACTATAAGAAGAAAAGAATGAACAGAAAAGTATTTTCAGTGCAATTTTTCAGTATGTCAGGAAAGATCAGTGTTCAGTATTCTAGAACTTTCAGTCTTAAAACAGCATGTTTAAATGTAAATAATCTAAAATATTGATGCTCATTTTCTATAAATGCATTTGAAGTAAAACACCATAGTTTTATAACTAAAGATGAAGAAAAGATGTTTGAACATTCTTAATGACACATTCTTGTATTGCTGTATGCATAGATATCTTTTAGGGCATAATTTCCTATAAGATAGTTTGTGACTCATGGTTTTATTATAAGATGTAGGAGACTTCCCTGGTGGTCCAGTGGCTGAGACTCTGAGCTCCCAAGGCAGGGGGCCCAGATCCCTGGTCAGGTAACTAGATCCCACATGGTACAATTAAGATATCAGATCAGATCAGATCAGATCAGTCGCTCAGTCGTGTCCGACTCTTTGCGACCCCATGAATCGCAGCACACTAGGCCTCCCTGTCCATCACCAACTCCCGGAGTTCACTCAGACTCACGTCCATAGAGTCAGTGATGCCATCCAGCCATCTCATTCTCTCTCGTCCCCTTCTCCTCTTGCCTCCAATCCCTCCCAGCATCAGAGTCTTTTCCAATGAGTCAACTCTTTGCATGAGGTGGCCAAAGTACTGGAGTTTCAGCTTTAGCATCATTCCTTCCAAAGAAATCCCAGGGCTGATCTCCTTCAGAATGGCCTGGTTGGATCTCCTTGCAGTCCAAGGGACTCTCAACAGTTTTCTCCAGCACCACAGTTCAAAAGCATCAATTCTCGGCACTCAGCCTTCTTCACAGTCCAACTCGCACATCCATACATGACCACAGGAAAAACCATAGCCTTGACTAGACGAACCTTTGTTGGCAAAGTAATGTCTCTGCTTTTCAATATGCTATCTAGGTTGGTCATAACTTTCCTTCCAAGGAGTAAGCGTCTTTAATTTCATGGCTGCAGTCACCATTTGCAGTGATGTTGGAGCCCCCAAAAATAAAGTCTGACGCTGTTTCCACTGTTTCCCCATCTATTTCCCATGAAGTGATGGGACTGGATGCCATGATCTTCGTTCTCTGAATGTTGAGCTCTAAGCCAACTTTTTCACTCTCCACTTTCATTTTTATCAAGAGGCTTTTTAGTTCCTCTTCACTTTCTGCCATAAGGGTGGTGTCATCTGTATATCTGAGGTTATTGATATTTCTCCCGGCAATCTTGATTCCAGCTTGTGCTTCTTCCAGCCCAGTGTTTCTCATGATGTACTCTGCATATAAGTTAAATAAGCAGGGTGACAATATACAGCCTTGATGTACTCCTTTTCCTATTTGGAACCAGTCTGTTGTCGCATGTCCAGTTCTAATTGTTGCTTCCTGACCTGCATACAAATTTTTCAAGAGGCAGATCAGGTGGTCTGGTATTCCCATCTCTTTCAGAATTTTCCACAGTTTATTGTGATCCACACAAAGGCTTTGGCATAGTCAATAAAGCAGAAATAGATGTTTTTCTGGAACTCTCTTGCTTTTTCCATGATCCAGCGGATGTTGGCAATTTGATCTCTGGTTCTTCTGCCTTTTCTAAAACCAGCTTGAACATCTGGAAGTTCACGGTTCACGTATTGCTGAAGCCTGGCTTGGAGAATTTTGAGCATTACTTTGTTAGCGTGTGAGATGAGTGCAATTGTGTGGTAGTTTGAGCATTCTTTGGCATTGCCTTTCTTTGGGATTGGAATGAAAACTGACCTTTTCCAGTCCTGTGGCCACTGCTGAGTTTTCCAAATTTGCTGGCATATTGAGTGCAGCACTTTCACGGTGTCATCTTTCAGGATTTGGAATAGTTCAACTGGAATTCTATCACTTCCACTAGCTTTGTTCATAGTGATGCTTTCTAAGGCCCACTTGACTTCACATTCCAGGATGTCTGGCTCTAGGTGAGTGATCACACCATCGTGATTATCTGGGTTGTGAAGCTCTTTTTTGTACATTTCTTTTGTGTATTCTTGATAAGTACCTAAATAAAATATTTTTTTAATAAAATAAAATATGTATAAACATCTATTCATTTATTCATTGAGTACTTACTGAAAATTTGCTATGTACTAAGCATTCAGTGGGGCGTCCCAGGTGGCGCTAGTGGTGGTAAAGAACCCACCTGTTAATGCAGGACATGTCAGAGCTCTGGGTTCAGTCCCTGAGTCAGGAAGATCCCTTGGAGGAGGGCATGGCAACCTACTGCAGTACTCTTGTCTGGAGAGTCCCATGGACAGAGGAGCCTGGGGGGCTATAGTCCATGGGGTTGCAAAGAGTCATCAGACACAACTGAAGTGACTTATCTCACATGCAAGCATTCAGTATTCTAGGTACTGAGGATAGGATGTTGTGTAAAGCAATGTCCCTGCCTTTAGGGAGCTTAAATTCTAGTAGGAAATTCTACATAAAATAGGTAAATACAGAATAACTTCCTTGTAAGAATAAGTTAAAGGTCTGTTTATTTGACAAATAGGACATTATCATTCTTCCTACAGTTATTGAATGCTTTACGTACTCTCTAAAGGTACTTGTTAGGTGCCCCTCTTGACTATGTTTGATTCCTCCTAGCCATTAGGTAAAATGATAAGTTAGTAGCATAACCAGATCTTTCATTTATATTTTTAAAAGCTTAAACATTTAGAGTAAGGTTCATACTGGTTTCAAACTTTGAGAACAATATTTTGTTCATAAATGTTCTTTTTCCTCTGTTAATTGTAAAGCAGTAGTTACTAAGGGTAGTGAATTCTGATTTTTTCCTGTTTTTTTAAAATATATATATATTTTTAATATGCTTGTTATATCCCTCCAAACTGATTTGGCATCTCAGTAATACCCAGCAGCCTATAGTTGGAGAAGTTTAGTTCTCTTGTATGAGTATTGTGTAATTCAAGTATGCCCCTTTTGTTGGACAGATTTGGTTCTTTCCATTTTTTTTGCTCTTATTTGTAAGTTCTTAAAAGTGTGTATGAACATATTTACCAATGTAATTCATGCAGATTATAATTAATTGTTGTTAAAGTATTAAACTATGAATCTCCTTTATCAGTTTGATATATATCCTTTCAAATTTTCCTCTTTTTTTTCATGCAAAGGTGAGATACACTGTCCAATTATGAAAATTATTTTTCTGGTCCTCAGTAGGGTTTAATAACTTGCCTTACATTGGTACCGGGCATGAGCATTTTGTGTTTTTGTTAATTTTTTCCTCCAGCTTTACTAGGGTACAATTAACACATAATATTGATAGTTTAGGTTGTACAAAGTGTAAAGTGACAGATTTTTCAATCCATTCACTCTCTATATCAATCTCTATGTCAATCTCACTTTTTTTTTCCTTATACAAAAATGAGGTTAAAATATTCTAACACCTTTAAAAATTTTTAATGAATGTATCATGGATATCTTTTCATATCAATATGTAAAAGGTTACGTCATTATAGGTGGATCATAGTCTAACTTTTCCACTTTCTACAAAAGCTTATTTTTGAGTGCATTGGCTGTTTGTTGCTACATTGTGGTGAGCAGAGACAACTCCCGGTTGCGGTGCTCGGGCTTCTCACTGGTGGCTTCTTGTTGCAGAGCACAGGTTCTAGGTGCTCAGGCTTTAGTTGTTGTGGCTCATGGGCTTAGTTGGTCTGAGACATGTGGGATCTTCCCACACCTGGGGTCCAACCTGTGTCCCGTGTATTGGCAGGTGGATTCTTAACCACTGGACCACCAGAGAAGTCCTAACTTTTCCATTGTTAATGTTTTTGTTTTTTGGCCACTCTGAGCAGCTTTTGGGATCTTAGTTTCCCAACCAGGAATAGAAGAAGCCAGGGCGCTGGCAGTGAAAGCACAGAGTCCTAACCACTAGACTGCCAGGGAGGTCCCAGTTTGCACTATCTTTAATAGTATATGAGGGAAAAGATTTCCCATGGTGTTAACATCAGATATTTTCAACCTGGATTTTTGCCAGTCTGATGAGAAGAAGTCTCTCTCTCTCTCTCTTTTTTTTTTTTTAAAGAAGTCTCTTTTTAAATTTGAATGTATTGGATAAGCATCTTTTCATATGCTTATTGGTGATTTGTGTGTCAGAATGCTTGTTTATATCCTTTGTGGATTTTTATATTTATCTTGATTACTGATTTGTGGGAAATTTTTATATATTATGGTTATTAGCCTCTTGAGTGTTATATATTGCAAATGGCTTCTCCCAGTCTATAAATTATCTTTCAAACTTCATTATGGAATCTTTTTCTATATACAAATTTAACTTTTAGTCCTTGATTAAATCAGCTGTGTTTTTTTTTTTTTTTTTTCCATTATGGATTCTCGGATTTGTGTCATATTTTAAAGGGTGTAATTGACCTTTTCCACTTATTTTCTTATATTTATCCTCTGTACTTATGGCTTTCTTTGCTTATTCATTGAGAATTTTTATATTTGATACTATTTGGTTGCTTAAAGTTGATACAATTATTACTAAATAACTCTTACAATTAGGAAGATTGATTTCTTTTTTGTGACTTTAAAATTTATTTTTAAGTTTTTTATTTTTAAAATTTTATTTATTTCTTTTTAACTCTTTTGGCTGCACTGCATGGCATGGGGGATCTTAGTTCCTCGACCAGGGCATCGAATCCACACCCTCTGCATTGGAAGGTCAGAGTCTTAACCACTGGACCACCAAGGAAGTCTCTCCCAATTAGTGAGTTTCTGAAGGGAGTTCTAATTTTGTTAAAATGCTTGAATTGATGGTAAATACGATTGGTTTAGCATGAATCTAAACTTTATAAGGAGTTGGTATAAGAGTAGATATTTTTTGGATAGAAAAACATTTAATGAAAAATGTAGATTTCTCAGCAGGCTTCACGATCAATCAAGTTCATTTGAAACATAACAGTATGTATTTGACAAATGTTGCCGTGCTGACATTTTCTCTCTTAGAATGTAAGGGGAAAATATTTATATATTATATGAGAAAAAATTCTTGAAGGATATACACCAAATTATTAGGAATGATTTCTCTGGATGGAAAGATTACAGATATATTTAATTTTTTCTGCTTAGATTATGTTTTACATTTTTATCACCCAAAACTGTTACTTGCTTAGTAAAAATAATACGGAGGAGATCAAAGAATGCAATGAAGAATAGTGCTGCTGTGTATGTATTTGCAGACAGTAAGGAAGAATTGGCTGCAAATAGGATAGGAATGAAAAAACCTTTGAAGACAACATGACAGTATCATTATATAGTTTGTTATAACTGGGGGAGAGAATTCTGGAAGTGGCCACGTGTATACATACTCTAGATTGTAGGAAGAAAACTGTATTACAACAGTAAAATCATGATGTTATGACATGAGACTCGGAAAGTTAGGAAGAACACAAAAATGATCAATTGTATAGTTATACAGTTACAGAGTATAACTGTTTTAGAAGGCAGAAGCAAATAAAACTACTTTGACTCCACTTGGAATAATCTTAGCTCAGGTTTTAAAAGGAGGTTTATAGAAGATGAATATATAAAAGTGACACAAACATTTAAGTTTGTCAGAAAAGCTGAAATCCAGAAATCACAGGTGTGGGGAATATGCTAAAGATAATTTTTAAATCTTTCAATTATATTCAAGGTCCAGCAGATCTTGCAGTTATATTCAAGGACCAACAAAGGTCCTTCTGGTCAGAGCTATGGTTTTTCCAGGGGTCACGTATGGATGTGAGAGGTGGACTGTGAAGACAGCTGAGCACCAAAGAATTGATGCTTTTGAACTGTGGTGTTGGAGAAGACTCTTTAGAGTCCCTTGGACTGCAAGGAAATCCAACTAGTCCATCCTAAAGGAAATCAGTCCCAAATATTCACTGGAAGGACTGATGCTGAAGCTGAAATTCCAATATTTTGGCCACCTGATGCGAAGAACTGACTCATTGGAAAAGACCCTGATGCTAGGAAAGATTGAAGGAGGGAGGAAAAGGGGACGACAAAGGATCAGATGGTTGGATGACATCACTGACTCGATGGACATGAGTTTGAGTAAGCTCCAGGAGTTGGTGATGGACTGGGAAGCCTGGCGTGCTGCAGTCCATGGAGTCGGAGAGTTGGACACGACTGAGCAACTTAACTGAACTGAATTATAGTCAGAAATAATAATAAGGAAGACACATGTTAATTTAATATATATATTTTAAAATGTCAATCGTGATGGCTTTAGCTTTTTTTTTGGCTACACTGGGTGTTCATGTTGGGTGTGTGCTTTCTCTCATTGTAGTGAGCAGTGGCTACTCTCGTAGCAGTGCGTGGGCTTCTGGTTATGGTGGCTTCTCCTGTTGTGGCTTGAGGACTGCAGAGCACAGGCTCAGTGGTTATGGTGCTGGGTTTAGTTGCCCTGTGGTATGTGGAATCTTCCCAGGCCAGGGATCAAACCAGTGTTTCCTGCATTGCAAAATGAATTCTTAGCTACTGGACCACCAAGGAAGTCTTATGCCTACTTAATATTTACAGCTCTTATTTGGTTTCCCTACTTTTTCTCAAGGAGAACAATCTTTATGCTGTAACAACAACAAAAAATTACCTAGTAAAGAAGAATTTAAGTCCAGTATAGGTAAAATTAATTAAAGAAGTATCTAACTGCTCAATATGACTTTGTTCTGTAACCTGAACTCGTTATATCTGAGGATGTTGTGAGAACTTGTAGGTTAGAAAGGTAAAGTTTGAGGAATTAATTGGGAAAGAGAAGAATGGAAGTCAGCAGCAGATAAGGACATTGATGCGTGTTGATCACATTCAGAAGTGACACAAAACTTGATGAACTTTTATGTAAGAAATGAAAATAATTTATAAGTCTGTAGCCAAAAGAACTTGTAGCAGATTAGTTTAAATAAGAAATTTAGTATAACTGTATAATCCTGCATTTGGGTTAAAAAATGAGTTGAAGGATTGATGAAAAAGGATAATAGCATACTGAGTATATATGACAAAGGGAATTTCCCTGTTGGTACACTTAATATAATGGGCTTCCCTGTTAGCTCAGTTGGTGAAGAATCTACCTGCAATGCAGGAGAACCTGGTTCGATTCCTGGGTTGTGAAGATCCCCTGGAGAAGGGAAAGGCTACCCACTCCAGTATTCTGGCCTGGAGAATTCCATTGACTGTATAGTCCAAGGGGTTGCAAAGAGTCAGAAACGGCCAAGTGACTTTCACTTTCACACTTAATATGAATCAGCAGCATGATTTGCCTGCTGAAATTTTATTATGGTTTTCTGAGCAAGGGAAGGTAGTTAGGCTACCTAATACCTAAATACACCATATTTAGGTACCACATTTCTGGACCTTGGCATAAGTCCAGGTGATAGCAGTATCAGACATTTGTGGTATAGAAAAAGGATTGGACTTAATCTAAACCATAAAGTAGCTCTGGGACCAAAGATTATAGAAAAACAACTTTCTAACCAAAAGGAATAGTTTTTTAATGCTTAGAAAATAACAGGCTGTCTTGAGAGACAATAGTTTGTGTGTGTAGTGTTTGAACAAGGTTAGTTTACTCTCCAGGTAAAGGGGATACAGAGGGTATTAAAATTCAAAAGACTTTTGATTGTGTTGATTTAGCATCTTCATAAGTTATTAACCATTTGAATATCTCCCTTGAATAAATATCTACTCAAACCTTTTACTATTTTTTACTTGGGTTATTTGTCATTTATTATTGACTTACAAAAGTTTTTTTATGTATCAAGTCTCTCTCCTATCAGATATATGATTTGTAAATATTTTCTTCCATTCTGTCAGTGTTTCACCTCTTGATGGTATCATTTGCAGCACAAAAGTTTGAAACTTTTTATATAGTCCAGTTTACATACGTTCACGCATCCATGCATATGCGCTCAGTTGTGTCTGACTCTTTGCGACCCCATAGACTGTAGCCCGCCAGGCTTCTCTGTCCATGGGATTTCCCAGGCAAGAGTACTGGAGTGGGTTGCCATTTCCTACTCCAGGGGATCTTCCTGACCCAGGAATTGAACTGGGTCTCCTACATTGGCAAGCAGATTCTTTACCATTGTGCCATCTGGGAAGCCCACATTCAGGCATACCTTGGAGATACTGCAAGGTATCCAGTATCTTGCAGTTCCAGATACTGCAGATATGTTCCAGACCACTGCAATAAAGCAATTATTTATATAAAAAACATGAGTTTTTTGGTTTCCAAGTGCATATGAAAATTACATTTATACTAAATTGTGCTCTGTTATCAATAGCATTATGTCTAAAAACAGTGTACATACCTTAATTAAAACCCTTTATTGCTAAAAAATGCTAACCATCATATGAGCCTTCAGTGACTTTTAATCTTTTTGCTTATGGAGGGTCTGGCCTTGATGTTGATGGCTGCTGACTGGCCAGCTGGTGGTTACTGAAGATTGGGGTGGCTGTGGCAATTTTTTTTTTTTTGGCAATTTTTAAAAATAAGACAGCAATGAAGTTTACCACATCAATTGAAAATTTTTTTCAAATGTGGAATCATTCTTCTCAAACCTTGACACTGCTTTATCAACTAGTTTATGTAATATTCTAAATCTTTACTTGTCTTTTCAACAGTCTTCACAGCATCTTCACCAGGAGTAATTTCTATTTCAAGAAACCACTTTCTTTACACATCCTTAAGAAGCAACTCTTCATCCATTATACTTTTGTCGTGAGATTACAGTAATTCAGTCACATCTTCAGACTCTACTTCTAATGTGGTTCTCTTGCTCTTTCCACCACATCTGCAGTTATTTCCTTCATTAGAGTCTTGAACCTCTCAAAGTCATCCATGGGGGTTAGAATCAGGTTCTTCCAGAATTCTGTTACTGTTGATATTTTGATCTCTTCCCATGAATCACAAATGTTCTTAATGGCATTGAGAATGACAAATCCTTTCCAGAAGGTTCTCAGTTTACTTTGCTCAGATATCAGAGGTATTGCTATCTATAGCAACTGTAGCCTTAAGAAATATATTTCTTATACTAAGACTTGAAAGTCAGAATTACTCCTTGATTTGTGGCCTGCAGAATAGATGTGTGTTAGCAGGCATGAAAGTAACATTAACCTTGTACATCTCCATCAGAGCTCTTGGGTGACCAGGTACATTGTCAAAGAGCAGTAATATTTAGAAAGGAATCTTTTTTTCCTGAGCAGTAGATCCCAACAGTCGGCTTAAAATATTCAGTAACCCATGTTTTAAACAGATGTGCAGTTATCAGGCTTTGTTGTTCTATTTATAGAACACAGGCAGGTTAGACTTAGCATAATTCTTAAGGGTCCTAGGATTTTGAAGGCTACTGCAAAGTTATTAATTGGCCTAATTTCAGTACTCTCATGTCTCGGAGGAAAGGAATAGAGATGGGGGCCAGCCAATTGGTGGAGCAGTCAGAAAAACACACTTATGTTTCTTCTAAGCATTTTGCAGTTTTAGCTCTTACGTTTAGTTCTGTGATCTATTTTGAGTTACTTTTTGTGTCGGGTAGGGTAAGGGTCCAGCTTTGTTCTTTTGCATGTGGAAATCCGGTTGTCTGTCCTAGCACCATTTGTTGAAAAACTATTCTCTTCTCCATTGAGTTGTCTAACACTCAAATTTTAAAATAGTATAACTTATTTTTAATAAGAAATAAAATAACTACAGAACATGGGAGAGAATTAATGCATAATTCTACTACCCTTGCACAACTTCACTATTTTGTGTATTCCCTTCTAGTCCCCACCTCATAAACATACATTTTATATAGTTGCAATCATAATATACTAAATATATTAATATGTTTTGTCTTTTTCACTTAATATATAAATGATGCATACTTTACATATTGCTATATAGATTTCTAAATTTTTGTTGTTGTTGCCTAAATGTTCCATCTGTAGGCTATCCATAATTTAATAAATCAGTTCCTTAGTTTAGATATTTGGGTTTACTCTAATTTTTTATTATTTAAATAATAGTGTAATTACAATCTTTGTGTAGAACCTATTAACCTACCATTGGATAATTTCCTTAGATAATCTTCTGTAAGGATCTCTTTCAACATATATTGAAAACCAACCTAGACTAGCTATATAATTTTGAGTTGGGGAATCCTGGGTTATGTGTGTTGTAGTTGTTGGCTCATTTAATAAGGGTTTCCCTGGTGGCTCAGATAGTAAAGCCTCTTCGTGCAACACAGAAGACCTGGGTCTGATCCCTGGGTCGGGAAGATTCCCTGGAGAAGGAACTGGCAACCCACTCCAGTACTCTTGCCTGGAAAATCCTATGGACGGAGGAGCCTGGTAGGCTACAGTCCATGGGGTCGCAGAGTTGGACACGACTGAGGGACTTCACTTTCACTTTAATATAACAATAGCGACTGATATCTCTGACTGTGGCTCAGGCAATGTGCTGAATAGTTTGTGTAGTTGTATTTAATTATCCTACAAATTCTATTAGATAAAGCCAAAGTTTGATAACTTGTCCAAAGTTGTATAACTAATAAATGGCAAAAGTGGCATCCAGGACTGTGTGACTCCAGAACTCCACTGATTCCCAGATTGGACATAAACAATTATATTTGGCAAGATTCTTACAGAGTTGGCTCTAGTAGATTAGGTATTTTGTGCAGAAGTTCACTTGTTAAGTATGAATGCAAAGTATGAATGTATTATTGGTCAGAATTAAAAAAAAAAATCAAGACTGGTTTTTCTTTGTAGATTTAATGATTCATTGTTCTTGGAACCCATGGACTAATCATTTTATATGGTTTCGTTTGTGTAGTGTCTGCCATTCCAAAGGGTCTAGAACACATACATAACCAATACAGAAATTGTTTTTTTTTTAACTAATTAATTTCTTTTTGACTGTGCTCGGTATTTGTTGCTGCACATGGACTTTCTCTAGTTGCATCAAGTGGGGCTACTCTCTAGTTGTGGTATATGGGCTGCTTATTGTGGTGACTTCTCTTGTTGTAAAACGTAGGCTGTAGGCACGTGGGCTTCAGTAGTTGCTGCTCCAGGGCCCTAGAGCACAGGCTCAGTAGTTGTGGTGCAGGCGTAGTTCCTCCGGAGCACGTGGAATCTTCCTAGACTAGGAATTGAACCTGTCTCCTGCGTTGGCAGGTGGATTCTTTACCACTGAGCCAGCAGAGACGTCCCCGAAATTGTTTCTTGACTCAGAGCAATAAAAAAGAGAGTGGAAAATGAATTAGAAATCTTTGATAGTTAAATGTAAGTAAAAATTTCCTGATATCTTAAATATGTAGATTTTAGTATTTTGGAGAGAATGTACACAGTAGCATTTCTGATTAAGACATCTGAGTCCTATATAATGTATATTTAATTAACAGTGTTCAACTGTTAGTAGTTCTTTCAATTGTAGAATTATTAAATGTGTTCAGTATTTGAATAATTGTCTACAACTCATTATTGCTGTAGCCTGTAATATGAAGACATAAATCAGAATTATAAGAATACAATGATGCTTGAAAAGAAACAGTAAATTTGAAACGCTAATAGTCCAAAAAAATGGCTCTGCCATATTCAGAGATAACCGTTTTCTTTAAAGCATGAGAATGCCACTTTATACAAACTCTTGTTGTAGATATCTATTTCCAGAGAATATAGGAAGCATGGTCACTTATCATTTTAGTTCATCCAAGTCAAGATTCTGCCTCTTTCCTCATTAAATAGTACCTTGTTAGAATTTCGAAAAACTCATTTCTTAAAACTCTAAAAAGTCATCTCATTCTTTTCCATCCTTCCTTCTATTCAGTTATTTGCCACTTTCATTCTGTCATTTCTTTGAAATGTCTCAGATTCTCTATTCTTATTACAACCACCTTAGTTCAGGCCTTTTAGTGGGTTTCCTGCTCACATCTTTTTTTTATAGCAGTAGGTTAAATTTACACTCTTTCCATCATGTGTCTCTGAGGTAATCCCAGGAACTCTGCAAAATTCACTAGCTAACCTCTCTGTCTCTACGTGTAGGATGTTTTATCAGAAGAATTAGCTATGATCCAGTAGTGTTTTTCTTGTTAACTTGACATTTACCTGCTGTCTGAACAAAGTCATCTTATTCTCATTTTTTTCCCGACTGAGATTACTTATTAGATGTGATCTTTTGCATGGTACTTGTGATCCTAGCCTATTGCCTTCTGATGTGACACACATGAACCCTGTTGCCTATTTCAGACATTCAGCAAGCATTTGATTTCATCTAATTCCATGCTCTCAATTTATCAAGTAACCTTTTCTCAGTCTTCAGTTAGATATTCTTAAGGTCTTTTCCCTGACTACTGACACCATCACCCGACCCCCTCAAAATTGGGTTAGACATCTCACTCACATTCTATGTAGTATGTAGCACACTATTTTGAAATAGCTAGGTTTTTATGGGGTGTTTTTTTTTTTTTTTGGAGTTAGAGTTGACTTGTAACAGTTTCAGATGGCCGATATAATTTGGTGTTTGTATATATTACAAAATGATCACAATAAGTTTAGTTTACATTCATTACCACATATAATTACAGTTGTTTTCTTTCAATGAGAACTCTTAAGATTTACTCTCTTAATAACTTTAAAATATACAGTATGTTACTAGGACAGTCACCGTGCTATACATTAATTACATCACCCTGACTTAACTGAAAGTTTGTGCCTGTTGACTCTTTTCACCCATTTCTTCCACCCTCATCCCCAGCCCCTGGAAACCACCAAATCTTTTCTCTTGTTAGGAGTTCAGCTTTTTATTTTTTTAGATTCCACAGAAAAGTGAGATCATGTGATATTTTTCTCTGTCTAATTTATTTCACTAACTAATGCCCTCAGGATCCATTGATATTACTGCAAATGGCAATATTCCCTTTTTATGGCTGAATAATACTCCATTATATATATATGTATGTATATATGTATATATGTATGTATATATATATATATATAATACACACCACATTTTCTTTACCCATGCATCCATTAGTGAACAGTTAGGTTGCTGTATAATGTCTTGGCTATTGCACATCATTCTGCAGTGAACATGGGAGTGCAGATATCTTGTTGAGGTAGTGTTTTCATTTGTGATAGTTCCGTTTTATTTTTTGAGGAATCTCCATGCTGTCTTACATAGTGACTATACCAATTGACATTCCTACCAACAGTGCACAAGAGTTCCTTTTTCTTCACATCCTTGCCAATACTTGTTATTGTCTTTTAGATAATAGGTATTCGAACATATGTAATATCTCATTATAGTTTTGATTTGCATCTCCCTGATTAGTGATGTTGAGCATCTTTTCATGTACCTATTGACCTCTTCTTTGGGAAAATGTCTGTTAAGATCCTCTGCCCATTCTAAAAATCACATTGGTGTTCTTTGCTTCTGTGTTGTATGTGTTCTTTATATGTTTTAAAATATGAACCCCTTGTCAGATACATGATTTGCAAATATTTTTTCCCCATTCAGAAGTTTGCCTTTTCATTTTGTTACAGTGCAGAAGGCTTGGTGTGATGTAGTGCCATTTGTTTATATTTGCTTTGTTGCCTTGCTTTTAGTGTCAAGTCCAAAAAATCCTCAAGACCAGTGCCAAGGAATTTACTGCTTATGTTTTCTTCTAGGAGTTTTATGGTTTCAGGTCTTACGTTCAAATCTTAATCAATTTTGAGTTAATTTCTATGTATGGTATAAGATAGTGGTCCAATTTCAGAGTTTTGTTACTTTGTTTTTATCTTTGCCACCAGGAAGTAAGCTTCTTGAGGGCAGGCACTGCAGAATTATCATTCTAGCACAATGTGTAGTGGTTCTTGTGTACTTGTAAAATTGTTATTGAATAAATGAATTAATTAAGCATTTATCAAGGAGTTACTATGTGCCAGACTCTGTGATGTATGGATCACTGAAAAAGTAAATATAGTTTCTGTCTTTGTTGTCTGATGGGAAAGGCAAATTCTAAACAAATGGCCAATTAGGATAGTCTGTGCTAGACACCGTCAGTTCCTTCCCTTTGTATACATGCATACTATTTTTCATGCCAAGAAGAGGTGTCAGTTCTTCTCACCTTGGGTCTGAGCTGACTTTAATTTCTTGACCAAAACAATGTGGAAAAAGTGATGTTTTGGAACTTTTGAGACCAACTCTAAAGAAGCTTTGCAGTTTCTACTTGGGTCTCTTACAATGTTTTCTCTTGGGATGATCCCTCTCAAAACCCAGGCACTAAATTGTGAAAAACTGAAGCCACATGGAGACAGTTTGTGTAGGCCCTCCATAGTTCCAGCTGAGCTTTGATAATGTCAACTTGCCATGTGAGTGAGCCCTGTTGGATATCCAGTCCAGTTGAGCCTTTAGATGACTTCATTCTCTAGTACCATATGACTGCAACTACATGTGAGAAGATCAGGTGAGAGTTACATAGCTAAGCCTTGTCAACCCATAGAATCTTGAGAGAGAATGAATTGTTTTAGGCAACTAAATTTAGGGGTGGACATGAATAGGAATAAAGGGAAAACCTAATTTAGATGATCAGAGAAGCCAGACTACAATTGTTTACTAATTTTTGTCTTCCCAGTTCAACTATACATTTCATGAAGGTAGAGAATGTATCTGTCTGGTTCTTAACTCTGTCTCCAGTTTATAACATATATGCTTTAATATCTGTCAAAGTATTAGTAAAGAACTTTTACTAGATTCTTAAAGAATTCTATAACTCCCCAAAAATTAAGATTTACTTCTTAGCAGGAAAATGTTCCTCCTTGTCCATCTTGTATAGCAAGATATACAAGCTCTGGACAGTCAGCAAAAACAGGACCGGGAGCTGACTGTGGCTCAAATCATGAACTCCTTACTGCCAAATTCAGACTTGAAGAAAGTAGGGAAAACCACTAGACCATTCAGGTATGACCTAAATCAAATCCCTTACGATTATATAGTAGAAATGAGAAATAGATTTAAGGGACTAGATCTGATAGACAGAGTGCCTAATGAACTATGGACGGAGGTTCGTGACATTGTACGGGAAACAGGGATCAAGACCATCCCCAAAAAAAAGAAATGCAAAAAAGCAAAATGGCTGTCTGAGGCGGCCTTACAAATAGCTATGAAAAGGAGAAAAGGAAAGATATACCCATTTGAATGCGGAGTTTCAAAGAATAGCAAAGAGAGATAAGAAAGCCTTCCTCAGTGATCAGTGCAAAGAAATAGAGGGAAACAATAGAATGGGAAAGACTAGAGATCTCTTCAAGAAAATTAGAGGTACCAAGGGAACATTTCATGCAAAGATGGGCATAATAAAGGACAGAAATGGTATGGACCTAACAGAAGCGATGATATTAAGAAGAGATGGCAAGAATACACAGAAGAACTGTACAAAAAGATCTTCATGACCCAGATAATCATGATGGTGTGATCACTCACCTAGGGCCAGACATCCTGGAATGTGAAGTCAAGTGGGCCTTAGGAAGCATCACTACGAACAAAGCTAGTAGAGGTGATAGAATTCCATCCTAAAAGATGATGCTGTGAAAGTGCTGCACACAGTATGCCAACAAATTTGGAGAACTCAGCAGTGGCCACAGGACTGGAAAAGGTCAGTTTTCATTGTAGTCCCAAAGAAAGGCAATGCCTGAGGATGCTCAAATTACCGCATACCGGGGTCCAGCCCTGGTTGGATCCGGGGATATCCTTAGGATGACGGTGTTGGCGATTGAAAGGATAGATAAAAGGGGAGAGACACAGAGGCTTGATCTGACTGGTTTACATGGGAAACCAATAAAGTTCGTGACCCCGAGCTTGCTCTGACCACAGACGCCGCAGGTGCCCTCTCGAATAGCTGAAGGTGCCCCACCTTAGGCACCTTTTCAAGTGGATCTTAGAAGCTCAGGCAGGTAAATGGTCTCAGAGGGCCCCCACGCTCCAATTAGTCATCCTGAAGGAAGAACAGAGAAGAAAAGGAGAGAAAAGGAAGGAAGAACGACACGGGGAGACCAAGCCTGATGAGCAAGGCCCGTAGCTTTATTTTCAAAAGGAGTTTTTATACCCTAAGTTGTACCTAGAGTATAATAGGGGATACATAGTCATGCAAAGTCAGCAGTCCTTGACCCTTATGGAGACCAGGCTTTCTTTTCTGCAAACTTATTATATACAGATGTTTTAGGTGATTTACATCGTCTTCTGGCCAGGAGGCCTATTAACATTTTATGACTCTTTGTTCTGATAAAGGTTAGTTAACCAGAAAACTTATTTTCTCTAAAAGTAACTTCAAAAAATAAAATAAAATAAAAGTAACTTTTCTAAAGTTTGGCGCCACTCTCCGAAAGCACTAGATAAAGTTGCATTCCTATAGGGCAAAGGTGCAGTGGACTGTAGCAAGGAAAGAATTTACTACCTCAAGGGTCTAAAGTTGTTAACACCAAGGCCACTACTTATTTTTTTCTATATGCCAACTATATTAATTAATATACTCCCAGGGACACAGTGGGTAAGGGATATGGAAACTTGGCAGCAAGAATTAGCTCAACAATGAAATCCTCTACTAGTTCTATTCTAATAATGTCTAACTCCCCGAGAGGCTCTATACTATTTGACTGTCTTAGGCTTCCGAGGTTCGGAGGCTGTAAACAATCATATGGGTAACTGTAGGAATCCGGATAAACCTGTCAGGCAAGTTAGAGAGCCATCTGAGGGGTTTGGATTGAAACACTCCTATTATGCCCAGGAGGCTTATTAACTAGAGCTCTACGTTGATTTCCTTCAGAGAACGGGGGGGATAGCCCCCCGTTAATGTCAGAGGAGTGGTGAAAGTCGTAAAATAGTAAAACAGACAGATTCTGGTTTTGGGGTAGATGCTCAAGCAGATCTGGGGGCCCCTCAAGCCCTGACTCGCCTTTCCCGTCAGGCCTCTCCTGCATGACCTTGTCATGGGTGGGAACTCCTGTGCTGGCTCCTGGCAACCGCTAGTAAAGTAATGCTCAAAATTCTCCGTGCCAGGCTTCAACAGTATGTGAACCGTGAACTTCCAGATGTTCAAGCTGGATTTAGAAAAGGCAGAGGAACCAGAGATCAAATTGCCAACATCCATTGCTGGGTAGGATGAAGCACAAGCTGGAATCAAGATTGCTGGGAGAAATATCAGTAACCTCAGATATGCAGATGACACCACCCTTATGGCAGAAAGTGAAGAGGAACTAAAAAGCCTCTTGATGAAAGTGAAAGAGGAGAGTGAAAAAGTTGGCTTCAATCTTAACATTTGGACTAACATCATGGCATCTGGTCCCATCGCTTCATGGCAAATAGATGGGGAAACAGTGTTAGACTTTATTTTTTGGGGCTGGAGAATCACTGCAGATGGTGATTGCAGCAGTGAAATTAAAAGACATTTACTCCTTGGAAGGCAAGTTATGACCAACCTAGACAACATATTAGAAAGCAGAGACATTACTTTGTCAACAAAGGTCTGTCTAGTTAAGGCTATGGTTTTTCCAGTAGTCATGTATGTATGTGAGAGTTGGACTATAAAGAAAGCTGAGTGCCGAAGAATTGATGCTTTTGAATTGTGGTGTTGGAGAAGACTCTTGAGAGTCCCTTGAACATCAAGCAACCAGTCCATCCTAAAGGAAATCAGGCCTGAGTGTTCATTGGAAGGACTGAGGTTGAAGCTGAAACTCCAATACTTTGGCCACCTGATGCAATCCACATTCTATTCAAGCACAAAATTACAGATTTTCTGGACTGGCTGAATATCTGCACCCAGGACTCATGTGAATGGGACAGTATTTTCCTTCCAGAGATTATGTGTGAGCACTAGGCCTTTGAATTTTGGGAACTTAATCATGATGGTTAGGCAGATGATGAGAGGGCCAGATGCCAAGAAGCACAGAAGTGGGCCTACTTACTAGAAGGAAACTAAGGTCCGGATGAAGTCTGTTATTCTGGTAATGTCCTCTGTAACCCTTACCTGTTCTATTTTCCATTATTCTTCTTGTGACCTGTCTGCCTAATTTCATTTTAGTATGGTCCAGGGAGTAATTCTCTACTCAGTTTACACCCAACACTACTTCCTTGCCTGATTCTTGCTCACAAACCATTGTTACTCCCACCTCTGTGTCTTTCTTTGCATGCATCTTTCCCCTTCCCTTGATTAGGCTTCCCTCTCCTTTCTCCTTATGTATAAGGAGCCATTTTAAGTCTCCTTCCTCTCTTAAAAGTTCCTGGAAGATTGCAATTTAAGTATATTTCTCTTTCCTGAGCTTTTATTTTACTTTATGCATAGTAAAGTAGAATTGAACAGTTCAGTTCAGTTCAGTCACTCAGTCGTGTCTGACTCTTTGCGACCCCATGAATCGCAGCACGCCAGGCCTCCCTGTCCATCACCAATCCCAGAGTTGACCCAGACTCGATGTCCATTGAGTCGGTGATGCCATCCAGCCATCTCATTCTCTCTCGTCCCCTTCTCCTCTTGCCCCCAATCCCTCCCAGCATCAGAGTCTTTTCCAGTAAGTTAATTCTTCACATGAGGTGGCCAAAGTATTGGAGTTTCAGCTTTAGCATCATTCCTTCCAATGAACATCCAGGACTGATCTCCTTTAGAATGGACTGGTTGGATCTCCTTGCAGTCCAAGGGACTCTCAAGAGTCTTCTCCAACACCGCAGTTCAAAAGCATCAGTTGTTTGGTGCTCAGCTTTCTTCACAGTCCAACTCTCACATCCATACATGACTACTGGAAAAACCACAGCCTTGACTAGACGGACCTTTGTTGGCTAAGTAATGTCTCTGCTTTTGAATATGCTATCTAGGTTGGTCATAACTTTCCTTGCAAGGAGTAAGCGTCTTTTAATTTCATGGCTGCAGTCACCATCTGCAGTCATTTTGGAGCCCCCAAAAATAAAATCTGATACTGTTTCCACTGTTTCCCCATCTATTTCCCAAGTGATAGGACCAGATGCTATGATCAGAATTGAACAGTAAACACCCATATTTTTGATTCTACAATTAATGTTTTACTGTATTTCCTTTGTCATGTTTTATTTATCACCCTCTGTCCATCTTATTTTTGGTTCATTTTAAGTTTCAAGACTTCCCTGTCAATACCATGGTTAAAACTCCATGCTTTCACTGCAAGTGATGTGGGTTCAATCCCTTGTCAGAAAACTTAGGTCCTACATGCTGTGTGATGTGAAAGAAAATTTTTTTTAAAGTTAAAAATCAAGTATTAAAAAATAATAAAGTTGCAGATTTTGCTCCTAAATATCTAATAAACAAGAAAACATTACTACAGTTCAATATTTATTTACTTTATTTAAAGTAAAATTCACATACAACATAATCCATAAATCTTAACCTTATGAATTTTGGTGAATTTTGACAAATGCATGTATCTAATAACTCAAACCCATATCTGGATTAGAACATTACAATTATTCTAGCCCCTTCATTGGATCACTGCCTTGTGGTGAAGAGGCTTGAGTAACTCAATGAGGCTATGAGCCATGCTGTGCAGGGCCTGCCAAGACGAATGGGTCATAGGAGAGAGTTCTGACAAAATGTGATCCATTGGCAGAGGGAATGGCAAACCATACCTGTAAAAAGCAAAGACATCACCTTGCTGACAAAGGTCTGTATAGTCAAGGATGTGGTCTTTCCAGTAATCATGTATGGATGTGAGAGCTGGACCATAAAGAAGGGAGAGCACCAAAGAATTGATGCTTTTGAACTGTGGTGTTGGAGAAGACTCTTGAGAGTCCCTTAGACAGCAAAGAGATCAAACCAGTCCATCCTAAAGGAAATCAACTCTGAATACTCATTGGAAGGACTAATGCTGAAGCTGAAGCTCCAATACTTTGGCCACCTGATGCAAAGAGCCAACTCATTGGAAAAGGCCCTGATGCTGGGAAAGATTGAAGGCAGAAGGAAAAGAGGGCGACAGAGGATCAGATGATTGGATGGCATCACTGACACAATGTGCATGAACTTGGGCAAACTCTGGGATACGGTGAGGGGCAGGGAAGTCTGGCATGCTGCCATCCTTGGGGTTGTGAAGAATTGGACATGACTTGGCAGTTGAACAACAGCAACATGATTGTAGACTGTTTCTTCATGTCCTTTCTCTGTCAGTCCCCATCTGCATCTCCCAGAGGAACCATGACTCTTTTCTACCACAGATTCATTTTGCATGCTCTAGACTCTCATATAAATGGAGTCATACAATATATATCCTTGTGTAAGTCTTCTTTATCTATTGGCTTTTAAATCTGTATCTCTTTGCATTAGTTACTATTTGATCCGTGGATTACAATGTGTATCTTTTAACTCTTTGTAGTTTATTTAAGGCTAATATTATATCACTCTGTGTTAAATATAATAACTGAGCAATTTATAGGTCCATTTACCCCTTTCATCGTCCTATATGATACAGTTGTTCTATGTATTGTGTACATAATTGTTAAAATATGATTTCAGCAGTCATTTGTATTTAAAGAAACTAAGAGAAATTTGTCTTTTATTTACCCACATAGTTATCATTTTCAGTTCTGAAGTTCCACATTTTCTTCTTCCTGTAGTCCATAGAACTGCCTTTAGCATTTCTTGTAGTGCTGCATAAACAGATTTTCTAGCTTTCATTTATCTAGAAAAACATTTTCTAGTTCTTTTGTCATTCTTGAAAGATACTGTCACTGGATATTAATTGTGGGTTAACAGTTTTGTTTTTGTTTTTTTCTTTTATTTCTTTAAAGGATATCATTTGGTCTTCTCAGTCAGCTAAATTGTGTGACTTTTTTTCTGGCAGGTTTTAAGAATTTCTTGTCATATTTGATTTTCATCAAGTTGACTATGATGTGCCTTGACAAGGTTATCTATGTATTTCTCCTATTTAGGGTTCACTAAACTTTTAAATCTGAAAATTTATGTCTTTGCAAAATTTGGGAAATTTTTGGTTATTATTTCTTCAAATGTACTGCTGCCTCATCCCTGTTTTCTCTTTTTAATTAATTAAGATACTAATTAATTGAGAGTATAATTAAATTTTATAGCTTTTGCTGTTATCCCACCAGTGACTAAGGATATTCCCTCTGACATCCTGTTTTATTTTCTTACTCCCACCAAAACATTTCTCTCAAACTAGATTCAATCCAGCTTTTAGTGAATTATTCTGTATAGTTCATCAATATTTTATAGATCTTTGGAAGACATGGAGGTTGTAAGAGAAGGAGGGTGGTAATTCAAGTACATAAAAATAGTTTTGAATTCACATGTTGTGATTTACTTGTTTCATTATTATAATAAATTTGATTTTTTAAAGATTAGGCCATCTTTTTTTACAATTTCCAAATATGATCAGGTATAATAGTTCTTTTATACTCAAAAATTGTTTGAAAAGATATTAGTTAAAATATATCTCATTACAGAATCTTCTTGGAATTGCTCTCGAATGGTGCCATTATTTTCATATAAATACACAGATCCACTTGTGTTTACTGATACAATTTTATTCCAGATATTCTGTGATAATATATGACTTCATTGAAACAGCCCTGAATGGGAGGAAAGTTGTTAACTAGTAGTGTTTTAGGTGGAAAAGGCAGTGGCAACCCACTCCAGTACTCTTGCTTGGAAAATCCCATGGACAGAGGAGCCTGGTGGGCTGCCATCTATGGGGTCTCACAGAGCCAGACACGACTGAAACGACTTAGCAGCAGCAGTGTTTTATGAATCAGAAAACAAACTACTCTCATTTTCTGATCATTAAGGATCTGGAAATATATTTTTCTTTTAATATGAAGAAAGCAAATATATTATCCTGTGTCTTTGTGAAGTCATTGCACCTATAAGAATAGGTAACCTAAAGGTGTATGGTTAAATATGGATCCAAAGCACTTCTGATAACTTTTTAGGGTGAGACTCAGACTGTTCTGCTCATATATAGTAATATATTGATTTTGATTTAGTGTTTTTATAAAAACAGATTCAACTTGTTAAACAAGAGGTGAGACTTATATGATCTCTTTCATTAAAGAAATATTTCACAAATTATGTTGTTTTAGACTTATGAAATTAAATAAGTATTAGAAAAGGATTCATATTTTTAAAAACATTACTATGATTTTCCATGAATGAATTACATTCAGATACTTGGTATTTATACTACTACATTTTCTTCCATATTAGTTATTTCATACTGGCTTGTCTTCCCATCTATGGAAAAGTCATCAGGATCCAAAAACTGTAGTTTCTTGAAGGAAAATACTAAATATGTATAATATTAACAAAATATTTACCAGTGTTGCTGTTAAGTCCTCTCTTCTAACAGGTATGTAAAGAAAATGCTATACAAAAATGTAAACTTTTTTTTCCTTTTGGAAAGTTAGTCCTCACTAATTATTATTGGGGCTTCCCTGGTGGCTCAGATGATTAAGAATCTGCCTGCAAGTCAGGAGATCTGGGTTCTATCCCTGGGTCGGAAAGATCCCCTGGAGAGGGAATGGCAACCCACTCCAGTGTTCTTGCCTGGATAATTCCATGGACCAAGGAGCCTGGTGGTCTACAGTCCATAGGACTGAAAGAGTTGGACACGACTGAGTTTCTAACACACACACAGTTATTATTTACATAAGAAAAGGTAGGATTTAAAACACATAGGATACATTTTCAATAGAAAAAACCTATTTAAATCAAGACCATTTTTCATATGGTTTTGTTTCAAAATCCCTAAGTACCCAATGTAATAATTTTTGACAGAAGCAGTTCTTGTGTTAAGTTTTGGAGTTTAGAAGTATTGTTCACTAATCATGAGTAAATCTCATCAGGGAGTCCTCTAGGTAAGAAAAATGCCATTCCTGTAAGACAAATGCATTTAATCTAGTGATATTCTATGATGTCAAGTGGTATAAAACATTTATTAAACTGTATAATAAATAGGACTCAATTCTGCTATATCCCTGGAGCTCAAATAAAATTCTTGCCTGAAAAAATCCCATGGACAGAGGAGCTGGCAGGCTATAGTTCATGGGTTCTCAAAAGAGTCAGACACAACTTAGCGACTGAACAACAAAATATATCATAGTTTGCACATGTGCACTGTCATGCTTGACTCTTTGGGATGCTATGGACGGTAGCCCACCAAGCTCATCTGTCCATGGGATTTTCCAGGCAAGAATACTGGAGTGGGTTGCCATTTCCTATTCCAGAGGATCTTCCCGATCCAGGGGTTGAACCCACGTTTCCTGCATGTCCTGTATTTGCAGGTGGATTCTTTATCTTGATGCCACCTGGGAAGTCTCTTATCATACTTTATTAGCAATAAACTAAATATGAAAGAGTTGCTGTGTTAATTTTGTAAATTAGCTCAATTCGTGCTTCTCAGTTTTGTTTATGTGCTTTATATTAATGAAACATAGGAAATGTAGAGATAGTTCTAGTGATGTTTTAATGATGCATTCAGAGTTGATGTTTTTGTAATTTATATACACATGTATCAGTTCAGTTCAGTCACTCAGTCGTGTCCAGCTCTGTGACCCCAAGGACTGCAGCACACCATGCTTTGCTGTCCATTACCAGCTCCCAGAGCTTACTCAAACTCGTTTCCTCAAGTTGGTGATGCCATCCAACCATCTCATCCTCTGTTGTCCCGTTCTCCTCCCTCCTTCAATCTTTTCCAGCATCAGGGTCTTTTCTAATGCGTCAGTTCTTCGCATCAGGTGGCCAAAGTATTGGAATTTCAGCCTCAGCATCAGTCCTTCCAGTGTACACTCAGGACTGATTTCCTTTAGGATTGACTGGTTGGATCTCCTTGTAGACCAAGGGACTCTCAAGAGTCTTCTCCAACACCACAGTTCAAAAGCATCAGTTCTTCAGCTCTCAACTTTATGGTCCAACTTTCACATCCACACACGACTACTGGAAAAACCACAGCTTTGACTATAGGGACCTTTGTTGGCAAAGTAATGTCTCTGCTTTTTAATATGCTGTCTAGGTTGGTCATAGCTATTCTTCCAAGGAGCAAGCGTCTTTTAATTTCATGGCTGCAGTCACCATCTGTAGTGATTTTGGAGACCAAGAAAATAAAAGTCTGTTTCCATTGTTTCCCCATCTGTTTGCCATGAAGTGATGGGACTGGATGCCATGATCCTAGTTTTCTGAATATTGAGCTTTAAGCCAACTTTTTCACTCTCCTCTTTCACTCTCATCAGGAGGCTCTTTAGTTCTTTGCTTTCTACCATAAGGGTGGTGTTGCCATTATTTAAGGCTGCCATTATCTTATCACAGTTTAGCCTCAGGCCAAACAACTGGGAAGGAACACAGCCCCACCCATCAACAGAGAATTGGATTAAAGATTTACTGAGCCTGGCCCTGCCCATCAGAACAAGGCCCCTCAGTCAGTCCCTTCCACCAGGAAGCTTCCACAAGCCTCTTATTCTTCTCCATTAGAGGGCAGACAGACTGAAAACCACAATCACAGAAAACTAACCAATCTAACCACATGGACCACAGCCTTGTCTAACTCAATGAAACTTTGAGCCATGCTGTGTAGGGCCACCCAAGATGGACTGGTCATGGTGGAGAGTTCTGACAAAGTGTGGTCCACTGAAGAAGGGAATGACAAACCACTTAAGTATTCTTTCTTTGAGAACCCCATGAACAGTATGAAAGGGCAAAAAGATAGGACACTGAAAGATGAACTCCTCAGGTCAGTAGGTGCCCAATATGCTATTGGAGATCAGTGGAGAAATATCTCCAGAAAGAATGAAGAGATGGAGCCAAAGCAAAAACAACACCCAGTTGTGGATGTGACTGGTGATGGAAGTAAAGTCCAATGCTGTAAAGAACAACGTTGCATAGGAACCTGGAATGTTAGGTCCATGAATCAAGGTAAATTGGAAGTGGTCAAACAGGAGATGGCAAGAGTGAACATTGACATTTAGGAGTCAGCGAACTAAAATGGACTGGAATGGGTGAATTTAACTCAGATGACCATTTTATCTACTACTGTGGGCAAGAATCCCTTAGAAGAAATGGAGTAGCCATCATAGTCAACAGAAGAGTCTGAAATGCGGTACTTGGATGCAGTCTCAAAAATGACAGAACAATCTCTGTTCGTTTCCAAGGCACAGTATCACAGTAATCCAACTCTATGCCCCGACCAATAATGCTGAAGAAGCTGAAGTTGAATGGTTCTATGAAGACCTATAGGAGCTTCTAGAACTAACACCCAAAAACGATCTCCTTTTCATTATAGGGGACGGGAACACAAAAGTAGGAAGTCAAGAAACACCTGGAGTAACAGGCAAATTTGGTCTTGGAGAACAGAATGAAGCAGTGCAAAGGCTAATAGAGTTCTGCCAAGAGAACACACTGGTTGTAGCAAACACCCTCTTCCAACAACACAAGAGAAGACTCTACATGTGGACATCACCATATGGTCAGTATGTATGGCTGGTTAAAGCAAAATAAATTATTCATCCAAGCAGGGAGCATTTTTATATAAATTGTCAAGGAAAGTGCCACCTAATAGGACATGAGAGGAAAATAAATTGACAAGACTTACTTTATATCCTGTGCTCTGTATACTCTGTCCCATCCAACTTCTTAACATCCCTCTGAAAGTAGGAAGTATCTCAGTTTTGCGGGTGAGTAAACTGGCTTCGATGGACGTGAGTTTGAGTGAACTCCGGGAGTTGGTGATGGACAGGGAGGCCTGTCATGCTGCAATTCATGGGCTCGCAAAGAGTCAGACACGACCGAGCGACTGAACTGAACTAAAATGAAACTGGCTTCAGGAATTAAAATAACTTGCTAAGGTCACACAGCTTGTAGCATCAGAATTGGGATTGATACCAATCAACTCCAAAATCCTCGTTCTTTATTACTATCATTTTTGAAAATTAATATGATCAGAAATGTAAACTGTATAGAAAAGTTAGCTGTTGAAAACTAACAACAGCTAAAAGTTACCTGGGAAAACTTAGCTGTTGACAGTGTAGGGATTTACTTGAAAATGATTAGATCCCTTATCTAACTAATAAATGGTAAAAAATATAATGGGCAAAAACTCAGTGTGTGAGAGTTTGTAGCTTTCTGCTCTTCCTCTGGGATAGTTCTGACTTTGCTAATTGAGTTTCCTGCATTTTCCCTCCCTCCAAGGAAGGCTCAGTTTTGTCAGGCTAGGTCTTTGGGGATTTGTAATATAGAATTGAGAGACAGAGATGAGATAGAAGGAATATGAAAGTCACCACAGCAGTATAGTCTCATTGTATTAATCCATGTTTTCTGCTTTGTATCTTGTCATGGTTGCATTAAAAAAAAAAAACTTCAAGACTTCCTGGTGATCCAGTGGTTAACCCTGTGCCTCCACTGTAGGGGCATGGGTTCAAACCGTGGTCTGGAAACTAAGATCCTACATGCCACATGGCCGAAAAATTTTAAATAAATAAATAAATAGAATAATATATAAAAAGCTTTTCAGTGGCGTTCTTCAAATCTCACAAGAGAATGCTGCTGCTGCTGTGTCACTTCAGTCGTGTCCGACTCTGTGTGACCCCATAGACGGTAGTCCACCAGGCTTCCCCGTCCCTAGGATTCTCCAGGCAAGAACACTGGAGTGGGTTGCCATTTCCTTCTCCAATGCATGAAAGTGAAAAGTGAAAGTGAAGTGGCTCAGTCGTGTCTGACCCTGAGCAACCCCATGAACTGCAGCCCACTAGGCTCCTCCATCCATGGGATTTTCCAGGCAAGAGTACTGGAGTGGGGTGCCATTGCCTTCTCTGACAGAGACTGCTAGTAGCTCCTAATTGTGTAGCAATGTTAGAAGATGTTGATAATTCTTAAACTTGGATATTTGAGTTTACTGTGTTATTCTCTTTATTTTTGTATATGTTCTGATATTTGCTATAATAAAGAAAATGTCTTAGTGATTGTACTTGATTGTTAATGATCCTCCTATAATCCTGGAGTGTCAGAACTATATCTTATATATTATTGTGGTATATTTCTGATTGTCTTACATGTAGTAGCCACTCAATAAATAAACACCTGAATTGAACTGAATATACTATTTTGTTGTTCAGTTTTAAATAAGGACTATTTAAGTAATTGTTAATATATAAAGTATATATTATATATATACTGTAGCCTACCAGGCTTCTCCATCCATGGAATTTTCCAGGCATGAGTACTGGAGTGGGTTGCCATTTCCTTCTCCAGAGGATCTTCCCGGCCCAGGGATTGAACCCGGGTCTCCCACATTGCAGGCAGAGGCTTTACCATCTGAGCCACCAGGGAATCCTTTAATATATAAAGTAAAAATAGACTTTTTGGCTAATACTGTAAAGGGGAGAAAATGTTTTGAAATTAGATAGTGGTGGTGTTTGTAGAACCCTGAATATACTAAAACATTGACTCTTGTATACTTTAAATGAATATGTTTTAAAGTATATGAATTATATCCTAATTTTAAAAAAGAATGTAAATATATGCAAAGATAAGATATAAACTGGGAGAAGATAGTTGTACCACATAAAACTGATAAAGAATTTCCACAAATTAGTAAGGAAAGACAAATTGTATAGACGAATAGACAAATTTCAGGAACAGGCACATCACAAAGAGGAAAGAATTGCCAAAAAAAGATGCTCACCTCATTAGAGATGAAAGAAATGCACATAGTAAATTCAATGAAACAAAATTGTTATGCTTACCAGATTTGCAGAAATGAGAGTTGAATCATTCCAATTATTGACAAAGATGTACAGAACAAGAACCTTTGTACATTGCTGGTGGGAATGTTAACTAGTACAATCACTTTTGAAAAGATTTTGGTATTATCTGGTAAAAATGAAGATACATGTGTGCTTTGATCTAGCAGCTCTACTCCTGGGAGTAGTTGTGTGTGTGTGTTTGTATATACACCTGTGTATGTGTTTTCTGTCCTGTTACCAATAATCTGTAATACCACCTGTACTGGGTTTGCACATTTTCACAGCCCTGTTTCTGGGCTATTACTTTAAATGTGTTTATTTATGCACTAATTTTGTTCTGGCTTAATGATTGTGTTGTTTAGCTGCTCAGTTATGTCCAACTCTTTGTGACACCATGGACTGTAGCCCACCATGTTTCTCTGTTCTTGTGATTTCCAGGCAAGAGTACTGGAGTGGGTTGCCATTTCCTACTCCAGGGCATCTTCCTGACCCAGGGATTGAACCAGAGTCTCCTGCAAGTCTCCTGTGTTGCCAGCAGATTCTTTACCACTGAGCCACTGAGGAAGCCCTAATTACTGTAGCTTTATCTCTTTCTTTTTGACTGCGCTGGGTCTTCATTGCTGTGCGCAGGCTCTCTTGCTGTGGGGGCTACTCTCTCGTTGTGGTATTTAGGCTTCTCATTGAGGTGGCTTCTCCTGTTGTGGCGCACTGGCCCTAGAGTGCATGGGCTTCATTATTTGTGGCCTGTGGCCTCAGTAGTTGGGGCACAGGGGTTTAGTTGCTCCTCAGCGTATGGAATCTTCCTGGAACAGGGGCCAAACCTGCCTCCCCTGCATTGGCAGGTGGATTCTTAACCTCTGGACCATCAGGGAAGTTTTAAAATAAGCCTTAATATCTAGTAGGGTCACCTCCAGAAATGTTCTTTAGGAGTATTATGGCTATTCATCGTCCTTTGCTTTTCCATGTAAACCTAAGGATCACCTTGCAAGTCTTATGCGAAGTCCTGCTAAATTGTTATTGAACTGACATTTATTTATTTATTTATTTTTGAACTGACATTTAATTACTTTGAATTTGTGGGTCATTTTGAAAATAATTTTCATGAAGATAATATATTTCTCCATTTATTTAGGTCTTCTTTAGTGCCTTTCAATCAAATTTTATACTTTTCTTTATAAAGATCTCATACTCTGTTAGATTAATTCCTAGAGGGGTGTGTGTGTTGGAGAGAGAGAGAATAATGTCAATTTAAAAAACAACTTTGGGACTTTCCCTGGTGGTCCAGTGGTTAACACTCTCTCTGCAAATGCAGGGGACACAGGTTCAATCCCTGGTCTGGGAAGATCCTACATGCTACGGAGCAGCTGAGTCCTCACAGCACAACTAATAAACCTGCACTCTAGAGCACAGGACCTGCAACTGAGCCCATGTGCCCTAAAGCCCATGTTTGGCAACAAGAGAAGCCACCTGAATGAGAAGCCTGTGCACTGCAACAAGGAGTATCGCCCTCTTGCAACAACTAAGACCCGGTGCAGCCAAAAACTAATTAATTTTTTAAAAAGCAACTTTATAGAGGTACAATTTACACCGTAAAATTCACCCATTTTAAGTGTGCAGTACAGTTCACTGTTTTTAAGGGAATATTTCAGAGTTGTGCAGCCATCATCACAATCTAATTATAGAACATTTTCATCACCCCAAAAAGAAACCTTGTGCCCATTGGCATTCTTTCTAACCACCCCTGGCTCTAGGAAACTACTAATCTGGTAAACACACATACACACCAAAAAATCACTTTATTATGGACTTTTAAAAATAAATATACAAAGTCAAAAGAATAGAACAATGACTCCAAAACTGACTCCAAAACAACAAATTTGGTGAATCTTATTTTCTGATTCCTCCAGATTCTATCTAACGTCTCCCTGGATTGTTTTAAAACCTATTTCAGTCATAATTTCATTTCTTTCATAAGTTTGTAAATATGTGTGTCTCTTCAAGGTATAAGGACTCTTTTTAAAAACTTAACTATGATATCACTATCACACCTAAAGAGATTAACAATAATTCTTTAGTATCATCTAATATTCAGTCATCCTTTCATGAATCACAGTTTATCGTGGCAAAGGAACTTGTATAACTCAATGAAGCTGTGAGTCATGCTGTGCAGGGCCACCCAAGATGGCCCTGGTCATAGTGAAGAGTTCTCACAAAAATGGCACTGGAAGCAACAATTAGAACCAGACACAGAACAATTGACTGGTTCAAAATTGGGAAAGGAGTATGATAAGGCTATATATTGTCACCCTGCTTATTTAACTTATATGCAGAATACATCATGTGAAATGCCAGGCTGAATGAATCACAAGCTGGAGTCAAGATTGCCAGGAGAAATATCAACAACCTTAGATATTCAGATGACACCACCCTTATGGCCGAAAGTGAAGAAGAACTAAAGAGCCTCTTGATGAAAGTGAAAGAGGAGAGTGAAAAAGTTGGCTTAAAGCTCAACATTCAGAAAACTAAGATCATGGCATCTGGTCCCATCACTTCATGGCAAATAGATGCGGAAACAGTGGAAAAAGGAAAGTGGAAAAGCTGGCTTAAAACTCACATTCAAAAAACTAAGATCATGGCATCCAGTCCTGTCACTTCATGGCAAATAGAAAGGGGAAAAGTAGAAGCTGTGACAGACTTTCTTTTCTTGGGCTCCTTTGGAGCCGATGGTGACTGCAGCCATGAAATTAAAGGATGCTTTCTCCTTGGAAGAAAAGTTATGACCAACCTACACAGCTTATTAAAAAAGCAGAGACATCAATTTGCTGACAAAGGTCTGTATGGTCAAAACTGTGGTTTTTCCAGTAGTCATGTTTGGATGTGAGAGTTGGATCATAAAGAAGGCTGAGCGCTGAAGAACTCATACTTTTGAACTGTGGTGCTGGAGAATACTCTTTGAGTCTCTTGGACAGCAAGGAGATCAGACCAGTCAATCCGAAAGCAAATCAATCCTGAGTATTTATTGGAAGGACTGATACTGAAGCTGAAGCTCCAGTACTTTGGCCCCTAATGCAAAGAGCTAACTCATTGGAAAAGTCCCTGATGCTGGGAAAGATAGAAGGCAAAAAGAGAAGGGGGCGGCATAGGATGAGATGGTTAGTAGAATCACCAACTCAATGGTCTTGAATTTGAACGAACTCTGGGAGATAGTGAAGGACAGAGAAACCTGGTGTGCTGCAGTCCATAGAGTCACAAAGAGTCGGTCATGACTTAGCAACTGAGCAGCAACAACAACTACAATATTCATTCAGTTTTCAAATCACTATTCAAGAGCAATCTATATGTTGCATTCATTTGATATGTCTCTTAAAACTAATTTAATCTCTGATGATTTCCTGTCCCTCTGTTTTTTTCTTGGCCACCCATTTGTTAGAGAAATTAATCATTTGTTGGTAATCTGTAAAAAAATTTTTAATAAAATGGTAGGTGGTTCTGGAGCAGCACATCCTGTCCAGTAGACAAATAACATGAACCACAAATGGAGGCCACATAATTAAAATTTTCTAGTACTTGCATCGGAGAAGGCAATGGCACCCCACTCCAGTACTCTTGCCTGGAAAATCCCATGGACGAAGGAGCCTGGTGGGCTGCAGTTCACCGGATCGCTAAGAGTCGGACATGACTGAGTGACTTCACTTTTGCTTTTCACTTTCATGCATTGGAGAAGGAAATGGCAACCCACTCCAGTGTTCTTATCTGGAGAATCCCAGGGATGGGGGAGCCTGGTGGGCTGCCGTCTATGGGGTCGCACAGAGTCGGACACGACTGAAGTGACTTAGCAGCAGCAGCAGTACTTGCATTAAAAAAGAAAAAGATGAAATTAATTTTGACTAATTTTAGTCAACCGAGGGTGTAAAAATATCATTTTAACATATTCAATATAAATAATTATATTTTACATTCTTAGGTTTCAAAATCTGTTATGTAGTATACATGTACAGCATATCTCAGTTCAGAGTGGGAAATTTCAGGTGCAGTGCACATCTAGAAGCTTCATCAGACTTAGGCTTGAATCTTTGTCAAGAACAATTCATAGGTGATGCTATATATTGTATTAATATATTGCATTACAGCAGGTGGCAGATGTCTGTTTTTGTTATGTATGTGTGTGTTAAGTTTGTTCCAGAGTTTTGTTTGTTGTCAGCCTTTCAACTCATGGTTTTAGCTGCTATTGATGATAATTGCCTACATTCATATCATTAATTATTGAAAATGGTGACTGTCTAATTCTGTCATTACTTTTGCATCTAATAGCAGAATTGTTCTATAAAGAAGAATTGTTCCTATTGGTTGTTTGGTTGCTTTCCTATTATTTTTTAATCACAGTTATACTTTGTTACTAATTTTTAAACTTAATTAAATAGTCATCAGAAAATGTGATCTGTATGTGATGCCCTTTTAAAAATCTGTTGAATCTTGCTTTATGGCCTATTGTATGGGCAGTTCTCAAAAATATTTCATCTGTGCTTGAACAGAATGTTCGTGCCCCAGTTGTTGGGTACCTTGCTAAATATGATTATAAAATAAAACTTATTAATTATATCATTCACGTTATTAATGTCTGTACTGATTCTTCATTTGATCTGTCAGTTACTGAAAGAGATGAGTTATAATTTCTTCTGTTATAAGAGTGTATTTATTTATGTAATTCTATTGGTATTTGCTTTATATATTCTGGAGTTCGGCTATTAGTTATACACAACTTTGGATTGTTATGTCTTCCTAGTGAATTGAACCTTTAATCATGTAGTGACCCTCTTTACCTTAGTAATACTTTTTGCGTGAAGGTTTATCTTGTTGGGTAGTAGTACTGGTTGGTATTCTCAGGTGCAACTTTACTCATCCTTTTACTTTCAGTCTCTTTTCTTATATTTTATGTCTTTTGGGAACATATGCAGTTGGATTTTAATACTGAAAAATCTAGACTGATAGTCTTTTAAATTGTAAATGTGAGTCCATTTATACTTTCATTACTGACATAGCAGGTTTATTTCTACCATCTTTTGTGTTTTTTATTTTCATACTTTTCCTGCATCTTGTTGTTGTTTTTGTGGTTCTTTTCCTCTCTTCGTCCTGCTTGTTTTCTTTTTCTTGTCCTTCTTTGGGATAGATACACAATATATTTCTTTTATGGTTATTCCAAAAATGTTAAGATGCATATTTAACCTAAACCCCAAAGTTTTTTAAAAACATTTTTTATTGAAGTATAGTTGCTTTATAATGTTGTGATAGCAACATTACTGTGTAGCACAATGAATCCGTCATACGTATACATATATCCCCTCCCTTTTGGACTTCCTTCCCATTCAGGTCACCACAGTGCATTAAGTAGCTTTTGTATAGCAAAAGAAACCATAAACAAGATGAAAAGACAACCCTCAGAATGGGAGAAAATATTTGTAAACAAAGCAACTGAGAAAGGATTAATCTCCAAAACATACAAGCAGCTCTTGCAGCTCAATATGAAAAAAACAACTCAATCAAAAAACAGGTGAAAGGGACTTGGTCCCAAGTCCAGTGGTTGGGAATCTGCCTGCTAGTGCAGGGGACACGGCAGTTCAATCCCTGATCTGGGAAGATGCCACATGCTGCAGAGCAGCTAAGCCCATGTGCCACAGCTACTGAGCCAACGTGCTGCAGCTACGAAAGCCCGTTTGCTCTAGAGCCAGCTCTGCAGCAAGGGAAGCCACCATAATGAGAAGCTGGCACACTGCAACTAGAGTAGCCCCTGCTCACCCCAAGTAGAGAAAGCTCAAGCAGCAACGAAGGCCCAGCCCAGCCAAAAATCAATAAATAAAAAAAATTTTTAATGGTGGAAGATCTAAATAGACATTTAAGTAGACATACAAATGGCCAAGAAATACATGAAAAGATGCTCAACATACTAATTATTAGAGAAATGCAAATCAAAACTGCAGTGAGGTATCACCTCACACTGGTCAGAAGGGCCATCATCAAAAAATTTACAAACTATAAATGCTGGAGAGGTGTGGAGAAAAGGGAACCCTCAGTGCACTGTTGATACAGCCACTATCACAGTATGGCGGTTCCTTAGAACACCAGAAATAGAACTACAGTATGACCCAGCAGGCCCACTACTGAGCATATACTCAGAGAAAACCATAATTCAAAGAGATATATGCACCCTAAACCCAGTATTAAATTACATTTACCCAGTTTCTTTATATGACAAGGACTTCTGAGTGTTTAAATGCTGATGAATCTTCCTCAAGGATGATTATTTGTTGATATTTTAGATCCATTTTTTAAAAATTCTACAAAGTAGACTAGACATCGTTATTTTGTAAATAAATGTTTGTTGAGATTTATTCGTGTTTATCTTTTTGTTGTTGTTAGAATTCCAGCATCTCAAGATAGACCTTTCTTCCAAATTACCTTCTTACTAAGGTACATAATTTAGAAATACATTTAAAGGTCTCTTAGTATTTAATGCCATCAGTTTTTGTTTGTTTGAAATGTCATTATTTGCTCTCACACTTTAAAGAATATTTTGTGTATTTCAATTCCAGCTTGGTGGTTATTCTTTTAGCTAATTTTTAGTTAATTATTCCTCTGTCTTCTGAGTTTTATTGCTATTATTGAGAAATTGGTTGTCTGTCTGTCTATCAGGTATCTGTTTTCTCTTTCTTGTGACTTCTAAAATATTTTCTTTGTCTTTGGTTTTCCAGTTTCCCCCATACTCTATATCGGGTGGTTTTCTTTTTTCTTTTTTTTTATTATCTTGCTTGTGATTTGCTGCTGCTGCTAAGTCACTTCAGTCGTGTCCGACTCTGTGCGACCGCATAGACGGCAGCCCACCAGGCTCCCTCGTCCCTGGGATTCTCCAGGCAAGAACACTGGAGTGGGCTGCCATTTCCTTCTCCAGTGCATGAAAGTGAAGTCGCTCAGTCATGTCCGACCCTCAGCGACCCCATGGACTGCAGCCTACCAGGCTCCTCTGTCCATGGGATTTTCCAGGCAAGAGTACTGGAGTGGGGTGCCATTGCCTTCTCCCCGAATATGACAATCTGTAGTTCAACAAGCTTGAACAATTCTTAGCCATTATTGTTTCAAATATTGCCTCATGTCTCTCTCTGTTCTTCTTCAGGAACTCTAATTAGATATATTAAACATTCTTCCTTTGTCTTTGTCTCTTAATTTTGTTTCTTTTATGTCTCAGTTTTGCATTTGAGTAAATTCTTTAGATCTCTCTTGAGTTCAAACTGAATTTTCACTTTAGGTTCATCTATCCTGCTGTTTAATTTGTCTACAAAGTTTTTAATTTTAATTATATATCCAGTTTCTAGAAACTCTATTAGGTTCCTTTTCAAATCTTCCTGCTCATTGAATAGAATTTGTTTCTTATTCATATTTTTATGTCTTTTCTTGTTTCTTTAACTGTTATTCTACAGCTATTAATTTTTTCTATCTTTGTGGAGATGAGTCTCATGTTTATTATTTTTGCTGACCCTTAATCACAGTGGCTTGTTTCCTATGTTTTGTGTTTTGATTGTCGGTCTGTTCATTTATCTCAAGATAGTTTTCATAGTTTAGCCAGCATTTTTAGGTAACTTACAATTTTTTTTTAGGGTACATTAGTGTTCTGTTTGCCTGAAATGGAAGATACAAGATATTTTTAGTTAGGAGAAATAGAAATAATGTATCTATAGCACCATAAAATGGGACTCTGCCTTTTAAAACAGAAATTTTAGAATGTATTCTTTGCACTGTCACTTCTTTTGTATTAACGGTTGTCTTAAACTGTAGACATCTATCTATATATGAGAAGTCCTATTTTACTTGTCTCTGTAAGATGTTACTAATTATTTTTTATAATTTATTCATTTGTTTTTGGTTGCACTGGGTCTTCACTGCTGCAGACTTTCTCTTGTCGAGAGTGGGGGCTACTTTCTAGTTGTGATACCCAGACTTCTCATTGCAGTGGCTGCTTTTCTTGTGGAACACAGACTCTAGGGCATGGGCTTCAGTAGTTACAGCACGTGGGCTCAGTAGCTGCAGCTCGCAAGCTTTAGAGTGTGGGCTCAGGAGTTGGTGCATGGCTTAGTTACTGCACCTACATGTGGAATCTTACCGGACCAGGGATCGAACCTATGTCCCCAGCATCGTGGATTCTTATCCACTGAGCCACCTGGGAAGTCCAAGATGTTACTAATTATTGATTAGCAGGCATAAAGCGAAAAAATGTGTGCTGGTCCTCTAATACACATTTTCTTTTTTTTTTCTCTAATACACATTTTCTTTATAAAGTTTATACGATCAGCTAGAGAAGAGAATGGAGAAGGCGATGGCACCCCACTCCAGTACTCTTGCCTGGAAAATCCCATGGATGGAGGAGCCCTGTAGGCTGCAGTCCATGGGGTCGCTCAGAGTCGGACACGACTGAGCGACTTCACTTTCACTTTTCACCTTCATGCATTGGAGAAGGAAATGGCAACCCACTCCAGTATTCTTGCCTGGAGAATCCCAGGGACGAGGGAGCCTGGTGGGCTGCCATCTGGGGTCACACAGAGTCGGACACGACTGAAGCAGCTTAGCATAGAGAAGAGAATACAATTCATGACGAGAATATAATTTATGAAAAATGAAAATAATCTTTTAATTTTTGAGGCTTGTGTTAAGGACCAAATAATTCTGCCTGGTGTTTTTAGGGCAGTAGTTAAAATAATCTGTGATGTAATATTGAGATGAGAGAAATGTTTTGAACCACCAGCATTAAGTATAACATTCATTATTATTCTCAAGTTATTTCATATGTTTCATATGTGTTCTCCCCCAAAGAAAACCCAAGCTCTTCTATGGTAGAGACTGTATTCTGTTTTGTTTGTATATCTCTATTTTCTTCTAATCCTTAAAAAAAATTTTTTTTAACTTTGTTTTCTGTTGGGTTATAGCTGATTAACAATGTCATGATAGTTTCAGGTGGACAACAAAGGAACTCAGCCATACATATACACGTATCCCTTCTCTGCCAGTCCCCTCTGCCATCCAGGCTGCCACATACACTGAGCAGAGTTCCTTGTGCTATACACTAGGTCCTTGTTGGTTGTCCATTTAAAATTCTCTTCTCTTTTTCTAAGCATGGGTATTTATTTACCTGTTTATTGGCTGCACTGGGTCTTTGTTGTTGCATGCAGGCTTTCTTTAGTTGCCTCGAGCAGAGGCTGCTCTCTAGTTTCAGTGCATGGGTTTCTCACTGCGGTGGTTTCTCTTGTTGCAGAGCATGGGCCCTCTAGGGCGCCTGAGCTTCAGTAGTTGGGGCATGCAAGGCTCAGTAGCTGTGGTGGACTGGTTTAGTTGCCCTGTGGCATGGGGAATCTCCCCAGACCAGGGATCAAACCCGTGTCCCCTGCATTGGCAGGTGGATTCTTTACTTGGACCACCAGGGAGGTCCTCTATCTTCTTTATGTCAAACTTAAGGCCCATATAAATCTTAAGCTTATTCAAAATACTTTTGTCTTTCTTAGCTTGTACAATAGGATCTTTTTATCTTATTTCTCATGAAAATCTTATACCCTGGCATTTCTCTTACTATCTTAGAAAAACTGCATATAATGCAGAAAAGTCCAATTTGAGTCTACTCAGTGTGACTTCTGTATTTGTGGGAAAATTCCAAGATACCTTTCCAGGCCATTTGCTTTTTGATATATCCATATTGTTCCTTATCCCAGTGAAAACAGATATGAGAGACTACCATAATTAGGTAGTCCTACAGTTCTTGCCAGGGTAGTAGGGGTTGCTCATTGTGAACACGTTATGCTGCCAGCAGCTGAGTTAGAACACTGTGTTTATTTGTGAGAGGATCTGAGTATGAACAGTTTGGTTTAAAGATTAAATGAGGGAATAAATTCTATTGGTAAACCTGATGAAATCATTAATTTTTTAAAGAAAATTACTAAATTATAGAGAGAAGTTCGTATTTAAATCATTGAATATCACACTGAACATTGTAGAAATAGAAAATTCTGTGTATATTTCGTTCAAAAGAGTTTTCTAGCTTTCCTCTTCCCTTTCCGAGCAGTGGACATATACACTGAAGGCATCCTTGCTTGATATAATAAGCAACAAGTTGGAATATAGAGCAGAACTAGGTATACAATGTCAGGAGTTCAACTCAGTATATTTATTATGTATAAGAAACTTTGATAGACACTGTAGGTAGTTAGGGAGGTTGTTGAGGTGGATGAATAAGAAATAGTCTTTTGTAAATGTAAAATCCAGTGGGAGAAATCAGTAAATAATATAAAATAGAATTAAATGTTAAATAGAATTTGCAGTAATATGCTATAGGGGAACATAAGAAAGAGAAATAAATGAAGATTGATTAAAGAATTGAGAAGGTATCACCAAGAATGTGGCATTTAAGTTGATTCTAGAAATGGAGTAGTATTTGGATAAACAGCAAGTGCTGAGAATAGGAGTGTGAGGATCTCATTTTGAGGGATCGGTAACTGTGAAGGCATGCATGGCTAAAGCCCTGATTTTATGGAAGGATAAAGGAGAATATAAGGCCGAACTATATGAGTACTTAGTTTTTACTCCGTAATGTTAATAACAACTAACATTTCTCTAATATTTTCATGTACATATTTGACACTTATAAGAACTGCTATGGGAGGTATTATTACTAGTCCCAGTTTATACATGGTCTTGTGTGATTTAGTGGAAGGATCTGGATTCGTTATTTATTTTTTTAATTGAAATGTAGTTCGTTTACAATGTTGTGTTAGTTTCAAGTGTATGGCAAAGTGATTCAGATACATATATTTTTTCCTTTTCAGATTTTTTTCCATCATAGGTTATTACAAGATGCTGAATATACTCTCTGTGCTATACACTAGGTCCTTGTTTGTTGTTTATCTATTTTATATAGATAGACAGTAGTTTGTTAATCCCGAACTCCTAATTTATCCCTCCCACCTTGCCCTTTGGTAACCTTAAATTTGTTTCCTGTGTCTGTGAGTACTTCTGTTTTGTAAATAAGTCCATTTGTATCATTTTTTAAAAATTCTGTGTTATATGATACTTGTTTTTCTCTGTTTGACTTCACTTAGTATGATAATCTCTAGGTCCTTCCATGTTTCTGCAAATAGCATTATTTCATTCTTTTGGTAACAGAGTAACGTTGTGTGTGTGTGTGTGTGTGTGTGTGTTGTCTTTATCTGTTCATCTGTTGATGGACATTTAGGTTGTTTCCATGGCTGCTGCTGCTGCTGCTGCTGCTGCTGCTAAGTCGCTTCAGTCGTGCCCGACATAGTGCTGCTATGAACATGGGGTGCCTGTCTTTTTTCAAATTAGTTTTCTCTGGATATATGCCCAGGAGTGGGATTGCTGGGTGATACGTAGGTAAGTCTAGTTTTAGTGTTTTTAAGGAACCTCCATCATGTTCTCCATAATGGCTACACCAATTTATATTCCCACCAACAGTGTACGAGGGTTCCTTCTTCTCCACAGATTTATTATTTGTAGACTTTTTAATGTTGGCTGTTTGGTGTGAGGTGATACCTCATTGTAGTTTTGCTCTTCATTTCTCTAATATTAGCTTTTAAGTGACAAAATCAACTGGATTTGAAAGTTGACTTTATCACTTACAAAGTTTTGTGACCTCACTTGTTTTTGTGGAGTATTAGTTTTCTTGTCTATCAGCTGTGGATACTTTCCTCAGTAGGTTGTTTCCAGGGCTGCTACGTAAGCTGTGCACCACATTATTGTAGGGTCAGCATTCACACAGACCAGACTGGTGGTATTTTTTTTCTATAAAGGGCCAGATAGTAAATATTTTAGGCCTTGCAAGCCGCTGGGTATCTGCCTCAACTGCTCAACCCTGCTTTTGTAGCACAGAATCAGCCATAAGAGAATATGTGAAGATGTGGGTGTGGCTGTATTCAAATAATATTTCACTTACAAAAACAGGTGTTGGGCCAGTTTTGGCCCACTGCCCAAAGTTTGCTTACTCCTGATATAGACCAGGATATGAATGCGGCACCCTTGAGCTGTGCAGTGATGTGGTATAGGTTGTTTTAAGGAATAAATTACATGAATTGTAAGGAATATTTATTTACAACGCAGAAATAGTTCAAACTTAGTACATGTGAATGTTCAATAGTAAAAGTCCATCCACTTTCCTTCTCTTCCCTTTTAAAGTTATTGCCATTGAAATCTTGGGTAAACCACTTAAACCTTTGCCCTCAACTTCAGAATTCTCAATTAGGTGCATAAGTTAGAGTGAAATCTCGAAAGATGTTTTGAATTCATTAAAATGGGTGATAACTGGGAGTCATGGCTGAGACGTTGTTATAACCGAGTGCTACTCTATACAGCAGTCCTAAACACAACACGATAGGGAGCTTGAAGTTCAAAATGATGGTGCTGTTCTTCAGTGTCTCCTGTGATTTGTGTTACCTTATGTCAGCTAGGACTTTTACCTGGAGAGTGAATACTCTTCAGGCTCTCTTCAGAATAGCATATGGAAGTAGTGTTGTCCTGATTTTGATCCCGTGCACATCAGACCACCACTGTATCATGCTTGAAATACAGTTAAACATTGGGAAAAAGCATATGTTATACTAGGGCTACCAGAAGGGGTGAGGTGAATATGGGCTTTCTCTTGACTTAGTTATAGCTTTGTTAATACTGTTCCTTTCAAGGCACATTTTTAATTTTTCTGTGCTTTTTTTCTCAGTGCTGTGAAGAGGCTTCATATCATATTATATAAATCAAATGGTGATTATCTACTAGGGCTGATTTTGACATTGCTTTTGAGTCTAGGTTTAGGAGTAACAAGTTAATTGCTCTTTTTAGGATGTTATATGTTATGAGAATATCTTGATGTTGAATTGCCATATATAATTCTTTTCTTTCACTGTCTACGTTAAAAGAAACTTTTTGTAGTTGCCATTTTAGCTGTGGAATAAATGATATTCTATTTCTACATTTAAAAATATTTTTCTTTATTCTATATGATGTATACATTCTTCTTGCATTTTGTTTTTTGAAACTTTTTTATTGTGGTAAGATATGAAGAGTGTGGCAAAGGATGAGACGGTTAGATAGCATCACTGACTCAGTGGGCATGAATTTGAGCAAACTCTGGGAGATTGTGAAGGACAGGGAAGCCTGGCGTGCTGCAATCCATGGGGTCACAAAGAATCAGACATGACTTAGTGACTGAACAAGATATACATAACATTAAGCTTATTTTAGTTATTTTTAATTGTACACTTGAGAAGCATTAAATATATTCACAGTATTGTGTTACTGTCTCTAGAACTTTTTCATCATCTCAAACCAGAAGCTGTGTACTCCTTGTGTGCTATACTGAGTCGCTTCAGTTGTGTCCGACTCTTTCAACCCCATGGACTGTAGCCCACCAAGCTCCTCTGTTCATGGAATTCTCCAGGCAAGAATACTGGAGTGAGTAGCTGTTCCCTTCTCCAGGGGATCTTCCCGACCCAGGGATCGAACCAGGGTCACCTGCACTGTAGGCGGATTCTTAACCAGCTGAGCTACCAGGGAAGCCCACCTGTACTCATTAAATAGTAACTCTTCATTCACCTAGGAGTGATATTACTGGATCATATGATAATTCTATGTTTAATTTTGAGGAATTGCCAAAGTTTTTCAGTGATTGTGCCAGGCATTATGTTTAAAAAGATAGTTTTAGAAGGCTTTTTGATACCTTATTTTGAAAATATACTTTTTATTTTAACATATGAGATGTCTTAGAATTTTATAAATGTGTTATCATTTGGGGGTAATAACATTTCTAGATTTGCCTTTTCAGTACTTTTTTCCATTTCTCTAAATTTGAAGGAAGTATTAAATACCACTTTCTTTGATATACATTTACTGAGAAGCTAGAAAAATTCTTACATTCCAGCAAGTGAAACATGCTATAAATAAATCCTGCCACTTCTCAAACTAGTTAACACTCAAGGTTTCCAAGCATTCTGAAACTTGTATGATAATGGAACACTAAATTTTGCTTGTTTCCTAGAAAATACTTGAGTTTTCCCAAGAGGAATAAACTCTTTTTTCCAAAGTTAAATTTATACAGAATCTCATCCATTATCAGTACCTTAGATAAAAGGTAAATAATATTTAATAAGGGGGAAAAAAGAGACTGTTTTATGACAGATAAATTGTATTGAGTACTCAACTGTTCTGAGAACTTTCATCACATTATCTTATTTAACCCCCACAGCAACCACCAAGTAGGAACTCTTATTATCTATAGGTTACAGATGAGGAACTTGAGGCATACAGAGAGGTTAAATAAGTTGCCCAAGGTCACTCAAGCTAACAACTAGTAGATTCATATTTAATTCAGAACATCTTTATCAAAAAGCATATTTTAGTGACTGCTTATTGGCACTAACATAAATTTGTCTGTATTCCTATCTTAATAAATTTGTAATAAAGGTGAGCCCAAACCATTTTGTATTACTATTTTAAGGATTCAGGAAAAAAGATAGTTGATATTAATTATAGAAAGGCTACTTATTTCCATATACAGACTACAATTAGTATAATCTTTTATTTAATTTAGTCCCCAAGTTCACTATCTTTTTGGTATCTCATTCATTAGCAATGATGCATATAGTATATACTAGTGAAAGTTGCTCAGTAATGTTCTACTCTTTGTGACCCCATGGACTATATAGTCCATGGAATTCTCCAGGCCAGAATACTGGAATGGTTAGCCCTTCCCTTCTCCAGGGGATCTTCCCAACCCAGGGATTGAACCCAGGTCTCTTGCACTGCAGGTGGATTTTTACCAGCTGAGCCACCAGGGAAGCCCAAGAATACTGGAGTAGATAGCCTATCTCTTTTCCGGTGGATCTTCCTGACCCAGGAATCGAACCGGGGTCTCCTGCATTGCAGGCAGATTCTTTAACAACTAAGCTATCAGGGAATCTGATAGTGCTCAATAAATCTTTGGTGAACAAATTTGTAAAAATTTTCTTTCTCTTTATAAATCCTTATAAGATAAGATCATGTACTATAAATGTTGTTATGGTTGTTGACTTTACTGAGCCATACTTGTAATTATATGCTTTTTCTTGAATACATGAGAAACAGTAAAACACAGTGGTAAAGGGCATGGATTTTGTTGTCAGACAAACTTGGAATTAAATCTGGCTCCTCTTACTAATTATGTAACCTTGAGCAAGGCACTTAACCTCTCAAACCTCAAGTTTCTTATCAGGAAAATAGAAATCCTTACAGGATTGTTGGGATGATTAAATAATAGAACATGTGTGATGTGCTAAATGAGATCCAGGACCCATTTTAATGTGCAATAAATGTTATTTTTCTGTTTCAGATTACTGTATAACACATGATCAGTGTCTTAAAGGAATGTACCTCTTAAATAGAAAACATATATACATAACTTAAAAACTGTATATATTGTATATAATTGTGATATATCTGATTTATATATATATATATATATACACACACACACACATTATGAAATAATTATCACAGTCAAACTTAACATATCCATCACCTTCCATAGTTACTATTTTGTAGTAAGAACACTTGAGAGTTGCTCTCTTAACAAATTTCAAGTACAATACATTATCATTAACTATAGTCACTGGGCTACAAACTTATTCATCTTATAACTGAAAGCTTATACCCTTTGATCAATATTTCCTGTTTTTCCGTACTAGTCTCTGTTAATTACCATTCTATTCTCTATCAGTATGAAATTGACTTTGTTTTTAGATTCCACATATAAGTGAAGTAATGTGGTATTTGTCTTTCTATCTCTGGCTTGTTTCACTTAGCATAACACCCTCCAGGTTCATCCATGTTGTCATACATGGTAGGATTTCCTTCTTCCTTAAGGCTAAGTCATATGTAATTGTATATGTACACCTAGTTTCTTCATCTGGTGGTCAGTGTATGCACACTCAAGTTGTGTCCATTTCTTGGCTACTGTGAATAACGCAGTCAGTGAATGTGGGAGTGGAAGATTCTTCTTCAAGGCAGTGATTTTACTCCCTTTGGGTGTATACCCAGAAGTGGCGTTGTTGGACCATGTGGTAGTTCTATTTTTAATTTTTGGGGACTGCTATACTGTTTTCCATAATGGCTATAGCAATTTACATTCCCACCAGTAGTACAGAAGGGTTTCCTTTTCTCTATATTTGAATACTTGCTACCTTTTGACTTTGTGATAATAGCCATTTTAACAAGCATGAGGTGATATCTCATTGTGCTTTTGATTTGCATTACCCTAGTAAAAGAGGAGAGTGAAAAACTTGGCTTAAAGCTCAACATTCAGAAAACTAAGATCATGGCATCTGGTCCCATCACTTCATGGGAAATAGATGGGGAAACAGTGGAAACAGTGTCAGACTTTATTTTTTGGGGCTCCAGAATCACTGCAGATTGTGATTGCAGCCATGAAATTAAAGGACGCTTGCTTACTCCTTGGAAGTAAATTTACGACCAACCTAGATAGCATATTAAAAAGCAGAGGTATTACTTTGCCAACAAAGGTCCGTCTAGTCAAGGCTATGGTTTTTCCAGTGGTCATGTATGGATGTGAGAGTTGGACTGTGAAGAAAGCTGAGCGCTGAAGAATTGATGCTTTTGAACTGTGGTGTTGGAGAAGATTCTTGCGAGTCCCTCGAACTGCAAGGAGATCCAACCAGTCCATCCTAAAGGAGACCAGTCCTGGGTGTTCATTGGAAGGACTGATGCTGAAGCTGAAACTCCCAATACTTTGGCCACCTCATGCAAAGAGTTGACTCATTGGAAAAGACTCTGATGCTGGGAGGGATTGGGGGCAGGAGGAGAAGGGGACGACAGAGGATGAGATGGCTGGATGGCATCACCGACTCGATGGACATGAGTTTGGGTGAACTCTGGGAGTTGGTGATGGACAGGGAGGCCTGGCATGCTGCGATTCATGGGGTCGCAAAGAGTTGGACACGACTGAGCGACTGAACTGAACTGAATGATTAGTGATATTGAAGATCTTTTCATGTACCTTTTGGCCATCTGTTTGTCTTCTTTGGAAGAATGTCTATTCAGGTCTTTTGCTCATTTTTAATCAGGTTAGTTTTTTTTCTTTTGCTGTTTAGATATTAAATATGACTTCCAAATATTTCCTCCTGTTCTATAGGTTGCCTTTTCATTTTGTTGATAATTCCTATACTGCAAAGAATCTTTTTAGTTTGAGGTAGTGCCACTTGGATTATCTTTGTTTTTATTGCCATTTCTTTTGGTGTCAAGTCCAAAAAGATCATTGCCAAGACTAATATCCTTTTTTCTCCATATTTTCTTTTAGGAGCTTTACAGTTTCAAATCTTACATTTAAGTCTTTACTCCATTTTGAGTTCCCATCAGTTATTTCATCATAGTTTCCAGATTGTGCTAAAAGCTCAACAGAATTAGTGTCTTTGTGCTAAGTTATTTCATTTAGGCATACAAAAGTATTTAAAAGTAAAAACATTTAAAGTATATCATGAATAAAAGAAATTCCTTGTGCAAGTAAGTCATAATTAAGAGTAGCAATAGTCCTACTGATTTTAGTTACAGATTGCTGTATGAATATCAAACTATGACACCAAATTTTGTGTACAATAAAACAAAACTTAATCTGAAATACTTAATTGTGTACTTAATTCTAATTGTAATACCTTACTACTGTTTTCCAAGTATAAAATTTTCGAGTATAAATGGTAAGCAATCCCTGTGTTTATATTCTTTTATATATATGTATGTCATTTAGAAATTAATATTAATGTCGTTCAGCTTAACTTTGTGTTTTTATAGTCACCTGATTGGGAGAAGGCAATGGCAACCCACTCCAGTACTCTTGCCTGGAAAATCCCATGGACGGAGGAGCCTGGTGGGCTGCAGTCCATGAGGTCGCTAAGAGTCAGACACGACTGAGTGACTTCACTTTGACTTTTCACTTTCATGCATTGGAGAAGGAAATGGCAGCCCACTCCAGTATTCTTGCCTGGAGAATCCGAGGGACAGGGGAGCCTGGTGGGCTGCTGTCTATGGGGTCGCACAGAGTCGGACACGACTGAAGCGACTTAGCAGCAATAGCAGCAGCAGATTAGAAGGAAGGAGTTCACTAGGAAAAGAAGAAGCAATTTCATTTTAATATGAAGAGTCCTACATTCAAGCCTCTTTTCCAGTGAATGCCACTCAGAAGCCAGGATAATCATCCGTCTTTGTATACACACTTTAGGTATTTGATTTAACCTAGCTTAGAGCAGGTGAGTACTTTCCCAATGTAATAGAAATGGACTGTCTTCATTGTAGAGCAAATATTAGGGCCCTAGGAAACTAGTAAGAGATGGAAATGGAATAATAACTAAAGTCGTCTTCAACAATGAAGGGAACTTATTTTAAGAGTTAATGGGATTTGTGAAAGGGTTTTCCTAGACTTACTAACTCCATTATTCTTTGCTGGAGGCAGGGATGGGAGTGGGCTGAATTGTGTGAAAATTGTTCTTTCCTAAATTTCTCTCTGCATTCTGTCTGTAATGATACCAGTTATTTAAGTTACACAACTTTTGGTATGAACTACTTTAATCAACTGGTTTTTCTAATAACTATGTCAGATACATCAAGGTAATGAGATTTTGAAAGATGATCAAGGAAAAAGTGAGATAATTTTAAAGCATGAGTTGGTGAAGGCAAAGCCTTGAGTGGGAGTTGAGGTGGCAGCATCCGGGAGGAATCTGGCAGACAGAAGGTAAAGACTTCCTAGATCGAGATGAGGATTACTAAAGAGAGAGATGGCAAGAAAGATATAATAATGGAGGTGGGCAAGTAACAAGAGGCTTCCTTAGTGGCTCAGTGATAAAGAATCTGACTGCCAATGCAGGAGACATGGGTTTGATCCCTGGGTTGGGAAGATCGCCTGGATTAGGAAATGGCAAGTCATTCTAGTATTCTTGCTTGGGAAATCCTAGGCACAGAGGAGCCTGGTGGGCTACAGTCCAGGAGGTCATGAAGATCAGACATGACATGATGACTAAACAACAAGTAATGAACGAATGAAAAAAAGCTGGAAAATAGATCAAAGAAAGGAGGCACTGAAACAGGGTACTGACAGAGGTTAGCAGGCATGTGAACAAGCATTATAGAATATGAGCAGTGGTAGGCTGTTTATTTGGAAGGATAGTTTCACTCTCTTTCTGTCACCATTTTACCCCAGTCCCCACTCTCCCTCAAAGTAGGAGAGAAGATGAACCTGCCTCTGATTTTGTTATGGGTTTAACTAATAATTGGGCTTCCCTGGTGGCTCAGATGGTTAAGAATCTGCCTGCAATGTGGGAGACCAGGGTTTGATCCCTGGGTTGGGAAGATGCCCTGGAGAAGGGAATGGCAACCCACTCTAGTATTCTTGCCTGGAGAATCTCCATGGATAGAGGAACCTGGAGGGCCATAGTCCATGGGGTCACAAAGACTGAGTGACTACACTTTCACTTTAGCTGATAATTAGGGTTAGAACAACCTAAAAGTATTTGTGGGAATTCCCTGGTGATCCAGTGGTTAGCTCTCAGTGCTTAGGTGTCAGTGCTTTCACTGCTAGGCCAGGTTGGATCCCTGGTCAGGAAACTAAGATCCTGAAAGCTGCACAGTGCAGCCAAAAATACATAAATAAGTAAACAATTAAAATATATATATATTAGTAAAGTAATGCTTACAATTCTCCAAGCCAGGCTTCAGCAATACATGAACCGTGAACTTCCAGATGTTCAATCTGGATTTAGAAAAGGCAGAGGAACCAGAGATCCAATTGCCAACATCTGCTGGATCGTGGAAAAAGCAAGAGAGTTCCAGAAAAACATCTATTTCTGCTTTATTGACTATGCCAAAGCCTTAGACTCTGTGGATCACAGTAGACTGTGGAAAATTCTGAAAGAGATGGGAATACCAGACCACCTGACCTGCCTCTTGAGAAATCTGTATGCAGGTCAAGAAGCAACAGTTAGAACTAGACATGGAACCACAGACTGGTTCCAAATAAGAAAAGGAGTACGTCAAGGCTGTATATTGTCACCCTGCGTATTTAACTTACAGGCAGAGTACATCATGAGAAATGCCTGGTTGGGTGAAGCACAAGCTGGAATCAAGATTGCTGGGAGATATATCAATAACCTCAGATATGCAGATGACACCACCCTTATGGCAGAAAGTGAAGAGGAACTCAAAAGCCTCTTGATGAAAGTGAAAGAGGAGAGTGAAAAAGTTGGCTTAAAGCTCAACATTCAGAAAACGAAGATCATGGCATCCGGTCCCATCACTTCATGGGAAATAGATGGGGAAACAGTGTCAGACTTTATTTTTGGGGGCTCCAAAATCACTGCAGATGATGATTGCAGCCATGAAATTAAAAGACACTCCTTGGAAGGAAAGTTATGACCAACCTAGACAGCATATTAGAAAGCATAGACATTACTTTGTCAACAAAGGTCCATCTAGTCAAGGCTATGGTTTTTCCAGTGGTCATGTATGGATGTGAGAGTTGGACTGTGAAGAAAGCTGAGCCCCGAAAAATTGATGCTTTTGAAGTGTGGTGTTGGAGAAGACTCTTGAGAGTCCCTTGGACTGCAAGGAGATTCAACCAGTCCATCCTAAAGGAGATCAGTCCTGGGTATTCATTGGAAGGACTGATGCTGAAGCTGAAACTCCAATACTTTGGCCACCTAATGCGAAGAGCTGACTCGCTTGAAAAGACCCTGATGCTGGGAAAGATTGAGGGCAGGAGGAGAAAGGGACGATAGAGGATGAAATGGTTGGATGGCATCACTGACACAATGGACATGGGTTTGGATGGACTCCGGGAGTTGGTGATGGACAGGGAGGCCTGGTGTGCTGCGGTTCATGGGGTCGCAAAGAGTCGGACACGACTGAGCAACTGAAATGAAAAAGTATTCGCCATATTGTTAACTGGTAGGAAGAATGTCAGAGTTGGACATTCTTCTGTTTTGTTTTCTATTTTATTCTGGCCTCATACTAGGATTTAAGTGAAGTCGCTCAATCGTGTCCAACTCTTTGCAACCCCATGTACTGTAGCTACCAGGCCCCTCAGTCCATGGGATTTTCCAGGCAAGAGTACAGGAGTGGTTTGCCATTTCCTTCTCCAGGGGATCTTCCCAACCTAGGGGACGAACCCGGGTCTCCTGCATTGCAGGCAGACGCTTTACTGTCTGAGCCACCAGGGAAGTCTCAAAAGCCTACAGCACCCAGTATTCCCAGGCAGTCTCCCACCCAAGTACTAACCACGCCCAACCCTGCTTTGCTTCCAAGATCAGAATGGGTGCGTTCAGGGTGGTGTGGATTTAAGTGTTTGCTAAAAATAGTGTATTCACATTCCTAAAGGTATATCTCGTAGCCTTTTGTAAACTTGCTGTTTGATTAAGATGATTCCTGTTTTAAACACTGATAGGCTGTAAATAGAAAATGTGCAAGTTTGGGTCTGATAGGTGGTTCTTTTTTGGAATACAATGTGCTTTTTTTTTTTGTAAAGAAATTCTTACAAGCATAAGTTTAAACCTCTGGTTAATAAAGCTGTGATAACAGACAGGTCAACCATGGCTGTTAGGGAATATAGATTGTAATTGATTCTGTTGTTCAGGGTCTGTAACAACTGCAGGCTGCCAGAGTCAGTCACACCACTCTCTTCTCCTTGTCACTTAAAATTGGGAGGCAGCAAAATGTTGTGAAAAAGGTATGTCAGGAGAGCTGAGTTCTGATTATTCTTGCTCTTCTGGTTTGACCTAAGGCAAATGCTTCTAGCCTATTTTTTTTTCTGATTTTCAAAATGAGAATAATAGCTCTCTTACCTATGTCAAAGCAGATAATATATGAGAGTACCTTTTAAACTATCAAGGCAAAGTATAAGAATAAAGTCTTATCCTCATTTTTGTCACCCAAGGAAAATTGTATGTAGTTGAAGAAAAACATAAGTGGGCATATTGCTGCCATATAAGCACTTTCAATAAATTGTTCAAGGAATCGAATGGCCAGGAAAGGAACTATAAAAGTATTGGAAAAATAATCATGTGGGTACTTTCATGAAAGGCAGACTTACTTGAAATTCCAGGCACAGGAATGGTTTCTTAGGATTTTAATTATGTGGTTCTCCAAAAGATCTAGGTGAAAGGGGAAAGGGCTCATTTAATAATTGGATATGTTTTATATCAAAATACAGCAAAAATGAATATAGGAGGATAGTTTTTATGCATCTATTGTTAATCTTTGAAATTCGGAATAACATTGCTACTGCTGTTTGGATTGCCCATTGTTTGGTTCTTAATTTTATTTCCTTAGGAAACTGTCTTTTGTACGTTCTTTAATTTTTGTAAAACGAAGTATAGATTATGTTAAACATAGACAATGTAGATATTTAATTTTCATACAAATTAAATATAAGATATATAAGATACTATATTTGTTTCGAAACATACAAATCATAGTTGGAGAAAGGGTTAAAAAGGAGATGAGCACGCAGAAAAAATTCCCAATCCAGGGTAAAAAAATATATGTAATAATATCAGTCAATGAATTTATTTATATGTAATGTAAAACAGTTTTTCCCTTGTGGGTAAAAATTGTAAGTTGTCCTAAATATCGCAGTCTTAATCTGAGTGATCTACTGGGCCAACACTTGTGAGACTATATAGCATGGGCCCTGTGTAAGAACTTCTTACCCTGTTTAAGAACTCCTAATCAAGGGAGGAGGGTTCAGGATGGGGAACACAGGTATACCTGTGGCGGATTCATTTCGATATTTGGCAAAACTAATACAATATTGTAAAGTTTAAAAAAAAAAAAAAAGAACTCCTAATCAGCTGCTGCGTGCTGCAGAATAAACCTTTTGTTTATTTTTTTTGGCATTGTTTTATTTTTATTATTTTTTAATTGGAGGATAATTGCTTTACAATGTTGTGTTTAAACTTTTTATTTTTAAATCTTGTGTACTCAAATACTCCTATCAGAGAAGATATGCATTTCTCCATTCTAAATATTATTAGTCATTTTAATAAAACCAATATAATCATTTTGAAAGAGAAGATTCACCTTTAAAATACTTATTCTGTTTTTCTTAATTTAGTTTGCCCTACCTGCTGATAAATATTGTTTTATATAAATGCTAATGTTTACTTCTTTGAGTATTGTCTTGCATTTTTTTAAACTATGAAAAGAAGAAATATATTTAAAATAAGCATTTTTCAGTTCAGAAAATGGTTGACGATTTAGAAAGCTTAGGTGTTTATATTGATATTTCTTTAGAAAACAGTGCTGACAGGCATTTTCTGACTTACTCTGCATATTTTATAGTACACTTCTATATTTAAAAATATGAAAATTTACTTTTAATGGTCTCTGACATTTTCCTCAAGTTTCTTCAGAACAAATGAACACTTCTTTTGTATCTTGTAAAAGAAATTAGCTGGACAGATCCAGCTGTTAAATTTATAAATAGCTACAGATATCTACAGCAATAAAGGGTTTACTCAGGTTGTTATGGCAACTAAAATTCGCCAGAACCTCAAAGATAAGGTACATTGAAGGAGGAGAGTACATTAAAGGTACATTTAATCCCAATATATGATAAAAATTATTGTTTACTATCATTTTAGATTGCAAGAGAGAAATTAGTTTTAACTTGTCAATATAAATTATTTTCCTTCATGTACAAAGATTCTTTTACTTACTGTCTACATGACTTTTTTAAGGAGGCTTTGGATTGTGGTGATGGATTATACTGACCCATCTAAACTCTTTTTTCTTGGTTCAGTTTTTAATGAGTTGCATGTTTAATTAAATCTGCTGTCTAGGGTTGAGGGTGCATTTTTGAGTCCATGAAATATGCTAAAGACTGCATTGGGCTTTAAGTCCATGATCTGACACTAAATGCTTTATCCAACTAAACCAAAGTTTGAACATTTTAAAAATCTTTTAAGGTAATTGAAATATGTGGATCTATTCACATATTGTTACATAGTAGGTCTGGGAGAAGAACATTGGAAACTGTAGATTTTTTAAATAATTTCATTTTTGTTCAATATAACATGTACAGTTTTTTAGGATAAAGTGAAATAGTATGCTACAAATTTTATAATAAGAAAGAACAGTCTCTTACCCTTTTCTTCTCTACTCAATTCCTCATCAGAGGCAACTTTTTTTTTCTGGTTGTACATGTGGGATCTTGGTTCTCTGAACAGAGATGGAACCTGTGCTCCCTGCAGTGGGAGCTCAGAGTCTTAACTACTGGACTGCCGGGGAATTTCCTGAGGCAGTAATTTTTAATTCTTTAGTTTGTTTCTGGAATTTACTTCTGTGTCTCTAGAGAATGTTTCTATTTCTGTCTCATGCTTTTTCAATTTTAAAATCTTTGTTTCTTATTTTAGGAGGTAAAGATTTAATGATCTTATCCAACTCTTACATATCCAACTCTTGGGTATGGCATAAGCCCTCTTGGAGGAGGTCGCCATTAACCCCACCATAGAGCTGCCAGAACTTACACAGGACTGTAATAGACTCATGGAGTGCCCAAACAGAACCTTGTGTGCACCAGGATGCAGGAGAAAGGAGCAGTGACCCCATAAGAGACTGATTCAGACTTAACTGGGAGTGTCCAGGAGTCTCCAGCGGAGGCGTGGGTCAGTGGTGGCCTGCTGCAGGGTTGGGAGCACTGAGTGTAGCAGTATATGCACTGGACCTTTTGAAGGAGGTCGCCGTTGTCTTCATTACCTCCACCATAGTTTGCCCCAGGTAAATAACGGGGGGAACACAGCCCCACCCATCAACAAAGAATTGGATTAAACATTTACTGAGCATGGCCCCGCCCATCAGAACAAGACCCAGTTTCCCCCTCAGTCTCTCCCATCAGGAAGCTTCCATAAGCCTCTTACCCGTCTCCATCAGAGAGGACAGACAAACTGAAAACCACAATCACAGAAAACTAAAGCATTTGATCACATGGATCACAGCCTTGTCTAACTCAATGAAACTATGAGCCATGCCTCGTAGGGCCACCCAAGATGGACTGGTCATGGTGGAGAGTTCTGACAAGGTGTGGTCCACTGGAGAAGGGAAGGGCAAACCACTTCAGTATTCTTTCCTTGAGAACCCCATGAACAGTATGAAAGGGCAAAAAGATAGGACACTGGAAGATGAACTCCTCAGGTCGGTAGGTGCCCAGTATGCAACTGGAGATCAGTGGAGAAATAACTCCAGAAAGAATGAAGAGATGGAGCCAAAGCAAAAACAACACCCAGTTGTGGATGTGACTGGTGATGAAAGTAAAGTCTGATGCTGTAAAAAGCAGTATTGCATAGGAATCTGGAATGTTAGGTGCATGAATCAAGGAAAATTGGAAGTGGTCAAACAAGAGATGGCAAGAGTGAATGTCGACATTTTAGGAATCAGAGAACTGAAATGGACTGGAATGGGTGAATTTACCTCAGATGACCACTATACCTACTACTGTGGGCAAGAATCCCTTAGAAGAAATGGAATAGCCCTCATAGTCAACAAAAGAGTCCGAAATGCAGTACTTGAATGCAATCTCAAAAACAACAGAATGATCTCTGTTCATTTCCAAGGCAAACCATTCAATATCACGGTAATCTAAGTCTGTGCCCTGACCAGTAATGCTGAAGAAACTGAAGTTGAATGGTTCTATGAAGACCTATAAGACCTTTTAGAACTAACACCCAAAAAAGATGTCCTTTTCATTATAGGGGACTGGAATGCAAAAGTAGGAAGTCAAGAAACACCTGGAGTAACAGGCAAATTTGGCCTTGGAGTACAGAATGAAGCAGGGCAAAGGCTAATAGAGTTTTGCCAAGAGAACACACTGGTCATAGCAAACACCTTCTTCCAACAACACAAGATAAGACTCTACACGTGGATATCATTAAATGGTCAACACCGAAATCAGATTGATTATATTCTTTGCAGCCAAAAATGGAGAGGCTCTATACAGTCAGCAAAAACAAGACTGGGAGCTGCCTGTGGCTCGGATCATGAACTCCTTATTGCCAAATTCAGACTTAAATTGAAGAAAGTAGGGAAAACCACTAGACCATTCAGGTGTGACCTAAATCAAATTCCTTATGATTATACAATGGAGGTGAAAAATAGATTCAAGGGATTAGATCCAATAGACAGAGTGCCTGAAGAACTACGGACCGAGGTTCGTGACATTGTATGGTAGGCAGTGATCAAGACCATCCCCAAGAAAAAGAAATGCAAAAAGGCAAAATGGCTGACTGAGGAGGCCTTACAAATAGCTGAGAAAAGAAGAGAGGCTAAAGGCAAAGGAGAAAAGCAAAGATACACCCATTTGAATGCAGGGTTCCAAAGAATAGCAAGGAGAGATAAGAAAGCCTTCCTCAGTGATCAATGAAAAGAAATAGGGGAAAACAATAGAATGGGAAATAGTAGAGATCTCTTCAAGAAAATTAGAGATACCAAGGGAACATTTCATGCAAAGATGGGCGCAATAAAGGACAGAAATGGTATGGACCTAACAGAAGCAGAAGATATTAAGAAGAGGTGGCAAGAATACACTGAAGACCTATACAAAAAAGATCATCATGACCCAGATAATCATGATGGTATGATCACTCACCTGGAGCAAGACATCCTGGAATGTGAAGTAGAGTGGGCCTTAGGAAGCATCACTATACACAAAGCTAGTGGAGGTGTTGGAGTTTCAGTTGAGCTGTTTCAAACCCTAAAAGATGATGCTGCGAAAGTGCTGCACTCAATATGCCAGCAAATTTGGAAAACTCAGCAGTGGCACAGGACTGGAAAAGGTCAGTTTTCATTCCAATCCCAAAGAAAGGCAATGCCAAAGAATGCTCAAACTACCGCACAATTGCACTCATCTCACACACTAGCAAAGTAATGCTCAAAATTCTCCAAGTCAGACTTCAACAGTACGTGATCTGTGAAATTCCAGATGTTCAAGCTGGATTTAGGAAAAGCAGAGAAACCAGAGATCAATTTGCCAACATCCATTGGATGGATCATCAAAAAATCAAGAGAGTTCCAAAAAACATCTATTTCTGCTTTATTGATTATTCCAAACACTTTGACTCTGTGGATCACAACAGACTGTGGAAAGTTCTTCAAGAGAGGAATACCAGACCACCTGACCTGCCTCCTGGTAAATTTGTATGCAGGTCAGAAAGCAACAGTTAGAACTGGACATAACAGTTCTGGAATAACAGACTGGAATAAGAGTCTGGAATAACAGACTCGTTCCAAATCGAGAAAGGAGTATATCAAGGCTGTATATTGTCACCTTGCTTATTTAACTTATATGTAGAGTACATCATGAGAAACGCCTGGCTGGGTGAAGCGCAAGCTGGAATCGAGATGGCCAGGAGATATATCAATAACCTCCTTCTCCGATATGCTGATGACACCACCTTTATGGCAGAAAGCGTAGAAGAACTAAAGAGCCTCTTGATGAAAGTGAAAGAGGAGAGTGAAAATGTTGGCTGAAAGTTCAACATTCAGAAAACTAAGATCATGGCATCTGGTCCCATCACTTCATGGCAAATAGATGGGGAAATAGTGGAAACAGTGGCAGACTTTGTGTTTTGGGGCTCGAAAATCACTTCAGATGGTGACTGCAGCCATGAAATTAAAAGATGCTTGTCCCTTGGAAGAAAAGCTATGACCAACCTAGACAGCATATTCAAAAGCAGAGACATTACTTTGCCAGCAAAGGTTCATCTAGTGTAAGCTGTTTTTTTTTCCTGTAATCATGTATGGATGTGAGAGCGGTCTATAAAGAAAGCTGAGTGCCAAAGAATTGATGCTTTTGAACTGTGGTGTTGGAGAAGACTCTTGAGAGTCCCTTGGACAGCAAGGAGATCCAACCTGTCCATCTTAAAGGAAAACAGTTCTGAACAGTCATTGGATGGTCTGATGCTGAAGCTGAAACTCCAATACTTTGGCCACCTGATGCGAAGAACTGACTCATTTGAACAGACCCTGATGCTGGGAAAGATTGAAGGCAGGAGGAGAAGGGGACGACAGAGGATGAGATGGTTGGATGGCATCGCCGACTCAATGGACATGAGTTTGAGTAAACTCCAGGAGCTGGTCATGGACAGGGAGGCCTGGTGTGTTGCAGTACATGGGGTCACAAAAAGTCAGACAGGACTGAGCAACTGAACTGAACTGAACTCTTGCTGCTACTTACTCCCATCCCCCAATATAATTATATCACAACTTTGAGTTATAGGTTAAGAGTTATAATAAAGTAAAAATAATTTAAGACTTAAAAAAATAATAATTTTAAATACATATGCTATGCTATGCTATGCTAAGTCACTTCAGTCGTGTCTGACTCTGTGTGACCCCATAGACGGCAGCCCACCAGGCTCCCCTGTCCCTGGGATTCTCCAGGCAAGAACACTGGAGTGGGTTGCCATTTCCTTCTCCAATGCAGGAAAGTGAAAAGTGAAAGTGAAGTCACTCAGTCGTGTCCGACTATTAGCGACCCCATGGACTGCAGCCTACCAGGCTCCTCCGTCCATGGGATTTTCCAGGCAAGAGTACTGGAGTGGGGTGCCATTGCCTTCTCCGTTAAATACATATGAAAGTTGCAAAAACAGTAGCTTTCATAAGTATTCTTCACCCAGCTTCCCCCAGTAACAACAGCTGTTTCTGTATGACTGATTGGATATCATCAGAAAACTGTGGGGAAAAGGTGAGGCAAATCTGCTTTCTTTTCCAAGCCTCTGAAGCGTACATTTACCAACAAATAAATGCAAATAACTAAAGCTGAAAGCCAGATTCATATATGAGTACAAATGGATGAAAATTTATTACTACCTGCATCTATGTGTATGTATTTTGTTAAGATACTGACAGAGAGTACTATAGGTGAAACAGTATAGTGACTTAAGTGACTTAGTGATGTATGACTCTTTGTGATCCCATGGACTGTAGTCCACCAGGGTCCTCTGCTTGCAATTCTTCATGCAAGAATACTGGAGTGGGTAGCCATTCCTTTCTCTAGGGATCTTCCTGACCCAGAGATCAGACCTGCCTTACAGGCAGATGCTCCTGCATTGCAAGCAGATTGATTATCATCTGACCCACCAGGGAAGCTGCAAACTGTATAACCATAGTGTCAAAACTAGAAAATTGACATTAGTACAATACTGTTCATTAACTAAACTAGAGACTTTATTTGGATTTCACTACAGTTTACATTAACTCTTAAAATTTTTTTTTCTGCTGTGTAGGTCTATGAAATTTTATTGCATGTATAAATTCATATAGCCATCACCACAATTGGAATATAGAACTCCCAAAGAAACTCTCCCTCATGCCCTCCCAGCCCTAACCTCTAGCAGCCACTGATCTATATCACTATAATTTTGTCATTTTGAGAATGTTATGTCAATCATATAATATGGGACCTTTTGAGATTTTCTGTTTTTCACTGAGCATAATGCCCTTGAGATCCATCTAACTGTTACGTTATTAATAGTTCATTTGTTTTTATTACTGAGTGGTAGTCCGTTGTATGGATATTCCACAGCTTATTTTTCCATTCATCCATTGAAAGATATATCTGTTGTTTCTAACTTTTGACTACTACAGATAAAGCTTATTATGAACATTCATGTGGAGATTTGTGTGTGAAAATGTTTTAATTCTCTTTGTTAATACTCAGGAGTGTGATTATTGAGTTGTGTTGTGTTTAACTGTATGAGAAATTGCCAGTTTTCCAGGTGACGGTACCATTTTACATTCCCACCAGCCGTGTGTGAAAGATCCTATTGCTCCATATCCTTACTCGCACTTGGTATTTGTTTCCTAGGGCTGTGATAACAAATTAAATAAACAAGGTGGTAATTTATTCTCCCATAGTTATGTAGGCTAGAAGTTAGAAGTCAAGGTGATAGCAGGGCCATGCTCTGAGGAAAAAAACGCTCCAAATGTCTGTCCTGTCTTTGGTAGTTGCCAGCAGTCCTGGTGCTCCTTGTGTTGTGGCTGCATAACTCCAGTCCCTGCCTCTGTCTTCATATGGCTGTCTTCCTCTGTGCATATATCCACTTGTATATGTTCATATGGTCTTCTTATAAGGATATCAGTCATTGAATTTCAGGCCTGTTCTGATCCTGATAACCTCATTTTCATTAATTGCATTTGCAAAGACCCTTTTTCTAAGTAAGATCACATTCTGAGGTACCAAGTAGATATGAATTTCAGAATTTCAGTGGACAGTTAAACCCAGTACATTATTGTCAGTACTTTTAATTTTAGCCATTCTAATAAATTTATAGTGGTATCTCGTGGTGGCTTTAATTTGCATTCTGTGATGGGTAATAATGTTGAACATCTTTTCATGTGCATATATTCCTTGCATTTACCTTGCATTTATCTTCTTGGTTGTTTTTATCCATTTTCTAATTGGATTATTTACTGTTGGTTTTCAGTTCAGTTGCTCAGTCGTGTCCAACTCTGCGATCCCATGAACTGCAGCACACCAGGCCTCCCTGGCCATCACCAACTCCCAGAGTTCACCCAAACTCATCTCCATTGAGTTGGTGATGACGTCCAACCATCTCATCCTCTATTGTCCTCTTCTCCTCCTGCTCTCAATCTTTCCCAGCATCAGGGTCTTTTCATATGAATCCGCTCTTTGCATCAGGTGGCCAAAGTATTGGAGTTTCACCTTCAACGTCAGTCCTTCCAAGGAACACCCAGGACTGATCTCCTTTAGGATGGGCTGGTTGGATCTCCTTGCAGTTCAAGGGACTCGCAAGAATCTTCTCCAACACCACAGTTCAAAAGCATGTATTCTTTGGCGCTCAGATTTCTTTACAGTCCAACTCTCACATCCACACATGACCACTGGAAAAACCATAGCCTTGACTAGATGGACCTTAGTTGACAAAATAATGCCTCTGCTTTTTAATATGCTGTCTAGGTTGGTCATAACTTTCTTTCCAAGGAATAAGTGTCTTTTAATATCATGGCTGCAATCACCATCTGCAGTGATTTTGGAGCCCCCCAAAATAAAGTCTGACACTGTTTCCACTGTTTCCCCATCTATCTGCCATGAAGCAATGGGTCCGCATACCATGATAGTTTTCTGAATGTTGAGCTTTAAGCCAACTTTTTCACTCTCCTCTTTCACTTTCCTCAAGAGGCTTTTTAGTTCTTCTTCTAGGGTGGTATCATCTGCATATCTGAGGTTATTGATATTTCTCCCGGCAATCTTGATTCCAGTTTGTGCTTCATCTAGCCCAGCGTTTCTCATGATGTACTCTGCATATAAGTTAAATAAGCAGGGTGACAATATATAGCCTTGACATACTCCTTTTCCTATCTGGAACCAGTCTGTTGTTCCATGTCCAGTTCTGACTGTTGCTTCCTGACCTGCATACAGGTTTCTCAAGAGGCAGGTCAGGTGGTCTGGAATTGCCATCTCTTTCAGAATTTTCCACAGTTTATTGTGATCCACACAGTCAAAGGCTTTGATATAATCAATAAGGCAGAAATAGATGTTTTTCTGGAACTCTCTTGCTTTTTCGATGATCCAGCGGACGTTGGCAATTGGATCTCTGGTTCTTCTGCCTTTTCTAAAACCAGCTTGAACATCTGGAAGTTCACGGTTCACATATTGCTGAAGCCTGGCTTGGAGAATTTTGAGCATTACTTTACTAGCGTGTGAGATGGGTGCAAGTGTGCGGTAGTTTGAGCATTCTTTGGCATTGCCCTTCTTTAGGATTGGAATGAAAACTGACCTTTTTCAGTCCTGTGGCCACTGCTGAGTTTCCCAAATTTGCTGGCATATTGAGTGCAGCACTTTCACAGCATCATCTTTCAGGATTTGAAATAGCTCAACTGGAATTTCATCACTTCCACTAGCTTTGTTCGTAGTGATGCTTCCTAAGGCCCACTTGAGTTCACATTCCAGGATGTCTGGCTCTAGGTGAGTGATCACACCATTGCAATCATCTGGGTTGTGAAGATCTTTTTTATACAGTTCTGTGTATTCTTGCCACCTCTTCTTAATATCTTCTGCTTCTGTTAGGTCCATACCATTTCTGTTGGTTTTAGAGAGTTCCTTATATATTCTGGATATAATTCCTATATGAAACATGTGATTCACTAATACTGTTTTCCCCCAATTTGTCTTTTTATTCTTTCAACAATATCTTTCACAGGGGAAAAGTTTCTAATTTTGATAAAGTCTGACTTTTTTCTCTCATAGAGTATACTTTTGGGGTCTTATCTGTTAACTTTTTACCTAAATCTAAGTCACAAAGAGTTTCTCCTAAAAATTTTTATAGTATTGCATTTAGATCTATGATCCATTTGGAGTTAATTTTTGTGTACATTATAAGGTTTAGGTCAGAGTTAATATTTTGGAATATAGGTGACCATTTGTGAGAAAGACTGTTTTCTTTTGATTGAATTGCTTTTATGCCTTGCCAAAAATTAGTTGTCTGTATGTGTGTGAATCTGTTTCTGGAGTCTTTATTCTATTTTATTGATCTTTATGTCTCTCTATCTACTAATACCACTATCTTTATTATTTTTATCTACATGTGCTGTGCTTGCTTATTAGTCTCTCAGTCATGTCCAACTCTTTGTGACCCCATGGACTGTAGCCTGCCAGGCTCCTCTGTCCGTGGGGATTGTCCAGGCGAAAATACTGAAGTGGATGCCATGCTCTCTTCCAGGGGATCTTTTAACCCAGGAATTGAACCCAGGTCTCCCGCATTACAGGCAGATTCATTACTATACAGGCAGATTCATTACTGCCTTCGGGCTTCCTGAGTAGCTCAGACAGTAAAAAATCTGCCTGCATTGCAGGAGACCCAGATTCGATCCCTGGGTTGGGAAGATCCCTTGGAGAAGGGAGTGGCTACCCACTCCAGTATTCTTGCCTGGAAAGTTCCATGGACAAAGGGGCCTGGCAGGTTCAATCCAAGGGATTGCAGAGAGTCAGACATGTTGAGCGATTAACACTCTTTACTGTCTGAGCCACCACGGAAGCACAAGAACACTGGAGTGGGTAGCATATCCCTTCTCCAAAGGAACTTCCCAGTCCAGGAATTGAACCTGGGTCTTCTGCTTTGCAGGTGGATTCTTTACCAGCTGAGCTACCTGGGAAGCCCTTTATTTACATAGTAAGTCTTAAAAAGGATAGTGCAATTTCCCCATTTTCTTTTCTTTTCAAAATTAGCTATTCTACTTTCTTTGCCTTTCCATATAAATTTTAGAAACATATATCTATATATGTTTATATAAATATATGTCTCTCTATATAGAATTCTCTATATCTGCTCTATATCTACAGAAATGTCCTGTTAAGATTTTATAGGAATTGGTTAAACCAACTTCAGATAAATTTTGTGAGAACTGGTATCTTTACTGTGTTAAATCTTCCAGCTCATGAACTTGCTATGTCTCTCTGGTTACTTAGGCCATCTTTTTTTCTTTCATCAACATTTTGTAGTTTTCAGTAAACATATCTGTATTTTTTGTTAGATGTATATGTACGCATTTTTCTGGCTGAGAGAGCCAACTGCTGTCGTGGCCCCCAGTGATCCCCACCTCCTGTGTTTATGCCTTTGTGTAGTCATCTTTCACATTTTATTATAGTTGGTCTGTATAACCAATAGAATATGGTAGAAGCATATGACTTCTGAGGCTACCCCATAAAAGACATGTGACTTTTCCTTGCTTTCTGCCTTAGATTACTTAGATCATGATCACTGTCAAGCAGCCCTGTGTAGTAGCCATCATAGAGAGGAACTGAGGCCTCTGTCAGCAGAGGCTTCCTGTTAACACCTGTGCAAGTGAACCTTCTTGGATGCAGATCCTCTTGAAAAAAATAATAAAATAATGAAAAGCAAACAAGCTGCAAATACTTTAACAGCTGCACATCATAGGGAAGACAGTTTCTACAGATTTAATTCAGGCAACCACAACAACCTTCAGGAAAAAAACAATTAGAATTCAGAATTGCTATATTATTTAAAATTTCCAGTTCTCAGCAAAAGGTATGAGTCCTACTCAAAGGAAAGAGCAGCAAATATAAATTAACTCTGAATAGGCCTGGATGTTGGATTTAGCAGATAAAAGATTTTAAAACAGCTATTATAAACATGTTTAAGTAATTAATGTGTTAGTCACTCAGTCATATCCAACTCTTTGTGACCTCATGAAGTGTAGCCCGACAGCCTCCTCTGTCCATGGAATTCTCCAGGCAAGAATACTGGAGTGGGTAGCCTTCCCTTCTCCAGGGGATCGTCCCGACCTAGGAATCAAACTGGGGTCTCCTGTATTGCAGGCAGATTCTTTACCAACTGAGCTATTAGGGAAGCCCAATATTTTGCTAATAACTTTTTATTCAAATATTACCAGATATTATAATTTTTCATTAGATTACTGGGCTCACTTCTCATACAGACATAGTTCATTTTATTGTACTTGGCAGTTACTGCGTTTTTTACTAATTGAATAGCTGTTGCAACTATACATTGTTAAGTCTTTCAGCACCAATTTTCCAACAGCATATACTCACTTCATGTCTCTGTGGCACATTTTGGTAATTCTTAAAATATTTCAAACTTTTTCATTGTTATACTTTTGGGGTGCTCTCTGATCAGTAAATATTTGATGTTACTGTTGTAATTGTTTTGGGATGCCATGTGCCCATGTAAGACCGTGAACTTAATAAATGTGTGTATTCTGACTGCTCCATCAACAGTCCATTCCACTACCTCCCTCTCTTTCCTCAGGCCTCCCTATTCCTTGAGACAGTATTGAAATTCAGCTAACAGTTAACCCGCCAGTGGTCTCTTAAGTGTTCTTGTGAAAGGAAGAGTTCTAACTTTAAATCAAAAGATAGAAATGATTAAGCTTAGGAAGGCACATCAAAAGCTGAAGTAGGCTGAAAGCTAGGCCTCTTATGACAGCTAGCTAGGTTGTGAATACACAGGAAAAGTTCTTGAAGGAAATTAAAAGTGCTGCTTCAAGGGCCACATGAATGATAAAACAACCTTGTTACTATATGGAGAAAATTATAGTGGTTTGGCTAGAAGATGAAACTAGACACAACATTCCCTCAAGCTAAAGCCTAATCTAGAGCAATACCCTAACTCTCTTCAATTCTGTGAAGGCTAAGAGACATGAGGAAGCTGCAGCAGAAAAGTTTGAAGCTAGCAAAGGTTGGTTTATGAGGTTTAAGGAAAGAAGCCATCTCCATAACATAAAATGCAAGGTGAAATGGTAAGTGCTGATATAGAAGCTGCAGCAAGTTATCCAAAAGATCTTGTTGCCGTCAGTCACCAAATTGTGTCTGACTCTCCGCAGCCCCATGGACTGCAGCACACCAGGCTTCCCTGTCCCTCCTATCTCCGGGAATTTGCCCAAGTTCATGCCCATTGAATTGATGCCATCCAACCATCTCATCCTCTGTCACCCTCTTCTCCTCCTGCGTTCAGTCTTTCCCAGCTTCAGGGTCTTTCCCAATGAGTCAGTTCTTCGCATCAGGTAGCCAAAGTATTGGAGCTTCAGCATCAGTCCTTCCAAAGAGTATTCAGGGTTGATTTCCTTTAAGATTGACTGGTTTGATATTGCTTTCCAAGGAACTCTCAAGAGTCTTCTCCAGCACCATAGTTTGAAAGCATCGGATTTTTGGTGCTCTGTCTTCTTCATTGTCCAACTGCACATCCATACATGACTACTGAAAGGACCATAGCCTTCACTATGTGGACCTTTGTCTGCAAAGTGGTGTCTTTGCTTTTTAACACACTGTCTAGATTTGTCATAGCTTTCCTGCAAGGAAGCAGTCATCTTCTAATTTCATGGCTGCAGTCACATCTGCAGTGATTTTAGAGCCCAAGAAGAGGAAGTCTGTCACTGCTTCCACCTTTTGCCTTCTACTTGCCATGGAGTGATAGGACCAGGTACCATGAACTTAGCTTTTTAATACTGAGTTTTAAGCCAGCTTTGTCTAAGCTCATATAATTAATGAAGGTGGCTATACTAAACAACAGATTTTCAGTATTTACAAAACAGCCTTCTATTGGAAGAAGATGCCATCTAGGACTTTCGTACTAGAGAGGAGAAGCTAATGCTTGGCTTCAGAGCTTCAAAGGACAGAGTCATACCTCATTAGGGGCTAATACAGCTGGTATCTTGAAGTCGAAGCCGTTGCTCATCTACCATTCTGAAAATCCTAGGAACCTTAAGAACTATGCTAAATCTGTCCTGCCTGTGCTCTAGAAATGGAACAACAAAGCCTGGATGGCAGCACATCTGTTTATAACATGGGCTACTATTTTAAGTCCACTATTAGGACCTACTGCTCAGAAAAAAAGAGTGCTTCGAAATATTACAGCTTGTTGACAATGCACCTGGTCACCCAAAAACTGTAATGGAGATGAACCAGATTGTTTTCATGACTACTAACACAAATCCATTCTGCAGTCCATAGATCAAGGAGTAATTTTGGCTTTCAAAGTCTTACTGTTTAAGAAATACATTTCATAAGGTTATAACTGCTGTAAGTAGTGATTCCTCTGATGGATCTGGGGGAAATAAATTGAAAACCTCTGGAAAAGATTCACTGTTCTAGATACCATTGTTACAGAGTCCAAGCTTGTACTGCTCGCTCCAGGACAGGTCAGTAAATTAAGAAACAAGTTATTAGGGTAAGGAATAGCAACTTTATTCGGAAAGCCAGCAGCCTAAGAGGATGGCAGACTATAGTGTCCCAAAAAAACATCTTACATGAATTAAGAATTCAAGCTTTTTTTAATACTAAAAGTTGGGTGTGTGAATATGGATGGTAGTTACAAATTTCTTGGTGCTAGCTAGATCCCAGAGGAAATGGGATAATCCTTTGTTCTTGCAGCTGTTCATGAAGGTCTGGTCATGACATTACTATCAGTCTCCAACAAGACAAATGTTATTCTCTGTTCTGTAACTTTTTATCTTTGTATGAAAAGTGTTATATCTCTAGGACTTCCCTGGTGGTCCCATGTTTAGGAGTCGGCCTGACAGTGCAGGGGACATGGGTTCAATCCCTGGTTTGGGAAGATTCCACGTGCTACAGGGGAGCTAAGCCCATGCACCACAACTGCTGAGCCTGTGCAGCAATGAAGATCCAGCACAGCAAAAAAAAAAAAAAAAAATTTAAGTAATAATAACATTTTGAAAAGGGAAAAGTGTTACACTTTTAAAAATCAAGTCTGGGAGGTAGAGCCTTGAGAAGGGGCCATTGCATATATGTCAGACTATAGGTAACAATTCTTTACAAAGGTGCAGAGCCAGCAAGACTAAGCACAGGCAATAGAACACAGTTTCATGTTAAAGGAATAGATCCAGTGTGGAGTCAGGTTTGTGTTTCTTCGTTACACTATTAAGAATGTTCTTGATTCTTCAGGTCAAAATGTCAACATTAACAGGATTTTGGAAGAATTTCATTCCAACCCTTTGGGTGAGGTTCAAGAGGTTCATGACTTAAGTGTAGGAAGTAACTGCAGTTGTGATGGAAATAGCAAGAGAACAAGAAATAGAGCTGGAAGATGTGAACTGTATTGCTGCAATCTCATGATAAAACTTTAACACATGAGGAGTTGCTTCTTATGGATGAACAATGAAAGTAGTTTCTTGAGATGGAATCTTTTCCTGATGAAGATGTTATGAAGACTGTTAAAATGACAGCAAAAGATTTAGAATATTACACAAACTTAGTTGATAAGGCAGTATCAGGGTTTGGGAGGATTGACCTGAGATTTGACAGAGATTCTACTGTGGGCAAAATGCTATCAAACTACATTTTATGCTACAGAGAAATCATTCATGAAAGGAAGAATCAGTCAGTGCAGCAGACTTCATTGTCATCTTATTTTAAGGAATTTCTCACAGCCATCCCAACCTTCAGCAACCACCTCCTTGATCGGTCTGTAGCCATCAACATTGAGGCAAGACCCTCCATGAGCCAAAAGATTATAACTTGCTAAAGGCTCAGATGATGATTAGCATTTTTTAGCAATAAAGTATTTTTAAATTTAGGACTGTACATTTTTTAGATGTAATGCTATTGCATACTTAATAGACTATACAGTATAGTGTAAACATAACTTTCATATGCAGTTGGAAACCAAACAACTTTTGGTTTTCAATTCTGATACTCATTTTATTGTAGTGGTCTAAAACCAAACCTGCAGTACCTCCAAGGTATTCCTGTACAGTTGATCCTTAAACAACACTTGCTCAGACTACATAGGTCCATTTATACACAGATTTTTTTTTTTTTCAATAGTAAGCAGTACAGTACTATACGATCTGTGAGTTGGTTGAATCCTCGAATGTAGAACCTCAGATATGGAAGAACTGTGGATATGGATGGTAGACTGTAAGTTAGTAGTGCACTCAAGAAATGAGGTGATCACTTTGCCCATTATAATACGGTATGCCTATGTAGGAATGCCCAGTCTAAATGTAGCCAGTCATTTAGAAGAATTGTATGACCAAATCTGAATTTGCTGAAATTTTATGACATACTATGTATCTGAATATTTTCTGGTAGTCATCATTAATTAGTATTTTCAGGAGGGAGCCAATGGTGGCATATAGCAACCTAGCAACTAGATTCCTTTACAAGTTTCAGTTCAGTTGCTCAGTCATGTCCGTCTCTTTGCAGCCAGATGGACTGCAGCACACCAGGCTTCCCTGTCCCATGACCAACTCCCAGAGCTTGCTCAAACTCACGTCCATTGAGTTGGTGATGCCATCCAACCATCTCATCCTCCCCGAGCTTGCTCAAACTCACGTCCATCGAGTCAGTGATGCCATCCAACCATCTCATCCTCTGTTGTCGCCTTCTCCTCCTGCCTTCAATCTTTCCCAGCATCAGGGTCTTTTCCAGTGAGTCAGTTCTTCACATCAGGTAGCCAAAGTATTGGAGTTTCAGCTTCAGCATCAGTCCTTCCAATGAATATTCAGGACTGATTTCCTTTAGGATTGACTAGTTTGATCTCCTTGCTGTTCAAGGGACTCTCAAGAGTCTTCTCCAACACCGCAGTTCAAAAGCATCAATTCTTTGGCACTCAACTTTCTTTATCGTCCAACTCTCATATCCATACATGACTACTGGAGAAACCATAGCTTTGACTAGATGGTCCTTTGTCGGCGAAGTAATATCTCTGCTTTTTAATATGCTGTCTACGTTGATCATAGCTTTTCTTCTAAGGAGCAAGGGTCTTTTAATTTCATGGCTGCAATCACCATATGCAGTGATTTTTGGAGCTCGAGAAAATAAAGTCTGCCACTGTTTCTATGTTTCCCCATCTATTTCCCATGAAGTGATGCGACCAGATGCCATGATCTTAGTTTTCTAAATGTTGAGTTTTAAGCCAACCTTTTCACTCTCCTCTTTCATCAAAAGGCTCTTTAGTTCTTCTTTGCTTTCTGCCATAAGGGTGGTATCATCTGCATATCTGAGGTTATTGATATTTCTCCTGGCAATCTTGATTCCAGCTTGTGCTTTATCCAGCCCGACATTTCGCATGATGTACTCTGCATATAAGTTAAATAAGCAGGGTGACAATATACAGCTTTGACATACTTCTTTCCTGGTTTGGAACCAGTCTGTTTTTCCATGTCTGGTTCTAAGTGTTGCTTCTTGACCTGCATACAGATTTCTCAGGAGGCAGGTAAAGTGATCTGGATTTCCATCTCTTGAAGAATTTTCCACAGTTTGCTGTGCTCTACACAGTCCATTCTAAAGGAGATCAGTCCTGGGTGTTCTTTGGAAGGAATGATGCTAAAGCTGAAACTCCAGTACTTTGGCCACCTCATGCAAAGAGTTGACTCATTGGAAAAGACTCTGATGCTGGGAGGGATTGGGGGCAGGAGGAGAAGGGGACGACAGAGGATGAGATGGCTGGATGGCATCACCGACTCGAGGGATGTGAGTTTGAGTGAACTCCAGGAGTTGGTGATGGACAGGGAGGCCTGGCATGCTGCAATTCATGGGGTTGCAAAGAATCGGACATGATTGAGCGACTGAGCAACTGAACTGACTGACTGACACAGTCAAAGGCTTTGGCATAGTAAGTAAAGCAGAAGTAGATTTTTTTCTTGAACTCTCTTGCTTTTTTGATGATCCAACAGATGTTGGCAATTGAATCTCTGGTTCCTCTACCTTTTCTAAATCCAGCTTGAACATCTGGAAGTTCACGGTTCACGTACTGTTGAAGCCTGGCTTGGAGAATTTTGAGCATTACTTTGCTAGCGTGTACTTTGCTAGCATGTGAAATGAGTGCAATTGTGCAGTAGTTTGAGCATTCTTTGGCGTTGCCTTTCTTTGGGACTGGAATGAAAACTCACCTTTTTCAGTCCTGTGGCCACTGCTGAGTTTTCCAAATTTGCTGGCATATTGAGTGCAGCACTTTCACAGCATCATCTTTTAGGATTTGAAATAGCTCAACTGGAATTCCATCACCTCTACTAGCTTTGTTCATAGTGATGCTTCCTAAGGCCCACTTGACTTCTCATTCCAGAATGTCTGCCTCTAGGTGAGTGATCACACCTTTGTGGTTATCTAGTTCATGATGATCTTTTTTGTAGAGTTCTTCTGTGTATTCTTGCCACCTCTTCTTAATATCTTCTTCTGTTAGGTCCATACCATTTCTGTCCTTTATTGTGCCCATCTTTGCATGAAATGTTCCCTTGGTATCTCTAATTTTCTTGAAGAGATCTCTACTATTTCCCATTCTATTGTTTTCCCCTATTTCTTTTCATTGATCACTGAGGAAGGCTTTCTTATCTCTCCTTGCTATTCTTTGGAACCCTGCATTCAAATGGGTGTATCTTTGCTTTTCTCCTTTGCCTTTAGCTTCTCTTTTCTCAGCTATTTGTAGGGCCTCCTCAGTCAGCCATTTTGCCTTTTTGCATTTCTTTTTCTTGGGGATGGTCTTGATCACTGCTTCCTGTACAATGTCATAAACCTCGGTCCATAGTTTTAGGCACTCTGTCTATCGGATCTAATCCCTTGAATCTATTTTTCATTTCCACTGTATAATCATAAGGAATTTGATTTAGGTCATACCTGAATGGTCTAGTGGTTTTCCCTACTTTTTAAAATTTTAGCCTGAATTTGGCAATAAGGATTCCGTGATCTGAGCCGCAGTTACCTCCCAGTCTTGTTTTTGTTGAGTGTATAGAGCTTCTCCATCATTGGCTGTAAAGAATACAATCAATCTGATTTTGTATTGACCATCTGGTGATGTCCATGTGTAGAGTCTTCTCTTGTGTTGTTGGAAGAGGGTGTTTGCTGTGACCAGTGCGTTCTCTTGGCAAAACTTTATTAGCCTTTGCCCTGCTTCATTCTGTACTCCAAGACCAAATTTTCCTGTTACTCTAGATATCTCTTCACTTTCTACTTTTGCATTCCAGTCCCCTGTGATGAAAAGGACATGTTTTTTTGGTGTTAGTTCTAGAAAGTCTTGTAGATCTTCATAGAACCATTCAACTTCAGGTTCTTCAGCATTGCTGGTTGTGGCATAGACTTGGATTACTGTGGTATTGAATGGTTTGCCTTGGAAATGAACAGAGATCGTTCTGTCATTTTTGAGATTGCACCCAAGAACTGGATTTCATACTCTTTTCTTGACTATGATGGCTACTCCAATTCTTCTAAGGGATTCTTGCCCACAGTAGTAGATTAATGTCATCGGAGTTAAATTCACCCATTGCAGTGCATTTTAGTTCACTGATTGCTAAAATGTCCATGTTCACTCTTGCCATTATCTTGAATCATGATAATTCAGATCATGGTTCACGCTTTTCAGTCAAATGGTATTAGTTCTTTGGAATGGTATATCACTGCATAAAATACAGAGATCATCTTCTTTTCCAATAACAATAACATTAACACTCCTTTTAAATGTGAACATTAAATCAGTGTTCTGTCTCCTAATTGGAGCCATTACTCCTAAAATTGGGCTTCCCTGGTGGCTCAGATGGTAAAAAAAAATCCACCTACAACTTGGGAGACCTGCATTCAATCCCTGGGTTGGGAAAATACTCTGGAGAAGGGCATGGCAGCCCGCTCCAGTATTCTTGCCTGGAAAATCCTCATGGACAGAGAAGCCTGGTGGACTACAGGAGCCGCAAAGAGTCAGCCACCACTGAGCGACTAAGCACAGCACGCAGCACTCCTAAGATTGAGGTTGTGGTTTTCTATTCAGTAATATTCAACACTTATATGATGCTATCAAGATAATGAATGCAACTGAGAAAAATGGGTTTGTCATATAAGGCAGTTAATTTTTGTAGAAATGTTTAGTATAAATGCATACTGAGATAGCTTTGGTTTTAGAGTTACTAATTGTATTTCAGGTGAACTTTTTTCCAGTGGGACTACTTATTTTTAATAATAAAGGAATATTTTCTCAAAATAATGACCTTAAAATTAAAATTGTAAACTATGTAGGAGAATGCCCATTTTCCTTTGAAGCTCTTTAGTATACCTTCCTGGAATAGCACATAATAGATGTTTTTTAAAAAGATAAATAAAAATTGAAGTCAGTAAATTATTCAATTCTCTGACCTTTTTTTTTTTTTTAATTCAGTTGGTAAAACTTCTGTTGTTCTAATAATTTGTGGAAGCTCCTTTTTCATAGCAAATAATTTATGGAAAAACTTCATCCAGTATGTTTAGTATAAACACTGCTTCCTACATACTATACTTCATTCCTTTAACAAATATTTTGAAAAATTTTTTTCAGGTATATATTGTCACACAAAAAATTGAGAACTTTTTGGAGATTTTTTACTTCCTTAAGAAACTTCATTATTACCAAATCCAGAAGATAGGATTGAAAATAAAATGCTCTTGATTTCTCATTCTTGACCTTTTTCATATTAAAGCCATTAAAATTTCCATTCACATTGGTTATGCCATTTTAGGCCTAACTTACTGCAGATAAGTTTTGTAACTCTTTGTAGATAGGTCTGATTTATGATTTCATTATCAACAAAATTTAGGACTCACCCTCTGACATTTTCTGCAGATATATTCACATATTGTTAGCAGATATTACTGCATTATTTAGTTCTGATTTATACCATCAGCAATATTGTTTGTCTAAAATATAGCACAATCTTTGGGTACTGTTTTCAAATGGTCAAAGTTCTCAAGAAAGAAACTATACCAGTTTGAGTCTGAAATACCAAATATTGAAATGGAATGCAAGATTTGTCTCCCAAGTGTTGAAAAACCATTTATCTATCAAATAGAAGTTAATTGTTTCTGGTGAGCTGGTTGGCCAACAGAACAATAGCTAACAGCTAGACTGAAGTATGATCTTAAATTTGATTAGAATAAAGTGCCCATAATGTTAGTTTTATTTTTATATGATTTTTGCAGTACTTTGGAAATAAAAACTATCCAAAATGAGAACAAACAGACTATGAATTCAAAGCTTGCTAGAAAGTTACCACCATCCCTTGCATTTGGCAGATTCGAGTGGGCACGTTTTATGGTAAAAAAAAAGAGAAGACTTTAGTTATGCTTATTGGAGACTGTTGGTGTGGGGAAGCTGAAATGGGCTAAGTAGAAACTGGGCATCTTAGGTAATTGATCTGGGGACCATATTTGTCTTCCTCTGGTCGTTGCTGAGTTTAAAGTGTGTGGTGGGCTGCAGACCAAAAAAAAAAACAGTTTAAGTCTCTTCTGGGCTGATTGCTGCAGAGGCTGTGATTTTACTTTCCTGGCTAGTAGCTGAAGAAATTGTGGGTCACAGTCATATATGGTCTTGTCATTGTCTACTTGTATTATCAATCTCTCACTACTGAAGGACAAGTAGACTTAGGTTTTATAATTTTATGACTGATTATATTCATGTAGCTTTGAGAGTTCTGTCAAGATTATAATAATTATAGAAATCTCCCTAGATGAAAATAATATTCCTATCTAAGAGTATAAGAAGAATTATGCCAGAGTGTTTATACTGTAAGATGTCTAGACAAAGATGTCATTACTCAGGTAGAAGTCGATTTTGGACCTCAGAGGTATCAGTTAACAATAGTAACTAATATGCATCTATCTAGGTCTTTTGAAAAATAAGGGAAAACCTGTTTTGGACTACTTCAGAGAGACTTTGGGTATATTTTCTCAGTGACTTTTTGGATAATTGGGACTTTAAAGATGTGGAGGTGAAAGTAACTGTCCTTTCTCATTGGAAACTTTGCACATTGCGATTTCCTATACAGCCTATACAAACGAGATTGGCTGGCTGTGACAAGTAGTATATTTGAGTTCCTCTACAATTTTTTAAATTAATTTTTTTATTTTGAGAAATTACAGTATTTAAATATCTTATATAAAAATTGTACAACATGACTAGATAAAACTAAAATAACCACTATGCTATCCCCACTCCATCTTTGTCTAATTTCTGTTTCTTTCCATTAGAGGCAATCTGTTATGAATTTGGTGTGCCTAATTTATAAAATGATTATTTCTAAAAACAATAGAACTTCTCTCTACTCACCTAATTGTAAATGTAGAAATAGAAGGTCTGAAAGATTGCTCTGCAGATTTCTTTTAGATTAAAAAGTAATATAGCCTGATGAACTTGAGACACAGAACATTTTCCACCAAGTAGCTGAATAATGAAGCTCTATAGTATATGTTATATAACATTTGCTTTTTGTATAAAATATCAGTTTGTTTAAATTAACAGCAGTTAGCTAGGAATGAAAAGACTTGGGGAAAAGAATCTTACAAAAGAAAGAAAGTAGGGTTTAAATTGATGCCTTGAGGAATGTATAAAAAAGTGAGTCAGAGAATTTCCTCTCTTGATCTTGGCTGAACCTGTAGTTAGGTGTCATAAGTTTACTTTGATTTTTCTTTTCTTGGCTCTTATAGAAGCAATTCATCTTTTCAGAATGAACAGACTCAATATACACAGTAGTTCCCCCTTATCCTCAGTTTTGCTTTCTGAGGTGAAGAAATTCATGCTAGTTTTATAGCCACAGTGCTTGATACAGTGCTTAGTTAAGATGGAAAAGGCATTACATTTGTACAGTGTTTTGAGAGAGAGAGAGAGACTATATTAACTTTTATTACAGTCTGTTGTTATAATTGCTCTTTTATTATTAGTTGTTGAATCTCTTACTGTGCTTAGTTTATAAATTAAACTTTATCCTAGGTAAGTGTGTATAGGAAAAAGCATAGTATATCTAGGTTGGGTACTGTTCATGGTGTTAGGCCTCCACTGGGGTTTACCTTGGAACATATCCCATGTAGATAAGGGGGACTCTGTACTGTATTTGTAAATCCCAGTGTTTCAGGTATTGCCATTGTGAGACCCATATGGCAGAACCAAGTCCATTTTGCTAAAATTATGATCAATTCTCCAAATGCAAGTTATCTTTAAATACCTATATAAAAAAAGCATTGGTCCCAGAATATAATTTAATAGACTCCTTTTCATCTTGTTTTTAAACACTCCTGTAATTTTCATGGGCAATCACATTTGACTGAACAAAGAACTATATTTAGTACCTTATTTGAAAGGCACTGTAATTAAGTCTGTTTTAGTTCCAATCTTACTAATCTTACTAACATCACAGATAATACAAAAGTGGGCAAATGCAGCTCGTCAAAAAAGAGACCCCCGAGGTGGGATGCGGTGAGTGTGAATCTTAGTAAAGCATCCCAAGGATGTCAGCACATCTGCACTGTCATCAGTGAGAAATATTTTACAGATGTCTCATCTGAAGAGAATGACTCCATGGAGTACACATGACTTTGTTTCTTCAGTGCATAGAGTTTCTGTTTTTCAGTTGTTGGGATGTTACGTTTTGTTAAACTGACTGCATGATGACTCTGTGGTTTATGATTTAAATGTATTCTGGACATGAGATTTTGTTTTGCTTCAAGTTTTGTTTTTGCCCTTAGGAAGCACTCAAAATGCAACCAATTTTTTTAATATTGATTTTTGTATCCTGTAACACTACTGAATTTGTGTATTAGTTCTAACAGGTTTTAAATTAAGTGTTTAGGATTTTCTGCATGTCATCTGTAAACAAATTTTACTGATACTTTTCTAGTTTGGATGCTTTTTATTTCTTTCTTGCTTAATTGTTCTGGTTGAAATTTTCAGTATTATGTTGAATGAAAGTACTGAAATATGGCATACTTGTCTTTTTCCTGATCTTAAGGGGAAAGTTTTTCATCTTTCACTATAATATAATGTTAGCTGTGGGTTTCTTATATATGGCCTTTATTATGTTGAGTTTTTTTTTTTTTTTTTTTTTAGTCAGAAATGAATGTTGAATTTTGTCAAATGCTTTTTCTGTATCTACTGAGATGGTCATATGATTTTTATCCCTCATTTTGTTAATGTGGTGTATCATATTGATTGATTTGTAGTTGTTAAGCCATTTGTAAATCCTTGGATTAAATCCCACTTCACTATGATGTTGTTCAGTTGCTAAGTCGTGCCTGACTCTTTTTGACCCTATGGATTGTAGCACATCAGACATCTCTGCCTTCCACTTCTCCTGGAATTTGCTCACATTCATGTTGATACTATCTAACCATCTCATGATGTACGATCCTTTTAGTGTATTATTGAATTTGGTTTGCTAATATTTTGTTGAGGATTTTTGCAACCATGTTCATCAGGGATATTGGCCTGTAATTTTCTTTTCTTGTGGTGTCATTGTCTGATTTTGGTATCAGAGTAATACTGACTTCATAAAATTAGTTTGAAAGTATTCCTTCTTCTTTTTATGTTTCTTTTTAAATCAAATTTGTTTCAGGTATCTCTTGGAAATACTTTTTCCTTAAAATTTTCTTTGCATGATTTCTTTCTTTATATTATTTTATTGATTTTGGTGTCTATCATGCATATGCAGACTTCCTTTAGCTTCTCTTATTATCTCAGCTGTCTATTCTTAAGTAAGATTGGGAGGCCTAAACACAAGAATAGGACTTGTCAACTTTGGATTTCATTGTAATATAACCGGTTGGGTCATTTGTTAGGGAACATTCTGACCCTAATTCAGATTAATGAAAGAAAATTTTCTAAAAGTTTTCTGGCTCAATAAAATGAAGGAAGGGGACCACTAATCTTAAAATTCAGCATTCACTTCTGCATAAAGTCATTTAATCCCCTTGCTTTTCATTATGGTACTTAAGAAGGCAAAGGCACCCCACTCCAGTACTCTTGCCTGGAAAATCCCATGGACGGAGGAGCCTGGTGCGCTGCAGTCCGTGGGGTCGCTAAGAGTCGGACACGACTGAGCGACTTCACTTTCACTTTTCACTTTCATGCATTGGAGAAGGAAATGGCAGCCCACTCCAGTGTTCTTGACTGGAGAATCCCAGGGAAGAGGGAGCCTGGTGGGCTGCCGTCTATGGGGTCGCACAGAGTCGGACACGACTGAAGCGACTTAGCAGCAGCAGCAGCAGAGAGAGAGGGATTTAACAGCTTCTTAAAGAGTTTTCACCCAGTTTTTCTTAATTTATCTGTTTCACTCTCCACTTACCTTCAGTTCTACAGGTAACTGTTACCAGTTCTTGTTAGAGGATTCTGTGGTATATATCGAGTTTGTGCTCAGCTTTCCTCACTGTTAGTTTAAGACTTAGTTTTCTCTCATCTGCTAAGTCAGTTACCACTCTATCATCTACTTCCTGATGTCCAAAAGTCTGTTGTCATTGTTTTTCTTTTTTCTCTTTTCTTCCCCACTGTTTGGGGTTACTTATTTTTAAATATTCGCATTGCTGTTGTTTTAGTGGAGTTTCTGGAGGGAATAAATTGAATGTTCATGTTCAGTCTGCCATCTTAGCCTGGAAGTCTCGTAATAGTATTCTCGTAATATTATTCTTTGGTAGGGAGGCAGCAGCACATAGTTCTTGAGAATATGAGTTATGGCACTAGACGGCTTGGGTTTGAACTCTGGCTCTGATGCATGTGTGCTTAGGCGCTGCGTTGTGTCCAACTTGCTGCAACCCTATAGACATAGCCCACCAGGCTCTTCTGTCTATGGAATTTTCCATACTTACTAGCGATTAGATTAACCTCTACATTCCTACTTTTCCTCATCTATAAAATGGGGTCAAAAATAATACCTGCTTCATAGGCTGACTGGAGAATTAACTAGTTAATTAAAGTTAATTTACTTAAAGCACTTAGCTTCTGCTGCTGCTAAATTGCTTCAGCTGTGTCCGACTCTGTGCGACCCTATAGACAGCAGCCTCCAGGTTCCCCCGTCCCTGAGATTCTCCAGGCAAGAACACTGGAGTGGGTTGCCATTTCCTTCTCCAGTGCATGAAAGTGAAAAGTGAAAGTGAAGTCGCTCAGTCATGTCCGACTCTTAGCGACCCCATGGACTGCAGCCTACCAGGCTCCTCCGTCCACGGGATTTTCCAGGCAAGAGTACTGGAGTGGGGTGCCATTGCCTTCTCCGTAAAGCACTAGGAGCAGTGCCTAGTACATGTACTCTGTGCTTAATAAGTATTTGTGATTATTTTCTTCCCTCTCTTTTCTTTGTCCTCTATTCCTGGAACTCCTGTTAGTCAAAGGTTAATCTCCCTAGATTGGTTCTTTGACTATCTTTTCTTTCACTTTTCCATTTCATGTTTAGTTCTCTTTTCCTGAGGTTTTCATAACCTCTATTTTATGCCTTATTTCAGCAACCATATTTTAAATATCAAATAGCTCTTTTGATATCTGATTTTAAATCAGATTTCCTTACATGTATGATGACTGTTGGTCTGTATATATTTCTTTTAAACTGATTAAAAGCATTTTAAAATAAGAAGATTTATTGTGAGTGGCCTTATTTGGGGATGTTAGGATGGAGACATGACCATACATCACTATGACGAGGACTTTTCTCTAGGACTGCTCAGTTCCTTCAGAAAAAGACTTAACAAATTTCTTGCCTGGGCAGTAGAATGAAAGTGTTTGAGGGTTGGGGATAAGGGGTAGAGTGGGGTGGGTAGAGGAATAGAGGAATTAAGATCCTGCCGTTTTGTATTTCAGTAAATCCCTTTTTTAAATTCTGTCTCATTTCTACTCTCTACCCTGTCCAGTGTCTCCTAATCTATTAGAATACTCCTTTTCAGTTTCTCTAGAGAATAAACTTTCATTCTCTTATCAGAGCTAGAGTATGTCATTTAGCTGCTGGTATTCTACATGTGGAAGTGGGGAGGACAATCAATCATTCACATATGTATGCTTTTTAAAAAAATTTTTATTGGAGTGTGGCTGATTTACAATGTTGTGTTAGTTTCAGGCACATAATGTACTCTTTTTGTTTGTTGTTATTTTTATTTATTTAATTTATTTTTTAATATAAATTTATTTACATAATGTACTTTTATCCTGTTTTTTCACTTTGTATTTCCCTCCACCCATTTGGCACTTCAGGGTCTGAGTCTTTCCCAGGTTCTTAGAGAGTGAATTGACTCTCTTGTCACCAGTGTCCCCGAGGTTATATTAATAGCTTCTTCCACCCTAATAAATCAAATCCCATTCCTCCATTTGTTCTCTGTTTTTCAAAAACGTATTGAAATATCTTGTCTATTGTTGCTTTCTGTTGCTTTTTTCCTTGTGGATTTAAATCTTTTAATTTACTTTGCTATCATTTTATAAGGAAAAGGGATAAATGCATATACTTAATCTGTCATTTTTTAACCAGACTTCATGAGATCAATGTTATTTTAAAAAATTTTATAATTGCTTTTGCTATACTGCTTCATTATATTATGGATTGGCAATCTCTGACACATCTGGAAGGAAAAGACCATTTTCTTTTTATTGATGTAGAGGGTGGTTGCCATGACCCCACCCTTCTTCTAAAAAGCAAGTAGTAGTGAATTAACTCAGGTCATAGGATTCAGTGGAAAGAGCTTGACTTCCTACAGCCAGGGAAGGTTCCTCTATCTACAGATAATTCACTGCAACTTGACTTTTTCATCTCTTCTAGGAACAGATTTTACTCAACCACAATTCTATTTCCTTTTCTTCCCCTACTTCCTCTTACCAATTCCACTCCCTGGCATTCATTGAGGACTCCTCTTTTCTGACACATAGGAAAGATAAGATCCCACCTTGGCAATTCTAAACCGTGTGTGGTATGTCCATAAATAGAATACTACTAAGCAATTAAAAGGAAGGTGGCATGTCCATACAATGTAATAAATACAATTTAGCAATAAAAAGGAACAAAGTATTGATACATGCTTCAGTATGAAAGAACTTCAAAAATATTATTCTAGGTGAAAGAATCCAGATACAAAGGATAAATAATTGTGCTTGTGTTTATATTAAGTGGGTTTCCCTCATGACTCGGTAAAGAATCCTCCTGCAATGTAAAAAATTCCAGTTCAAATCCTGGGTTGGGAAGATCCCCTGGAGAAGGGAAAGGCTACCCACTGCAGTACTCTTGGGCTTCTCTTGTGGCTCAGCTGGTAAAGAATCCACCTGCAATGCAGGAGACCTGGGTTGGGAAGATCCCCTGGAGAAGGGATAGGCTACCCACTCCAGTATTCTTGGGCTTCCTTTGTGGCTCAGCTGGTAAAGAATCCGCCTGCAATGCGGGAGACCTGTGTTAAATCCCTGGGTTGGGAAGATCCCCTGGAGAAGGGAAAGGCTACCCATTCCAGTATTCCGGCCTGGAGAATTCCATGGACGGTATAGTCCATGAGGTCACAAAGAGTCGGACATGACTGAGTGACTTTCACTTATATTAAATGTCCAGAAAAGACAAATCTAGAGAGAATGGAATGACTGATGATGGGCAAGGTTGTACATATATAACGGCAAAGGGTGTAAGGAAGCTCTTGTAGTTTCTACTGTGAGCCTAAATTACTCTAAAATATAGTGTATTAAAATTAAATTAAAAAGGTCTTAAAATAGGATTTTGTTGTTGTTTAGTTGCTAAGTTGTTTCCAACTCTTTTGCAACCACATGGGCTGTAGACCACCAGGCTTCTCTGTTTATGGGGTTTCCCAGTCAAGAATACTGGAGTGGATTGCCATTTCCTTCTCCAGAGGATCTTCCTGACCTGGATCAAACCCACATCTCCTACATTGACAGGTGAATTCTTTACTGCTGAGCCACCAGGGAAGCCCCAAAGTAGGTTTTACACTTTAAATTATAGAAAATGTAACCATTGCATTTATAAAGCTGTTTGTATCCTAGCTAGCAAATTTAAACAAAATTATTAATAGTATTTGGGCTTCCTTGGTAGATCAGACAGTAAAAAAAAAATCCGCCTGCCAAATTAGGAGATGAGGGTTCAATCCCTGGGTTGGGAAGATCCCCTGGAGAAGGAAATGGCTACCCAGTCCAGTATTCTTGTCTGGAGAGATCCAGGGACTGAGGAGTCAGGCGGGCTGCAGTCTACAGAGTTGCAGAGTCAGATACAACTGAGTGACTAACACTTTCACGTGAAGAAAAAAAAGAAAGGCAAGTTAAGGGATTAAAGAATGATGAGGTAGGGGTGCATTTGCACAGACTTTCTGGGTGCGGTGCGTGGGCTTCTCACTGACGTGACTTCTCTTGTTACGGAGCAGGGTCTGTAGGCATGTGGGCAAAGTAGTTGTGGCTCCCAGGCTTAATTACTCTGCATCATGTTGAATCTTCCTGGACCAGAGATCAAACCCACGTCCCCTGCATTGGCAAGCAGATTCTTTATCCACTGTACCACCAGGAAGTCCCTGATTATTTTTATAGGGTAATCAAGGAAAGCCTCTCTGATAAGATTAGGTAGATATCTGAAATAAGGGAAGGAATGAGTGATGTATAATAGATATCTGGGTGCAAAGCTTTCTAGGCAGAGGAATCAAAAAATGCAGGGACAGTGAGGTGAGAGAATGCTTAGCAGGTCTGAGGAACAGCACAGAGATTTGTGTGACTTGGAGTGACATGAATGAAAAAGTTTAAGACAAGGTCAGAGAGGTGACAGGGATTTGAATCAAATAGGGTCTTATAAACCATGGTTATCATGATTTTGAATTTTTCCGTCAATGAGATGGGAAAGCAATAGAGGATTTTGAGCAGGGTAAGGATATGATCTGATTTGTGTTTTGACAGATCACTCTGGATGCTGTGTTTTGGAAACTAGGATTTGAAGAAAAAAGGTAGAAAAAGGGAGAGCAGTTTATAGGCTAACACGGTTGTCCAAGTGAGAAATGATATGGCTTTGATCAAGGAGATAATCTGGGAGGCAGTAAGAAGTGGTCAGGTTCTGTATATATTTTGAAAGAAGAAACAATATGATTTGTTTATGTGATATATGAGAAAGGAAATGAGTCAAGGGTAAATCCAAGGATTTTGGCTTTAGCAATTGGAAGAATGATGGAGAAGATGGAGAAGGCTTGTAGGAAGAGAAGGCTTAAGTGAAAATCAAGAGGTGAGTTTTGAAAACATTAAGACGTGGCACCTCTCCAAGGGGAAATATTGAATATATTTGGTTGGATATAAGAACCTAAAGTTCAGAAGAGAGGGATGACTGAAGATACAAATTTAAGCACTATCTATAAATGAGTGATATCCACAGAACTGGCTTTACAATTACTATCTATACCACAAAGAAAACTTGTACTGTTTGTTTTTTTGCATTATGGACTAATTTCTTGTTCCTGTTTGACCTCTTCTCTTCAAACAATGATTTTCACCCTCACTGCTCCATATTTTTAAATAGAATTTGAAATTATCAGGAGACTTTTATCTGTTGGCATTGTCAACCTCATTAGCTTCTCAAAACTAGCTTCTCAAACTATAAATGAATATTTAAAATGTATAAGATATAGCTTTTAATTATTGGACTGTTGAATATAATTTAAAAGACTCACCAAAGGTGGAAAAAAGTGACATTATAAACCTAAAATGTAACATTTCAGTCATATATGGATTTATGATATCATTATCAGTCGTGGCCTAAGTGTCTATGTGTTCTTTTAGATTCATTCTGATTTTTCATTTTCTTTATTCTAATGAAAGGAAATGTGAATTTTTAAATTGTGTGTTTAAAAGCTATTGGAATAGTTATTATAGGAAATGTGAATGATAAAAAGTCTTTATAAAATATTAAATAGTATGGCTTGGCTTATTCTACTTTTCTGTAAAGATTAACCTTATAACAACATGACTGTTAAAGAGCATTACCCGCTTCTTTTTGATTATAATGAGCTAAAGAGTCGGACACACTGAGCGACTAAACTGAACTGAACTGAATTTGTGTGTGGGATCTCTGTTTTTTGCTCACTGGGATCACTTTGGGAAAGTAATAGTTCAGTTCTGTTAACAGTTGAGGAAACTGTGAAAGATCATCTTAGGAATTTTCTACTGCATCGTTTTCTCCATACTGCTTTTGCCGTTATTCACAATAATATCTTGTAGAAATAGCTAAATCAGTAAAAGTATGCCATATCTACTTCTGTAAAATTCTACTCCTTCTTTTTTAAGTGGTTGCAAGTATTTTAGCAATCTTTAAGCAAGATCTTTTTGTCCTCTACTAGAAACTACAATGGAGAAGGCAGTGGCACCCCATTCCAGTACTCCTGCCTGGAAAATCCCATGGACTGAGGAGCCTTGTAGGCTGCAGTCCATGGGGTCACTAGGAGTCGGACATGACTGAGCGACTTCACTTTCACTTTTCACTTTCATGCACTGGAGAAGGAAATGGCAACCCACTCCAGTGTTCTTGCCTGGAGAGTCCCAGGAATGGCGGAGCCTGGTGAGCTGCCGTCTATGGGGCCGCATAGAGTCAGACACAACTGAAGCGACTTAGCAGCAGCAGCAGCAGCAGCAGCAGAAACTACAGAATATCTTGTAATATCCATGCTATTTCAAGCCTTTAAAGACTGTAAGTATACACAATAAGCTGTCAGTTATCTTTATTATAGTTAATTATTCATTACTTAATTCAAGACAAGGTAATATGCTATGTATATGTAATCAAAATAGTCAGTGGTTCCTATAAATGTTACTCAAAGAAATATTTTGTTAACTAATGAATACATATAAATGCACACACACGCACAGTTGATTCTCATTATTCACAGTTCTATAATGTCATCACAAACACTGAATTAGTGACAAACTATTTTTCCTAGGGGAAATAGAGACTTAGGTTCCTATTAGCCTCTGGTCACAACATTTTTATCCACCAATCAATACAGCCTTGTTTTATGTGTGTCTCTACTTAAAACTTATTTAATATATACTGTTGATTCATTAACATTGAACTCACAGCCAGCAGCACTATAACTCATGCCTGAAAGATGGTTATCAACTGACTACATGTATTTTCTCCATAAGGCACAACACAACCTTCTTGTGCTTAGGAGCAGTAGTTAGCACTTCAGCAAATGTGCTTGAGGACCATTTTAAACGCAACATTACCAACACAAAGCACAAAAATGCAGGAAATGTAGTACTAAATAGCCCGTGAAAAGGACACTTCTTTTACAGTATGAAAGCCAAAACAAGAAAGTAGAATGGTGAGTATTGGCCTTGTTTGACCTCAGCTTAGAAGGTGTGCTTCAGGCAACTCAAATTTATTGTCGCTCTGTGTATGTCCATAAATGACTGAAAAAGTTTTGACTTCAGGGTTACACATTTTAGTGAGTATGTAGGTGTATTTGCAAATATAGACTCTATGAATAATGTGGATCTAATGCATACATATTTTTCATCCCTGCCTGAAGCACACTTTCCTTTTTTTTTATCTGTTGACTTTCTACTTACTATTCAAGTTTCATCTCAACCATCGTCCTGTCTCTGAAATCTTTCCCAGCTCTGAGACAGAATTAACCTGCCCATCAGTACTTATTGAATGATTTCATATCACTTTGTACATTTTTATAACATTTATTACATTTTATGTTAATATTTTTCAGGATTCTTTAGGCTCTGAGCTCCTTAAGAACAGGGATCCTTTCTCCTTCATTTCTGTATCCTTAATCCTTAACATAGGGTCTTTCACATAGTTGAAATTAAATAAATTTTAAATTTTAATCAATTGACTCAGTCTCTCTGCAAATGTATCTGTCTTACTTCAGAATTACAGACTATTGAAGTAGAAATAGTTACACATTTGATTCCAGTGAGCATCTCCTGTTACCTTTTTTTTTATTGGTTCCTTTTTTCATTTAGATGAACTGCTTTGTTTTTAAAGGCATGAATAATGAACCAATCCTTTTTTTTTTTTTTTTTTTTATCTTTTAAGTTTTTTTTATGGGCTTTCCTTGTGGCTCAGCTGGTAAAGAATCCACCTGAAATGTGGGAGACCTGGGTTCGATTCCTGGCTTGGGAAGATCCCCTGGAGAAGGGAAAGGCTGCCTTCTCCAGTATTCTGGCCTACAGAATTCCAGGGACTGTATAGTTCATGGGGTCGCAAAGAGTCGGACACCACTGAGTGACTTTCACTCACTCACTCATGCAAACATGGAGTTAGCACAGTAATGCGCTAGGCTCTGTATCAAACTGTGCTGATTCTAAACTGCAGGGGAGAAAGTTTGTACGCAGGAAAAAATTAGGATGTGTGCTTATGCTAGATTTTGATTTTGAAATTTCCAGAGATAGACTAGTATTGAAAAAAATAACAAAGCAAATACCTACCCATAAACCCACAACCCATATTTAATATTTATTATATTTATTTAAAGAGTTTTTTTTTAATCAAACACTGAAAGTCTAAGTTGAAGGTCTACTACATACCCCTCCTTAATCCTGTGCCTGCCCCTTCCCTCCCATTGAAGCCACTTCTCTAAATTTTATCTTCCCCAGCTAAGCCTTATATATGAGTAGATTTTAGGATGCTAGGGATCCTTCAGTGTTTTTTTGTTTGTTTGATTTTTAACAAAATATCATTCATTTAGTCTAACATGGGAGGAAAGGAGTCGTGTCATCAGTTTCTGCTATGTATAGGTCTTTCTAGGGAACACTTAATGAGATTTTTTTTTTTCTCCTGCTTCAGATGTTTTGTTTGTAACCCCTTAATCTAAATTATAAATTTATCTTTCAGTGTTATGCTTTTTATGATGAACTTTTTATTAACAGCCATAATTCTGCCAGTAAAGCTGTATTGTTTTGCTTCCAAAAAAGCTTTTTAGTCTTTTAAAACACAACCATAAGTCTGCTATAGGGGTTGTGAAGCACATAAATATAAAAATGAACAGTGAAAAATGTGTACTCAGTATATTAGAAGCATACGGATTTATATTGTCATGTTGGTTAGATAACTTATACCAAAGATTCTTATGTTCAAGAATGTAATTCTATTTTCTTTCTTTTTTTTTTTATTGAAGGATAATTGCTTTACAGAATTTTGCTGTTTTCTGTCAAACCTCAACATAAATCACCCATAGGTATACATAAATTCCCTCCCTTTTGAACTTCCCTCCCATCTCCCTCCACATCCCACCCCTCTAGGTTGTTACAGAGATCCTGTTTGAGTTTCCTGAGCCATACAGCAAATTCCCGTTGGCTATCTATTTTACATATGGTAATGTAAGTTTCCATGTTACTCTTTCCATACATCTCACGCTCTCCTCATGTCAGTAAGTCTGTTCTCTATGTCTGTTTCTCCATTGCTACCCTGTAAATCAGTTCTTCAGTACCATTCCTCTAGATTACATATATATTAGAATACAATATTTATCTTTCTCTTTCTGACTCACTTCACTCTATATAACAGGTTCTAGGTTCATCCACCTCATCAGAACTGACTCAAATGTGTTCTTATTTCTGGCCAAGTAATACTCCATTGTGTGTATGTACCACAAATTCTTTATCCGTTCATCTGTCAGTGGACATCTAGGTTGCTTCCATGTTCTAGCTATTGTAAATAGCGCTGCAATGAACAATGGGATACATGTGTCTTTTTCAATTTTGGTTTCCTCAGGGTGTATGCCTAGAAGTGGGATTGCTGAGTCATATGGTGGGTGCTTTTATTTCTCGTTTTTAAAGGAATCTCCATACTGTCTTCCATAGTGGCTGTATCAATTTACATTCCCACCAGCAGTGCAAGAGCATTCCCTTTTCTCCACATCCTCTCCAGCATTTATTGTTTGTAGATGTTTTGATGATGGCCATTTTAACTGCTGTGAGGTGATATTGTAGTTTTGATTTGCATTTCTAAAATAATGAGCGATGTTGATCACCTTTTCAAGTGTTCGTTAGCCATCTGTAGGTCGTCTTTGAAGAAATGTCTGTTTAGGTCTTTTCCCCACTTTTTGATTGGGTTGTTTGTTTTTTTGGGATTGAGTTGTATGAGCTGTTTGTATATTTTGGAAATTAACCCTTTGTCAGTTTCATTTGCTATTATTTTCTCCCATTCTGAGGGTTGTCTTTTCACCTTGCTTATAGTTTACTTTGCTCTGCAAAAGCTTTTAAGTTTAATCAGGTCCCACTTATTTACTTTTGTTTCTATTTCCGTTACTCTAGGAGTTGGGTCATGGAGAATCTGGCTTTGATTATGTCATCGAATGTTCTGCCTGTGTTTTCCTCTAAGAAGAAACTGTAAAACTAGTTTCTGGTCTTACATTTAGGTCTTTAATCCATTTTGAGTTTATCTTTGTGTATGGTATTAGGAAGTGTTCTGATTTTGTTTTTTTACATGTAGCAGTCTAGTTTTCCCAGCATCATTTACTGAAGAGGCTTTCTTTGCCCCATTTTATATTCTTGCCTCCTTTGTCAAAAAGAAGGTACCCATAGGTGCATAGGTTTACTTCTGGGCTTTCTATCTTGTTCCATTGGTCTGTATTTGTGTTCTGAAGTCAGGAAGGTTGATTCCTTCAGCTCCAATCTTCTTTATCAAGACTGCTTTGGCTCTTCGGGGATTTTTTTGTGTTTCCATATGAATTGTGAAATTTTTTGTTTTAGTTCTGTGAAAAGTGCCATTGGTAATTTGATAGGGATAGCATTGAATCTGTAGATTGCTTTTGATAGTATAGTCATTTTCACAATATTGATTCTTCCTACCTAGGAACGTAGAATATCTCTCCATCTGTTTATGTCATCTTTGATTTCTTTCATCAGTGTCTTATAATTTTCTGTGTACAGTTCTTTCATCTCCTTAGGTAAGTTTATTCCTAGATATTTAATTCTTTTTGTTTCAATGGTGAGTGTAATTGATTCCTTAATTTCTCTTTCTGAATTTTCATTGTTAGTATATAGATATGCAAGTGATTTCTGTGTATTGATTTTGTATCCTGTGACATTGATAAATTCACTAATTAGCTCTAGTAATTTTCTGATACTATTTTTAGGGTTTTCTATGTACAGTGTCATGTCATCTCCAAACAGTGAGAGCTCTACTTCTTTTCCAATCTGGATTCCTTTTATTTCTTTTTCTTCTCTGATTGTTGTAGCTAGGACTTCTGAAACTATGTTGAGTAATAGTGGTGAAAGTGGACACTCTTGTCTTGTTTCTGATCTTTGGGGGAATGCTTTCAGTTTTTCACTATTGACAATGATGTTTGCTGTAGGCTTATCATATATGGCCTTTACTATGTTGAGGTAGGTTCCTTCTGTGCCCATTTTTTGAAGAGTTTTAATCATAAATGGTTGCTGAATATTGTCAAAGACTTTTTCTGCATCTATTGAGATGATTATATGGTTTTTATCTTTCAGTTTGTTAATATGGTGTATCACATTGATTGATTTGCGAATATTGAAGAATCATTACATCCCTGGAATAATCCCAACTTGATCATGGTGTATGAGCTTTTTGATGTGTTGCTGAATTCTGTTTGCTAAAATTTTGTTGAGGATTTTTGCATCTATTTTCATCAGTGATATTGGCCTGTAGTCTTCTTTTTGTGTGTTGTCTTTGTTTGGTTTTGGTATCAGAGTGATGGTGGCCTCATAGAATGAGTTTGGAAGTGTTCCTTACACTACTGCAGTATTTTGAAAGAGTTTTAGAAGGATAGGCATTAGCTCTTCTCTGAATGTTTGATAGAATTTTCCTGTGAAGCTGTCTGGTCCTGGGCTTTGTTTTTTGGGAAATTTTTGATCACAGCTTCAATTTCAATGTTTGTAATTGGGTTGTTCATAACTTCTGTTTCTTCCTGGTTCAGGCTTCGAAGATTGAACTTTTCTAAGAATCTGTCCCTTTCTTCCAGGTTATCCATTTTATTGCCATATAGTCATTCATAATAGTCTCTTATAATCCTTTGTATTTCTGCATTGTCTGTTGTAACCTCCCCTTTTTCATTTCTAATTTTGTTGATTTGATTCTTCTCTCTTTTTTTTCTTGATGGGTCTGGCTAAAGGATGTAATTTTGTTTATCTTCTCAAAGAACCAGCTTTTGGTTTTATTAATCTTTACTATTGTCTCTTTCATTTCTTTTTCATTTATTTATGCTTGGATCTTTATGATTTCTTTCCTTCTACTAATTTTGTTTTTTTTTTGTTCTTTTTCCAGTTGTTTTAGGTGTAAAGTTAGGTTGCCTATTTGATGTTTTTCTTGTTTCCAGAGGTAGGATTGTATTGGTATAAACTTCCCTCTTAGAACTGCTTTTGCTGTATCCCATAGGATTAAAGTTGTCATGTTTTCATTGTCATTTGTTTCTAGAAATGTTTTTATTTCCTTTTTGATTTCATCAGTAACTTGTTGGTTATTTAGAAACATGTTGTTTAATCTCCCTGTGTTTGTGTTTTTTACAGTTTTTTTCTTGTTATTAATATCTAATCTCATAGTGTTGTGGTCAGAGATGATGCTTGATATAATATCAATTGTCTTAAATTTACTGAGGTTTGATTTGTGACCCAAGATGTGGTCCTGGAGAATGTTCCATGTGCACTTGAGAAGAAGGTATATTCTTCTGCATTTGGATGGAATGGCCTGAAGATATCAGTGAGATCCATCTCATCTAATGTATCATTTAAGACTTGTGTTTCCTTTTTAATTTTCTGTTTTGATGATCTGTCCATTGGTGTGAGTGGGGTGTTAAAGTCTCCTACTAGTATTGTGTTACTGTCAATTTCTCCTTTTATGTCTTTGAGTGTTTTTCTTATGTATTGAGGTGCTTTTATGTTGAGTCCATAGATATTTACAATTGTTATGTCTTCCTCTTGGATTGATCCCTTGATCATTATGTAGTGTCCTTCCTTATCTCGTGTAATCTCCTTTATTTTAAGATCTGTTTTGTCTGATATGAGGATTGCTACTCCAGATTTATTTTGCTTCCCACTTGCATGGAATATATTTTTCCATCCTCTCACTTTCAGTCTAAATGTGTCTTTAGGTCTGAAGTGGGTTTCTTGTAGACAGCATATATATAGGTCTTGTTTTTGTATCCATTCAGCCAGTCTGTGTCTTTTGGTTGGAGCATTTAATCCATTTACATTTAAAGTAATTATTGATATATATGTTCCTATTGCCATTTTCTTAATTGTTTGGGGTTGATTTTGTAGATCTTTTTTCTTCTTTTGTATTTCTTGACTACATAAGTCCCTTTCACATTTGTTGTAAAGCTGGTACTGAATTGTCTTAACTTTTGCTTTTCTGAAAAGCTTTTTATTTCTCCATCAATTTTGAATGAGATCCTTGCTGGGTACAGTAATCTTGGTTGTAGATTTTTCCCTTTCTGTACTTTAAATATATCCTGCCATTCTCTTCTGGCCTGCAGAGTTTCTGCTGAAAGATCAGCAGTTACATGTATGGGTTTTCCCTGGTATGTTACTTGTTGCTTCTTCTTGCTACTTTTAATATTCCTTGTGTTTAGTCTTTGTTAGTCTGATTAGTATGTATGTGTCTTGATGTGTTTCTCCTTGGGTTTATCCTGTATGGGACTCCTTGTGCCTCTTGGACTTGATTGACTATTTCCTTTTTCATGTTGGGGAAATTTTCAACTATAATCTCCAAAAATTTTCTCACACCCTTTCTTTTTCCGTTCTTCTTCTGGGACCCCTATAATTCGAATGTTGGTGTGTTTGATATTTTTCCAGAGGTGTCTGAGACTATCCGCAGATCTTTTTATTCTTTTTACTTTATTCTGCTCTTTGTAAGTTATTTCCACTATTTTATCTTCCAGCTCACTGATTCGTTCTTCTGCTTTGGATATTCTGCTATTGATTCCTTCTAGAGTATTTTTTGGAGAAGGCAATGGCAACCCAGTCCAGTACTCTTGCCTGGAAAATCCCATGGACGGAGGGGCCTGGTAGGCTGCAGTCCATGGGGTCGCTAGGAGTCGGACACAACTGAGCGACTTCAATTTCACTTTTCACTTTCATGCATTGGAGAAGGAAATGGTAACCCACTCCAGTGGTCTTGCCTGGAGAGTCCCAGGGATGGGGGAGCCTGGTGGGCTGCCGTCTATGGGGTCACACAGAGTCGGACACAACTGAAGTGACTTAGCAGCAGAGTATTTTTAATTTCAGTAATTGTGTTGTTTGTCTTTGTATGTTTATTCTTTAATTCTTCTAGGTCTTCGTTAATTGATTCTTGCATTTTCTCCATTTTGTTTTCAAGGTTTTTGATCATCTTTGCTATCATTATTCTCAATTCTTTTTCAGGTAGTTTGCCCATTTCTTCTTTATTTATTTGAACTTCTGTATTTCTAGTTTGTTCCTTCATTTGTGTAGTATTTCTCTGTCTTTTTCATTATTTTAACCTACCGTGTTTGAGGTCTTTTTTCCCCAGACTTCAGGGTTGAGTTCTTTCTTCCTTTGGTTTCTGCCCTCCTAAGGTTGGTTCAGTGGTTTGTATAAGCTTCATATAGGCTGAGATTTGTGCTGAGTTTTTGTCTTGTTTGTTTGTTTTTCCTCTGATGGGCAAGGCTGAGTGAGGTCATAATCCTATCTGCTGATAAGTGGGTTTGTATTTTTGATTTGTTTGTTGTTTAGATGAGGCGTCCTGCACAGGGTGCTACTGGTTGTTGTGCGATGCTGGGTCTTGTGATCAAGCAGTTTCCCTTGTGTGAGTCCTCACTATCTGATACTTCCTAGGGTTAGTTCTCTGGTAGTCTAGGGTCTTGGAGTCAGTGCTCCCACTCCAAAGGCTCAGGGCTTGATCTCTGGTCAGGAACAAAGATTCCCCAAGTGGTTTTTTATGGCATTAAGTGATATTAAAACAAATATCCAAAATAAGAAAGCAAAGATGAACTCCAGACAAATGGCAGTTACAAAATCAGGCAAATAATAATTAAAATAATGGAATATACACATATACATATATATGCATGAGCAAAGTCAAGACAGTCCAACAAAAATAAAGTACAGTAGATTGACATGGTGAACAAAGGAAATCAAAAATTATATTTACCAGTTAAGAACAAAACTAACTAAAGCACAAACTGGAAAATTGTCAAGTGAGGAATAAAGCAATGAAGATAAAACTAACAAATATGTTGAGAGGAAAGGAAAGAAAGAATAGATATGCAAAGTTAAGTAGAGATAGATGATGAAAGATTTGTATACATTTAAGATTAACTGCAATCGGAAAAGAACAGTAGGAAAGGCAAACAAAGGAATAAATGTAGAAAAAAATACATCAGGTTTTAAAAAATTAAAATTACAAAAAGGAGAAAAGAGAAAAGAAAAAATGGAAAAAGAAAAAAAGAAACAAAACAAAACTCCACAAAACTGCAAAAGCCCAAAGTAGAGGCAGAGGTTTTTATCAACAATAAAAAGTGTGACTGAATATAGACATCTTATGGATTCCACAAACTGCAGCCTGCCAGGCTCCTTTGTTCATGGGATTCTCCAGGCAAGAATACTGGAGTAGGTTGCCATTTCCTTCTCCAATATGCATATATACCCATAAGCAAAATGAAATAGTCCAACAAAAATAAAGTACAATAGATTTCCCTGGTGAACAAAGGAATCCAAAAATTATAACTACTAGAGCAAAACTAACTAAAGGACAAACTGGAAGACAAAACTAAAGCAAGGTGCCAATTGGTGAATAAAGCTATGAAAATAAAACTAACAAATATGTTAAGAGGAAAGGAAAGAAAGAATAGACATGCACAGTTAAATAGAGGTAGATAAAGATTTATATACATTACAGATTAACTCCAAGTAGGAAAAGCAAACAAAGCAATAAATGTAGAAAAAATAATAATAGGTTTAAAAAATTTTTTAAAGAAAAAAAAGGAAAACTCCACAGAACTGCGAAAGCTCAACATAGAAGCAGAGGTTTATAACAAGTATAAAAAATTGTGACTGAGGGAAAAAAAGCTCAAAAGCTTAATTAGATTTCATAGTGCAAATAAAATCAACAACTTCAACAGGGGGGTGAGGAAGGAAAAAAAAATCCAAAAGATTCTATAGAACAAATCAAAACATAAGAATCATAAATTTTTTCTTGAGTCACTGCTGTCAGAGTCCTTTCCCTCGCTGGGAGTCACAGTCCACCTCACCTCCCTAGGATGCCCTCCAACACTGCTGATCTCTGGACCTGCTGTGGGGTCAGCTCAGATTCTAATCTGGTCCTTTTTCTGTGTATTCTTGCCTCCAATGTCCACAGCTATCAGAACTAGTGCGTTTTCTTTTGTGAGAGCTCTCAAAGACCTTTTATATATTCCATAGACACAGTCTGCCTAGTTGATTGTGTGGATTTGATTTGCAGCTTGTACAGCCGGTGGGAAGGTTTTGGGTCTTCTTCCTTAGCCACACTGCCCCTGGGTTTCAACTGTGGTTTTATTTCCACCTCTGCATGTGGGTCGTCCACTGGGGTTTGCTTCTGAGGGCTGCTCTGGAAGACTTGGGTTTGCCCGTGTGAGGGCCAGGTGTGGAGGTGATACAGCTGCTTGCGTTACAGGGGTTCTGGCAGCACCAGGTACTCAGGGGAGTTTGTGACTGGAGCACCAGGAAATATAGTGCTCTAGAAGAGTATGGCAACCAGTATTGGCCCATACCGCTCCAGTGTTCTTGCCTGGAGAACCCCCCTTACTGACAGAGAAGCCTGGCAGGCCACAGTCTACAGGGTCGCAAAAAGTCAGACACTACCAAAGCAACCCTGCGTGCATAGATGCAAGACATTTTTTCCCTGTGGCAGCTCTGCCTCAGTGATAGTTGAGCATGAAGGTGGTGCAGCTGCTTGGCTTGTGGGGACCCTGGCGGTGCCAAGTGTGCAGGGACATGGACTGCCTCCCCTGCAGGAGTTGTGGCTCTGTCAGTCTTTTTTCGAGCCTTTTGTAGCTGGCAATCAGAAGACCTCTTTGTCCTGTCTTTCTCCATAGCTCTGCCCGTTAGAGGCACTTAGAGGGCTCCCTTGCTTGGGGTCCTTCTCTGCTGTTCCATGGGTCAGGCACACAGGGGGGCTGCCCTGGCAGGGGTCCTACTCTGTAGGTCGGCACATCAGGCACTAAAGGGGCACCCTGGGTGGGGTCCTTCTCTGTAATTCAGTGCATCAGGCGATTGGGCCAGTCTCTCCATTGTTCAGCTGTGGATGCTGGCCTTTGGGGAGAGAGAGGCTGTGGTGATGGCTCCACCCCCTACACGTGACTCAGCAATATCGCCTTGCTTCCATGACTCCCTGGCTTTCCTCCACAGGCATTTCCTACCACAGTCTCCTCCCACACAGCCCCTTGATTTATCTCTCCTCAGTCAACAGCAGCCCTTGCCCTGGGATTGCACCACAATCCCTAAACTCCAGCCCCCAGCTGCTGCACCTTCCAGGAGATCTGCATCCCTTTCTGGGGTATGTCTATATGGCTGTGGCAAGGACTGTCTGATTTTCATTCCATTTAGGCTGCCACAGATCAGCTGTTTCACTTACTGCCTTAAATGTTCCTCCTCTGATTCAGACAGTTGCCCCGATGTGGGGATTGGACCCTTGCTTCAGTTCCCCCACCGCCTAGGGCAGGTCCAGTCCTACTAACACTCCTGTTTTTTCTCCTAGTTCCTTGGTGCTGTGTAGTTCTATATATTTTCTTCCACTGGTCAGGTGCTCCTGTCTGCTCTCAGCTGGTGTTCTGCATGCACCTCTGTGTCTGAAAGTGTACTCCTGATGCATCTGTGGAGAGAGATGTACTCCATGTCCACCTACTCCTCCACCATCTTCTTCTCCACTATTTTACTTCCGATAAATTAAATCTGACTTTCAATTGCCCAACCTGGTAAGATGGGGATTCACGTAAGTCATTATGGGAGCCCATGGAGAAGAATGAAGCTCCCTCTCTTTTCTTCCTTTTTCCTCCCCAATCCAAAAATCTTAAGAGCCTTTTAAAGGAAAACAAACTGGGGAGGGCTCACTTGTAAGCAGTTTATCATGATCATAACTGATACTATTATTTTAAAAGGCCATATATTTTTTAAAGTAAAAGGACATTATAATTTTTTGGCCAAGTTTGTGCATGAAAGTCTCAGCTTATCTTGAGTCCCCAGGAAATACAGTGTAGCTTCCCGAGGTGCTCCATGTAGCCATTCTCCTCAGTGGACTTTTCATTTCGTTGAAGTACTGCTATGCAGTAAGATTCAGATATTTACTATCCCAGTATTGCTGAACCCTGGCCATTCTGGGGAAATTGCATTTGGGAGGCTCTTTCCCAATCTCCCTGACAGCCTCAAAAGTTATGCCTTTAAATCAAGCTCCTAAAAATAAAAGCTAGAAGGCACATTATTCATGAGTGACTTCTATTTTTCATTCAGTAAAGATCTTCCATTAAAAATGGAACCCAGAGACCTGGTTCAATTTAGTCACTCAGTTGTGTCCGACTCTTTATGACCCCATGGACTGGAACACGCCAGGCTTCCCTGTCCATCACTAACTCCCGGAGCTTGCTCAAACTCATTTCTATCAAATCAGTGATGTCATCCAACCATCTCATCCTCTGTTGTCCCCTTCTCTTCCTGCTTTCAATCTTTCCCAGCATCAGGGTCTTTTCCAGTGAGTCAGTTCTTCGCATCAGGTGGCCAAAGTATTGGGGTTTCAGCTTCAGCATCAGTCCTTCCAATGAATATTCAGGACTTATTTCCTTTAGGATGGACTGGTTTGATCTCGTTGCAGTCCAAGGGACTCTCAAGAGTCTTCTCCAACACCACAGTTCAAAAGCATCAATTCTTCAGCACTCAGCTTTCTTTATAGTCCAACTCTCACATCCATACACGACTACTGGAACTAGTAGCTGTGACTAGACAGACGGGCCTTTGTCGGCAAAGGAATGTCTCTGCTGTTTAATATGCTGTCTAGGTTTGTCATAGCTTTTCTTCCAAGGAGCAAGCATCTTTTAATTTCATGGCTGCAGTCACCATCTGCAGCGATTTTGGAGCCCCCCAAAATAAAGTCTGCCACTGTTTCCATTGTTTCCCCATCTATTTCCCATGAAGTGATGGGACTGGATGCTATGATCTTAGCTTTTTGAATGTTGAGTTTTAAGCCAGCTTTTCACTCTCTTCTTTCACTTTCATCAAGAGGTTCTTTAGTTTTTCTTCGCTTTCTGCCATAAGGGTGGTGTCATCTGCGTACCTGAGGTTATTGATATTTCTCCAGCAATCTTGATTCCAGCTTGTGCTTCATCCAGTTTAGCATTTTGCATGATGTACTCTGCGTATAAGTTAAGTAAGCAGTGACAGTATACAGCCTTGACGTACTCCTTTTCCTATTTAGAACCAGTCTATTGTTCCATGTCCAGTTCTAACTGTTGCTTCTTGACCTGAATACAGATTTCTCAGGAGGCAGGTAAGGCGGTCTGGTATTCCACAGTTTGTTGTGATCCGCACAGTCAAAGACTTTGGGATAGTTAGTAAAGCAGAAGTAGATGTTTTTCTGGAACTCTCTTGCTTCTTCGATGATCCAAATGGATGTTGGCAATTTGATCTCTGGTTCTTCTGCCTTTTCTAAATCCAGTTTGAACATCTGGAAGTTCATGGTTCACACGCTGTTGAAGCCTGACTTGGAGATTTTTGAGCATCCCTTTGCTAGCGTGGGAGATGAGTGCAATTGTGTGGTAGTTTGAACATTCATTGTTGGCATTGCCTTTCTTTAGGATTAGAATGAAAACTGACCCTTCTAGTCCTGTCGCTGGAAGACTTGGTTTTCTGTGTAGAATGTGGAAGAGAGAGGTAAATGGAGAACAAAATTCAAATTAAAATCTTAATAAATAGCCCTGAAACTCTTACATGTACAGCCATAGATGTATAGGTGCCATGCTGTCTTTTTGCTTAGGGCTGTTTCTGAGTTGTTGAGTTTTTATTGAGCACTTATGAATAATGGAACCATGACATAAAAATGTGCTAGTTGTGTATTATATTTCTCTTGCTTGCTGTAAAAATCAGAGTAAAGCATCCTATTACTTAGACTTTCCCCCTCAATTATTTAAAAGGCTATATATCTCCCAAATAAAATATATCATTATTGTATATTTTAATACACATTAAGGAATGATAAAGTACCACATTATCTATTGTATAATGAGTCCACAAAACCCAGATCTGATATGTATCAGTATGACTTTTACTTGAGCTTGAAATAATTTCAAGAACACTCAATAATTATTATTGAGGCCTATATAATTTTAAGAGCTGAGACAGAGAATACATTTGAGCATAGTATGTCTTTACCCTTAAGAATTTTGCAGACTAGTGAACACTATACATAAGAAAATAAATATTTATAGAGTAATAAATGAAAAAGATGCTATGGAGGCATACAAGTAGAAGGAAAGGAGTCAAAAAATTTTCCTGAAGTTAATGCTTTAAATGAATTTAAAGCCAAGTAAGGGTTGTTGAAAGGTGAATCAAGGTGAGGAAATGGCATCTGTGAGTTTGTGTTAACATAAAAAACAACCTATGGCAGTTAGGACTGTTTCTACTGTGTAACTAGTTCCATGTGACTGGAGCAATGGGTGCATGGGTTGAAGGCAGAAGAGAGTCAGCATGGGCCAGATATGGTAAGGTAAGGTGTTTGGGGACCTTTTACCTACTGCTTCTATAATCTTCCCACTGAAGACCTCCTTAGAGAAGTAAAACTGGAGGAAATTTATTAAACTGCCTCCCTTTACTGTTTTGTTAAGTTTACCTTAACTCTTACATGGCTACCCGTAAGTTTCTAATTAAGTGCTATCCCAGGGATGAGCTATCTCTTAGCACCATTATGACATACAAGTGAGAGCTACTTTGATCTTTTATTATCTTATTGCTAATTACTTATTATTTTTCACTATACATAATTTAGTCTATCGAACCACTGCTGGCAAATATGTTACTAAGTATTTGAAGTAATGGTGTTATTACTCAATAGACTGGAATAATAGGGAAAAATTTTAAGAAAAACAGTTAAAAGAATGATTTTTATTAAACAGCAAGATCAGGTAATAAACCTACACTATGAAGTGAAAGAAGAGTGGGAAAAAGCTGACTTAAAACTCAACATTCAAAAAACTAAGATCTTGGCATTTGGTCCCATCTCTTCATGGCAAATAGTAGGGAAACAGTGGAAATAGTGACAGACTATTTTCTTGGGCTGCAAAATCACTGCACATGGTGACTGCAGCCATGAAATTAAAAGACCCTTGCTCCTTGGAAGAAAAGTTATGACAGATCTAGACAGCATATTAAAAAGCAGAGACATTACTTTGCTGACAAAGGTCCATCTAGTCACAGCTATGATTTTTCCAGTAGTCATGTATGGATGTGAGAGTTGGACCATAAAGAAGGCTGAGTGCTGAAGAATTGATGCTTTTAACTGTGATATTGGAGAAGATTCGTGAGAGTCCCTCGGACTGCAAGGAGATCCAACCAGTCTGTCCTAAAGGAAATCAATCCTGAATATTTATTGGAAGGACTAATGCTGAAGCTGAAGCTCCAATACTTTGGCCATCTGATGTGAAGAACTGACTCATTGGAAAAGACTCTGATGGATTGAAGGCCAGAGAAGGGGACAACAGAGGATGAGATGGTTGGATAGCATCAGTGACTCAGTGGACATGAGTTTGAGCAGGCTCCAGGAGTTGGTGATGGACAGGGAGCCCTGGTGTGCTGCAGTCCATGGGGTCGCAAAGAGTTGGACATGACTGAGCGACTGAACAGAACTGGTGAAAGTGACAACATTTATGTGAATACTTGAGGATAATTTTGAATAATCAGTCAATTTACCCTAACCATTTGTTAAAAGTTTTCTCTAGTTAGCTACTAAGTACAGTTTCTTTTCAGTTTACCATTTGATCATGTAGCATTCTACAACTAAAGAAAATGTGTCTTCAGTACTGTAGAATATTTTGAAACATGTAAATATAGAGAAAGTTGTGAGTTTTGATATTCAGGAGCAATTTTTAAAATAAAACTCAAGATAGTAGAAATTATTTTGTGTTAGATCTTTCAGTAAATTTCAATGAAAACGAAAAATGAACTTTCATAGTTAATGCTGTTATTAGGAAACGGTCAAATTATTTTAACTTTCCAGATTAACTGAGTAACAAGTTGAAAGAAATAAACGGTGTTGTTTTTACCTTCTTAGAGTGTCTTTAGGTAGTTATTAATCAACAGAGAAACTTATTTTAAAAATAATAAATTGAATTATTTTGCTTTCTACACCAGTGGAAAGCAGCAGTAGCACAGAAAACCTCAGAGAAAACTGAACAGAAGGGGAATCCTGCACCATCTATGTTAGCGGGTCAGGGGAAATTGTGTTACACATACCTCTCTAATGTTTTGAAACTGCTTCTACTTTTACCATCTCCCACTTATCTCCAGATGACAGTCTTTAATTATAGTCTCTACTTGACTCCATTATCTATTTTCTTCTAAATATACCTTTACCCCTAGATCTGGCTGCTTATTCTAAAGGTAGCCCTAGTAATCAGGTACATCCAAATGTCATACAGTACAAATTAGTTACAACTATGAAGTATTTAAAAATTTCATATTCACATGTTTCCTCTGGTTGTACTTAGGAAGCACCAGACAATCCAAATGAGTTTTCAAGAAGAAAATGACAGTGTAAGTTTCCAGTGCATAGTCAGTCAGGCCCCCGAGCTGGGAATAGCTGCATGTCCTGGGCAACACTGTGAATCACCAGGACAGTGGAGCCCACAGAATTTGGAGGAGTCTGGGGACATTACCGGTCAGTATTTCTTAGGGCTATCTAGTTGAAGGAACATGTGAATTGCATTTGGCACAATCAACCCAATCATCAAGTTTAGTCATCATCCTAATTTTTAAAAATTATATATTTTTGATATACAGTATGCATACCCCAAATTAGAAAAAGTATATATGTGTTGTTTGCAAATAATTATAAAGCAGCCATATGTGTAATCAACACCCAGGTCAAGATGAAAGCTCTGCCAGACATTGCTGAGCCTTTCCTCATCCTAACTGCTCATGAAGCATCCCTGCCCTCCTCTGGTTAGCTCCTGTGCACATGTCCTGTGCCCTCTGCTTTGGGTTTCAGTCAGTCAGTCAGTCAATCCAGTTACTCAATCATGTCCGATTCTTTGTGACCCCATGAATCGCAGCATGCCAGGCCTCCCTGTCCATTACCAATCCAGAAGTTGACCCAAACTCATGTCCATTGAGTCGGTGATGCCATCCAGCCATCTCATCCTCTGTCATCCCCTTCTCCTGCCCCCAATCCCTCCCAGCATCAGAGTCTTTTCCAATGAGTCAACTCTTCGCATGAGGTGGCCAAAGTATTGGAGTTTCAGCTTCAGCATCAGTCCTTCCAATGAACACCCAGGACTGATCTCCTTTAGGATGGACTGGTTGGATCTCCTTGCAGTCCAAGGGACTCTCAAGAGTCTTCTCCAACACCACAGTTCAAAAGCATCAGTTCTTTGGCACTCACCTTTCTTCACAGTCCAACTCTCACATCCATACAGGAAAAACCATAGCCTTGACTAGACGGACCTTTGTTGGCAAAGTGATGTCTCTGCTTTTTAATATACTATCTAGGTTGGTCATAACTTTCTTTCCAAGGAGTAAGGGTCTTTTAATTTCATGGCTGCAGTCACCATCTGCAGTGATTTTGGAGCCCCCAAAAATAAAGTCTGACACTGTTTCCACTGTTTCCCCATCTATTTCCCATGAAGTGATGGGACCAGATGCCATGATCTTCGTTTTCTGAATGTTGAGCTTGAAGCCAACTTTTTCACTCTCCTCTTTCACTTTCATCAAGAGGCTTTTTAAAGTTCCTCTTCACTTTCTACCACAGGGGTGGTGTCATCTGCATATCTGAGGTTATTGATATTTCTCCTGGCAATCTTGACTTCAGCTTGTGCTTCATCCAGCCCAGCATTTCTCATGATGTATTCTGCATATAATTAAATAAGCAGGGTGACAATATGCAGCCTTGATGTACTTCTTTTCCTATTTGAAACCAGTCTGTTGTTCCATGTCCAGTTCTAACTGTTACTTCCTCACCTGCATATAGGTCTCAAGAGGCAGGTCAGGTGGTCTGATATTCAGATCTCTTTGAGAATTTTCCACAGTTTATTGTGATCCATACAATATTGTGATCAAAGGCTTTGGCATAGTCAATAAAGTAGAAATAGATTTTTTTTTCTGGAATTCTCTTGCTTTTTCCATGATCCAGCAGATGTTGGCAATTTGATCTCTGATTCCTCTGCCTTTTCTAAAACCAGCTTGAACATCTGGAAGTTCACGGTTCACATATTGCTGAAGCCTGGCTTGGAGAATTGTGAGCATTACTTGACTAGCGTATGAGATAAGTGCAATTATGCAGTAGTTTGAGCATTCTTTGGCATTGCCTTTCTTTGGGATTGGAATGAAAACTGACCTTTTCCAGTCCTGTGGCCACTGCTGAGTTTTCAAAATATGCTGCCATATTGAGTGCAGCACTTTCACAGCATCATCTTTCAGGAATTGAAATAGCTCAACTGCTTTGCGTTTGCTGTCATTGTAATTCTTGTATCAATAAATGGAATCATGGCTTGCATTGTTTTGTCATTTGATACTCAGAAGCATCCAGTTCATTCATTCAGTTGGCAGACACATGGCTCATTTCCACTTTGGGGCTGTCACAGTTAATGCTGCTGGGAACTTTTTCATACATGCATGTGTTCTGGCATGTGAGTATTAGGGTTTTTTAGGTATGGAGTTTCTGTATCTTTTGTATCTTCAGCTTGATTCTAGATGATAAAACTCTGTTCAGAATTGATTGTGCCAGTTTATATCTCCATCAGCAGGATATGAGCTCTCTCTGCTCCACATTCTTGTCTATACTAGATGCCTTCTCTTAAAAGTTTTTGCCATTCTGATGAGTATAATATGTCATTGTGATATTATTTTAATTACTGTATTAGTAATAAGCATGTTTTTTTTGTTGATCTTTTGGTTTATTAATCATCTGGTTTATTGACCTTTTGGATTTCCTGTGTCATGAAGTTGTTCAGTTTTTTTCCTTTACTTATGTTTTCTGTCTTTTTTATTGATTCATAGGAATTTTTCTATATTCAGGTTATAAATTCTTTGTTCATTCATCAAAAGAAATTTCAGCCACTGGAAAAGCCAGTATAATTGTAACTATTGGTCTGCCAACAAGTCTACTAATTAGCCTCTGCCCTTGTTGAAAGCAAGCAAGATTAATGTCTTTGGCTTCATTAATTAGTGTTTATAAATGGTGTGCCTACTTTTCTGATTATAACTTGTGAGAAGGTAAGGAGACTAGCTCTGATGTTGCTTAGGTAAAGTGGTTAACAATTTAGATAAGTTGAGAAACTACTAAAACTCTTAGGAAGCTGAATAAAGCTTGATACTCATCCAAATTTTAAGAAAATGTGTTTATGTCCGGCATTTTACGCTTTATGTCTTATCTGTGTTTTGTTGTTGTGTAGTCACTCAGTCATGTCTGACTCTTTGCAACCCCACGGAGTGCAGCACGCCAGGCTTCCCTGTCTTTCACCATCTCCTGGAGCTTGCTCAAACTCATGCCATCCAACCATCTCGTTGGTTGGAAAATGTATGTGTATTTTATTATATAGAACACCAGCAGGTAGAGTTTTGATTCTTATTTTTATTGTGATTTTTATAATGAGCACATTAATATTTTTGTAATAAAAAGTGAGATATTTACATTTTGAAAAAAAGGTGACAGTTTAAAGTGAAAGGAGGGGAACTTCCCTGGTCTTGTAGTTAAGACTCCACCTTTCCAACACAGGGCCCTGGGTTTGATCCCTGGTCAGGGAACTAGATGCCACATGCCACAACTAAATATCCCACATGCTGCAACTAAGACCTGGTGCAGCCAAATAAATAAATACTTAAACTGAGAGGAAACTTTTCAATTTGCTATATAAATCAAAACTAAAGTTTTGTTGAAATTTGGGGATAAGATAACTTGGGGACATTTCTCACTTGTTCAAGTGAAGATATAAAATTTGCATTGCCAAAAATCCTAGTTGTCTTTGTTTTTATATTATTATTTTTTTATTTATAGTGTTGTATTATTCTCATGTATAGCAGTGATTCAGATATATGTCCTGAAGTGATATCATGTGTTTTCCTCTGACTTACTTCACTTAGTGTGATATTATATAGGTCCATCCATGTTGCTGCACATGGCATTATTTTGTTCTTTTTCTGTGGCTGAGTAGTGCTCCACTGTGTATGTATACCACATCTTCTTTACCCATTCATCTAGCAATAGACATTTAGGTTTCTTCCATGTCTTGGCTACTGTGAATAGTGCTGCAGTGAACATTGAGGTGCATGTATCTTTTCTTTTTTTGTGTGTAATAAAGTTTTATTAAAGTATAAAGGAGATAGAGAAAGCTTCTGACATAGGCATCAGAAGGGGGTAGAAAGAGTACCCCGCATGTATCTTTTCAAATCATGGTTTTCTGCAGATGTATGTCCGGGAGTGGGGTTGCTGGATCATACGGCAGCTCTATTTTTAATTTTTTGAGGACTATCCATACTGTTTTCCATAGTAGCTGTACCAATTTACATTCCCACCAACTGTGTAAGAGGGTTCTCTTTTCGCCACACCCTCTCCAGCATTTGTTATTTGTGGATTTTTTTTTAATGATGGCCATTCTGACTTAGTCCTATTGAGCATCTTTTCCTGTTACTGTTGGCCATATCTTTGTCTTCTTTGGAGAAAAGTATTTAGGTCTTCTGCCCATTTTTTGATTGGACTGTTTATTTTCTTGATAGTGAGCTGTTTTGAGCTATTTGTATATTTTGGAAATTAATCCCTTGTTTTTAAATGGCATTTATTGCAATGACTTGTTAGCCAGCAAATGCCCTTTCCACATACTGGGGAGCAAATAGTAATGATTACTTAAGCTTATAGTACTTGAGATATGCCAGATATAACTTAGTTTGTTTTTATTGTTATATATCCAAACTGGAAGAGGGTGATTATCAACTTGTAATGATTGAGAAAAGAGATGTGAGTTAAATTCAAATACAACTGAAGGACTTTATTTTCCCTTTTTGTATCAGCCTACTGTTACATGTGCTTCTTATTAACTGGTCTGGTATATATTTATAGATCTACTTGAATTTGCTTCTGTTGGAATGTAATTGCTTAACTATGCTTAATATGGATTTAGTTTCCTCTAGGCAGTCATGTGAGAAACAGTAGCTTAACTGCTAATAAGCAAAGATCATCTTAGCCCCAGTTCTAGCATTTTCTGCTTCTCTGCTGCCAAAATGTTACTTCTGTCCAAAGATCTTGTAATTACTCAAAATTCTCCCATTTCTAAAACTGTTAATTCAGACATCCCATTCATCAGCCACATCTTCCTGTTCTCCAAATTCATTTGATTTCATTAGCACCTTCATTCCATTGAAGTGAAGTGAAGTCGCTCAGTTGTGTCCGACTCTTTGCGGCCCCATGGACTGTAGCCTACCAGGCGCCTCCCTCCATGGAATTCTCCAGGCAAAAGTACTGGAGTGGGTTGCCATTTCCTTCTCCAGGGGATCTTCCCGACCCAAGGATCCAACCCAGGTCTCCTGTATTCCAGGCAAATGCTTAACCTCTGAGCCACCAGGGAAGCCCATTCCATTAGTTCCCTTTTATTTTTACTCTCAGATTTATTCTGCCTGGATTTTACTTTCATTATAATCCTCTTGTATATATGATCAGGCCCTTTGCTCTTCTCTCTTTGTTTACCTTCCTCCTAACAAAACTCTAGCCCCCGCTTTCTCTGTTACTACTTACAAACAACTGAGCATTGCTCAAGAAAGATCCATAACCAGGTTTGAGGGTTCCCTGAAAATCATGATAAACAACCTCAACAGAGTAGTCATTAACTCATTTTTTTCTAGTATGTTCACTCTTCTACAGTCTTTATTTTCTATTTCATACATTTTTGTCTGTGTAGACTTCCTGATGTCCTCTCCTTCCTTACTGCAACTTGCCTCAATAATTCATAGAGAAAATAGGAGCAATTCAATGAAAATTTCCTCTCCTTGCAAATGCCAATTCTACAGGCTCATCTGCATCTATCTTTTCCTCCCATCCTCCTGTCAAAAACTGACCCCTCTACATGTGACCTAAATTACGTCTCTGCTTTCTTAGAGATGTAATTCCATAGATTATTGTCTCTTCTGCATCTTTAGCTTTTCCATTTTTTTTTTTTACTGGATCTTTATTATCAGTAGTCAAAAATATCCCTTTAGTCTCTCTCATCTTAAAAAGCCCTTCTTCTAATTACTATTTGTAACACTTTTCTCTTCTTTCAAAAGATTTGTTTGCATGTCCTTACTTCTCACTCTTAAAAAAAATATTTTTTAGTTTATTTTTGAAATTATTTTGGCTGCGCTGGGTCTTTGTTGCTGCATGCAGGCTTTCTCTAGTTGCAGCGAGGGGGGCTACTCTTTGTTGTGGCGCACGGCTCAGTAGTTGTGGCACATGGGCTTAGTTGCCCCGCAGCATATGGGATTCTCCCGGACCTGGGATTGAACCTGTGTCCCCTGGCAGGAGGATTCTTAACCACTGGACCACTGTAATATAGTCAGATGTGTCAGATCTTAAAAGTTAGAGTTTTGTGTGTCCTGTTGAAGAAAATTTTGTCTATACCAAAGTCATGAAGATTGATTTTCTATTTTTTTTTCATTTTCTAGTTTTAAACAATATTATTTTCTAGAATAATTTTTAACTTAACTATGATGTATTATCTAGTTTGCTAATATTTCCTCTTGGCCTTTTACATCTAGATTAATTAGGAGATGAGACTGTACTTTCTTTTCTTTAAATGTCTTCTAATTTTTTTAGATTTTTGCTATCTAAGTTATGGTTGCTTTATAAAGATAATTGAGATTTGTTTCCTCTTTTTCTGTTCTCTAGAATATGTTGTATAAGATTGGTGTTATTTTTGTTCCCGTAAATGTTAGATTTAATTGTTAAGCCACCTGGACTAGACTGTCATGGGAAAAGTCTTAATTATGAATTCAAATTCTTTAAGATATAAAGGTCTATTCAGAATTTTTATTCTGTTTCTTCTTTTTTATTTTATTTTTTAACTTTACAATATTGTATTGATTTTGCCATATATTAAAATGAATCCGCTGGGAAACACATGTATACCTGTGGCGGATTCATTTTGATATATGTTTCGTCTTAATAAGAATTTTGATAGTTTGTATTTTTCTAAGAGTTTATTTTAAATTTTAAAATTCATTAGCACAGGTTTTTCTTAAAATCCTTTTGGTTCTTTTTATTTATTTATTTATTTTGGCTCCGCTGGGTCTTCGTGTTGGCGTGCAGGCTTTTTTCTAGTTGCGGCGAGCAGTGGCTACCCTATAGTGCCTTGTGTGCTTGTCATTGTCATGGCTTCTCTTGTTGCAGAGCACTGACTCTGGGAGCACAGGCTCAGTAGTTGTGGCGCACGGGCTTAGTTGCTCCGCTGCATGTGGGATCTTACTGGATCAGGGCCTGAACCCATGTCCCCTGCGTTGGCAGGCAGATTCTTAACCACTGGACCACCAGGGAAGTCCCCCTTTTGGTTATTTTTGAATCCGTATGATTTATAACAGTATACTATTTTCATGCCTTATAGTAATTTATGATTTCTCTTTTCCACACCAGGGTTGATTAATTTTATTAGTCTTTTTTTTTTTTTTAACTAGGCTTTTCATTAGCTTAGTTGATTTTCATTGTTGTATGTTTATTTTTTCATTCATTAGTTTCTTCTCATTATTTTCTTCCTTCTTTTTTGATTCAGTTTTCTGTTCTTTATCTTACTCTCTGAGATAAATGCTTAAAACATTGATTTTTAAAGACGTTTTTTCTTTTCTAATGTATCCATTTAGAGATAAAAATGTCTTCTAAGCGTGGCTTTAACTGTGTCCCACAAATTTTTGATATGTAGTGTTTTCCTTATCATTAGTTCAAAATAGTCTCTCTTTTTCACTCTGATGACATTTTGATCCGTGGATCTTATGGAAGCAAATTATATAATTTTCAAACAAATGGTGACTTTCTAGTTATCTCTTAAATATTGAATTTTAGCTTAAGTTCACAACAATCTGAGAACATACTCTGTGTCATTTCCAACAGATTGTTGGAGCCTAGGGATGATACTAGGCTTTTTACATGATACATCCATGTAAAAATAGCACTTTAATGTCAGATATTGAGGGTATGTGTATCAGTGGGGGGACATCCATGTAGAGAGGTGATCCAAATGGAGTAAGGAGAACATCTATGTGTGAGGGTAGCGTAGAATAGGGAAAAAGATGTTTTCATGAGGTCATGGAAGCAGTAGCTCTGTCCCATTGTGGAATGTCAAAGCCAAAACAAGATGAGAAAGGTGTCCATATTGCAGGCATCTTGGCACAGGTTGTGAGAGCTTGAATCAAGTCAAGATGGTATCCACATGAGAGGGCATCCTGATATTGATCGTCAGAGCCCAAGTGAGGTAAGGAGAGGGTATCCATAAGCAGGGGATGGGGTCGGTGGTGGGTGGTATGGTGGGGGATATAAGAGCCTGAAAAGAGTGATGAGGGTTTCCATGTAGAAAGGTAATAGTGTCATCATATTATGGGTAATAGAGACTGAACTTGGGTTAGGAGAGTATTTGCAAAGAGTAGAGATAGCTCTGACCAAGTGAGGGGCATTGGTGTTCAAGTATGGCAAGGAGAGCATAGTGGGGGTGGGATGATGGGGAATTAATTACGAATGGAAGACTGTTCATGTTCAGGGTATATTAACGATAATAGGAAGTAAATACATTAAGGATAACAGGAACCAAGTTTCTTATTATTGGAATAGAGTTACATATATAGAAAGGAAGAAACCTAGAATGGGCTTGTGGTATTAAGTTGAAATTAGAGATTATCATTGTGAACACATGGTTTTCTGTATCTGTGGAGATACACACACACATAGAAACAGAGATGAAATGTGTGTATGTGTATATGTCTTACCACAAATATACATATTTTCATACATACATTCTCTAGCTATGTCTATTGAGAATGCCTCTAGATAATTTAATATCAGTGAGCATAGCTAGTACCAAAATAGAAGCTTCCAAATACTGTTATCCCCTAAAAGGAACTAGAGTTGCTGATTTCAAGCTGGGGAAAGGATATAAAAGATGATCCTAGACCATCTTGTACCTGAAAGTAAGAAGGTGCTTGAAGAATGATGAAAGGTTGTAAAAGAGAATTAATAAATGAATAAAACTTTTTAAAAAGATGTAAAAAGGCAGAAATAACCAATATGAAAAAAGATAAAGCAGTTTCTTATAAAGTAATCATATATATACTGAACCAATACTCATTCTTTATATCTTCAAATAGTGTACCTCTATCCTTTTTTCCTCTCCTCTTCTAGAAGTCTAATTAAATGTTAGACCTGTTCTTTTTATCTTTCATGTCTCTTAACTCTCATATTTTTTAAATTGAAATGCAGTTGATGTACAATATTGTGTTAGTTTTAGGTATGTCATCTAGTGATTTGACATTTGCACGCATTATGGAGGGATTACCACAATAAGTCTAGTAACCATCTGTCCCCATACAAAGTTATTACAGTATTACTGACCATATCCCTTATGCTGTAAATTACATCCTCGTGACTTATGCATTTTGTAATTAAATGTTTGTACTTCCTAACCTATTCATCTAATCCCCTACCCCCGCCTTGCTAATCTACCACTCCTCTGGCAACCACCCATTTCTTTCTCTGTATCTATGAGTCTGTTTTTATTTTTCTTTGTTTATTTTGTTTTTTAGATTTCACATACAAATTAGATCATATGGTATCTGCCTTTCTGTGACTAATTTACTTCACTTAACATAATACCCTCTAGATCCACCCATGTTGTCACAAAAGGCAAGGTTTCATTTTTTTATGGCAGAGTAGTATTCCATTGTATGTATGTATGTGGGGCTTCCCAGGTGGCTCAGTGGGTAAAGAATCCACCAGCAATGCAGGAGATGCAAGAGACGTGCGTTTGATCCCTAGGTTGGAAAGATTCCCTGGGGAAGGAAGTGGCAACCTATTCCAGTCTTCTTACCTGAAGAATCCCATGGACAGAGGAGCCTGGCAGGCTACAGTCCATGGGGTCACAAAGAGCTGGACACGATTGAAGCCACTGAGCACGTACACTCATGTATGTATGTACCTGTATAAACCACAGCTGCTTTATCCATTTATCTATTGATGGACATTTAGGTTGCTTCTGTGTTTTAGTTATTGTAAATAATGCTTCAGTGAACACTAAGGTGCATATATATTTTTTTGAATTAGTTTTTATTTTCTTAGGGTGACTACCCAGAAGTGAAATTGCTGAATCTTGCGGCAGTTCTATTTTTTAATTTTTTGAGGAAGCTCCATACTGTTTCCATAGTGGCTATACCATTTTACAACCCCAGACAGTACAAGAAGATTCCCTTTCTCCACATTCTTGTGAACACTTGTCATTTATGGCCTTTTTGATAACAGCCGTCCTGACAGGTGTGAGGTGGTATCTCTCTGTGGTTTGATTTGCATTTCCTTGTTTATTAGTGATGTTGAGCATCTTTTCATGTGCCTTTTGACCATCAGTATGTTGCCTTTGGAAAAATGTCTATTCATGTTCATTGTCTAATCAAGATTTTTTTTTTTGAATGTTGAGTTGTATGAGTTCTTTGTATTTTGAATATTAACCCCTTATTGGATATATCATTTGCAAATATCTTTTCCCATTCAGTAGGCTGCCTTTTCATTTTATTGATGATGTCCTTCACTGTGCAAAAACTTTAGTTTGATTTCATCTCATTTATTTTTGCTTTTGCTTCCCTTGCCTAATGAGACAGTTCCAAAAAAAATATTGTTGAGACCAGTGTCACAGAGTATGCTGCGTGTGTTTTCTTCTGGGAGTTTTTTTTTGTTTCAGGTCTTATATTTTAAATCTTGAATCCATATTTGAGTTTATTTTTGTATATGGTGTGAGAAAATTATTTGGTTTGATTCTTTTGCATGTAGCTATCTAGCTTTCCCAGCATCATTTATTGAAGAGGCTGCCTTTACTCTACTGTATATTCTTGCCTTTTTTGTAATACATTAACTATATAAGTTAATGTATTACATTATATAGTTAATGTATATTAACTATAATGTACATTATATAATACATTATAATTATGTAATTATAATATAATTACATTATATGGTTAATGTAATACATTATATATATATTTCTGAGCTCTCTATTGTGTCCCATTGATCTGTATGTCTGTTTTTATGCCAGTATCATACTGTTCTGATGAGTCTAGCTTTGTAGTATAGTTTGAAATCAAGAAGCGTGATGCCTCCAACTTTTTTTCTGCCATTGCTTTGGCTATTCAGGACCTTTTGCATTTCCATACAGGTGTTAGGATTCTTTGTTCTAGTTCTATGAAAAATGCCCTTGGTATTTGGTAGGGATTGCATTGAATCTGTAGGTTGTCTTGAATAATATAGTGATTTTAACAACTATAATCCTTCCAATCCATGAGCACAGTCAATTTTTTCATTTGTTTGTGTTGTCTTTAATTTCTTTCATCAACGTCTTACAGTTTTCAGAGTCCAAGTCTCTAATTTATTCTTAGGTATTTTATTCTTTTGGATGCAATTGTAAATGGAATTGTCTTCTTGATTTTTTTTTCCTGATAATTTATTATTAGTGTATGCTATGCTAAGTCACTTCAGAAATGCAATATATTTCTGTGTATTAATATTGTATCCTGCAACTTTATGGAATTCATTTATTGCAATAGTATTTTGGTGGCATCTTTAGGATTTTCTACATATAGTGTAGAGGCATCTGCAGACAGTCACAGTTTTGCTTCTTTTCTTCCAATTGGATTCCTTTTATTTCTTGTCTGATTGCTGTGGCTAGGAATGCTCTTATGTTTTTCATCTCTAGCTTCTCTGTGTTGCATTATGGAAAATTCTTTTCATGTTTATATTCTAATTTACTAGTATTAATTTCCTCTGGATTTATTCTGTTATTAGTCTGATCCATTGAGTTTATATTTTTAATTTCTAGATGTTTGGTATGATTTTATTTGGATCTGCTTTTTTTTTCTTTTGCTTAAATTTTCAGGTCTTTTATTTCTTAGTAAACAAACTGATTTTATAGCCTGAACATAGGTAGTTCACTTACCTGAGTTTGTAGTTCTGTTATCTTTTGTTTCCACTGACTATTGCTTGTGGTGTCTTCTTTCTTTGTATATTTTATAATTTTGACTATGAGCTATAATTACCCTTGAAATTTTTTTGTGGAAAATTATTTGAAGCCTAAAATAAGGCTTGGATTTATCCAGAAAGCATTTTCAATCTGCTTCTCTTGAGTGTCCTAAGAGTATTAACCAGACTAAAATAACTTTCAACTAAATTCTTAGCATGGTCTTTCTTGGACTTTACAGATTGTATGAATACGGGTTGCAATCTTTTGTGTGAGCCACACTGAGGTTGTGAACCCCTGGGGGGATTTCTTTCCCCATCTCCATTGTGATTTAAAGCCAGTGATTTTTCTAGCGTTTGAAGTTTGGAGGGTGACATTTCCAAGTTTACATTTACTGTGAGGTGTTGGTTTGAAAAGTCCCTGCTTCATCAAGGTATCATTAACTAGATTCCTACTTGGGAATACTCAGCACTTTGTCTCCTGATCTCCAAATCAGCCAGGGCAGTTGGCAAATGCCCTCAAGGCAAAAGTTAGCTTCAGTATTCACTTTACTTCTGGGGGCTTCTGCCTTGACTTAGTTTCTTTGGTGTGAATATTGCGTAATTTTTCCTAACTTCTGGATATGTTAAAGAAGATTTTAAAATAATATTCTAAATTATTTTCAGTGAAAGAGTTAATCTACGTACTTATTTCATGCCAGAAGTTGAAGTTTACATACAATGTTTATAAAAATTATGCTTAATATTACACCTGATTTTCCACAGTTTGTTGTGATCCACACAGTCTAAGGCTTTGGCATAGTCAATAAAACAGAAGTAGGTGTTTTTCTGGAACTCTCTTGCTTTTTCGATGATCCAACGGATGTTGGCAATTTGATCTCTGGTTTCTCTGCCTTTTCTAAATCCAGTTTGAACATCTGGAAGTTCACGGTTCACACACTGTTGAAGCCTGACTTGGAGATTTTTGAGCATTGCCCTGCTAGCATGTGCTGCTGCTGCTAAGTCGCTTCAGTCGTGTCTGACTCTGTGCAGCCCCGTAGATGGCCTCCTACCAGGCTCCCCCGTCCCTGGGATTCTCCAGGCAAGAACAGTGGAGTGGGTGCTAGCATGTGAGATGAGTGCAATCGTGCGGTAGTTTAAATATTCTTTGGCATTGCCTTTCTTAGAGATTGGAATGAAACTGACTTTTTCCAGTCCTGTGGCCACTGCTGAGTTTTCTAAAGCCTTTGATTATGTGGATCACAAAAAACTGTGGACAGTTCTTAAAGAGATGGGAATACCAGACCACCTGATCTGCCTGCTGAGAAATCTGTATGCAGGTCAAAAAACAACAGTTAGAAATGGACATGGAACAACAGACTGGTTCTAAATAGGGAAAGGAGTACGTTAAGGCTGTATGTTATCACCCTGATTATTTAACTTATATGCAGAGTTTAACATCATGCGAAATGCCAGGCTAGATGAAGCACAAGCTGGAATCAAGATTGCTGGGAGAAATATCAATAACCTCAGATATGCAGATGACACCACCCTTATGGCAGAAAGCGAAGAAGAACTAAAGAGCCTCTTAATGAAAGAGGAGGGTGAAAAAGTTGACTTAACACTCAGCATTCAGAAAACTAAGATCATGGCATTTGGTCCCATCACTTCGTGGCAAATAGATGGGGAAACAAGGGAAACAGTGAGAGACTTTATTTTCTTGGGCTCCAAAATCCCTGAAGATGGTGACTGCAGCCATGAAATTAAAAGAGCTTGCTTCTTAGAATAAAAGCTATGACCAACCTAGACAGCATATTAAAAAGCAGAGACTTACTTTGTTCACAAAGGTCCTTCTAATCAAAGCTTTGGTTTTTCCAGTAGTCATGTACGGATGTGAGAGTTGGACTATAAAAATAGCTGAGTGCCAAGGAATTGATGCTTTTGAACTGTGTTGGAGAAGACTCTTGAGAGTCCCTTGGACTGCAAGGAGATCCAACCAGTCCATCCTAAAGGAAATCAGTCCTGAATATTCATTGGAAGGACTGATGCTGAAGCTGAAACTCCAATACTTTGGCTACCTAATGCGAAGAGCTGACTCACTGGAAAAAACGCTGTTGGTGAGAAAGATTGAAGGCAGGAGGAGAAGGGGATGACAGAGGATGAGATGGTTGGAGGGCATCACCGACTCGATAGACATGAGTTTGAGTAAGCTCTGGGAGTTGGTGACGGACAGAGAAGCCTGGCATGCTGCAGTCGGTGGGGTCATAAAGAGTCAGACACGACTGAATGACTGAACTGAACTGATTACATGTGATACAAAATCAAAAGATACAAATTGGTATACAGTAAAAAGTATGTCTTTCTCTAATCTTTGTCATTCAGCCTCTTCAGTTCTCATAGGAAGCCACTGTTAGTTTTTTTATAAGTGGATTAAATATGCTTATTTTATAATTCTGAATCAGTTGGTTATTTTACTCCACAATTGCCCAAGTTAGGTTGTTATTTTGAAATTTTATTTTTCAGGATCATAAATTTTTACTCTAGTTTTTTAAGCTATAAATTTTTTGTATAAAAGTGATCTTTTATACATGAAATAACCATGAATGTTTCAATATGAGTTTCAGTTTATGAACCTAACTCTGAGAATTTTTATTTTTCATCATGAAAACTGCTAATGCATGAAAAGCATAAGGGTGGAGATAATGGATTTATTTCTAAGGAAAAATATGTGGTTTCCTCTATCTCTAGTTTTTCACTGGAGATTTTGTAATATAGTTCTCTTCATGGATGTTCATTTAAATTAATAATAAAAAACGATTTATGCTGCCCCTTTTTTGATATTCATTTTTTCCCTTCATGTAACAAATATTAGTTATTTTGCTACTCTGTGCTAGGTATTGTCCTTTGTACTGGGGGTAGCAGTGAACAGTCCTGACCTTCATGGAGAGGCACCACTCTGGGGGACTAGCCAATGAACAAAAACAGACAAATATATAATATATAAGGTAGGATATATTTATGGGGAAAAATAAAGGAAAGTAAGGGTCATAGAAAGCACCAAGGATTGAAGAAGAGACTGCTGCATAATATAGGGTTAAGGTCGAGTTGTGTCTCACATGGAGTGAAGGTGTGTATACTTCCTTCAGATGGAGAAGTGCCTGGTACGTTTGAGAAACAGGTGTAAAGGAGTGAGTAGTGGAGAGAGTTAGGGCTAAGAGTTGTGGTTGGGGGACAGACCCAAATTACTCAGGGCATTGTAGACCATTGTGAGAACTTTGACTTGACTTTGAATATAATGGGAAGCCATCGGGTTTTGAGTGAGACATAATTTGACTTGAAATATTTTTCTTCCCTAATTAAAAAATATATTTTGTTTATTCACTTTTGGCTGTGCTAGGTCTTTGTTGCTGAGCAGGTGTTTCTCTAGTCGAGGAGAGCGGAGGCTCCTCTCTAGTTGTGGTGCGGGTTTCTTATTGCGGTACCTTCTTTTGTCACAGAGTACCGGGCTCTAGGGCTTCAGTAGTTGCAATTCCTGGGCTCTAGAGCACAGGCTCAGTAGTTGTGGTGCATGGGCTTAGCTGCTCTGTGGCATGTGGGATTTCCCTGGATCCAGGGATCCAACCCATGTCTCCTGCATTGGCAGGTGGATTCTTTACCACTGAGCCACCAGCCCAAATTTTTAATGAAATTTTCCAAACATTCAAAACAGTTGAAAAAAATAGTATGAGTATCCATTTGCCCACCTGTTGGTTTCAGCAGCTGTTAACCTTTTGCCTTTATTGTTTTATCTGTGTCTGTCCATCTATCTGTTTTTGCTGAGCCATTTGAAAGTTGCATATACAACACTTCATCCTTAAAAATAAGCATATTTACTTATATAATCACAATGCCATAATATTATTTATTGATGCAGATATCCATTAATGATTCTTGCCTGAATTCATTTCTTTGGGGTGTTACTTTGGTTTGAAGTTTGATCTGTTTGGTTACAGTGTGGGAAATAGACTGTAAGTTTGAGTGGATGCAGATTCCAGCTATTCAGCTATCGCAGAAGATGGACTAGAGTGATAGATGTTGTGATGGTGAGAAATGGTCACAATATGGATATATTTTGAAGAAAAGTCACCTGTATCTGCTCATGTTAGGGCTGAGAAAGAGAAGTCAAAAGTGACTTAAAGACTTTTATCAATAAATGGAGTTGCAGTTTGCAGAAATTGGGAAGATCATGGGAGGATCAGGTTTGGGGACTGGGGGTCAGGAATTTGACTTCAGTCATTCTAAGTTCAGAACATCTATTAGACTTCCAAGTTAAGTTATTGAGTAAACAAGAGGAAATAGAGGCCTGGGTTTAGATGTTTGGGCTAGAAGTAAATATTAGGGAGTCATGAAGAAATAGTGGTGTTTAAAGCTACAAGTTGAGATACGGTAGATAATACAAGTTGAGGTAAATGTAGACAATAGTAGAGGTTCAAGGACTGACCCCTGGGGTACTACAATGTTTAGAATCAGAAACAGGAGGAGGAATCAGAAAATGAGACTGAGTATGTACTAAAAATTCCATTTACATAATATTTAAAATAAGCATTCCTCTTTAGAGACTATATTGAGATAAAGAAATAATATGGAAAATTTGAATTGCAGAATTATTACAGAGTGAAAACAGCACTGTATAAGAAAGAACTTACCATTTTCCAGAAAATGAGTGGCCTGTAGCTAGGTACTTTTGTATCTTCCCACTCTGTATACCTTTTACTTTGTTTTCTTACCTTGCTGCATTAACAAGGACTTCCAGGGAGATATTGAAGAGGAGTGGTGAGAGGAAACATGCTTGCTTGTACCTGATCTAAAGTCTGATGTTAGAGGTGTAGGTTTTTCTTAGTTATTCTCTATCAAATTGAGGAATTTTCCCTCTATTCCTAGTTTACAAGAGCTTTTATTATGAATGGATATTGGATTTTGTTAAGTGCTTTTTCTGTATCTGTTGATATGATCATGTGATCATGTTGGTGTGATAGATTACATTGATCTTCAAATGTTAAATGAACCTCACATACCTGAGATAAATCCCAGTTTGTCTTTGCGTGTAATTCTTTTTATGCTTTTTAAAATAAAATTTGTTAATATTTTATTGAGGAGTTAGGTTAATAATTAACAGTATTAATTCATTCCTTACAGAAGAAAAATCTCCTTATAAAACTACTTTTGTGTTCTTCCATTAAAAATGTATTTCCGTTGATTTTGAGAGACAGTTTATTGAAGTGATAAAAAGCAAAATGCCCAGTTTTGAATCATGTGACTTTTGACAAGTTACTTCTATTTCTGTGCTTCAGTTTCTTGAGCTATCGTAGTATCTATCTCATAGAATTTTTTTGAAGTTTAAATGAGTTATTAAATGGAAAGCACTACAAACAGTGCCTGTTGTTATTAGTCGCTAAGTCATGTCTGACTCTTTTTCAATCCCATGAACTCTAGGCCGCCAGGCTCCTCTATCCATGGGATTTCCCAGGCGAGAATGCTGGAGTGGGTTTCCATTTCCTTTTCCAAGGGATCAAAACCACGCCTCCTGCATTAGCACACAGATTCTTTACCACTGAGCCACCAGGGAAGTGCCCAAAATAGTGCCTAGAACATTATAAATTTTGAATAAATATAGTTGGCACTTTTGGGTTTTTTTGGACTTTGTTGGGGGTTTTTTTCCTTGAGGAAAAGAACAAGCTGAACTTAAGAAATGAAACAAAATATGTTTTAAAAAGCTAAGAGGTGTCACCTCCAACAGGAAACTCTCCTAGCCATCTTTCAGATTTCTATTGCATCTAACATGCAAGTCTGTCTTAATTTTCTATTAAGATTATCTAACTAGGGTATCCTCCCTAGAAGTCTCTAACATTCTCAAGAGAAGAGACCAAGTCCTATTCATTCATTCATCCAGTCAACAAATATTTCAGTTCTTCCAGATGTACAAGCTGGGTTTAGAAAAGGCAGAGGAACCAGAGATCAACTTGCCAACATCTGTTGGATAATAGAAAAAGGAAGAGAATTCTAGAAAAACTTCCGCTTCACTGACTATGCTAAAGCCTTTGATTGTGTGGATCACAACAAACTGTGGAAAATTTTGAAAGAGATGAGAATACCAGACCACCTTACCTGCCTCCTGAGAAATCTGTATACAGGTCAAGAAGCAGCAGTTAGAACCAGACGTGGAACAATGGGCTGGTTCAAAATTTGGAAGAGTACGTCAAGGCTGTATATTGTCATCCTGCTTATTTAACTTATATGCAGAATACATCATGCGAAATGCTGGGCTGGATGAAGCTCAGGCTGGAATCGAGATTGCCAGAAGAAATATCAATAATAACCTCAGATATGCAGATGATACCACCCTTATGGCAGAAAGTGAAGAATTAAAGAGCCTCTTGATGAAAGTAAAAGAGGAGGGCGAAAAAACTTGCTTAAAACTCAGCATTCAGAAAACCAAGATTATGGCATCTGATCCCATTACTTTGTGGCAAATAGATGGGGGAAAAATAGAAACAGCAACAGACTTTATTTTCTTGGGCTCCAAAATCCCTGCCGACAGTGATTGCAGCCATGAAATTAAAGGACGTTTGCTCCTTGGAAGAAAAGTTATGACCAACCTAGACAGCATATTACAAAGCAGAGATGTCACTTTGCCAACAAAGGTCCATATAGTCAAAGCTGTGGTTTTTCCAGTGGTCATGTATGGATGTGAGAGTTGGACCATAAAGAAGGCTGAGTGCCGAAGAATTGATGCCTTTGAACTGAACTGTGGTGTTGAAGAAGACTCTTGAGAGTCCCTTGGACTGCAAGGAGATCCAACCAGTCAGTGGTAAAGGAAATCAACCCTGAATATTCATTGGAGGGAGATGCTGAAGCTGAAGCTCCAATACTTTGGCCACCTGATGCAAGGAGCCAACTCATTGGAAAAGGCCCTGATGCTGGGAAAGATTGAAGGCAGGAGGAGAAGGGGACGACAGAGGATGAGATGGTTGGATGGCATCACTGATTCAATGGACATGAGTTTGAGCAAGCTCCAGGAGATACAAAGGGCAGGGAAGCCTAGTGTGCTGCAGTCCATGGGGTCGCAAAGAGTCGGACATAGCTGAGTGATGGAACAGCAACAACAATGGATAGGCAGTGAGTATAGAAGATAATGCTTTCACTGACTTTCCATTCTAAAGGAGGAGGCTAGACAATAAACCAAAACAAGTAAGATGATTACATCTATTGATAAAAGCTATGATGGCGTGTCCAGAAGAAGAGGTTTGATTGATGGAGTGGCAGAGCACAGAACATCTTCAATAACATTTCTTGACCTAGTCATCAACTAAGTGTAGAGGATGAGAAAGGATGAATTAATAGTTGATAGTAAAATCTCACACAATTGCCACTGTAGAAACCCCGGAAATGAAATAATGTTATCATTCTTAAATTTTTACTCTAATCCAGGCATCCTACTAAATAGTGTAGCTCTGTAATATAAGTACTATGTGTCAGTTATGCCCTTTAATTCTCACAGCTGCCCTGAATGCTAAGTAATGTGCCCATTTTACAGAAAAATAAAAAGCTTAGGAGTTTAAGTGGCTTGTTTAAGGTTACATAGGTAGTAAGTATCAGAACACAGATTTTATTCCAGATTCCAAGCCAATGCTTTTAATCTTGTTCTATGAGCTGGCAATTTCTTCTAAACAGGCAGCTAATTTGGGAGAAGGGTAATGGTGTATGTTTGGGGGCACAATTAAGTGTTGAAGATTAAGCCTGTAAATCAGATTCAAAGTGTAAAACTACACCAGTAAGTAAGAAAAAAGATGAGACCCTTGCTAGAAGTAATTTCCACCTCCTCTAATCTCCTATAGGTCTCCTATAGGTTATGATTATACCGTCCTATTACTTGCCCTTTGCCAGATTCTTAACCACTTCCAACTGAATTTTTCTATTCTGGCAAATGGAGATGATAATACCTGCCAAGCCTGTACAAGTACTGTATAGGAAAGACATGTAAAGTGGAATAAAGTTTTAATTATTCGAATGGACTGTAAACTACTGAAGGGTGGTCTCTGGGTTATATATTTTTCTATGCCCCATAGGACAAAAAGGGATCATTCTATGATGTTTTGCAGGCACTTAGTAAATATTAGCTGAATAAATGAATGATTCCTCACTCGTTAAAGCTTTTCTCATATTAATAACTTAAAACAGAAATATGTGTGCTGGCAGAGCTTTATTAGTAATTCCAGCTATCTTGATACCTTGAGTTAGCCTGAGCTGTACTGCATCTTGGACTTTAATTGTAATAAAATAGGTTTTGTTTCTGAGAACCATTTTAGTTCATTTTTAGAAACCTAGCCTGATGCATAAACAGTTTGGCAGAGAGGAGGAACGTGATATAGTGGAGGCAGTTGGCTTGCTGACGCAAGAACACTTTGAGTTTGTGATGCTTAGCTGTAGGTGCCGATGAGATGCCATGGCAGATGCTGCACAATGTTCATTAGAAACAGGTAGATTTTTGATATGAACGTCTGAACTAAAACTAGCTCTTAGGCTTTGGTCATCCAAATTGAAATCTGAAATTAAAGATTTAATTTTAGTATAATTAAAGACATTTCAGAATATAATAAAATCTGGCACCATGTCGAATAACATGCTCCTAACAAATCTGAGAAATTAGTTTTAGTTATGAGCCCTTCTTCATATTTAAAAATATCACTGTTTCAAACTTGTTTATTTAAGGGTATCCTCTTCGTACTGTTCATATTCAGAAAGGTAGCTTTAATTTCCTGTTTTGGCTCTGATCCTATTAATTTAAAGAAGTCTCTTTACATTTCTTCCCTCAATTTTCATTGTAATACAAGAACAGGGGATAACCTTTAGCCACTCCTTATGTGCTAAAGAATAGTGTGAGCCTTAGAACTAGTCCAAGGGGTGTTTTGAAGACTGTTCTACTTTTAAATACTTCTACTCGTTTATTATGATATCTAAAATTATAACACAAGAGGTTCATTCCTTTGATTTAAGGTTTTGTTCCTGTTAAGATGCAGATATCCCTGAAGGATTTTAAAAGTTGCTTTTAGGTACTGTTCTTCTAAGTGATGGAGATAAAAGCAGTGAACAAAACTGACTGTGCCCCTGTGGACAGATGATGTATTCACAAATAAGTAATAAAAACAGTAAGGAACTGTTTTTTCATACAAAGTGGGTTAGAAAATCCTCTATAATAGTGTTACATTTGACAAAGACTTAAAGTCAGGGTATGAGCCATATGAATATCTGAAAGGTCATTCCAAGCAGAAAAAATGATGCAAAGAACAAAGGGCCTGAAACGAGCGCATGATTCGTATGTTTAAGAAATACCAAGGAGGCTGCTATGGCTGGGATGGACCGAAGAAAGAGTAGAAATGAGAAATGGTCAGTGAGGAAATGAATGAGTGTTTAAGTATGTAACCTTGGGCAGATTTTTAAAAAAAATAAACTTGTTTGTTTTGAGTAATTTTAGATTTACAAGAAGCTGTTAGGATAATATTCCCATCTACCTCTTAACCAGTTTCCCCTAAGGTTTACATCTTATATTACCATAGCATCTTGTACCAAACTAAGAAACCAGCATTGGTACATTGTTATTAACTAAGCTTCAGATTTAATTTGGATGTCATAGTTTTTCTGCTAGTGTCCCTTTTTTATTCTAGGCCCCTTTCCAAGATATCTTATTTCATTTAATCTTCATGGCTCCTTGGTCTGTTCTGGTGTACAACAGTTGTTAAGTTTTTCCTTGTTTCCTATGACCTTGACCGTCTTAAAGAATTCTGGCCAGATGTTTTATGGAATGTTCTTCAATTGAATTAATCTGATTAATGTTTTCTAAATGACTCGACTGGGGTTATAGATATTTTTTAGAAGAATACACAGAAGTGAAGTCCTCTTTTCCAAGAAGTGAGACTATGAGAGTTAAGTGTCCCTGACTTCAGGGCTGACTCACTTCCAAATTATACTGGGAAACCTGCAAACACTGTCTTAACCAAGGGGTCAAGGTTAATATTACCAGTGATAAGTTATATTAATTTGATGTGGTGAGTTGAACAGATTTTGATATAACATGTGGACAAAACCTGATTTTTGAGAAAGTTTTGTGAACAAAGCCTGATTTTTTGAGAAAGCTGTGATTTTTACATAGACTCAGCACATAATCTGTGGCAAGGTTAATTTAAATATAGATTTTTGACATTTCTTCTTGTCTTCCATGGTTATCACTGCTTAGCATTTTAGGCTGTTGTCATTTTGTGGTGTGTGTATATGAGAAAGAGAGGGGAGGATAGAGGGAAAGAGAAAGAACAGTGAGGCAGGCTTTTCTGTTTGTGTCTGATTTTGTTGTAAGCCACAAGTATATCGTATCAATAGTTGCAGTGACCAAAGACTACATTGATCATGTATGGTCACTAGTTTGTTAATTTGAAAAGTCCTGATCTTTATATCCTTATAACTCTCTCTAAACTAAGAGTTGGCTGTATTAAACACTATTATTACCCCAAATAGTTTTATTTCTGTTGTAAATTCAAGGGACTTTCAAAATGTTTCTCTCTATTAAAATGCATTGTAGTTGACTTACTTTGCATTAGGAAACAATTAATATTGGACTAGTGGATTAAAGATTTGTATTCTAGTTTCTGCCCCCATTACTTTTCTGACTGATTCACTTAACTCATTTTTCTTATCTATAAAATGGGAATAATCATATCTTCAGCTATGCCTACTATTCAACATGCATTCTCAGACATGTTCTATTTAAACAGATTTTTAAAGGCCATTAAATAGTTTGGGAAAAAATAGTTTCTAGCAAAATATTCTATTTAGGCAGTTAATAGCTGCTCCTTAAATCACTGCAGATGGTGACTGCAGCCATGAAATTAAAAGACGCTTACTCCTTACAAGGAAAGTTATGACCAACCTAGATAGCATATTCAAAAGCAGAGACATTACTTTGCCAACAAAGGTCTGTCTAGTCAAGGCTATGGTTTTTCCTGTGGTCATGTATGGATGTGAGAGTTGGACTGTGAAGAAGGCTGAGCGCCAAAGAATTGATGCTTTTGAACTGTGGTGTTGGAGAAGACTCTTGAGAGTCCCTTGGACTGCAAGGAAATCCAACCAGTCCATTCTGAAGGAGATCAGCCCTGGGATTTCTTTGGAAGGAATGATGCTAAAGCTGAAACTCCAGTACTTTGGCCACCTCACGCGAAGAGTTGACTCATCGGAAAAGACTCTGATGCTGGGAGGGATTGGGGGCAGGAGGAGAAGGGAACGACAGAGGATGAGATGGCTGGATGGCATCACTGACTCGATGGACGTGAGTCTGGGTGAACTCCAGTGTTGGTGATGGGCAGGGAGGCCTGGCGTGCTGCAATTCATGGGGTCACAAAGAGTGGAACATGACTGAAGGACTGAACTGAACTGAGCTGCTCCTTACAGACTGTTTGAGGGATTGTTTTTGTTCAGTCGCTGAGTCGTGTCTGGCTCTTTGCAACCACCTGGACCGCAGCATGCCAGACTTCTCTGTTCTTCATTCTCTCCCGGAGTTGCTGAAATTAGTGTCCATTTAGTCGGTGATGCTATCTGACCATCTCATCCCCTGCTGCCCTCTTCTTTTGCTTTCAATCGTTCATTCCCAGCCTCAGGGTCTTTTCCAGTGAGTCAGCTTTTCACATCAATTAGGGATTAAATGAGATCATATACATAAAGACAGTGCCTAGCACATAATAAATTATAAATAAACAGAAAGTAACTGATAAAGGCAGAATTTTCTATTCCCCATTTACCTGATCCTGTTTAAGGAAATACTCAGTTAAGCCTTGTTCGGTCTTCCTAAGTCTTTGATGATTCTCTGTGACTAAATAAATTATGCTACTGGATATGCTACTGGAGGTCAGTGGAGAAATAACTCCAGAAAGAATGAAGGGATGGAGCCAAAGCAAAAAGAATACCCAGCTGTGGATGGGACTGGTGATAGAAGCAAGGTCCGATGCTAGAAAGAGCAGTATTGCATAGGAACCTGGAATGTCAGGTCCATGAATCAAGGCAAATTGGAAGTGGTCAGACAGGAGATGGCAAGAGTGAATGTCGACATTCTAGGAATCAGCGAACTAAAATGGTCTGGAATGGGTGAATTCAACTCAGATGACCATCATATCTACTACTGCGGGCAGGAATCCCTCAGAAGAAATGGAGTAGCCATCATGGTCAACAAAAGAGCCGGAAATGCAGTACCTGGATGCAATCTCAAAAACAACAGAATGATCTCTGTTCGTTTCCAAGGCAAACCATTCAGTATCACAGTAATCCAAGTCTGTGCCCCACCAGTAACGCTGAAGAAGCTGAAGTTGAACGGTTCTATGAAGACCTACAAGACATTTTAGAACTAACACCCCAAAAAGATGTCCTTTTCATTACAGGGGACTGGAATGCAAAAGTAGGAAGTCAAGAAACACCTGGAGTAACAGGCAAATTTGGCCTTGGAATACGGAATGAAGCAGGGCAAAGGCTAATAGAATTTTGCCAAGAGAACGCACTGGTCATAGCAAACACCCTCTTCCAACAACATAAGAGAAGACTCTACACATGGACATCACCAGATGGTTAACACCGAAATCAGATTGATTATATTCTTTGCAGCCAAAGATGGAGAAGCTCTACACAGCCAGCAAAAACAAGACTGGGAGCTGCCTGTAGCTCAGATCATGAACTTATTAGCAAATTCAGACTTAAATTGAAGAAAGTAGGGAAAACCACTAGACCATTCAGGTATGACCTAAATCAAATCCCATATGATTATACAGTGGAAGTGAGAAATAGATTTAAGGGACTAGATCTGATAGATAGAGTGCCTAATGAATTATGGACTGAGGTTCATGACATTGTATAGGAGACAGGGATCAAGACCATCCCCATGGAAAAGAAATGCAAAAAAGCAAAATGGCTGTCTGGGGAGGCCTTAGAAATAGCTGTGAAAAGAAGAGAAGTGAAAAGCAAAGGAGAAAAGGAAAGATATAAGCATCTGAATGCAGAGTTCCAAAGAATAGCAAGAAGAGATAAGAAAGCCTTCCTCAGCAATCAATGTAAAGAAATAGAGGAAAACAACAGAATGGAAAAGACTAGAGATCTCTTCAAGAAAATTAGAGATACCAAGGGGACATTTCATGCAAATATGGGCTCAATAAAGGACAGAAGTGGTACGGACCTAACAGAAGCAGAAGATATTAAGAGGTGGCAAGAATACACAGAAGAACTGTACAAAAAAGATCTTCACGACCCAGATAAACAAGATGGTGTGATCACTCACCTAGAGCCAGACATCCTGGAATGTGAAGTCAAGTGGGCCTTAGAAAGCATCACTACAAACAAAGCTAGTGGGGGTGATGGAATTCCAGTTGAGCTATTTCAATCCTGAAAGATGATGCTGTGAAAGTGCTGCACTCAATATGCCAGCAAATTTGGAAAACTCAGCAGTGGCCACAGGACTGGAAAAGGTCAGTTTTCATTCCAATCCCAAAGAAAGGCAATGCCAAAGAATACTCAAACTACCGCACAATTGCACTCATCTCACACGCTAGTAAGGTAATGCTTACAATTCTCCAAGACCGGCTTCAGCAATACGTGAACTGTGAACATCCTGATGTTCAAGCTGGTTTTAGAAAAGAAAGAGGAACCAGAGATCAAATTGCCAACATCTGCTGAATCATGGAAAAAGCAAGAAAGTTCCAGAAAAACATCTATTTCTGCTTTATTGACTATGCCAAAGCCTTTGACTGTGTGGATCACAATAAACTGTGGAAAATTCTTCAAGAGATGGGAACACCAGACCACCTGATCTGCCTCTTGAAAAATTTGTATGCAGGTCAGGAAGCAACAGTTAGAACTCGACATGGAACAACAGACGGTTCCAAATAGGAAAAGGAGTACGTCAAGGCTGTATTTTGTCACCCTGCTTATTTAACTTCTATGCAGAGTACATCATGAGGAACCCTGGGCTGGAAGAGGCACAAGCTGGAATCAAGATTGCCGGGAGAAATGTCAATAACCTCAGTTATGCAGATGACACCACCCTTATGGCAGAAAGTGAAGAGGAACTAAAAAGCCTCTTGAGGAAAGTGAAAGAGGAGAGTGAAAAAGTTGACTTAAAGCTCAGCATTCAGAAAACGAAGATCATGGCATCTGGTCCCATCCCTTCATGGCAAATAGATGGGGAAACAGTGGAAACAGTGTCAGGCTTTATATTTTTGGGCTCCAAAATCACTGCAGATGGTGACTGCAGCCATGAAATTAAAAGACACTTACTGCTTGGAAGGAAAGTTATGACCAACCTAGATAGCATATTCAAAAGCAGAGACATTACTTTGCCACCAAAGATCTGTCTAGTCAAGGCTATGGTTTTTCCAGTAGTCATGTATGGATATGAGAGTTGGACTGTGAAGAAAGCTGAGCACCAAAGAATTAATGCTTTTGGACTGTGGTGATGGAGAAGACTCTTCACAGTCCCTTGGACTGCAAGGAGATCCAACCAGTCCATTGTGAAGGAGATCAGTCCTGGGTGTTCTTTGGAAGGAATGATGCTAAAGCTGAAACTCCAGTACTTTGGCCACCTCATGCGAAGAGTTGACTCATCGGAAAAGACTCTGATGCTGGGAGGGATTGGGGGCAGGAGGAGAAGGGGACGACAGAGGATGCGATGGCTGGATGGCATTACCGACTCAATGGACGTGAGTTTGAACTCCAGGAGTTGGTGATGGACAGGGAGGCCTGGCGTGCTGCAATTCATGGGGTCGCAAAGAGTTGGACACAACTGAGTGACTGAACTGAACTGAACTGAAATAAATTATAGCAGGATCTAACTAATCAGATGTTATAGAACTATAGAAAGAAGTCCTACTTGTAAATTGAAATTTGACTACATAATCTATGCTTCCTTCCAATTTTATGATTTTATGCTTTAATATCTATTGTGCATACACCATAGGATTTGATAAGGATAACCAAGATAATATATGTGAAAACCTTTTGTAAAGTACCATACAAATATATGATATGATATTATCACTAATTAGTTAACAGAGATTCCTTATAGTAAGAACTATCTGTATTCACTGGAAATAAAAGTTTACCCTTGATAAGATTTTTTTTCTGGTGAAACCTAGAGTTCATTCTTATTGCTGTAATTGTTGCCATTGTTGTTGTCTATTTGTTGATACTAGTTTTTCTAGCTAGAGAATTATAGCACTTTTTAAATATAACACCTGTTCTCTTATTTCTTTCAGTCCATTACTTCTATGATAATTTTTCCTGAGGTGTTGCTATGGTTAAGGTTATAATTCAGCATTTCCATTAAGGAGACATTTTTTCCAAAAACCATTGTAAAACAGACAGTAGCTCTCTGCAGTCAGATTTGTTCAGCTTGATGCCACTACTCTTGGTTTAACTTAAAGAGCACAGAACCAATTTTATGGTGACTTCAGAAGGGAAGCTATAGCTGAAAAGCAAAATGAATTTAACCTCTGCTCCAGTGTCTACTGCCAATTATTTCTTATTCTCATTATGAAAATAACACATGCTTTGTGCTATTATAGGTTCTTCTGCCAAAAAAAAGTTTTAAGACTGTCTTTTTTTTAAGTTTTCATTTATTGAGTTTATCAGATAATTTCAAATTCAAATTGTGCCACTATGAACAAAGGTATTTTCCTAGATGTTTTTCATATAATTCCTGAAAATGATTTCTCAGGTCTTTCTCAGTATCAAAAGCCTGGCTGAGATTTTCATTTTGTCCCTGGTTGCTGTATTTTATTACTTCCCCCATGAGCATTCCTATTTTTTTTCTTTTTTTCTTCTTCCCTAGTTTATTTTCTGAATTTAACAGTGGGGAATCCATTTGACTGTGCTCACAGCAGGTAATAAGTACTGTGGTAGTCACTGGATTGGTTTCTTTGGATGGTTAAGAGAATAAGGGTAATTAAGCTTTTCTGAAGCTGCCAACTGTGTTGGGGTTTTGGTGTATATTTAAGCCTTATTTAAAAATAGTTCCTTCAGAAATTGAACTATTTAACCGGTAGAATTCCTAAGGGCATATTCCTTTATCAGGTAGAGATTATTTAGATGAGTGGAATTTGTGTCAAGTAGAAAGAAATCCTCTTTGATGTAAAGCTAGATTTAATGCTATACTATCTCATTATGACTTATATTTAATTTATAATTTTAATTTGGTGCTTTTTACCTACCATAAATTTCCTAAAATGACCTTTTACAAATAAAACACACTTTTAAAATGCAGCCTTCTGAAAAACTAAGAAACATTTCTTTAGATACTTTCAAAGATTTGGATTTAGGTATGATCTTTGCTTCTCAAATTCAAAATCTAAATCTAGATAAAACAGAAAAGACATTGTTTTTTATAAGCTATAGTCCAGGGATCAAAAGTTTTATCTAAGTAAACTGAGATGTTGGTATCTTTAAGACTCCAAGCATTCTAACTGAGCCATAAATAAGAGCAGAGCTATCACTGTTTCTAATCAAAATAGTACTTCTCACTTTCACTACTTCTGTTCAGCGTAGTACTCAATGTTCTAGTCAGAGCAATTAGACAAGAAAAAGAAATGGCATTCAGATTGGAAATGTAGAAGTAAAACGATCTGTTTATAGATGATATGAGCTTATATGTAGAAAACCCTAAAGGTTACAACACACATGCACAAAACACATCAACTTACTAAATGCATTCTGCAGAGTAGCAGGATACTAAGTCAATACATAAAAATCAGTTGTGTTTCTGTATGTAAACAATATGAAAAGGAAATTACAAAAGCAGTTCTGTCCTCAATAGGATCAAAAAGAATAAAGTATGAGGAATTAATTTAACTAAAGGGGTTAAAGACTTTTACAACAAACTACAAAACATTGTTGAAAGAAATTAAAGAAAACATGCACATGGGAAGAAATTCCATGTTTATGGATTAGAATATGTAATACTGTTAAGATTTCTACCCAAAGTGAAATAGATTCAATGCTATTCCTATCAAAATCCCAATTATGTGTTTTGCAGAAATAGAAAAACCTATCCTAAAACTCATGTGGAATCTAAAGGGTTCCCAAATAGCTAAAACAATCTTGGAGGCAGAAAGAGCAAAATCAAACTCACCATTCCTGATTATAAACACACTGTAATGCTTCAATAATCAAAACTGTGTGTATACTTGCCTAAGACAGGTATAAAGAACAATGGAATAGTATAGAGAGCCAAGAAATAAACCTTCACATATATGGTGAAATTATTTCTGGAAAGGGTGCCATGACCATTCAATAGGCAAAGGACAGTCTTTGCAACAAATAATGTTGGGAAAACTGGCTGCTGCTGCTGCTAAGTCCCTTCAGTCGTGTCCGACTCTGTGTGACCCCATAGATGGCAGCCCATCAGGCTCGCTTGTCCCTGGGATTCTCAAGGCAAGAACACTGGAGTGGGTTGCCATTTCCTTCTCCAGTGCATGAAAGTGAAAAGTCAAAGTGAAGTCACTCAGTCGTGTCCAACTCTTAGCAACCTGTGGACTACAGCCTACCAGGCTCCTCCGTCCATGGGATTTTCCAGGCAAGAGTACTGGAGTGGGTTACCATTGCCTTCTCCAATCCACATTCAAAAGAATGAAGTTGGACCCCTACCTAACACCATATGCAAAGGTTTAATTGAAATGAATCAAAGACTGAAATGTGAGACCTAAAACAGTAAAACTCCTAGAAGAAAATCTAGGGTTAAAGTTTTACAGCATTGGATTTTACAGTGATATGTTGGATATTACCATATGATACAGCAATCCCACTCCTGGGCATATATTTAGAGAAAAACATGGTTCAAAAAGATATATGCACTCCAATGAGCACTGTTTACAATAGCCAAGGCATGTGAAATGAAAGTCGCTCAATCGTGTCTGACTCTTTGTGACCCCATGGACTATATAGGCCACAATACTGGAGTGGGTAGCCCTATTCCCTTCTCCAGGGGATCTTCCCAACCCAGGGATCAAACCCAGGTCTCCTGCATTGCAGGCGGATTCTTTACCAGCTGATCCACCAGTAAGCAACCTAATTGTCCATCAACATGTATGGATAAAGAAGATGTCGTACAGGTATACAGTGGACTACTACTCAGCCATAAAAAGAATGAAATAATGACATTTGCAGCAGCATGGGTAGACCTGGAGATTATGATAACTAAGTAAGGTAAGACAGAGATAGACAAATATCATAGGATATTCTTCATATGCAGAATCTTTAAAAAATTATACAAATGAATCTATTTATAAAACAGAAACAGACTCACAGACTTAGAGAACGAACTTGTCGTTCTCAGGGCTAGGGGAAGGATGGGAGGAGGGATAGATTGGGAGTTTGAGATTGACATGTACATATTACTATATTTTAAAATAGATAACCAACAAGTACCTACTGTATAGCACAGGAAACTCGGCTCAATATTCTGTAATAACCTAAATGGGAAAAGAATTTGAAAAAGGATGGGGTATTTGTATAATGGAATCACTTTGCTGTACACCTGAAAATTACAGAACAATGTTAATCAATGATGCTCCAATATAAAATAAAAATTTTAAAAAGCAGTTAAAGCAACCACAGAGGAGAAGAAAATATTTATAATCATGTATGTGATCAGGGCTTAATATCCAGAATATATAGAGAACACCTAAAACACAACATCAAAAAAACAAATCCAATTAACAAAGGAACAAAGGCTTTGAATAGACATTTCTTCAGAGGAGATATGCAAATAATCAATAAGCACATGAGAAGATGCTCAACATCACTAATTGCTGTTATTCAGTTTCTCAGTTATGTCCGACTAGCCGCAACCCCATGAACTGTAGCATGCCAGACCAGACCTCCCTGTCATTCACTATCTCCTGGAGTTTGCTTAAACTCATGTCTATTGAGTGGATGATGCCATCCAACCATCTCATCTTCTGTTGTCCCCTTCTCCTCCTACCGTCAATCTTTCACAGTATCAAGGTCATTTCCAATGAATTGGCTCTTTGCATGAGGTGGCCAAAGTATTGGAGCTTCAACATCAGTCCTTCCAATGAATGGTCAAGGTTGATTTCCTTTAGGATTGACTGGTTGGATCTCCTTGCTTTCCAAGGGATCTCAAAGAGTCTTCTCCAGTTCAAAAGCATCAATTCTTTGGCACTCAGCTTTCTTTATGGTCTAACTCTCACATCCATACAAGTGAAGTGAAGTTGCCAAGTCATGGGTCCGACTCTTTGACCCCATGGACTGTAGCCTACCAGGCTTCTCCATCCATGGGATTTTCCAGGGAAGAGTAGCAGAGTGGCTTGCCATTTCCTTCTCCAGGGGATCTTCCCAATGCAGGGATTGAACCCAGGTTTCCTGCATAGCAGGCAGATGCTTTACCCTCTGAGCCACCAGGGAAGACACATCCATACAGGACTACTGGAAAACCATAGCTTTGAATAGATGGACCTTTGTCAGCAAAGCGATGTCTCTGCTTTTTAATATGCTATCTAGGTTTGTCATAGCTTTTCTTTCAAGGAGCAAATATCTTTTAAGTTCATGGCTGCAGTCACCTTCTGCAGTGATTTTGGAGCCCTAAGAAAATTGTCTGTCACTGTTTCTGTTGTTTCCCCATCTATTTGCCATGAAGCCATGAGACCATGTACCATGATCTTAGTTTTCTGAATGTTGAGTTTTAGGCCAGCTTTTTCACTCTCCTTTTTCACCTTCATCAAGAGGCTCTTTAGTTCCTCTTCACTTCACTTCACTTTAGTTCACTTCACTTCACCATTAGGGTGGTGTCATCTGCATTTGTTGTTGTTGCTCAGTTGCTCAGTTGTATCTGACTCTTTTTGACCCCATGGACTGCAGCACACCAGGCTTCCCTGTTCATCACCATCTCCCGGAGCTTGCTTAAACTCATGTCCATTGAGTCGGTGATGCCATCCAGCCATCGTGTCCTCTGTCATTCCCTTCTCCTGCCTTCAATCTTTCCCAGCATCAGGGTCTTTTCTAATGAGTCAGTGGTCTTTGAATCAGGTGACCAAAATAGTGGAGGTCAGCTTCAGCATCAGTCCTTCCACTGTATATTCAGGATTGATTTTCTTTAGGATTAACTGGTTTGATCTCCTTGCAGTCCAAAGGACTCTTGAGCGTCTTCTCCAACACCACAATTCAGAAGTATCCGTTCTTAAGCGCCCAGCTTTCTTTATGGTCCAGCTCTCACATCCATAAATGACTACTGGAAAAACCAAAGCTTAGAGTATGTGGACCTTTGTTGGCAAAGTAATGTCTCTGCTTTTTAATATGCTAGGTTGATCATAGCTTTTCTTCCAAGGAGCAAGCGTCTTTTTAATTTCATGGCTGCAGTCACCATCTGCAATGATTTTGGAGCCCAATAAAATAAAGTCTCTCACTGTTTCCATTGTTTCCCCATCTATTGCCACAAAGTGATGGGACCAGATGCCATGATCTCAGTTTTTTGATGTTGAGTTTTAAGCCACCTTTTTCACCCTCTTCTCTCACTGTCATCAAGAGTCTCTTTAGTTCCTCTTCACTTTCTTCCATAAGGGTGGTGTCATCTGCATATCTGAGGTTATTGGTATTTCTTCTGGCAGTCTTGATTCTGGCTTGTGCTTCATCCCGTCTGGCATTTCACATGATGTATCCTGCGTGCAAGTTAAATAAGCCGAGTGACAGTATACAGCCTTGACCTACTCCTTTCCCAATTTTGAACCAGTCCATTGTTCCATGTCCAGTTCTATCTGTTGCTTCTTAACTTGTATATAGGCTTTTCAGGAGGCGGGTAAGGTGGTCTGCTATTCCCATGTCTTGAAGAATTTTCTGTTTTGTTGTGATCCACACAGTCAAAGGGTTTAGCATTGTCAATGAAGCAGAAGTAGATGTTTTGCTGGAATTTCCTTGCTTTTTCTATGATTCAACAGATGTTGGTAATTTGATCTCTGATTCCTCTGCCTTTTCTAAATCCACCTTGAACATCTGAAAATCCTTGGTTCATGTACTGTTGAAACCTAGCTTGAAGGATATTGAACATTACCTTGCTAGCTTGTGAAATGAGTGCAACTGTATGATAGTTTGAACATTCTTTGGCATTGCCCTTCTTTGGAATTAGAATGAAAACTGAACCTTTTCCAGTCCTGGCCACTGCTGAGTTTTCCAAATTTGCTGGCATATTGAGTGCAGTACTTTGTCAGCATCATCTTTTAGAATTTGAAATAGCTCAGCTGGAATTACATCATCTCCACTAGCTTTGTTGGTAGTAATGCTTCCTAAGGCCCACTTGACTTCATACTCCAGGATGTCTGGCTGTAGGTGAGTGATCACACCATTGTGGTTATCTGGTTCATTAACATCTTTTTTTTCAATAAATTATGTGTATTCTTGCCATCTCTTCTTGTTATCTTCTGCTTCTTTTAGGTCCATACCATTTCTGTCCTTTATTGTGCCTGTCTTTGCATGAAATATTGCCTTCGAATCTCTTATTTTCTTGACAAGATCTCTAATCTTTCTCATTTTGTTGTTTTCCTCTATTTCTTTGCATTATTCACTTAAGAAGGCTTTATTATCTTTTCTTGCAAATTGGAACTATAATGAGATACAACATCACACTCATTAGGATGGCTCCTCTAGAAAAGAAAACAGAAAATGACAGGTATTGGTGAGAATATGGAGAAATTGGAACCCTTGTACATTGTTCATAGGAATATAAAATGGTACAACTGCTGTGAAAACAGTATGATAATTCTTCAAAAAATTAAAAATAGAATTACCAGGTTAGAATTACCCAAGAGAATTGAGAGCAAAGTCTCAAAGAGATATTTATACACCTATGTTTATAGCTGCATTTTGCACAATAATTAAAATGGAAATACCCAAAGTGTCCATCAACAGATGGAGTTCAGTCGCTTAGTCGTGTGTGACTCTTTGTGACCCCATGGACTGCAGCACTCCAGGCCCATCCATCACCAACTTGCTGAGTTTATTCACACTCATGTCCATTGAGTCAGTGATGCCATCCAACCATCTCATCCTCTGTCATCCCCTTCTCCTCCTGCCTTCAATCTTTCCCAGCATCAGGGTCTTTTCATAGGAGTCAGTTCTTCATGTCAGGTGGCCAAAGTATTGGAGTTTCAGCTTCAGCATCAGTCCTTCCAATGAATATTCAGGAATGATTTCCTTTAGGATGGACTGGTTAGATCTCCTTGCAGTTCAAGGGACTCTCAAGAGTCTTCTCCAACCCTACAGTTCAAAAGCATCAATTCTTTGGTGCTCAGCTTTCTTTATAGTCCCAACTCTCACATCCGTACATGATTACTGGAAAAACCAAAGCTGTGACTGCTGCTGCTAAGTCGCTTCAGTCGTGTCTGACTCTGTGTGACCCCATAGACGGCAGCCCACCAGGCTCCCCGGTCCCTGGGATTCTCCAGGCAAGAACAGTGGAGTGGGTTGCCATTTCCTTCTCCAAAATAGCTGAGACTAGATGGACCTTTGTTGGCAAAGTAATGTCTCTGCTTTTTAATACGCTGTCTAGGTTGGTCATAACTTTTCTTCTAAGGAGCAAGCATCTTTTAATTTCATGGCTGTAGTCATCATCTGCAGTGATTTTGGAGCCCCCCCAAAATAAAGTCTCTCACTGTTTCCATTGTTTCCCCATCTATTTGTCAGGAAGTGATGGGACTGGATGCCATGATTTTAGTTTTCTGAATGTTGAATTTTAAGCCAACTTTTTCACTCTCCACTTTCACTTTCATCTTTAGTTCCTCTTCACTTTCTGCCATAAGGGTGGTGTCATCTGCATATCTGAGGTTATTGATATTTCTCCCAGCAATCTTGATTCCAGCTTGTGTTTCATCTAGCCCAGCGTTTCTCATGATGTACTCTGCATAGAAGTTAAATAAGCAGGGTGACAATATACAGCCTTGATGTACTCCTTTCTCTGTTTGCAACCAGCCTGTTGTTCCATGTCCAGTTCTAACTGTTGCTTCCTGACCTGCATACAGATTTCTCAGGAGGCAGGTCAGGAGGTCTGGTATTCCCATCTTTTGAAGAATTTTCCGCAGGTTCTTGTGATCCACAGAGTAAAAGACCTTGGCTTCCCCAACAGATGAATGGAGAAGCAAAATATGATGTACAGTGGAATATTGTTCAGCCTCAAAAAGGAATGAAATTGTAATATGCCACAGCCTGGATGAATCTTGAGGACATTATGCTAAGTGAAATGTCAAGCACAAAAAGGCAAATACTGTATGATTTCCTTTATATGAAGTACTTAGTATAGTCAAAATTACAGAGAGTGAAGGTGGAATAGTGATTGCCAAAGGCTAGGGCAGGAGGGAATGGGAAGATAGGAGATTTGTTGTGGGTAGCTGTATGAGTGTAGAGTTTCAGTTTTACAAGGAGAGAAGAGCTCTGGAGATGGATGGTGGTGATGATCGCACAACATTGTGAATATATTTAATACCACTGAACCATACACTTAAAAAGGTAAATTTTGTGCTATGTATTTTAACACAATTAAATGTTTCTTAAGAGACAGTGGGGTTACAGAAAGCAGCAGCAGCAGGAAGAGATTGCTGTTTCAAATTTGGTTTTAACAGGCAGAAGAGAAATGGGACATTGGGAAGGTGACATGCTGGTCAAGAAACTTGTACTTTAACATTGGAGGTACTTTATACTTTGAGGACTGACTGATAGAGAGGGGAAAGTTAGGTAACGTGAGAGAGAAGACAGTTGCAGGCGTAATATCCTTGGTGGTTTATATGGGATGGAGTCTGGTAGATAAGTGGAAGAGATGGCCTCTTATAGGAGCATGGATAGTTTTATCAATGTAATAAGGAGAAAGAGCTTACGATTACAGGTATATATATATAGATTGGCAACTTTAGTGATGGGAACTTATACAAGTTCTAATTGTTTTTGTTTTCTCAATGAGAATGAGGAGAGGGAAGGAAGAGAATGTAAGCTGATTTAGAAAATATATAGTAAGTTGATAAGCAGCGTTAAGCGCTTTCTTAAAATTAGTGGTCATGAATTAAAGGAAGACGAGTCAGTATGTTTGACTTTTACTTTTGTCACATTCAGCTGGAATAAGAAGAGAGTTGGTGTTAACTAGGAATTTGCAAAGTGAGTTTGACAGTGGGATAAATGATTTGAGAATCTATGCAAGAGGTTATTATAATGATGGACCAAGAAAGGAGGGTAGTGAGGATTGTAGGGAGCATTGGTTAAAGGTCCTGGTGGAGTTTAAATTATTGAAGTCCATATTCAATGGGAGTGAGTTGAAAAGATAGGAGCTGGTAGGTGAAGAGTGAGATGCTTGAAATGAATATTATGAAGGTTATTAGTAGTGACATGGCCTTAGGAGATGATCGTGGGACTGATTTGAAATAGAGGACAGGATTGTTGGAGGTGACAAGGTCCATCACCTCTGAATGTTGGGAAGATCATCTGTGTAGACACTGAAATCACTAAAACTTTCTAAGAGTTGTAATGGAAGGACAGTAAGGTAGGTGCTAAATATTTGAATAATGAGACCATATGATGTGCAGGTCTGCTGAAGACTCTTAATGATAGTGGGTAGTGAATGAAATAGTCCAACAGCATAGTTTTAAAGGGTTTTAGGGAGAAGGTAGGTGGCAGTGAGGAGCAAGAAAGACATCTAATCTGTCTCTACGCCCGTGAAGTGAGGAATGAAGGAAAACACTGACACTGCCTGGGAAGGCTCAAGGAAAACAGTATCTCAAAGGGAGTCAAGTGTCGGTAACGGAACTCGGCGAAGAGCCTGCAGATGGAGATTTGTAGATGATAGATATTGAGCTCCAGAGAGCACAGTGGAAGAGTTGGGGAGGTTGAAGAGGAAGGATATGAGTCTGGGTTATTTTAAGGGACATACAAAATTTAATGGAGATGAGAGACTGTGATATAAGGGATTACCTGGGAAATGTTGGCTTGTGCAGTGACTCAGATATAAGGCATGATTGGATTGATTCTTCAAGGAGACGATTTGCAAACCCTAGCCACTATGTTACCTAGGACTTCTTTTTTTTGGTTTTTTTTTTTTTTTTAAACTTTACATAATTGTATTAGTTTTGCCAAATATCAAAATGAATCTGCCACAGGTATACATGTGTTCCCCATCCTGAACCCTCCTCCCTCCTCCCTCCCCGTACCATCCCTCTGGGTCGTCCCAGTGCACTAGCCCCAAGCATCCAGTATCATGCATCGAACCTGGACTGGCAACTCGTTTCTTACATGATATTTTACATGTTTCAATGTCATTCTCCCAAATCTTCCCACCCTCTCCCTCTCCCACAGAGTCCATAAGACTGTTCTATACATCAGTGTCTCTTTTGCTGTCTCGTACACTGGGTTATTGTTACCATCTTTCTAAATTCCATATATATGCGTTAGTATACTGTATTGGTGTTTTTCCTTCTAAATAGCACATACAATGGAAACTGTCAGGCTTCTTGTTCATTACGCCATTGATTTATTAATTTTATTTCTAAAAGAAATGCTATGTTGTGATTACAAATTCAGATAATACAGAAAAATGAAACTGCATTTCCTACTAGTGCTGTCTGAGTGTGTGTGTTGTCATCTAAATGCCTTTTTAAAATCCTAATAGTGTTCTCTTACTTGCTGCTTTTCCTTAACAGTGTATTTTGGACATCTCCCCAGCAGAATATATGGATTTACCTTATTCTTTTTAATAGCTTTTTTTTTTTTTTTTGGCCATGCCATGCAGCTTTTAATGGTTGTATTTAACCAGTTCCCTATTGATGGGACGTTTGGATTGTATCTAGGATGTCTCTGGTGAATAAAACTAAAAGAGGAGGGAAAAACACTGCTACTTTTTATTATGTCCTTTTATATTTTTGATTTTTGTATACTTTAAAAATATATTTATATATGCTCGTATATATTTTTTGGTTTTTATATGTGCTATATAAAAGTTATAAAAAAAAACACAAATATTAATACCCTTAGAGACTACAACCAATGAATTGTGCTGTCAGATTACTTTGTGCTTGTGTTTGTCTCCTACTGAACTTTGTCCTTTCTATTTAATTGAAGAGTAGGAGAAGCCCATTTAAAAAAAAACAAACCTGTTACCATTTATGTGGCATTTGTTGAAATTGGATTGTCTTCAGTACAACATAAAAAAAAATAGAAAAAGCTAGATATCAAGGTTGATGGAACTTTGCAACAATAGCTACAACTTCAGACTTAATGTGTTTGCTTTAATTAAAACAACCTCATTTTCTAATGGAATTGACTTTATAATGTGTAAATGTTATAAGTTCAAATGTATAACATAAATGTGTACTTAAGTTATTCAAATAACATGAAAAATAAATAATTGATTTTTTTTAATGTTGGCTAACACTGAATTAGAGATTTTGTGCTTTCTCTTTACTGTATTAAGCCACAATTTAGTTTTTTTTAACCTGATCTAGATTTGTCAGAATATATGGCCTTGTGATAAATAGCTTTGCTTTAAAATATACTCATTTTTATACCCTAAAGATGTATTACTGAATTTTAAACTAGTTATATACTGTGTGTGATACACACACATGTTGTTAGTTTTTTGGCTTTTCATAGCTACCTTTACAAAAATAAAGGAGTCTTTGAATTGCAGTTGCTTCACTGTTCTCAAGTTTCCCAAAATAGGTATATTAGGTGCCTTTGTTACTATAATGGTGACCTCAGATAGATTCATTTAATTCTTTAACACTGAGTAATACTTTTTTCTCTAGAAGTCTCTCACCTATCTCATCTATCAGGGTTATACTTTGAGGGATTATTGTATAGTTTGATGGTAAATAACTAAGATTAAAATTATGTAACACAGACATGTAGACAGTAGACAGGAATGGTGAGGGTACCATAATTCCACACTTGATGGATGTATGAACTGAAGTTCTATATGATTTAGATTCATTCCCTTGAGTCCTAGGTCAGTACTCTTTCTAATCTAAATAGTTCCTACTTTCATACATTGCTTTCCTGCCAGAGCTGCCATTAAAGTTAGAAAACGCTAGTCTTAAACAAATTAGTCTAGAACTGAAAGAAAAAAGTTTGGTGAATACCAGATTTTAATATGAAAGTATCCTACACCATTAGTATTATACTGTATCTGTTTTTTTCAGGCTACTATAACAGTGTATCACAGACTTGGTGACTTAACACATTTATTTTCTCACATTTCTACAGGCTAAAAGTCTAAGATCAAGCTATCAGCAGGGTTGGTTTCTATTGGCTTACATTCTTGGCTTACAGATGGTCATTTCCCTGTGACTTCAAACAGTGTTCCCTCTGTATCTGTATGCATCCATATATCCTCTTCTTATAGGGACACAAGTCATATTGGTTAGGCTCATCTTTAATGGCCTCACTTTAACTTAATAACCTCTTTAAAGACCCTGTCTTCAAAAAATGGTCACATTGGTTAGGTCTTCAACATGTAAAATTTGGGTTGTTACAGTTGAGCTCATAACATTTACTAAAACTGATACTAATTCTTTAGGTAGGTAAAATGTGGAGGCCCAAGTTTTTCTTTCATTTTTATGCTATTATGTAGTGCTTGCTGTGCTAAGAGAACTAGAAATGAACATTTACTAAGGTATATTGGGGTTTCTTCCCTTGCCGTACTGTGATATATAACTTTGTAGAAAGCATTTTTGTAAAAAGCATCTTTGTGTCATAATTCCCCCAAATATGACCACCTGAAGCAATTTGTTTTCATGAAATGGCATCTTCAGTTCTGTTTTGTATCACTTTAGAATTCATTGATGACATAAATGGCTAGTTTTGCTTTAAACCTAAGATTATTAGGGTATTGACTCTCAAGCTATTATCAGGGTTATCAGATGTTAATTAGTTAATGTGTGACATTTGTTTCTCTGATTGCTTGAAAATATAAAATTTGTATGTTCTCATTCATTAATTCTTTTAATAAAAGAGTTACTTAACAATATGTTTGCTTTTAAAGTGTAATTGCTTTGTCTGACAAATGTAACCAGAAACAAAAAAGTTTCTTAGTATGGAAAAATTTACTATTCAGATAAAAATCATTCTGAGACTCTTGGAAATTGTTATATATTACTATTATTTATTATATTATCTCAACTTTTTAAAAAAGGATTTGATTGCAAATTAAAATGACAAGATATACTACCATTTCACCCACCACAATTGCTAAAATAAGAAGACTGTCCACACCAAATGCTAATGAGTGTGGTCATGTAAAAATGCTACAGTCACTTTGGGGAAAGGTCTACAGTTTCTTAAAAAAGCAAACATATACCTGCCTTATGACTCAACAATTCCTCTTCAAGAGAAATGATAACACTTGTCTACAAAATGACTCATATAGAAATGTTTATGGCAACTTGATCACAGCCAAAACTGGATACAGCCCACATGCCCACAGACAGGAGAATAAATAAACTATAGTATACATGTTAATTGTTTATTTGTTTTTTGTACATTTTTCCTGTTTTATTAAGGATAGTTGATGTACAATATTATAGTTAAAGATGTGCCACATAGTGATTCACAATTTTTAAAGGTTATACTCCACGTATACTTTTCATAAAGTGTTAGCTGTATTATCCAAATTGTACAATATATCCATGTAGCCTATGTATTTATTTTTAGAATTGTTATTTATTTACTTTTTGGCTCTGATGGATTTTCGTTGCTGCCTGCGGGCTTGCTTTAGTTGCAGTGACCGGGGGCTCCTCTCCAGTTGCAGTGCGCTGGCTTCTCATTACAGTGGCTTCTTTTGTTGCAGAGCACAGGATTTAGGGTGCGTCAGGCTTTAGCAGTTGTGGCACATAGGCTTAGGTGCCCCACAGCATGTGGAATCCTCTCAGCTGCTGTTGCTGCTGCCCTTTCATTGCTAAGTCACGTCCAACTCTTTGCAACCCCATGGAGTGTCGCCCACCAGGCGCCTCTGTCCATGGGATTTCCCAGGCAAGAATACTGGAGAGGGCTGCCATTTCCTTCTCTGGGGGATCTTCTTGACCCAGAAATCAAACCTGTGTCTCCTGTTTGGGTTCTTCACCACTCAGCCACCTGGGAAGCCCAGTCTCCTCAGACCAGGGATCAAACCCATGTTCCCTGCATTGGCAGATGGATTCTTAAGTACTGGACCACCAGGGAAGTCCAGCCTATTTATTTTATTTTATTTTATTTTTGGCTATGCCGTATCTTTATTGCAGCATGTGGCTTTCTCTTGTGGCGAGGGGTCTGGGGTGCGTGGGTTCAGTGGTTATGGCCTGCTGGCTTCTCTAGCTATAGCACTCAGGCTTAGTTGCCCTGGAGCATGTGGCGTCTTGGTTCCCCAACCAGGAATCAAACCCTCCATGGGAAGGCAGATTCTTCCCTACTGAACCACTAGGGAAGTCCCTAACCTATGTCTTCTATCCGTAGTAGTTTGTACCTCTTAATCCCCTATCCCTAACTTGCCCCTTCCCCTTTCTTCTCTCCATTGGTAACCATTAGTTTGTTCTCTGTATTTGTGAGCGTGTTCTCCATTTTGTTGTATTGATTCATTTGTTTTTTTAGATTCCACATGTAAGTGATAACATACAGTATTTGTCTTTCTGTGTCTGACTTAACTTCACTTAGCATAATACCCTCCAAGTCCATCCATGTTGTTGCAAATGGCAAAATTTCATTTTTGATGGCTGAGTGATAATACCCATATATATTCCATGTATAATATTTGCATTCATATCTTGGCTATTGTAAATAATGCAGCTATAAACACTGGAGTGCATGTATCTTTTCAAATTAGTGTTTTTGTTTTTTTCAGATATGTACCCGAGAGTGGGATTGCTGCATCATATGGTGGTTCTATTTTTAGTTTTTTGAGAAACCTCTGTACTGTTTTCCACAATGGCTGCACTAAATACAGTTCCACCAACAGTGTACGAGGATTCCGTTTTCTTCACGTCCTTGCCAATACTTGTTATTTGTGTTCTTTCTGATGATAGCCATTCTGATAGGTATGACGTGATATCTCTTGTGCATCTAATTTGCTTTTCTCTGATTATTGTTGAACACATGAAAGCAATCTTTTCATGTGCCTGTTGGCCATCTGTATGTTTTCTTTGCAAGAATTCCATTCAGGTATTCTGCCCAGTTTTTAATCAGGTTTGGTTTTTTTTTTTTATGTTGACTTATATGAACTGTTTATATATTTTGGATATTAACCCCTTATCAGCCACGTCATTTGCACATATTTTCTCCTGTTCAGTAAGTTGTCTTCATTTTGTCAGTTGTTTCCTTTGCTGTGCAAAAGTTTTTAAGTTTAATTAGGTACCATTGGTTTATTTTTGCTTTTATTTCCTTTTCTTTAGAATCCAGATTCAAAAAAAATATCACTATGATTTATGTCAAAGACTGTTCTGCCTATGTTTTCTTCTAGGAATTTTACAGTTTCTGGTCTTACATTCAGGTCTTTATTTTGATTTTATTTTTTTATATGGCATTAGAAAATACTCTAATTTTATTATTTTACATTTAGTTGTTCAGTTTTCTCAGCACCACTTATTGGAGACTGTCTTTTCTCCATTGTGTAGTCTTGCCTCCTTTGTCATAGATTAATTAACCATTAGTGTGTGGGGTTATTTTTGGTCTCTCTACTGTGTTCCATTGATCCACATGTCTGTTTGTGCCAGCACAATACTGTTTTGATGACTGTAGCTTTGTAGTATAGTCTGAAGTCAGATATCATGATTCTTCCAGCTCTGTTATTCTTTCTCAAGATTGTTATTACTCCTCACAGTCTTTTGTATTTTCATACAAATTTTAAAATTATTTGTTCTACTTCTGTGAAAAATGCCCTGGGTATTTCTCATAGGAATTACATTGAATTTGTGGATTCCTATGAGTAAGATAGTCAGTCCCATTTGAATGCAGAGTTCCAAATAGTAGCAAGGAGAGATAAGAAAGCCTTCCTCAGTGATCAACGCAAAGAAATAGAGGAAAACAACAGAATGGGAAAGACTAGAGATCTCTTCAAGAAATTAGAGACACCAAGGGGACATTTCATGCAAAGATGGGCTCAATAAAGGGCAAAAATGGTATGGACCTAACAGAAGCAGAAGATATTAAGAAGAGGTGGCAAGAATACACAGAAGAACTGTACAAAAAAGATCTTCACAACCCAGATAATCATGATGGTGTGATCACTCACCTAGAGCCAGACATCCTGGAATGTGAAGTCAAGTGGGCCTTAGAAAACATCACTATGAACAAAGCTAGTGGAGGTGATGGAATTGCAGTTGAGCTGTTTCAAATCCTAAAAGATGATGCTGTGAAAGTGCTGCACTCAATAGGCCAGCAAATTTGGAAAACTCAGCAGTGGCCACAGGACTGGAAAAGGTCAGTTTTCATTCCAATCCCAAAGAAAGGCAATGCCAAAGAATGCTCAAAGTACCACACAATTGCACTCATCTCACACGCTAGTCAAATCATGCTCAAAATGCTCCAGCCAGGCTTCAGCAATACATGAACCGTGAACTTCCAGATGTTCAAGCTGGTTTTAGAAAAGGCAGAGGAACCAGAGATCAAATTGCCAACATCCGCTGAATCATGGAAAAAGGAAGAGAGTTCCAGAAAAACATCTATTTCTGCTTTATTGACTATGCCAAAGCCTTAGACTGTGTGGATCACAATAAACGGTGGAAAATTCTTCAAGAGATGGGAATCCCAGACCACTTGACTGGCCTCTTGAGAAACCTATATGCAGGTCAGGCAGCAACAGTTAGAACTGGACATGGAACAACAGACTGGTTCCAGATAGGAAAAGGAGTACATCAAGGCTGTATATTGTCACCCTGCTTATTTAACTGATATGCAGAGTACATCATGAGAAACGCTGGGCTGGAAGAAGCACAAGCTAGAATCAAGATTGCCGGAAGAAATACCAATAACCTCAGATATGCAGATGACACCACCCTTATGGCAGAAAGTGAAGAGGAACTAAAAAGCTTCTTGATGAAAGTGAAAGAGGAGGGTGAAAAAGTTGGCTTCAAGCTCAACATTCAGAAAACGAAGATCATGGCATCCGGTCCCATCACTTCATGGGAAATAGATGAGGAAACAGTGGAAACAGTGTCAGACTTTATTTTTCTGGGCTCCAAAATCAATGCAGATGGTGACTGCAGCCAGGAAATTAAAAGACGCTTACTCCTTGGGAGGAAAGTTATGACCAACCTAGATAGCATATTCAAAAGCAGAGACATTACTTTGCCAACAAAGGTCCATCTAGTCAAGGCTATGGTTTTTCCAGTGGTCATGTATGGATATGAGAGTTGGACTGTGAAGAAAGCTGAGCACCAAAGAATTGATGCTTTTGAACTATGGTGTTGGAGAAGACTCTTGAGAGTCCCTTGGACTGCAAGGAGATCCAACCAGTCCATCCTAAAGGAGACCAGTCCTCGGTGTTTATTGGAGGGACTGATGCTGAGGCTGAAATGCCAATACTTTGGCTACCTCATGCAAAGAGTTGACTCATTGGAAAAGACCCTGATGCTGGGAGGGGTTGGGGGCAGGAGGAGAAGGGGACGACAGAGGATGAGATGGCTGGATGGCATCACCAACTTGATACACATGAGTTTGGGTGAACTCCGGGAGTTGGTGATGGACAGGGAGGCCTGGTGTGCTGTGATTCATGGGGTTACAAAGAGTCGGACACGATTGAGCAACTGAACTGAACTGATGAGTAGCGTAGTCATTTTAGTAGTCTTAATTCTTCTAACCCATGCTGTTGCTGCTGCTGCTGCTAAGTCGTTTCAGTCACCTCCGACTCTGTGCGACCCCATAGACTGCAGCCCACCGGGCTCCGCCGTCCCTGGGATTCTCCAGGCAAGAATACTGGAGTGGGTTTCATTTCCTTCTCCAGTGCATGAAAGTGAAAGGTGAAAGTGAAGTTGCTCAGTCATGTCTGACTCTTCAGGACCCCATGGACTGTAGCCTACCAGGCTCCTCCATCCATGGGATTTTCCAGGCAAGAGTACTGGGGTGGGTTGCCATTGCCTTCTCCAGTCTAACCCATGAGCATAGTATATCTTTCCATCTATTTATGGCATCTTCAATTTCTTTCATAAACTGTAGTATATTAACACAGTGGAAAACAATTCAGCAATAAAAAGGAATGGGCTAATGATATACAGTAATATGGGTGAGTCTCAAAAACATTTTGCTTGAGTGAAAGAGCTTTTATGAGTATATATTAAGGAAGAGGTGCAACTAATCTGTGGTGGGAAAAGTGAGAACAGTGGGCAGCTGGGAGTGGGGACTCACTGAAAAAGAGCCTGAAGGAACTTATCTTGAGTATTGATGATGTCCTATAGCTTTATAGGAATTAGAATTGCATAGATACATGCTCTTGTTGAAATTCAGTGAAAATACATGTAAGATTTGTATCTTCTATTGTATGAAAATTTTGCTAAAACCTGTAAACAGATATTGAATTCTTGTTAGTAATAAGCATATTAAAGTATTTCAGGGGCAGTACACTGATATCTGCATGTTGCTTTAAAACAGATAAAAAAATAAGATTGATCAATGAGTAAATAGGTAGCAAAATATTAATGGAAGAATCTAAGTAATGAATATCTGAATGGTTACTGTAACATTCTTTCAACTTTTCTGTACGTTTGAAATCTTCCATTATAGAATACTAAGAAGGCAAAAAGGATTTAATATCCTCAAAAGCAAATTACTTCCTTATTTACTCCACAGAGGGAGGCAACATAAGCAGTAACCCCTTAATGTTAAGTTACTTATTATGTTTCTGGCTGGATATAAGTTTTCACAAAACTAATATGAAACACTACTGAATTTATTTATGTTACAGTGTTATTTTATTTATATATGTCACTGAGAAATTATTTATTTAATCTTACCTCATCATTTCAGAGTCTGGTAGGTTTATAAGGTCTTAATGGGATACTTGTCATTACTTTCAGTATTGGAAAAATTTTTTCCTACTTCTGTCCTGAGAATTTATTTGAGGTTCTATCTCAATTTATAAGAAGCAAGTGTATGAAAGAATATTTGTTGAAATTTCTGTATAATCATGTGGATTAAAATAAAGTAGGAAAAAAAATTACAGCTTTTTCTCCTCAGTAATTTATTTAAATTCTGGTGAATGCAGTTGGTTTTGCACATATGTTAGCTGTACAGACTAGAAAGAAGGAATCTATAACCTACTGTAGATTTTGCCTGGCTTCAGTTTTCCTTGAGTTTATTGGAATAATTTTGAGGGCAAGATGGAGAATAAAAGGTGATTATAAACACTTCATTAATTTTGGTTGTTTTAATGTTAACTCTCAATATTACTCAGTTGCTACAGATATATATATATATATATATATTTATTTATTTATATAAACAGGATTTCTACATTCCATTCAAAATACATGTAACAAATAATTCAAGATTTTAAGTTTACAGAAAAGAATCTGATGGCAAATTGCCTAATACAGGGTCACAGCATAAATTAAATAGCATAGAGTCAGAGTTTAGAATTACATATTTCTCACACATCAGTTTTCCTTTTGGAATAACTTCTTTTGATAATTTATTATGCTTCATAGTTGAATGTATTTGATTCAACTCATTGAATATGCACTCCTTCAAAAGAGTATTATATTGTCGTTTGCAGTATTCAAGAAATAAGATAGACTTAATGTATGTGCCTCAGTATTACGAGAGTAATTATCAGTCTCTCTGAAAAGCAGTTCAATCCTTTGTTTTAAAAGGTTGGGAGGGGAGGGTCTCATTACAGATTTTAAGCTAGTAGAATAACAGTGATATTGTCTGCTTCTCTCAGAAATCACCAGGAAAAAAATTAGAGGATGAACAAGAAAGAAAAATGCAGACTCCTTCTTCAATAAGAGTAGAAAATCAACAGTAGTAATAACAAATCACAATTTAAGGGTTACCAAATGCAACAAAACTTGAATGTTTGAGGCAAATGATGAGACAGAATGCCATGTTTGAAGATCTCAGTGACAGCCAGTCTGATTCACCTTCCCTGCGTTCTAGACGTGGTATTATCACAGACTGTAGCTTTCATATTCACACATATTCACATTTGCCTTACATATTGAACCATTGTGGTGCACATTTGTTAAAACAAAAAAGGAAAAACCAGTCTCATGGCCTGTGGGTTGTTTTCATCTTGTAAAGATCCATTTCTTTACATTTAAAAACCGACTTTAAAATATAGTTGTATATCAGAATTAATGTATTAAATTATTCTCAAAATCATGTATGTCCAGATTGTTCGTGTAAGTTTCAGAGACGTATTGCCATGTAATATTACTTAGCCTAGAAAGTAAAGTAGGTGTGATTAAACTACATTAATCTCTTAATAACAAGCTAGGAAAAACTTATAACCTTGGTTTTCTTCTTGATCATGGTACTGACATTGAGAAAATATTGCTTCTGTGTTTTCAATCAAAATGTACTTTGAATGATAGTTCTGCTTAATTGTAAGTGAGCCGGGTCAATAATAAAGAGACAGCAACTTCTTTGTATTCAAAAATAAATAAGTAAATAAATGGCAATTGAAAAATATTTCTCATTAATGGAAAAAAGTTGATGAAACTTGTAATAAAATGTAGTGTCTTGAATGATAATTTCTAAAACTTAATCCTGCAAGTGCTTTGATCGAACTAGAACTCAAAGCAGAGATAGGTCAAGGAAGGGTTAGTGCAAAACATGAAGTTTAGCTAAAGGAATTCGGAAATTAAGTGGAAGAGAAAAGTTGTCAATGAAGGGTGTATTGGAAGCAGGAAAAAGGAGAAGAGACCCTTTTGGAAAACACAGTAAGGTACGTTATGGATGGGAAAATAGGGAAAACGGACAAAATGAAATGGAAATTAACCACATGTCTAAAAGGAATAGAGAGCCAGTGTTAGGTGTGGCACATGGATAAAGGAGAATAATTCTCCTTGAAAAATAAAACTCAGATAAAGCAATATAATGTTTACTTTTCAAAGAAACTACTCAGAAACAAATGCAGATTTGAATCTGTAGATTGACAGGGCACATCATGAGCCAGAAAGAATTTACACAGAACAGTTAACATTGAGGTACAATCTAAGTAGCACGATTGAACTGCAAAATATTTTTAAATAACTGCAGAATAAAGGAATAAATATGATGGGGAAAAAGATTCAAATTGGCTCCCAAATTCTTCTCTGAAAAGTTCAGTGTCAGAAGGCAGTAGAGCAAGGTCTGTTAAGTCCTCAAGGACAAAAAATGTGATGCAAGAATGTTGTATCTAGTCAAACTGTTCAGGTGAAAAGGCAACAGATATTTTTAACCATGCAAAAACTCAGAAAATATAATTTCTGTAATGTCTTTTTGAGAAATTACTGGAGGAAACACTGTAGCTAACCAAGTGTTGAAAATACAGTGAAAGACCTGATATGAACATTGAATCCATAGGATTTATGGGGGGCTTACTATCCACCAGACCACCTGATCTGCCTCTTGAGAAATCTGTATGCAGGTCAGGAAGCAACAGTTAGAACCAGACATGGAACAACAGACTGGTTCCAAATAGGAAAAGGAGTACGTCAAGGCTGTATATTGTCACCCTGCTTATTTAACTTATATGCAGAGTGCATCACGAGAAACACTGGCCTGGAAGAAGCACAAGCTGGAATCAAGATTGCCGGGAGAAATATCAATAACCTCAGATATGCAGATGACACCACCCTTATGGCAGAAAGTGAAGAGGAACTCAAAAGCTTCTTGATGAAGGTGAAAGTGGAGAGTGAAAAAGTTGGCTTCAAGCTCAACATTCAGAAAACGAAGAGCATGGCATCCGGTCCCATCACTTCATGGGAAATAGATGGGGAAACAGTGGAAACTGTGTCAGACTTTATTTTTTGGGGCTCCAAAATCACTACAGATGGTGACTGCAGCCATGAAATTAAAAGACACTTACTCCTTGGAAGGAAAGTTATGACCAACCTAGATAGCATATTGAAAAGCAGAGACATTACTTTGCCAACAAAGGTTCGTCTAGTCAAGGCTATGGTTTTTCCTCTGGTCATGTATGGATGTGAGAGTTGGACTGTGAAGAAGGCTGAGCGCCGAAGTATTGATGCTTTTGAACTGTGGTGTTCTTGAGAAGTCCCTTGGACTGCAAGGAGATCCAACCAGTCCATTGTGAAGGAGATCAGCCCTGGGATTTCTTTGGAAGGAATGATGCTAAAGCTGAAACTCCAGTACTTTGGCCACCTCATGCGAAGAGTTGACTCATTGGAAAGGACTCTGATGCTGGGCGGGATTGGGGGCAGGAGGAGAAGGGGACGACAGAGGATGAGATGGATGGATGGCATCACCGACTCGAAGGACATGAGTTTGGGTGAACTCCGGGAGTTGGTGATGGACAGGGAGGCCTGGTGTGCTGCGATTCATGGGGTCGCAAAGAGTCGGACACAACTGAGCGACTGAACTGAACTGAACTATCCTAGGACAGAATGTATACATTATAATCACTGATACTGTAGATATTATATGGCTCAAAAGAACTGGCAGGATGCTCAAGGGAGTTGAAAGTGATAAAACTACAGAGAATATCCTCTCACATAATCTAAAAACCAAGTTAATAAGAAAAGAAGATGAGGAACTAACATAGAAGCTGAATATAGAAAAGCACCATAAGAAAATCCCAGGGTGCTGTTTGTACAAGACTATAGTGCCCAGGGTGTTTTCCAGGAAAGAAAAACAGGAGCTGGTTTGCTTGAACATATGGAAAATATCATTGAATCATGTGCCAGAGTGGTGTTGGAGCATTTGGGAAAAAAATACTATTGGTAGGTATGTTGAAAAGAAAGCAAATGGGAAAAAAAAATTAAGCAGTTATTAACTCTAGGGTCAAAAAGTTGTACAAGAAAGGAGTTATGGTCTTAGTATATGCTTCAGAAATTCACACTATTTGTATATCTGAAATTTTTAAAAACTTACTGATTTAACCAAATATCGGCGGAGAGGGGAGTTGTGTGTCTGAGGAGAGAAAGTAAATCTTCATTATGAAGAAAAGATAAAGATAATTGATAAGTCAAGAACTAATACCTCTTCTACCATGGGAAGAATATATCTGCTATCTAGTATTGATAAATTAAGAAATATCAGTATAAACATTTTTTAGAAATATGGAAACAGGAGAATGACTAGGCTGGTAGTCCTGTAGCATAGAAGACAATGGGTAAGGGTTTTCTGTCTTTCATGTTGACTCTTTTTAGTTCAATTTTACTTTAAAAAGTTTATATATGATTACAATATTTTATTTAAAATTAAAGTAATTTAGACTTCCCTGGTGGCTCAGATGGTAAAGCATGTGCCTACAATGCAGGAGACCTGGGTTCGATCCCTGGGTTGGGAAGATCTCCTGGAGAAGCAAATGGCAACCCACTCCAGTGTCCTTGCCTGGAAAATCCCATGGACAGAGGAGCCTGGTATGCTACAATCCATGGGGTCGCAAAGAGTCAGACATGACTGAGCGACTTCATTTCACTTCACTTCTAAAGTAATTTAACAAATAATGGATCATATATCTTTGCACAGTATACACAAAAAGGGATGTAATAATATTCTTTGAAGCATTGTTTATGGTATTAAAAATTATAAATAATCCTTGATACAGTCTGTAGCAGCTTAAAATAATTTTTCTATTTGTGTGTGTTCACTGGCATGGAAAATTCTGTAAAACATATTGCTAAGGGAAAAATACATTTTGTACTAGTACATATATAGTTTCATTTATATTACAATAAATTCAAAACAAAGCTATATTTTTCTATTTGTCAACACTTAGAAAAAATCTAGAAGGATATAGCAACCTGATTACTTTTACCTTTAATTTTTACTTTAAATACGTAAGTATTCTTTGATTTTTTTTTTTAAATAAGAATGTGGTATGTGTTACATTTCAATTAAATGAATAAAGACATAAGCTATGTTCATGAAAAAATTAGATTAAGGGACTGGAATTCAGAAAATATGTTTATTAGAGTCACCATGTTGTTGATAAGCTATATAACTTTTAGCAAATTATCTTATATCTCTATTTTATTTATTTATTTATGGCTGTGCTAGGTCTTCATTGCTGTGTGGGCTTTTTTCTAGCAGCAGAGAGCGGAGGCTACCCTCTCGTTGCGGTGGCTTCTCTTGTTGTGGAGCACGGGTTCTGGGGCTTGTGGGCTTCAGTAGTTGAAGTCCATGGGCTCAGGAGTCGTGGCCCCCGGGCTCTAGAGTTCAGGCTTGATAGTTGTGATGCGTGGGCTTAGCTCCTCTGTGGCATGTGGACTCTGTCCAGATCAGGGATTCAACCTGTGTCTCCTGCATTGGCAAGAGCCACCAGGGAAGCTATCTCTGTTTTCTTAATAGAATCTTACTATTATCATGTGTTCCTGGGATAAACAGTTAACTATTAGAGGTTTATAATATAGCTTTCAAGACTTTACAACTGGATTTTAAATATGGCTCTACTGTTAAGCTCTCTAATCATCAGTTTCTTCAGTTAGGAATTTCAGAAGCACCTTGTTTCACAGTGTTATTGTGAGAATTAAACAAAGTAAAAGATGTAAAGAATTTAGTACATTAGCTGGTAAGTAGTAAGAGCTCAAAAGATTGTAGCTACTTTTATCATTTTTTTGTGAAAAATAGATATTTTGTTATGTCAATATTGCATTCAAAATGTAGATGTCATAGCTTATGACCTAAAGTAATATCTAGAAATAGTGATGTGTAATGTTAAAATCATTAAATAGGGTTCTATTTCTGGTTATGTTTCAAAGAATAATTGTGTTTCATTTTAGTAAAGTCCCTGGTCTTTAATAAAACAAAGATCATGGCATCTGGTCCCATCACTTCATGGCGAATGGATGAGGAAAAAGTGGAAACAGTGACAGATTTTATTTTCTTTAGCTCCAAAATCTCTGCAGACAGTGACTGAAGCCATGAAATTAAAAGATGCTTGCTCCTTAGAAGAAAAGCTTTGACAAACCTAGACAGCATACTATAAAGAAGAGACATCACTTTGCCGACAAAGGTCCATATAGTCAAAGCTATGGTTTTTCCGATAGTCATGTACAGATGTGAGAGTTGGACCGTAAGGGAGGCTGAGTGCTGAAGAACTGATACTTTCAAACAGTGGGGCTGGAGAAGACTCTTGAAAATCCCTTGGACTGCATGGAGATAGAACCAGTCAGTCCTGAAGAAAATCACTGGAAGGACTGATGCTGAAGCTGAAGCTCCAATACTTTGGCCACCTGATACCAAGAGCCAACTTGGAAAGAGTTGGACTTTTCCAACTCTTTTCCAAGAGTTGGACTCTTGGAAAGAGTCATTGGAAAAAGACCCTGATACTGGGAAAGGTTGAGGGCAGGAGGAGAGGGGGGTTGGCGACAGAAGATGAGATGGTTGGATGGCATCATGGACATGAATCTGAGTAAACTCTGAGAGATAGTGGAAGACAGGGAAGCCTGGCGTGCTGCAGTTCATGGGGTCTCAAAGAGTCAGACACAATTTAACTATTGAACAACAGCTCAAATTTTCTTTAATTTGAGCAAACTCTGGGAGGTAGTGGAGGACAGAGGAGCCTGGCATGCCGTGTGCAGTCCATGAGGTCACATAGAGTAGGACATGATTGAACAACTGAACAACAATAAATATATATAGTTGGATATATAATATTTTTTTAGTTTCAGGTATACTACAGAGATTTGACATTTGCATGCCTTATGAAATGATCATCACATTAAGTGTAGTACCTTAATCTGTCCCTATACAAAGTTATTATGATACTGTTGAACCATATTCCTTATTTTTGTATTACATCACCATGGCTTATTTATAACTGAAGGATTTTTTTTTTTACCCATTTATCCCCTCCATCTATCTTTTTACCCAGCCCCAACCTTCTCCTCCCCTCTGGCAACCACCTATTTGTTCTCTGTATCAGTGAATCTGTTTTCTTTTTTTTAGATTGCACATATAAGTGAAATCATACAGTATTCCTGTTTGACTTCTTTCCTTAGCATAATACCCTCTACATCCATTTATGTTGCAGAGGCAAAATTTTATTTTTTTATGGCTAAGTAATACTATTCCATTGTATTAATACACTACATCTTCTTTATCTGTTCATCTTTTGACTAACTCTTGGGTTGTTTCCATGTCTTGGTACTATAAAAAATGCTGCAGTGAATTTTGGAGTGTATGTGTCTCTTCAAATTAGTACTTTTTAAAGCTATGTACCAAGAAGTGAAATTGTTGGGTCATATGGCAGTTCTATATTTAACTTTTTGAGGAACCATCATACAGTATTCCATAGTGGTTGTACCATTTTTACAGTCCCACCAACAGTACACAAGGATTTCCTTTGCTCCACATCCTCACCAACACTTGTCATTTGTGGTCTTGTTGATGATAGCCATTCTGACAGGTGTGAGATGGTATCTTTTTGTGGTTTTGATGTATATATCCTTGATTACTGGTGATGTTGAACATCTTTCCATGTGTCTATTGGCTATCAATCTGTCTTTTTTGGGGAAATGTTGATTCGGGCCCTTTGCCCATTATAATGTCTAGTCACGTGGTTTGTTTTTTTTTTTGATGTTGAGTTGTTTGGGTGCTTTGTGTACAGTAAGTCCCCTTCATGCAGACCTTTGGGTTATGAACTTTCAAAGACTGGAACGTGGTCATCAGCAACTTAGTGATCCTCAGTGAGAAGCTGGAGCTAAATCTGCAAAAGCTGGATCTTCAAAGACTCATTGAACTCCTTGCTGTGCATCCTAAGGAGCTTACTAATGAAGACCTGATTGAATTGGAGGCCCAGGGAAAGGATGAAGAGAGACAAGAAGAAGAAGTAGCTGAAAAACTGAAGAGACTTCACAATGCAGGAAATGACAAGGGGTTTTTCTTTATATGAGGAGGCACTGTTAGTTTTGGGGGCACAGGACCCAAACGTAGGATGGTACACGAAGTAGCAGCCATTCAGAATGTAGTTCAGTGCTACCGTGTCATCTATGACAAGAAAAAAGGAGCTTCTATCCAGACATTATTGGACCATTTTTTCAAGAGGGTAGATAAAGTTGAATCCAGCGAGGAACCAGAACCTGTGCCATCAGCATCAGGCATAAGTGAACTTGCAGCTTGCCCTCTATCTCCTCTATGTTGACAGTCCTTCAGCTCTGCTATCTCCCACCTCCTCTCCCTCCTCCAGTCAGTAACTCTTCTTTCCTGTTCACTTGATGCCAGCCCCTGTATGCTGGTTGTTGTACTGTATTACTGTATGTTTTGAGATACTGTAAGATTAAAAATGTTTATTTTGTGTGCTTATTTTTATGTATTATTTGTGTGAAAAATATTTTAAGCCTATTATAGTAAGTTGTTATATAATCAGTTGTGTTGGTTGGATAGCTTGGTTGGATTTAGGAACAAATTTGACTTACAAACATCCTCTCAGAATGGAACTTGTTTGTATGTAGGGGACTTAACTATATTTTGGATATTAACCCTTTATTGAATATATCATTAGCAAATATCTTTTCCCATTCAGAAGGCTGCCTTTTCATTTTGCATCCTTCACTGTACAGAAACTTTTTAGTTTGATATGATCCCATTTGTTTAATTTTGTTTTTGCTTCCCTTGCCTGAAGACATATCCAAAAATCTATTGTTGAGACCAGTGTCAAAGAGTGCACTGTCTATGTTTTCTTCTAGGAGTTTTTTGGTTTCAGATCTTATATTTATGTCTTTAATCCATTTTGAGTTTATATTTGTATATGTTTGAGGAAGTTGTTTGATTTGATTCTTTTTCATGTAGCTGTCCAATTTTCCCAGCATCATTTGTTGAACAGGCTGCTTCTCCCCCATTGTATATTCTTGCCTTTTTTGTCATAGATTAACTGATTATATAAGTATAGGTTTATTTCTGGGCTCCTTATTCTGTCCTGTTGATCTGTGTGTCTGCTTATGTCAGCACCAAACTGTTTTGATTACTGTAGCTTTGTAGTGCAGCTTGAAATCAGGATGTGAGATGCTCCAGTTCTCTTCTGCTTTCTTAAGGTTGCTTTGACTATTCAGGATCTTTTGTGTTTTCATACAAATACTAGGATTCTTTGTTCTAGTTCTGTGAAGAATACCCTTAATAATTTCATAGTGTTGTCATTGACTCTATAGATTGCCTTGGGTGTTCAATGGTCATTTCAACAATATTAATCCTTCCAATCCATGAGCACAGTGTGTCTTTCTATTGGTTGGTATTGTCTTCCGTTTCTTTTATCAATATCTTATAGTTCTCAGAGTACAAGTCTTTCTCCTCCTTGGTCAGATTTGGTCTCAGGTATTTTATTATTTTTGATGTGAGTCTGGCTTAAGGTTTATCAGTTTTGTTTTTTTTTTTATCTTTTTAAAGAACCAGCTCTTAGTTTCATCAATCTTTTCTTAGTCTCTATTTACTACTGCTCTGATTTTATTATTTTTTAATGTAATTTTATTCCTTATGGCTGTGCTGGGTCTTTGTTGCTGCACGGGCTTTTCTCTAATTGTCCTGAGAGGAGTCTACTCTTTAGTCGTACAGGCTTCTCTTCGCAGTGGCTTCTCTTGTTGTAGGGCATGGGCTTCAGGTGTGAGGGCTTCCATAGTTGCAGCACACGGGCTTGGCAGTTGTGACTCCCAGGCTCTAGAACACAGACTCAGTAGTTGTGGTACATGGGCTTAGTTGCTTCACGGCATGTGGGATCTTCCCGGACCAGGGCATCAATTCCATGTCTCCTGCACTGGCAGGTAGATTCTTTACTGCTGAGCCACCAGGGAAGCTCGTGCTGATCTTTATTATTTGTTTACTTTACTAACTTTGAATTTTCTTTGTTCTTCTTGTAGTTTCTTTAGATGTAAGTTTAGATTGCTTTTTTTGAGATTTTTTTATTTCCTGAGGTAGGCTTGTATCACTAGACTTCCTCCTTAGAACTGCTTTTGCTGCATCCCGTAGATTTTGAATTGCTGTGTGTCCATTTTCTTTTGTTTCCAGGTATTTAGTAGCATGTTGTTTAGATTCTACATACTTGTTTTTCTTGCAGTTTTTTTCCTTATAGTTGATTTCTAGTTTCCTAGTGTGGTCATAAAAGAAACTTGATATGATTTCACTTTTCTTAAATTTATTGAGATGTTTTATGGCCTATAATGTGGTCTGTTCTGGAGAATATTTCATGTACATTTGAAAATAATAGGTATTCTGCCCATTTTGTCCTGTGTATGTCTACTAACTTCTAATAGGTATAATAGATCTGATGTGTCATTTAAGGCCAGTGTTTCTTTATTGATTTTCCTTCTGGATGATCTGTCCATTGATATAAGTGGGCTATTAAAGTTCTATACTATTATTGTATTGTTCTCAGTTTCTCCCTATATTTTGTTAGTATTTGCTTTATGTATTTAGGTGCTTCTATGTTGGATGCATATATATTTACAGTTGCTATATTGTCTTATTGGATTGATCACCTTATCATTGTGTAATGTTCTTTGTCTTTGTGACAGCTTTCTTTTAAAGTCTACTTTTTTAATATTGATTTTGCTATTCCATCTTTCTTTTTGTTTTCATTCACCTGGAATAATTTTTTTTTCCCCTCACCTACATTCTTTGTGTGTGGTTTTATTTATTTTAAAGAAATAATTATTAATGTCCAAAATGAATTTAACTTCAAGGATATTCATTAGAACATAAATGAAAAATCTTCCCATGATGTTTAGTCTCCCATAATTTTTCTATTAGTTTACTGTATCTGTTTTATTTTACATTTAGATGCTAATTCATTAGGATTTTATGTGAGATATGTAATACAAAGGGATTTCCCCTGTTGAATAGTTCTGCTTTCCCAGCTGACATAAAATATCTTCTGTCTCACTAGCTAAAGTCCCTTTCCTACAGATACCTCTTGAGTGCCCTGGAGAGAGTGAGGTAAGCTCACCAACCTGGGCTCTTCTTCTGCAAGGTACAGCTACCGTCATAGCCTGTGTAGAGATAGCAGGGAGTGTGCAACACCCAGAAATGCTCAGAGGCCATCAGTGCGTAGCAGGAACCCCGCCTCATAATAACCAGGCAGTGTGGGAGCCTCGAGGCACTGATACTGACCACAGGGTGAGGGCTGAGAACAGCAGCCTGCTCAGGGAGAAGAAGCCTACTGCCTTCAGCTGGTCCAGATTCTCCTGCCGCTTGCACACCTGGCTGGCTGAGTAGCTGTTCTCTGTCACAGGGTCTTTAGCTTGCTCTTCTTCTCTGCCTGCTCCCACAGGCAGTACCCTTTGTTTCTGTTCTGCCAGGATGAGAAGTAGGAGTACCGCAAAGTGAATGCTGACAGGATCACCTCCTTGGTAAACGGGACTGGTGTCACTGTGTTCACTTAGTGCAGCGTCCACGCCTGGCTTCAGGGAGACATCTGTTGGAGAGGGAGAGGCCCGCTGGGAGGGCTTCTGAGGCTTTGCTGGGAGTGATAAACTTACGGGGCTCTGTGCCCAGCCCTTGTCGGACCCCCAGGCTAACTGCGCTTCAGCCAGGCGCCACATCTCTCTCCAGCCTCTTTCAGTTAACAGGCTCTCAGGGGACAGACAGCCTCTTTCCAGTGTGCTTAGAGGAGAAACTATAAGAAAGAAGTGAGCCAATAAATTTGCATGCCCCAGATCCTGGGGGGTGTAAAATCATCCGTGGAAATGCCACTGTTATCTACCAGGCCTGTCAGGGGACATGGTGTTCTCATCGCCAGCATCTGCAGCAGACGTGTTTGCTTCTCCCTCGCTGACTAACGCTTTGATGGCCAGACTGCCTTCTGGAGTACTTCCAGTTTCTGACTGGTGGCTTCTGGGCTGGCCCTGGGTACAGTTTACCCTACGAGGCCACCCAGTTCAACTTGCAGGAGTCTGGCTTGGCCATTGGGTTTTCACTTGAGGTTGTTGATGACCGTGCAGCTTCTTTCCTGTCTGCTTTACTCAACCCCTCTGAGGCCTTTCTGGTATCCTTTCTCCTGGTGCGGCTATGGCTGACCAGCCTCCCCCTTCTCAGTGAGGTGGGAGATGGAAGGCATGACCGTCAGCCTGAGTAGTCCGTGCCGATCCCCCAGCCTTGTGGAGCTTTCATTGGTGAATTGTTCACCACTGGGGAAAGACTATTTAGTGGGGGATCCAGATGTACTTCTGAACAGTTTTTAATAATTGGATCAGACATTTTGAGTCCTTGCTCTGCCCTTGGAATAATTCACAGCCACATAACAAATCACCATCTTGGGCATCCGACTCTGGCCCTTGCCTCACTGATCCCATAGCAGGGCAGGACTGCCCTGAGGGGAGGATGCAAGGCTGCAGGGCTGCAGGACGCGGGCGACGGGTACACGGCTCCCACGGCGTGGCAAGGTGGCAGCACCCAGCTGCCCGCCGCCAGGGCATCCAGCCCTAGACCTGTCTATGTGTGTCTTTAGAAATGAGTCTCTTGTAAGCCGCACATATATATGAGTCTTGTTTTGTTATCCATTCATCCACCCTGTGTCTTTTGATTGGAGCATGTAGTCTATTTATACTTAAATTAATTCTTGATAGGTATTGCCATTTCATTGATTGTTTTCTTGTTTTTGTAGTTCTTTGTTCCTTTCTTCTTTGCTCTCTTCTGTGATTTGATGGCTATCTTTAGTGTTATGTTTGGATGCCTTTTTCTTTTTTGTATATGTGTCTTTTGTAGGTTTTTGGTTTGTGGTTACTGTGAAGTTCATATATAACAGTGTATGTCTGTGTTTATAAAGGTCAACTTAAAATAATCAATTGTAATATATATATACACTTACATATATATATCAATTTAAAATAATCATTCATTTTTTGAATGTGATGAGGGGAGTAAAAATGTAGGGTGGTTAGACTGCATTTGAATTTGAGATCATCACCTTAAAATAGTCATTCATATTTATGAATGATTTTTACTCCCTTCATCACATTTAATGCTTTTAATGTCATATTTCACATCTTATTGTTTTGTATATCCCTTAACTACTTGTAGATATAGCTGGTTTTATACTTCTGTCTTTTAACCTTCCTACTAGCTGTATAACTGACTGATCTTCTACCTTTACTGTACATTTGCCTTTACCAGTGAGATTTTTCTCTTCATAATTTTGATATATCTAGTTGTGACCTTTTCTTTCCTGCTTACAGAAGTCTCTCAAACATTTCTTTTAAAGCCAGTTTAATGGTGCTAAACTCTTTTAGCTTTCGTTTGTAAAACTTTTTTATCTCTGCTTCAAATCTGAATGATAACCTTGTCAGGTGTAGAGTATTCTTGGTTGTTATATTTTCTGTTTTATCACTTTGAATATATCATGTCATTGCCTTCTGGCCTGCAAAATGTCATTTAAAAAGTCAGCTGATAGTCTTATGGGAATTTCTTATACCTCACTAGTTGCTTTTCTCTTGCTTTTCTCTCTAATTTTTGCCATTTTCATTATAATGTGTCTTAGTATAAATCCCTTTGGGTTCATCTTGTTTGAACCTGGATATCTTTTTCCTGTCCCAGGTTAGGGAAGTTTTAAGCTCTTATTTCTCCAAATAATTTGTCTTCCCCTCTTTCTTTTCCTTCTGGGACCTTTGTAATATGAATGTTAGTAAGCTTAATGTTTTATCAGAGGTCTCTTATAGACTATCCTGCCTTTTTTTTAATTACTTTTTCTTTTTTCTATTCAGTTTGGGTGATTTCTGTAATCCGTTTTCCAGATTGCTGATCCATTCCTCTGTATAATCTAATCTACCATTGATTACTTACGGTGTATTTTAAAATTTCAGTTACTGTGTTCTTTTGCTCTGTTTAGCCCTTCTAACTGTTTAAATTCTCACTGTTTTCATTCTTCCACATTTGGTGAGTATCCTTATGGTCATTCCCTTGAATTCTTTATTGGATAGATTGCTTATCTCCACATTTAAATCTTTTTCTGAGGTTTTTGTCTTATTCCATTGTTTAAAACATATTTCTCTGTCTTCTCATATTGCCCAAATACCTGTTTGTTTCTTTCTGTTAGATTGGTCAATGGTGTTTCCTGATCTCGGAAAAATGGCATTTTTTAGGAGACCCCACAGTGCACTCTCCTCTGGCTACTAGAGTTATATGCTCTAGCTGTGCTCCCTGTGTGGGCTGCATGGGCCCTTATGCTGGGATGAGCTGACTGCTGTGGGGCACTGGTAGGAAGGGCTGGCCTCTAGCCCGGTTGGTGTGAGGCTGTGCCTTGTGCAGTGGCTGTGGGCCAGGCCCACTGGGAGGGCAGGTTGCCTGTTCAACCCAGGAGGTGCATGGGGCTGCTGCTGACCTCCTGATTGATGAGCCTGGGGCCCTGCTTGGCTGTCTGCATAGCCTGAGGGGTTTGGGAGTACCTGCTTTCTTGGTGATTCAGTGGTAAAGAATCCACCTGCCAGTACAGGAGACACGGGTTCAATTCCTCATCCGGGAAGATCCCAAATGCTGTGGAGCAACTAAGCATGTGCACCACAGCTACTGAACTTGTGCCCTAGAGCCCATGCTTGACAACAAGAGAAGCCATGCAATGAGAAGCCCACACACCCACAACGAGAGAGTAGCCCCTGCTTGCCACAGCTAGAGAAAAGCCTACGCAGCAACTAAGACACAGCACAGCCAAAAATAAATAAATAAAATTATATTTTTAAAAAATGCAGCAAGCCAGTCTGAGAGTGTCAAACTTAGAAAATAAAAATACTGGTTCAATTTTCAGTCCAGTTCAGTCGCTCAGTCACGTCCAACTCTTTGCAACCCCATGAACTGCAGCACATCAGGCTTCCCTGTCCATCACCAACTCCCGGAGCTCACTCAGACTCAAGTCCATCGAGTCAGTGATGCCATCCAGCCATCTCATCCTCTGTCGTCCCCTTCTCCTCCTGCCCTCAATCCCTCCCACCATCAGAGTCTTTTCCAATGAGTCAACTCTTCGCATTAGGTGGCCAAAGTACTGGAGTTTCAGTTTTAGCATCTTTCCTTCCAAAGAAATCCCAGGGCTGATCTCCTTCAGAATGGACTGGTTGGATCTCCTTGCAGTCCAAGGGACTCTCAAGAGTCTTCTCCAGCCAGTCAGAATGGCTGTGATCCAAAAGTCTACAAGCAATAAATGCTGGAGAGGGTGTGGAGAAAAGGGAACCCTCTTACACTGTTGGTGGGAATGCAAACTAGTACAGCCACTATGGAGAACAGTGTGGAGATTCCTTAGAAAACTGGAAATAGAACTGCCTTATGATCCAGCAATCCCACTTCTGGGCATACACACTGAGGAAACCAGAAGGGAAAGAGACACGTGTACCCCAATGTTCATCGCAGCACTGTTTATAATAGCCAGGCATGGAAGCAACCTAGATGTCCATCAGCAGATGAATGGATAAGAAAGCTATGGTACATATACACAATGGAGTATTCCTCAGCCATTAAAAAGAATACATTTGAATCAGTTCTAATGAGGTGGATGAAACTGGAGCCTCTTATACAGAGTGAAGTAAGCCAGAAAGAAAAACACCAATACAGTATACTAACACATATATATGGAGTTTAGAAAGATGGCAACAATAACCCTGTATACGAGACAGCAAAAGAGACACTGATGTATAAAACAGTCTTATGGACTCTGTGGGAGAGGGAGAGGGTGGGAAGATTTGGGAGAATGGCATTGAAACATGTATAATATCATGTATGAAACGAGTCGCCAGTCCAGGTTCGATGCACGATACTGGATGCTTGGGGCTGGTGCACTGGGATGACCCAGAGGGATGGTATGGGGAGGAAGGAAGGAGGCGGGTTCAGGATGGGGAACACATGTATACCTGTGGCGGATTCATTTCGATATTTGGCAAAACCAATACAATATTGTAAAGTTTAAAAATAAGATGAAATTAAAAAACAAAAAAGAGTCTTCTCCAGCACCACAATTTAAAAGCATCAATTCTTCAGCGCTCAGCTTTCTTCACAGTCCAACTCTCACATCCATATGTGACCACTGGAAAAACCATAGCCTTGACTAGACAAAGTAATGTCTAGTGTTGGCAAAGTAATGTCTCTGCTTTTCAATATGCTATCTAGGTTGGTCATAACTTTTCTTCTAAGGAGTAAGCATTTTTAATTTCATGGCTGCAGTCTTTAGCTCCTATTAAAAAGCCATACATGTTTTAAATTTTTGAATATATTGTCTTTTAGTGAAAGGGGGCTAAAGACACCTATAAATGAAGTGTCAGCATAAACCAGTTATTTGAGTTGACAGCAAAAGTGTAAATATGACCATAGTTCCTGTATGCCAGTAGTTATCACTTACTAATACTAGCCCAAGTTTCATAGCCTACATGTAAGAATTCAACATCATGTTTTGTGGAATACTCTTGTAAAATGTATTGATTTTCTCCATTCTTGGAACATTCATTATGAAAAGTTAGGGAATGGCTTAAACATATATAAATCAGGAAGACAGAAGCTTATTTATTCAGTATTTATTCAGCAAATAGTGTTGATCACTGTGTGCCAGGCACAGATGTGGGCATTAGATATCAATGACAAAAAGTAGACCAAAACACCTGTGGTCTGCTCAGTGCTCTGTGGTGATCTAAATGGGGAGGAAATCCAAAAAAGAGTGGACGTATGTATACATATGGCTGATTCACTTTGCTGTATAGTAGAAACTAACACAACATTGTAAAGCAGTTACACTCCAACAAAAATAAATTGCAAAATCTGCAGTCTAGTGGGAAGAAGAATAAAGTCTAAAATAAATGATAAACATAATAAATAAGAAACATATACGGTATACTAAAAATTGATAAAGTCTATGCAAAAAGAAGAAAAGACTTACAACATGGTAAAAGGAATTCCAAATGCAGGAAGAAGAGAAGGAACCATCAAATGAGATTGAAAAGACAGAATCCTGTGAGTAACATGTAGGAGAGTGTGATG